>NC_141462.1:89052500-90487500 GCF_015680905.1 Coptis chinensis
TATTCACGATAACTTTGGCTTAAATAGCCATTCAATACACAATCTTAACGAACGAGAAAGCAAAATCCACAAATAAAGGCTAGTGGTTTGAACTAGGTGGAAATTTGGCCCTAACGAACTTTGACCCGACCTGACCCTAAAACAACTAAAGCCCCGAGTTTAGGCTAGGGCCGATCGACCTTAATGCCTTCTAAAAGTGGGGTGGGGCTAAGGTTTTGAAACATAGGCCCGACCCTCACTAAGCCCTAACCAAGCCTTAGTTATAATTTCACTAAACACAACTAAAACTATCCAACTTCTTGTTACATATTTTCAATTAAAATAACAGCATCCTTTGTAATTTATCACTTACCTAATGGGTACTTCTAATAACTTGTCTTATATCATAAAACTTGTAAACCTAATTGTTTCTATCTCACAACTCATTATACCTCCACAATCTAACCTAATTAAGCCAAAAACAATAATGAGCCTTTGGGCACTAGCCTAATGAAAAATAGGTTGGCGTCGGTAAAACTCATTCCATACTCTTATTTGTCTTTCGTTCTTCAATGTTAAATGTAATTTTGGTGAGATTTGATGACAAGAAAAACGGATTTATTGAAAGCTCATTCCAAAATGTGTCTTGTGCATTTTAAGCTGTAATTTTGAAATATAAATATGAGTCTCTATGTACCAGTTTATTAGATTGTGGATATGCATTTTAAATTGTTGGACTTATCAAGAATTATTACTAGATTGGTTGTTATTCAAATTTCAAAGTGGTGGGACTTTGAGTTTGCAAATCTTTGAAATTTTTTTGTAATATAAATAAGTTTTAAAATTGATCCATAAAAAGAAGAAAATATATAGAAAAAACCGCCCTAAAAATAAAAGAGGGCTTAGGGTAGGGTTAGGGCTTGAAATTTAGACTTATGACCCGGCCCTATGGGGACTTTAGGGTCGGGCTAGTTTGCCCTAATAACTGAAAGGCTTTAAATGTTTAGGGCCGGGCTAGCCCGACCCGGCTCATTGCCCACCCCTAGTTTGAACAATTCAAATACATGATGTCCCTAAAGACTAGGACTTTATTCTAACAGAAAACCTGCAGTAAACTCCTTCAATCGTTCATAATATTTCTTTGCTTCTTCAATTGATTTAAAAGTCATCCCTACATAGGGTGTCTCTATGGCATCATCGAAATCCTTTGTAGGAGATCCGGCCAACTGTGTTCTTTTCCACTTGGACATAAGGTGTTCCACAGTTTGCGACTCTGTTGAAGTTCCCCATAAGCTTAGATTCTTGGTCATGAGACTTCCATTTTTTGTAGCAGCTATGAAAAAAAAAGATCAACAGAAAATTAATACAAATAAAAAAAAATTATTTCTAAAAAAAAGGGTAAGACATTCAATTCATATGTTATCATATTATTGTCTGTAATGCATAAGCAACATTGTCAAATAATGACCCCATATGTGGGGCTGGTCATCGAGTCGAGTTGTTTGTGAGTAACTCAGACTCGGCTCATTGAAAGGCTCGACTCAAACTCGTCCCCACAAAAGTATGAGTCGAGGTTAAGCTTAATTTAAAGCTCATTCTAGATAGTGAGTAGTTCGAGTTCGACTAGCTCGAGAGCTACTCATTTTATAAGCCCATGAGTATATAATTTATAATTTATATGTCATTTTATATTTTATACCCAACTATAATTTACAATTTATACTAGTTTTAATGTTTTATATACATTTTTTTCGAGTATGAGCTCGAGTTCAAACGATCATAACTGAGTTCGAGCTTGAAGTGTAAAACGAGTCGAGCCGAGTCGAGTTCGAACTATTAGTAGAATTAGACGAGTCGAGCTTGAGCTTCAATATTAAGCTCAAAAGCGAGTTCGAGTTGAACTTCTGCATGTGCAAGTCGAGCTTGAATATAGCAAAACTCGACTCGGATAGCTGAATGACCAGCCATACCTTGGAAATATATTCTTGTTTAATAATTTAAGCGATATTCAATAGAAAACTATCTAAGAAAGATAAAAATCCCAGGCCCACGACTCCTGATAAGAACTACATGTCTCGACAAATCTAGTGGCATCTCCTTCGGCAGCAATAAGTGGGTCACAAGCTCACACTTCGTGTTTGTGTCTTCTTCCTGGACAAGCATATCAAGTTTTTAAATAACTTCTTTGCAGTTTTAAAAACAAAAGTATCCATTCCGTATAGTCTTCAATCTGTAGTGCCTATTACAATTTTTTTTTTCCGATAATTGTAGTACCTAACTACCTATAACATTGAGATGCTTACTTGCATATGTTCAAAAACTATTTTAATATTCTAAAGTAAATGACTAAACCCTAGATGTTGCGAGTTGCGACGAGCCAAAGAAATCAACCAGAAACCCAAGGTTCCTCCAAAACCTCCAAGTTTTCCATCTGTGTAAAATAATCAGGTTTTCCCTTTACATGTAAGCTGTATACACACTTTTTTATACGACAATACCTCACGAACACCAGTACGTATCGACCCCCGACTGGCTCTGCATAGTGGCAATGTGAAAGGAAGTTCGTACAATATCTGTGATCTTTGAAAACAATGAATTCAATTGTGTATACGTATTAATATTACTAACAATTTCCAATTTATAATGCTTATTTTCAATTTATGATACAGTAAGGCAATATCACATACACACATAGTATGGCCCAAACAATATTTTGATCAATATTGATTTCTTCAGATCGGTCAAGTGGTATATGGATCTCATCTCCTACAAGGATAAGAAATGAGATAAAAAAGAGTTTGACATGAAGATCTACAGGTCAGTTAGTTATTCTAGCATTTGTCCATTACACCTTGAACGCCAATTATTGGTTTTGGAGATCTTCAACTACTGTAAGGAACCTTTTGGTAACTCCATTATTAGAGAATACGCGCTGGTGTCATTTTAATTATAAGGCTTAGCTTGACGTGAAGTAGACTACTTTCTCAGCTTTAAGTCCCTTCACCAAATCCATCCCCCACACTATTGTAGTTGGCAAGGAAGAATAATATCTTCAAGAATATAGAGATTATCACTGGCATAGACACAGCTGATATAATTTTGAGAAAGAATATTGATCGATTTTACAACAATTATGTATATCATCAGTAATCAGTTTATCACCAACTCCATTTCAGTCAAAATGCTGAACAAATTTTTATAGAAAGAATTAGGTGAAGTGACTAATCTTGCCCAAAAGAGTGCAAATAAAATTTGTACAGTAGCCTATTTAGTTGAGTCCATATACATAGTATTGTAGGCATGTTGACTGACTGCAACCTACCTACACAACAAATTGACACAACTTGTACGCTACCCTCTTAAAAATCTAAGTTGAGATCGAGCCAACTTGCTAAGGTAGGTTCTTAGTGTTTCATCATGTTGTATGTTGGTACTAAAACCAACCAGCAAACATGTTATTGATAGTTTGATACTAGATTATGAAATGCGTGACTGGCAATGTGATCTTTCAATCTGTTTATCAAAGACGTGGATCAAACATGTTATTTTGGCTATCAAGTGGTAATGGTGAAAACAATTCAACATATTACAAATTGTAATTGTTTAAAAGGTATAAATGGTTTCAATTCATTCTCACTGGCTTTTGACCCATGTCCAATTTTTATTATAATCCAATACAACATATTATAAAGTTTAAATTAGGACAATTTGGATTACCGGTAGTTGATAACAGTTAGATTTTTCTACAAAATTAATTGATTTTCACATGTTTATGATTAATTTTGGGCTAACTTTCACAGACGACCTACTTCGTATTACTTCATCAAAAAAATAAGTTATTCCTCTAATAGCGAAAAAAATAAAAATAAAAATAATACATATATAGATAGTCTCTTGAATCTTCCCCGTACGAAAATTGAATTGATCATCAAAATTAATAATTCCTTGTATAATGCAAACACAAGTCAAGTCTTCATATTTACAGATAATCTGGCTATTTATTGTAAATCATATATTAACATGCTAATTCGACTTATAGAACATACCTTAGTTCTAGAGGAAGAAACCCAAATATAAAAAATGATAACCCTTGTTTGTTGTTACAAGCTTCGTCTCTTGAGTAGGATTGTTACTAGAATCCACACCTTAAACCCACTCTTTAGGGAATAGAGAAAGTAGAGGATAAAATCTTTGAGATAGTTTTTGTTCTTTTTCTTTTTATGTTTATAATACCTACATAAGGTGTTTAAAACAAAGCTAGGAAATAGCTAACTCCCATTACTCTTGCGTCAACAAAAGATTTAAAATCCTACAAAGTCCCATACTCTTAACATGAGATTTAAACGCATCTCGTGCAATGAGTTTAGTCATGGGATCAGCCAACATATAAAACATGGAGATATGTTTCAACACCACTTCTCCTGTTGCAACCTTATCTCGAATGTAGTGAAAACGAGTCTCTATGTATTTGGCCTTCCCATGATACTTAGGATCTTTTGTAAATGACAGAGCTGCAGTGTTATCACTATAAAGTAATACTGCATCCTCTGCATGAGCTGTGATATCTAAGTGTATCAAGAATTTCCTTAGCCAAACAACTTCTTGGACTGCAGCTGAGCAAGCAATTAACATAGTCTGACTCCATTGTAGACAAAATAACACATTTTTGCTTATGGGTACACCAAGTAATAATTCCACCTCGATCCGAGCATAAAAACATAACTAACCCGAAGTGGACTTGTGCTCATCTTTATCACCAGCCCAGTCTGCATCGGTGTAACCTTTCAGTTTCAAGTCTCTACCATGGTAACTTAGGACAAAGTCAGCAGTCCCTTGTAGATATTTGAGTATCCTTTTCACAACTTTCCAATGAGCGGGACCAGGATTACTCTGATAATGACTGACTAACCCGACTGCAAAATTGATATTTGGTTGAGTACACATCATGGTGTATATCATATCAGACTACCAATTGCAGCTGCATACGACACATTGGACATTTGATTCTTTTCTTCATTAGTTTTGGGACACTAATGAAGGCTTAAAACACATCTTTTTCCAATGGGGTGTCTATTGGTTTGGATTTTTGCATACGGATGAAAACGCTCAAGAATCTTTCTAATGTAAGTCTCTTAAGACAAACCAAGAAATTTCCTTAGGCGATCTCTCGTGATCTTAACTCCCAACACATAGTCTGCTTCACCCATATCCTTCATATCAAAATTGGAGGACAACCACTTCTTAGTGGCAACAATAGAATCCATATCATTCCTAGCTAAAAGAATGTCATCAACATATAACGAAATGATAAGAAAACTCTTTTTGGATTGTTTAGTGTACGCACAATGATCTTTTTCAATCATCTCAAAACAAATTGAGGTAATTGAATTGTGAAATTTGAGATACCACTGCTTTAGACGACTGCTTAAGGCCATATATAGAACGTTTTAGGCGGCAAACTTTGTGCTCTTGTCCCTAGACCTCAAAACCAGTTGCTTGAGCCATATAGATCCTTTCCTTTAATTATCTATTGAGAAATGCGGTCTTAACATCCATTTGAAAAAGTTATAAATTCTGTTGTGCGACAATAGCTAGAATGAGGCGAATTGAAGCGAATCTCATCATAGGGGAAAATGTCTCTTCATAGTCTATACCCTCTTGTTGGGTATAGCCTTTCGCCACAAGGCATGCTCTATGCTTGTCAATTGAACCATCTGCCTTGCATTTAACTTTAAAAATCCATTTATTTTCAACAATTTTATATCCAGGCGGAAGATCAACTAACTCCCAGACCTCGTTTTTCCCCATCGAGCTCATCTCATCTTGCATAACAGCCATCTACTTGTCTCTAGTAGGAAAAGAAATTGCTTCTTTGAAAGAAGTAGGTTCTTCCTCATCTAATGGAGTACACATAAAAATATCCCCTTCAATCTCGAAATGACGACGAGGAATATTTTCTCGTTTACTCCTACGCACTTGAGGATCTTGTGGAGGATCTAGTGGTACACTATCACTGTCTGGAACACTCTCACTAGGCTGAAAACCACTCTGATCCCGGCCACTATCTTCAGCGATTACAGGATGAGAAATTAATTCTCCACCCTCGTTTGAAGATGGTAGGATGTCTTCATACTCCTCTATCTCATAGAGGTCAAGATCTTTCTTTGCATCACGTATGCTAGGAAAATCATTCTCAATGAAATCTATATCGCAAGGCTCTATTTCCGTCATTCCTCTCAGGATGTTCACCATACATAACATAACCTTTTGTGCTTTTAGAATATCTTACAAAGATACACTTTCTATACTTATAAGAGATGTTGTGCGAACAAACTCTGTTGAACCCCATGGGCGCAAATGCTCCAAACGGGGCTTTTCGCCTTTCCAAAGTTAATAAGGTGTTGAAGGAACTTACTGAGAAAGCACCCGATTAAGTATGTAGGTATCAGTTAAAAGTGCGTCTCCCCAAAATGATATAGGGAGATTACCTTGTGCCATCATGGATCTAACCATATCTAAAAGAGTTCTATTTCTTCTCTTCGCTATACCATTTTGTTGCGGAGTATAAGAAATAGTTAGTTGTCTGCATATCCCTTTTTTCTCACATAGTTCATTGAACTGGCAAGATAAGTATTCACGTCCTCGGCTAGTTCAAAGAGTTTTTAAGCTCCTCTCTTTCTGTGTCTCAACCACTGCTATAAAGCGTTTAAAACAATTCAAAGCTTCGTAGCGGTGAGCAATCAGATAGACATAACCATATCATGAGTAATCATCTATAAGAGTGAGAAAATAATAAGAGACGCCATGACGTGACTTAACATTCATAGGCCCACAAATATATGAGTGGATTAGCTAAAGTGGCTGAGTAGCGCTCTTACTGCTTTTCCAAAAAGCTTTCTACATGCTTTACCAACTAAACATGGTTCACATATAGGTAGGTCAACCTTAGCAAGTGGGTCCAATAGGCCTTCTCTAGCTAATTTGGTCATCTTATCTTGTCCTATATGACCTAGTCTAGCATACCAAGTAATAGAATCAATATTTCTACTTGCACTAGCCATGTAAAATAATAAAGAAACAGAATCATTCAATTCAATTTTAAATAAATTATTCCTAAGGAATCCATGTCCATAAACAATACAATTCAACTTAATATCCAACCTATCGGCCCTCAAAATTAAAAAATACCCAAAAGAAAGAAGTATTAAAAGCGAAAAGCGAATATGTTGAATTTGGGAACATAAATCCGTCATGTAGAAAAAGTACGCCTATTATTGCGTAATGAGAGTTGGTATGTACCAACTCCTATTGCATCTTCACTAGTGTCATTTCTAATCCTCTGGGTGTTTGCTGGAATTCGACGATAATCTACAAATAACCTTGCTTGCTCTCGAGCTACATGGCTGGTTGCTCCTATGTCTACAATCCATTCAGGGAGAGAATGAGCAACTAAAACATGTGTACATACATTTATGTAATGAGAGTCAGGGGAAATGGATACCTGCTTTGGCTCTGTGCCACGAGCGAAGTATCCCATCTACTTACAGTTGTAACATTTCACCTTGGTCGTATCAATTTCTTTCTTTCCACCACGCTTGCCTCTACGGCGCTTGGCTATGCATGCCTTAGGAGCTAATTTATTAGCCCGTCCTTGCTTCTTGGGTTTGTTATTACCCTTGTGCTTAGATCACATTTGTCTTGCGCTTGCCAGATGCGATTAGGGCAGAAGCATTATGATTCACCTCCTGGCGCTCCGCCTTAAACTCACAATGTTGTGAAATATCAGAAAAATTCTTAATACTCTCATTATGAGTCATGATTTGCTTCATATGTATCCAAGAATCAATGAGAGATTTGATCACAGCTTAAATCTACTGCTCGTCAATAAGAACATTTCCAGCGGCCTTTAACTTGAGAATCACGCTTGACATCACCCACATGTTCTTAGTTGTGGAGAAAGTCTCATATTCTCCTATCAGATCATCATGCATGCTGCTCAGCATAATATAGCGTGCACGATGATCCTTTTTTGGTCCATGTTTGATAAGTCTCAAGGTCACGATGATTTTGGGTTGTAGTCCCATTTTCAGGTTGGGCCATCGAAATGGTTAAGTGTTCCTGGAGTTCGATCTTGCTCATGTAAGAGGTATTGAATTTTCCTATGCCATATATATCATAGTTTGTCTCATCAAATTTAGCTTCCTGGTTAAGATCTGCAACTACGGTCTTGGTGGCCATCACTACATTGTATATTCAGATTGCGTAAGGATTGATATATGTCAACAACTAAATTTTTTGTATCCATTTTCTACACATATATGTAATAGTGGATATAACATTAGTCTACAAATTCTTTAAATTTATTCCAAAAAAAAAAATCCAATCCAAAATAATGATCTTTTTTTACATATTGAAATCGAAAATTTACAAAGCTCATAATCATCTCCTAACAATATAAATAAAAATAATATTTTTTAATTAATTTTTGAACAAATTCCATATTAAGAGGAACATTTATTAATAATGAACGTAGCAGATTTGGTGTGATCGCAAGATCAATTACTAGGACTATTTTGCGTAAACAAAGAACATGGATAGTGTCAAGTGGGAAATGGTGAGGTTTGCATGTCAGAACTCATCAGGAGTGAAAGATGGGATTTCAATGGCGCAGCACTCCTGCTTGCACGTTCAAATGTCAGCCCAACTCAATTTCTTTGCTTTGTCTTGCTCTCCAGTTTACAAGGCCCCTATCACCGGAACTTACCCCACCCCGCCATCCTTAAAAACGATTATTTCATCCTTCTTCCACAATAGACCAAATCACCCTTCTTAGTTCACAATGACCATAATGGGCTGCCAATCAATTATAAAACCTTTTTCACCTATAAAAGCCGCTAATGAACAAAATAAACAGCTGCTTGGTTGTTCAACCTATTTTTATTTGAAAATAAGGTATGGGCTATTATAATTTACTTCCCTAGAAATTGGAAGGTAGTTACTATCAAAGAGTTTAACGGAACGAATTTTTGGGACAAAAGGTATCTCCGAAGTCCAAACTCCAAAGTCATCCACAACATAAAAAATATATCCATCTCTATTATGGGATGATGTTGCTCTTTCGATCTTCCAATGTCAAACTTATTAGCAGTCTAGACGTCTAGTTGCCTTATCGATGCCGTAGTGAATCCATTTTATATTTGTACGTTTTAGGTGTTTGGATAACCATGTTACGGCCACAGGCCAATTTATTCTTTCAAGTGTTTGGAAACTGATTATTATATGAATCAAAACACTACTTGTGGAAATTGTGTGGAGAACTGTCCCTCTCTTTTCCTTTTCGTAAATGATCATAACAAAAAGTTCCAACAATCCAACTTATCCACATTCTATGTGGATCTTCTTTCATTTTCATTTCATTCCATTCCTACATATTAACATATACATACACATTTGGCACACTCTCAATGGTCTTTACTTACGAAAATTACTAACCACGTAACCCATTATTACAAGTATCCGGAATTAGAACAAAAAATATTTCGCTACATGGATATCCAAGGAACATATATGTGTCGAACAGTGAATGGTTGATAACTTGATAGGTTCGAATGCTTAACACAGATACATAATCTACTACATTTCATTGAGGTTCGAATTGTCATTCGGTCTAAATGGGGACCTATGAAAACGTTTATAGCAAAGTGTGATGATCGTGTCGGCAAATATTTATGAACTCAAATCGTACAAATAAAATGCCACCACACACAATTTAGCTTGGAACCCTGTAAGTCCCGTATTTCATGGCATTTTGTGCTGTGCCGTCAGTGTCACTAACTGGCTAGATCAGTCCTATGATTGAAGCTCTTCTTAAATTTTCAGTTATCCTTAAAATTGTTGTGAGGGTAGTTGGGTAAATTGTGTAAAAGCAAGTTGAAGATGTCTTGGTCATTTTTTTTTTTTTGGTATGGCCGGTGTTGTTGCACGTCAACCTACTTGCAAAACCCAGACACAAATAACACAATCACACAAGTATCGTGCGGTAAGCAACATTCAAGAATCACCACAAACCCGCAACTTGCAATGCAACCGTTACGTGGGCAAATGAACACTTGACACGTCATCAAACATAAAAAATTTGGGTCCCACAAGTCCTTGAAGCCGAATTCCAACTGAATATGTTCCATCCACGTGATAATAAAAGATCTTCTCACCGCTTGTTTATAAACTTGCGCTCCGTTACATTTTACGTCACGCAGATAGTTCAGTACGAGACTAGATCAAATATTACTCGTGTGTTTGCAGGCTGGATGAGCGTGTAATTTATAAACCAAATATTAATTTACACTCGTTGAGTCATTATTGATGTGTTGATTTATTACCATTTCAATTTATGTTCAGTTGTTACCGTTGGCAATATATATCATATAATTTTTTCTTTCAAAAACGGAAGAAAAAAAAATATGAGAATGGTACGCATATAAGTTTGACACATGATGACATGAACAAGTTGCAAATTTTCGTTTAAGAGCATCATTAATGCGCTGCTAAATTTTTTTTACACATCAGCTTTTTTTGTTGATCTAAATTGCTAAAAACGTGTCAAATACCAACGCATTTGGACAAAATTTGGGATTTCTATTTTGGACGGGAATAATTGTCTCGTTCCAATTTAAATATATTCGTTGAGCCCAAAAATATCCAGCTGTTTTAATTATTTATTAAGGAAATTGAAAAAGGTCTGGACGGCAAAACTTGTCCTGTCCCACTCTTGGACGGGACAACTTGTCCGGTGCGGCTCATTTATATTTTTCTCAGTAATTTGGTTTGGAATTTGACAGTTGTTATAATATAAATCGTGTTTTGGCAGCGCGTTGGGGGTCAAAATTATCAAATTCATTTCCATCTGTCACAATGATCTAAGTTAGATTTGGCAATGCGTTGATGATGCTCTAAGTTAGGCAATTGTGACAATGATCGATCTTCAATTTATAGGATTTATAGTATGCGGTTCTCCCAAAAATAAATCATACGCAAAATATAGGTCATTTGTTATATTGACTCAACTTAGCTATAATGATCTATCATCTCGTAACTCCAAGAAAAAAACACAACTTTTTATATTGGTCAGGAAGAGCATAATGTGCCAATTGTGCCCCTAAAACTATGGAGCACACCAATAATCTAATGCAAGGAAGCATTAACAAATAACAAAAACGTGTGGTAGAAACTAACAACAACCCACAACAATGGTGTATAAAATCAACTAAATAATAACTCCTAATATAAGTATTAAACAATGTAAACTACGTACCAAAACACCAACAACCATAGAGAATGATTTTATCCTGGTTAGGCAATGCCTACAAACATCCACCAACAAAAAAAGAATATATTTCAATAGAGATAATGTTATCACAATGACTCGACAAATTTTCCAGAGAATCTAATTTGAACTCAAAAACAAATTTTCTCTAGTTCACTAACAAAATTCTCCTCACTACAATTAGTTTTTTCACATACTTAAAACTCACAAAGTAGATCGGTATTTAAAGACTACCCAAGACTTGGACATGGAAACAATTGGTTTCCTAAAAAGAGTCAAAGCCTAATTCCGGAAAAGACTTCGGTCCTTAACGCTTAGGACCGAAGTGTGTCCAAAGCGGCTGAGGACCACACATTTGATATTTTTTGTTTGTTTTTTAAAAAAAATTGAAGACTTTTTATGTGAAAATGGTGATGTGGATACCAAATATGCTGAGTGCTGAAAATTGAAGACTTTTTATGTGAAAATTGAAGACTTTGGACGCACTTTGATCCTGAGTGCTGAGGACCGAAGCTTTTCTCTCTAATTCCAAACCGCGGGTGCTAATTCTAATTCTGACGTGTTTCCAATTTAGATTTGGCACTAGATTTTGGACCCGGACCTACGCCTGGGATCTATTAAATATTTTGTGTGCTGAAACCAATTTCCAATTCCCATTATTTATTTTTTGAGATCAGTTCAATGCAGTTGCATCCAGTTTCTTATTGATCGTTAATTATTCTTTTCGGTTAGTTCAATACATTTGCATCAAATTCCCAATTTTCTATTAATTGTTTTTTGAGGTCAGTTCAATGCATTTGCATCAAGTTTCTGATTTTCCGTTAATTATTCTCGTGAGATTAGTTTAATGTATTTTGCATCAAGTTTTTCGATTTCGTGTTTATTATTTGATAAAGTTGCATTTGCATCTAGTTTCGATTTCCGTTAATTATTGTTTGAGGTTAGTTCAATGAGAGTTTGCATCTAGTTTCGATTTCCCGTTAATTATTTCTTGAGGTTTTGCATCCAGTATATTTTTTGAGATTAGTTCAATGCAATTGCATCCGGTTTTCGATTTTCCGTTAATTATTTTTTAAGATTAGTTCTACGCATTTGCATTATGTTCCCAATTTATAATTAATTTTTCTTTGAGGTTAGTTCAATCTGATTTGCATCAGGTGACCGATTTCCCGTTAATTTAATCTTTGAGGGTTAGCTCAATGCATTTGCATCAGTTTGATTTTTCCGACAATTCTTTTTTGATGTTAGTTTGATGTATTTGTATCCAAGTTTTGATTTTTACATTAATTATTTTTTGAGATTAGTTTAATGCGGTTGTATCAATATTCCGATTTTCTATTAATTACTTTTTAAGATTAGTTTAATGCTTGCATTTGCATCCGATTTTCGATTTCCGTTAAATATTATTTGAGGTTAGTTCGATGCATTTGCATCGGTTTTCCGTTCCCCATTAATTGTTTTTGTCGTTAATTTTATTCAATATTATATATATTTTAAAATATTTGTCATTATTGCTTTGCCGTTTTTTTTTTTTTCATTTTCTATTATATATTTTGTATAATTATTTTTAACTATATTTTGAAGCCATGTTAAGGATATATTCGAAATAAGTCGGTGTTTTATCATAGATACTAAAATTGTATGATTTGTAATAGGAAATTAGTTTATACAAATCACCTATTTTTTAGCAATTTTTTTTTATTTGATCAAATATAAATTAGTTTTTACTAATCACCTATTTTTTAGCAATTTTTTTTATTTGATCAAATATATAAGAATTGTAACACTAAAAGTGTTTGATTCGTATTTCTACAAATCACCTATTTTTTTAGTAATTTTTTTTTATTTGATCAAATATATAAGAATTGGAAATACACTCAAACTCTCCAAATATAAGAATTAGAAATACACTCAAACTCTTCAAAGATCTTTCATATTAGAGTGCCACATAAAATAGAAAAAAAAAAAATCTAACTCTCATATTAGAGTGCCACATAGGAGAGAGAAAATCTTTCTTTAAAGGTCTCTGCTTTAGTATATAGATAGTAGACTAGCCAAAAACAAACAGTGTCTTTCCTGTTTCAATTGGGAAACATATAAGTTATGTTCCCCTGCACCCAACCTACATACCAACAGTGTCGACCGTAACATGTATACTTCATTCACTTTGTGAACGTTAGTCGATTGGACATTTTTCCACATATAGCTACAATGGCCTTACAAAGCACAAATTAAAGAGACACTCAAACTCAATGTTGACTAGCAACCTTTGTGAATCTAAAGGCAGTTATAGTGGTGAAATATACAAAGAACTTTGAAAGTTCAGATGGTCGCATGCGTAGTAAACAAAGAGCATATGAAAGAGAAAATGATAGAATGATCAAATAATTTCGTACTAATAACATTGAAACCAATTTCTCTACATCTTTTAAATGAGTTTAATGTTTTGGGAGTGCCAAATATACAAGTAGCTAGTCGTGGGAGTGAGCGTAGTATCGAATGCCTTAAATGCACGAAGGTATAGATTTTTCTATTTCTTTCTTTTTCTGTTTTGATAAATCTTACTTTTTATAAACTTAAGGATGGAAAAGAAAGAAAAAGTCTAGTGTGGTCCACCTTTTCCATACGTTTAGTGTGTTTGTTTACTATGGAAAGGAAAATTGTCTTTCCCTTGTAGAAACTAAACTATAGAAAGGAAAAGACGGGGTTTTCGAGTCAGTGGCTCAACTGTCGGATTTGAGAGGAAAGGAAAAGGAAAATACTAGTTTTCCTTTATTTTCCTTAGCTTTTGCATAACAAACAAGAATAAAAAAGAGAATGAGAAATAAAATTTAATAAAATATATGTAGTTTTCTATTCCTTTCCTTTCTTAAGGGTGTGTTTGTTAAATTTTAACTCATGGAAAGGAAAATAAATAAAATGGGTGGTCCACTATGGAATGGAATAGAATGGAATGGAAAGGAAATAATTTTAAATGGTATGTGTTTGGTAAACTGGGGAAAAGAATAATCATGTTTGTTTGCAAAAGCTATGGAAATGAATAATTGTATTGTTGGGTCATGGGTGTATTAGTAGTAACTCCCTATCTATCTATTTTCTTTTATTTCCTTTCCACAAAATTTTCAGGGGTTAGCTAAGGACACAAAACCTTTTCCATTTCCATGATTTTGTTTCCATATGGAAAAAGCCCAACTTTTAAAAACTATGGAAAAGGTGGACCACTTAGGTGTGTTTGTTAAATTTTAACTTCATGGAAAGAAAGGAAATAAAATGGGTGGTCATTTATGGAATGGAATGGAAAGGAAATAATTTTAAATGGTATGTGTTTGGTAAACCTGGGAAAAAAGAATAATCGTGTTTGTTTGCAAAAATTTATGGAAATGAATAATTGTATTGTTGGGTCATGGGTGTATTAGTAGTAACTCCCTATCTATCTATTTTCTTTTATTTCCTTTCCACAAAATTTTCAGGGGTTAGCTAAGGATACAAAACCTTTTCCATTTCCATGATTTTGTTTCCATATGGAAAAGCCAACGCTTTAAAAACTATGGAAAAGGTGGACCACTTTTAGGGTGTGTTTGTTAAATTTTAACTCATGGAAAAGAAAGGAAATAAAATGGGTGGTCCACTATGGAATTGAATGGAAAGGAAATAATTTTAAATGATATGTGTTTGGTAAACTGGGGAAAGGAAAGTAAAAACTGGAGAAATGAATAATCATGTTTGTTTGCAAAAGCTATGGAAATGAATAATTGTATTGTTGGGTGGGGTGTATTAGTAGTAAGTCCCTATCTATCTATTTCCTTTCCTTTCCTTTCCACAAAATTTTCAGGGGTTAGCTAAGGACACAAAAACCTTTTCCATTTGTTTCCGTATGGAAAAGCCCATTTCCTTTCCATAGGTAAACAAACGCCTTAAAAACTATGGAAAATGTGGACCATTCTTATTTTCCTTTCCATTCCATAGTGTTTCCATCATAACAAACACACTCTTATTTTTCTTTCCTTTCCATAGTGTTTTCATCATAACAAACACACCCTAAGTTTTGGTATGACAAACATCATCACAAACATCATAGATTCCATTCCAAGGTTTTCTTTTCCTTTTTCCGAAGTAACCAAATAGATGTATCAAAAAGAAAAATCCATTACATTCATTTTTTTTCTATTCCACAGTGGACTACTCATGGGTTTTTCTTTCCTTTCCTTTCCTCAAGTGAGTGAGCAAACATCTATTTGGTTGGTTTACTCACTCACTTGAGAGAAGGAAAAGAAAACCCTTAAACCCATGAGTGGTCTACTATGGAATAGAAAAGAAAATGAATGTAATGTAATTTTCTTTTTGATGCATCTATTTGGTTACTTCGTAAAAGGAAAAGAAAACCTAGGATGTAATCTATGATGTTTGTGAGCCCAAAACTTAAGAAAAGAAAGGAATAGAAAACTACATATTTTTTTATTAAATTTTATCTTCATTTTCCTTTTCCATAACTATATAAGAAAAGGTAAGGAAATGTAAGGAAATGAAAACTAGTATTTTCCTTTTCCTTTTCTCTCAAATTCGAGGGTTGAGCCACGGACTCAAAAACCCTTTCCTTTCCATAGTTTAGTTTCCACAAGGGAAAAACAACTTTTTTTTCCATAGCAAACAAACACTCTAAACTTATAGAAAATGTGAACCACACTAGACTTTTTCTTTCCATTGTGTAAACAAACACAACCTTAAAACTTCAAAATACATGGGTTCAAAAAACAAAAATCTTGGAGGGGGCTCCAATCCAAAATAAGACATAGTCCATTTAGCTATCGAGTGAGCCTCCCCATTAGAGTTCCTGCTGATCCAATTGAAAGTTACAGGAAAAGTAAATGAAGCTCTAAAAGCAAAGATGCTCTGCAAAATTGGTAAGCAGTTCCAACCAGTGGCTTCCAACTCCTTTTCTATCGTTTCTACAACATATTTGTTGTCACCATTGATGACCATAACTTTTGGGGACAAGTTTAAATACTTAAGCATTTTACATGAAAGTTCTGTTGTCAAGTGTTCAACTTCCAGAGTATTGTTTGCTTTGAACCTAGTGAAACTGGCTCCTATGATATTTTCTTAAGGATTCTTACAAAAAGCTCCAGCAACACATTTATTAGAGCTCTTTGTCATAAGCAACATCATAAAAGATGTTGAACCAGAGATTAGTTAAAATATTGTTAGGCTGAGGAACAATGGCAACAATACTATGATCTTCCTTGTAGCTAGTCTTCAAAAAGATATATTACAACAATGTACCATCAATAGATTCGTGCTAAGATATATTACAACATGATATAATCGATCTTTTTAGCACGGATCTATGAAATAAAGAATCATTGTCTCGTTTAAATATTAGAAAGTCGGCTTTGGTATCAAAACTAGGTGGACTACAAAGTACCATATCAAACTTGACCTTAATCAGAAAAAGAATATATTTTGGAGGCAAATGGATATAGCAAATGAACCCTAAGTGACTCACTCACTCACCGAAAGGTATTAAAATTTGTGATGTTACTTCTTGGATAAGTTTAGAACGAAGGAGTAAGTCACTAGGTCCCAATCTTTATAGTAAGACGTCACCAATTATCTCAAAATTTTCACTGGCATCACTTGACCGTTTTGAAAATTTTAACAGCCAAATGACCCTCTCCAACTCTCAAGTGTCACACGCCTCACCTCCAAACCATATAAATACTCTCACCACCTCAAAACCTCAAAAAAAATTCCAAACTTCAAAAAACTCTTCACCAACTATGGAACCAAGACAGAATAACAATTCAAGTTCCTCTTGTTCTTGGGTCAGAAGAGATTGTATAGGTAAAGGATCATTTGGCAAAGTTCATGTAGCTGTAAACAGATCAAACAATCAAGTTTTCGCAGTGAAGTCTGTGAATACAAAAACAGCTCTCTCTTCTCATATTGAAGCTTTAGAAAACGAAATTCAAATTCTTCAATCTCTTTCTTCTCCTTATGTCATTGGGTATCTTGGAAATGACTTCACACATGAATCAAGAACAGAAGTCTGTAGAAACTTACACATGGAGTTCATGTTCAATGGCACTGTTTCTGATTCTGTTCACTTGAATGAGAAAATTGTTCGTTCTTACACTCGTTGCATCGTTTCTGCATTGAATTATATTCATTTAAAAGGAATTGTTCACTGCGACGTGAAGGGGAAGAATGTTTTAGTGACTTCTAAGCTTGGAGTTTGCAAACTTGCTGATTTTGGTTCAGCTCAAAAAGTTGAAGAACAAGGAAAGGAGATTAAAGCACAAGGAACGCCACTATGGATGGCACCAGAAGTAATTCGACAAGAGAAACAAGGACCAGAATCTGATATATGGTCATTGGGCTGTACAGTTATTGAAATGATCACTGGAAAATCTGCTTGGAAAGACTGTGAATCAAGTATAGTGCTCAAAATTGGATTCTCTGATGAAGTGCCTGAATTCCCAGCTCAGTTATCCGACTCCGGACGCGATTTTCTTGATAAATGTTTACGAAGAGAACCAGGTGAAAGATGGAATTGTGAACAACTTCTTCAACACCCATTTTTATCAGAAGACATGGTTGTCGAATCGTCCCCAAGAAGTATATTGGATTGGGCTAGTTCAGAATTTTGCGACGAAAACGAAGAGGAAGACGAAGAAGAATATCGAATTAGTTCAAGTTCTGATGATGTCATTAGCTCTGCTAAGGGTAGAATTAATGAATTAGCTTCAGGAAGAGGGGTAATTTGGGAATCTGATGGTTGGGAAGTAATAAGGTCATGCTCTGTTTCAAACAGAGGAGGGGAAGCAGAGACAAGTGGGGAAATAAGAATAGGGACAAATTCGGAATATTCGAATATAATTACGGTTAGTGTAGAAAAAGAAGGGATAAATTTGGGTTTTATGAGTGTAAAAGTCGAAAATGAGAAGTTAAAAGAATATTTGGATTCTGGTTGTAGTTGGGCCAGCAGCTCTGGTTGTTATTGTTGTGGCTGCAAAGCTGGGGTGAGTTGTCAGTATGGGTTTAGAAAGATGGAATTTGTGGTGGTGAAGAGAGAGAAACAGAATTTTATTTGGTGTGAACTGTTTTTATTCTTGCTATTGATATTTATTATTGATTTATTATTAATAAAATTTAGAATTTATTTATTATTTTATTTCTTGGCTTTTATTTTTTCCAAACATGGGGCATGTGATCACCGTCTATGCAGAAGTGAAGTTGGGAGAGTAATGTGAGTTATGGGACCCAATTAAGTCATATATTCATCTTCTGTTGTAAAGTGGACAACACAGATAACTTTAGATGATTGGAAGTTTGGAACCAGTTATTGGAACCCCATTAAAAAGTCAAAATAGATCATAGGTTGATAGGTGTTCGGTATTCATACTTAATGTCGAAGTAAATTGAACAGAAAAGCTGACAGCGCGCAACCAGTTCCAGTATAAAGTGCATGTTGTCGTGATTTGTGAATCGTGATAGTTGTGTACTTGGTTTTGGTGAGCTGCAATTCTGCATAATCAAATTCGATCTGAAATGCCCAAAACTTTCACCAAAATTCAGTGTTTCGTCAACTATTCCGTACTTCTGTTATCTTTTACCCTTCAAAATATAGTGCTTTTTTCGTCCTAGTCTGTACTCTGGAGGCAGCTGAAAAACTGAAAATTTCAATGGTCAGCCGTCTAGGAATGGAGAGTTAGACCTTTGGGCCTACACCTGTGGGCCAGGCTATGTACGCATGTGGATTAGCTCATGGCAGGGCCCAAAGTCCATAGACTGGGACTTTAAAAGAAAAGAACTAAACCCAAGCCCATAATGTTCCAAACCTTAACGACCTTTGTTCTTCCAGGGCTGGATCCAATAGCTAGGTCATGGATAAGCATCAGTGTGTATCAGAATATCAGATCATCAGTAAAAGTCTTTTTCATTCGGGGAATTTTGACTTAACTCCCCAAAACGATGTAGCATTTTGACTAAACCCTCCATTTTTAAAATCATTTTAGTTTGCCTCCCACTCCGTCAATTTTGTCTATAACAGATGTTGGTGTTTTATCTATTGACTATTTTGCCCTTATGATATGATAGAGCCGTTGGGTTTTATTATTTTAGAGTGTTTTTACTTAATCCCCCACAAATATGTATCAAATTTGAGTTTATCCATGGTCAGTTTGGGTCGGTTAACATAGGTTAAACCGTAACCCAGTTGGTTCAGTTTAGGTATCAGTTCGGCTGGAAATTAGTTCGGTTCGGTCGGTTAGTATACCATAACCGGTTCGATTCGATTAAAAAAAAACTAAGAGCATCTCTAGGTGGTAGTATAGCCTGCCTTTTTCTTCATATTTGAAGGAAAAGTTCGGAATATCTCGGAATTCCATCTCTGGGTGGTAGTATAACCGGTCGTATCACCTGCTTGTTCGCAAATTTGGCAATTTGGATGCGGATGCGGAGCGACATTGGTAATGTCGCGCGCCATTGCAAATGTTGCCCAACTTTTTTTTGACTTAGACCAGCACCAGGTGCGCCAGTGGTACTGTCACACGCCACTTGTAACGTTGCGCGCCAATGCCAATGTTGCGTGCTCCAACGGGAAAAAAAGGGCAAAAAACTGTCGGATTTCTATATCCATATATCTACACTCATCTCCTTTTTCATTTTCACACACAACACTCTCAACCATTTCACACACAACACTTTTAATGTCACAACCAAAACAAGGAAGGGGTCCAAGTTGGACAAATGAAGAAAATATTGCTCTTACTAGAGCGTGGATTGAGATTAGAGAAGATCCTATAGTAGGGAATGATCAATCGGGACAAGTTTATTGGGAACAAATTATGGTTAGGATGAATCAAATTCAAGATTTTGACCGCAACCGTAAGTGGAAGGGAGTCTCACAACGTTGGGCGATTATTTTACCGTTCTTCAACAAATATCATGTTATACTAAGAAAGCTTGAAGAACAACCTCCAAGCGGGTGGGGACGTGAAGACATTGTAAGATTCGTTTATACTTCGTTTAATTTATAATTCGTTTAATTTATACTTCGTTTAATTTATACTTCGTTTTATATACTACTTGATATTGATTTTTTTTTTAATAAACGTAGATTTCAGACGCGGTAGTAACTTATACGACTACTACTGGGAAACCATGGATATGGCAAGATTGTTATAATCTAGTCAAAAATATACCAAAGTAGCAAAGAACTCAGTTACGCAACGAAATGCTTGCTCCAAGACCAAAGAAGAAAGCAAGATCCGGAGATATTGAAGGTTTCAATTCTTCACCCTCAACCCCAACCCCAACCCCTTCAACGCCTTACTCTACCCCTTCACCTTCACTGTACTCGGAATATGATCGTAGTAGTACCAAAGGTTTTTTGGAGAGATCGGTCGGTAGGAAGCAGAGCAAAGAAATTGAAAAGAACAAGAAAGTTGTTTCTACTGTCGAGGGTAATGTTGCATCCACTGCTAAAAATATGGATGAATTTCTTGAAGCTTTTAAAGAAATAAAGAAGAGATTCTAAATGGGCAATTTCAAAGTATGCTGAAATTGAAGCAAGAGAAGACACAAAAAAAGTTATTTTTGAAGCAAGAAAAACTCCGTGTTAGAGAGGAGGAAAATGAGACTAGGTTGTTGGCAATGTCACTCGACAAAGTCAATCCTCGTTTGCGAAGGGTTTTAGAGCTAAAACAAGATGCAATTTTAGCTAAAATTAAAAAAAAAAAATGTTGGATCAAGTAGTACAAATGAAGCTTCCAACGACGAAGAAGCCAATGATGAAGAAAATGATGACTGGCTTGATAACTAGAGTAACTCTAGTAGTATGTAATAAGGGTGATATGTAATAGTTGTCTTTTATTTATTTATTTTTATTTTATGTTTTTGCAATCATGTATTAGTTGTCGTTTTATTAATAAAAATTGCAATTCATTTGCTTAATCAAATGAAGTAAATTAGAACTTATCAAAATGATTAAATGAACAATTCAAAATCACACAACATAATAATAATCGTCATACAACAAACTTAATATTATAAATCATCAAGTCCTCACTTTCTACATACGCCTCCTCGCGGAACTGAACTCTTCGATTTGTCTTTGTCTTTGAACTCTCAATCGTCCATGTAATGAACTCATCCTTGTGCGATCAATCTGAGCCTGTAACTCATCAACCTGGCGTTGCAAATTGTCATAATCCACATGAGCCTACAAAATAACTCTCTCTCTCTCTCAACACTGTAGGCGAATACCGAGAAGCGCAAGCCATCAATTACACGAAGATATGTCTCATATCTCATGCGTAGCTCATCCTAAAATAATTATTCATTAATAATTTATGACATTTTCATAATAAGCATTAATAATAAACCAAAACCAATAAAAATAATTACCAGAGGTAGATGTCCAAGTTCAAGCTCTCATCGTAAAGACGCGAGTGTCATCAATAGAAGAATGTCGGTAAATCGTCGTCGGCCACTCGGATCACTCAAACTGAAAACCTAAGGCCACTGACCGAGGGGATCATTTTGAACAAATGTGTGTACAGTCCATCTTTGAAATGTCGGTTATGACGGGCGGGCCAATCGAATTCACATCCGACACCCATTTTGTTAACCGTATGAATGTTGCTGTCGACGACCCGAGCTAGGAGCAAATGACCATTAGATACCTTAAACCAATAACGGTAGTAATTGCGCCATAATTAAGTCTGTAATGTAACTAGGCCAAAAGCCTGTAGCCAACTCCAATGCACGTTTCTCTTAATGACTTGCTCTAAGGTCATGTCCTTAGCCTCTAATACATGGGTAGGCGGATCAGGGGGGATACCAAAGCATGGTGTGAGCTATCTGTAACATCTATCCCCTAAATACCACTCCATATCACTCCCGCAAGTGAATACCATCCTCCTATGAGAAATCATCAATGCGTATGTATCTACCGGTTCGCGGCGATGTGCACAGATGTCCTCCAAGGCCTCCAAACAATAGAAGCTTGTGTGTTAAGCTCGATCTGGATTCAGACAGAAGTTATGTTATGACTGATCTCACTGGTCAGATGAGCTCGACGAGGTCCGTGCCAATCCCTGAGCCTAGGCCTCTCATCGGTATACTCTGTGAGGATAGGATTTGCAGCACGGAAATACTCATAAAATCATACCTCTAAGAGAATAACAAACCCTCCCATATGGGGACTACTGACATCACTAGTCTGCCGAGAAGCCCTATCTAAACAACGCAACAAATGACAGTATATGGCTCCACCAAAATCAATACTGCCCAACTCATGCAAGTGCTCAAAGTTGGCTAGATACCCCAAGTTAATCATGGAATAGCCAGAAGGAAAAAAAAAGACGCCCATCAAATACATACAGAAAGCTCTTATATACTCATCAACATGTGTTTGACCATCATCAGAATCAAGTGACAAATAATTTATCAAAAACTGCAACCCTAAATCAGTAGTCAACGGTGTAATGTATACAACCTTGATACCAGATATCCTAACACCGGCACTGTCATATGACTCCTCGGTCAGATAAGGGAAGAAAGTCATCATTTGGGCATAACTCTGGAATTCAGTGCTACATCTCAATGGATTACCTAATCCTATACTCAAACCAGATATCATGCAAAAATCTAGTGGAGTGAAGCCCAACTCTCCCTGAGGGAAGTGAAAAGTATGTGTACTATCCCACCATCTCTCAACTAAACTATTAATAACTCCCTGAATGTCAGTCTTATTGTAAGATATGTCAACTAGATGACCAAAGGGAGTCACTAAAATTGCATCTCTAACATGGTCAAGTGCACCGACTTTTTTAATATCATCCCACCACGTCTTAAGCGCATGTGGAGTGCACCGAACTTGATACATAACACATTTCTGATGTACGCAAAATGAAACTAAAAAAAAAAAAAAAAAAAATGTACGTGTTTAACTACTAAAATTAACTACTACTACTACTAATATATGAAATTAAAATACATACTTGTTGTTCAAGAACAACTCTTGAGACATGCCTATCACGAAACCTCATAGACACCGGCCTAAGATAGCTGAAATCAATAGCCTCAGTAGGAAATTCAAAATCGACTTGCTAATACTAAAGCATCAATGGTGGATCGTCAGCCTCAGCTCCCTGATTTCCAGCTCCAGAAGTGTTTGGTTCATCATCTAGATCATATCACCAATGGGATTGTTCCAAATGTATGCACTATTACCACTGTTTTCTTCTTCCTCACCGTCACCACTCCATCGTGTTTGGTTATTATAGACGTATTCGTCGTCGGAATTCATTTTTTTTTGCTAAAACTAGAGAAATTTAAGTTGAAAAAAACAGTTGTGAAATGACAAAAGTCCGATTGTCGCGCGACATTTTATTAAGCATAGCACGCGACATTAGTACTGGCGCGCGTCAGTACTAATGTCACGCAGGGTGTGGTCTACAATGAATTTCCGGTCGAAATTTGCGACTACTTAGAGTTGGTCGAAATTTGCGACCAGCTTCTTCAAATATGAAGAGTATGCTACCACCACCTAGAGATGCTCTTCATATTTGATCGGTTTGGTTGCCAGTTTAGACTCAAACCTGACCCGAACCGACCCATGCACACCCTATATGGGAGAAACTTTTTTTTTCTCTTTAGTTTTTTTTTTTTTTTCAATTTTGCTAATGGAGTAAACTCAAATCCGATGCTAAATTTTGGGGGATTTATACAAAACTTACAAAACTCTAAAGCTTATTGAACACGGTGCAAATTCAAAATGCTACATATTTGTGGGGGTTAAGTTAAAAAACCCCAAAACAATAAAACCCAACTCGCTCTATCTTATCATAAGGGCAAAATGGTCAATAGATAAAATACCAACGTATGTTACAGACAAAATTGACGAAGTGGGGAAAACTCAAATGATTTTAAAAATGAGAGGGCTATCTTGGAAGGGGTAAGTTAAGTACAAGTAACGCACCTACTACTAGTTCGATTCCCCTCAAGACTACTGGGGAGTTAAGTTAGAACCGTCAACTTATTATTACTTTCCTAAATAGTAGGGAAAGAAAATGCTTAGCGCTTAAGTTAAAAATGCTATTAATAGAGGCTACTTCATAGTAGGAACTCAGCCTCGAAGGTATATAGTTTGTGAAGATCACTTAGCTTTGAAATTTGCACTCACATGCTTACCATTTATAGATTCATCTTGCGATAATCCATAGACTACACTGTAGACGCTAGAAGACTCAGTGTACACAATTTAAATTTCACCGTGAAAACAAAAAAACAATGTTAGCCATGAACTATCTCTCTCTAGTATATTGGTCATCTGCTTTTTTTTTTTATTATCCATTGAATATTTGAATTGCTTTGTATTTTTTATTCCTTCTATTACCGTGTACAAGTTACAATTGTACAAGTAACGCACCTACTACTTGTTAGTTGTTACCATTACGTAAGCGAATCGCGGATTTGTTACGTGAAACGAATCGCGAAGCGTGACAATTGGACAAAGAAGATTGAATGTAGTGATAGAAATCGACAAAAACAAATCAATTAAAACAAAGAAGATTGAATGTGGTGATAGAAATCGACAAAAACAAATCAATTAAAATACTTACCAATGCAAAGCGAATAACCAATAGAAGTGGAAACGAGATTTACGTGGTTTGGCGTTAGCCTAATCCACTAAGCAAAAGAGGAGAACTTTACTAATCAAGAGATAAACAAATAGAGTACAATCACTCACAAACGAATTCCGAAGAATTCACAAACTCTCTCTCACAAACTTGAGCATGACAAATCCCACAAACCGGTCTCATATTTATAGAGGTCGTGGGTATCAAATTGGAATCCTATTTAGAATAGGAAACCAAAACCAATATGAATTTGGTAACCGTATACTAACAATTCTCCACCTCGGTGAAGATTTATCCAAATTTGAGCCGATCAACCGAATAGCAAATCCCCTCTTCAATGCACAACAAACACGACTATACCACATAGTGGATGCCTACGTACCCTTGTTAAAGGATCAATCCAACCGTAGTTCACTAATGCCCCTAAGAGCCAAATCATCTCAAATGAAGGATATGAATCAAATTCAAACAATGTTGAAACTTGATTCCATAAACCACTTTGGCTAACAAATCAGCTGGGTTCTCCTTGGTGTCTATCTTAGTGAGTAAGATATCACCCTCCTCTAAAATTTCTCTGACAAAGTGAAAATGCACATCAATATGCTTCGTACGGGCATGATGAACTTGGTTCTTGGCCAAATATATAGCACTCATGCTATCACAGTGAATCTCGAGCTGACCCTGCACAATACCCAAGTCATCTAACAAACCCTGCAACCAAATAGCCTCTTTCATAGCCTCAGTCATCGCCATATATTCTGCCTCTGTCATAGACAATGCAACTGTAGACTTCAAAATAGACCTCCAACTTACCGGAGCACCAACTAAAGTAAATACATACCCAATAGTGGACCGGCGCTTATCCAAATCACCTGCATAGTCAGAGTCCACATAACCCACACAAAGCTTACTAGTATCCTTCTCAAACATCAAACCAACATCTACAGTACCAAGAATGTACCGTAGAATCCATTTCACAGCTTGCCAGTGTTTCTTCCCAGGGTTATGCATATATCTACTAACAACACTAACAGCTTGTGAAATGTCTAGCCTAGTACACACCATCGCATACATCAAACTACCAACGCCTTTTGCTCTATCTCTCTGAATCTCCATGCCAAGAATCTTCTTAGCTTCACCCAAGTCCTTCATCTCAAATTCTGAGGACAAAAGTTGTTTAAGCTTATCAATCTCAGTCTTGTTTATTGAGGCTATAAGCATATCATCAACATATAAGAGCAAGTAGATGAAAGAACCATCTTGTAGTTTGCGAAAATAGACACAATGATTGTAGTGACTTCTTATGTACTTGAGCCCTAGCATAAACCGATCAAACCGCTTGTACCACTGCCTGGGAGACTGTTTCAAACCATATAGCAATTTTTTTAGTTTACACACCAAATCCTCTTTTCTTGCAACTTTAAACCCACTTGGCTGAGTCATATAGATCTCCTCTTCTAAATCACCATGTAAAAAAACAGTTTTTACATTGGTGGGCTAGCTCAAATCATCTTGAGCTACCAAGGCCAAAAGATCGCGTATGGAGGAGTGCTTCACAACCGGAGAAAACACCTCATTATAGTCAATTCCCTCCCTCTGAGCGTAGCCTTTAGCTACCCATCTTGCCTTGTAACGTAACTCATTACTTAGAGATCCTTCTTTCAATGCAAACACCCATTTCCCGCCAATCGCCTTCTTACCCTTAGGTAACTTTACAAGCACCCAGGTATCATTCTTATGAAGAGATTGCATCTCCTCATCCATAGCTGTCTTCCACCTTTCTGACTTGGAGCACTGGATTGCTCCATAATATGAGGAAGGAACATCTTCATTAAGACTTTCAATAATAGGAAGTGCATAGGTAATGTAATCGATTAGCCAATACAATGGGGGAACATTCCTCTTAGATTTACCAGTTGCAATAGGTTCATGAACCGGAGCCAAAGGACCAACATTCATCTGCTCCTCTAATGGAGCCATATCCTCTGCATCATTATTTGTTCCATCACCTGTAATCACTATTTCTATGTCTTCAACTGGAACATCAACTGACTGACTACCCATGGTTGCCAATCTACTAGATATATAACCATCTGGACTAGGTGAAGACGCATCAATCTCCACTTGCTGCAATACCTCTTTGGCCATACTCTCTACCTGTTGAGAGTCAATAGACTTCAACATAGAAGCCTCATCAAATGTCACATCTCTGCTCAAAACAAATTTCTTATCTTTTGGATCCCGTAGTTTATAACCTTTAACTCCACTTTTCAGACCCACAAAAATAGCTTTCTTTGCTCTAGGATCCAACTTACCATCTTTGACATGAAAGTAAGCAAGACACCCAAAGGAATTATAATCCTGAGCAGGTTTACCAGACCAAACCTCTATAGGAGTTTTACCTCCAATTGTAGCCGAAGGCAACCTGTTAACAAGGTAGCATGCATAACTCACAGCCTTAGCCCAAAATGCTTTGCCCAATCCAGCATTGGACAACATATACCGCACTTTCTCCATTAGAGTACGGTTCATGTGCTCAGCTACCCCATTCTGTTGTGGCGTACCTTTCACTGTGAAGTGCCTCTCTATTCCCTCATTCTGACATACTTGCAAGAACGGATCACTCGTATATTCACCACCATTATCAGTTTGGAGTTTTTTTTTTTATCTTTCTGCCAGTCTGAGTTTCAATCAACTTCTTCCACTTCACATAGATATCTAGGACTTCATCCTTGTTTCTCATGGTATATACCCACAAATGCCTAGAGTAATCATCAACAAAGGTCACATAATAATGTTTGTTCCCTCTAAGAGATGTATTCCTGGAAAGACCCAAACATCCGAAAGAACATAATCAAGGGTTCCACGCTTACGGTGGATAGCGGTGCCAAACTTTACCTTTGTCTGCTTGCCCAGAACACAATGCGATAAAATACAAGCTTCTAAAATACCAATAGAGATAAGATTCTTCTTCAAAGCGGGAACATATCGAACATCCTTTATTTCCTTAACTGTTTCATCATACATCTTGAGACAAACTATTTACAAGCTCCTTGAAACTTGTAAACCACTCCCTTACAAGACAAACATGATAGGTAGCACCCGTATCCAAGATCCAATGACTGGAATCAATGAAACAAATACTCGATATAACAGGAAAAGAGAAATTTAAACTATCAGAATCATTACCTCCTTGAGCAATGTTGACATTAGACTGTTTCTGCTCAGTATCTTTCTGCTTGTGTTTCAACTTCTTGCAGTCCTTCTTCCAATGTCCAACCTCATGACAAAAAACACACTCATCATGGGCTAGATTTCGCCCTCTCGACTTGGAACTAGATTTACTTCTTCTACCATCAGAGTTTGGGCGGTCATTAGACCTCCCTCTTACCACAAAAGCAGTGCATATCGACTCTCTTGACTCATTTTCATTGTTGTTCATCATATCCCAACTTGTCAACGCAGACTGCACCTCAGAATAGTTCAAAGATTTCTTTCCGAACATAATGGTAGTTTTTATATGCCCATACTCCTCCTTGGGAAGAGATCTCAACAAATGGAAAGCTTTGTCTTCATCCTTCGTTTCTTCTTCAATGTTCAACAAGTCGATAAGTAACTTGTTAAACTCGTTCATATGCTGGGACAATGAAATATCTTCTTTCTTTCTTATATCATATAACTTTCATTTCATAAAGACACGACCTTCTATTGTCTTATCTAAATATTTCTCTTCAAGGATTTTCCAGATTTCCTTGGCCGAAGTCTCATTGACAACAAGGTACTTCACATCCCTAGCCAAACACGATCTTATGATACCACAAGTGTAACGCCTGTATTTAAAATATGTATTTATTTATTTATTAATTAATTAATTTATTTAAATTTCATTAGATTGGATTTGGGATATGTGGGCCTGATTTCTGGGCCTGAGTCTGTGTTGGGCTTAGGTTTCAAACCCAAGTATATATTCATATTTTTCTAGAGAATAGGGTTGAGATAAAAAAAAAAAAAAAATGGAGGCGGAGATAAAAGCTCATTGGCTAGAGCGTTGGAGCGCGACGATTCGGACTAGGAGGGATTCGTCGAGCTGTTAATTAATGTGAGTAGTTATATTTTAAATCTATTTTACCGAATCTATGGAAAAAGCTTTACTGTCAGAGTTTTGTTTACACTCAGTATACCTTTTTATTGTTCTGCTTACTGTCCGTATTTTTCATCCTGCCTAATTGTAGTAAATGTTAGCATATTGTTTTGCAAGTGTGAACTGTGAAACTTTGAAAACGTAACTGGCAGCGTAAGTCCAAAAGAATGAATCGTCCTTTATCTTATTTGAACTGCTGTGTAATGTGTATCATGTTGTTGTTTGGGTTGTTGGTTGATTTAGGGGTCGATGTGGGGTTGTTGTGGTATATGGGTTAGGGTGCTGGTTGAGCTTTGAAAAGGCAGTAATGGCGTCGCGAGCCCAAAACAATGGAATCGTATTGCCTTCTTCTTTGTTTGAACTCTTTTTATTGTTGTGGTGGTTTTGTATTGGTTGGCTGATGTCGGGGTCAAGGGTTTGATGTCGAGTATTGAAGTTTGGTCGGGTGCTGTCAAAGCTTCGACAGGCGTTAATGGCAGTGTTGTGGAGGAAGGGTTCGATACCATTTATTTCGTAGTGGTTGTGGTTGTCTGAGAATGGATTGTAGGGGATGTGTGTGAGGGCTGTTAATGGGAGCTTGAAGACGCATCAATGGCGTCGAGAATCCAAATCTATGGTTGGGGGAATGTTTTTTGAAGCTTAGATTTGGAGTTTTCTTGGTGTATTAAAGTTGTAAGGGTTTTCTTCAGGAGTCCAACCGCTGGGTTGGAAGGAGGAGATGAGAGTGGTGGTGGGCGGCAGCCGAATGATGTGGTGGAGTTTGGGGCGGTGAGGAAGATGACCCCTTTAGTTGGGCCTTAGTTAGTTTAGTTCCTTGGGCCAAAACTAAGTTTCTAATATTTTTGTTTGGGCCAAAATTTCATTTGTTTCTATGGGCCAGTTTTATTAGTTGCTGGGCGAAATCTAATTTTTGTTGTTGGGTCGGCTCACATTAGCTTTCTTTGGACCGGTTTTTCTGTTTTTGTTTTGGGCTTGGTCCATATGTTTTAAAGTGGGTCAGGTTGATTCACTAGGCCAGTGTAGACTTTTGGGGCCGGGTTCTAAGGTTTGGGTTTGGGCTTGGCTAGTTGGGTCCGAACCATTTTCCTTAGTCATGACCCCATGAGCCATGCACCTTTGCCCTTAGCCATGAACCATGGCTATGACCCTGAACCTGTTGAACATGGAAACGACAGTTTGACTTTAACAATGACAGGTTGACTTTGACATTGACCGTTGATCGTTGACTGTGGAATGTTGACTTTTTCCAGATTTTCACATATTTAAGAATATGGACAAATGTAGTAATAAAATATTGTCAAAAATTGTATAACTTTGTTTGTCATTAGCTAATTAAGATTTACGTGAGTAGTGTGTAAAGCATATACAGATATGGGCACGTAATAAGAGGGGAATCCTTATAAGACTTAGATATATACATTTTTATGAGAATTAAACTACACATGGACTTAGGTTTATGGACTTTAGTATTGGGCTTTGATGGTGTATTAAGTTCATATAAATATATGGAACGAATACATTACATGATTGATTATTATTATGAGTTGCTACTTAAATGAATTATAGTATTTATGAAGGCTTGATACCTTCCATACGGTGTAGTGCAATATATGTTTGGCACGTGAAATAATAAGTTTTGAGATTTGATATAGAAATGCTTGGATATCGTGCAATGAATAGTATTGGCACGTGATAATGTGGATTGTAGTATAACGAGAAACGTTGAACTTCAGTACAATTAAGTATACGGCATGAGATAGAACAAGTATTATTATTGGGATATTTCCAAATATGGTGGTTTAGTACAATAATTTATTTGGCACGTGATAGAGTGAAATGGTTAGGAGATACTAAGGTATGACACCTGAATAAATTACGTAACGAAAATCCTAGAACTTAGCTACCACAACTCATGTGATTTGGCCCTAGTGATGGGCGTATGTAATATGATTGGCCCTTCGGGCGATTCAGTGAATATGAATGGCCCTTCTGGCGTAAGTAATGTGATTGGCCCTTCTAGCATAGCCGAATGGTGGCTTGATTATTTTGCTCGTAAAATTAGAATAAGATGCGCGATATTTTATGCCGAATAGTGGCAGTACTCACATAATGACTTTTGTGTGAGGGTTACCTGGTGTGCGGCATCCCGCTCAGGGTAGTTACGCACGGAGTGGTTCATTATGTGAGGGGAGGCATGTGGATGTACATGTTCGGCGTTAGGAAGCGATTGTGATAGCTAGGGAAATTAGGTAAGACATAGATACAACGTGATTTTAGGGACACGCAAAGAAAGTCTTAATTAATATAATTATGGTAATATGTTGGTTAATGATATATCTTTAGATAGATGATTGTATATGGTTTTACAGAAGGGTGGGTCAAACTAATTACTCGTGCAGGGATGACCCACTCTGTAATTGAGCATGAAATGCAGTAAGTATAGAATATGCTTGGCTAGTCATTAGTTTAGTTATAACCTAAGGCGCCTCGTGGAGGAACTAAATACCTTTTTATTATGTGTATGGTTTGTTGTGTGGTTAGTGGGAAGTTAAAGGCCTCGGTGGAGGAACTACCGCCTTTACTTATTGTAGTTAAGAATGTCATTATTATTAGTTGTTGGAAGTTAAGGCACCCGGTGGAGGAACTAACTGCCTTATGGATTGTGTATGTATATGTATAAGTATATGATGTATTTTAGAGCTACTCACCAAAGATTTTTATAATGTCAACCCGATTTGCATGTTTGCTTATCGGGTGTGTTCATTAAATGAACATAGTTGATAAGTCTTGACAGGTTTAGTGTTGAAGAAGGTTGGTTGCTGTTTGTGGTTTGCGTTAGCATCACATTTCAAGATAGGTTTTGTTTTCCTTTGAGGTGATATAGATTTTCAGTTGAGACAATGTTATTTGTATTTTCATTTGTAATTTTAAATAAAGAGTTATTGAAAAGAGATTTGTAACCTAATCTTATTTGTGAATTTTTGTAATGAAGAAGACTTTTGTTTAATTGAATTTTTTTATTGGTTTTTAATTATCCGTATATTTAAACTGTTTATGGATTTTTGGGAGTTGAGAGTGCGTCACACCTCGGAGATCAAAGAGTCGGGAACAAATATTGTTTTTCCGAATTCTGTCGAAATTCGGGGTATGACAACAAGCTCGCCTATTTTTCTTAACCCAAACACTCTCCTCTATATCCGATGGTTTTTCGTCTAACACATCATCCAAGTCTTGTTGGCATAGTGCATCTATAACTTCACAACGCCACATACTAAAATTGTTAGATCCATCGAATTTCTCCACATCAATCATTGTATGGTTAATATTCAAAGTCGTAGGAGGTGATTTCTCCTTAGACGTCGTAGAATAAGTACTCGATGGAGGATCCGTCGCCATACTTTCTAAAACTTTCATATACCACAAAACAATCAATAAACCAACAAAAAAAGAAGCCCTAAGTAGAACCTTGGCTCTGGTACTAATTTGTTACATAAACGAATGCGAAAACGTGACAATTGAACAAAGAAGATTGAATGTGGTGATAGAAATTGACAAAAACAAATCGATTAAAATACTTACCAATGCAAAGTGAATAACCAATAGAAGTGGAGACGAGATTTACGTGGTTTGGCGTTAACCTAATCTATCAAGCAAAATAGGAGAACTTTACTAATCAAGAGATAAACAAATAGAGTACAATCACTCACAAACGAATTCCGAAGAATTCACAAACTCTCACAAACTTGAGCATGACAAATCCCACAAACCGGTCTCGTATTTATAGATGTCGTGGATATCAAATTGGAATCCTATTTAGAATAGTTAACCAAAACCAAAACCAAAACCAATATGAATTTGGTAACCTTATACCAACAGTTACCACTTACCACGTATATCACATTGTGACACTTGTTAAGAACAACTTGAAGGTGAAGAAACAAAAAAAACAAATCTTCCCTCCCTCCCTCTCTCGCAGTATTCACACTTGCATGTATATCTCTTTTTACTTCAAATCGTCACTTTCTCCCTCCTTGAATCGCATATTGAAAACATTTTCCTATTCATTGTTTCAGTTTTGAAAGAAAATAACAACAATGGCTGCTGCAAATGCTCCAATTACCATGAAAGAAACTTTAACAGTATGTCTTCGTTCACTCGATTTCATACTTATTAAACTCTAAGCTTATTTTGGCATAGTATGTTCTGATTCGTGAATGCTGGTTTGTCTTTTTTAAAATTTCGTGATTGCAGTTACCAAGTATCGGGATTAATCCGGATTCCATTAATTTTTCACATGTTACAATGGAATCCAACAAGTACATGTGTTCGAGAAACTTCGCCGCAGAATAGTGTTGTAATTGTAGATATGAGTATGCCTATGCAACCATTGAGAAGACCTATTACGGCTGATTCCGCTTTGATGAATCCTAATGGTCGAATTCTTGCCCTTAAAGGTAGTAAAAATATGTAAATCTCTATACATTGTAATTAATATAATCGGATTTTGGTGTTACAAGTGATTGAACTTGCGCGTGAGCAACTGAAACTACATTGGTTATTTCAAATGTTTTCTATGTTTAAGTTTAAGTTGGTTAGTTATGTGCTAAATGACTATGAATGTGTGATTCTTTTGTGGTAAATAGAGAAAGCATGCATTTGTAGGTGCTCAAATAGTATATGAACTCAATAAAAAAAACAAAAAAGCAAGACTGAACGGTGGTGTTTATGAATGCAGTAGTCCTTTGTAAGTTTGGATCATAATATAAGACCTCCAGTTTTATATGCATTCTATGATCTTCTCTTTGGGTCACATTACTTTGTGTATTAATTTTTTTCTAGGTAGAAAAGAAAAGAAAAATAATAAAGAAAATAATACCGGTTTTTTTCTAGGTATGTATATCTGTTCATAGGTGATTGTCTTATATCATTATCATTAAGGTTTTCCTTAATTTTTCCATTATTTAGTTGGATATAACATTTTAGTTACTGCTGAATATTACTGGTTTATGCTGGAAATAAAGTTGCTATGTTGATAAAAAAAGAAACCAGAATCATATCGCAGTGCTTTCCTGGTGGTTCCTGAAACCAGAATCATATTGCAGTGCTTTCCTGGTGCGTGTGGGTGTGCGTGTGTCCTGCTAGAAGTTGTCCTAAACTCTCCAGCAGATCACCTGCAGGTGGTTCAATTGCCAAATACTAAGGGGGCATATTACAAAGCGAACAACCTTTTCCCTCCTATAATCCTATGCTGAAGTAACACAGTAGTTCAACAAAATTTAAATCGCGAAGAATACAACACAGATAATTTAGAACATTATTATGAAGCCTAGATGGATAGCCTCCTCATTTTATTAATTATATAGATTGAGTTCTAGAATTTAACTATCAGTTTTAGTGTTACAAATTACAATCCATGCATACATTCTCATCAAGTCATCATAAAAGGCATCCCTTATATTTTGGGTATCTGGAAAGTGGAAACTACCTGTTTAATCGCAAATTCGCTCAGACATTGAACATGGCACCCTTAGTACGTGAGAACTAGTAGTTTACAGAAATTATTGGCGAATTTATTATATTCTGATTATAGTTTAGAATTCTGAATGGTCTTTATACTGAAAATCTGGTTGACAATGAGATATGCAAATTTTTGGTGAATTTATTATATTCTAAAATTTCTGATGATACTTAAAATTTCTGATTGGTCTTTATACTCCCAAATCTGGCTATAGAGGCCTCAACTTGTTAAAGGAAATATGCAACTTTTCTCTGTCGATCAGCAGCGTAGTCAAGCTCTTGAAGCACATGCTGCTTCGTTTGCTGCAACTGTAGTGAGTGCCTTCGGTTCTGTTATCTACCATTGATCTGATTATTGAATTTTGGTGGTGTTTACTTAATGAGTTAGTGGACTTGTATCTATTTTTTTGTCATATACAGGTCCCTGGCAATGAAGACCCTTCTATTCTTATCTGCTTTGCCTCAAAGAGTACCAATGCTGGACAAGTTATGTCAAAGTTGCATGTGATTGAACTTGGTTCCCAGCCAGGTCTATCTTTCATTTCTTCATTCACCTTTCTATTATTTAGTTCTCATCAGAAGAAAACCTAGAATTACCTTTCTCTGCTTTATTAGGTGCAGTTTCCATTTTTCAGCCGTATGATATTTCAAGTGTGATTGATGAATTTAGTTTACCTTTTTATTCTGTTCTTCTCCATGTCCGCGTGGTGGTAGTGTTCTATGACATCCATAGTGACCACCATTGTATAGTAATACTCACAGGAAATTGTTATGTTTTCACTCTTGCCCCGTCTATTTTCCAGTACTCATCTTGTGAATTTGGATAGCAGGCAAGCCAGCTTTTACAAAGAAGCGAGCAGATCTTTTCTTCCCTCCAGATTTTTCTGATGACTTCCCTGTGGCAATGCAGGTAGCATCTTTACCATAATTATGCACAAATCTCTACCATAATTGTATTTATGCGTGATATGATTAATTTCTTGTTTATTATTTTTTTCTTTCACAGATATCCCATAAGTACAGTTTGATATATGTGATCACAAAGCTCGGACTTTTGTTTGTGTTTGACCTGGAGACTGCAACCGCGCGCTGTTTACAAAAACCAAATAAGTCCAGATCCTATATTTTTGACGACAGAAGCTACATCAAGTGGAGGTTTTTACGCGGTTAATAAGCAAGGTCAGGTGTTAGTTGCCACTGTAAATGAAGCAACAATTGTGCCTTTCATCAGCGGTCAAGTATGTTTATCTAATGTTGTTTTATCCTTTGTGAACAATTACTGAAGCTTAAACAATAAACGTTGCTGTAATGTGTGACTTTATCAATGTTACAGTTAAACAATCTAGAGCTTGCTGTGCATCTAGCTAGAAGAGGAAACCTCCCTGGGTCAGAAAATCTGGTAAAATCTTGCTTGAATATATTTGTTGAACTGTTTATTGTTTATTGTTATCGTTTCAAGGCCATTATTCTTGTTTTTATAGTTGTAGTAAATAGTAATGCCCTCCTGGTCAAGCATTTGTAGCCTCTCATTCCCTGAGAGTTTACTTATATGTTTTAATTTTTGTTCTATTTTCCAGGTTGTCCAAAGGTTCCAGGAATTGTTCTCGCAGGCTAAATATAAGGAAGCTGCGGAGCTTGCTGCAGAATCTCCGAAGGGAATCCTTCGCACTCCTGATACTGTTGCAAAATTTCAGGTCTTCTTCATGGTTTTCTCCTTCCTTCTAAACTATATGTTTGCTATAATGTGGTTTTGGTTTGAGGTCAAATTCTTGACCTTCTAAATAGTTTTTATTTCTGTTAAGATTACTGTTATTGTTTTTCTATAGTCTTCAGTAAAGTGCTTTAGCTAAGAAGGAAGTAGCAATTTCTTATCATCCTTGTCCAGTATATATTTCCATAGTTTTCTAGAAGTGCGGACAAACTACAAGTTCTGATTGGCTTATGGTGTATGTGTTTTGCTGAGTGTTCCCGTGCAAGCTGAACAAACTCCACCCCTATTGCTGTACTTTGGAACTCTATTGACGAAAGGAAAACTCAATGTGTATGAGTCATTGGAATTATCGCGTCGAGTTCTGAATCTAAATAAAAAGATTCTTTTGGAGAATTGGTTGGCTGAGGATAAACTTGAATGCAGTGAGGAGCTTGGTGACTTTTTTTGTTGATAAATCAATGCGGAAACAACTAGATTAATCCTACATAAAGATTGATCTTTCTATCTAGGGACTTCAACACCTTCCAAATACCATCCCAACACTTCTCAATGTAAATTAAACAAGTATATAAAGTAAAACAATTAATGTAAAAGAGAACACACCACAAGGATATATCGTGGTTCGGCAATTTACTTACGTCCACACTGCGAGTTCCAAACTTTATTAGATATCCAGAATAACAGATTACAAGAACTCTCAATTCACTCACAAAGAATTAACACTCACTAAAAATTTCTCTCTTACAATCTCTCTTTCTATTTTTTGGTTAGATTCCAACTATCTCACAAAGAAAGGTTAAGTTTTTAGAAAAAAAACTTTTCTCTTTATACTGGACCGAAACGGTCGAAGGCTGCTGTGAACACGGTGAAGCGCGGGCGCGCCCTTGGCCAGGCAAAAGTCGAGCTCGTGCATGCCTAAAGTATTGTTCGTTTGCCAAGAGAGGAGTACGGGCGCGCCTTTGTCCAGGCATACACAAGCGCGGGCACGCCTTACACGAGAGAAAGAAAAAAACACCTTTTTTTCTCTACAAATCCTGTAGCGCAGGCTTTCACAATCTGGTCTCTGATAGTTACATTTTCTTGAGTTTCCCTGGTTTTTGTTTGTTCAAGTTAATGGAGATTTTTTTTTTATAGAGAAAAAAGAGGGAAGAGAAAGAAAGTTCGCTGGCTCTCTGGATGTCTCTAAAATAGTAGAATAAAGGTTATTTTTTGTAATTTTGTTTTTATTTTCACTGCTATTCCCTCTCTTTTACTCCCTCTCTATTTTTCACGTAATTAGTTGTAGATAGTACATACTACATACAACCCTTCTTAAACAAAAGACGAGAAATGTGTATCATACTATTATGGCTGTCACAATCACAATCTCAAATAATCTGGGTTATACAAATTTATCGGTTTGCAAGACATCCTTTTTGTTAGTAGTTTTTTATCCAAATCAATCAATACAGGAAATAGAAAATTATGGAATCCGATAATATAAAGTTTGTAATGACGCTCATATATCAAACTCAACCAAATAGATATATTGGCATTCAATCGTTCCAGGGACTATGAAATCTTCAACTTTTCCAAAACTTCATTGCATCATATTACTAAGAATATTAAACTTTCGAAAGAAAAAAAAATGCTTTGTTTTCTAAAATTTATATTTACAACATAAAAAAATGTATGATCCTTTATTTGAGTTTTATTCTTTTTCTCTAACTTGATCTATAAATTGTTGAATTTAAATTTCATTGTACTTTAGTTTCCTCCAACATTTCATTAACCAAAAAAAAGTTCCTTCTAATATGTAAATTTTACTCAATTTTGTTATTCAACTAAGGAGACTGATCTATGAATACTCTAGAATTAACAATAGATAAAATAGAAGATGAATGCCTATTTCAGTAATCTATGATGTCTTAAAGAGATTGCAAGCGGTTCACAATGCAAATTAGATGGAAGGAAAGCATATATACTATATGTAGTGATAGAACTATAAATTAGTATTATAAATTGTGTGAACTTAGAATTTAGCAAGTTAATATTGTGTGATATGTCACACATATGTGATACCCAAAAAAAATGTAAAATGTCTGAAAACAACAAGGCAGGGTTTTGCAAAACTTAGCATAGGATCGGTCTATCATAACCTACCTGCTCCCGGCGCTCTTATATTTTTCACCTTGGTAAAGTTAGTATACATTTCCTTTTATTAGTAAATGAGTCCGGATTCAGCACATGGAAATTTATGTGGGCGCACCCAATCTGGTTAGATTTCATTGGGATTGTGATGTGTTAACGTGAGGATTGACACCGTCTTCTTTCAGTGTTACCAAAAACAGCCTGTCAATTAAAATCTTTTAATTTGGTAACTAAATCTGGTCTTTGATGTTTAGATTTGCTTTGTGTGCTTCTTTGTTCACGTATACGCTCGGCCGAATGCAATAGAATCACTTTAGCTTCCTATTTTGTGTTGTGTGTATATGTATGATATGCACAATACATTTTATGACAGACTTGTCTATTCCAAACTTCAAATCAGTTGCTGCTCCCACAGCACTCCAGAATGTGCAAACTCTGTCATTCAATCCTTCATCCCTGATACTGTAACTCCACTTCCACAAATTGATACTGCTTACTAAGCATGGCTTCTTCGCCAGTTCGCCCCCATGGAAATGCATGTGTCTCGCCTTGTTTATTTTGGTTATCGTTGCACCTCAAATTATGTCACGTGAACTCCATAAATTATCCATGGAAGATAGGCATGAGCAGTGGATCGGATGATCAGCTGCGGGCGAGTATACAAGGACACTCTGGAGAAAGAGAGGCGTTTCCAAGTATTCAAGGCCAACGTCGAGTTCATTGATAATTTTAACAATTTAGATGGTCAATCCTGTGTGCTAAGCGTAAATAAATTCGTAGTCCAAACAAATGAAGAATTTATAGCATCTCGAAACGGATACAAAAAACCACTCCAACCAAGATCAGCAACATTGTTCTGGTACGAAAATGTTACAGCCATTCCGGCCTACTAGCATGAATTGGAGAAAAAAAGGAGCTGTTACACCCATCAAAGACCAAGGCCCATGTGGTAAGTGAAAATCTTCTAGAGTTGTAACTAACTATAATTTGCTCGTGGTTGCACTTTGAGTTGTACTGATGAGGAGAGATTATTCTTAAAACTTGGTTTATTTTCAGTTAGTTGATTGCGAGGTACGCTTATGGATCACGGTTGTGGGGGAGGTTTAATGGACTACGCCTTCGAATTCATCCAACAAAATCACGGCTTGGCAACAGAAGGTACGTACCCGTACAACACAACCACAGGTGGAACTTGTGATAAGAAGAAGGAAGCGTACGTCCCATGCAGCAAAGATCAATGGTCATGAAGACGTGCCACACAACAATGAGAAAGCTTTGTTGAAGACACTGGCTAACCAACCGATTTCAGTAGCTATTGATGCAAGTGGATCCGCTTTCCAGTTTTACAAAGGCGGCGTATTAAAAGGAGAGTGTGGCATAAGACTGGACCATGGTGTTACTGTAGTTGGCTATGGGACAAACAGCAATAATGGTATAAAATACTGGTTGGTGAAGAACTCTTGGGGTACTGAATGGGGTGACAAGGATAAGAATGCAACGTGATATTGATGCAGCAGAGGGAATGTGTGGTATTGCTATGGAAGCCTCTTATCCGACTGCATAATTAGAAGATAGATCTCCCGGGGAGAAGATGATTGTACAGTGGTTTACAGACTACAAGTACCTCTGTATGCTTTTTACTGTCACTATTGTATCTTACATTTAAGTAGTAGTGAAGCTGCTGGTGTTTAAGATGCCGATGCTTGTAATCTTCAACCTTAAGTTATAAGAAAGTAATGAAATTGTGGAAAGACATTGAATCTCGTAAGTTCCTCTACGTGGTGATGAATATAGGTATCCAATTAGCTATCTGAATTCTTAAACTCTAGGTGATTATTCAGGTTTGTCCATTTCCTAAATGTATGACGTATATTACATATCGTTCCTGTACAATTTGAAAATATGATATACCAAAACGATGACTATGATCTAAATGTTCAGGAAAGTGTTGCAGATGCAAATCATCCCCAACATTGGTAAGATAAGATTACATTGACAAGAAAAAATCAACCAGAAGTATGACTGTTATCTTACCAAAAAGTTCAAAACCAATGAATTTGGTAATTCCTAAATCTTCAGCATTTCAAAAAGAATATATTTGTTAATCATCAATACACAAACATCTTTTGCGGATTTATACATGTAAGTAAGCTGATTTTCACATCAGACCATATCTTCACAATTCACAAGACAAAAAGCTAATTAACCTGCAAGCCTTTCCACATACAGGCAACTGAATTAACAACCTTCAATTTCGCTCTGTTCTTCTTGCCATTGCAGATCACCGCTCCTGCTCCAATTGCCTCCCGCTTATCTGCAATGAGAAACAACAACAAAACAATACACCTTCATCCCGTGCTTCCTTTGCAATGGCAAGGCTCACCATTTAAGTTGCAATAACCTAGTTTATTGTGTTCCGTAAATGAAATCTCAATATTTATGGACATAAAATTGAGGAATATGTGCCAAGGAGCTACCCCTCTATGATCATTCCAAATTCACTGTGAACTTGGGGGAGCAGGGAAAGTGAATCCACAGTTGAAGTCGTGCTGAAATGCGGGCGCGCCCTTGGTCAGGCAAAAGTCGAGCGTGTGCGCGCCTAACAACCTGATCGTTTACCAAGAGAGGAGCACGGGCGCGCCCTTGTCCAGGCATACATAAGCGCAAGCGCGCCTTACGCGATAGAAAGAAAAAAAACTCATTTTTTCTCTACATTCTCCACCTCGGTGAGGTTTTAACACATAAAACCGAGGCGAACACATCCAGCAAGAAGTACTAGTCCGGAACTTCGCGGTTAAGCGCCCCTAAAGGGCTATGCCCACAAAAGGCTCTTTCAAACATGTAGGATTTGGAGCAAGTCCAAGCGGTGTTGGAACTTAACTCGGTGACAACCTTTGTCAACATATCGCCGGGGATTGTCATGGGTGTCCACTTTCTCAAGTGCTACATCACCATCCTTAACGACATCCCGTATAAAGTGATAACGGACATCAATATGCTTGGTCCGAGCATGATGAACTCCGGTTTTTCGCCAAATGAATAGCACTCGACTATTACAATACAAAACAACACATTACGCTTTCAATACTCATATCATCCGGAAGACCTCCGAAGCCATAGTGCCTCTTTCTTTGCCTCACCGCCAGCGCATATATACTGCCCCGGTAGTAGATAGAGCAATTATAGCACGTAGCATAGACCTCCAACTAACGGTGCACCATGCATCATAAACACATAACCGGTAGTCGATCGATAAATCGTCTATCTAGATCACTGCATAATCTGAATCCACATACCTACTGACATAGCAAGTGCCTCCACTATAAACTAATCCCACATCCGAGATACCCTTCAAGTACCTCAATACCCATTTCACTACTTCCCAATGCTGCTTCCCAGGATTTGCCATGTACCTGCTTACAACACTAACTTCCTGTGAAATGTCTGTGCGTGTGCACACCATAACGTACATCAAACTGTCAACTGCACTTGCATAAGGAACATGAGCCATATGCTTTTGTTCCTCCACCGAACTAGGAGAGAACTTAGCTGAAAGCCTAAAATGCCCAGCCAAAGGAGTAGAAACTGACTTTGCATTCTCCATACCAAAACGAGAAATTACTTTTTGAAGGTATTTCTTTTGAGACACAACTATCCAATTAAACTTCTTCCTATCTGTCAATCTCCATGCCCAATATCTTCTTGGCTCCACCTAAGTCTTTCATCTTAAACTTAGAGCTAAGTTGAGATTTCAACTTGTCTATCTCCACCATACTTTTGGAAGCAATAATCATGTCATCCACATAAAGTAGGAGATAGATGAAGTCATTACCACGAAGCCTACGAAAGTAAACACAACAGTCATACTTACTTCAAGTGTACTCATGTTGCATCATGAATGTATTAAAGCGCTTGTACCATTGCCTTGAAGATTGCTTTAAACCATACAGTGACCGATTCAACTTGCACACATAATCTTCTTTCTTAGCAACAACAAAACCCTCAGGTTGTCTCATATAGATCTCTTCTTCCAAGTCCCCATGTAAGAAAACAGTTTTCACATAAAGTTGCTCTAACTCCAAGTCGAAGTGAGCAACTAAACTCAATAACACACGAATGGAAGTATGTTTGACCACCGGGGAAAATACTCCATTGTAGTCGACTCCTTCCTTCTATGAGAAACCCTTTGCTACCACTCTTGCCTTGTATCTAGTATTATCAGACTCAGGAAGGACCTCTTTCTTTCTGAAAACCCATTTATTGCCGATAGTCCTTTTACCCTTTGGCAATAAAACTAGGTCCCATGTGTGATTTTTATCAAGAGATTTCATCTCTTCTTGCATAGCAACCAACCAATCTATGTAATGAACATCTCTAACAACTTCCTTGAAGCTATCTAGCTCATCATCTTCAATATTCAGTGCATATGCTACTAAATCCACCTAACCATAGTGTTTCACCGGCTTTTCGTGCCCATACTTGTGCACTTCTTTAACTTGTCTCTTCGGCCTAGGGTCAGCCACTACAAGTTGTGAATGTTCATGCTCTTTTTCTTGTTGTTGTGTGGTTCCATGATCTGGTACCTCATCATGAACCAACTAGTCATCTGCTACATCAGACAACTCAAGCTCAGTAGCTTGAACTTCTATAGACTCACCATTCTGCCCAGCTCTTTCCGGCTTACTGAAAGATAACACCAAAGTCTCATCAAAAGTAACATCTATGTTGACCAGGAACTTGTGGTCTTCTAGACATCACAATCTGTATCCTTTTACCCCATTTGCGAAGCCTAAGAATATGACATTCTTAGCTCTAGGATTTAGCTTGTTTTCCCTCACATGTCACATGGTAGTAAGCAATCGATCCAAACACTCGCAAAATACTATAATCAGTTGGGTTATCTGACCACACCTCATAAGGTGTGTGTCTTGCAATCTATAGCTAGAACTGGTGACCTATTGTAGAGGTAACACGCCATGGACACTGCATCTGCCCAATACTCTTTGCCTAGACTGACATTAGACAATAAACATCTAGCTCTTTCAAGCAAGGTTTATTCATCTTTTCTGCCATTCCATTCTGCTGAGATGTGCCCCTACATGTCCAGTGTTTGGCAATTTCCTATTGTGCACAAAACTCTTTGAAAGGCTCATAGGTATACTCAGTACCATTGTCAGATCATAGAGTCTTCACCTTTCTATTTGTGCGATTCTCAACCCTTGCCTTCCACTTCTTAAATGTCTCAAACACTTCATCTTTCGTTTTCATCATATACACCCACATAGCGAGTATGATCATCAATGAATGAGACATAATAGCAGTTACCTCATTTAGAAGCCACTCTGGAGGGTCCCCAAACATCCGTATGCACATAATCAAGGATGCATGTTGTCATGTGCTTGCTTGAACTGAACTTGACTCTGCACTGCTTTCCATAGACATAATGCTCACAGAACCCCATACTTGGCTTCTTCAAGTCCTTCAAGAACCCTCGCTTGCACAACTCAGACAAGCCCTTTTCACTCATATGCCCTAGTCGCATATGCCACAACTTAGCACTTTCGGAATCATCACTACATGCACCCCGCTACACCACCTATCACCCGTACTACCCATCAAAGTATACAAGGTTCCATGCCTTTGACCCTTCATAACAACTAAAAGAGCCACTAACAATCTTTAGGACTCTACCTTCCCCCACAAACTTGTGGCCTTTGGAATCCAAGGTACCATGAGAAATAAAGTTTTTCTTTAGCTTAGGAACATGCCTCACATCGGTTAAAGTCCTCACTATACCATCATGCATCTTGACCAGTATAGTTCCAATTCCTACCGTCTTACAAACAACATCATTACCCATCAAAACGGAACCACTATCAATGCTCTCATAAGAAGTAAACCACTTTCTATTCAAGCACATATGGTAGGAACATCCGGAATCAAGAATCCACCTTTCGGCCATATAGTCTTGTGTGGACACACAGAGATTCATATCGTCCCCTTCAGAGCCGGAAACAAAACTTGCCTCAACTTTAGCCTTACCTTTCTTTTTACCATATATCTTGTTATCTTTTTTCGGGTGAGGACAATTACTTGCATAATGTCCATTTTCATCGCAATTGTAGCACTTCACATGTTTCAACGACTTCTTTGACTTGGACCTAGACCTTTCATTGTTTCTAGAGGCTTTTTCATATGACCTTCCTCTTACCACTAGCCTTACGACTGCATTAATGTTATTCTTAACTCGTGTCTTCTTCATCAACTCATAAGAAAGAAGAGCACTTTGAACTTCATCAAGATCAACATCTTCTCTGTTCATAAAGGTAGTCATTAGATGCTCATAGCTTTCTGGCAAAGAGAATATTAAACATGCCGCTTGATCCTCATCATCCATCTTCATGCCAACATTCAAATAATCTGCTAGGCGTCGACGGAACTCACTAACGTGCTCTTGCATCATTGAACCACCCATCATCATGTACCGATAAAGATGTTTCTTAAGGTACATCTTGTTCGCCATGATCTTGGTCATATGCATAGATTCTAACTTGAGCCAAATACCGACTGCGGTATTTTCTCCCATCACATTATACATAATCTCATTTGCAAGACACAACCGGATTGATGAACAAGCCTGTAGATCAAACTCTTCCTAATCATCCTCACTCATACTCACCGCCTTAGATTTAATCCCCTTTAAAGCCTTGTGCAAACCTTGTTGGATGAGAATGTCCTTTACTTGGACTTGCCAAATCCCAAAGTTATTATTTCCATTAAACTTCTCTACTTTAAACCTTGCATTTGACATCTTGAGAGCCATTTTTCAAGTTACACACAATAATCCAAAAAATATTTTTCACTTGAGAATTTTATTGAACACCTTATCTACGCAAATTTTGAACATTATGGTTATTCACTAAAACTCAAAATCCTAGGTCGTATACCTCGCTCTGATATCAATTTTTGTGGATAAATCAATGCGGAAACAACGTTATCCACTACAAATAGATTAACCCTACACAAGGATTGATTATTCTCTCTAGACAAGACTTCAACACCCTCCAAGTACTATCCCAACACTTCTCAATGTCAATTAAACAAGTATATAAAGTAAAACAATTAATGTAAAAGAGAAGACACCACAAGACAAGAATATATTGTGGTTCGGCAATTTGCCTACGTCCACACTGCGAGTTCCAAGCTTTATTAGATGTTCAGAGTAACAGATTACAAAAGCTCTCAATTCACTCACAAAAAATGAACACTCAACTCACTAAGAATTTCTCTCTTTCTTTTTTTTTGGTTAGGTTAAGTTTTTACAGTAAAAAACTTTATATTTATCTTGTTCCGAAAGCTTCCAAAACAAGTCGTCTTTCGAATACGGTAGGGTCGCGCGCACCCTTGGCCAGTAATATTCGACGACGATGGCATCGCTAACAACCGATCGTTTATTAAGAGAGGAACGCGGGCGCCCTTGTCCAGGCATACATATAAGGGTTTTTACACGAGAAGAAAAAAAACTCATTTTTTCTCTATAAATGCCTTTTACCAATTCAAACGCCCACTAATAATTATTGGCCTATCTTTTTATGTCAAATAGCTCCAAGTTTATAATCACTTGTATATGAGCTCTTCGAAGTTCTTAACCATGTTATGATTAATTGTTATCCCATTTTGTTTTGTTGTGTTTTACATTTTAAGTTTCCCTGATAATTCACAATGTTTTGACCTTTTTTTTGTTTTTAATTTCATTCTGAATTTTGATCCATCCATCATTTTACCAAATTTAACTATGGCAAACTAATGGTTTAAATACATAAATATGCAACGTACTTAGGTCCTATTAACACTTGTATTAACATAGAATTTTTTTCCACAAACGTATCAATATACTATGCTCGATTTCACAAAAATAGCAATCTGTTAGCATCCATCAGTTAAGTGATGATGTGTCCATTTATTTTCCATTTTTTTTTCATTTTCCACCCGACATAACACTAGGATATGATGTGGCGAAAATAATGCACCTTATATAATGGGTGAGATTGATAACTCGTAAAGCCCAAAAAGAATAAGGACCCAGCCCCCAAAAATGACAGAACCCGACCCATGAAACAAAAGATTATAACCCGGCCCAACAATCTAACCCAAATTCTTACACTAAGCAACGACCGGGTGTATAGGATCACCCTAAGCCCTCATCTTCTTCCCCAACCATCAAACCAGCAAACCCTAAATTCTTGGCTTCTTTTCTAACAACATCAAGAACAGAATCAATTAACTTCAAGACCTTCAAATTATAATGTCCCTTAGCCCAATTATTCCCTGCACTGCATTGACTAAAAAACAAAATTATCGAGGTCTAAAAATTTGACCAAGGACCGGATCTAATACTATCCATAGTACCCGGTTCAAGATGGATAAGTACTGCTCTTGGTACATAACGACCACCACTTGCTTCATTGTAACAAACGTTAATTCTTTCTAATTGTAAATTTAAATATGTTCCTTTATATCTTCCTGTTGGATCTATTCCATGTTCGTCACATATTACTTCCCAGAATTTTGATCCTATTTGATTCCCACATTGTCCTCCTTGCACGTGGAGTATTTCTCTCATTTTTGGTTTTTGAATTTAGGTTGTGCTGGTTCGATGGTTGGGGAAGAAGATGAGGGCGAGGGCGATGGTTGAATTTGGGTTAGATTGTTGGGTCGGGTTCTGTCATTTTTGGGGGCTGGGCCCTTATTCTTTTTGGGCCTTAAGAGTTATCAATCTCACCCATTATATTAGGTGTATTATTTTCGCCACATCATGTCCTAGTGTTTTGCCGGATGGAAAATACAAAAAAAAAAAATGAAAATAAATAGACACATCATCAATTAACTGACGGATGCTAACATATTGCTATTTTTGTGAAATCGGACATAGTACATTGATACGTTTGTGGAAAAAAAATTCTATATTGATACAAGTGTTAATAGGACCTAAGTACGTTGCATATTTCTGTATTTAAACCCAAACTAATTATTAACTTATCTCTGTGTCTAGTAGTTCTCAAATATAATCATTTGCATTGACTTTTTGATCATTTCTCTACTTTGTAGTCTTAAGTAATATTCACTTGCAAAGATTATGTCATCCTATAAGTAATATTTTTCAGGAATTGGATTTTAAGCCTATTTTATTGAAGATTCAGAAGTTTCTTGTTATGAGAAGCATGAAGAGAAAGAGCTTCCAAGGAGTTAAGATAAAGAGAATCATCCAGCAAACCCAAAACATATAACTCTTGCACCTGCGCATCACCTTCATCCACAAGCTTCTTGTCTCCCATGGTTTCAGTCTTCACCATCTCCACAAGCTCCCCAATACTCTTAACAAGAGGATCTACTAGCTCAATCGAATCTCTCTTACGTTTTTGCTGCGAGCTACTTGTATTACTCTTTGCTCGTGACGTAGTCGGAACCTGTCTTTGGTTAGGTGGTCCGTCTGCTGGAGTATTCTATACATATGTAGGAGATTCTTCATTATCAGATGGGATATCATGAGAAGGATTATATTGTGTGTCATCCATGGGTACATCTTGTGATGTGTAAGGATCATAGTCCCCACAAATTGTGACATTAGGGAAGTAATCAGCTCCATGAATCTGGTTATCCTCATCTCCATCACTTTCAATATTCTTAACCTTTGCAGCATCATCATTGGGGGGATTCGTCATTGGAATTGGATGTTTGTGATTAAACATTTCATCGCCAGAAGCTAGGGTGGGCTCAAACAAGGATTCTAACAACTCCCTATTCATCAACGGAGCATGCCTGAATTGACCGATCAACGGATATTTCGTTTATAGCAAAAAAAAAAAAAAAAATCAAATTAAACAAATAAAATAATATGCATACGCTTATATAACTTGTATGAACAAAAAATATGGGTTTCTACCTCAATTAAGTCGCCCCAAACTTCATCCGGGGAATTCAAAGACACCTCCAACAAAATCGACTCCATGTCCCGTTCGTTTTGATAGTAACCTCCATGCCGCATATTGTTTTCGAAGGTAATCCCATTGGTTCTTGAGTTGCCTTTGTGTATATTAGACATTGTAATTCTTGCTCATTTTTTCATTAATCTTAGTCCATGACTCTGATTTTAATGAAGTTCCACTAAAGCCTTTATTATTAACCTCGTCCAAACACATTTCGATGAAATATTTTTTCCACGTATCATCAGTCTTTAACCTAAGATTTGGAGCAGATTTCTCAACCACTTCCTGAGTTGCTTTTTTCTCTTCCTTAACTCTTGGAGTTAATTTTTCCTTCCGAGGACCCATGCTTAATGTCATTCATTAGCCATTTAAATGAATTTAAAGTATTTGACTAATAAAATAAAAAAATACATAAAAAAGACTAATTCATGAAATGGTCAGAAATAGATGATGCATAACTTGGCTGGACTCAATCTCTGACCATGAATGATCCGTGTTTCAAATACACTGCACACTCGAGTGTTTGCATATAAAGGTGACGATTTAAGATACAGTAGTTTCATCCATGGGAACAAGCTCACTGATGTTATACTAACAGGTACCATTTCAAAATACACCATAGGTTATGAATCTAGGTAATACTTGCCTATAACTCCTATAGGAAAATACTTTGCTTCAAAATGCAACAAAACTAAATGAGACTGCCACTGTTTCTCAGGTGCTAATGGAACAATTGATGGCAAAGGTCAAACATGGTGGGACAAGATTGAAATACACTCGCCGGACATTGATTGAAATTTTGTACTCTAAACAGATACAAATTTCTAATCTCACATTGTTGAACTCTCCACAATGGGTTGTTCATCCAATTTACTTGCAGGAGAACTCCGCAACTGAAGACTTCATCCAGAGTTCTAGCAGAATGGGGGATCCTGCCGAAGATATGTTGGATCTACTTCTGGGACCCCTGCTAAAAAAACCACAAATTGAACTGACAATGCATGAAGCTGTTTTAGATTAGATCCCTTGGACAACATGTTCCAAGAACGGCGTCAAAAGGAGGAGTTTGGTACCCAGGTGTTTCCATTAATGAAGAAGAAGAGCAGTCTTAAAGACAAAGTGCCATGTTTCTAGATTGAATATTTTCATGAAGGCAGTCAAAGGGTCAAAGGCTCTTTACAGTGAAGCTACTACTAGTATTCACTGTTTTGAACAAGAAAAAGAGTGGAATTCTAATTATTTACCTTGAGACGGTAAGGAGGAGGTCCGTTATGTTCATTGTAAGAACGACTTACTACAGCACCCGTTTTTTATCTCCCAGATTGGTCTAAGGTTTTTGAGGTTACTTGTGATGCTAGTAAGATCGGTATTGGTGCTACTCTCAGCCAGGGTGGTCATCCTATTGAGTACTTCAGTGAGAAACTGAAACAGCTGCAACTTAATTTTTCCATTTATGATGCTGAGTTGTATGCTGTATGCTCTTATTCGTGCTCTTATTCATTGGCGACACTATCTCATCCATCGTGAATTTATTATTAATTCTGGCCATGATGCTCTGAGGTTTTTGGGTACCCAACAGAAGGTTTCAGATAGACAGGCTCGGTTTTCTAACATTCTACAGGCTTATGTTTATCATCTTAAGCACAATCCTGGTAAAGACAATCAGGCTGCAGATGCCCTTAGTGTTCATGCCCTGGTCATGCTGCGTTCTCATGTGCCTGATTTTGATTCCTTTCATGCCTTATATGCCGCTGACCAAGACTTTGCTTCTATTTATGTTGATTGCGCTTCTCACCAGGGGGCAATGGGTATAAGTATTACTAGTGTGAGCACTTCTCAATATTTCTTATAGTTTGATTATATTCACAATTACTGTTACATTTTTATTCATTAAACCACCTTCTGATCAAGTATAACATACCATTTACATTGTCATTAACAATTTACCTTGACCTTAAATCAAGAACAAAAGTATAGACTCTACAGCCTATGGGACTCCTTATCTAGACATCTAATCCTACTTGAAAAACGATTAGAGGATATTGCTTGGAATTCGTGGTGTGAATAGCACATGTACACATTGAGCAGTTGTGGAAAAATGATGCACCTTACCATTAGCAATTTGATTTTGACTTCATCAGATAAATGTCATATATAATTATATTTACTACTTACAGATTATGAAAGCGCATAAGCAGAAGTGAATGCTTGTAGTGGAACATACAAATATGGGATATTTAGAAAGTGCTTAGTAGTTGTACTTCTGTATTCTTATATTTAATCAAACCATTATTTCAGAAGTACATTCGGGAGCATTGAGTGGACAGTTTGGCATAGCTAAAACCATGTCTTCACTCAGAGAACGTTTCTATTGGCCTACTATGCGTAAGGAGACTAACGCTTTTATTCGCAGCTGCTATGTTTGTCAGACAGCTAAGGGTATTCACTCTAACGCTGGTCTCTACACACCTCTCACTTTAACGTTTGTCAGACACCCGCGGAATCAATTGCTCCACCGGAGGGGTCGCCACTATGAAGGAAGTGATCTGACAGTTCTCTTTCCTGGTTACTTTCTAAAGGTTCTTAACCTATAACAAAAGGATATTCTCGACTAGAACATCGTGTGCCTACTATTGCCTTGTAGACACAATGCCTCTGAATTTTTAAGACCACCATCCTAGTATCTCAAGCAATAACAGGATGTGATCATCTTCTAAACCATAAACAAAAACCAAAAGGTCGTCTTATACAAGAATCTGCCCATTTAGTATGTAAAGTTTTTTACTTTATAATCTATGCTTAACTAGCTAGATAGTCTTATATAAATAACACATATTAATCAATACTAGTTATATGCATCATTCAAAACATGTTGATTAATCAATATATATTACAATGAAAGAATTGTTTCCAAGGCATTCAAACATCTTTGCCAATCAAAAGAACAACAAAAACAAAAAAACAAACAGATATATAAATGGTACACACAACACATATTAAGAATGGATCAAAGATAAATATAGTAAAGAAATCGATATTTGCTAGAAAAAAATAATAAAACACGACTTTTACGTACCTATTTATTATAGCGCCAACAACTAAAAATGGGAGAAGATTAGCGCCAACAACCAAAAGTGGGAGAAGATGAGTTGGAGTTATCAAGTTATGGAATGGTAGAGGTGCAAACCTAACTTGAGCGACTCTTTTTTCAGCGTTGAGTGAGAAAAGAAACGTGGAATGCTGAAGTCGGTTTGGTATGAATGGTTAAAAATAAAAAAAACAAACAACCCCTTAGTTAATTAAATTTAAAAAAACAATCTTCTGAGTTCTGAGCATTTGTAATCTTCTGATGTTTTTTCCCTGTAGACTGTGGACAATGACCTTGCTCTGAAACTGTACGTCAAGGCTAGGGCTACACTGAAAGTCGTCTCAACTTTTGCTGAACGGAGAGAGTTTGACAAAATACTCATATACTCAAAGCAGGTAGTTGGCATGTGGTTTGTTCTTTGTGACACCTTATTTCTCGCAATCGTTTAGAGGATGGGGACTATGCGTGTCTTCTAATATTTCAACGACATTGTAGTTCTTTGACTCAAATGCACTCTCTTACCCTAGCAGATTGGGTACACACCTGAGTACCTATTTCTTCTGCAAACTATTCTACGGTCAGATCCGCAGGTAACTTGCTTGCCTTAGATCTCAATAGTTTTGATAGCTACTTGTAGACTACAGTCTCTGCTAGAATTTGTACCATATTAAGGTAATTAATATACATTTCATTATCGTCTGTGTTGTGGCAATGCCTCTTTGCATGTTGCCCAGAGGTCCTTGTGATGGTCCTTGCATTTTTCTTTTGCACATTGTTTTTTTTTTTCTCACATACTTATTACACCTGGATGATTAATGTTTTTTTCCCAAAAAATGTTTGATCGAGGATGCTTGACGAGTCTTTAAAAATTTTATTTAGTTAAACTGTTACCGTTTTTGCTGAGTGGTCCTTTTCATTGGAGTATAATCCACCTGAAAAGTGCACGTCTCGTTTTCTTTTGGTCAGAAGATTTAGAAGATAACATTGAACTAATTGTGGATGACAGGGAGCTGTAAATTTTGCTTTGATGATATCTCAAATGGAGGGAGGGTGTCCAGTTGACTACAGCACAATAACTGATCTCTTTCTTCAGGTTCATCCAGTTTTCACTCTTATGTTAGTTATATATTGTTAAATGTAACAGGGTCCATCCATGTTTATGCATTTCTTTCAAAGTTAAAAAGGATTAGAAGTTGGACATTTGGTTCATGTCTCTGGATTTGTTCACTCCTGCTTGTCTAACCAGTAAAGTTATTACACCATATGACACTATAGATGTTTTTCTGTGTTTTTACACCAGAGGAACATGATTAGTGAAGCAACTGCCTTTCTGTTAGATGTTTTGAAGCCAAACTTACCAGAGCATGCTTTCCTGCAAACAAAGATATTTAGTTGTTGATGGATATCTAGTTGCAGACGTTTCAGGATTCACTTTTCTGTTCCTGACCGTGACTTTTGGGTACTATTCAGGTCTTGGAGATAAACCTAGTGACGTTTCCTAATGTTGCTGATGCTGTTTTGGCTAATCGTATGTTCAGTCACTACAACCGTCCTCATATTGCACAACTCTGTGAAAAAGCTGGTTTGTTTATTCGTTCCCTTCAGGTTTGATTTCTGGAAATCTTTGTAAGCAATATGGATATTTTTAACATAGATCTGGGGATATGTGTGTCCAGTAGCGCAACGGTCAAACCTTGGTGGTTAGTCCGTTGTGGGATCAATTCCCACCTGTAGTCAATAATTTCTAAACTTTTCAAATTCTGAAAAGCTAAAAACCCTAAAGTTCAGATCAAAACTTCAACACTTATTCCACTAAGTCACATTGACACGGAAACGCATGTCGGTGTCCACCACGGATACTAAGTGTCTGACACTGCAACCTATATGAAATAGGACACGCAGCACAGTTAATTAAAAAGAAAACTATTACTATTCTTAAGCTCAAGATCTTACAGAGCGCCTCTTTACAAAGAAATAACTATGAAAGTGAGCATATCATGGATTTATAGCTATGTTAATACTTTTGTTTCTTGGTCTGTTAGGGCATAGAAGAAACCCTAGTTTGAAATTTTATGCACAATGTGTCCATGTGTCTGTGCGTCTGACACTGGTATTTTTGAGAATATGAAGTAGCCATTCATAGTTATTTGGTGCTTTGTGGAACACCAAGTCTCCCAGTCATATGTATCCGTCGTGCTGAGCAGCCCAGAAACCGAAGTTTCCGTTGAACTTCCATACTTTCAAGAAATTCAGGTCTAAATTCCCACCTCTGCGGGGAAAGGGATTGAAGGGTGCAGGCGTAATCTAGGATAAGTTTTATAAATGAAAAATAATAGCTGGGTATATTCCTTCAATTGAGCTTTTTGTTCTTGCAGCATTATAGCGACTTGCCGGATATAAACGTGTCATCATGAACACACATGCCATTGAGCCACAGGTCTGTTACTTAATGCTCTCATTTTGGTTTGAATATGTGTAAGATATTATCTAGATGTGTTATTTTTCAGTCACTTGTAGAATTCTTTGGAAGCCTCTCCAGAGAATGGGCACTGGAATGCATGAAGGACCTATTGCTGGTTAATTTGAGAGGGAATCTTCAGATAATTGTGCAGGTCTGTATCATTAATTTTTCGGTTTTTGTAGCGACAATTCCTGGGTTTTAAATGAGGCTCACCAACAATTCTCGGTACAGACTGCCAAAGAATACCGTGAGCAGTTGGGTGTTGACGCATGCATAAGACTTTTTGAACGATTCAAGTCTTATGAAGGTTTATACTTTTTCTTGGGTTCATATCTGAGCTCCAGGTATTTTCTTTTCCAATTGGCAGTTTTTAAATCTAAAAATTATTTCTTGATCTTAACCTATGTAATAATTCCTTGACAGTGAGGACCATGATGTCCATTTCAAGTACATCAAGGCTGCTGCAAAAACTGGACAAATTAAAGAGGTCGAACGGGTGACAAGAGAGTCGAATTTCTACGACCCTGAGAAAACTAATAACTTTTTAATGGAAGCCAAGCTCTCAGATGCGCGGCCTCTGATTAATGTCTGTGATCGTTTTGCTTTTGTCCCAGATCTCACTCATTACCTCTACTCTAACAACATGCTTCAATACATTGAAGGATATGTTCAGAAGGTAAGAACTTGAAGCTAAGTTTATGCTATAATATGAAAATAAGAAACTGTAGCAGCAACATCCACGTTAGAAAATTACAGCAAAGTTAATTGGATTCTCTGCTGTTTGCTTACAGGTCAATCCAGGAAATGCTCCATTAGTTATCGGACAGCTCCTTGATGATGAGTGTCCTGAGGATTTCATTAAAGGCCTAATCTTTCAGTCCGTTCTCTTCTTCCAGTGGAGCCCCTTGTAGAGAAATGTGAGAAAAGGTGATCTGTTCATCTCTTCTCCCTTGCTCATATTTAAAAAAAAATCCACACATCATGCTCTTTTGTTGGTTTACAGGAATCGCCTCCTTTTACTAACACAGTTCTTGGAGCATCTTGTGAGTGAGGGAAGTCAAGATGTACATGTTCACGATGCTCTTGGTAAAATCATCATAAACAGTGATAATAATCCAGAGCAGTTTCTCACTACCAATCCCTACTATGATTCACGTGTGGTGGGTATATACTGTGAGAAGAGGGACCCCACTTTGGCAGTTGTTGCTTATCGTAGAGGGCAATGTGATGATGAACTTATTAATGTCACAAACAAGAACTCCTTGTTCAAACTACAGGCCAGGTCCATGTTCTTTTATATCATGCTATTTTAACTAAGTTCATCCTATTTTGTCATTTTTAAAGAATTATTTTCATTTCAGATATGTTGTGGAAAGGTCGGATTCTGTTCTATGGGAGAAGGTTCTTAATGCTGATAATTTGTATAGAAGGCAGCTGATTGATCAAGTTGTATCTACTGCCTTGCCAGAAAGCAAGAACCCAGAACAAGTTTACACAGCTGTTAAGGCATTCATGACTGCAGATCTTCCACATGAGCTTATTGAACTTCTGGAAAAGATAGTACTTCAAACCCCTGCTTTCAGTCGGAACTTTAATTTACAGAATCTTCTAATTCTGACTGCTATCAAGGCAGAATCATCTAGAGTCATGGATTACATTAATAGACTAGACAACTTTGCTGGTCCTGTGGTTGGAGAGGTGGCTGTTGAAGCAAAATTGTACGGAGAAGCGTTTGCTATCTTCAAGAAGTTCAACTTGAATATCCAGGCTGTGAAAGTCCTCTTAGATAGCATCCGAAGCACTGATCAAGCTGTCGAGTTTGCATTTCGTGTCGAGGAAGATGCTGTTTGGAGTGAGGTAGCCAAAGTCCAACTCAGGGAGGGGGCTAGTAAGCGATGCGATTGAGTCGTTTATCCGTGCTGATGATACCACCCAATTCGTAGGTGTTATCTGGGCTTCTGAGGATGCAAATGTGTATAATGACTTGGTGAGGTATCTACTAATGGTTAGGCAGAAGTCCAAGGAACCAAAGGTGGATAGCGAGCTTATCTATTCATATGCAAAGATTGATAGGCTGGGTGACATTGAAGAATTCATTCTCATGCCTAATGTTGCTAACCTCCAAAATATTGGTGACCGGCTGTTTGATGAAGCCCTTTATGAGGCTGCAAAGATCATATATGGTTTTATTTCTAACTGGGCCAAGATGACCTGCACACTTGTGATGCTGAAACAATTCCATAGTGCAGTTGATGCAGCTAGGAAAGCCAACAGCTCAAACACATGGAAGGAAGTATGCTTTGCCTGTGTTGATGCCGAGGAGTTCCGCTTGGCACAAATTTGTGGGCGCAATATCATTGTCCAGGTGACACATGATCTTGCATTTTTTACTTTTAGTCATCATGTGGTATTATGTCTTACTAGTAGGTTCAGCACTCCATTTAATCACAATTTCTTCTTTCTGAGAATCTCTTCCTCAATTTGGTATATTCTTGTTGCAAGGTGATTTTATGTTGTATTATCTGTTCTCTATTTCAGGTGGATGATTTGGAGGAGGTTAGTGATTATTATCAAAACAGAGGCCGCTTCAATGAGCTTATATCTCTTGTGGAGAGCGGTCTAGGGTTAGAGTGTGCACATATGGGCATCTTTACTGGGTTGGGGGTCTTATATGCTAGATACTGTCCACAGAAACTTATGGAGCACATTAAACTGTTCTCAACTCGTCTTAACATTCCCAAGCTTATACGGGCTTGTGATGAACAACAGCACTGGAAAGAACTCACATACCTGTACATCCAATATGACGAGTTTGACAATGCAGCAACTACCATAATGAACCACTCTCCAGAAGCGTGGGACCACATGCAGTTCAAAGACATTGCAGTTAAAGTTGCAAATGTGGAGCTTTACTATAAAGCTGTGCACTTCTATTTGCAGGAACATCCTGATCTTATCAATGATATTCTTCATGTTCTTTCCCTTCGTGCGGACCATACACGTGTTGTGAACATAATGCGCAAGGTAATCACATGTGCTGGTTGATGGTCTCTCTCTCTCTCTCACACACACACACAAACACAGAGATTGCAATAAAGGTTCAAAGAATTTATATGAGTTTATCCTATTTTTATGTATATGTATTGATTGTTTCAGGCTGGTCACCTGTGTCTTGTGAAGCCATACATGCTTAGCAGTGCAGGGCAACAATGTTGCTGCTGTGAATGAGGCTATGAATGAGATTTATGTTGAGGAGGAGGACTATGATAGGTTGCGAGAATCACTTGATTTGCATGATAACTTCGATCAGATAGGACTTGCACAAAAGGTAAAGAAAAGTTGTAATCTAATTTATTTCACCATTTTTTTAAATGAATGACTTTGAAAGAACCTATGGTGCTCATCTTTGCAGGTTGAGAAACATGAACTCCTAGAAATGAGGCGGGTAGCTGCTTATATTTACAAGAAAGCAGGCAGATGGAAGCAATCCATTGCCTTATCAACGAAAGACAACCAATACAAAGATGCGATGGAGACATGTTCACAGTCGGGCGAGCGCGAACTCTCTGAAGAATTACTTGCTTATTTCATTGAGCAGGTAGTAAACTCTGTTATCCTTAATTTCTTCAACTCTACTCTTCTAGAATAAAGAATTACATTATAAGATTTAAGCGGGTAACCTATTTCCCAGAGAGAGACTTTCATCTTCACCACCCTAATCATACGGTGGGTCAGTGTCAAGACATCTTGTGGGTATCATAGCTTGAAGATTTTGTGTTTAATCTAGTAACTAACAAGCTAGTAAAAGTACTAAGCAAGTCCACTTGGTAATAACTTTTCTTGTATTTATAACCATATCCTGGTTTATTCACGACTTGTAAGAAAGGTGCACTAGTGTTCTTTCTTGCCTATATGTCTGCTATTCTTGTGTTGATAGATTCTTGTATCCTAGCGTTGATAGATTCCTGTGTGCTTCACTTTCCATTTTCCATGTGGGGCAGAGCCACAATGTATGAAGACCGGATTTCTTCTTTTTTTGTTCAATTTACTTCCTTTAACTTGCGGTTAATGGATTCTGAAGTTTGGTTTAAATGCTGCTAAACCAAAAATTTGATTTTCTTATTTGGTTTTTATTCAGGGAAAGAAGGAATGTTTTGCTTCATGCCTATTTGTTTGCTATGATTTGATCCGGCCGGAAGTTGTGCTTGAACTAGCTTGGATGAACAATATGGTTGACTTTGCCTTCCCTTACCTCTTGCAGGTCAATTTCACATTACTTTCCTCTGTCCTTGTTATCTTGTCTCAATGCCTTTTCCTTACCTACCTGTATTTGTTTACAGTTTATCCGTGAGTACACTAGCAAGGTTGATGAATTCGTGAAGGACAAATTTGTATCTCTAAGTGAAGTCAAAGCTAAAGAAACAGAGGAGAAGGACATGGTTGCACAGCAGGTATTGTTTCCTGCACTTGGAAATGTCATTATTTTCAGTTTTTGGTGGGACTTTTGTCCTCCCTCACAGTATCATTTAGGCTCTACGAATTCAATGTATCTCGGTTTATTATTGAACTGTACCTAAACATCAAAGCCAATAAGTTTTCTGTCAATGCCTTGTTTCATTTCACTGGTCATTTCTTTGGTTGCTCCAAATTGGGCTTCTTGGTTGCTCGATCTGTTTCTCTCCTTTAGACCGGTCGACTTTGGCCCTGTAAAGCCCAGAAGTAGATTCCCAGACCATTTTGAAGTCCCCATACCATCCTCGTATTCACTTGTAAAGTGGAGATCTGCTGTAAAATAAGTTAACTCTATTCGCTTTCTCGCTGCAGAACATGTATGCACAATTGCTGCCTCTTGCCTTGCCAGCCCCACCGATGCCAGGTATGGGAGGAAGTGGACTGGGCAGAGGATTTGCACCCCACCCACCAATGGCTGGTATGGCAATGCTCCCAATGCCTCCATCTGGCATGCCTCCAATGGGTACTTACTGATTTCCAGGTGAATGATGGAACAATATGCAGCAGCATCAGCAAATATACGGGTAGCTCAGCAGTGTGGGGACATGTGTTCCTCCTTGTTGGTAGAGGAATTTGGTCCCTGATTCTCTTTTAGTGTTTCTCTTAGAGCTAGCTTCTTTCTTCTTTTTCCCTTCATATTCTTTTGAGCTGAGGTATTTCTTACTGCTCTTGAGAAGGTCCCAAGGTATCATTCCTTGTTGTATATAAGATCTCATGGTGGAACGGTTTGTGGTGCAGAGCCATTTTCAGTAAACCTGTGCATGCCAACATAATGTAGTTTGTTTATCTTTGGTAGTCCTTTTCTGTTACTATATTCCCATTTTAAGTGCCATTCAAATTTCATGCCTAACCTTGTTATTGGAGACCACTGGGGCGATCTTTTCCGCAATCCTGTCTGTCCCTTCCAGTTCCACTGGGGGAAGCTATTCCGCATTAAGTTTAGGTGCAAACTCGGTGAGTTTTTGTTTCTAGTGATAAATTCTAGTCGGCATTTCTGAGGAACCCATGGTTAATGCAAGAACAAGAAGTGAAGCAGAACTAAGATGTCTATAAAGATAAACTTACCCGTTTTTAACAGTGCCCCAAAAATGCCTTGACCACCATTTGAGAAATATTAATTGTCCTTTTGAAAATGCAAAAGATAAATGAACGGGCTCTTTTCCACATTTCTGCAAGGAAAGGAAGTTTGGGAAATGAAATTAGTCATGCTTGTTTATGCAAACTGTGAAAAGAATAGAAAATTGTATTTTAGTTAAGTTAATAATTAACTGATGACAACTTCAATTAGGTTCTCTTCTCGGACAATATAAGTTTTCGGGGTAGAGTCTTTCAATGTAACCTGTGGAGGTCTGTATTAACCCTCTACAGGTTACATTGTGGCTAATAACTTATGACCTCAATTGGAAACTACCTTCTGAGTGTCAACTCGACTTTTGAGCAAGAAAATATTTCGTTGAAGTCACGGGCCAAGTAAATGTTAGTTGCTCATTCTAGCTTTGATTCCCCTGTATTAATGATTGCACAATATCCAACTTGACTTGCAGGACTCGTAAATATCTTTGGGATTGGGAGTGTGCAATTTGGTCTTGCTATCATATTCTCTTCTTTCTTCACCGTAGTTTGGACCATAGAAATTCAGTTAATGTGACATACTAAAGTCAAGAGTTGACTTTCGGCCGGAGCAAGTCTACGAAAGTCTTTATATAGCACCTTCTCTTAGTTTGTAATGTCACGCTATTTCCGAAAATGAAGGTGAATCTACAATTTGCATGGCTCATCATACTATCTTTATGCCTCTTCAATGTGGAAAACACTTTAGTTTACGGGCAATGCCTCGAGGATCAGAAGGCATTATTACTTCAATGGAAGCAAAATATCACATTCTCTACTACTGCAGCTTCAACCCTTACATCTTGGGATTTTAATACCGATTGTTGCTCTTCTTGGGACGGTATCAAATGCGACAAGGATGGCCATGTAATCAGTATTGACTTCAGTAACAAATCCATTACGAGTGGTGTTGAGAATACTAGTAGTCTTTCTGAGCTTGGGTTCCTAAAGAGCTTGAACTTGTCTTTCAATGACTTCAGTTCTACAATTCCATCTGGTTTGGACAGGCTTGTTAACCTGACTCATCTCAACCTATCCACTTCAGGCTTTGAGGGACAAATACCAATCGAGATTTCACGTATGAAAAGGTTGGTTTCACTCGATCTTTCTACTCTTTACGCAGTCTCATCAAATCCTTTAAAACTTGAAAAACCAGACCTTAAAACACTTGTTAAGAACCTGTCTGAGTTGAGAGAACTCTATCTTGATGGTGTGAATGTGTCAATGAATGGGAAAGAGTGGTGTCAGAGTTTATCATCTGCCCTCCCCAATCTGGAAGTATTGAGTTTGTCAAGTTGTTCACTTTCAGGGCCTTTTGATTCCTCACTTCTAAATCTTAAATCACTCTCTGGACTTGCACTTAATCAGAACAATATCACCGCTGAAGTACCAGGGTTTTTTGGAAATTTCTCCAAATTGTCATTCCTACGTATTGGTGGTTCTGAGTTAATAGGAAAATTTCCAGAAAAAATCTTCCAATTACCATTACTACGAAGTCTGGACGTATCCACGAATCCAAATCTCCAAGGCTCTTTGCCAGAATTCCCAGAAAGTGGATCTCTTGAGAACTTAGTACTGTCTAACACAAATTTTACAGGAAAACTTCCCGTGTCAATCGGAAATCTAAGATTCTTGTCAAAATTAGAGCTTCCAAATTGTGGTTTCAGTGGGTCAATACCAGCTTCCATGTCGAACCTCACTCGACTGCAGTACTTAGACCTTTCATCCAACAACTTCACTGGAACACTCCCTTCCTTTGGTTCATCTGAAAATCTCACCCTAGTAAACCTTGCTCATAATCAATTGGCTGGATCTATATCTACTTCTGAATGGAGTGGGAATCTCAAATTTGTAAGTCTGAACTTACGAAATAATTTGTTCAATGGGACAATCCCATCCACTCTATTTACCCTGCCATCATTGCAGATGTTGGACCTGAGCCAAAATCGATTCACTGGTCCGCTTAGCGAGTTTCATAATGGATCTTCTTTACTGTTGGATACTCTTGACTTAAGTGAAAATATGTTAGAAGGGTCATTTCCTTTGTCATTTTTCAATCTCACCAGTCTGAAAATGTTGTCACTTGCTTGGAACAACTTCAGTGACACCTTAAGACTAGATAGGCTTCAGAACTTGAGAAACCTATCCAATCTTGATCTTTCAGGTAGCAAGTTATCGATCGAATCCAGTGGTACAAATTCTGCATTGTTCCCACAAGTAGGCACATTGAAATTGGGTTCTTGCAACCTGAAAACATTTCCGGGATTCTTGAGGAACCAGTCCACATTGAGCCATTTAGACCTGTCCAACAACCAGATTGGTGGGAAAATGCCCAATTGGATTGGGCAGATAGGTAAAGGAAGTTTACTTCATTTAAATCTCTCTTTCAACTTCCTGGAGGATCCTGACCAGCCATTACCTAAAGTTCTTTTTAACTCATCATTGGCTGTCGTTGACCTACATTCAAATTTGCTCCAAGGGCCACTACTACCTATTCTACCACTATCCGCCACCTTCCTAGATTACTCAAAGAACAACATTACTTCCATCATTCCAACAGACATTGGTTCATACCTCAAATTTGCAATTTTCTTCTCACTTTCACGCAATTCTCTTAGTGGGAAAATCCCTTTATCAATGTGCAATGCTACTTTTCTTAAAGTTCTTGACCTTTCAAATAACAGTTTGAGCGGCCCAATACCCACCTGTCTTGGTAGCATTTCGACCCTAACAGTATTGAATCTGCGGAGCAACAAATTCAATGGCACTATGCCTGAGACTTTCCATCAAGAATGTAGCTTGAGAACACTTGATCTAAATAATAACACATTAGAAGGTAAGCTGTCAACGGCTCTTTCTAATTGCTTAATGCTAGAAGTTCTGGATGTAGGGAACAATCAGATGAGTGATCGTTTCCCTTGCTGGTTGGGAAAATTGTCTCATTTGCGAGTTCTTATTTTACGATTCAACAAGTTTCGAGGTTCCATTCCACCAGAAGAAAAGAATCTCCCAATGTTGCAAATCATTGACGTCTCTTCCAATGATTTTAACGGTAATCTACCTTCCCAAATATTTTTAAGATTGAAAGGAATGATGACTGACGAGGAAGAAGCACAGTCGAACTACAAGTACCAGATTCTAAGATTTGGATTCCTTGAACTTAACCGACTGTACTATCAGGACGCTGTGACAGTTACAAGTAAAGGGCTACAGATGGAACTGGTGAAGATCCTAACCATCTTCACCTCCCTTGATATGTCTAACAACAATTTCACAGGAGAGATTCCAGATGCAATAGGAAATCTCACATCACTTTATGTCCTTAATTTGTCAGGCAATGCCCTCACAGGTTCAATTCCAAGATCTTTGGGAAATCTCAAACAGCTTGAGTCATTGGATCTTTCAACAAACAATCTGAGTGGACAGATTCCTTCACAGTTGGCAGATTTATCTTTCCTTTCAGTCTTAAATCTCTCATTCAACAACTTTGTTGGCAGAATCCCACAAGGCCGCCAGTTTCAAACTTTCAATGGAAATGTGTTCGAAGGAAATAAAGGGTTGTGTGGGTCTCCACTGTCTATAACTTGTGAAAATGTCACTAAGTCGGCACCATTGCATCCGACATCGGATCCGACATGCAAGTTCTCCTTGTTCAAGAATTGTGCAGGTGGGGATGGATGCAATTGGCAACTCGTATCAGTTGCACTGGGATATGGCACAGGCGTTGGGATAGCTTTTTGCGTTGTAACATTTTGCGGATCCTGGAACCGGCTATGCGTGGCCATTAGCAAGAAGATCCTTAAAGATAGACGGAGATAGTAATATCGAATTGAATATTGTAGCTAGCTATCGTCATCACTCAACTTTCTGGAATTCTATGTGCGCATCACAATGTTGTAAATTGTAACAACCTCGAGTTTTTCAGTCTGCATTCAGGAAGAATTTTATCAATTATAAATCTTATAAGCCGAGAGTCCACTTCAAAATCAACAAACTAACAAACAATTAATCAAAAGAATGAATCATCAGACAAAGAGCCAGCTCATCAAAGATAGTTCTAGAACATTCTGTTGTAACTAACTAACTCACGTCATTCTGTTGTAACTAACTAACTCACGTCAGCTAATGACTATATAAAGGTGCAATCAATATTGTTTTGAGTAATGAGAAAAATATTCTATCATGGTATCAGAGCCATTACGCTCAGTGCGACTCGATCCACCATTAAAGCTATTTTGAAGCTTTGTCTCAAATTGGTTTCTTCAGTCAATTTGAAGTAATCATTCAATCATTCGTCTTCATCTAGATTCATATCTTCTTATAGTTTCTGTGTTTCTGTGTATCAATATCAAGAAATCATCAAGAAAAATTGTTCGAACCAATCAAAATCAACAACCTTCTTCTTATACTGATGCGGTGCTTATTCAACAAACAATGGATCAAATAGCTCAACATGAAGTTAATCGTCAATCAAATGATCAAAGCGATCCGATTCAAGATCAACAAATTCCAGATCAGACAAATCAATTTCTATATCAAGATCGTAGTCATTCAACAATCAGTGATCAAGGTTTGAATTCAGTTAACTTCTCTATTCCAATGGCAGTTCCACCGTGTAATACATCATATTCTTTTCAGAACATTACAAATCTAGTTACTCTGAAGCTTAATAGAGAGAATTACTTGCTATGGAAAACAGTTATCATGCCAGTTTTCATCAGTTTCGATTTATTAGGACATATAGATGGTACAGATGTTTGCCCTTCTCGTTTTATTATTGATGAATGTGGAAATCCCACAAACAAGATCAATCCTAATTTCACTACATGGCTCAAAAGAGATCAGATGTTAATGATCTGGATCAACGCTACTCTATCAAATGAAATACTTCTTATGTTGTTGGTGTCACTTCATCAAGGCAATTGTGGTTACAACTGGAAAAGAGGCTATCTACTCTTTCAAGGTCTCATATTAATCAACTCAAGGCACAACTTCAATCTTTAAAGAAAGGGAATCTTACTATGGCGCAATATCTTCATAAGCTTAAATTTCTTGCTGATAGCCTTGCTGCATCTGGTGAACAAGTTTCTGATGCTGATATGGTTTTTCATACACTAAGAGGTCTTCCAGAGGAGTATGCTGCTTTTGCTACTTCCATAAGGACTAGGTCGAACAATGATCCAGTACAAGTTGATGAATTACATAGCCTTATTATCAGTGAGGAACTTTCAATACAAGATCTTAGAGGCAATATTCAAGCTGATCCAGTGCAAGCTTTTGCAGCTTTTAATCAAAATCAAAATCAATCAAATAGTTTTGGCAGAGGAAGAGGGTTTGATAATTACAACAGCAACAGAGGAACTGGTCGAGGTTTTTATAGAGGCAATGCCAGAGGAAACTATAGAGGCAGAGGAAATAGTTTCACTAATGGTCACAACACTGGCAGAGGAAATGGATTTAGCTACAACAACAATGCCAGCACCTCTAATGGTTACAATAATGCCTCACAAGGTCGCCCTCAATGTCAGATTTGTACTAAATTTGGGCACTTGGCAATTGACTGACACAATCGCATGAACCACTCCTATGTAGGACGAATTCCACCTACTAAACTAGCTATGCTTGTCAATATCAATGATGTTATACCTCAGCCTCATGGTTCTCAATATCATGGTTCTGGTTCACAGTACAATGGTTCTACTTCACAATATGCTGGCTCTCCTTCTTACTACAATGGATCTAACAATTATCCTGGTCCTAGTTCATCAAAGGAATCCTATTGGTATGCTGATACAGGAGCTTCAAATCATCTCATGAATGATCTTTCCAATCTCTCCATACACTCAGACTACAAAGGAGCTGACAAAGTCCTTGTAGGAAATGGCCAAGGTTTGTCCATTCTTCATATTGGTTCTGCGTCTGTTAAACCACATAATTCCTTGCATAACTTGCATATGAAAGACAATTTACATGTTCCCCAAATACAACACAATCTTCTTAGTGTCCATCGATTTGTCAATGATAATAATTGTGTACTCATATTTGCTCCAAATGCGTTCTATGCTAAGGACATTGCAACATGGAGGACTCTTTTCAAAGGTCCAACTGAGCATGGTCTGTATCCCATTCATCTCTCCACTTTGTCAAGTAAAGTTCTATTTCCTTCTGCTTTCATCACCAATAAAGCTCCTGTTGCAACTTGGCACAGAAGACTTGGGCATCCATCTGCTGCAGTTATTCACAAACTTCTTCAAACCAACAGTATTGATCTTCAAGGGTCAAAACAATTTAATTTGTGTGCTGATTGTGCCATGGGCAAAAGCACTAAGCTTACTTTTGGTTCTTCATTTTGTAAAACTGTAAAACCTTTACAATTACTGCATATTGATCTTTAGGGTCCATCTCCCATTGTTTCGATTAATGGTTTTAGATATTATGCCAGTATTGTGGATGATCATTCTCGATATTGTTGGATATTTCCTCTTTGTAATAAATCTGATTTTTGCTCTGTGTTTCAATCTTTCAAGTCTCTAGTTGAGAATCTTTTGACTGGTAAAATACAATGTGTCAGAACTGACAATGGTGGTGAGTTCATCAGTACTCAATTTAAAAATTTTCTTATCTCCCATGGTATCAGTCATCAATTCACTTGTCCTCATACCTCTGAACAAAATGGTATTGTAGAGCGAAAGCACCGGCATATATTAGATATGGCTAGAACCCTCATTTCTCAGTCTTGGATGCCACCTAAATATTGGTGTGACATTTTCTCTACCTCTGTTTATCTCATTAATCGACTTCCTTCAGCTTCACTTCAAAATATTTCTCCTCTTGAAAAGTTGTTTCATGTCCAACCTAATTATTCCAATCTCAAAGCTTATGGATGCACATGTTTTCCTTGGTTAAGACCTTATACAACTAATAAGCTTGATTTAAGGTCTAAACCTTGCGTTTTTCTTGGTTATAGTTTAAATCACAAAGGTTACAAGTGCATGGATATACAAACTGGTCGTGTCTACATATCTAGGCATGTTGTATTCAATGAGTCTGAATTTCCATTCAAAAACACAACTCTACATTCAAATTCAATGTCTCCTACAGAATTTCTTCTTTCATCCTTTTGCAATGATATCATTTTCCCTTCTTCTCATACTTCCACTCCACCATCTTCTGATTCTACTGCAGTTATTACTTCTTTATCACCTACTACACTACCTGTTGACACTTCTTCTTCAATTCATTCTATGACCACAAGAGCCAAAAATGGCATTTTCAAACCAAAATCTCTCATCACCACTAAACATCCTATTCCTCATGCTCTTCAAACTACTTTTTCTTCTCTACCTATTACACCTACTTCTTTCACTCAAGCTGACAAAGATCCAAACTGGAGAGCAACAATGGTCAGTGAATTTAATGCTCTAATAAAAAATGGTACTTGGATTCTTGTACCTTATTCTCCTTCACAAAATCTTGTTGATAACAAGTGGGTATTTCAACCCAAAACAGAAAAGCGGATGGCTCCCTTGATAAGTATAAGGCAAGGTGGTAGCTAAAGGCTTTCATCAAAACATGGTTTTGATTATGATGAAACCTTTAGCCCAGGTTGCAAAACCTCCAACTATAAGACTTATTATATCTCTAGCAGTTTACTATAATTGGGATATCAAGCAATTAGATGTCTCAAATGCCTTTTGCATGGTCATCTCAAGGAGGATGTGTTCATGACTCACCAAAAGGTTTTGTTGATCTTACTAGACTTGCTCATGTTTGCAAACTGTTAAAATCTTTATATGGTTTAAAACAAGCCCCCAGGGGCTTGGTATGAAGAGTTATTTCATTTGTTATCTCTTGGATTCTCTACCTCACATCCGATCACTCCTTATTCATCAAGAAAGACTCAAGATCCATTACTTATATTTCGGTATATGTTGATGACATTTCGATTACTAGCAGTTACGCAAGTGTATATAAAAGATTATTTCTCATTTCGGCAATTGTTTTGCATTGAAAGATCTTGGCTCTCTCCATTATTTTTTGGGTCTAGAGGCTAAAAGAAACTCTACAGGATTGTTTCTATCTCAAACAAAGTATACCTTTGATTTGTTGACAAAAGCAAAGATGTTAGATGTTAAGCCTATTGCTACTCCTCTTGCAACCAATTGCAAACTTGACAATCACACTGGAGAACTTCTACCTAATCCCATGGAATACAGATCACTTATGGGTGGTTTACAATATTTAACATGGTGCAGACCTGACATTTCATTTGCAGTTAATATGGTTTGCCAGTTTATGCAAAGCCCAAGAGCTCCTCATTTATCAGCAGTGAAAAGAATTCTCGTGTACTTAAAAGGGACTATACATCATGGCATATGGTTTACAAAGAGCAATCTCGAATACAAGCATATAGTGATGCAGATTGGGCAAGCCGCCCAATGGATGTAAGGTCAATTACGTGGTTCTATATTTACATTGGTCATAATCCTTTATCTTGGTTACGCTAAGAAACAAAAGATGGCCGCTTTCGATCGTCAATCAAGGCGGAATATCGTGCTAGCTCTAGCTCAAACTGCTGGTGAGATCTATTGGATATGTGTACTTCTAAAGGATCTCATGATTTCTTTACCTTCAGCTCCATTGGTTCACTGTGATAATATTAGTGCAATTTCTTTAGCTCACAATCCTGTATTTCATGCGAGAACAAAACATGTGGAAATTGACTATCATTATGTCAGAGAATTAGTCACCAATAAACTTCTTGATGTTCAGTATCTCAACACCAAGGATCAGATTGCCGATATCCTTACTAAAGCTCTATCTTCTCAACGATTTCATTTTCTTACTAGCAAGCTTTTAGTGCTTTCTAATCCCTTCAGCTTGAGGGAGGGAATTAAGCAAAAGAATGAAGCATCAGACAAAGAGCCAGCTCATCAAAGATAGTTCTAGAACATTCTGTTGTAACTAACTAACTCACGTCATTCTGTTGTAACTAACTAACTCACGTCAGCTAATGACTATATAAAGGTGTAATCAATATTGTTTGAGTAATGAGAAAAATATTGTATCACAAACCAGTACATTAGTAAACTGGGATAAGAGCACCTCTAGGTGCAGGCAAATCCGGAGTTATCACATGTCTAGCCGCATCCGTTGTCGTGTGCAAAAACGGGCAAAAAATGGTCGAAATTCTACATCCATATATCTACACTCATTTCTTTCTTCATTTTACATACACTCACCCCAAATATTCTAATTAAACAACTCAACCATTTCACATCAATCCTCAACAAACAACACACAATAGATCATGAAGTGTATGAGTTTTTTCCCCTTCAATCTTCATCTGTCTTCATCTTCATCGTCATTTTCTTCTTCATCTTCTCCGGCGGAAGACTCGGTAGATAGTCTTGATGAGGAATTTGTTAACAACATTCTTTTTATGAAACACAGTTTGGTTGTACTTGCACAAACACAAGTGCATGCTCCGAATGCACGTGATGGTGCAAAGAAGGGTCGAAAAGTGAAACATATAAATTATGCTTTGACTTTGGAAATCTTGAAGACCAACTATTTTGTCGATCGTCCTGTTTTTCCGAAATAGGATTTCAAACGGCACTTTCGTATGAAAAAAATATATTCCTTCACATCTTTAACGATATTCAGACTCATTTTAAGTACTTTCAGCCTAAATTTAACAATGTTGGTAAACCTGAGATAGATCATTTAATCAAGGTGGTTGCAGCTTTGCGTATTACTGGTTAGGATACGATGGCTGATCAATTATACATTTCTGAGCAATCTGTAAACCAGGCGTTGAGGCATTTCTATGATGCAATTATCAAATTGTATGGTTCAGTCTACTTGCGAAGGCCAAATATTGCAGACACAGAATGCTTGCTTGCATATTTTGTCAAACATGGATGGCCAGGTATGTTGGGAAGTATTAATCGCATGCATTGGGAATTACATAATTGTCCAACTAGATGGCAAGTCGTTCTGGAAAACCATATGTTATTTTCGAAGTTGTTGCAACCGAAAACCTATGGATATGACATTATTTCTTTTGGATGTCAGGGTCACACAATGACATCAATGTGTTGGACAACTCACTGGTGTTTGAGCACGTGATGAATGATACTTCCCCACCTGTTTATTTTGATGTAAATCATCATAGCTACAATATGGATTATTATTTAGCTGATGGTATCTATTTTGACTATTTGACATTTATACAAACAATTTCAAAACCTAATGCTCTAAAGGCGAAGTGGTTCACAACGATACAGGAAGCTGCAATAAAAGATATTGAAAGAGTTTTTTAGATTTTGCAATCTAAATTTGGGATTTTGGCAAAAGCTTGCAAATTATGGTATGTGGAGACAATGAGTACTATTATCAGAACATGTATCATATTGCACGATATGATAATCGGAGCTAAGAATAAAAATTATGAAATGAGGAGGTACATTCCTGATCCAGAAGGGCAACCACAGATCCCACCTACTCGGGAACACTACATTGAGGGGACTCTATAAGTTCAATAAAAAAACTATACATGATAGACTTAAAAAGCAATCTTGTCGAGCATTTATAGAGCATTAAGGGTGACCGAGGTTGAGTCAATTGTTGTAATTTAATTTAATTTTGTAGATGCATGTTTCTTTTTAATCATCAATAAACAATGTTAATTAATTTATCGTTTATTAAATATATATATTTATTTAATTTAAACGAACTAACATATATTTATAGAAAATAAAAGTTCATTCATATTAAAAAAAACATATTGCATTATATATTCATAGAAAATAAACTGATTAACCATTCTTAACATTTTCCATTATGTCACCCAACCACTTATATTTTCTACACATTATACACTTCAATAGATCAAGACATTTTTTTTCAAGGTTCGCAAACTTTTTCAGCTCTCTAACACCATCACAACCATTTGGGTATTGTATATGTGCATAAGGGCAATACATATACCAATGATCTTTTTCGCCACAATACGTGCATATCAACAAACTGTCTCCATATACAGTGGCGGAGCCAGGGGGCCCAGCATACACCCTGGCGTACCCTCACTTTGACCCAAACCAAAAAAAAAAATTATTAGTTATGGCAACTGCCCGCAAGTGCTAAGTGGTAGGTAAAAGACAAAAAAGATAAAGAAAAGTATGCATGTGCTAATGAGAAATGAGAAAGGAAACAAAAGGATGTGCTGATGTCATGTGTACAAATAGATTCGGTTAAATTTGGTTAAAAGGATGTGATGATGTCATGTCTACAAAAGGATGTACAAATTTGATTCGGTTAAATTCGGTTAAAGCAAATAGTACCAAAAAAGCAAATAGAAAACCCAATAGTACTTGTGTTCCTTGTGTTTCTCTTTGTCTCGTATTTATCCACCCATATATAAACCCAAACAGAAACCATCTTGTATCTATTAAAAAAAAAAAAAAACCCCCTCACCCACTCTACTTCTCTTCTCCTCCATTCTCTATTATCATATATTAAAATTTAAGTCTTCTACTTTTCTACCCAAACAAACAACTTTACACCTACCGGTTTTGTGAAGGTAACTAGGTAACTCTTATATTATTTAATTTTTTGTCGTCTTTTTGTACTGATTCCTAAACCATATTATTTAGATTTTTATATGTTTGTGATTATTATTTTATTTTGTGAACATTATTGGTGGTTTATTTTAATTCGTGCAATTTCAATTAAATTGATTGGTGGTTTATTTTAATTGTTTAAATAGCTATGCTAAAGTATTTGATCAAAGAAAAAAGTCGTTGCCCACTCAACCAAGTAGTAAATACGAGATCATGTTGTTAGTGTTGAAGTAGGATCCTCTTCAAAGCGAAGTCACTAAGAAACTGAGGATGGTGGTGTTGAACAACCTACGTCAAAGCGGGTTCAGCATGAAAATTGTGAAGAACTTGACTTGTCTAGTCTTCCGGGAGACCCTGGATTGAGGAACAAGATTTCAGATTATCATCCTAATGATCGTGACTCAGTGAGAAGAACATATTTGCTTAGGGGTCTTTGCCAGCCTAATCATACTTTTCCTCCAAGGACAATAGGCAAGAGGAACCGTCGCTTTTGGAAAGAGTGGTATGGAGAGTTTAGTTGGTTGGAATATAGTATTCACAAAGATGCTGCGTTTTGTCACTATTGTTATCTCTTTAAATCTGATCAGGGGGCACAAGGAGGCGGAGATGTTTTCTCTTACAAGGGGTTTACTAATTGGGAAAGGAAAACCAAATTAAAAGAGCATGTTAGAGGACCAAATAGTGCTCATAATATTGCTTACAGGGGCAGCACAGACATTGCTAAATCAAGAGCAGCATATCGAAACATTTCTTGAGAGACAATCTGACCAAGTTCGAAGGGATTATCGAATATATTTAACTGCAATAACTGATTGTATTAGGTTTCTTTTGAGACAAGGTTTAGCTTTCCGTGGCCATGATGAATCAGAGGAGTCGATCAGTAAAGGCAATTTTCTTGAACTTATACGATTTTTGAAAGATCATAACGAAGTCATTAAGAACGTTCTTGATAATGATATGCTTCTAAAAATCGGAAATTGACCTCGCCTGATATACAAAAAGAGATTGTGAATGCAGCTGCTGTGGAAACTACAAATGCTATTTTAAAGGATTATGGAAATTCATTGTTTGCTATTTTAGTCGATGAAGCACGTGATATATCAATTAAAGAGCAAATGGCAGTTGTTTTGCGTTATGTCGACAAGAAAGGTTGCGTGATTAAGAGATTTTTTGGAGTTGTGCATGTTAAGGAAACTAGTGCAATAATACTTAAAAAGGCAATTGATGAGTTGTTCTCTAAGCATGGGTTAAGCATATCTAGACTGCGTGGACAAGGGTATGATGGGGCCAACAATATGCAAGGTGATTTGAATGGACTAAAAACACTTATAATGAAAGAGAATGAGTCTGCATTTTATGTTCATTGTTTCGCTCATCAGCTTTAGTTAGCCCTTGTATCGGTTGCAAAGAACCATGAGTCAATTGCTAACCTTTTTAGTGTTCTCTCTAATGTGGTAAATACTGTTGGAGCATCATGTAAGCGACGAAATATGTTATGTGAAGCAGTGAAGACTAGAGTTGTTGCAGCCTTACAAAGCGAAGAAATTTCAAGTGGTAAAAGGTTGAATCAAGAGACTAGTCTTAAACGATTTGGTGACACTCGATGGGGCTCACACTATTATACACTTCTTGGCATGATAAACAGTTATGGTTCAAGATTACTTGATGTTTTGATAATATAGCGGAAGATGGTTCAAGCTTCGGAACAAAGAGGTGAGGCTTGATTATTGAGTTTCAAGATCTTTTGAATTTATCTTAAATTTGCATTTGATGAAAGCGATACTAGGAATTAGCAATGATTTGTCAAAGGCTTTGCAGCGTGAAGACCAAGACGACATTGTCAATGCTATGACTCTTGTTAAAATAATAAAGGTACGCTTACAGACGATGAGAGATGGAGTGGGATAGTCTCCTGATTGAAGTTTCTTCACTATGTGCCAAACATGATGTGGTTGTTCCAAATATGGAAGAGAGGTATGTGGCTCGAGGGAGGTCTCGACGAAGAGCGGAATGAAGCACTAATTTACATTACTATCGTGTTGGATTATTCTATCACTGTATTGATTTGCAACTTCAAGAGTTAAACGACCGGTTTAATGAAGCAAACACAGAATTACTTATTTGCATGACATGTCTTGATCCTTGTGAGTCATTTGCTGCTTTCGATAAGGAAAAATTGATCCATTCTGCTCGACTTTATCCCGATGATTTTTCAGAGATAGATCAGATGGAATTAGCGGATCAGCTTGAGAATTATATCATTGATGTGCGTTCCGATACTAAGTTTAGTAAAGTAAACGGAATTAGCAGCCTAGCCAAAATAATGGTTGAGACAAAGAAAGACATTGTGTACCCACTTGTGTATTTGTTGATTAAGTTGGCGCTGATTTTTTTAATTCGTTGCTACTACTCATCGTGGAGAGGGCATTTTCTGCTATGAATATCATAAAGAATCGTCTACGCAATCGGATGACGGATGAATGGTTGAATGATTGTTTAATAACATACATTGAAAAAGAAGTTTTTGATAGCATTGATACCGAGTTGATCTTGCAACGCTTCCAAAAGATGAAGAAAGGGTGACAAAAAAGAAGGACGCCGAGGACAACTATGAATTAGTATTTGTTTAGATTGAATTATTTTTTTTCTTTTTTTATTTTTTTATATTACATTTATTGCAATTATTTTATATGATTTTTTTATGTTCGAAATATACTTGTTTTGTAATCGGGTTTGAATTTTTAGTTAAAAAAAAATTAGTGTGTTTTTTTTTATGCTTGGTTTATGAGTGGCTCACCCTCACTTACATTCTGGTTCACATCGTTCATATATATATATATATATATATATATATATATATATATATATATATATATATATATATATATATATATATATATATATATTTAATACCGTGGCATAGATCATACATGCATTTCAAAATTTTTTTCTTTTTACCATCTTCGTTACACCTTCTATATATGAGCATATAACCTTGACAATGTGGTGTTTTAGGTCACTTTGCATTCAGATACTTACATGATAATGTAAAGTGTTTCTTTGAGGTGCAAATTTGGCACCTCTTGATCGAGTGTATCAAAATAACATAATTATTGAGTTAATTCGTCAACGTTGGTATGTTGCCTAGTTTTTTGCAATGATGAAGAAAAAGTCATGGTAAAATGAAATGATTGTGGAGATAGTTTTAGAGTGTGGGGTGAGAATGAAGCAATGTGAGAAATTTACGTATTTTAACTCGATATCACGCGACATTACCAATGTCGCCCGTAGTAAACCCTACATACAGATTTGCGACCCATATTTGCCTATACCTAGAGTTGGTCAAAATTTGAAAATATTTTCTTTAAATTTCGGCCTCAAACATACAGGTAATACTACCACCACCTAGAAATGTTCTAACTTGCAAATAAGATAAACTTTTACTGTAATAGAGCGCTTCGATCTTCATAATTATTTACTTCTATTGTAAATTTATTGTGATAGACTGATAGTGTGATACTGTGATACGAGTTACCAGCCACTATTGTGAGTGATAGTCACGCAGTAGCACGACATTGACAATTATACCCCTAAAATTTGGACATTTTTTTTTGAACTTACGAGTTACGAGTTACGACTCACACGTCACATAACAACCATTTTGGGCTTTGGCCAGCTGAATTTTCGTAAACCAAAAGGCCTAAACAGACTTCAGTTGCTGAAGAGACAAGTGGGTTGCTACGTTCAAAATTTAAAATTTCAGAAAAGCGCCAATATTCTTATTATTCTTATTATTATATTTAGCTCCCAAAACCCTTGTCACACGTGCTCTTGAACTTAAACCCTTCGTCTTCTTGGAAGTGAGAGCGACCCAGCATTCACGACTCTTTCACACTTGACCATGGCAAACAGCAAGTCTTATGAAGAAACTCGAAAGCAACGTGTCGAAGAGAATAATAAACGATTGCAGGTTTGCTTTCTTTCTTTCTTTTTGTTTTGTTTCTTAATAATGTAGTAAATTTTAAGGCAATGGGTATTTAATGATTTCTCAAAATTAAATGTAGTTTATTTACTTGGATTTCATAATCTTTTATCGGCTTAAATCAGATAAACTGCGTAAAATATTTGTCTTGGGGAAATTAAAACTGAAAATGACAAAACTGGTATGTACTGGAAAATAAGATGAAGGGTATGCTATAAAGTAATAAGGGTTGTCAAAATAACAGCCTGGGAAGATTAAGATTATTTAACTGATTTAGAGCTACTACTAAATAGTTATTGATCTTGATGATCTTCTACTATCGCTTCCATCTGTTTGAAAGTGTTGGATGGCATTTGATTCTATTGTATATCATATATGGCATTTCCTTTTTTGTATGCCACTTAACAAGTTGGAGGGCTAGAAATTGCATTGAGTTCTTAGTTTTTGGCACATCTTAATTGTTCTTTTATTTATGCTCTTGTTTTTTGCTTGGCTCATAGGACATGGGTATTCTGAAACTTTCGAAAAGCCTATCCGAAGATATAAAACCTATGAAGAAGTCACCGGTAAGCATTTAGTTCATTACTTTAGTTTTCTGATTATGCTTTTCAGAATAACCAGTAGTTCATGAGACCTTAAACTCGAGCAATTTTGTATGATTTCCACTTTGCAGGCATTCTGTAAATGAATTGTTCTGTTTATCTATTTTGTTTTGCTTTTGTTGCTTATGTTTTCTTATATGCTATCTTACTCCAACAGAAACCAAAGTTGAAGGCAGAGATGCTAGAAGTTAGGCGCTCTTCTCGAGAGCGAAGTCATGTTACCACCTATGCTGAAGAAGTAAGCTATTCGAAAATCTCATCCACCCCTCCCTCACTGCCCTTTTCCTCTTATCCTTCTGTTGTGTGTTTCATATTTCACTTGTTTTGTGCTCCATGTGTTCCAAGTAAACTATCACATATATGGATTATGGAATACTTTAATCAGATTGTTCTATCACCCTCATATGCAATCATGCCTGAATGACAAACAGTATGTTTGAACCATATCTGCTTTCTTCATGCTGCCATAATGCCATGTTTTGGAAATGAAACAATTTACCATTCACCTTAGTTACTTATGATCTGACATTGATATCTAAGACTTGGGGTACATTTGATAGTGCCTTAGGACTTACTTTGAAACAAGCCTTAACTGTTTCAATATGTGATATAGATGAAGGTGGAGTTTTCCCGCACACGCAAAAGGTTCAGGTCAAGCTCAACGAGCAGGTCTTACTCTGCATTTATTTTTATGTTGGTACTATTGTTTAATTTGAATGCTAATTAATTTGAATAATTAGCTACCTTGCTGTACCATATGAAGACGTGAAAGTTGCATCCTATGAGGAAAGGACTTCTGCACAAAGATATGCTGAGGATTTTCAAGCAAACCTACAGCATCCATCATTTGTGAAATCCATGGTCCGTTCCCATGTATATAGTTGTTTTTGGCTGGTAAGTTCCACCACCATTCTTGTTTAGTTATTGAAAATATAGCTTTATAGTTGATACCATTTCTAGTGTAGTATTGTACTTCTACTTGAAGCTATTTTGTTTCTGGATCCTAGGGTCTTCCACATAATTTCTGTAAGAACCACCTCCCTGCTGCTGATTTGACAATGGTTTTAGAGAACGAAAAAGGTTCTGAATATGAATCACTCTATATTGGGAGAAAGAGGGGCCTTAGTGGTGGGTGGAGACGTTTTGCTTTGGATCATAAGCTGGACGACGGAGATGCTTTGGTTTTTGAGCTTACTGAGTCAGATAGGTTCAAGGTAGTACCCCGATTTTATGTTGTTTATTCACACAATTATGATTATATGATTTATATCTTTGGCAGTTTTGGCATGTTATATCTAATTTCATTAGTTTATACTAATTTCACTGAAATGACAACCCATTGGAAAGAAATTTGCCCATTCTATACGTAGCAGAATGCTCTAGACTTGCTCGATACAATTTCAGTATAACTGATTGCACTTGATTGTTTAAATGAGAAGATCTAGGTGGATCTATAGAGCTCTTATGATAGTAAGCACGTTATAGCAATCAGACTGGCTCATTACAAACCATTGTTGCATAAGAGGAAATGTGTAGTCCTTTTTCTTTGTTTTGCACTGTATGATTGATAACACATTCCATCACTAGTGTTCAGAAGATACCTATATCAATTTTCATTTTCTTTTGTTTCCCGGAAATGTTTACAACTTTGTAATGTCATATTTGCGAACTTTTGCTTACAGGTATATATATTTAGACCACGTATGGAGAGTTTGACTAAAAAGAAGGCGGCGAAGAGTAGCAACCAGAAGGCCTCCAAGCCGAAAAAGAAAATAAAATTGGCAGATGAAAAAGACGATTCTACATTTCAAAGTGCTCAATCAAGTGGTGGAGTTAAAAGGACCACTAGAAATAGCAGCAAGCAGAATGCTACTTTAGATGAAGATGTGGAAAAGAATGATGGTTCTGTTTCTCCCTTGTTCCCATGGAAGATGGGTACAAAGCTGTTAAGAAAGAAAAGAAATTGAACTGAGAAAAAAAAACTATAGAAAGAGGAGGAAGCAAATAGAGCACACTTGTTATGAGGATCATACCTGATTTTGTTTTGTTGTATTTGCTAACTAATTCTCTATGTAAATATTTAAATCATCATTTATGTTGTAAGGGCGAAAGAAGCAGATGGTTATTTTCTGTTTTTTCACCCATTGAAAAGACTATTTTTAACCCCTTTGGAAGTTTGTTGGGTTTTGTCAACTTATTACGACGTTGAACTTGCATTGTCATTCGAAGATAACGAGATTAGAAATTTAGAACTATGATGGAGCTTAAGGTTTTGTTTGTGGTGCTGATATCTGTGATAGTTTTGCTTGTTTCAAGTTTTTTATTGGTTGTAATTAAAGCCCGAAAGAATATAAAAAGAGCAGTTGGTTTTTTCCATCCGTATACAAAGAGAGAGTGGTTTGGTGTGCTGGTCAAAGCAATTCAAGAAGAGAATCCCAATCTTGATATTGTTATCTATACTGGAGATCATGATGCTACGCCTGAAACCTTTGATGGTTCGAGCAATTGATCGGTTTGGAGTCAAGATCCTTCAGCCGCCTCAGGTAATTATAGTTTTCATACTATTTAAAAAATATATATATATTACAGATTTAGTGACTTGTTAATTGGTTAGTTTTGCTTCACTTCGGGGGTGTTTGTTTTTCCTATTTATAAATGCTAGACCACTTATAAGCACTTGTAAGTGGTGGACCACTTGTTTTTATCCATTTTTTTTCACACTTAAACTTTATAAGTAAAAAAAAAAAAAAAAAAAAAAACTTATAAATAGGGCCGAAAGTTGTAAGCGAGAAAATTCTACTTACGCCAACAAGTTGATTAGATATAAAATTACATAACTACCCATAGACGCATATAAAATTACATAACTAACCAAATAACAAATGAGTTGATGTAAATGAGAAGAAGTTAATGTTTTTTCTAATAGCACTTCTTAATTATCATAATAAACAGTATGTCTATTGTGGATTATTTAATACATGGTCTATATGAATTTATTTATACTTCCATTAAATTGATTTCTTATATGATCGTCATTAATTTCGACAAGAGAATACATGTGTTATTAAAATATGGGTAAAATTGTAATGTCGACACTTATAAACTTATAAGCGCTTGAAAAAACAAACACCCCTACCACTTATAATTACTTATAAGTAGCAAAAAAAAACAAACAGGTTTTAGGACCTTATTATAATTAGCACCTATAATTAGCAAAGAAAAACAAACACCCCCTTAGTTAAACTCATATTACTAAAGTAGCAGCAGTTCATTAGATTCATATCTGGTTTCAACTCCATAACAAATCTTACCTATTAAGCCATTGTAGCATCTCAGTTTGGGTTTTGGATACTTTCTTAGCTGATTAGCTCTGCTTCGTTGGGTGCAACAAGCTGAAAAAAAATATTTATTTGCATTTGGTATGGTTATATTTGTATTCAAACCTAAGAGTGTATATTATCATCTATGTTCATTTATTAGTTGATCAGGTAGAAGACAGGTTCTATTGTTAAGGATGTATTGTATTTTAACTGTATGGATGGGATCAACTTCCATATGCTTAACTTTACCCATTGCCTTTTAGTAATTCCACAATTTACAAATCAGACGATTTTTTTTTTTTTTTTTTAAGTTTCTAAAAGTATGTTTTTGGTTAAAAGTTAAATTTCATTTTTAATAGAATTGTTAGGACTCAAAGAAAGCTTACTCTTAGCATATATATTGAGGATGATCTCATTCTGGCATGTAAGTATATTTCTGGCATAAACATTGTATTTTGATCTCTCCTTTTGACTTGTCTTCATTTCCTAAGGTATTCTTCTGTTTGGTCAGGTGGTTCACTTGTATAGAAGGAAGTGGGTTGAGGAACGCACCTACCCTCGTTTCACTATGGTTGGTCAAAGTTTTGGGTGGGTCGGTTTATCTTGCATGGGAGGCTTTATGCAAATATACACCGTCATTTTATTTTGATACTAGTGGATATGCATTTACTTATCCACTTGCCCGGATATTTGGATGCAAAGTTATTTGCTACACACATTACCCAACAATTAGTACCAACATGGTTTCTCGTGTTTGGCGCCGGAGCTTGTTGTATAACAATGATGCTTTAGTTGCAAACAGGTACGCTTCTGAACCATTGTAGTTATGTTTCTCATCTGGACGTCATTTTGGCCACCATTGTTTAAGTTACCTTTATTGAAATAATGATAAGAAGTAGACATAATTCATTTGACTTGTGTTTGCCAAATGGCCTATTAATTCCTTTAGGCAAAATATAAACTGAAGGCAAGAAAGTTGGAAAAGTTGTTTTTTTTGTGCCATTGAGGTCTGCGGCCCATGCCACGGGATTTTGGACCTCATCCTAGATCTTGCGAACCAAACTGATCATTTGGACAAAACTCAACCACCAGGGTCTCAGTTTTATTTTGGTTCTTCTTTTCCCCTTTCCTTTTCTATTTCTTTCTTTTCTCAAGGTATCAGTAGTATAAGAGTTATCATTTTTGTAAGTAAATTATTCACTTTCTTTATACACTATGTTCTGTTACCTGATGCAGCACTATACAATTCCTTCACTTGTCGCAGTACTTGGCTATCCAGGTGCAAGGTCATCTACTACACTATCTTTAGCTGGATGTATGGGTTCGTGGGATCCTACACACACCTTGCAATGGTCAACTCCTCTTGGACACAATCGCACATAGAGAAACTCTGGGGAATTCCTAAACGAACTATGAAAGTTTACCCTCCCTGCAATACTTCAGGCCTTCAGGTTAGTTTAATGGTTCTCTACATGAGGAAATCTTGATTGGTAATTATTTATTGTTTTCTCCTCTCTTAAAAATTATAACAACTATATTAAAAACATTTATTCTGTGCAAAGGGTAATTTCTCATCTTCTTGACAAACAAGATCTCTGGAACAATAGAATAGCCTTTGTAAGATTGTTTGTTCTTGTAAGCATGGGAACCATGTGACTAATTTGCACTAAGAAAGATGATGTGCTATGGGCATCTCAAAATCTAAAAGGTTAGGAAGATATAGAGAAGCTGAAAACAAGTGTACGTAATTGGACAGTAGGAGCAAAATGGAATGAATCAATAAGCTCAACCAATGGGTAAATCCCAGAAAGTGCTAGAAAACTGGTTAACAGTGCGTGTCAGAACTGACAAGTAAGCTTTTTCTCAGACGAGTGTACTTAGAAGGATGGTAACTGTGCCTTGGGGCCTATTAAAACTTTTTTTTCGTGCACCTACACTTGTGCTTGTGTGTGCGTATGTTATATCTGTTGTGCTTTGGTTACAGCCTCACCTGTATTTTAAACAGGAGCTCCCATTGGAAGGGTCAAACAGAAACCCAACTTTCATATCTGTGGCACAATTTCGTCCAAAGAAGGTAATAGTTTTTTATTCTCACAATGTGTACAGAAACACATCAGTTCCATTGAAAGCTCATTGTAAGTTCACTTAGTTAGGTGAGCTTGCTTTACTATTTCTCAGGCCCACATTCTTCAACTTGAGGCCTTCTCCGTTGTTCTCAGGGAACTGGAAGCAAACTCTCCCAGGCCAAAGCTCCAGTTTGTGGGCAGTTGCAGGAACAAGGAGGACAAGGATAGGCTGCAAAAACTGAAAGACAGAGCTATTGAGCTAAAGGTGGAAAAGGATGTTGAATTTTATAAGAATTTGATGTACAGGTGGGTCTCCAATCATCTTTCCTTCTTTTCCTCAGGTATCTGTCCTTTTAAGTTTTAATGCATGTGAAATTGTGAATGTTCCTATTATACTTGAGTTCATGACAGACATGAAAGTTTTCGTGCTGGATAGTGAATATCATGTCCACAGGGAACATTATTATGAGCTCTCTGGCTTTGATGTTGAACTGCACATTCTTGATTGTCTGAAAGTTAACCTACTGATACCAGCACATTACAGATGCTAACCAATCCAATTAGAGTATCAGACCCACTAAAGAAATTGCCATTTTTGTTGTGAATACATGGATAAATTTCTATAGAGGTTTGAAACTTTTTGGTCTTCCTAATCTTCTTAATCTCTTACCATAATGTGGCTGAAACTCTTCATAGACATGGGACAAGGGTCCCCAATTTAATTGCATGCTATTTAAAATAATCCTAATGCCATCAGAACACATAAAAGTCCTACAACAGCATGTAGTGTTTTGTACGTGAAAATGAATTACACATGCCAAGAGGCGAAAGCCGAACTAAATAGGGTTAGCAATGAAACAATGGTAGGTGTCGTAGAATGTTGGGTAATCTTTTTTCATATGTATTCCTTTATCTGTCATGAGATTATAATATTACTAGCACTATTTCCAAGAAATCAGCTGCGGTTGCAAAGCATATCGGTTTTGTTGGATTGCTTTATCCCACTCATATAAACGGTGCGGTGAGACTTGGTGAATGTTAAGGGGATATATTTGTCGCGAGACAGCCGAAGGATCTTAGTGGCATCACTCACTCCCTTCAAATAGAGACCCGAATTAGTTCAAATGCACTTCTATCTTTTAGTATAATTCTTAACATCAATATCTATGTTTAAAAATGTGATTTGGTTTGGTATGGCTAAGTTTTAATTGTAAGTTCTAATCAGATATATTGATTTTTGGTGAATTATTAACATGAGCAGGGACTTGGTAAGACTTTTAGGAGGCGCAATTGCAGGAATCCATTCCATGACAGACGAGCACTTTGGTATCAGTGTTGTGGAGTACATGGCTGCAGGCGCGATTCCAATAGGTCGGAGCATGACCATTATATGCATAATCTACATTTTACCTCAAGTACATTTAACTTTCAGTTTTTCTGACTTACAATCCGGCTCGTTCTTTCAGCTCACAATTCGGCCGGCCCCAAAATGGACATTGTTTTGGAAGAAGACGGGCATCAGACGGGATTCCTTGCTTCTGATCCAGACGAATATGCAAATGCCATCCTACAGATTCTAAGAATGCCACATATTGAGAGACTTGAGATGCCAGCAGATTTTTCAGAGCAAAGATTTTATCAAGATTTCAAGATTGCAATCTGCCCAATCTTATCTTTTCCTTCCAAGTGAAGAGCTGTAAAATTTTTGCATGAGAATAGAAGTCCTACGTGTCAAATGAAGTTGGTTGATAATGTAGGCTCTAAACATACGAGTTTACAGTTATTTCATCGTAAAGCACTTAATTGGTTGTCTTGAAGTACGCTTACAAATAAAATAATGAAATTTTGGCAGTCCAAATAATAGAAACATAAAAAAGCCCAAAACCGGTCCAGCGGACCACAGACCAAAGCCCTACAAGAAAGCGAAGCACGGTCTATAAAAGTAGCTAGTTTGTGGCTAACCCTTAAACCCTGAATTTTATCTCAAGTAACAATAGAAGAAAGAGACGCCGGCTACTTCTTACTAAAACCCTAATATTATTTAGCCAAAATGTCGGACGACGAAGCGAATGAGGAGAAGGAACTTGATCTGACGTCACCTGAAGTCGTCACCAAATACAAAACTGCAGCTGATATTGTCAACAGTATTATTCTCTTTCCTCACTTTGTTTTATAAGCAATATTCACTGTTTATTTCAAGGCTGTAGTTGTAATATTATTATTATTATTATAATGCAGAGGCATTGCAGTTGGTACTTTCGGAATGTAAACCGAAAGCGAAGATTGTTTATCTTTGTGAAAAAGGGGATGTCTATATTAGAGAGTAAGTGTCTCTTTTTTTTTTATTGTGGTTTATGTTTTTTTATTCGGGTTTTGATGATTTTGAGTGTGTTTTTTTGTGATGTAGGCAAACAGGGAATGTTTACAAGAATGTTAAGAAGAAGATTGAAAGGGGTGTTGCGTTTCCGACTTGCATTTCGGTGAATAATACTGTTTGTCACTTTTCGCCACTGGCTAGTGATGAATCTGTATTGGAAGAAGGCAACATTGTTAAAATGTGAGTTTTTTTTTGTTAGATTTTACTTGTATTGGGGTTGTTTTGTTGAATTGACGAGTTTTAAAATGGTTTTCAGTGATATGGGGTGTCATATCGATGGGTTTATTGCAGTAGTTGGACATACCCATGTTCTTCAGGGTGGGCCAGTGACTGGAAGAGCAGCGGATGCTATTGCGGCAGCTCAAACTGCTTCTGAAGTTGCATTGAGGCTTGTTAAACCAGGTAGAAAGGTAAGATTTTATTTCATGTGAATTTTATATTACTCTGTTGCTATGAATACCTCTAAAGTTGTGTTTGACTAATCGAGTGGTTGCTAGAATACTTGTTTTTTTTAAGGTTATTTAAACTTCCAAGCACTTAAACTATGTGGTTGACCTTTCATGTAAAACCTAGTGGAAAGGTAGGTGTTTGTCGTTTGGTGTGATCATGTGAATGTATTTTTACTGAACTAGTGATTGCTAATTGCTATGTGTCTATGACAATATTGGTATAATGGGTAAATTTCATAGTTAACGCTAAAAAGATTATGTGATTAAAGCTTTTTTCAGATTTTATATTTCCTTTTATGTTGTGTTCCCTTTCCCCTTAACCAGCATTGCTTGGTCATATCATGTTTTATGTTTTGTTACTCTAGATGGAATTGGAGTTGATTTTCTCTTGTTCTTTTTCCTTTAGAAAATCAATTTGGGTATCGAAGCACCAGGTATATACCCAAGTGTTCCCAGGATTAGTGATACCCCTAAATGATGAATAGTTGTCACAAGCTATGGACTAACATTCAAGTGAAGCTTTTGTCATAGTTACTCTGATAGGGAATTTATTTTGTTTGATGTGATCGTTATTTGGTGGTATTTTATGTATGACAATATAATGTATCTAAGACAATATGAGGTCTATTAGTTGAGGTAGTTTATATCCGTACTTTTCTTGTATTCACTTGCCTCGTTCAGTATATTCGGATAGACTAGGTTTTAAGAACAAATACTGTAAGTGTTAATGATGGGAGTATTGCACAATTCTTGTCATACTTGTCGCAAGGTTTTGGAAATCCATTTGGGATTGGTGCACCAGTTAGTTTGTATTTAGGAAGTCCATATCACAAGGGCTTGTGATGTTCCTAAATGATGAATAATTGTCATAAGCTATGGACTAACATCCAAGTGAAGCTTTTGTCATAGTTACTCTGATAGGTAATTTTTTTTTTCGTTTGATATTATTGTATTTGTTAAATTAGTGATCTGTGATTCTAACATGTATATAACGATATAACAATGTGACAGTAAGATATATCATATATGTAGACAAGATGGCTTTGTAGTTTGTTTTGAAGGTAGAATTGGAATTTCTTTTCTCTTTTTGATATTTTTCCTTTTATGAAATCCATTTGGTTATTGGTGCACCAATTATATGTTTCCAGGTCTAGTAATGTTCCTAAAGGACGAATAGTTGTCATAAGCTATGGACTAACGTCCAAGTGAAGCTTTTGTCATAGTTACTCTGATAGGGCATTTTATTCTCGTCGGATGTGAATGTACTTTGGTAAACTAGTGATATGTAACTTTTTGATGTGTATGACAGCATAATATATCTTTGACAACATGACTACATGAGGTATATTTGGCGATGGAGTATACCAGTCCCTATTTGTTATTCAATTTCCTTAACTGGTACTGTTGGGAGCGACTAGCAATTTCCTTAAATGGTACTGTTGGGAGCGACTAGGATTTCTGTGTCAATATCAATGCAGCAATCTCACTCTCTCCTCTGGAGAGCCTCGTTTCTAAAGTATCCATTTTATCTGATTCAAACCATTGAAACTAGTCCTTCCTCTGCCTCTTGTTTTTTTTTTCTTTCAATTTTAATTTACTTAATATTCTTTTTTGCATTTTATTGTTGTTTGAGGTCTAATTCAAAGTGGGTTTTCTTCAGTTTGATTTCATGGGTTTTAAACCTTGTTTTTGTTCCCAAAAATATTGTTAGTTGTGGGGATTGATGATGCAGTGATGATATTGTTAATACCCAGCTCATTATGAGACCCTAGTGGTCTAAGATAAGACTTTCCTTAACAAATTATCTGAGCACGTCGTTACTTCTTTAAGTTTTCATTTTTCTTTGTTTGTATTGGTACTTCTATATAACTTAGTTTGAAACTGATCAATAATGAATTCTCTGTTCACTTTTATCTTTTCTCCCTCTTTGTAATGGCGTTTGATGTACTCGAGTACTGCACTACTCTGGTTAAGCTTTATTTGGTAGGATAAAGTTTTTACTCCATGTATATGTTGAGATTGATCATTCGATTTACTATTTTCAAATCTGATAAATTCAGTTCTATTTGAGCCAGAAATTTACTATTTTGTTGAAGGCGCCTTTTGTTGTAATGGACATCATGTGCTTGTTCTATGGTTTTGCATATTCCATGAAGTTCATGAGTAAATTTGGTCCCCCTTATGATGAATAATTAGTAGAGGCTATGGACTGATGTCCACATGAGGCTTCCTTTTGTCATAGTTACTCTGATGGGAGGCTTCTATCTAATGCTCATGTGCTCATGACATCTAGACTGCTAGTCAGGATAACAGCACCTAGATGTTCTCTCTCTATTCACGTAATAAATTCTGTATTTTTCTTTTATCAGTAACCTAGATTATTAATCCTCGTACTACAAGTGTGGGAGACCAGTTTTTTGACAGTATAAGATCTTTGGCAAAAAATATGCACGAGTGTTTATGGTAGATATTGTAAATGAGGTAAATTTGTAGAGTGAGATATAGGCTGTTGTATAAATTGTTGTACAAAAAGTGTTATATATGGATCCCTCCCCTATATATATATGCTCCTCCGTAGGCAGTATGACCTCATTAGTTCTCGGTGTGATTGGTCCCCCTTGTTACGTATACATGTTAGACATCATACAAAATTTGATGTAGTTGCCACATGCCACTAGGTAATAATAACTTGTATGCTTTAAAGAAGAACCTCCTTGGTTAACTGAAAAAGAATTAGGAGGTATAATAACTACATCAGCAACTTTGCTGAGGTGATCAGGTACCAATTGGTTCTCCTCTTTTTCCCTGTTGCTCACATTAGAGGCTATACTTGAGTGGGCTGGAGTAATGTTTTTTCTTGCTCACTTAACCTAGTATGGCCAACATTTTCTGACTAGACCAATTACTTCAGTTCTTCAAGTCTGTGTATGAAAATAAAGTTAATATAGTTTCCAGATGCCATTAATCCCCTTGGCACTGAAAAATAACTACTAGGTATAACTATGTTAGCATCTTTACCAAGGTGATCAGTTACCAATTATTGAAACAAAAAAGGCAATACATCCAAAAGATCAACTGCGTATCAATCCCTCATTTTCTTGTTTCTTGTAATGCTGATCAAGGCTCCATCTAATCAGTCCTTTCTGTAAGTTCTTCAGAGGAAAAAGAGCTTTATGATATATAAGATCTAACAGAGTTTTATTGTTGAAATGGAAATGATGTGCTTCTGTTGTGGTTTTGCATATTTTATTATGTTCACAAGTAAATTTGCTCCCCTTGGGATGAATGGTCATTGGAGGCTATGGACGGATTGTCCAAATGAGGCTTCATTTTGTCATAGTTTCACTGATGGGTGGCTTCTATTTATTGCTTATTATGATCATGACATATATACTGCAAATCGGGATGACAGCACCTATATATTCTTTATTGTGATACCTGCATTTTTGAAAAGTTTTTCTATCGTTGTTTTCCCAAGTCTTATGCTTGGATCTCTTTGGATGCTGGCAGAACAAAGAAGTAACAGAAGCAATTCAGAAGGTGGCTGCTGCCTATGACTGCAAAATTGTTGAAGGCGTTCTTAGTCATCAACTAAAGCAGTTTGTTATTGATGGGAATAAGGTCATATTGAGTGTTCCCAGTCCAGATACCAAAGTTGATGATGCAGAGTTTGAGGAGAACGAAGTCTATGCTATTGATATAGTAACTAGCACAGGAGATGGCAAGGCAAGTATGTTCGGTGTGTTCCTTCTATCAAATACTCATTATTCTCTTGGCAATGCTAATTGTGTAATCTGCAATTGTTCAAAAAATTGCAGCCTAAGCTACTTGATGAGAAACAAACTACTATTTACAAAAGAGCTGTGGATAAGAATTATCACTTGAAGATGAAAGCATCCAGATTCATCTTTAGCGAAATAACTCAGAAATTCCCCATCATGCCATTTTCAGCAAGGTCTGCTAGTTTTCATCCAATTGTCGTTCAGTTTTCTATGTGTCAACCTGTTGAATTTTTCATGCTAACTTTAGTGAGCTATTTTTCTTATTAGGGCTTTAGAAGAGAAACGAGCTCGGCTGGGGTTGGTTGAATGTGTAAACCATGATTTACTACAGCCATATCCTGTTCTTCATGAAAAGCCTGGTGAGAATAAAATAGAATAGATGTCTTATTACAACCTGATAGTAGGGACAATGCACTTTTTTGAGAAGCTTTTATCTACCCATCTGTGATTCATGCTATAATATGGTTTGGTTATTGTGCAGGTGATTTTGTTGCCCATATCAAATTCACAGTTTTGCTTATGCCAAATGGGTCAGATCGAATCACGTCACATGCTCTGCAGGATTTGCAGCCCACAAAGGCAGTAGATGACCCTGAGATAAAGGCTTGGTTAGCTCTAGGCACAAAAACAAAGAAGAAAGGTGGTGGAAAGAAGAAGAAAGGTGCGTAATGACAAAACTCGTACAAAATTATTCTAAATTATGAGAATCAAGTAGAAGGGATGAAGCATGTCAGAGTTGAATTGATTGGTGTATATACTATAGCTAGTTTTTAGCTGGATTACAAAACAAGTGGGACATTTTCAGTACTTAAAATGTCATTTACATTGATTTTATAGATGCCAATGTATATCATGACATCCCACTTTATTGTTCCAACATCATGCCAAGTATTTTTGTGTTTATCAGGGAAGAACAGCGACAAAGCTGACGAGGGTGGAGAAGTTGGGTCCATGGATACAACTACAAATGACATGTCTGAACTCTGAAGAATAGGGTCTGCAATTTTGTTCAGCTGTATTTTCATTGCTGAAATGAGCGTAGCTGAGTATCTGGTGTCTGGCTGAATTGTGTTTTGTATGAAGCGGGCAGTACATTACATGGTTACCTGTTTTTATGTCGCTGCTCCCAATTCTGAAAAAATAGGACTCAATGAAGTGAAGCTTGATGTATCAACACCCACTTTATACTTATATGAATAACAGATAAAACAGTTACATAGTTGCTCTCGAGTTAAATGAGGCAGACAGTACGCTGTTCCACTGGGCTCACTCTGATAGCTTATTTTCAAGAGAAAAACTATATCATGCAACATATTTGTGTTCATCATTTTCTCATGCTCTCCATCCGGTAGATTGTTATAGGGGGTGATAAGTTAGATGGTTTTTGGATATAATTTTAATTACGTTTACTTTAAATTACTGTAGGGTATTGGATGATTCTCCTTTTTTTCTTGTCACATTTGGAAAGATTCCTATGCTTAAAACTGATGTCTGTAATGAACTATGAACTTTTGTACTAGGGTTAACTACTATTTACTGTATGAGCCAATTAGGATTTTCCCCCAACTAGATGGGAAATTAGGGTCATTTCCAATACACATAAAAAAAGAAGTCGAGGTGTGTGATAGTTACAAATTCACCCCACTTTGGAAAGATTCCTACGCTTCGGTGTTTTTCCGGTCCTTTTGTGCTCGTATATGTTAGCCCTTCGGCTGTAGCAACTAGCAAGGGATAAGCAGCTTGAGGGAATGTTCCATAGAGATGCTTAATGAGACAATTTTATAGTTCTTGTGTCGATGTAAGTAATGAACGAACGAAAAATTTAGTATGTAGAGATTTTAGCAGTGTCGCTATCCTCGTAAGTTGCCCCCAAAATTCACTTTAAAAATAGGTCTTAATTTTGATAAATCCCAATTTTTTTTCTCTTAAACCAGGACTCTAAACATGTAAATCCCTTCTTTCTAAAAAAAAAAAAGGCCTCCACACACAATACGTGGGAAAAAAAAACACTTCCCAGGGCTCAATTCTTCACAGTTTGGGCTGCCCTGGATTTTAGTATGTTGGTCCAATCCTACCTATATTAATATCTCTTTCTCCCATGATGCTCATAGAGAGCCATATCAGCAAAAAATTTAAAAGAATCCATGTTTTGAAAATATTTATTTTATTTTTTTACTTAAATACGCCTGAAATTAGTCTACTTTGTAATTTTACAGAAGTCTATTCAGTCTTTTCAGTTCTTATGAAAAACAAAAACCAAACATATGCCTTTATTTGAATGTCCACCAGGGGTAAGTAAATAATTAAAAACTAAAAAATAGAATGATATGAAAAACTCTTCCTCAAATCTAACGAAAAAAAATCAAAAGCAAAACAAGAAAAAAAAAACCCCTCACCCGCGGGTACACCATTGATCAATTCTTTTCCTCTCTCTCAATCTTCAAAGTGATAAAAGAAAGAATCGAAAACGATAAGGACGTGTGTTTATCAGCAACATACTCAAATTTGAAGCTAGCTAAAACAAATGTAATGATCTTCCCTCATCTTCTTTAAATACACCTTGGTTTGCTACTGCAAGGGTTGCGATTCCATTTCTAAATCAAAAGGGAAGAGTGTTTTGTTATCGATTAAAGTTAGGATTTTACAGGTAGTGTTGGTCAGAAATTTTAGCTTTGCACGGAAGTTATTGAAACTCTTTCTCTACACATAGATGAAGATGTTCTAACTCGAACTCAAATAACTCCCTCTTCTTATGTTCATGCTCAGGTATGTAATATCCATAGGCGTAGTAGGTCCACTCGAGAACACGCCTGCATTCAATTATCTGTAGCCAGACCTCTGTTATGAACTTGAGCTGTAATAGAGTCTGACATTGATTTTTTCCCAGCTTCTCCATATTCACATCTTGCATTTGCTTCAAATCTCCAACCGCCTTTTGCAGTATATCTATCTATCAATTGTTTAGCCATCTTTCTTCTCTTCTCTGTCCCGTCTTTCTTTTCTTTCTCATTATAACGATTACACGGACCATCGTAGCCATGCTTAGTCCATGGAGCAAGACACAACCAGCAAAACGCGTGGCGACAAGGAGGTCTGCAGGTCATATGCATGCATCCGTCATTTTTCTGAATAGGTCTCTTGCATTCAGGACAAGCCTTCGAATTAGCTAATATCCAGTTGATGTTTTCAGACTCATCACTATTCTTCAAGATCCACTTGGTCACTATGAGCGTCCTCGCACAATTCCAGCAAAAGCTATATGTGCAGTTGCAGGAAACATTGTAGCTCTCACTTCCAACTTCAAAATCTACAGCATTCTCACAGCCAGGTGCAGGGCACCACTTGATTTTATGATTGCTTTCAACAAAGGTTCTAATAAGGTAATGGGATGACCAACAGCAGCGTGACATGAGGGATCAGGACATCGCAACACTAAACACCCAGGGCCATCATTAATTGCTGTGCCAACATAACCTTTCCAACATTTTTTACAAAAGGGATGACCACAAGCAGCGGCATGCATTCTACGGCAGATAAATATTTCAAAGCAAATTGTGCAAGTCACTTTCTTAGAATTTGGATAATGAACAATAGGTTCCTCCAACAACCCAACGGTTGTGCGGACTTTTTCTTCATCAGCAAACCATGCATCTTGCAATTTGTCGACGCGACACTCCAATTATAGTGAAGGAGCAGGATAGTAGCCGAAACTTTTGATATAGAATTCATATTAGATATCGCCATGATAGCTTCCTCTTGAAGCTGTTGTATGTTATACTCACTCAAAACAGTGTAATTCTGCTGCTGATGATGAGATGCTTCATAATCACTATTACCTACTTCATCATCTGCTGAAATGGAGATTTGGAAGTTGGACTGATAGGAAAAAAAAAATCAAGACTTTTTAACTGAATTTATTTGATTTTGAAGGTATATTTACTATTTTTTTAAAAACTGAAGCTGTTTGATTGGATACGCATACCCCAAAATTTGGGGGTTTGATTTCAGTATTCTTACCAACAGTACAATGAAAGTTTTGAATTCCTTTCAAAGATATTCAGCGACATAACTACAAATTGTTGCCAGTAAAATCAGTTAAGATAGCTGTTGGGAGATTTCACTAGAAGGTCACACCTCAATCTAGCTACTTTCTATCCCAAATGATTTCAACTTGGAGATCACACCAAGAAAATCACCCACCCAAGACTTTGGTAGTTATCACAACAAACTCAAACAAGCAAAGCCACTAACTTATCATCACCCATAACAAGCAGACAATAATAATGGAAGTAAATATGCAAAGAGACACAAGGATTTAAGGTGGTTCGGTAAATGTTACCTACATCCACACAAGAGCCGAGTTTCCTTTATAACAAAGATTGGAGAGTTTACAAGAGATCAAGAATCAATAAGAAGAGGCCTCACTCAAACCCTAGCTCAATAGAGCTCCCACAATACCCTAGAAATGAATCTCTCAAAGTTATCTCTCAAAACCCTAATCTATTACCTTTATATAGGTGTACATAGACAAAGGGGAGGAAAAAATGGGCTTGGGCCGCAATTCGAGCATGGCTGAAGGCCATAGGTATGAGCGGCGCCCTCTTCATCAGAGCATGAGCACGAGTGCGCCTATTGATGGCCGGCGCCCTCTTCATCGAGCATGGCCGAAAGCCGCTTTACTATGGATGAGCGCGATCGCGCCCTCTTCATCAGGTTCAGAAGTCGAGAGTGGCATACGGACACCGGAGCAAAGCTCGACGGTTCCAACAACCCAACAATCTCCCACTTGGAACCTTCGAGATTCTTCATGCACATCACATCTCAATTGTAACAACTCAATCCAAATCCAATATACTAAAGAAAAAAACACTCGCGGTCCATCATGGTCTTCAAGCAAGAAGACCCACCGGTTGAACACAACTTCAACTTCTCGATAAAACGCGGTCTTGGTCAACATATCCGCCGGATTCTCACTCCCTTGGATCTTCTCAAGTGCAAGACCTCATCCTCCAACGGGGATCGGATAAAATGATACAGGAGACCAAATGTGTTTGGTCCTAGAATGAAAGGCGGAATTCTTGGCAAGATGTATAGCACTGACCGCCACGTGTAACACACTTCTCTCTTTGCTTCATCCCAAGCTCTTCCATCAATCCCCTCAGAAAACGGATCATCTCTTTGCTTGCCTCAGCGGCCACATACCGCTACGTGGTAGACAAAGCAACAATCTTCCTCAGAATCGAAATCCAACTCATCTGCAGTAGCACCCATCGTAAAGACATAACCAATAGTGCTTCTTCCGCGATCTACTTCTCTCCGCAAAATCGGCATCCACATACCCTTGCAGTTCACAACACCCCTTCCATAACATAGGCATTTTCTCGTAGTACCTCTCGGATATCTCAATATCCACTTCACGGCTTCCCAATGTTGCTTGGACAGATTAGACATAAATCTACCGACGGCTTAACGCTGGGCTATATCCGGACGTGTGCAAACCATGGCATACATAAGACTTCCAATGGCAGAGGTATGTATGGTACCTTAGCCATGAAGTTTCTTTCCTCAACAGTCTTGGGAGAGTGTTCCTTGGACAACTTGAAGTGGACGCCAAAGGTGTGCAAACCGGTTTCGCGACTACCCATCTTTGAACCTCTTCAATACCTTCTCAATATACTCACCTGAGACAACTCGAATACCTTTTCGCCTATCTCTTCCTCGATCCTCATCCCTAGAATCTGTTTTACCGCACCCAAGTCCTTCATAGAGAACTCACTTGCTAACTTCTCTTTCAATCTCCCAATTTATGACATATCGTAACTTCGCTACTAACATATCATCAACATATAGCAACGGGATGACGTAATTGGAGTCGAACCTCTTCAAGTAGCAACAATGGTCGGCCGTTGCACTTATAGTAGCCATTTCCTTGCATGAAGTTATCAAACTTTCGTACCTTTGCCTAGGGGCTTGTTTCAAACCATACAAGCTCTTTTTCGAGCCCGCATACCATATTCTCTTTACCCTTCTTGATGAAACCCTCCGGTTCTTTGATATAAATTTCCTCAACTAGGTCACCATGGAGGAAGGCGGTTTTAACATCCAACCGCTCAAGATACAAATCTTCCCGCCGCAACAATACTCAACACCGACCCGAATAGTATTCGGTTTCACCACGGGAGAATATCTGCGCGGAAGTCAAACCGCTTTTCTGGCGAAAACCCTTGACTACTAGCCTTGCTTTGTATCTCGGGAACCATCATGTTCTCTTTGACTCTAAACACCCATTTGTTTCTCAGAGCCTTCTTGCCCATGGGTAGTTTGGCTAACTCCCCCGTGCCACAAGAGATGAGGGACTTCATCTCATCTTGCATAGCAAGCTCCCACTTGCTTGCATCACTCACCTCCAATGCTTCATCATAGCATTGAGGGCTCGCCACCATCGATGAAGTAGCAAGTAATTCACATAGGTGGAGGGCGGATATCTCAACTTCGGTACATGTGGCCCGGATGTCTTCCTCGGGGCATGAGGTGGAGATGGACTTGGTGGTGTAGTATCCTCATTATTCTCTCGAGTCACTACTATCGTTATCATCCGACGTGGGCTCCCACTATACCACGACTTATTTATAAGTCTTCCAACTCAACATACTCGTGCGCTCTCGTACCCGATTCCTTGGTTTGGCTTCATCTCCGCCCTTGTACATCACCTTCTCATTAAACACAACATCTCTCTACTACGAATGATTTTCCGATTTTGATCATCCCAAAACGATACCCAAAAATCATCACCACCATAGCCAATGAAGGTGCACTTTAGTGACTTAGCATCAAGCTTGCTTCTAGCTTGGTCACTAATGTGGACATAGGACACACAACCAAACACCTTCAAATGGGAAAGGTTCACATCCTTCCCGCTCCACACTTCCTCCGGAATCTTAAAATCCAAAGGCACCGATGGTCCTCTATTGATCGTAAGCCGCGGCTAACACTTTTCGCCCAGAGGCGTTGGTAAGCCTCGCTAGTGTAACGATACACCTAGCTCTCTCTGTCGTTGTTCTATTCATCCGCTTCTGCAACCCCATTCTCACGAGGTGTCCCCGCAAAGTCTTTTCCATCTTGATGCCATTGTCACCGCGGTACTTTTAAACCCTGAATCTTCATACTCTCCACCGTTGTCGGATCTCAAACTTCTTTACTTTCAAGCTTGTCTCATTCTCAACCATGGCCTTCCAAGTCTTGAACACTTCAAATACTTCCCGACTTGTGTCTCAAGAAATAGACCCACACCTTCCTAGTATGGTCATCAATGAAAGTCACAAAATATGACTTTCCGCCAAGTGAAGAGACATTAGCCGGCCCCCGTGACATCGTGTATGAATCAACTCAAGTCTTCTTGCTTTCGAGTTCGACCCATTTTTCGAAAACTCACCCATTACGCTTTCCAAATACGGTTCTCCACGAAGTCAATTTCACCGATCAGAACTTTGGGAGTTTACCGTAAGAGTGAAGGATTTTCATTCCTTTCTCACTCATGTGACCAAGTCTGAAGTGCCAAACATTCCGGATCCTCTTTTGCCATATGCCACGCGCAATCGACTCACAACCATGTGCGGTCATGTAGAGTACCATCTTTCTTACCATTTGCAACAATCAATGAACCCTTCGAGACCTTCCAAGTATCACCAGTAAAGACTGTAACAAATCCTTCACTTGCCAATTGCCCCACTGAAATCAAATTCTTCCTCAAATTCGGAACGTGTCTGACGTCCCTCAATAACCATGACGAGCCATTCATCTTGACATGCATGTCACCCTTGCCGACAATGTCACAAGGTTGGTCATCACCGAGAAAGACCGTTCCAAGGTCACCTTCGGTGTAGTTCTCAAGGAACTCTCGATGTGAGGTAGCATGGAATGATGCGCCGGAATCAAGTACCCAAGACTCCTTCTTGTGCTCCAACGAACATATCAAAGCGTCATCTACCATCTCAACAACATTAGCTTCTTGATTCTTTTTCTTGTTCTTATTAATGTTGTTGTTGTTTCTTGGTGCCGGGCAATTGGGGCTATAGTGGCCAGGCCTACCACAATTATAGCACACCACTTCACTTATGTCTCGAGGTTTGTGTTCAACGCTTTTGCAATTGGGAGGCTTGAGATTTCGATCTCCCCCCTCCACTTTTCTTACTACTTACGACTCTGTTTGACTTTTCTTCCCCTACTTTCGATTGCTTTCAATGCCGACTCGAAGTTGATCCCGGCAAGATGACGGACAAATCTCCGATTTCCTCGGTTAGTACCATACTAACAAGGTGCTCAAACTTCAACTTGGTCATTCCCCGCAGAGCCACTAATAGCCGCCTTATAGTCGCCTTCCAACTTGGAGGCAATTGTCCAAGTATCGCCAAAGCTAGCACCTCATCACTAAATGTAATCTCAACCGACTCAATTGGTCCTTAGTTTGGTTGAATTCATTTAGGTGATCCTTGAAGGAGGTCCCCTCCAACATTTTCATACTAAATAGCTTGGTGATCAAATAGACTTTGTTCGCGGCCGAGGGTTGTTCATACATCGTAGTAAGTGCCTCCATGAGAGACTTCGCCGTCTTCTCAGTCTTAATATTGAAGGCTACCGACTTCGAAACACTCAATCGGATTGTGGCCAAGGCCTTTCTATCTTGCAAATCCCATTTATCTTGCGGAATCTCCTCAGGCTTCTCACTTATCAACGTTTCCATCAAATCCTTTTGATAGAGAACATCCTCAATTTGCATCTTCCAATAGCCGAAGTTTGTGCCGTCAAACTTCTCTATCTTGTAGCTTTCTTTGTCGGTCATCATGACTTTACTGAATCAAAAAACCACGGTGGAGAACCTCTCAGAGGAATTTCCTCAAACACTCTGTAGCTCTGACACAGTCCTGAAGCTCCGATACCACTTGTTGGGAGATTTCACTAGAAGGTCACACCTCAATCTAGCTACTTTCTATCCCAAATGATTTCAACTTGGAGATCACACCAAGGAAATCACCCACCCAAGACTTTGGTAGTTATCACAACAAACTCAAACAAGCAAAGCCACTAACTTATCATCACCCATAACAAGCAGACAATAATAATGGAAGTAAATATGCAAAGAGACACAAGGATTTAAGGTGGTTCGGTAAATGTTACCTACATCCACACAAGAGCCGAGTTTCCTTTATAACAAAGATTGGAGAGTTTACAAGAGATCAAGAATCAATAAGAAGAGGCCTCACTCAAACCCTAGCTCAATAGAGCTCCCACAATACCCTAGAAATGAATCTCTCAAAGTTATCTCTCAAAACCCTAATCTATTACATTTATATAGGTGTACATAGACAAAGGGGAGGAAAAAATGGGCTTGGGCCGCAATTCTGGAGCATGAGCTGCCGAAGGCATATAAATTGTGGCCCTCTTCATCAGAGCATGAGCGCGAGTGCGCCTATGGATGAGCCCAGCCCTCTTCATCGAGCATGATGCGAAAAGCGCTTTATGGATGAGCTGATCACCGCGCCTCTTCATCAGTTCGAAGTCGAGAGTGGCATCACGGACACCGGAGCAAAGCTCGACGGTTCCAACAACCCAACAATAGCATCTATAGCCGCGAAATTTATTTCGCGTAAATTAACAACACTAACACAAGGCATTAGGACGCTTCAAAGATATCCAAAAATTACTTTCAAATTTGTATAGGCATCATATATATTCCATTCAACTGTTGTTGGATTGGAGGTTTGATTCTTGGTGGTTGGTGTAGAGGTTTGAAAGTTATCTCTACCAATCTTGGGAGAATTGGCATATTCAGAGCTTTAGATTAACCATATGATAACCGGAAGGTGATATGATCTCAAATTTTTCTATGTGGATTATTATTAGTTTTTTCTTTTTTTAAAATATGTTTCCATTAATAAATTGGTTTTCAATCAATTTCTTTATTCTATTTTTATTCTCCTTAAAAAATAAAGCTAAAGATTTGTGAACTTCTTTTTGTTATTATGTATTGGATGTGGGAAGTTTGCTTATGTTTGAGAAAGTAAGGCTCTTGCTTTGGGTTGTTTTACTTGCATACAGAAATTTGTTGGAATGCGCATTGACAACAAAAGCTCTCCAACCCAAAGAACCATTGAAAATGCTACGACACAGCTGATGTATTCTTATTCTGTTTTTTACATCATTCATTCAATGTGCATATAATGCGTGCAAATGAGGCAACTAGTTGAGAAAAACGAAAGAAGGAGTTATAATTTATTTAGAAGGTTTGATTAGTACCCAAACAAACTAAAGAAAGAAAAATGAGAAAACAATAATGTAATGACAAACAAACTAAATCATTGTTCTATTATTAAAGAATGTTAAACATGATGACTATCATGTCCATAATCATGGGACGCAATGGCTTGATCAAAATATGAACGAAGGGATAAAATGAAAATAGGCTTTTAATAGTGTTTCCAAAAACCTGTAACAGTTTCTTATGTATTCAAATTTATTAGAAGCTAGAAAGTCTAGAAACTTGTGTACGATTCAACATCGCCAATGGGCTTTTATTTTGATAAAAATGGCTTTGCCATGAATGGTCATACAATTTTAGGTGCAACTGATGTTTGTACAGGTTCCTCAAATTGTATTTCAAGCTATTTAAAAGAGAAAAAGAGATTGGGAATATCACTAAACAAAAGATCTATGGTAAAGTTGAAATTAATTCACACCTGTATCTGCATTTGGGTGTTTTTAAGCCTGTGTTGGACACTTTGCATCGGTGTCACACCGGCATGAGCATGCAACTGCTTCAGGGAAAAATCACAAACCAGGACGTATATTTGACAATGGAGCTAGTGTGCTACAATTATAATAGTCAACTGTAACTACCGCATCCACAAGAGATATTACTGTTTTCAGTTGTCCAAAAATTGATACATCTCGTGCTCATGTTTTAATACCTTCCAAATCAGACTCTGGGCTCCCCACTATTATTCGCTGCTCTTGTTGCAACTGCTCGGAAACTTGTTCAGGAAAAACTTCAGATTGTAAAGATGGAGCAATATTGTTCACATGTAACCATGTTGATTCCCACAAGCTTTCACCGCCTAATACGCTTTTCTGCACGAGCACACCTCTCGTCCTTAAAACAAACAAGGTGTTTTTTAGAAGCTCGGGGATTAGTTCCTGAAGCTTCTCAGTTCTCTTCCCTCTGATCTTGGCCTTCATATATTTCTCCATGTGACTTAGCACACCCAGCCACAGTTTTCTGAAAGCAGTTAGCTGTGAGAGATCAGGCAGTGATTGTAAGAACACCTTTGACAAGAGCTTCATGGCAAGGACAAGTGTTCTTTCCATGTTACGATAATCCTTTGGAGAGTGACCTTGTGCAATCTCTAGCAACTCTTCAAGCATACTGAAAATGACAAGGTCGAAACACTCCAACCACAAATCATGTGGAAGGAAGACACCATCAACCCCCATCAAGCACCTCTGCAATGATAAAAGAGAATGATTCCTAATCTCTTCTCTCTGGTCCAAACACACTTTCCTGAGTCCCTGTACTAGCCTCAGCCACATCTCTCCTATATCCTGTGATACTTTTGTAGCAGCTTCCTCGCCCACAGCTTCCTTAGTTTCACGAGACCACCGTGCTAGACATGCAACAGATCCTTCCATCAAATCCAATGCACACAAAGAACGATCTGCCTGCCCAACTCGAGACTCAGCAAACTGTCTTGCCGCATCTACACAAAGAACATAATTTGCTGGCGATAGATGAACCCCATCTGACATAATGAACACCAGTGCCTCAAAGCCAGCTTCAGATGCTTCAGGATGGCGAGCAGTAATGGAAAGCAGAGAGGTGATTGTGCGCCAACCCATATGGGATCTTATGTGCGTGGCATTGGCTTTCACAAGACACATGACTTCTTGGGTAATGTTCTCACAGTACGCATCAGCAACACGAGCATCAAGTTTCAGTACCAGCTGCAGTGACCTTAGGAGCTCATCAGCCAAACTTTCTTTATAAGGAAGAAGTCGCTGGCATATCCTTAGGAGTCAAACACCGCCTTCTCCACAAGAGCACAGGGCATCACAGTTGACTGGACAATACTGCATATGTGCTCATATACACTTTGCCAAAGAAGAAGGATCCTGTCCCGATTGTTGAGGGTGATAGCAATAAGCAACCCAACCAGAAGATTGCAGCGCCCTCATCTTCAGGATAAGTGTTACCTTTTTGAGGTCTCCGCGACAGCCCCAATGAGAGCCCGCTAAGTTGCAACAGGGAATCAGCATGCAAAAATTGACTCTCAGTAAATATGCTATCAATATGACACTTCTGAATTGTTTGCAGTGCATGTTGATGAACCTGAAGTTCTAGTTCTGTAGGTTGAGATTTGGGTTCTTCTGTCTCTAAAGATAAGAGCTGGCTGAACCTGCCCATTAGCCCAAAGGATTTCTGAGTCGCACTCCATGGAAGGTACTTCAGATGCAGATAATGGGAAGTCGTGAACAGGTTTACCAGGTTCCAGAGCAAGCTCAGAATCATCAGTAACATCACTGTTGAGAAAAGTAGGGAGAAGACCAATTTTGTGCAACCTCAAGATGCAATCGACGATGTTTCTCCAGCCAGAACGAATATAGTTACCATAATTATTTGCTATGGCGAATACGGTGATTGTTGCCATCCTAGCTTTTTCATCCTCACCAAAAGCAAAAACAGCTTCCTCAATGGCAGAAGGGTCCAAGAGGGTCGTGAACTTGCACAACGATACAACAAGATCATCTAATACATCATCAAGATGATGGCATGCAGAAATCTTTGCAACAGCCAAAAATCCATCAACACAATTTTGAAGAACATCTTCATGCTCTGCGTGATCAAATACAACTGAGATAGCAGCAATTGTGGGACCGGACATGATAGCAAACATATCTCGGTCGAGGAAGGGTCTTGAATCACAGACAATATATGGAGAAGTCCTCTTGGCTTTGCACATGAGATCCACCCAAAGGCTTAGTGTCATCTCAGGAAAACCAATACCTTGTCCTGGGAATGTCCTAATCTCGTTCTTGCAGATCGAATGATACAGCTCAGACAGGAACTCTCGCGGAAGATCACTTCCACCATTAATGTGTCTATTGTTTCTAATAAAATCCTCTTCAGTCATCTTTTTCTTAACCTGAACATTGTGTTGATCTGTGTTAAGCAGTATAACTGAATAGGACAGTAGGAGTGCAGCGTCCTTGTTGACAAGAATATGCGATGATTGCTCATAATATCTCTCTGAGAATGCCTCAAGCACTCTCTGTATCTTCTGAGACTCCCCTGGTAGCCGGAAAGTTTCCAAGAACAAACGCAATGCGGTATCCAAACTCATATCTTGAAAATCAAAAGTACCAGCAAACTCATGGAGCACCTGAACACTGAACTCGTCATGATTTCCAAGGAAATCCCCTACTAGATTCTTATCTAATCCAGGTGTGTACCTAAAAAAGCAAGCCACACTTTGTGGATCAAGTTTCTCAGGTAGCAGATGAGTTCCTTGTAGAAACTCCAACCCTTTCTTTGGGTCGCGGTTAAAGTGATCAACACCAGTCGTCAGCCGTTTCTTGATGTACTTCCTCCGACGGGCAAAGGGACCCATTGACTAGGATCGGCAGAGTTCTCGCGACTTCACAGTCCAAAATGGAGTATATTCCTCAAAATCTACAAGAACCTGTTCTGAAATAGGAGATTCATTATCTAATCTCTCAGCCATTCCCTGAATCACAGATATTACATAGTGGCAATGTGAAAGGAAGTTCGTACAATATCTGTGATCTTTGAAAACAATGAATTCAATTGTGTATACGTATTAATATTACTAACAATTTCCAATTTATAATGCTTATTTTCAATTTATGATACAGTAAGGCAATATCACATACTCACATAGTATGGCCCAAACAATATTTTGATCAATATTGATTTCTTCAGATCGGTCAAGTGGTATATGGATCTCATCTCCTACAAGGATAAGAAATGAGATAAAAAAGAGTTTGACATGAAGATCTACAGGTCAGTTAGTTATTCTAGCATTTGTCCATTACACCTTGAACGCCAATTATTGGTTTTGGAGATCTTCAACTACTGTAAGAAACCTTTTGGTAACTCCATTATTAGAGAATACGCGCTGGTGTCATTTTAATTATAAGGCTTAGCTTGACGTGAAGTAGACTACTTTCTCAGCTTTAAGTCCCCTTCACCAAATCCATCCCCCCCACACTATTGTAGTTGGCAAGGAAGAATAATATCTTCAAGAATATAGAGATTATCACTGGCATAGACACAGCTGATATAATTTTGAGAAAGAATATTGATCGATTTTACAACAATTATGTATATCATCAGTAATCAGTTTATCACCAACTCCATTTCAGTCAAAATGCTGAACAAATTTTTATAGAAAGAATTAGGTGAAGTGACTAATCTTGCCCAAAAGAGTGCAAATAAAATTTGTACAGTAGCCTATTTAGTTGAGTCCATATACATAGTATTGTAGGCATGTTGACTGACTGCAACCTACCTACACAACAAATTGACACAACTTGTACGCTACCCTCTTAAAAATCTAAGTTGAGATCGAGCCAACTTGCTAAGGTAGGTTTTTAGTGTTTCATCATGTTGTATGTTGGTACTAAAACCAACCAGCAAACATGTTATTGATAGTTTGATACTAGATTATGAAATGCGTGACTGGCAATGTGATCTTTCAATCTGTTTATCAAAGACGTGGATCAAACATGTTATTTTGGCTATCAAGTGGTAATGGTGAAAACAATTCAACATATTACAAATTGTAATTGTTTAAAAGGTATAAATGGTTTCAATTCATTCTCACTGGCTTTTTTGACCCATGTCCAATTTTATTATAATCCAATACAACATATTATAAAGTTTAAATTAGGACAATTTGGATTACCGGTAGTTGATAACAGTTAGATTTTTCTACAAAATTAATTGATTTTCACATGTTTATGATTAATTTTGGGCTAACTTTCACAGACGACCTACTTCGTATTACTTCATCAAAAAAATAAGTTATTCCTCTAATAGCGAAAAAAAATAAAAATAAAATTAATACATATATAGATAGTCTCTTGAATCTTCCACGTACGAAAATTGAATTGATCATCAAAATTAATAATTCCTTGTATAATGCAAACACAAGTCAAGTCTTCATATTTACAGATAATCGGCTATTTATTGTAAATCATATATTAACATGCTAATTAAACTTATAGAACATACCTTAGTTCTAGAGGAAGAAACCCAAATATAAAAATGATAACCCTTGTTTGTTGTTACAAGCTTAGGTCTCTTGAGTAGGATTGTTACTAGAATCCACACCTTAAACCCACTCTTTAGGGAATAGAGAAAGTAGAGGATAAAATCTTTGAGATAGTTTTTGTTCTTTTTCTTTTTATGTTTATAATACCTACATAAGGTGTTTAAAACAAAGCTAGGAAATGGCTAACTCCCATTACTCTTGCGTCAACAAAAGATTTAAAATCCTACAAAGTCCCATACTCTTAACATGAGATTTAAACGATCTCGCGTGCAATGAGTTTAGTCATGGGATCGACCAACATATAAAACATGGAGATATGTTTCAACACCACTTCTCCTGTTGCAACCTTATCTCGAATGTAGTGAAAACGAGTCTCTATGTATTTGGCCTTCCCATGATACTTAGGATCTTTTGTAAATGATGAGCTGCGGTGTTATCACTATAAAGTAATCATCATCCTCTCCTGCATTTGGTTGTGATATCTAAGTGTATCAAGAATTTCCTTAGCCAAACAACTTCTTGGATCTGCAAATTTCGAGCAAGCAATTAACATAGTCGACTCCATTGTAGACAAAATAACACATTTTTGCTTATGGGTACACCAAGTAATAATTCCACCTCGATCCGAAAGCATAAAAACATAACTAACCGAAGTGGACTTGTGCTCATCTTTATCACCAGCCAGTCTGCATCGGTGTAACCTTCGGTTTCAAGTCTCTACCATGGTAACTTAGGACAAAGTCGGCCAGTCCCTTGTAGATATTTGAGTATCCTTTTCACAACTTTCAATGAGCGGGACCGGGATTACTCGATAATGACCGACTAACCCATTTACCAAAAACCGATATTTGGTTGAGTACACATCATGGCGTTATATCATATCGGACTACCAATTGCAGCCGTGCATAATGACACATTGGACATTTGATTCTTTTCTTCATTAGTTTTGGGACACTAATGAAGGCTTAAAACACATCCTTTTTCCAATGGGGTGTCTATTGGTTTGGATTTTTGCATACGGATGAAAACGCTCAAGAATCTTTCTAATGTAAGTCTCTTAAGACAAACCAAGAAATTTCCTTAGGCGATCTCTCGTGATCTTAACTCCCAACACATAGTCTGCTTCACCCATATCCTTCATATCAAAATTGGAGGACAACCACTTCTTAGTGGCAACAATAGAATCCATATCATTCCTAGCTAAAAGAATGTCATCAACATATAACGAAATGATAAGAAAACTCTTTTTGGATTGTTTAGTGTACGCACAATGATCTTTTTCAATCATCTCAAAACAAATTGAGGTAATTGAATTGTGAAATTTGAGATACCACTGCTTTAGACGACTGCTTAAGGCCATATATAGAACGTTTTAGGCGGCAAACTTTGTGCTCTTGTCCCTAGACCTCAAAACCAGTTGCTTGAGCCATATAGATCCTTTCCTTTAATTATCTATTGAGAAATGCGGTCTTAACATCCATTTGAAAAAGTTATAAATTCTGTTGTCGCGACAATAGCTAGAATGAGGCTTAATTGAAGCGAATCTCATCATAGGGGAAAATGTCTCTTCATAGTCTATACCCTCTTGTTGGGTATAGCCTTTACAAAGGCATGCTCTATGCTTGTCAATTGAACCATCTGCCTTGCATTTAACTTTAAAAATCCATTTATTTTCAACAATTTTATATCCAGGCGGAAGATCAACTAACTCCCAGACCTCGTTTTTCCCCATCGAGCTCATCTCATCTTGCATAACAGTCATCTACTTGTCTCTAGTAGGAAAAGAAATTGCTTCTTTGAAAGAAGTAGGTTCTTCCTCATCTAATGGAGTACACATAAAAATATCCCCTTCAATCTCGAAATGACGACGAGGAATATTTTCTCGTTTACTCCTACGCACTTGAGGATCTTGTGGAGGATCTAGTGGTACACTATCACTGTCTGGAACACTCTCACTAGGCTGAAAACCACTCTGATCCCGGCCACTATCTTCAGCGATTACAGGATGAGAAATTAATTCTCCACCCTCACTTGAAGATGGTAGGATGTCTTCATACTCCTCTATCTCATAGAGGTCAAGATCTTTCTTTGCATCACGTATGCTAGGAAAATCATTCTCAATGAAATCTATATCGCAAGGCTCTATTTCCGTCATTCCTCTCAGGATGTTCACCATACATAACATAACCTTTTGTGCTTTTAGAATATCTTACAAAGATACACTTTCTATACTTATAAGAGATGTTGTGTGAACAAACTCTATTGAACCCCATGGGTGCAAATGCTCCAAACGGGGATTTTCGCCTTTCCAAAGTTAATAAGGTGTTGAAGGAACTTACTGAGAAAGCACCCGATTAAGTATGTAGGTATCAGTTAAAAGTGCGTCTCCCCAAAAGGGAGATTACCTTGTGCCATCATAGATCTAACCATATCTAAAAGAGTTCTATTTCTTCTCTTCGCTATACCATTTTGTTGCGGAGTATAAGAAATAGTTAGTTGTCTGCATATCCCTTTTTTCTCACATAGTTCATTGAACTGGCAAGATAAGTATTCACGTCCTCGGCTAGTTCAAAGAGTTTTTAAGCTCCTCTCTTTCTGTGTCTCAACCACTGCTATAAAGCGTTTAAAACAATTCAAAGCTTCGTAGCGGTGAGCAATCAGATAGACATAACCATATCATGAGTAATCATCTATAAGAGTGAAAAATAATAAGAGACGCCATGACGTGACTTAACATTCATAGGCCCACAAATATATGAGTGGATTAGCTAAAGTGGCTGAGTAGCGCTCTTACTGCTTTTCCAAAAAGCTTTCTACATGCTTTACCAACTAAACATGGTTCACATATAGGTAGGTCAACCTTAGCAAGTGGGTCCAATAGGCCTTCTCTAGCTAATTTGGTCATCTTATCTTGTCCTATATGACCTAGTCTAGCATACCAAGTAATAGAATCAATATTTCTACTTGCACTAGCCATGTAAAATAATAAAGAAACAGAATCATTCAATTCAATTTTAAATAAATTATTCCTAAGGAATCCATGTCCATAAACAATACAATTCAACTTAATATCCAACCTATCAGCCTCAAAATTAAAAAAATACCCAAAAGAAAGAAGTATTAAAACAGAAAGCAGAATATGTTGAATTTCAGGAACATAAATCACGTCATGTAGAAAAAGTACACGCCTATTGCGTAATGAGAGTTGGTATGTACCAACTCCTATTGCATCTTCACTAGTGTCATTTCTAATCCTCTGGGTGTTTGCTGGAATTCGACGATAATCTACAAATAACCTTGCTCGCTCTCGAGCTACATGGCTGGTTGCTCGATCCTATGTCTACAATCCATTCAGGGAGAGAATGAGCAACTAAAACATGTGTACATACATTTATGTAATGAGAGTCAGGGGAAATGGATACCTGCTTTGGCTCTGTGCCACGAGCGAAGTATCCCATCTACTTACAGTTGTAACATTTCACCTTGGTCGTATCAATTTCTTTCTTTCCACCACGCTTGCCTCTACGGCGCTTGGCTATGCATGCCTTAGGAGCTAATTTATTAGCCCGTCCTTGCTTCTTGGGTTTGTTATTACCCTTGTGCTTAGACCACATTTGTCTTTTATTTCGCCCGGATGCGATTAGGGCGAAGCATTATGATTCACCTCCTCGGCGCCGCTTTAAACTCACAATGTTGTGAAATATCGAAAAATTCTTAATACTCATTATGAGTCATGATTTGCTTCATATGTATCCAAGAATCAATGAGAGATTTGATCACAGCTTAAATCTACTGCTCGTCAATAAGAACATTTACAGCGGCCTTTAACTTGAGAATCACGCTTGACATCACCCACATGTTCTTAGTTGTGGAGAAAGTCTCATATTCTCCTATCAGATCATCATGCATGCTGCTCAGCATAATATAGCGTGCACGATGATCCTTTTTTGGTCCATGTTTGATAAGTCTCAAGGTCACGATGATTTTGGGTTGTAGTCCCATTTTCAGGTTGGGCCATCGAAATGGTTAAGTGTTCCTGGAGTTCGATCTTGCTCATGTAAGAGGTATTGAATTTTCCTATGCCATATATATCATAGTTTGTCTCATCAAATTTAGCTTCCTGGTTAAGATCTGCAACTACGGTCTTGGTGGCCATCACTACATTGTATATTCAGATTATGCGTAAGGATTGATATATGTCAACAACTAAATTTTTTGTATCCATTTTCTACACATATATGTAATAGTGGATATAACATTAGTCTACAAATTCTTTAAATTTATTCCAAAAAAAAAATCCAATCCAAAATAATGATCTTTTTTACATATTGAAATCGAAAATTTACAAAGCTCATAATCATCTCCTAACAATATAAATAAAAATAATATTTTTAATTAATTTTTGAACAAATTCCATATTAAGAGGAACATTTATTAATAATGAACGTAGCAGATTTGGTGTGATCGCAAGATCAATTACTAGGACTATTTTGCGTAAACAAAGAACATGGATAGTGTCAAGTGGGAAATGGTGAGGTTTGCATGTCAGAACTCATCAGGAGTGAAAGATGGGATTTCAATGGCGCAGCACTCCTGCTTGCACGTTCAAATGTCAGCCCAACTCAATTTCTTTGCTTTGTCTTGCTCTCCAGTTTACAAGGCCCCTATCACCGGAACTTACCCCACCCCGCCATCCTTAAAAACGATTATTTCATCCTTCTTCCACAATAGACCAAATCACCCTTCTTAGTTCACAATGACCATAATGGGCTGCCAATCAATTATAAAACCTTTTTCACCTATAAAAGCCGCTAATGAACAAAATAAACAGCTGCTTGGTTGTTCAACCTATTTTTATTTGAAAATAAGGTATGGGCTATTATAATTTACTTCCCTAGAAATTGGAAGGTAGTTACTATCAAAGAGTTTAACGGAACGAATTTTTGGGACAAAAGGTATCTCCGAAGTCCAAACTCCAAAGTCATCCACAACATAAAAAAATATATCCATCTATTATGGGATGATGTTGCTCTTTCGACCTTCCAATGTCAAACTTATTAGCAGTCTAGACGTCTAGTTGCCTTATCGATGCCGTAGTGAATCCATTTATATTTGTACGTTTTAGGTGTTTGGATAACCATGTTACGGCCACCGGCCAATTTATTCTTTCCAAGTGTTTGGAAACTGATTATTATATGAATCAAAACACTACTTGTGGAAATTGTGTGGAGAACTGTCCCTCTCTTTTCCTTTTCGTAAATGATCATAACAAAAAGTTCCAACAATCCAACTTATCCACATTCTATGTGGATCTTCTTTCATTTTCATTTCATTCCATTCCTACATATTAACATATACATACACATTTGGCACACTCTCAATGGTCTTTACTTACGAAAATTACTAACCACGTAACCCATTATTACAAGTATCCGGAATTAGAACAAAAAATATTTCGCTACATGGATATCCAAGGAACATATATGTGTCGAACAGTGAATGGTTGATAACTTGATAGGTTCGAATGCTTAACACAGATACATAATCTACTACATTTCATTGAGGTTCGAATTGTCATTCGGTCTAAATGGGGACCTATGAAAACGTTTATAGCAAAGTGTGATGATCGTGTCGGCAAATATTTATGAACTCAAATCATACAAATAAAATGCCACCACACACAGTTTAGCTTGGCCCTGTAAGTCCCGTATTTCATGGCATTTTGTGCTGTGCCGTCAGTGTCACTAACTGGCTAGATCAGTCCTATGATTGAAGCTCTTCTTAAATTTTCAGTTATCCTTAAAATTGTTGTGAGGGTAGTTGGGTAAATTGTCTAAAAGCAAGTTGAAGATGGCTTGGTCAATTTTTATATTTGGTATGGCCGGTGTTGTTGCACGTCAACCTACTTGCAAAACCCAGACACAAATAACACAATCACACAAATATCGTGCGGTAAGCAACATTCAAGAATCACCACAAACCCGCAACTTGCAATGCAACCATTACGTGGGCAAATGAACACTTGACACGTCATCAAACATAAAAAAGTTGGGTCCCACAAGTCCTTGAAGCCGAATTCCAACTGAATATGTTCCATCCACGTGATAATAAAAGATCTTCTCACCGCTTGTTTATAAACTTGCGCTCCGTTACATTTTACGTCACGCAGATAGTTCAGTACGAGACTAGATCAAATATTACTCGTGTGTTTGCAGGCTGGATGAGCGTGTAATTTATAAACCAAATATTAATTTACACTCGTTGAGTCATTATTGATGTGTTGATTTATTACCATTTCAATTTATGTTCAGTTGTTACCGTTGGCAATATATATCATATAATTTTTTCTTTCAAAAACGGAAGAAAAAAAAAATATGAGAATGGTACGCATATAAGTTTGACATATGATCAGGGGCGGATGCAGGATTCAACAATAGGGGGGGGGGGGGCTACTAACACTAATTCTCACTACTTTTTTTTTTTTTTTTTTTTGGAGTGCACAGTTTACCACTGTACTTTTGGGTTTTGAGCAAAGTTAGGGGGGGCTACAGCCCGGGTCAGCCAACTCATAGATCCGCCCCTGCATATGATGACATGAACAAGTTGCAAATTTTAGTTTAAGAGCATCATTAATGCGCTGCTAAATTTTTTTGACACATCAGCTTTTTTCGTTGATCTAAATTGCTAAAAACGTGTCAAATACCAACGCATTTGGACAAAATTTGGGATTTCTATTTTGGACGGGAATAATTGTCTCATTCCAATTTAAATATATTCGTTGAGCCCAAAAATATCCAGCCATTTTAATTATTTATTAAGGAAATTGAAAAAGGTCTGGACGGCAAAACTTGTCCTGTCCCACTCTTGGACGGGACAACTTGTCTGGTGCGGCTCATTTATATTTTTCTCAGTAATTTGGTTTGGAATTTGACAATTGTTATAATATAAATCGTGTTTTGGCAGCGCGTTGGGGGTCAAAATTATCAAATTCATTTCCATCTGTCACATTAGAAATGAGATTTGGCAATGCGTTGATGATGCTCTAAGTTAGGCAATTGTGACAATGATCGATCTTCGATTTATAGGATTTATAGTATGCGGTTCTCCCAAAAATAAATCATACGCAAAATATAGGTCATTTGTTATATTGACTCAACTTAGCTATAATGATCTATCATCTCGTAACTCCAAGAAAAAAACACAACTTTTTATATTGGTCAGGAAGAGCATAATGTACCAATTGTGCCCCTAAAACTATGGAGCACACCAATAATCTAATGCAAGGAAGCATTAACAAGTAACAAAAACGTGTGGTAGAAACTAACAACAACCCACAACAATGGTGTATAAAATCAACTAAATAATAACTCCTAATATAAGTATTAAACAATGTAAACTACTTACCAAAACACCAACAAACAGAGAGAATGATTTTATCCTGGTTAGGCAATGCCTACAAACATCCACCAACAAAAAAAGAATATATTTCAATAGAGATAATGTTATCACAATGACTCGACAAATTTTCCAGAGAATCTAATTGGAACTCAAAAACAAATTTTCTCTAGTTCACTAACAAAATTCTCCTCACTACAATTAGTTTTTTCGCATACTTAAAACTCACAAAGTAGATCGGTATTTAAAGACTACCCAAGACTTGGACATGGAAACAATTGGTTTCCTAAAAAGAGTCAAAGCCTAATTCCGGAAAAGACTTCGGTCCTCAGCGCTTAGGACCGAAGTGTGTCCAAAGCGACTGAGGACCACACATTTGGTATTTTTTGTTTGTTTTTTAAAAAAAATTGAAGACTGATGTGGATACCAAATGTGTGGTCCTAAGCCGCTTTGGACGCACTTTGATCCTGAGTGCTGAGGACCAAAGCTTTTCTCTCTAATTCCAAACCGCGGGTGCTAATTCTAATTCTGACGTGTTTCCAATTTAGATTTGGCACTAGCCAAAAACAAACAGTGTCTTTCCTGTTTCAATTGGGAAACATATAAGTTATGTTCGCCTGCACCCAACCTACATACCAACAGTGTCGACCGTAACATGTATACTTCATTCACTTTGTGAACGTTAGCCGATCGGACATTTTTCCACATATAGCTACAATGGCCTTACAAAGCACAAATTAAAGAGACACTCAAACTCAATGTTGACTAGCAACCTTTGTGAATCTGAAGGCAGTTATAGTGGTGAAATATACAAAGAACTTTGAAAGTTCAACAGTGCGTACGTAGTAAACAAAGAGCATATGAAAGAGAAAATGATAGAATGATCAAATAATTTCGTACTAATAACATTGAAACCAATTTCTCTACATCTTTTAAATGAGTTTAATGTTTTGGGAGTGCCAAATATACAAGTAGCTAGTCGTGGGAGTGAGCGTAGTATCGAATGCCTTAAATGCACGAAGGTATAGATTTTTCCATTTCTTTCTTTTTCTGTTTTGATAAATCTTACTTTTTATGAACTTAGACTACATTTGTTTACACACTTAAGGATGGAAAGGAAAGAAAAAGTCTAGTGTGGTCCACCTTTTCCATACGTTTAGTGTGTTTGTTTACTATGGAAAGGAAAAATTGTCTTTCCCTTGTAGAAACTAAACTATGGAAAGGAAAAGACGGGGTTTTCGAGTTAGTGGCTCAACTGTCGGATTTGAGAGGAAAGGAAAAGGAAAATACTAGTTTTCCTTTATTTTCCTTAGCTTTTGCATAACAAACAAGAATAAAAAAGAGAATGAGAAATAAAATTTAATAAAATATATGTAGTTTTCTATTCCTTTCCTTTCTTAAGGGTGTGTTTGTTAAATTTTAACTCATGGAAAGGAAAAGAAATAAAATGGGTGGTCCACTATGGAATGGAATGGAAAGGAAATAATTTTAAATGGTATGTGTTTGGTAAACCTGGGAAAGGAAAGAAAAGCGGGGAAAAGAATAATCATGTTTGTTTGCAAAAGCTATGGAAATGAATAATTGTATTGTTGGGTCATGGGTGTATTAGTAGTAACTCCCTATCTATCTATTTTCTTTCATTTCCTTTCCACAAAATTTTCAGGAATTAGCTAAGGACACAAAACCTTTTCCATTTCCATGATTTTGTTTCCATATGGAAAAGCCCATTTCCTTTTCATGGCATGGGTAAACAAACGCCTTAAAAACTATAGAAAAGGTGGACCACTCTTATTTTTCTTTCCTTTCCATAGTGTTTTCATCATAACAAGCACACCCTAAGTTTTGGTATGACAAACATCATCACAAACATCATAGATTCCATTCCAAGGTTTTCCTTTCCTTTTTCCGAAGTAACCAAATAGACGTATCAAAAAGAAAAATCCATTACATTTATTTTTTTTCTATTCCACAGTGGACTACTCATGGGTTTTTCTTTCCTTTCCTTTCCTCAAGTGAGTGAGCAAACATCTATTTGGTTGGTTTACTCACTCACTTGAGGGAAGGAAAAGAAAACCCTTAAACCCATGAGTGGTCTACTATGGAATAGAAAAGAAAATGAATGTAATGTAATTTTCTTTTTGACGCATCTATTTGGTTACTTCGTAAAAGGAAAAGAAAACTTAGAATGTAATCTATGATGTTTGTGAGCCCAAAACTTAAGAAAAGAAAGGAATAGAAAACTACATATTTTTTTAGATCTGGGCTACCACGAGGATATCCCTATAGGGATGAGTGTTTCGAGACCGTTGGATCCGAGATCCAACGGTCCGAAAATCAAAAACAAAAAGGAAGAGAGAGAATATGGGTTTGTTTTTTTATTTTCGGACCGCTAGATCTCTGATCCAACGGATCTACCAAGGCCCCCTATAGGGATATCCTCGTGGTAGACGAACTCATTTTTTTATTAAATTTTATCTTCATTTTCCTTTTCCATAACTATATAAGAAAAGGTAAGGAAATGTAAGGAAATGAAAACTAGTATTTTCCTTTTCCTTTTCTCTCAAATCCGAGGGTTGAGCCACGGACTCAAAAACCCTTTCCTTTCCATAGTTTAGTTTCCACAAGGGAAAAACAACTTTTTTTTCCATAGCAAACAAACACTCTAAACTTATAGAAAATGTGAACCACACTAGACTTTTTCTTTCCATTGTGTAAACAAACACAACCTTAAAACTTCAAAATACATGGGTTCAAAAAACAAAAATCTTGGAGGGGGCTCCAATCCAAAATAAGACATAGTCCATTTAGCTATCGAGTGAGCCTCCCCATTAGAGTTCCTGCTGATCCAATTGAAAGTTACAGGAAAAGTAAATGAAGCTCTAAAAGCAAAGATGCTCTGCAAAATTGGTAAGCAGTTCCAACCAGTGGCTTCCAACTCCTTTTCTATCGTTTCTACAACATATTTGTTGTCACCATTGATGACCATAACTTTTGGGGACAAGTTTAAATACTTAAGCATTTTACATGAAAGTTCTGTTGTCAAGTGTTCAACTTCCAGAGTATTGTTTGCTTTGAACCTAGTGAAACTGGCTCCTATGATATTTTCTTAAGGATTCTTACAAAAAGCTCCAGCAACACATTTATTAGAGCTCTTTGTCATAAGCAACATCATAAAAGATGTTGAACCAGAGATTAGTTAAAATATTGTTAGGCTGAGGAACAATGGCAACAATACTATGATCTTCCGTGTAGCTAGTCTTCAAAAAGATATATTACAACAATGTACCATCAATAGATTCGTGCTAAGATATATTACAACATGATATAATCGATCTTTTTAGCACGGATCTATGAAATAAAGAATCATTGTCTCGTTTAAATATTAGAAAGTCGGCTTTGGTATCAAAACTAGGTGGACTACAAAGTACCATATCAAACTTGACCTTAATCAGAAAAAGAATATATTTTGGAGGCAAATGGATATAGCAAATGAACCCTAAGTGACTCACTCACTCACCGAAAGGTATTAAAATTTGTGATGTTACTTCGTGGATAAGTTTAGAACGAAGGAGTAAGTCACTAGGTCCCAATCTTTATAGTAAGACGTCACCAATTATCTCAAAATTTTCACTGGCATCACTTGACCGTTTTGAAAATTTTAACAGCCAAATGACCCTCTCCAACTCTCAAGTGTCACACGCCTCACCTCCAAACCATATAAATACTCTCACCAAAGACCTCAAAACCTCAAAAAAAATTCCAAACTTCAAAAAACTCTTCACCAACTATGGAACAAAGACAGAATAACAATTCAAGTTCCTCTTGTTCTTGGGTCAGAAGAGATTGTATAGGTAAAGGATCATTTGGCAAAGTTCATGTAGCTGTAAACAGATCAAACAATCAAGTTTTCGCAGTGAAGTCTGTGAATACAAAAACAGCTCTCTCTTCTCATATTGAAGCTTTAGAAAACGAAATTCAAATTCTTCAATCTCTTTCTTCTCCTTATGTCATTGGGTATCTTGGAAATGACTTCACACATGAATCAAGAACAGAAGTCTGTAGAAACTTACACATGGAGTTCATGTTCAATGGCACTGTTTCTGATTCTGTTCACTTGAATGAGAAAATTGTTCGTTCTTACACTCGTTGCATCGTTTCTGCATTGAATTATATTCATTTAAAAGGAATTGTTCACTGCGACGTGAAGGGGAAGAATGTTTTAGTGACTTCTAAGCTTGGAGTTTGCAAACTTGCTGATTTTGGTTCAGCTCAAAAAGTTGAAGAACAAGGAAAGGAGATTAAAGCACAAGGAACGCCACTATGGATGGCACCAGAAGTAATTCGACAAGAGAAACAAGGACCAGAATCTGATATATGGTCATTGGGCTGTACAGTTATTGAAATGATCACTGGAAAATCTGCTTGGAAAGACTGTGAATCAAGTATAGTGCTCAAAATTGGATTCTCTGATGAAGTGCCTGAATTCCCAGCTCAGTTATCCGACTACGGACGCGATTTTCTTGATAAATGTTTACGAAGAGAACCAAGTGAAAGATGGAATTGTGAACAACTTCTTCAACACCCATTTTTATCAGAAGACATGGTTGTCGAATCGTCCCCAAGAAGTATATTGGATTGGGCTAGTTCAGAATTTTGCGACGAAAACGAAGAGGAAGACGAAGAAGAATATCGAATTAGTTCAAGTTCTGATGATGTCATTAGCTCTGCTAAGGGTAGAATTAATGAATTAGCTTCAGGAAGAGGGGTAATTTGGGAATCTGATGGTTGGGAAGTAATAAGGTCATGCTCTGTTTCAAACAGAGGAGGGGAAGCAGAGACAAGTGGGGAAATAAGAATAGGGACAAATTTGGAATATTCGAATATAATTACGGTTAGTGAAGAAAAAGAAGGGATAAATTTGGGTTTTATGAGTGTAAAAGTCGAAAATGAGAAGTTAAAAGAATATTTGGATTCTGGTTGTAGTTGGGCCAGCAGCTCTGGTTGTTATTGTTGTGGCTGCAAAGCTGGGGTGAGTTGTCAGTATGGGTTTAGAAAAATGGAATTTGTGGTGGTGAAGAGAGAGAAACAGAATTTTATTTGGTGTGAACTGTTTTTATTCTTGCTATTGATATTTATTATTGAATTATTATTAATAAAATTTAGAATTTATTTATTATTTTATTTCTTGGCTTTTATTTTTTCCAAACATGGGGCATGTGATCACCGTCTATGCAGAAGTGAAGTTGGGAGAGTAATGTGAGTTATGGGACCCAATTAAGTCATATATTCATCTTCTGTTGTAAAGTGGACAACACAGATAACTTTAGATGATTGGAAGTTTGGAACCAGTTATTGGAACCCCATTAAAAAGTCAAAATAGATCATAGGTTGATAGGTGTTCGACTGTTCGGTATTCATACTTAATGTCGAAGTAAATTGAACAGAAAAGGTGACAGCGCGCAACCAGTTCCAGTATAAAGTGCATGTTGTCGTGACTTGTGAATCGTGATAGTTGTGTACTTGGTTTTGGTGAGCTGCAATTCTGCATAATCAAATTCGATCTGAAATGCCCAAAACTTTCACCAAAATTCAGTGTTTCGTCAACTATTCCGTACTTCTGTTATCTTTTACCCTTCAAAATATAGTGCTTTTTTCGTCCTAGTCTGTACTCTGTAGCAGGAGGCAGCTGAAAAACTGAAAATTTCAATGGTCAGCCGTCTAGGAATGGAGAGTTAGACCTTTGGGCCTACACCTGTGGGCCAGGCTATGTACGCATGTGGATTAGCTCATGGCAGGGCCCAAAGTCCATAGACTGGGACTTTAAAAGAAAAGAACTAAACCCAAGCCCATAATGTTCCAAACCTTAACGACCTTTGTTCTTCCAGGGCTGGATCCAATAGCTAGGTCATGGATAAGCATCAGTGTGTATCAGAATATCAGATCATCAGTAAAAGTCTTTTTCATTCGGGGAATTTTGACTTAACTCTCCAAAACGATGTAGCATTTTGACTAAACCCTCCATTTTTAAAATCATTTTAGTTTGCCTCCCACTCCGTCAATTTTGTCTATAACAGATGTTGGTGTTTTATCTATTGACTATTTTGCCCTTATGATATGATAGAGCCGTTGGGTTTTATTATTTTAGAGTGTTTTTACTTAATCCCCCACAAATATGTATCAAATTTGAGTTTATCCATGGTCAGTTTGGGTCGGTTAACATAGGTTAAACCGTAACCCAGTCGGTTCAGTTTAGCTATCAGTTCGGCTGGAAATTAGTTCGGTTCGGTCGGTTAGTATAACATAACCGGTTCGGTTCGATTCAAAAAAAGCTAAGAGCATCTCTAGGTGGTAGTATAGCCTGCCTTTTTCTTCATATTTGAAGGAAAAGTTCGGAATATCTCGGAATTCCATCTCTGGGTGGTAGTATAACCGGTCGTATCACCTGCTTGTTCGCAAATTTGGCAATTTGGATGCGGATGCGGAGCGACATTGCAAATGTTGCCCAACTTTTTTTTGACTTAGACCAGCACCAGGTGCGCCAGTGGTACTTTCACACGCCACTTGTAACGTTGCGCGCCAATGCCAATGTTGCGTGCTCCAACGGGAAAAAAAGGGCAAAAAACTGTCGGATTTCTATATCCATATATCTACACTCATCTCCTTTTTCATTTTCACACACAACACTCTCAACCATTTCACATACAACACTTTTAATGTCACAACCAAAACAAGGAATGGGTCCAAGTTGGACAAATGAAGAAAATATTGCTCTTACTAGAGCGTGGATTGAGATTAGAGAAGATCCTATAGTAGGGAATGATCAATCGGGACAAGTTTATTGGGAACAAATTATGGCTAGGATGAATCAAATTCAAGGTTTTGACCGCAACCGTAAGTGGAAGGGAGTCTCACAACGTTGGGCGATTATTTTACCGTTCTTCAACAAATATCATGTTATACTAAGAAAGCTTGAAGAACAACCTCCAAGCGGGTGGGGACGTGAAGACATTGTAAGATTCGTTTATACTTCGTTTAATTTATAATTCGTTTAATTTATACTTCGTTTTATATACTACTTGATATTGATTTTTTTTTTAATAAACGTAGATTTCAGACGCGGCAGTAACTTATACGACTACTACTGGGAAACCATGGATATGGCAAGATTGTTATAATCTAGTAAAAAATACACCAAAGTAGCAAAGAACTCAGTTACGCAACGAAATGCTTGCTCCAAGACCAAAGAAGAAAGCAAGATCCGGAGATATTGAAGGTTTCAATTCTTCACCCTCAACCCCAACCCCAACCCCTTCAACGCCTTACTCTACCCCTTCACCTTCACTGTACTCGGAATATGATCGTAGTAGTACCAAAGGTTTTTTGGAGAGATCGGTCGGTAGGAAGCAGAGCAAAGAAATTGAAAAGAACAAGAAAGTTGTTTCTACTGTCGAGGGTAATGTTGCATCCACTGCTAAAAATATGGATGAATTTCTTGAAGCTTTTAAAGAAATAAAGAAGAGAATCTAAATGGGCAATTTCAAAGTATGCTGAAATTGAAGTAAGAGAAGACACAAAAAAAGTTATTTTTAAAGCAAGAAAAACTCCGTGTTAGAGAGGAGGAAAATGAGACTAGGTTGTTGGCAATGTCACTCGACAAAGTCAATCCTCGTTTGCGAAGGGTTTTAGAGCTAAAACAAGATGCAATTTTAGCTAAATATGAAAAAAAAAATGTTGGATCAAGTAGTACAAATGAAGCTTCCAACGACGAAGAAGCCAATGATGAAGAAAATGATGACTGGCTTGATAACTAGAGTAACTCTAGTAGTATGTAATAAAGGTGATATGTAATAGTTGTCTTTTATTTATTTATTTTTATTTTATGTTTTTGCAATCATGTATTAGTTGTCATTTTATTAATAAAAATTGCAATTCATTTGCTTAATCAAAGGAAGTAAGTTAGAACTTATCAAAATGATTAAATGAACAATTCAAAATCACACAACATAATAATAATCGTCATACAACAAACTTAATATTATAAATCATCAAGTCCTCACTTCCTACATACACCTCCTCTGCCGTGAACTCCTCTTCGTCTGTCTTTGTGCTGAACTCTCTGTCTGTCCATGTGATGAACTCACCCTTGTGCGATCAATCTGAGCCTGTAACTCATCAACCTGGCATTGCAAATTGTCATAATCCACATGAGCCTACAAAATAACTCTCTCTCTCTCTCAACACTGTAGGCGAATACCGAGAAGCGCAAGCCATCAATTACACGAAGATATGTCTCATATCTCATGCGTAGCTCATCCTAAAATAATTATTCATTAATAATTTATGACATTTTCATAATAAGCATTAATAATAAACCAAAACCAATAAAAATAATTACCAGAGGTAGATGTCCAAGTTCAAGCTCTGACTGTAAGACGCGAGTGTCATCAATAGAAGAATGTGCTGGTAAATCGTCTGGCCACTCGGATCACTCAAACTGAAAACCCAAGGCCACTCTGACTGAGGGGGATCTGGCGCTGGAACAAATGTGTGTACAGGTCCATGCTGAAACGTCGGCTATGACGGCTGGCCAATCGGAATTCACATCTGACACCCATTTTGTTAACCGTATGAATGTTGCCTGTACGACCCACAGCTAGGAGCAAATGACCATTAGATACCTTAAACCAATAACGGTAGTACTGCTCATAAGTCTGTAATGTAACTAGGTCAAAAGCCTGTAGCCAACTCCAATGCACGTTTCTCTTAATGACTTGCTCTAAGGTCATGTCCTTAGCCTCTAATACATGGGTAGGCGGATCAGGGGGGATACCAAAGCATGGTGTGAGCTATCTGTAACATCTATCCCCTAAATACCACTCCATATCACTCCCGCAAGTGAATACCATCCTCCTATGAGAAATCATCAATGCGTATGTATCTACAAATCATTCATGGGCGATAATGTACCTGTCCTCCTCCAAGGCCTCCAAACAATAGAAGCTTGTGTGTTAAGCTCGATCCGATTCGCATTGAAGTTATGTTATGACCGATCTCACCGGTCGATGAGACTCGACGAGGTCCGTGCCAATCCCCGAGCCTAGGCCTCTCATCGGTATACTCGGAGGATAGGATTTTTGCAAAGACGGAAATACTCATAAAATCATACCTCTAAGAGAATAACAAACCCTCCCATATGGGGACTACTGACATCACTAGTCTGCCGAGAAGCCCTATCTAAACAACGCAACAAATGACAGTATATGGCTCCACTAAAATCAATACCGCCCAACTCATGCAAGTGCTCAAAGTTGGCTAGATACCCCAAATTAATCGTGGAATAGCCAGAAGGAAAAAAGAAGACGCCCATCAAATACATACAGAAAGCTCTTATATACTCATCAACATGTGTTTGACCATCATCAGAATCAAGTGACAAATAATTTATCAAAAACTGCAACCCTAAATCAGTAGTCAACGGTGTAATGTATACAACCTTGATACCAGATATCCTAACACCGGCACTGTCATATGACTCCTCGGTCAGATAAGGGAAGAAAGTCATCATTTGGGCACAACTCTGGAATTCAGTGCTACATCTCAATGGATTACCTAATCCTATACTCAAACCATATATCATGCAAAAATCTAGTGGAGTGAAGCCCAACTCTCCCTGAGGGAAGTGAAAAGTATGTGTACTATCCCACCATCTCTCAACTAAACTATTAATAACTCCCTGAATGTCAGTCTTATTGTAAGATATGTCAACTAGATGACCAAAGGGAGTCACTAAAATTGCATCTCTAACATGGTCAAGTGCACCGACTTTTTTAATATCATCCCACCACGTCTTAAGCGCATGTGGAGTGCACCGAACTTGATATATAACACATTTCTGATGTACGCAAAATGAAACTACAATTTTTTAAAAAAAAATGTACGTGTTTAACTACTAAAATTAACTACTACTACTACTAATATATGAAATTAAAATACATACTTGTTGTTCAAGAACAACTCTTGAGGCATGCCTATCACGAAACCTCATAGACACCGGCCTAAGATAGCTGAAATCAATAGCCTCAGTAGGAAATTCAAAATCGACTTGCTAATACTAAAGCATCAATGGTGGATCGTCGACCTCGACTCCACGATTTCCAAATTCGAAGTGTTTGGTTCATCATCTAGATCATATCACCAATGGGATTGTTCCAAACGTATGCACTATTACCACTGTTTTCTTCTTCCTCACCGTCACCACTACACGTATTCGTCGTCGGAATTCATTTTTTTTGCTAAAACTAGAGAAATTTAAGTTGAAAAAAACAGTTGTGAAATGACAAAAGTCCGATTGTCGCGCGACATTTTATTAAGCATAGCACGCGACATTAATAAGTATTTGGCGCGTCAAGATTACTAATGTCAATGCCAGGGTGTGGTCTACAATGAATTTCCGGTCGAAATTTGCGACTACTTAGAGTTGGTCGAATTTTACCAGCCTTCTTCAAATATGAAGAGTATGCTACCACCACCTAGAGATGCTCTTCATATTTGATCGGTTTGGTTGCCAGTTTAGACTCAAACCTGACCCGAACCGACCCATGCACACCCTATATGGGAGAAACATTTTTTTTTCTCTTTAGTTTTTTTTTTTTTCAATTTTGCTAATGGAGTAAACTCAAATCCGATGCTAAATTTTGGGGGATTTATACAAAACTTACAAAACTCTAAAGCTTATTGAACACGGTGCAAATTCAAAATGCTACATATTTGTGGGGGTTAAGTTAAAAAACCCCAAAACAATAAAACCCAACTCGCTCTATCTTATCATAAGGGCAAAATGGTCAATAGATAAAATACCAACGTATGTTACAGACAAAATTGACGGAGTGGGGAAAACTCAAATGATTTTAAAAATGAGGGGGCTATCTTGGAAGGGGTAGCACAACTGGTCCGGCTTTGGGTTTGCTCCCCAATGGTCACTAGTTCGATTCCCCTCAAGACTACTGGGGAGTTAAGTTAGAACCGTCAACTTATTATTACTTTCCTAAATAGTAGGGAAAGAAAATGCTTAGCGCTTAAGTTAAAAATGCGGCTAAATCTTCAGTGCGCGAGATGTATGGTGCGCCATCACATCTCGGCCACTCATCCGGGGTGCGTGTGTATTATGAGGCGTAATAATGAATCCAAAGGCCCAAACGACTCAAGCGACCAAGAAGTTCTCTAAAAATGCTATTAATAGAGGCTACTTCATAGTAGGAACTCAGCCTCGAAGGTATATAGTTTGTGAAGATCACTTAGCTTTGAAATTTGCACTCACATGCTTACCATTTATAGATTCATACTGCATAATCCATAGACTACACTGTAGACGCTAGAAGACTCCAGGTACACAATTTAAATTTCACCGTGAAAACAAAAAAAAACAATGTTAGCCATGAGCTATCTCTCTCTAGTATATTCAGTCTACTGTTTTTGTTTTTTTTTTTTATTATCCATTGAATATTTGAATTGCTTTGTATTTTTTTTATTCCTTCTATTACTTCGTGTACAAGTTACAACTGTACAAGTAACGCACCTACTACTTGTTAGTTGTTACTGTTACGTAAACGAATGCGGATTTGTTACGTAAACGAATGCGGAAGCGTGACAATTGGACAAAGAAGATTGAATGTAGTGATAGAAATCGACAAAAACAAATCAATTAAAACAAAGAAGATTGAATGTGGTGATAGAAATCGACAAAAACAAATCAATTAAAATACTTACCAATGCAAAACGAATAACCAATAGAAGTGGAGACGAGATTTACGTGGTTTGGCGTTAACCTAATCTATCAAGCAAAATAGGATAACTTTACTAATCAAGAGATAAACAAATAGAGTACAATCACTCACAAACGAATTCCGAAGAATTCACAAACTTGAGCATGACAAATCCCACAAACCGGTCTCGTATTTATAGATGTCGTGGATATCAAATTGGAATCCTATTTAGAATAGTTAACCAAAACCAAAACCAAAACCAAAACCAATATGAATTTGGTAACCTTATACCAACAGTTACCACTTACCACGTATATCACATTGTGACACTTGTTAAGAACAACTTGAAGGTGAAGAAACAAAAAAAACAAATCTTCCCTCCCTCCCTCTCTCGCAGTATTCACACTTGCATGTATATCTCTTTTCACTTCAAATCGTCACTTTCTCCCTCCTTGAATCGCATATTGAAAACATTTTCCTATTCATTGTTTCAGTTTTGAAAGAAAATAACAACAATGGCTGCTGCAAATGCTCCAATTACCATGAAAGAAACTTTAACAGTATGTCTTCGTTCACTCGATTTCATACTTATTAAACTCTAAGCTTATTTTGGTATAGTATGTTCTGATTCGTGAATGCTGGTTTGTCTTTTTTAAAATTTCGTGATTGCAGTTACCAAGTATCGGGATTAATCCGGATTCCATTAATTTTTCACATGTTACAATGGAATCCAACAAGTACATGTGTTCGAGAAACTTCGCCGCAGAATAGTGTTGTAATTGTAGATATGAGTATGCCTATGCAACCATTGAGAAGACCTATTACGGCTGATTCCGCTTTGATGAATCCTAATGGTCGAATTCTTGCCCTTAAAGGTAGTAAAAATATGTAAATCTCTATACATTGTAATTAATATAATCCTTTGGTGTTACAAGTGATTGAACTTGCGCGTGAGCAACTGAAACTACATTGGTTATTTCAAATGTTTTCTATGTTTAAGTTTAAGTTGGTTAGTTATGTGCTAAATGACTATGAATGTGTGATTCTTTTGTGGTAAATAGAGAAAGCATGCATTTGTAGGTGCTCAAATAGTATATGAACTCAATAAAAAAAAACAAAAAAGCAAGACTGAACGGTGGTGTTTATGAATGCAGTAGTCCTTTGTAAGTTTGGATCATAATATAAGACCTCCAGTTTTATATGCATTCTATGATCTTCTCTTTGGGTCACATTACTTTGTGTATTAATTTTTTTCTAGGTAGAAAAGAAAAGAAAAATAATAAAGAAAATAATACCGGTTTTTTTCTAGGTATATCTGTTCATAGGTGATTGTCTTATATCATTATCATTAAGGTTTTCCTTAATTTTTCCATTATTTAGTTGGATATAACATTTTAGTTACTGCTGAATATTACTGGTTTATGCTGGAAAGTTGCTATGTTGATAAAAAAAGAAACCAGAATCATATCGCAGTGCTTTCCTGGTGGTTCCTGAAACCAGAATCATATTGCAGTGCTTTCCTGGTGCGTGTGGGTGTGCGTGTGTCCTGCTAGAAGTTGTCCTAAACTCTCCAGCAGATCACCTGCAGGTGGTTCAATTGCCAAATACTAAGGGGGCATATTACAAAGCGAACAACCTTTTCCCTCCTATAATCCTATGCTGAAGTAACACAGTAGTTCAACAAAATTTAAATCGCGAAGAATACAACACAGATAATTTAGAACATTATTATGAAGCCTAGATGGATAGCCTCCTCATTTTATTAATTATATAGATTGAGTTCTAGAATTTAACTATCAGTTTTAGTGTTACAAATTACAATCCATGCATACATTCTCATCAAGTCATCATAAAAGGCATCCCTTATATTTTGGGTATCTGGAAAGTGGAAACTACCTGTTTAATCGCAAATTCGCTCAGACATTGAACATGGCACCCTTAGTACGTGAGAACTAGTAGTTTACAGAAATTATTGGCGAATTTATTATATTCTGATTATAGTTTAGAATTCTGAATGGTCTTTATACTACTGAAAATCTGGTTGACAATGAGATATGCAAATTTTTGGTGAATTTATTATATTCTAAAATTTCTGATGATACTTAAAATTTCTGATTGGTCTTTATACTCCCAAATCTGGCTATAGAGGCCTCAACTTGTTAAAGGAAATATGCAACTTTTCTCTGTCGATCAGCAGCGTAGTCAAGCTCTTGAAGCACATGCTGCTTCGTTTGCTGCAACTGTAGTGAGTGCCTTCGGTTCTGTTATCTACCATTGATCTGATTATTGAATTTTGGTGGTGTTTACTTAATGAGTTAGTGGACTTGTATCTATTTTTTTGTCATATACAGGTCCCTGGCAATGAAGACCCTTCTATTCTTATCTGTTTTGCCTCAAAGAGTACCAATGCTGGACAAGTTATGTCAAAGTTGCATGTGATTGAACTTGGTTCCCAGCCAGGTCTATCTTTCATTTCTTCATTCACCTTTCTATTATTTAGTTCTCATCAGAAGAAAACCTAGAATTACCTTTCTCTGCTTTATTAGGTGCAGTTTCCATTTTTCAGCCGTATGATATTTCAAGTGTGATTGATGAATTTAGTTTACCTTTTTATTCTGTTCTTCTCCATGTCCGTGTGGTGGTAGTGTTCTATGACATCCATAGTGACCACCATTGTATAGTAATACTCACAGGAAATTGTTATGTTTTCACTCTTGCCCCGTCTATTTTCCAGTACTCATCTTGTGAATTTGGATAGCAGGCAAGCCAGCTTTTACAAAGAAGCGAGCAGATCTTTTCTTCCCTCCAGATTTTGCTGATGACTTCCCTGTGGCAATGCAGGTAGCATCTTTACCATAATTATGCACAAATCTCTACCATAATTGTATTTATGCGTGATATGATTAATTTCTTGTTTATTATTTTTTTTCTTTCACAGATATCCCATAAGTACAGTTTGATATATGTGATCACAAAGCTCGGACTTTTGTTTGTGTTTGACCTGGAGACTGCAACCGCGCGCTGTTTACAAAAACCAAATAAGTCCAGATCCTATATTTTTGACGACAGAAGCTACATCAAGTGGAGGTTTTTACGCGGTTAATAAGCAAGGTCAGGTGTTAGTTGCCACTGTAAATGAAGCAACAATTGTGCCTTTCATCAGCGGTCAAGTATGTTTATCTAATGTTGTTTTATCCTTTGTGAACAATTACTGAAGCTTAAACAATAAACGTTGCTGTAATGTGTAACTTTATCAATGTTACAGTTAAACAATCTAGAGCTTGCTGTGCATCTAGCTAGAAGAGGAAACCTCCCTGGGTCAGAAAATCTGGTAAAATCTTGCTTGAATATATTTGTTGAACTGTTTATTGTTTATTGTTATCGTTTCAAGGCCATTATTCTTGTTTTTATAGTTGTAGTAAATAGTAATGTCCTCCTGGTCAAGCATTTGTAGCCTCTCATTCCCTGAGAGTTTACTTATATGTTTTAATTTTTGTTCTATTTTCCAGGTTGTCCAAAGGTTCCAGGAATTGTTCTCGCAGGCTAAATATAAGGAAGCTGCGGAGCTTGCTGCAGAATCTCCGAAGGGAATCCTTCGCACTCCTGATACTGTTGCAAAATTTCAGGTCTTCTTCATGGTTTTCTCATTCCTTCTAAACTATATGTTTGCTATAATGTGGTTTTGGTTTGAGGTCAAATTCTTGACCTTCTAAATAGTTTTTATTTCTGTTAAGATTACTGTTATTGTTTTTCTATAGTCTTCAGTAAAGTGCTTTAACTAAGAAGGAAGTAGCAATTTCTTATCATCCTTGTCCAGTATATATTTCCATAGTTTTCTAGAAGTGCGGACAAACTACAAGTTCTGATTGGCTTATGGTGTATGTGTTTTGCTGAGTGTTCCCGTGCAAGCTGAACAAACTCCACCCCTATTGCTGTACTTTGGAACTCTATTGACGAAAGGAAAACTAAATGTGTATGAGTCATTGGAATTATCGCGTCGAGTTCTGAATCTAAATAAAAAGATTCTTTTGGAGAATTGGTTGGCTGAGGATAAACTTGAATGCAGTGAGGAGCTTGGTGACTTTTTTTGTGGATAAATCAATGCGGAAACAACTAGATTAATCCTACATAAAGATTGATCTTTCTATCTAGACAAGACTTCGACACCTTCCAAATACCATCCCAACACTTCTCAATGTCAATTAAACAAGTATATAAAGTAAAACAATTAATGTAAAAGAGAACACACCACAAGACAAAGATATATCGTGGTTCGGCAATTTACTTACGTCCACACTGCGAGTTCCAAACTTTATTAGATATCCAGAATAACAGATTACAAAAGCTCTCAATTCACTCACAAAGAATTAACACTCACTAAAAATTTCTCTCTTACAATCTCTTTTTCTATCTTTTGGTTAGATTCCAACTATCTCACAAAGAAAAAGTTCCCTCTCACAAAGAAAGGTTAAGTTTTTAGAAAAAAAACTTTTCTCTTTATACTGGACCGAAACGGTCGAAGGCTGCTGTGAACACGGTGGGCCTTGGGCAGTATGGCCAGGCAAAAGTCGAGCTCGTGCACGCCTAAAGTATTGTTCATTTGCCAAGAGAGGAGTACGGGCGCGCCTTTGTCCAGGCATACACAAACGCGGGCACGCCTTACACGAGAGAAAGAAAAAAACACATTTTTTTTCTCTACAAATCCTGTAGCGCAGGCTTTCACAATCTGGTCTCTGATAGTTACATTTTCTTGAGTTTCCCTGGTTTTTGTTTGTTTAATTTAATGGAGATTTTTTTTTATAGAGAAAAAAGAGGGAAGAGAAAGAAAGTTCGCTGGCTCTCTGGATGTCTCTAAAATAGTAGAATAAAGGTTATTTTTTGTAATTTTGTTTTTATTTTCACTGCTATTCCCTCTCTTTTACTCCCTCTCTATTTTTCACGTAATTAGTTGTAGATAGTACATACTACATACAACCCTTCTTAAAGAAAAGACGAGAAATGTGTATCATACTATTATGGCTGTCACAAATCACAATCCCACATTAAAAAAAAATCACAACCCTATTCTCAAATAATCTGGTTTATACAAATTTATCGGTTTGCAAGACATCCTTTTTGTTAGTAGTTTTTTATCCAAATCAATCAATACAGGAAATAGAAAATTATGGAATCGGATAATATAAAGTTTGTAATGACGCTCATATATCAAACTCAACCAAATAGATATATTGGCATTCAATCGGTCCAGGGACTATGAAATCTTCAACTTTTCCAAAACTTCATTGCATCATATTACTAAGAATATTAAACTTTCGAAAGAAAAAAAAATGCTTTGTTTTCTAAAATTTATATTTACAACATAAAAAAATGTATGATCCTTTATTTGAGTTTTATTCTTTTTCTCTAACTTGATCTATAAATTGTTGAATTTAAATTTCATTGTACTTTAGTTTCCTCCAACATTTCATTAACCGAAAAAAAGTTCCTTCTAATATGTAAATTTTACTCAATTTTGTTATTCAACTAAGGAGACTGATCTATGAATACTCTAGAATTAACAATAGATAAAATAGAAGATGAATGCCTATTTCAGTAATCTATGATGTCTTAAAGAGATTGCAAGCGGTTCACAATGCAAATTAGATGGAAGGAAAGCATATATACTATATGTAGTGATAGAACTATAAATTAGTATTATAAATTGTGTGATCTTAGAATTTAGCAAGTTAATATTGTGTGATATGTCACACATATGTGATACCCAAAAAAAATGTAAAATGTCTGAAAACAACAAGGCAGGGTTTTGCAAAACTTAGCATAGGATCGGTCTATCATAACCTACCTGCTCCCGGCGCTCTTATATTTTTCACCTTGGTAAAGTTAGTATACATTTCCTTTTATTAGTAAATGAGTCCGGATTCAGCACATGGAAATTTATGTGGGCGCACCCAATCTGGTTAGATTTCATTGGAAATTTATGTGGACACCGTCTTCTTTCAGTGTTACCAAAAACAGCCTGTCAATTAAAATCTTTTAATTTGGTAACTAAATCTGGTCTTTGATGTTTAGATTTGCTTTGTGTGCTTCTTTGTTCACGTATACGCTCGGCCGAATGCAATAGAATCACTTTAGCTTCCTATTTTGTGTTGTGTGTATATGTATGATATGCACAATACATTTTATGACAGACTTGTCTATTCCAAACTTCAAATCAGTTGCTGCTCCCACAGCACTCCAGAATGTGCAAACTCTGTCATTCAATCCTTCATCCCTGATACTGTAACTCCACTTCCACAAATTGATACTGCTTACTAAGCATGGCTTCTTCGCCAGTTCGCCCCCATGGAAATGCATGTGTCTCGCCTTGTTTATTTTGGTTATCGTTGCACCTCAAATTATGTCACGTGAACTCCATAAATTATCCATGGAAGATAGGCATGAGCAGTGGATCGGATGATCAGCTGCGGGCGAGTATACAAGGACACTCTGGAGAAAGAGAGGCGTTTCCAAGTATTCAAGGCCAACGTCGAGTTCATTGATAATTTTAACAATTTAGATGGTCAATCCTGTGTGCTAAGCATAAATAAATTCGTAGTCCAAACAAATGAAGAATTTATAGCATCTCGAAACGGATACAAAAAACCACTCCAACCAAGATCAGCAACATTGTTCCGGTACGAAAATGTTACAGCCATTCCGGCCTACTAGCATGAATTGGAGAAAAAAAGGAGCTGTTACACCCATCAAAGACCAAGGCCCATGTGGTAAGTGAAAATCTTCTAGAGTTGTAACTAACTATAATTTGCTCGTGGTTGCACTTTGAGTTGTACTGATGAGGAGAGATTATTCTTAAAACTTGGTTTATTTTCAGTTAGTTGATTGCGACGTACGCTTATGGATCACGGTTGTGGGGGAGGTTTAATGGACTACGCCTTCGAATTCATCCAACAAAATCACGGCTTGGCAACAGAAGGTACGTACCCGTACAACACAACCACAGGTGGAACTTGTGATAAGAAGGAAGCGTACGTCCCATGCAGCAAAGATCAATGGTCATGAAGACGTGCCACACAACAATGAGAAAGCTTTGTTGAAGACACTGGCTAACCAACCGATTTCAGTAGCTATTGATGCAAGTGGATCCGCTTTCCAGTTTTACAAAGACGGCGTATTAAAAGGAGAGTGTGGCATAAGACTGGACCATGGTGTTACTGTAGTTGGCTATGGGACAAACAGCAATAATGGTATAAAATACTTGTTGGTGAAGAACTCTTGGGGTACTGAATGGGGTGACAAGGATAAGAATGCAACGTGATATTGATGCAGCAGAGGGAATGTGTGGTATTGCTATGGAATCCTCTTATCCGACTGCATAATTAGAAGATAGATCTCCCGGGGAGAAGATGATTGTACAGTGGTTTACAGACTACAAGTACCTCTGTATGCTTTTTACTGTCACTATTGTATCTTACATTTAAGTAGTAGTGAAGCTGCTGGTGTTTAAGATGCCGATGCTTGTAATCTTCAACCTTAAGTTATAAGAAAGTAATGAAATTGTGGAAAGACATTGAATCTCGTAAGTTCCTCTACGTGGTGATGAATATAGGTATCCAATTAGCTATCTGAATTCTTAAACTCTAGGTGATTATTCAGGTTTGTCCATTTCCTAAATGTATGACGTATATTACATATCGTTCCTGTACAATTTGAAAATATGATATACCAAAACGATGACTATGATCTAAATGTTCAGGAAAGTGTTGCAGATGCAAATCATCCCCAACATTGGTAAGATAAGATTACATTGACAAGAAAAAATCAACCAGAAGTATGACTGTTATCTTACCAAAAAGTTCAAAACCAATGAATTTGGTAATTCCTAAATCTTCAGCATTTCAAAAAGAATATATTTGTTAATCATCAATACACAAACATCTTTTGCGGATTTATACATGTAAGTAAGCTGATTTTCACATCAGACCATATCTTCACAATTCACAAGACAAAAAGCTAATTAACCTGCAAGCCTTTCCACATACAGGCAACTGAATTAACAACCTTCAATTTCGCTCTGTTCTTCTTGCCATTGCAGATCACCGCTCCTGCTCCAATTGCCTCCCGCTTATCTGCAATGAGAAACAACAACAAAACAATACACCTTCATCCCGTGCTTCCTTTGCAATGGCAAGGCTCACCATTTAAGTTGCAATAACCTAGTTTATTGTGTTCCGTAAATGAAATCTCAATATTTATGGACATAAAATTGAGGAATATGTGCCAAGGAGCTACCCCTCTATGATCATTCCAAATTCACTGTGAACTTGGGGGAGCAGGGAAAGTGAATCCACAGTTGAAGTCGTGCTGAAATACGGTGGGATCTTGCGGCCCCTTGGTCGCAAAGTCGAAAGTAATGTGCGCTTAACAACCTGATCGTTTACCAAGAGAGGAGTACGGGCGCGCCCTTGTCCAGGCATACATAAGCGCAAGCGCGCCTTACGCGAGAGAAAGAAAAAAAAACTCCTTTTTTCTCTACATTCTCCACCTCGGTGAGGTTTTAACACATAAAACCGAGGCGAACACATCCAGCAAGAAGTACTAGTCCCGGAACTCGCAGTTAACTGCCCCAAAGGGCTATGCCCACAAAAGGCTCTTTCAAACATGTAGGATTTGGAGCAAGTCCAAGCAGTGTTGGAACTTAACTCCGGTGACAACCTTTGTCAACATATCAGCAGGATTGTCATGGGTGTCCACTTTCTCAAGTGCTACATCACCATCCTTAACGACATCCCGTATAAAGTGATAACGGACATCAATATGCTTGGTCCGAGCATGATGAACCTGGTTTTTCGCCAAATGAATAGCACTCTGACTATTACAATACAAAGCAACACTGTTCTGCTCAATACTCATATCATCCAGAAGACCTCGAAGCCATAGTGCCTCTTTCAACGCCTCGCCATCGCATCATATACTCGCCTCGGTAGTAGATAGAGCAACTATAGCATGTAGCATAGACCTCCAACTAACCGGTGCACCATGCATCATAAACACATAACCAGTAGTCGATCGTCGTCTATCTAGATCACCTGCATAATCTGAATCCACATACCTACTGACATAGCAAGTGCCTCCACTATAAACTAATCCCACATCCGAGATACCCTTCAAGTACCTCAATACCCATTTCACTACTTCCCAATGCTGCTTCCCAGGATTTGCCATGTACCTGCTTACAACACTAACTTCCTGTGAAATGTCTGTGCGTGTGCACACCATAACGTACATCAAACTGTCAACTGCACTTGCATAAGGAACATGAGCCATATGCTTTTGTTCCTCCACCGAACTAGGAGAGAACTTAGCTGAAAGCCTAAAATGCCCAGCCAAAGGAGTAGAAACTGACTTTGCATTCTCCATACCAAAACGAGAAATTACTTTTTGAAGGTATTTCTTTTGAGACACAACTATCCGTCGCTTCTTCCTATCTCTGTCAATCTCCATGCCCAATATCTTCTTGGCTCCACCTAAGTCTTTCATCTTAAACTTAGAGCTAAGTTGAGATTTCAACTTGTCTATCTCCACCATACTTTTGGAAGCAATAATCATGTCATCCACATAAAGTAGGAGATAGATGAAGTCATTACCACGAAGCCTACGAAAGTAAACACAACAGTCATACTTACTTCGGGTGTACTCATGTTGCATCATGAATGTATTAAAGCGCTTGTACCATTGCCTTGAAGATTGCTTTAAACCATACAGTGACCGATTCAACTTGCACACATAATCTTCTTTCTTAGCAACAACAAAACCCTCAGGTTGTCTCATATAGATCTCTTCTTCCAAGTCCCCATGTAAGAAAAACGGTTTTCACATAAAGTTGCTCTAACTCCAAGTCGGTGAGCAACTAAACTCAATAACACACCTAATGGAAGTATGTTTGACCACCGGGGAAAATACTCCATTGTAGTCGACTCCTTCCTTCTATGAGAAACCCTTTGCTACCACTCTTGCCTTGTATCTAGTATTATCAGACTCAGGAAGGACCTCTTTCTTTCTGAAAACCCATTTATTGCCGATAGTCCTTTTACCCTTTGGCAATAAAACTAGGTCCCATGTGTGATTTTTATCAAGAGATTTCATCTCTTCTTGCATAGCAACCAACCAATCTATGTAATGAACATCTCTAACAACTTCCTTGAAGCTATCTAGCTCATCATCTTCAATATTCAGTGCATATGCTACTAAATCCACCTAACCATAGTGTTTCACCGGCTTTTCGTGCCCATACTTGTGCACTTCTTTAACTTGTCTCTTCGGCCTAGGGTCAGCCACTACAAGTTGTGAATGTTCATGCTCTTTTTCCTGTTGTTGTGTGGTTCCATGATCTGGTACCTCATCATGAACCAACTAGTCATCTGCTACATCAGACAACTCAAGCTCAGTAGCTTGAACTTCTATAGACTCACCATTCTCGCCCAACTCTTTTCCTTCTTCAAAGATAACACCAAAGTCTCATCAAAAGTAACATCTATGTTGACCAGGAACTTGTGGTCTTCTAGACATCACAATCTGTATCCTTTTACCCCATTTGCGAAGCCTAAGAATATGGCATTCTTAGCTCTAGGATTTAGCTTGTTTTCCTCACATGTCACATGGTAGTAAGCAATCGATCCAAACACTCGCAAAAAATACTATAATCGGTTAGGTTATCGACCACACCTCATAAGGTGTGTGTCTTGCAATCTATAGCTAGAACCGGTGACCTATTGTAGAGGTAACACGCCATGGACACATGATTCTGCCCAATACTCTTTTGCCTAGGACCGACATTAGACAATAAACATCTAGCTCTTTCAAGCAAGGTTTATTCATCTTTTCTGCCATTCCATTCTGCTGAGATGTGCCCCTACATGTCCAGTGTTTGGCAATTTCCTATTGTGCACAAAACTCTTTGAAAGGCTCATAGGTATACTCAGTACCATTGTCAGATCATAGAGTCTTCACCTTTCTATTTGTGCGATTCTCAACCCTTGCCTTCCACTTCTTAAATGTCTCAAACACTTCATCTTTCGTTTTCATCATATACACCCACATAGCGAGTATGATCATCAATGAATGAGACATAATAGCAGTTACCTCATTTAGAAGCCACTCTGGAGGGTCCCCAAACATCCGTATGCACATAATCAAGGATGCATGTTGTCATGTGCTTGCTTGAACTGAATTTGACTCTGCACTGCTTTCCATAGACATAATGCTCACAAAACCCCATACTTGGCTTCTTCAAGTCCTTCAAGAACCCTCGCTTGCACAACTCAGACAAGCCCTTTTCACTCATATGCCCTAGTCGCATATGCCACAACTTAGTGCACTCAGAATCATCACTACATGCACCCGCTGCTACACCACCTATCACCGTACTACCCATCAAAGTATACAAGGTTCCATGCCTTTGACCCTTCATAACAACTAAAGAGCCACTAACAATCTTTAGGACTCTACCTTCCCCCACAAACTTGTGGCCTTTGGAATCCAAGGTACCATGAGAAATAAAGTTTTTCTTTAGCTTAGGAACATGCCTCACATCGGTTAAAGTCCTCACTATACCATCATGCATCTTGACCAGTATAGTTCCAATTCCTACCGTCTTACAAACAACATCATTACCCATCAAAACGGAACCACTATCAATGCTCTCATAAGAAGTAAACCACTTTCTATTCAAGCACATATGGTAGGAACATCCGGAATCAAGAATTCACCTTTCGGCCATATAGTCTTGTGTGGACACACAGAGATTCATATCGTCCCCTTCAGAGCCGGAAACAAAACTTGCCTCAACTTTAGCCTTACCTTTCTTTTTACCATATATCTTGTTATCTTTCTTCGGGTGAGGACAATTACTTGCATAATGTCCATTTTCATCGCAATTGTAGCACTTCACATGTTTCAACGACTTCTTTGACTTGGACCTAGACCTTTCATTGTTTCTAGAGGCTTTTTCATATGACCTTCCTCTTACCACTAGCCCCTGACCTGCATTAATGTTATTCTTAACTCGTGTCTTCTTCATCAACTCATAAGAAAGAAGAGCACTTTGAACTTCATCAAGATCAACATCTTCTCTGTTCATAAAGGTAGTCATTAGATGCTCATAGCTTTCTGGCAAAGAGAATATTAAACATGCCGCTTGATCCTCATCATCCATCTTCATGCCAACATTCAAATAATCTGCTAGGCGTCGACGGAACTCACTAACGTGCTCTTGCATCATTGAACCACCCATCATCATGTACCGATAAAGATGTTTCTTAAGGTACATCTTGTTCGCCATGATCTTGGTCATATGCATAGATTCTAACTTGAGCCAAATACCGATTGCGGTATTTTCTCCCATCACATTATACATAATCTCATTTGCAAGACACAACCGGATTGATGAACAAGCCTGTAGATCAAACTCTTCCTAATCATCCTCACTCATACTCACCGCCTTAGATTTAATCCCCTTTAAAGCCTTGTGCAAACCTTGTTGGATGAGAATGTCCTTTACTTGGACTTGCCAAATCCCAAAGTTATTATTTCCATTAAACTTCTCTACTTTAAACCTTGCATTTGACATCTTGAGAGCCATTTTTCAAGTTACACGCAATAATCCAAAAAATATTTTTCACTTGAGAATTTGATTGAACACCTTATCTACGCAAATTTTGAACATTATGGTTATTCACCAAAACTCAAAATCCTAGGTCGTATACCTCGCTCTGATATCAATTTTTGTGGATAAATCAATGCGGAAACAACGTTATCCACTACAAATAGATTAACCCTACACAAGGATTGATTATTCTCTCTAGACAAGACTTCAACACCCTCCAAGTACTATCCCAACACTTCTCAATGTCAATTAAACAAGTATATAAAGTAAAACAATTAATGTAAAAGAGAAGACACCACAAGACAAGAATATATTGTGGTTCGGCAATTTGCCTACGTCCACACTGCGAGTTCCAAGCTTTATTAGATGTTCAGAGTAACAGATTACAAAAGCTCTCAATTCACTCACAAAAAATGAACACTCAACTCACTAAGAATTTCTCTCTTTCTTTCTTTTGGTTAGGTTAAGTTTTTACAGAAAAAACTTTATATTTATACTGTTTCCGAAAACAGTCGAAGTCGTGCTGAAATACGGTAGGGTGCGGGCGCACCCTTGGCCAGGCAACATTCGAGCGCGTGCGCGCCTAACAACCTGATCGTTTACCAAGAGAGGAACGCGGGCACGCCCTTGTCCAGGCATACATAAGCGCGGGCGCGCCTTACACGAGAGAAAAAAAAAAAACTCATTTTTTCTCTATAAATGCCTTTTACCAATTCAAACGTCCACGAATAATTATTGGCCTATCTTTTATGTCAAATAGCTCCAAGTTTATAATCACTTGTATATGAGCTCTTCGAGTTCTTAACCATGTTATGATTAATTGTTATCCCATTTTGTTTTGTTGTGTTTTACATTTTAAGTTTCCCTGATAATTCACAATGTTTTGACCTTTTTTTTGTTTTTAATTTCATTCTGAATTTTGATCCATCCATCATTTTACCAAATTTAACTATGGCAAACTAATGGTTTAAATACATAAATATGCAACGTACTTAGGTCCTATTAACACTTGTATTAACATAGAATTTTTTTCCACAAACGTATCAATGTACTATGTTCGATTTCACAAAAATAGCAATCTGTTAGCATCCATCAGTTAAGTGATGATGTGTCCATTTATTTTCCATTTTTTTTTCATTTTCCACCCGACATAACACTAGGATATGATGTGGCGAAAATAATGCACCTTATATAATGGGTGAGATTGATAACTCGTAAAGCCCAAAAAGAATAAGGACCCAGCCCCCAAAAATGACAGAACCCGACCCATGAAACAAAAGATTATAACCCGGCCCAACAATCTAACCCAAATTCTTACACTAAGCAACGACCGGGTGTATAGGATCACCCTCGCCCTCATCTTCTTCCCCAACCATCAAACCAGCAAACCCTAAATTCTTGGCTTCTTTTCTAACAACATCAAGAACAGAATCAATTAACTCAGCACCTTCAGTATAATGTCCCTTAGCCCAATTATTCCCTGTACCAGATTGACCAAAAACAAAATTATCAGGTCTAAAAATTTGACCAAAAGGACCGGATCTAATACTATCCATAGTACCCGGTTCAAGATGGATAAGTACTGCTCTTGGTACATAACGACCATCACTTGCTTCATTGTAACAAACGTTAATTCTTTCTAATTGTAAATTTAAATATGTTCCTTTATATCTTCCTGTTGGATCTATTCCATGTTCGTCACATATTACTTCCCAGAATTTTGATCCTATTTGATTCCCACATTGTCCTCCTTGCACGTGGAGTATTTCTCTCATTTTTGGTTTTTGAATTTAGGTTGTGCTGGTTCGATGGTTGGGGAAGAAGATGAGGGCGAGGGCGATGGTTGAATTTGGGTTAGATTGTTGGGTTGGGTTCTGTCATTTTTGGGGGCTGGGCCCTTATTCTTTTTGGGCCTTAAGAGTTATTATAACACCCCGTGTTTTTATTATACGTATTTTTCTATTTAATTAATTAATTTAATTGTTTATTTTAAAAATAAAATTGGATTGGACTTCGAATACGTGGGCTTGGTTTTGGGCCGAAGTCGGTGTTGGCTTTGGGTTTTAGGACCCAAGTATATAAACACATTGTTCTAGAGAATAGGGTTTGAGAAGAGAATAAAATATAAAAAAATGGAGGCCTGTAAAGAAACCGGGTTTGATGGAGAGGTAGAAAGCACCGCGATTATTCGGCTAGGAAAAGTTTTATTCGAGATCTAGCTGGTTCGAGCGCGCTAAAGGTGAGTAGAGAATACCTCAATTCATTTAAACATGAAATTTCTTACTCTTACAAAGATGTTCGGGTTTACCGAGAAAGTTATCTTTGCTATCGGTTTTACCTTTCTTGCTCATGTTAAGTTTACGTGTTTACTCCTCTCAGTATCTATGTAGAGGAATTGGAGAATACCTATTGTGTTCACATGATAAATTTTATATGGTTTAAGCTATTTTGTTATCGTTGGTTCGAGATTGTCGACATTGTCGACGAAAATCTGCCCCAATCCTTTGAAATAAAACGAATACATAATTTGTTTTGATTCTTGTAAGTGGAACTAGATAAGTATCTATCGTTTCTTTGATTGGTATTGACGGCAATTTGTTGGTGTCGTCTTGCGATTTGAATTTGTCGAAGCTCACATCCTGACGTTAATGGCAAAGACACCCGTGATCGCGTCTTCCAAGAATTAAATTCAAACCGATTCGGTTGTTTTGTGTTGGTTGTTGAGGTATGTTTGAATGTTGGTAGTTTGTGGGGGGTTGAAGCTTTGAACATATGTTAATGGCGGTCGGATCTGTGATTTGAAAGCGATTTCGAAAACTAAGAATTTGGGGTTTCTTGAGGAATTAAAGTTTTGGGGTTTTACATCCTAACCAATTTCGGTTGGTTAGTTTTGGGTGGTGTGTGAAGGCTTTTGGGTGGCCGAAAATTTGGGTTGAAGTCTTTGGAGAAGAAGAAGGGATCGGCCATTACTCGATCTTGTGTGGTTTGGCTTCATTTGAGTTGGGCGGACCACACCGGTTTGATCACTTTGGGTCGGTTTTCTTATTTTTTTGTGGGCTTAAGTTTTGTGGGCTTAAGTTATTTTGGAGCTTATGTTATTATGTGGGATTAAGTTATTTGTTTTGACTTTAGACTTTTGGGCCTCGATTTTGGGCCTTGGTTTTTGGGGCTGGTCCATAGTATTTTAAGTGGATCTTCAAGTTGGGCCAAACCGGTGTATGGGCGGGTTAAGGCTTAAGTTATTGAACACAGTCACTTAGATAAATCGGTTTGGGGGTTTGGGTTGACCCCTTAGCAGTCGACTTTGACCGAGTTGACTTTTGACCCGGGGTTGACTTTGACCAATTGACCCAATTTGATATTTTAACTTCGGTTTATGATTCGGTTTATTAGGATAGGTCTAGGGCTTTTAGCATGCTTGGCCTTAGGCTAGGACCTTTATATATATATGTATGCGTGTATTAAATATTATGTGATTTTGCAGTATTTTATGATATGCAACGCTATAACACTTAGACATCAATCTAATTAATAACGCGTAAACCAAAAATACATGAACCAAGATACACCTTCGTTCTCAGAAATGATATCTATACAATAATGTTCAATAATGCGTAAAACAAAATTTATTGCACTCTTTTAGAACTCTCCACGCCTCAAGTTAGAATTGAGTTTTATGACAGTTGATGTCATATGTTAGGTGGGCATTTATTGAATGTGTCATAAATGGCCCGTTATGCGTTATATAGGGGTTATTCATTGAATGTGCCATGAATGACCCGGGTATTCATTGAATGTGCCATGAATGACCCAGATTGTTTGGACTACCCTGAGAGGAACTAAGGTATTAGCCATGGTTAGTTGTATTCCTTGAGTGTGTACGGGGAATGTAAGGTTGGGTATTCCTTGAATGTGGAATGACCTAAGGTACATAGGTTGTGAAATATGTGTATAAGAAAAGTAATTGATTAATTAATAAGATAAAATTCTTCGATTATGAAAGTGTATTTGGGCTTGCATTGGAATACCTATAGGATATCTACACATTATATAAAAATTGCTAACTTTCTTTTGGGAGGGTAGTAGGACTTAATAACATTTTGTCTTGCAGGGCGCCGGTCCTACCCTTTATCTGGCCATGATGGATATCGGTAAGTGTTAATGCAATGATTTAGATATTAAAATGAGTGATTTGAATGAGTTAATATAATGGAAGTCTTGTTTGGGAAGACGCTATGCCGGTTGAAATGACGGAACTACCTGTCTTCCAAGCTGATAATGATTAAGTTATGGGAAAATATAAAGTGGTTATTTGGATAATTAAAGTATGATAATGTTTATATGTGGTTAGTCTACTCATACCAGCAAATTCAATTTGCTGACCCATGTTTGTTTTGTTTTGGCAACGTGGGTGTGTTCTTGGGAACATAGGTGGAAAGCGATGGAACCAGTGGCGTGTGATTTGGATTCTTGTCCGAGCAACCCGGAGTTTAATTTTTTAGGTCCGTTCTTTTTTGAAGTATGTAATAGTGTAGTTTCATATTCATATGGAATGAGAATAATGATGTTGAGGACCTGTTATTCTTAGAATTTTATATTAATGATTTTTGAATGGAAGAGAGACTTTTGAGTTTTGTTGTTAAGATTATTTTTATGATGTGGGTTTTAGGTTTTGACATGTGTAGTATCCACCCGTCATAGCCCGGGTTTTAGACAATTGAATATAGTGATGTTTGAGATATTTATATTTCAAATATTCATTTTTTAATTGTTTAGAAATTCGGTATGACATTTTGGTATCGAGCTTAGGTTAGCCTAGATTTGGAAGGTCTAGGTGATCCTCTAATGTGGTGATTGATTGGGTGTGTTTGAGTTTAAGATGTTTGAAGTACTAATAGAAGTTAGTTTTGTTAGGTGATGGCCGAGATGACAATGACGTTCGGGTAATGCTGGAAGTAATACCATATCTGGCGATTTGGGATCAATATTAACTTCTTGGTGCAAACTATTCGAGGGTCAACATGCTAATCTATGAGATCCTTTTGCTAGGAGAAACAAGGATTTTGTTACTTTAGGAGGCCGAAGTTCAAGGGAGAGAAAGGGCCATTGATCTTTGAAAATGGGTTACTATGTGTGAGTCCGTGTTTGCTAAGATGCAACGCGACCGAGGTGCGTAAGGAGAGTTGGCTTCTCACCGCCAGAAGGATCGACTTTATTTTGGTGGAGGTCTATCAAGGATAATGTGGATGTTGGAAATATGACTTGGGAGGATTTCCAAGTAAGATTTGAGGGAAGGTTTGTTCCTAATCTTTGTTAAGAGCAATTAACCGAGGAATTCTTTCATCCGACCCAAGGAGGGAAAACTGCATTCACAGTATGCGTGACTAAGTTCAATGAACTATCGAGGTATGTTCCTTATCTAGTGGATACCCAAGTAAAGAAGAACCAGAAGTTCATCCGTGGACTAGAGCCATGTCTATCGAGTTATTTGATACCCTTTGATTCAGAAACTTTTGATCGCGTGTTAGATTTGGCATTAAGATATGAACAATTGGATAATAAACCCAGAGATGAGAAGATTAAAGAGAATGCCCCAAAACAAGCCAGCTTACACCTTATTTCTAGTCAGCCACGTCAAGGGCAGAGAAAAAGTCAGCATCACCCATATAATAGGCAAACAAGTAAGCATGTGGATAAGGACGCGAGTGCTTCGCTAAAGAGATTTGATGGTAATTGTTTGAACTGCGGGGAGGTTGGACATACTATTCGAAGATGTTCTAAACCCAATGAACTAGTAGGCAAGTGTTATAAATGTGGACAGTTGGGACACTATGGGAAGAACTGCACTGGTTAATGTTAGGTATGTTTGAATTTATTGTTTGCTAGTTTCCTTTATTGGTACTTAGTGTGTAAGGAATTATCGTATGATTATGAAAATAAAATGCTGGTTGCTTTAATGGTTAGTTTCTTATGAAATTTATAATTGAAATTGTTCAGTATGTTATAGTGTTGTTTTCCTAACGGAGTTTTCTATTTTTTTAAGTAAGTATTGACTAAAGAAGAAATGGTTATTTTAAAATTTCATATTTGAGTAATTTGGAATTTACCCAAGGAATAAGGAAAACCCTTTTTATAAAGGTTGGAGTTAAAAGTTTTATATTGTCCAAGTTATGTATATCGTTGGTGTGTGATCCAATATACATAACATCTCTCTGTATGCATCGTTGGAGTTTGATCCAGTGTATACAGGTACACCGTTGGAGTGTGATCCAGTGTGCATACCACACATTGTTGGTGTTTGATCCTATGTGATGGTAGAGAGTTAGTATGCATCGTTGGTGTGTGAACCAGTGTATACTTGCATATCGTTGGTGTGTGAGCCAGTATGCATGCATCGCATTGTAGGTGTTTGATCCTATGTGATGGTGGACATAGTGTAGGCCGTTGATAATATGAATCAGTCTACACGTTTTATTTTTTTATTTTTGAACATGTGGTGTTTGTGAGACACTGAGAGAAATGTTGATATATGTGTAAACACTAAGGTGGTGGATGAAACATATGAGTTTTTAAACAAATAGAACTTATACGGAAGATCGTTAAAAAGGAAATTATAATATGTATATTTTTTAAACGCCTTGGATTAGTTGGGAAATACTAAGAGTGGAACTAACTGCCTCGGTGTGAGAGGAACTACATTGCCTTCTTAGTATGATTTAACTTGAAGAATATGAGTTTTGCTAAATTGTGAAATAATGGGTTTACTTAAGTGTTGGAAATTGAAGAAATTAATTACGTTTATTCTTTTGAGTTGTGTATGCTAGCGTATACACGTATTTCTTGGGTTCAATACATATATAGACACTTTCAAAGTATGTGATTTGAATATTAGTATGTCTATCTATATGATATTGTATATGTGTATTCCTTTTAAGGTGTGTATACTTGCGTATACACGTATGTCTTATTTTACTTGTTTGACGTACTGTTTGTTTGGTTAATCTACACTCTACCTTGAATCTCGGGACGAGATCCTTTTAAGGTGTGTATATTATAACACCCCGTGTTTTTATTATCGTATTTTTCTATTTAATTAATTAATTTAATTGTTTATTTTAAAAATTAAATTAGATTGGACTCGAATACGTGGGCTTGGTTTTGGGCCGAAGTCGGTGTTAGGCTTGGGTTTTAGACCCAAGTATATAAAACACATTTGTTCTAGAGAATAGGGTTTGAGAAGAGAATAAAAAAATATAAAAATGGAGGCCTGAAAAGAAACCGGTTTGATGGAGAGGTAGAACACCTGACGATTCGGGCTAGGAAAAGTTTTATTACGAGATCTAGGCTGGTTCGAGCGGCTAAAAGGTGAGTAGAGAATACCTCAATTCATTTAAACATGAAATTTCTTACTCTTCTGGCATGTTTGGGTTTTACCGAGAAAGTTATCTTTCTATCGGTTTTATAAACTTCTTGCTCATGTTAAGTTTACGTGTTTACTCCCTCTGTATCTATGTAGAGGAATTGGAGAATACCTATTGTGTTCACATGATAAATTTTATATGGTTTAATCTATTTGTTATTATTGTTGGTTCGAGATTATTTACATTGTCGATGAAAAATCTAACCCAATCCTTTGAAATAAAAGCGAATACATAATTTGTTTTGATTATTGTAAGTGGAACTAGATAAGTATCTATCGTTTCTTTGATTGGTATTGACGGCAATTTGTTGGTGTCGTGCGACTGGACTGTCGAAGCTCAGTCACAGACGTTAATGGCAGCACACCCAGACGTCTTCCAGTAACGAAATTCAAACTGGGATTCGGTTGTTTTTGTGTTGGTTGTTGAGGTATGTTTGAATGTTGGTAGTTTGTGGGGGGTTGAAGCTTTGAACATATGTTAATGGCGGTCGGATCTGTGATTTGAAAGCGATTTGAAAAACTAAGAATTTGGGGTTTCTTGAGGAATTAAAGTTTTGGGGTTTACATCCTAACCAATTTCGGTTGGTTAGTTTTGGGTGGTGTGTGAAGGCTTTTGGGTGGCGGAAATTTGGGTTGAAGTCTTTGGAGAAGAAGAAGGGGATCGGCCATTACTCGATCTTTGGTTGGGCTTCATTTGAGTTGGGCGGACCACACCCGGTTTGATCACTTTGGGTCGGTTTCTTATTTTTTGTGGGCTTAAGTTTTGTGGGCTTAAGTTATTTTGGGGCTTATGTTATTATGTGGGATTAAGTTATTTGTTTTGACTTTAGACTTTTGGGCCTCGATTTTGGGCCTTGGTTTTTGGGGCGGTCCATTTTGTATTTTAAGTGGATCTTCAAGTTGGGCCAAACCAGGTGTATGGGCGGGTTAAGGCTTAAGTTATTGAACACAGTCAGCTTAGATAAATCGGTTTGGGATTTGGGTTGACCCTTTAGCAGTCGACTTTGACCCGAGTTGACTTTTGACCGGGGTTGACTTTGACCGGATTGACCCAATTTGATATTTTAACTTCGGTTTATGATTCGGTTTATTAGGATAGGTCTAGGGCTTTTAGCATGCTTGGCCTTAGGCTAGGACCTTTATATATACGTGTGTATGCGTGTATTAAATATTATGTGATTTTGCAAGATTTTATGATATCTGTGCGCTATAACACTTAGACATCAATCTAATTAATAACGCGTAAACCAAAAATACATGAATCAAGATACACCTTCGTTCTCGAAATAATATCTATACAATAATGTTCAATAATCGTAAAACAAAATTTATTGCACTCTTTTAGAACTCTCCACGCCTCAAGTCTTAGAATTGAGTTTTATGGTTGATTGATGTCATATGTTAGGTGGGCATTTATTGAATGTGTCATAAATGGCCCGTTAAGCGTTATATAGGGGGTATTCATTGAATGTGCCATGAATGACCCGGTATTCATTGAATGTGTCATGAATGACCATTGTTTGGACTACCCTGAGAGAACTAAGGTATTAGCCTTGGGGTTAGTTGTATTCCTGAGTGTACGGGAATGTAAGGTTGGGTATTCCTTGAATGTGGCCCTAAGGTACATAGGTTGTGAAATATGTGTATAAGAAAAGTAATTGATTAATTAATAAGATAAAATTCTTTGATTATGCGAGTGTATTTGGGTTACATTTTGAATACCTATAGGATATCTACACATATTATATAAAATTGCTAACTTTCTTTGCGGGAGGTAGGACTTAATAACATTTTGTCTGGGGGGGCGGTCCTACCCTTATACAACAGTGGATATCGGTAAGTTTTAATGCAATGATTTAGATATTAAAATGAGATATTTGAATGAGTTAATATAATGGAAGTCTTGTTTGGGAAGAACTATGCCGGTTGAAATGACCGGAACTACACGTCTTCCAAGCTGATAATGATTAAGTTATGGGAAAATATAAAGTGGTTATTTGGATAATTAAAGTATGATAATGTTTATATGTGGTTAGTCTACTCATACCAAAGAAATTCAATTTGTTGACCCATGTTTGTTTTGTTTTGGCAAACGTGGGTGTGTTCTTGGGAACATAGGTGGAAGGCGATGGAACCGTGGCGTGTGATTTGGATTCTTGTGCCGGAGCAGTCCGGGGAGTTTAATTTTTAGGTCTGTTCTTTTTTGGAAGTATGTAATAGTGTAGTTTCATATTCATATGGAATGAGAATACGATGTTGAGGACCTGTTATTCTTAGAATTTTATATTAATGATTTTTGAATGGAAGAGAGACTTTTTGGAGTTTTGTTGTTAAGATTATTTATGATGTGGGTTTTAGGTTTTGACATGTGTAGTATCCACCCCGTCATAGCCTGGGTTTTTAGACAATTGAATATAGTGATGTTTGAGATATTTATATTTCAAATATTCATTTTTTTAATTGTTTAGAAATTCGGGCTGTGACATTTTGGTATCAGAGCTTAGGTTAGCCTAGATTTGGAAGGTCTAGGTGATCCTCGGAATGTGGTGATTGATTGGGTGTGTTTGAGTTTAAGATGTTTGAAGTACTAATAGAAGTTAGTTTTGTTAGGTGATGGCTGGAGATGACAATGACGTTACTGGTACTGGAAGTAATACCATATCTGCTGATTTGGGATCAATATTAACTCAGTTGGTGCAAACTATTCAGAGGGGTCAACATGCTAATCTAGGAGATCCTTTTGCTAGGAGAAACAAGGATTTTGTTACTTTAGGAGGCCAGAAGTTCAAGGGAGAGAAAGGGGCCATTGATGCTGAGAAATGGGTTACTATGTGTGAGTCCGTGTTTGCTAAGATGCAACTCACTGAGGTGCAGAAGCAGGAGTTGGCTTCTCACCAGTTAGAAGGATCAGCTTTATTTTGGTGGAGGTCTATCAAGGATAATGTGGATGTTGGAAATATGACTTGGGAGGATTTCCAAGTAAGATTTGAGGGAAGGTTTGTTCCTAATGCTGTTAAGGAGCAATTAACTGAGGAATTCTTTCATCTGACCCAAGGAGGGAAAACTGTTACGGAGTACGTGACTAAGTTCAATGAACTATCGAGGTATGTTCCTTATCTAGTGGATACCCAAGTAAAGAAGAACCAGAAGTTCATCCGTGGACTAGAGCCATGTCTATCGAGTTATTTGATACCCTTTGATTCAGAAACTTTTGATCGCGTGTTAGATTTGGCATTAAGATATGAACAATTGGATAATAAACCCAGAGATGAGAAGATTAAAGAGAATGCCCCAAAACAAGCCAGCTTACACCTTATTTCTAGTCACCCGCCAAGGGCGGAGAAAAAAAAGAAGATCACCCATATAATAGGCAAACAAGTAAGCATGTGGATAAGGACGCGAGTGCTTCGCTAAAGAGATTTGATGGTAATTGTTTGAACTGCGGGGAGGTTGGACATACTATTCGAAGATGTTCTAAACCCAATGAACTAGTAGGCAAGTGTTATAAATGTGGACAGTTGGGACACTATGGGAAGAACTGCACTGGTTAATGTTAGGTATGTTTGAATTTATTGTTTGCTAGTTTCCTTTATTGGTACTTAGTGTGTAAGGAATTATCGTATGATTATGAAAATAAAATGCTGGTTGCTTTAATGGTTAGTTTCTTATGAAATTTATAATTGAAATTGTTCAGTATGTTATAGTGTTGTTTTCCTAACGGAGTTTTCTATTTTTTTAAGTAAGTATTGACTAAAGAAGAAATGGTTATTTTAAAATTTCATATTTGAGTAATTTGGAATTTACCCAAGGAATAAGGAAAACCCTTTTTATAAAGGTTGGAGTTAAAAGTTTTATATTGTCCAAGTTATGTATATCGTTGGTGTGTGATCCAATATACATAACATCTCTCTGTATGCATCGTTGGAGTTTGATCCAGTGTATACAGGTACACCGTTGGAGTGTGATCCAGTGTGCATACCACACATTGTTGGTGTTTGATCCTATGTGATGGTAGAGAGTTAGTATGCATCGTTGGTGTGTGAACCAGTGTATACTTGCATATCGTTGGTGTGTGAGCCAGTATGCATGCATCGCATTGTAGGTGTTTGATCCTATGTGATGGTGGACATAGTGTAGGCCGTTGATAATATGAATCAGTCTACACGTTTTATTTTTATTTTCGAACATGTGGTGTTTGTGAGACACTGAGAGAAATGTTGATATATGTGTAAACACTAAGGTGGTGGATGAAACATATGAGTTTTTAAACAAATAGAACTTATACGGAAGATCGTTAAAAAGGAAATTATAATATGTATATTTTTTAAACGCCTTGGATTAGTTGGGAAATACTAAGAGTGGAACTAACTGCCTCGGTGTGAGAGGAACTACATTGCCTTCTTAGTATGATTTAACTTGAAGAATATGAGTTTTGCTAAATTGTGAAATAATGGGTTTACTTAAGTGTTGGAAATTGAAGAAATTAATTACGTTTATTCTTTTGAGTTGTGTATGCTAGCGTATACACGTATTTCTTGGGTTCAATACATATATAGACACTTTCAAAGTATGTGATTTGAATATTAGTATGTCTATCTATATGATATTGTATATGTGTATTCCTTTTAAGGTGTGTATACTTGCGTATACACGTATGTCTTATTTTACTTGTTTGACGTACTGTTTGTTTGGTTAATCTACACTCTACCTTGAATCTCGGGACGAGATCCTTTTAAGGTGTGTATATTATAACACCCCGTGTTTTTATTATACGTATTTTTCTATTTAATTAATTAATTTAATTGTTTATTTTAAAAATTCGTCGGATTGGACTCGGAATACGTGGGCTTGGTTTTGGGCCCGAGTCGGTGTTGGGCTTGGGTTTCGGACCCAAGTATATAAACACATTGTTCTAGAGAATAGGGTTTGAGAAGAGAATAAAATATAAAAAATGGAGGCACAGAAAGAAACTGGTTTGATGGAGAGGTAGAGCACGACGATTCGGGCTAGGAAAAGTTTTATTCTGAGATCTAGCTGGTTCGGAGCGCGCTAAAGGTGAGTAGAGAATACCTCAATTCATTTAAACATGAAATTTCTTACTCTTTACAAAGATGTTTTGGTTTACCGAAAAGTTATCTTGCTATCGGTTTTACCTTTACTTGCTCATGTTAAGTTTACGTGTTTACTCCCTCTGTATCTATGTAGAGGAATTGGAGAATACCTATTGTGTTCACATGATAAATTTTATATGGTTTAACTGCTGTTATTGTTGGTTCGAGATTGTCGACATTGTCGACAGAAAATCTGCCCCAATCCTTTGAAATAAAACGAATACATAATTTGTTTTTGATTACTGTAAGTGGAACTAGATAAGTATCTATGCGTTTCTTTGATTGGTATTGACGGCAATTTGTTGGTGTCGTCTTGACCGGATTTGTCGAAGTCATCCTGAGCGTTAATGGCAAAGACACCCAGGCGTCTTTCCAAGAATCTAAATTCAAACTGGGATTCGGTTGTTTTTGTGTTGGTTGTTGAGGTATGTTTGAATGTTGGTAGTTTGTGGGGGGTTGAAGCTTTGAACATATGTTAATGGCGGTCGGATCTGTGATTTGAAAGCGATTTCGAAAACTAAGAATTTGGGGTTTCTTGAGGAATTAAAGTTTTGGGGTTTTACATCCTAACCAATTTCGGTTGGTTAGTTTTGGGTGGTGTGTGAAGGCTTTTGGGTGGCCGGAAATTTGGGTTGAAGTGCTGGAGAAGAAGAAGGGGATCGGCCATTACTCCTGATGCTGTGGTTGGGCTTCATTTGAGTTGGGCCGGACCACACCAGTTTGATCACTTTGGGTCGGTTTCTTATTTTTTTGTGGGCTTAAGTTTTGTGGGCTTAAGTTATTTTGGGGCTTATGTTATTATGTGGGATTAAGTTATTTGTTTTGACTTTAGACTTTTGGGCCTCGATTTTGGGCCTTGGTTTTGGGGTCAGTCCATAGTATTTTAAGTGGATCTTCAAGTTGGGCCAAACCAGTGTATGGGCCGGGTTAAGGCTTAAGTTATTGAACCTGGTCAGCTTAGATAAATCGGTTTGGGACTGGGTTGACCCCTTAGCAGGTCGACTTTGACCAGAGTTGACTTTTGACCAGGGTTGACTTTGACCAGTTGACCCAATTTGATATTTTAACTCGGTTTATGATTCGGTTTATTAGGATAGGTCTAGGGCTTTTAGCATGCTTGGCCTTTAGGCTAGACCTTTATATATACGCAGTGTATGCGTGTATTAAATATTATGTGATTTTGCAGTATTTTATGATATGCAACGCTATAACACTTAGACATCAATTTAATTAATAACGCGTAAACCAAAAATACATGAACCAAGATACACCTTCGTTCTCAGAAATGATATCTATACAATAATGTTCAATAATGCGTAAACAAAATTTATTGCACTCTTTTAGAACTCTCCACGCCTCAAGTCTTAGAATTGAGTTTTATGACTGTTGATGTCATATGTTAGGTGGGCATTTATTGAATGTGTCATAAATGGCCCGTTAGCGTTATATAGGGGTATTCATTGAATGTGCCATGAATGACCCGGGTATTCATTGAATGTGCCATGAATGACCAGATTGTTTGGACTACCCTAGAGAGGAACTAAGGTATTCGCCTTGGGTTAGTTGTATTCCTTGAGTGTAATGAATGTAAGGTTGGGTATTCCTTGAATGTGGGAATGACCTAAGGTACATAGGTTGTGAAATATGTGTATAAGAAAAGTAATTGATTAATTAATAAGATAAAATTCTTGATTATCGCGAGTGTATTTGGGCTTGCATTGAATACCTATAGGATATCTACACATATTATATAAAATTGCTAACTTTCTTTTTTTTCAGGGGGTAGGACTTAATAACATTTTGTGCGGGGGACGCCGTCCTACCCTTATCTGGCCGATGGATATCGGTAAGTGTTAATGCAATGATTTAGATATTAAAATGAGTGATTTGAATGAGTTAATATAATGGAAGTCTTGTTTGGGAAGACGCTTATGCGGTTGAAATGATGAACTACCGTCTTCCAAGTGATAATGATTAAGTTATGGGAAAATATAAAGTGGTTATTTGGATAATTAAAGTATGATAATGTTTATATGTGGTTAGTCTACTCATACCAAAAAATTCAATTTGCTGACCCATGTTTGTTTTGTTTTGGCTTAGCGTGGGTGTGTTCTTAGGGAACATAGGTGGAAGCGCGATGGAACCGTGGTATGCAGTGATTTGGATTCTTGTCCGGAGCAATCGGGAGTTTAATTTTTAGGTCTGTTCTTTTTGGAAGTATGTAATAGTGTAGTTTCATATTCATATGGAATGAGAATACGATGTTGAGGACCTGTTATTCTTAGAATTTTATATTAATGATTTTTGAATGGAAGAGAGACTTTTTGGAGTTTTGTTGTTAAGATTATTTATGATGTGGGTTTTAGGTTTTGACATGTGTAGTATCCACCCCGTCATAGCCTGGGTTTTTAGACAATTGAATATAGTGATGTTTGAGATATTTATATTTCAAATATTCATTTTTTAATTGTTTAGAAATTCAGTACATGACATTTTGGTATCGAGCTTAGGTTAGCCTAGATTTGGAAGGTCTAGGTGATCCCCGGAATGTGGTGATTGATTGGGTGTGTTTGAGTTTAAGATGTTTGAAGTACTAATAGAAGTTAGTTTTGTTAGGTGATGGCCGGAGATGACAATGACGTTATCGGTAATCGGAAGTAATACCATATCTGGCGATTTGGGATCAATATTAACTCGGTTTGGTGCAAAACTATTCGAGGGGTCAACATGCTAATCTAGGAGATCCTTTGCTAGGAGAAACAAGGATTTTGTTACTTTAGGAGGCCGAAGTTCAAGGGAGAGAAAGGGGCCATTGATCTTTGAGAAATGGGTTACTATGTGTGAGTCCGTGTTTGCTAAGATGCAACTCATTTGAGGTGCGAAGCGGGGAGTTGGCTTCTCACCGTTAGAAGGATCGACTTTATTTTGGTGGAGGTCTATCAAGGATAATGTGGATGTTGGAAATATGACTTGGGAGGATTTCCAAGTAAGATTGAGGAAGGTTTGTTCCAATGTTGTTAAGGAGCAATTAACCGAGGAATTCTTTCATCCGACCCAAGGAGGGAAAAATTTCGCTACGAGTACGTGACTAAGTTCAATGAACTATCGAGGTATGTTCCTTATCTAGTGGATACCCAAGTAAAGAAGAACCCGAACTTAAGTTCATCCGTGGACTAGAGCCATGTCTATCGAAGTTATTTGATACCCTTTGATTGAAAACTTTTGATCGCGTGTTAGATTTGGCATTAAGATATGAACAATTGGATAATAAACCCGAGAGATGAGAAGATTAAAGAGAATGCCCCAAAACAAGCCAAACTTTACACCTTATTTCTAGTCACCCACGCCAAGGGGCAGAAAAAGTCAAAGATCACCCATATAATAGGCAAACAAGTAAGCATGTGGATAAGGGCCGAGTGCTTCGCTAAAAGATTTGATGGTAATTGTTTTGAATCTGGGGAGGTTGGACATACTATTCGAAGATGTTCTAAACCCAATGAACTAGTAGGCAAGTGTTATAAATGTGGGCCGGTTGGGACACTATGGGAAGAACCGCTGACCTTTGGTTAATGTTAGGTATGTTTGAATTTATTGTTTGCTAGTTTCCTTTATTGGTACTTAGTGTGTAAGGAATTATCGTTATGATTATGAAAATAAAATCTTTGGTTGCTTTAATGGTTAGTTTCTTATGAAATTTATAATTGAAATTGTTCAATGTTATAGTGTTGTTTTCCTAACGGAGTTTTCTATTTTTAAGTAAGTATTGACTAAAGAAGAAATGGTTATTTTAAAATTTCATATTTGAGTAATTTGAATTTACCCAAGGAATAAGGAAAACCCTTTTATAAAGGTTGGAGTTAAAAGTTTTATATTGTCCAAGTTATGTATATCGTTGGTGTGTGATCCAATATACATAACATCTCTCAGTATGCATCGTTGGAGTTTGATCCGGTGTATCACGTACACCGTTATGTGTGATCCAAATTATACCACACATTGTTGGTGTTTGATCCTATGTGATGGTAGAGAGTTAGTATGCATCGTTGGTGTGTGAACCAAAGTATACTTGCATATCGTTGGTGTGTGAGCCAGTATGCATGCATCGCATTGTAGGTGTTTGATCCTATGTGATGGTGGACATAGTGTAGGCCGTTGATAATATGAATCAGTCTACACGTTTTATTTTTTTTTTGAACATGTGGTGTTTGTGAGACACTGAGAGAAATGTTGATATATGTGTAAACACTAAGGTGGTGGATGAAACATATGAGTTTTTAAACAAATAGAACTTATACGGAAGATCGTTAAAAAGGAAATTATAATATGTATATTTTTTAAACGCCTTGGATTAGTTGGGAAATACTAAGAGTGGAACTAACTGCCTCGGTGTGAGAGGAACTACATTGCCTTCTTAGTATGATTTAACTTGAAGAATATGAGTTTTGCTAAATTGTGAAATAATGGGTTTACTTAAGTGTTGGAAATTGAAGAAATTAATTACGTTTATTCTTTTGAGTTGTGTATGCTAAGCGTATACACGTATTTTGGGGTTCAATCACATTATATAGACACTTTCAAAGTATGTGATTTGAATATTAGTATGTCTATCTATATGATATTGTATATGTGTATTCCTTTTAAGGTGTGTATACTTGCGTATACACGTATGTCTTATTTTACTTGTTTGACGTGTCTTGTTTGTTTGGTTAATCTACACTCTACCTTGAATCTGGGGGCGAGATCCTTTTAAGAATGTGTATATTATAACACCCGTGTTTTTATTATCACGTATTTTTCTATTTAATTAATTAATTTAATTGTTTATTTTAAAATTAAAATTCGGATTGGACTCGAATACGTGGGCTTGGTTTTGGGCCCGAAGTCGGTGTTGGGCTTAGGTTTGGACCCAAGTATATAAACACATTGTTCTAGAGAATAGGGGTTGAGAAGAGAATAAAATATAAAAAAAATGGAGGCCTGAAAGAAACCGGTTTGATGGAGAGGTAGAAACGCGACGATTTCGGGCTAGGAAAAGTTTTATTCCTACGAGATCTAGCCGGTTGGGAGCTAAAGGTGAGTAGAGAATACCTCAATTCATTTAAACATGAAATTTCTTACTCTTACAAAGATGTTACGGGTTTACCGAGAAAGTTATCTTCTATCGGTTTTACCTTTCTTGCTCATGTTAAGTTTACGTGTTTTACTCCCTCCGTATCTATGTAGAGGAATTGGAGAATACCTATTGTGTTCACATGATAAATTTTATATGGTTTAACTAACATTGTTATTGTTGGTTCGAGATTGTCGACATTGTCGATGAAAAAATCTCCCAATCCTTTGAAATAAAACGAATACATAATTTGTTTTGATTCATCGTAAGTGGAACTAGATAAGTATCTATCGTTTCTTTGATTGGTATTGACGGCAATTTGTTGGTGTCGTCTTGTGGATTGTCGAAGCTCATCCTGACGCGTTAATGGCAAAGACACCCGGCGTCTTTCCGATGAACGAAATTCAAACCGGGATTCGGGTTGTTTTGTGTTGGTTGTTGAGGTATGTTTGAATGTTGGTAGTTTGTGGGGGTTGAAGCTTTGAACATATGTTAATGGCGGCCGGATCCGGTGATTTGAAAGCGATTTGAAAACTAAGAATTTGGGGTTTCTTGAGGAATTAAAGTTTTGGGGTTTTACATCCTAACCAATTTCGGTTGGTTAGTTTTGGGTGGTGTGTGAAGGCTTTTGGGTGGCCGGAAATTTGGGTTGAAGTGCTGGAGAAGAAGAAGGGGATCGGCCATTACTCCCGATCTTTGTGGTTGGGCTTCATTTGAGTTGGTACCACCACACGGTTTGATCACTTTGGGTCGGTTTCTTATTTTTTTGTGGGCTTAAGTTTTGTGGGCTTAAGTTATTTTGGGGCTTATGTTATTATGTGGGATTAAGTTATTTGTTTTGACTTTAGACTTTTGGGCCTCGATTTTGGGCCTTGGTTTTGAAATTTTGGTCCATAGTATTTTAAGTGGATCTTCAAGTGGGCCAAACCGGTGTATGGGCGGGTTAAGGCTTAAGTTATTGAACCCGGGTCACTTAGATAAATCGGTTTGGGACTGGTTGACCCTTAGCGGTCGACTTTGACCGAGTTGACTTTTGACCGGGGTTGACTTTGACCAATTGACCCGATTTGATATTTTAACTTCGGTTTATGATTCGGTTTATTAGGATAGGTCTAGGGCTTTTAGCATGCTTGGCCTTAGGCTAGGACCTTTATATATCGTATGCATGCGTGTATTAAATATTATGTGATTTTGCAAGATTTTATGATATGCAACGCTATAACACTTAGACATCAATTTAATTAATAACGCCAGAAACCAAAAAATACATGAACCAAGATACACCTTCGTTCTCGAAAAATGATATCTATACAATAATGTTCAATAATCGTAAAAACAAAATTTATTGCACTCTTTTAGAACTCTCCATACTCAAGTCTTAGAATTGAGTTTTATGACCGGCTGATGTCATATGTTAGGTGGGCATTTATTGAATGTGTCATAAATGGCCCGTTAAAGCGTTATATAGGGGTATTCATTGAATGTGCCATGAATGACCCGGTATTCATGAATGTGCCATGAATGACCAGTTGTTTGACTACCCTAGAGAGGAACTAAGGTATTCGCCATGGGTTAGTTAGTTGTATTCCTTGAGTGTACGGGAATGTAAGGTTGGGTATTCCTTGAATGTGGCGGGAATGACCTAAGGTACATAGGTTGTGAAATATGTGTATAAGAAAAGTAATTGATTAATTAATAAGATAAAATTCTTCGATTATGCGAGTGTATTTGGGCTTGCATTGGAATACCTATAGGATATCTACACATATTATATAAAATTGCTAACTTTCTTTTGCAGGAGGGTAGGACTTAATAACATTTTGTGCAGGGACGCGGTCCTACCCTTATACAGCAGTGGATATCGGTAAGTGTTAATGCAATGATTTAGATATTAAAATGAGTGATTTGAATGAGTTAATATAATGGAAGTCTTGTTTGGGAAGACGCTATGCCGGTTGAAATGACGGAACTACCTGTCTTCCAAGCTGATAATGATTAAGTTATGGGAAAATATAAAGTGGTTATTTGGATAATTAAAGTATGATAATGTTTATATGTGGTTAGTCTACTCATACCAGCAAATTCAATTTGCTGACCCATGTTTGTTTTGTTTTGGCAACGTGGGTGTGTTCTTGGGAACATAGGTGGAAGGCAGTGGAACCGTGGCGTGTGATTTGGATTCTTGTCTGGAGCAGTCCGGGAGTTTAATTTTTTAGGTCTGTTCTTTTTGGAAGTATGTAATAGTGTAGTTTCATATTCATATGGAATGAGAATACGATGTTGAGGACCTGTTATTCTTAGAATTTTATATTAATGATTTTTGAATGGAAGAGAGACTTTTTGGAGTTTTGTTGTTAAGATTATTTATGATGTGGGTTTTAGGTTTTGACATGTGTAGTATCCACCCCGTCATAGCCTGGGTTTTTAGACAATTGAATATAGTGATGTTTGAGATATTTATATTTCAAATATTCATTTTTTTAATTGTTTAGAAATTCGGGCTGTGACAGTTATCAATCTCACTCATTATATTAGGTGTATTATTTTCGCCACATCATGTCCTAGTGTTTTGCCGGGTGGAAAATACAAAAAAAAAATGAAAATAAATAGACACATCATCACTTAACTGACGGATGCTAACATATTGCTATTTTTGTGAAATCGGACATAGTACATTGATACGTTTGTGAAAAAAAAAATTATATATTGATACAAGTGTTAATAGGACCTAAGTACGTTGCATATTTCTGTATTTAAACCCAAACTAATTATTAACTTATCTCTGTGTCTAGTAGTTCTCAAATATAATCATTTGCATTGACTTTTTGATCATTTCTCTACTTTGTAGTCTTAAGTAATATTCACTTGCAAAGATTATGTCATCCTATAAGTAATATTTTTCAGGAATTGGATCTTAAGCCTATTTTATTGAAGATTCAGAAATTTCTTGTTATGAGAAGCGTGGAGAGAAAGAGTTTCCAAGAAGTTAAGATAAAGAGAATCATCCAGCAAACCCAAAACATATAACTCTTGCACCTGCGCATCACCTTCATCCACAAGCTTCTTGTCTCCCATGGTTTCAGTCTTCACCATCTCCACAAGCTCCCCAATACTTTTAACAAGAGGATCTACTGGCTCAATCGAATCTCTCTTACGTTTTTGCTGCGAGCTACTTGTATTACTCTTTGCTCGTGACGTAGTCGGAACCTGTCTTTGGTTAGGTGGTCCATTTGCTGGAGTATTCTATACATATGTAGGAGATTCTTCATTATCAGATGGGATATCATGAGAAGGATTATATTGTGTGTCATCCATGGGTACATCCTGTGATGTGTAAGGATCATAGTCCCCACAAATTGTGACATTAGGGAAGTAATCACTCCATGAATCTGGTTATCCTCATCTCCATCACTTTCAATATTCTCAACCTTTGCAACATCATCATTGGGGGATTAGGTCATTGAATTGGATGTTTGTGATTAAACATTTCATCGCCCGAAGCTAGGGTGGGCTCAAACAAGGATTCTAACAACTCCCTATTCATCAACGGAGCATGCCCGAATTGACCGATCAACGGATATTTCGCTTTATAAAAAAAAAAAAAAAAAAAAAAAAATCAAATTAAACAAATAAAATAATATGCATACGCTTATATAACTTGTATGAACAAAAAAATATGGGTTTCTACCTCAATTAAGTCGTCCCAAACTTCATCTGGGAATTCAAAGACACCTCCAACAAAATCGACTCCATGTCCCGTCCGTTTTGATAGTAACCTCCATGCCGCATATTGCTTTCGAAGGTAATCTCATTGGTTCTTGAGTTGCCTTTGTGTATATTAGACATTGTAATTCTTACTCATTTTTTCATTAATCTTAGTCCATGACTCTGATTTTAATGAAGTTCCACTAAAGCCTTTATTATTAACCTCGTCCAAACACATTTCGATGAAATATTTTTTCCACGTATCATCAGTCTTTAACCTAAGATTTGGAGCAGATTTCTCAACCATTTCCTGAGTTGCTTTTTTCTCTTTCTTAACTCTTGGAGTTAATTTTTCCTTCCGAGGACCCATGCTTAATGTCATTCATTAGCCATTTAAATGAATTTAAAGTATTTGACTAATAAAATAAAAAAATACATAGAAAAGACTAATTCATGAAATGGTCAGAAATGGATGATGCATAACTTGGCTGGACTCAATCTCTGACCATGAATGATCCGTGTTTCAAATACACTGCACACTCGAGTGTTTGCATATAAAGGTGACGATTTAAGATACAGTAGTTTCATCCATGGGAACAAGCTCACTGATGTTATACTAACAGGTACCATTTCAAAATACACCATAGGTTATGAATCTAGGTAATACTTGCCTATAACTCCTATAGGAAAATACTTTGCTTCAAAATGCAACAAAACTAAATGAGACTGCCACTGTTTCTCAGGTGCTAATGGAACAATTGATGGCAAAGGTCAAACATGGTGGGACAAGATTGAAATACACTCGCCGGACATTGATTGAAATTTTGTACTCTAAACAGATACAAATTTCTAATCTCACATTGTTGAACTCTCCACAATGGGTTGTTCATCCAGTTTACTTGCAGGAGAACTCCGCAAGTGAAGACTTCATCCAGGGTTCTAGCAGAATGGGGGATCCTGCCAAAGATATGTTGGATCTACTTCTGGGACCCCTGCTAAAAAAACCTCAAATTGAACTGACAATGCATGAAGCTGTTTTAGATTAGATCCCTTGGACAACATGTTCCAAGAACGGCGTCAAAAGGAGGAGTTTGGTACCCAAGTGTTTCCATTAATGAAGAAGAAGAGCAGTCTTAAAGACAAAGTGCCATGTTTCTAGATTGAATATTTTCATGAAGGCAGTCAAAGGGTCAAAGGCTCTTTACAGTGAAGCTACTACTAGTATTCACTGTTTTGAACAAGAAAAAGAGTGGAATTCTAATTATTTACCTTGAGACTGTAAGGAGGAGGTCCGTTATGTTCATTGTAAGAACGACTTACTACAGCACCCGTTTTTTATCTCCCAGATTGGTCTAAGGTTTTTGAGGTTACTTGTGATGCTAGTAAGATCGGTATTGGTGCTACTCTCAGCCAGGGTGGTCATCCTATTGAGTACTTCAGTGAGAAACTGAAACAGCTGCAACTTAATTTTTCCATTTATGATGCTGAGTTGTATGCTGTATGCTCTTAGTCGTGCTCTTATTCATTGGCGACACTATCTCATCCATCGTGAATTTATTATTAATTCTGGCCATGATGCTCTGAGGTTTTTGGGTACCCAATAGAAGGTTTCAGATAGACAGGCTCGGTTTTCTAACATTCTACAGGCTTATGTTTATCATCTTAAGCACAAGCCTGGTAAAGACAATCAGGCTGCAGATGCCCTTAGTCATTGTGTTCATGCCCTGGTCATGCTGCGTTCTCATGTGCCTGATTTTGATTCCTTTCATGCCTTATATGCCGCTGACCAAGACTTTGCTTCTATTTATGTTGATTGCGCTTCTCACCAGGGGGCAATGGGTATAAGTATTACTAGTGTGAGCACTTCTCAATATTTCTTATAGTTTGATTATATTCACAATTACTGTTACATTTTTATTCATTAAACCACCTTCCGATCAAGTATAACATACCATTTACATTGTCATTAACAATTTACCTTGACCTTAAATCAAGAACAAAAGTATAGACTCTACAGCCTATGGGACTCCTTATCTAGACATCTAATCCTACTTGAAAAACGATTAGAGGATATTGCTTGGAATTCGTGGTGTGAATAGCACATGTACACATTGAGCAGTTGTGGAAAAATGATGCACCTTACCATTAGCAATTTGATTTTGACTTCATCAGATAAATGTCATATATAATTATCTTTACTACTTACAGATTATGAAAGCGCATAAGCAGAAGTGAATGCTTGTAGTGGAACATACAAATATGGGATATTTAGAAAGTGCTTAGTAGTTGTACTTCTGTATTCTTATATTTAATCAAACCATTATTTCAGAAGTACATTCGGGAGCATTGAGTGGACAGTTTGGCATAGCTAAAACCATGTCTTCACTCAGAGAACGTTTCTATTGGCCTACTATGCGTAAGGAGACTAACGCTTTTATTCAAGAGCTGCTATGTTTGTCAGACAGCTAAGGGTATTCACTCTAACGCTGGTCTCTACACACCTCTCACTTTAACGTTTGTCAGACACCCGCGGAATCAATTGCTCCACCGGAGGGGTCGCCACTATGAAGGAAGTGATCTGACAGTTCTCTTTCCTGGTTACTTTCTAAAGGTTCTTAACCTATAACAAAAGGATATTCTCGACTAGAACATCGTGTGCCTACTATTGCCTTGTAGACACAATGCCTCTGAATTTTTAAGACCACCATCCTAGTATCTCCAAACAATAACAGGATGTGATCATCTTCTAAACCATAAACAAAAACCAAAAGGTCGTCTTATACAAGAATCTGCCCATTTAGTATGTAAAGCTTTTTACTTTATAATCTATGCTTAACTAGCTAGATAGTCTTATATAAATAACACATATTAATCAATACTAGTTATATGCATCATTCAAAACATGTTGATTAATCAATATATATTACAACGAAGGAATTGTTTCCAACGCATTCAAACATCTTTGCCAATCAAAAGAACAACAAAAACAAAAAAACAAACAGATATATAAATGGTACACACAACACATACTAAGAATGGATCAAAGATAAATATAGTAGAGAAATCGATATTTGCTAGAAAAAAATAATAAAACACGAATTTTACGTACCTATTTATTATAGCGCCAACAATGACCTTGCTCTGAAACTGTACGTCAAGGCTAGGGCTACACTGAAAGTCGTCTCAACTTTTGCTGAACGGAGAGAGTTTGACAAAATACTCATATACTCAAAGCAGGTAGTTGGCATGTGGTTTGTTCTTTGTGACACCATATTTCTCGCAATCGTTTAGAGGATGGGGACTATGCGTGTCTTCTAATATTTCAACGACATTGTAGTTCTTTGACTCAAATGCACTCTCTTACCCTAGCAGGTTGGGTACACACCTGAGTACCTATTTCTTCTGCAAACTATTCTACGGTCAGATCCGCAGGTAACTTGCTTGCCTTAGATCTCAATAGTTTTGATAGCTACTTGTAGACTACAGTCTCTGCTAGAATTTGTACCATATTAAGGTAATTAATATACATTTCATTATCGTCTGTGTTGTGGCAATGCCTCTTTGCATGTTGCCCAGAGGTCCTTGTGATGGTCCTTGCATTTTTCTTTTGCACATTGTTTCTTTTTTTACTCACATACTTATTACACCTGGATGATTAATGTTTTTTTCCCAAAAAATGTTTGATCGAGGATGCTTTACCGTTTTTGCTGAGTGGTCCTTTTGATTGGAGTATAATCCACCTGAAAAGTGCACGTCTCGTTTTCTTTTGGTCAGAAGATTTAGAAGATAACATTGAACTAATTGTGGATGACAGGGAGCTGTAAATTTTGCTTTGATGATATCTCAAATGGAGGGAGGGTGTCCAGTTGACTACAACACAATAACTGATCTCTTTCTTCAGGTTCATCCAGTTTTCACTCTTATGTTAGTTATATATTGTTAAATGTAACAGGGTTCGTCCATGTTTATGCATTTCTTTCAAAGTTAAAAAGGATTAGAAGTTGGACATTTGGTTCATGTCTCTGGATTTGTTCACTCCTGCTTGTCTAACCAGTAAAGTTATTACACCATATGACACTAGATGTTTTTCTGTGTTTTTACACCAGAGGAACATGATTAGTGAAGCAACTGCCTTTCTGTTAGATGTTTTGAAGCCAAACTTACCAGAGCATGCTTTCCTGCAAACAAAGATATTTAGTTGTTGATGGATATCTAGTTGCAGACGTTTCAGGATTCACTTTTCTGTTCCTGACCGTGACTTTTGGGTACTATTCAGGTCTTGGAGATAAACCTAGTGACGTTTCCTAATGTTGCTGATGCTGTTTTGGCTAATCGTATGTTCAGTCACTACAACCGTCCTCATATTGCACAACTCTGTGAAAAAGCTGGTTTGTTTATGCGTTCCCTTCAGGTTTGATTTCTGGAAATCTTTGTAAGCCATATGGATATTTTTAACGTAGATCTGGGGATATGTGTGTCCAGTAGCACAACGGTCAAACCTTGGTGGTTAGTCCGTTGTGGGATCAATTCCCACCTGTAGTCAATAATTTCTAAACTTTTCAAATTCTGAAAAGCTAAAAACCCAAAAGTTCAGATCAAAACTTCAACACTTATTCCACTAAGTCACATTGACACGGAAACGCATGTCGGTGTCCGCCACGGATACTAAGTGTCTGACACTGCAACCTATATGAAATAGGACACGCAGACACAGTTAATTAAAAAGAAAACTATTACTATTCTTAAGCTCAAGATCTTACAGAGTGCCTCTTTACAAAGAAATAACTATGAAAGTGAGCATATCACGGATTTATAACTTTGTTAATACTTTAGTTTCTTGGTCTGTTAGGGCATAGAAGAAACCCTAGTTTGAAATTTTATGCACAATGTGTCCATGTGTCTGTGTGTCTGACACTGGTATTTTTGAGAATATGAAGTAGCCATTACATAGTTATTTGGTGCTTTGTGGAACACCAAGTCTCCCAGTCATATGTATCCGTCGTGTTGAGCAGCCCAGAAACCGAAGTTTCCGTTGAACTTCCATACTTTCAAGAAATTCAGGTCTAAATTCCCACCTCTGCGGGGAAAGGGATTGAAGGGTGCAGGCGTAATCTAGGATAAGTTTTATAAATGAAAAATGTTAAAATAATAGCTGGGTGTATTCTTTCAATTGAGCTTTTTGTTCTTGCAGCATTATAGCGACTTGCCGGATATAAAACGTGTCATCATGAACACACATGCCATTGAGCCACAGGTCTGTTACTTAATGCTCTCATTTTGGGTTGAATATGTGTAAGATATTATCTAGATGTGTTATTTTTCAGTCACTTGTAGAATTCTTTGGAAGCCTCTCCAGAGAATGGGCACTGGAATGCATGAAGGACCTATTGCTGGTTAATTTGAGAGGGAATCTCTAGATAATTGTGCAGGTCTGTATCATTAATTTTTCGGTTTTTGTAGCGACAATTCCTGGGTTTTAAATGAGGCTCACCAACAATTCTCGGTACAGACTGCCAAAGAATACCGTGAGCAGTTGGGTGTTGACGCATGCATAAGACTTTTTGAACAATTCAAGTCTTATGAAGGTTTATACTTTTTCTTGGGTTCATATCTGAGCTCCAGGTATTTTCTTTTCCAATTGGCAGTTTTTAAATCTAAAAATTATTTCTTGATCTTAACCTATGTAATAATTCCTTGACAGTGAGGACCCTGATATCCATTTCAAGTACATCAAGGCTGCTGCAAAAACTGGACAAATTAAAGAGGTCGAACAGGTGACAAGAGAGTCGAATTTCTACGACCCTGAGAAAACTAAGAACTTTTTAATGGAAGCCAAGCTCTCAGATGCGCGGCCTCTGATTAATGTCTGTGATCGTTTTGCTTTTGTCCCAGATCTCACTCATTACCTCTACTCTAACAACATGCTTCAATACATTGAAGGATATGTTCAGAAGGTAAGAACTTGAAGCTAAGTTTATGCTATAATATGAAAATAAGAAACTGTAGCAGCAACATCCACGTTAGAAAATTACAGCAAAGTTAATTGGATTCTCTGCTGTTTGCTTACAGATCCAGGAAATGCTCCATTAGTTATCGGACAGCTCCTTGATGATGAGTGTCCTGAGGATTTCATTAAAGGCCTAATTCTTTCAGTCCGTTCTCTTCTTCCAGTGGAGCCCCTTGTAGAGAAATGTGAGAAAAGGTGATCTGTTCATCTCTTCTCCCTTGCTCATATTTTAAAAAAAAATCCACGCATCATGCTCTTTTGTTGGTTTACAGGAATCGCCTCCTTTTACTAACACAGTTCTTGGAGCATCTTGTGAGTGAGGGAAGTCAAGATGTACATGTTCATGATGCTCTTGGTAAAATCATCATAAACAGTGATAATAATCCAGAGCAGTTTCTCACTACCAATCCCTACTATGATTCACATGTGGTGGGTATATACTGTGAGAAGAGGGACCGCACTTTGGCAGTTGTTGCTTATCGTAGAGGGCAATGTGATGATGAACTTATTAATGTCACAAACAAGAACTCCTTGTTCAAACTACAGGCCAGGTCCATGTTCTTTTATATCATGCTATTTTAACTAAGTTCATCCTATTTTGTCATTTTTAAAGAATTATTTTCATTTCAGATATGTTGTGGAAAGGTCGGATTCTGTTCTATGGGAGAAGGTTCTTAATGCTGATAATGTGTATAGAAGGCAGCTGATTGATCAAGTTGTATCTACTGCCTTGCCAGAAAGCAAGAACCCAGAACAAGTTTACACAGCTGTTAAAGCATTCATGACTGCAGATCTTCCACATGAGCTTATTGAACTTCTGGAAAAGATAGTACTTCAAACCCCTGCTTTCAGTCGGAACTTTAATTTACAGAATCTTCTAATTCTGACTGCTATCAAGGCAGAATCATCTAGAGTCATGGATTACATTAATAGACTAGACAACTTTGATGGTCCTGCGGTTGGAGAGGTGGCTGTTGAAGCAAAATTGTACGGAGAAGCGTTTGCTATCTTCAAGAAGTTCAACTTGAATGTCCAGGCTGTGAAAGTCCTCTTAGATAGCATCCGAAGCACTGATCAAGCTGTCGAGTTTGCATTTCATGTCAAGGAAGATGCTGTTTGGAGTGAGGTAGCCAAAGTCCAACTCAGGGAGGGGGCTAGTAAGCGATGCGATTGAGTCGTTTATCCGTGCTGATGATACCACTCAATTCGTAGGTGTTATCTGGGCTTCTGAGGATGCAAATGTGTATAATGACTTGGTGAGGTATCTACTAATGGTTAGGCAGAAGTCCAAGGAACCAAAGGTGGATAGCGAGCTTATCTATTCATATGCAAAGATTGATAGGCTGGGTGACATTGAAGAATTCATTCTCATGCCTAATGTTGCTAACCTCCAAAATATTGGTGACCAGCTGTTTGATGAAGCCCTTTATGAGGCTGCAAAGATCATATATGGTTTTATTTCTAACTGGGCCAAGATGACCTGCACACTTGTGATGCTGAAACAATTCCATAGTGCAGTTGATGCAGCTAGGAAAGCCAACAGCTCAAACACATGGAAGGAAGTTTGCTTTGCCTGTGTTGATGCCGAGGAGTTCCGCTTGGCACAAATTTGTGGGTGCAATATCATTGTCCAGGTGACACATGATCTTGCATTTTTTACTTTTAGTCATCATGTGGTATTATGTCTTACTAGTAGGTTCAGCTCTCCATTTAATCACAATTTCTTCTTTCTGAGAATCTCTTCCTCAATTTGGTATATTCTTGTTGCAAGGTGATTTTATGTTGTATTATCTGTTCTCTATTTCAGGTGGATGATTTGGAGGAGGTTAGTGATTATTATCAAAACAGAGGCCGCTTCAATGAGCTTATATCTCTTGTGGAGAGCGGTCTAGGGTTAGAGCGTGCACATATGGGCATCTTTACTGGGTTGGGGGTCTTATATGCTAGATACTGTCCACAGAAACTTATGGAACACATTAAACTGTTCTCAACTCGTCTTAACATTCCCAAGCTTATACGGGCTTGTGATGAACAACAGCACTGGAAAGAACTCACATACCTGTACATCCAATATGACGAGTTTGACAATGCAGCAACTACCATAATGAACCACTCTCCAGAAGCGTGGGACCACATGCAGTTCAAAGACATTGCAGTTAAAGTTGCAAATGTGGAGCTTTACTATAAAGCTGTGCACTTCTATTTGCAGGAACATCCTGATCTTATCAATGATATTCTTCATGTTCTTTCCCTTCGTGTGGACCATACACGTGTTGTGAGCATAATGCGCAAGGTAATCACATGTGCTGGTTGATGGTCTCTCTCTCTCTCTCTCACACACACACAAACACAGAGATTGCAATAAAGGTTCAAAAAATTTATATGAGTTTATCCTATTTTTATGTATATATATTGATTGTTTAAGGCTGGTCACCTGCGTCTTGTGAAGCCATACATGCTAGCAGTGCAGGGCAACAATGTTGCTGCTGTGAATGAGGCTATGAATGAGATTTATGTTGAGGAGGACTATGATAGGTTGCGAAAATCACTTGATTTGCATGATAACTTCGATCAGATAGGACTTGCACAAAAGGTAAAGAGAAGTTGTAATCTAATTTATGTCACCATTTTTTTAAATGAATGACTTTGAAAGAACCTATGGTGCTCATCTTTGCAGGTTGAGAAACATGAACTCCTAGAAATGAGGCGGGTAGCTGCTTATATTTACAAGAGAGCAGGCAGATGGAAGCAATCCATTGCCTTATCAACGAAAGACAACCAATACAAAGATGCGATGGAGACATGTTCACAGTCGGGCGAACACGAATTCTCTGAAGAATTACTTGCTTATTTCATTGAGCAGGTAGTAAACTCTGTTATCCTTAATTTCTTCAACTCTATTCTTCTAGAATAAAGAATTACATTATAAGATTTAAGCGGGTAAACTATTTCCCAGAGAGAGACTTTCATCTTCACCACCCTAATCATACGGTGGGTCAGTGTCAAGGCATCTTGTGGGTATCATAGCTTGAAGATTTTGTGTTTAATCTAGTAACTAACAAGCTAGTAAAAGTACTAAGCAAGTCCACTTGGTAATAACTTTACTTGTATTTATAACCATATCCTGGTTTATTCATGACTTTTAAGAAAGGTGCACTAGTGTCTTGCCTATATGTCTGCTATTCTTGTGTTGATAGATTCTTGTATCCTAGCGTTGATAGATTCCTGTGTGCTTCACTTTCCATTTTCCATGTGGGGCAGAGCCGCAATGTATGAAGACCGGATTTCTTCTTTTTTTGTTCAATTTACTTCCTTTAACTTGCGGTTAATGGATTCTGAAGTTTGGTTTAAATGCTGCTAAACCAAAAATTTGATTTTCTTATTTGGTTTTTATTCAGGGAAAGAAGGAATGTTTTGCTTCATGCCTATTTGTTTGCTATGATTTGATCCGGCCGGAAGTTGTGCTTGAACTAGCTTGGATGAACAATATGGTTGACTTTGCCTTCCCTTACCTCTTGCAGGTCAATTTCACATTACTTTCCTCGGTCCTTGTTATCTTGTCTCAATGCCTTTTCCTTACCTACCTGTATTTGTTTACAGTTTATCCGTGAGTACACTAGCAAGGTTGATGAATTCGTGAAGGACAAATTTGTATCTCTAAGTGAAGTCAAAGCTAAAGAAACAGAGGAGAAGGACATGGTTGCACAGCAGGCATTGTTTCCTGCACTTGGAAATGTCATTATTTTCAGTTTTTGGTGGGACTTTTGTCCTCCCTCACAGTATCATTTAGGCTCTACGAATTCAATGTATCTCGGTTTATTATTGAACTTTACCTAAACATCAAAGCCAATAAGTTTTCTGTCAATGCCTTGTTTCATTTCACTGGTCATTTCTTTGGTTGCTCCAAATTGGGCTTCTTGGTTGCTCGATCTGTTTCTCTCCTTTAGACCGGTCGACTTTGGCCCTGTAAAGCCCAGAAGTAGATTCCCAGACCATTTTGAAGTCCCCAGACCATCCTCGTATTCACTTGTAAAGTGGAGATCTGCTGTAAAATAAGTTAACTCTATTCGCTTTCTCGCTGCAGAACATGTATGCACAATTGCTGCCTCTTGCCTTGCCAGCCCCACCGATGCCAGGTATGGGAGGAAGTGGAATGGGCGGAGGATTTGCACCCCACCCACCAATGGCTGGTATGGCAATGCTCCCAATGCCTCCATCTGGCATGCCTCCAATGGGTACTTACTGATTTCCAGGTGAATGATGGAACAATATGCAGCAGCATCAGCAAATATACGGGTAGCTCAGCAGTGTGGGGACATGTGTTCCTCCATGTCGGTAGAGGAATTTGGTCCCGGATTCTCTTTTAGTGTTTCTTTTAGAGCTAGCTTCTTTCTTCTTTCTCCCTTCATATTCTTTTGAGCTGAGGTATTTCTTACTGCTCTTGAGAAGGTCCCAAGGTATCATTCCTTGTTGTATATAAGATCTCATGGTGGAACAGTTTGTGGTGCAGAGTCATTTTCTGTAAACCTGTGCATGCCAACATATTGTAGTCTGTTTATCTTTGGTAGTCCTTTTCTGTTACTCTATTCCCATTTTAAGTGCCATTCAAATTTCATGCCTAACCTTGTTATTGGAGACCACTGGGGCGATCTTTTCCGCAATCCTGTCTGTCCCTTCCAGTGGACTCGGTGAGTTTTTGTTTCTAGTGATAAATTCTAGTCGGCATTTCTGAGGAACCCATGGTTAATGCAAGAACAAGAAGTGAAGCAGAACTAAGATGTCTATAAAGATAAACTTACCCGTTTTTAACAGTGCTCCAAAAATGCCTTGACCACCATTTGAGAAATATTAATTGTCCTTTTGAAAATGCAAAAGATAAATGAACGGGCTCTTTTCCACATTTCTGTAAGGGAAGGAAGTTTGGGAAAGGAAATTAGTCATGCTTGTTTATGCAAACTGTGAAAAGAATAGAAAATTGTATTTTAGTTAAGTTAATAATTAACTGACGACTACCCTCAATTAGGTTCTCTTCTCGGACAATGTAAGTCTTCGGGCTAGAGTCTTTCAATGTAACCGGTATGGGTTTGTTTTAATCCTCTAAATATTTCAAAAAAAATAAATAATAATAACTTATAACCACCTCAATTGGAAACTCACAGTCTGAGTGTCAACTCGACTTTTGAGCAAGAAAATATTTCGTTGAAGTCACGGGCCAAGTAAATGTTAGTTGCTCATTCTAGTTTTGATTCCCCTGTTTTAATGATTGCACAATATCCAACTTGACTTGCAGGACTCGTAAATATCTTTGGGATTGGGAGTGTGCAATTTGGTCTTGCTATCATATTCTCTTCTTTCTTCGCCGAAGTTTGGACCATAGAAATTCAGTTAATGTGACATACTAAATTCAAGAGTTGACTTTCGGCCGGAGCAAGTCTACGAAAGTCTTTATAGAGCACCTTCTCTTAGTTTGTAATGTCACGCTATTTCCAAAAATGAAGGTGAATCCACAATTTGCATGGCTCATCATACTATCTTTATGCCTCTTCAATGTGGAAAACACTTTAGTTTACGGGCAATGTCTCGAGGATCAGAAGGCATTATTACTTCAATGGAAGCAAAATATCACATTCTCTGCTACTGCAGCTTCAAGCCTTACATCTTGGGATTTGAATACCGATTGTTGTTCTTCTTGGGACGGTATCAAATGCGACAAGGATGGTCATGTAATCAGTATTGACTTCAGTAACAAATCCATTACGAGTGGTGTTGAGAATACTAGTAGTCTTTCTGAGCTTGGGTTCCTAAAGAGCTTGAACTTGTCTTCCAATAACTTCAATTCTACGATTCCATCTGGTTTGGACAGGCTTGTTAACCTGACTCATCTCAACCTATCAAATTCGGGCTTTGCTGGGCAGGCACCAATCGAGATTTCACGTATGAAAAGGTTGGTTTCACTCGATCTTTCTACTCTTTTCGCAGGCTCAAATCCTTTAAAACTTGAAAAACCAGATCTTAAAACACTTGTTAAGAACCTGTCTGAGTTGAGAGAACTCTATCTTGATGGTGTGAATGTGTCAATGAATGGGAAAGAGTGGTGTCAGAGTTTATCATCTGCCCTCCCCAATCTGGAAGTATTGAGTTTGTCAAGTTGTTCACTTTCAGGGCCTTTTGACTCCTCACTTCTAAATCTTAAATCACTCTCTGGACTTGCACTTGGTCAGAACAATATCACCGCTGATGTACCAGAGTTTTTTGGAAATTTCTCCAAATTGTCATTCCTACGTATTGGTGGTTCTGGGTTGATAGGAAAATTTCCAGAAAAAATCTTCCTATTACCATTACTACGAAGTCTGGACGTATCCACGAATCCAAATCTCCAAGGCTCTTTGCCAGAATTCCCAGAAAGTGGATCTCTTGAGAACTTAATACTGTCTGACACAAATTTTACAGGAAAACTTCCTGTGTCAATCGGAAATCTAAGATTCTTGTCAACATTAGAGCTTCCAAATTGTGGTTTCAGTGGGTCAATACCAGCTTCCATGTCGAACCTCACTCGACTGCAGTACTTAGACCTTTCATCCAACAATTTCACTGGAACACTCCCTTCCTTTGGTTCATCTGAAAATCTCACCCTAGTAAACCTTGCTCATAATCAATTGACTGGATCTATATCTACTTCTGAATGGAGTAGGCATCTCAAATTTGTAAGTCTGAACTTACGAAACAATTTGTTCTATGGGACAATCCCATCCAATCTATTTACCCTGCCATCATTGCAGATGTTGGACCTGAGCCAAAATCGATTCACTGGTCCGCTTAGCGAGTTTCATAATGGATCTTCTTTACTGTTGGATACTCTTGACTTAAGTGAAAATATGTTAGAAGGGTCATTTCCTTTGTCATTTTTCAATCTCACCAGTCTGAAAATGTTGTCACTTGCTTCGAACAACTTCAGTGACACCTTAAGACTAGATAGGCTTCAGAACTTGAGAAACCTATCGAATCTCGATCTTTCAGGTAGCAAGTTATCGATCGATTCCAGTGGTACAAATTCTGCATTGTTCCCACAAGTAGGCACATTGAAATTGGGTTCTTGCAACCTGAGAACATTTCCGGGATTCTTGAGGAACCAGTCCACATTGGGCTATTTAGACCTGTCCAACAACCAGATTGGTGGGAAAATGCCCAATTGGATTGGGCAGATAGGTGAAGGAGGTTTATTTCATTTAAATCTCTCTTTCAACTTCCTGGAGGATCCTGACCAGCCATTACCTAAACTTCTTTTTAACTCATTGACTGTCGTTGACCTACATTCAAACTTGCTCCAAGGGCCACTACTATCTATTCTACCACCATCCACCACCTTCCTAGATTACTCAAAGAACAACATTACTTCCATCATTCCAACAGATATTGGTTCATACCTCAAATTTGCAATTTTCTTCTCACTTTCACGCAATTCTCTTAGTGGGAAAATCCCTTTATCAATGTGCAGTGCTACTTTTCTTCAAGTTCTTGACCTTTCAAATAACAGTTTGAGCGGCCCAATACCCACCTGTCTTGGTAGCATTTCGACCCTAAGAGTATTGAATCTGCGGAGCAACAAATTCAATGGCACTATGCCTGAGACTTTCCATCAAGAATGTAGCTTGAGAACACTTGATCTAAATAGTAACACATTAGAAGGTAAGGTGTCAACGGCTCTTTCTAATTGCTTAATGCTAGAAGTTCTGGATGTAGGGAACAATCAGATGAGTGATCGTTTCCCTTCCTGGTTGGGAAAACTGACTCATTTGCGAGTTCTTATTTTACGATCCAATAAGTTTCGAGGTTCCATTCCACCAGAAAAAAATAGTAGTACCTTCCCAATGTTGCAAATCATTGACGTCTCTTCCAATGATTTTAACGGTAATCTACCTTCCGAAATATTTTTTAGATTGAAAGGAATGATGACTGATGAGGAAGAAGCACAGTCAAACTACAAGCGCCAGATTCTAAGATTTGGATTCCTTGAACTTAGCCGACTGTACTTTCAGGACTCTGTGACAGTTACAAGTAAAGGGCTACAGATGGAACTGGTGAAGATCCTAACCATCTTCACCTCCCTTGATATGTCTAACAACAATTTCACAGGAGAGATTCCAAATGCAATAGGAAATCTCACATCACTTTATGTCCTTAATTTGTCAGGCAATGCCCTCACAGGCTCAATTCCAAGGTCTTTGGGAGATCTCAAACAGCTTGAGTCATTGGATCTTTCAACAAACAATCTGAGTGGAGAGATTCCTTCACAGTTGGCAGATTTATCTTTCCTTTCAGTCTTGAATCTCTCATTCAACAACTTTGTTGGCAGAATCCCACAAGGCCGCCAGTTTCAAACTTTCAATGGAAATGTGTTCGAAGGAAATAAAGGGCTGTGTGGGTCACCACTGTCTACAACTTGTGAAAATGTCACTAAGTCGGCACCATTGCATCCGACATCTAGAAAACAGAGTTCGGAGCCGACATGCAATTGGCAACTCGTATCAGTTGCACTGGGATATGGCACAGGCGTTGGGATAGCTTTTTGCGTTGTAACATTTTGCGGATCCTGGAACCGGCTATGCGTGGCCATTAGCAAGAAGATCCTTAAAGATAGACGGAGATGGTAATATTGAATTAATATTTTAGCTAGCTATCGTCATCACTCAACTTCCTGTAAAAGAATTTTATGTGCTCATCACAATGTTGTAAATTGTAACAACCTCGAGTTTTTCAGTCTGCTTTCAGGAAGAATTTTATCAATTATAAATCTTATAAGCCGAGAGTCCACTTCAAAATCAACAAACTAACAAACCAGTACATTAGTAAACTGGGATAAGAGCATCTCTATGTGCAGGCAAATCCAGAGTTATCACCTGGCTAGCCGCATATGTTGTCGCGTGCAAAAACGGTCGGAATTCTACATCCATATATCTACATTCATTTCTTTCTTTATTTTACATACACTTACCCCAAACATTCTAAATCAAACAACTCAATCATTTCACATCAATTCTCAACAAACAACACACACACATGGCCAAAAAAATGGATCATGAAGTGTATGAGTTTTTCCCTTTAAATCTTCATCTTTGTCTTCATCTTCATCGTTTTCTTCTTCATCTTCTCCGGCGGAAGACTCACTAGATAGTCTTGATGAAGAATTTGTTAACAACATTTCTCTTATGAAGCACAGTTTGGTTGTACTTGCACAAGCACAAGTGTATGCTCCAAATGCACGTGGTGGTTCAAAAAATGGTCAAAAAGTGAAACATAGAAATTAGGGTGAACTAGTGTTACCCCGTTACTAGATGGGCCAATTAGGATTTCTCTCCCACTAGATAGGAAATTAGGGTCTCCCCCCTAAATACACACAAAAAAAAATTGGTCAACCAAATCCTAATTGGCTCATCTAGTAGGGGGTAATATTGATTAACCCTAGAAATTATGCTTTGACTTTGGAAATCTTGAAGGCCAACTATTTCGTCGATCGTCCTGTTTTTCCGAAAGAGGATTTCAAACGACGTTTTTGTTTGAAAAAAAAAATATTCCTTCACATCTTCAACGATATTCAGACTTATTTTAAGTACTTTCAACCTAAATTTAATAATGTTGGTAAACCTAAGATAGATCTTTTGATTAAAGTGGCTGCAGCTTTGCGTATTATTGGTTAGGGTACGATGACTGATCAATTATACATTTCCGAACAATTTGTAAACCAGCCATTGAGGCATTTCTGTGATGCAATTATCAAATTATACGGTTCAGTCTACTTGCAAAGGCCAAATATTGCAGACACATAATGCTTGCTTGCACATTTTGCCAAACATGGATGGTCGGGTCTGTTGGGAAGCATTGATTGCATACATTGGGAATGACATAATTGTCCAACTAAATGGCAAGTCATTCTGGAAAACCATATGTTATTCTCAAAGCTGTTGCAATTGAAAACCTGTGGATATGACATTCTTTCTTTGGGATGTCAGGGCCACACAATGACATCAATGTGTTAGACAACTCACCGGTGTTTGAGCACGTAATCAATGATACTTTCTCACCTGTTTATTTTGATGTAAATCATCATAGCTACAATATGAGTTATTATTTAGCTGATGGTATCTATCCTGACTATGTGACATTTATACAAACAATTTCAAAACATAATGCTCTAAAGACGAAGTTGTTCACAACGATACAAGAAGCTATAAGGAAAGATATTGAAAGAATTTTTGAGATTTTGCAATCTAAATTTGGGATTTTGGCAAAAGCTTGCAAATTATGGCATGTATAGACAATGAGTACTGTTATCAGAGCATGTATCATATTGCACAATATGATAATCGAAGCTACTCGGGAACACTATATTGAGGGGACTCTACGAGTTCAATAAAAAAACTATACATGATGGACTTAAAAGTGATCTTGTCGAGCATCTATAGAGCATTAAGGGTGATCGACGTTGAGTCAATTGTTGTAATTTAATTTAATTTCGTAGATGCATGTTTCTTTTTAATCATCAATAAACAATGTTAATGAATTTCTCTTTTATTAAATATATATTTATTTAATTAATTTAAACTAACATATATTTATAGAAAATAAAAGTTCATTCATATTAAAAAAAAAACATATTACGTTATATATTCATAGAAAATAAACTGATTAACTATTTTTAACATTTTTCATTACAGCACCCAACCACTTATATTTTCCACACATTATACGCTTCAATAGATCAAGACATTTTCTTTCAAGGTTCGCGAACTTTTTCAGCTCTTTAACACCATCACAACCATTTGGGCATTGTATATGTGCATAGGGGCAGTACATATACCAATGATTTTTCTCGCCACAACACATGCATATCAACAAACCCCATATATATATATATATATATATATATATATATATGGTGTTTTTACCAGGGCATATATGGTGTTTTCATACCAGGGCATAGATCATACATGCATTTCAAAAATGTTACTTTTTTACCATCTTCGTTACACCTTCTATATATGAGCATATAACCTTGACAATATGGTGTTTTAGGTCACCTTACATTCAGATACTTACATGATGATGTAAAGTGTTTCTTTGAGGTGCAAATTTGGCACCTCTTGATCGAGTGTATCAAAATAGCATAATTGTTGAGTTAATTCGCCAATGTTAGTATATTGCCTAGTTTTTTGCAACGATGAAGAAAAAATCATAGTAAAATGAAATGATTGTGGAGATAGTTTTGGAGTGTGGGGTGAGAATAAAACAGTGTGAGAAATTTACGTTTTTTAACTCGATATCACGCGACATTACCAATGCCGCCCGTGGTAAACTTTACATACAGATTTGCGACCCATATTTGCTCTACCTAAAGTTGGTCAAAATTTGAAGATATTTTCTTCAAATTTCGGCCTCAAACATACAGGTGATCCTACCACCACCTAGAAATGCTATAACTTGCAAATAAGATAAACTCTTACTGTAATAGAGCGCTTCGATCTTCATAATTATTTACTTCTATTGTAAATTTATTGTGATTGACTGATACTGTGATACTGTGATATGAGTTACCACCCATTACTGTGAGTGATAGTCACGCAGTAGCACGACATTGACAATTATACCCCTGAAATTTGGACATTTTTTTTTGAACTTACGAGTTACGACTCACATGTCACATAAGTGACATAACAACCATTTTGGGATTTGCCCAGCTGAATTTTCGTAAACCAAAAAGCCTAAACAGACTTCAGTTGCTGAAGAGACAAGTGGGTGGCTACGTTCAAAATTTAAAATTTCAGAAAAGCGCCAATATTCTTATTATTATATTTAGCTCCCAAAACCCTTGTCACACGTGCTCTTGAACTTAAACCCTTCGTCTTCTTGGAAGTGAGAGCGACAGCATTCACGACTCTTTCACACTTGACCATGGCAAACAGCAAGTCTTATGAAGAAACTCGAAAGCAACGTGTCGAAGAGAATAATAAACGATTGCAGGTTTGCTTTCTTTCTTTCTTCTTGTTTTGTTTCTTAATAATGTAGTAAATTTTAAGGCAATGGGTATTTAATGATTTCTCAAAATTAAATGTAGTTTATTTACTTGGATTTCATAATCTTTTATCGGCTTAAATCAGATAAACTGCGTAAAATATTTGTCTTGGGGAAATTAAAACTGAAAATGACAAAACTGGTATGTACTGGAAAATAAGATGAAGGGTATGCTATAAATTAATAAGGGTTGTCAAAATAACAGCCTGGGAAGATTAAGATTATTTAACTGATTTAGAGCTACTACTAAATAGTTATTGATGCGCGATGCGCCCTTCTACTATCGCTTCCATCTGTTTGAAAGTGTTGGATGGCATTTGATTCTATTGTATATCATATATGGCATTTCCTTTTTTGTATGCCACTTAACAAGTTGGAGGGCTAGAAATTGCATTGAGTTCTTAGTTTTTGGCACATCTTAATTGTTCTTTTATTTATGCTCTTGTTTTTTGCTTGGTTTATAGGACATGGGTATTCTGAAACTTTCGAAAAGCCTATCCGAAGATATAAAACCTATGAAGAAGTCACCGGTAAGCATTTAGTTCATTACTTTAGTTTTCTGATTATGCTTTTCAGAATAACTAGTAGTTCATGAGACCTTAAACTCGAGCAATTTTGTATGATTTCCACTTTGCAGGCATTCTGTAAATGAATTGTTCTGTTTATCTATTTTGTTTTGCTTTTGTTGCTTATGTTTTCTTATATGCTATCTTACTCCAACAGAAACCAAAGTTGAAGACAGAGATACTAGAAGTTAGGCGCTCTTCTCGAGAGCGAAATCATGTTACCACCTATGCTGAAGAAGTAAGCTATTCGACAATCTCATCCACCCCTCCCTCACTGCCCTTTTCCTCTTATCCTTCTGTTGTGTGTTTCATATTTCACTTGTTTTGTGCTCCATGTGTTCCAAGTAAACTATCACATATATGGATTATGGAATACTTTAATCAGATTGTTCTATCACCCTCATATGCAATCATGCCTGAATGACAAACAGTATGTTTGAACCATATCTGCTTTCTTCATGCTGCCATAATGCCATGTTTTGGAAATGGAACAATTTACCATTCACCTTAGTTACTTATGATTTGACATTGATATCTAAGACTTGGTGTACATTTGATAGTGTCTTAGGACTTACTTTGAAACAAGCCTTAACTGTTTCAATATGTGATATAGATGAAGGTGGAGTTTTCCCGCACACGCAAAAGGTTCAGGTCAAGCTCAACGAGCAGGTCTTACTCTGCATTTATTTTTATGTTGGTACTATTGTTTAATTTGAATGCTAATTAATTTGAATAATTAGCTACCTTGCTGTACCATATGAAGACGTGAAAGTTGCATCCTATGAGGAAAGGACTTCTGCACAAAGATATGCTGAGGATTTTCAAGCAAACCTACAGCATCCATCATTTGTGAAATCCATGGTCCGTTCCCATGTATATAGTTGTTTTTGGCTGGTAAGTTCCACCGCCATTCTTGTTTAGTTATTGAAAATATAGCTTTATAGTTTATACCATTACTAGTGTAGTATTGTACTTCTACTTGAAGCTATTTTGTTTCTGGATCCTAGGGTCTTCCACATAATTTCTGTAAGAACCACCTCCCTGCTGCTGATTTGACAATGGTTTTAGAGAACGAAAAAGGTTCTGAATATGAATCACTCTATATTGGGAGAAAGAGGGGCCTTAGTGGTGGGTGGAGACGTTTTGCTTTGGATCATAAGCTGGACGACGGAGATGCTTTGGTTTTTGAGCTTACTGAGTCAGATAGGTTCAAGGTAGTACCCCGATTTTATGTTGTTTATTCACACAATTATGATTATATGATTTATATCTTTGGCAGTTTTGGCATGTTATATCTAATTTCATTAGTTTATACTAATTTCACTGAAATGACAACCCATTGGAAAGAAATTTGCCCATTCTATACGTAGCAGAATGCTCTAGACTTGCTCGATACAATTTCAGTATAACTGATTGCACTTGATTGTTTAAATGAGAAGATCTAGGTGGATCTATAGAGCTCTTATGATAGTAAGCACGTTATAGCAATCAGACTGGCTCATTACAAACCATTGTTGCATAAGAGGAAATGTGTAGTCCTTCTTCTTTGTTTTGCACTGTATGATTGATAACACATTCCATCACTAGTGTTCAGAAGATACCTATATCAATTTTCATTTTCTTTTGTTTCCCGGAAATGTTTACAACTTTGTAATGTCATATTTGCGAACTTTTGCTTACAGGTATATATATTTAGACCACGTATGGAGAGTTTGGCTAAAAAGAAGGCGGCGAAGAGTAGCAACCAGAAGGCCTCCAAGCCGAAAAAGAAAATAAAATTCGCAGATGAAAAAGACGATTCTACATTGCAAAGTGCTCAATCAAGTGGTGGAGTTAAAAGGACCACTAGAAATAGCAGCAAGCAGAATGCTACTTTAGATGAAGATGTGGAAAAGAATGATGGTTCTGTTTCTCCCTTGTTCCCATGGAAGATGGGTACAAAGCTGTTAAGAAAGAAAAGAAATTGAACTGAGAAAAAAAAACTATAGAAAGAGGAGGAAGCAAATAGAGCACACTTGTTATGCGGATCATACCTGATTTTGTTTTGTTGTATTTGCTAACTAATTCTCTATGTAAATATTTAATATTTAAATCATCATTTCTGTTGTAAGGGCGAAAGAAACAGATGGTTATTTTCTGTTTTTTCACCCATTGAAAAGACTATTTTTACCCCCTTTGGAAGTTTGTTGGGTTTTGTCAACTTATTACGACGTTGAACTTGCATTGTCATTCGAAGACAACGAGATTAGAAATTTAGAACTATGATGGAGCTTAAGGTTTTGTTTGTGGTCCTGATATCTGTGATAGTTTTGCTTGTTTCGAGTTTTTTATTGGTTGTAATTAAAGCCCGAAAGAATATAAAAAGAGCAGTTGGTTTTTTCCATCCGTATACAAATGATGGTGGAGGTGGGGAGAGAGTGGTTTGGTGTGCTGGTCAAAGCAATTCAAGAAGAGAATCCCAATCTTGATATTGTTATCTATACTGGAGATCATGATGCTACGCCTGAAACCTTGATGGTTCGAGCAATTGATCGGTTTGGAGTCAAGATCCTTCAGCCGCCTCAGGTAATTATATTTTTTGTAATATTTAAAAAATAGATAAATCTATAGTGCGCGAGATGTATGGTGCGCCATTACATCTCGGCCACTCATACCAAGGGGTGCGTGTGTATTTAATGGCAAAAGTACTGATCCAAAGGCCCGTATTACCTGCGCACCATTCGACCTGCGCACTGAAGACATGCTCTTAAAAAATATATATATTACAGATTTAGTGACTTGTTAATTGGTTAGTTTTGCTTCACTTAGGGAGTGTTTGTTTTTCCTACTTATAAATGCTAGACCACTTATAAACACTTGTAAGTGGTGGACCACTTGTTTTTACCCATTTATTTTTTGCTATTTATAAGTAGCCCAAGGTCAAAAAATATTTATAAGTAGGGCGGAAAGTTTTAAGCGAGAAAATTCTACTTACGTTAACTTATAAGTTGGGATTAGATATAAAATTACATAACTACCCATAGACACATATAAAATTACATAACTAACAAAATAACAAATGAGAAATCTTGCTGCAGTTAAACTCATAAATATTACATAACTACCCCCTTAGTTAAACTCATATTACTAAAGTAGCAGCAGTTCATTAGATTCATATATTATCTGGTTTCAACTCCATAACAAATCTTGCCTATTAAGCCATTGTAGCATCTCAGTTTGGGTTTTGGATACTTTCTTAGCTGATTAGCTCTGCTTCGTTGGGTGCAACAAGCTGAAAAAAAATATTTATTTGCATTTGGTATGGTTATATTTGTATTCAAACCTACGAGTGTATATTATCATCTATGTTCATTTATTGGTTGATCAGGTAGAAGACAGGTTCTATTGTTAAGGATGTATTGTATTTTAACTGTATGGATGGGATCAACTTCCATATGCTTAACTTTACCTATTGCCTTTTAGTAATTCCACAATTTACAAATCAGACGATTTTTTTTTTTTTTTTTTTAAGTTTCTAAAAGTATGTTTTTGGTTAAAAGTTAAATTTCATTTTTAATAGAATTTTTAGGACTCAAAGAAAGCTTACTCTTAGCATAAATATTGAGGATGATCTCATTCTGGCATGTAAGTATATTTCTGGCATAAACATTGTATTTTGATCTCTCCTTTTGACTTGTCTTCATTTCCTAAGGTATTCTTCTGTTTGGTCATGTGGTTCACTTGTATAGAAGGAAGTGGGTTGAGGAACGCACCTACCCTCGTTTCACTATGGTTGGTCAAAGTTTTGGGTGGGTCGGTTTATCTTGCATGGGAGGCTTTATGCAAATATACACCGTCATTTTATTTTGATACTAGTGGATATGCATTTACTTATCCACTTGCCCGGATATTTGGATACAAAGTTATTTGCTACACACATTACCCAACAATTAGTACCAACATGGTTTCTCGTGTTTGGCGCCGGAGCTTGTTGTATAACAATGATGCTTTAGTTGCAAACAGTTACGCTTCTGAACCATTGTAGTTATGTTTCTCATCTGGACGTCATTTTGGCCACCATTGTTTAAGTTACCTTTATTGAAATAATGATAAGAGACATAATTCATTTGACTTGTGTTTGCCAAATGGCCTATTAATTCCTTTAGGCAAAATATAAACTGAAGGCAAGAAAGTTGGAAAAGTTGTTTTTTTTGTGCCATTGAGGTCTGCGGCCCATGCCACGGGATTTTGGACCTCATCCTAGATCTTGCGAACCAAACTGATCATTTGGACAAAACTCAACCACCAGGGTCTCAGTTTTATTTTGGTTCTTCTTTTCCCCTTTTCTTTTCTATTTCTTTCTTTTCTCAAGGTATCAGTAGTATAAGAGTTATCATTTTTGTAAGTAAATTATTCACTTTCTTTATACAGTATGTTCTGTTACCTGATGCAGCACTATACAATTCCTTCACTTGTCGCAGTACTTGGCTATCCAGGTGCAAGGTCATCTACTACACTATCTTTAGCTGCATGTATGGGTTCGTGGGATCCTACACACACCTTGCAATGGTCAACTCCTCTTGGACACAATCGCACATAGAGAAACTCTGGGGAATTCCTAAACGAACTATGAAAGTTTACCCTCCCTGCGATACTTCAGGCCTTCAGGTTAGTTTAATGGTTCTCTACATGAGGAAATCTTGATTGGTAATTATTTATAGTTTTCTCCTCTCTTAAAAATTATAACAACTATATTAAAAACATTTATTCTGTGCAAAGGGTAATTTCTCATCTTCTTGACAAACAAGATCTCTGGAACAATGGAATAGCCTTTGTAAGATTGTTTGTTCTTGTAAGCATGGGAACCATGTGACTAATTTGCACTAAGAAAGATGATGTGCTATGGACATCTTGTTGGAATCTCTTGTGTATTTCTAAATACTAGTGTGTGTGTGCAAAGTGGAGGAGATGAACAAATGGTATTCTCGCCACTTTAGTGCATAGTAGATAGTCCCACATTGGTTATCCACCACATCGGGTAGGGTTCGGGCCTGGGCTTGGGCTTACTGTTGTAGGTAGTGGTTTGACCAATAGCCTAAACTTGTTTTGCCTTTTTCTTGAAGCAGCAAGTTTCAAAGTGTTCTATTAGGAGTTGGTCTCTTTTCTCCTAACCTCTATAAATAGGACTGTGAGTCCATAGAAAATAGACTTGATCGAACTTCAACTCGGAGAAACGTAAAACTCAAACCAAATTTTTCTTCTTCTTTCTTCCCGGCCGCCCGAGAGAGTTATATTGTTGTTCTAGAGGGTAGTCCGTTCTAGTGCAAAGTCGCTGCATTAACCATTGAATCCTCGTGAGGAAGACGCCACCGCTGCCTTTACGCACCATTGGAAGGGGCTTAAATCTTTCCTTAAGGACGACCTTAATCCGCGCCTTGGTTATTCCCGATTCTTTGCCTTTGTTTCTTCATTGCTACTCGTCCTTCCGTTCTACTTTAGTTGCTCTTTGTGTTCATACAACTATTCTAACAATCTTAAGGAAAGAGTTTTGTAGTAGAACAAAGGAGAATGCTTTAATCTGAATCAAAAGATAAGTCTTTTACTTTGAATTATTTTTGTGTTATTGTGTTATGACTTTAGAAATTTTCTAATAATTTCGTTTTTGTTAGGAAAACCAATTAAAGATTCAATATTTATTGATCTTTTGTGGTTTATCAAACCCTATATGGTTGTAGACCTTTGTCCTACGTTTGTGGGAGTCAAATATGAGATTTCTATCAAGAAAAACGTCAAAGTTCGTCTTTTTTGATCACTGCGTCACTCGCTTCACGGAAAACTGCTATAACTTTCAGCTCAGAACTCGGTTTTGCAATCCGCTTTTTGGGTTGAAAAGCTGATTCAAAGAGCTTTCCAGTGGTATAAGGCTTGATACCCAATTCTTCATGAGCTGGTTCAGAATTACAGTTCTTTTGAACTGTTTTTTCTAGGAGGAAAATATGGTAATCCGATTTTTCAATCGGTTAGGTATCGATTCTTTCACTCTTTGCAATTCTTTTGGTTTGATTATATGGTGATATTCTTGCCTTGAGTTGCATACTAGTTTTTCTTAGGAGGAAATCCCTAAGCTTAAACTTCTTTAATAACCTAGTCAACAAATTATCGTGTTTATCAATCGAGGAATTAATTGGTTTGACTAGAAGTAGTTTGATATTAATTTTCTTTGTACATATGTAGATGTATGTAGATGGTCTAAGAGAGACCTTAAGATAGTTAATATCAACCACACTCAAATCTTGGATAGTAATTATAATGTATTCAATGCATAATTGTTTATCTTTATTGAGTGAACGTGTTGTTAGGCGATGGTTATAATTGTAATTGTTGTGAAAATACATGTTAGATGAAGTAACTTGTAGCTTATATCCAATATAGCATATGTTAAAGTTGTGTAGCATGCTAGTTTTGGATATTAATCATCGTGGATTTACTTTAAAACTTGATAATAGTTTATTGGTAAATTTTTCTAGTTGAAGACATTAATGGATTGAGCCATTAGATGTTGTGGTAGTACTTGAGGTCTTGTTGATAGGGTATTCTATCTTACTTGAGCTCATATAAAAAGAGGAGAGGTGGAGTCCTCGGTTGTTTTGCATATTCAGTGGCTAGATTTGCTTAAATATTGTATACTTTTTGTTGTGAGGGTACAGTTAAAATTTACTTTTCCGAACCTATGATATGATATTTACCATGTTTGGCATGAATGCAATATTTAACAACATGACATGAAGTTTAACCATGTCATATATTATTAAGTAATGAGCATCGTTGTCTCTGAGAGGAAACAATATGGGAAACAATCAATATCCTCTTAAACCCTAATTTAGTCAAGGAGATGTAAAGGTAATGGTTTGTCTTCTTAGACAATATCCTCCAGATGACTATTTTAGACAAGGAGATGTAACGCTTGTAGATTGTCTTATTAGGCATTATCCTCCTATGACTATGGATAAATAGCCAAGGTGATGTACAAGTCGTGGATTGTCTCCCTATGACAATGGAATGTTGAATGATGAAAAGAAGGATGATAATGATATTATATCGGGTAAAACCTTTTTCATCTAATTCTTCTATTCTTTAAAATTCATTTGAATCACTTGTGGATTTCCTTTCATATAGATAGCATGAACATAATATGACTATGTTTAATATGATCTAGAATCATAGACTTGAGTAAAGTATATTCTTGTCATAAGAGTGCATTTTATTGTTGTTGTTTCTTTTAGTGTTTGTAGCGGTATAATGTTTTTGCATGTAAGTTTGATTAGGTTGAGTAACCATTGAACTGTGGGGGTAGTGACCCATATGCATGACATTTGTTTTACCATAGTTCATCTCACAAGATAATTGGAAAGACAATCAACTACAAAGTATGGAAAGGTCTTGGGCCTATCCAAAAATGTTTCAAAATGTGGGGGTGTCTTGCCAAGGCTATTGTGAATGAATCTAAAAGAAATATATATATATTTTTTTTTTTGAGACCTAGAATTATCAAGTAGATGTTCATTGGTGAAACTCATAATAGTGATGTTTGTTTTCAAATGTCATGAGTGATAACAATTTTGTATATACCACACTATTATTGAATGTCTTATATGCTAATTTTATTTGAGGTTGTGTTTTCTCGAGAAATTGGCATAGAGTGGTTGAATGTTCATAATGAACTACATAAGATAATCCCATTATTTCTCGCACAAGAAATTTGGAAGACTATCAATGAGTATTTCCACCATTAACGGTGATGATGTTTATATGTTTTTTAAGGAAGATTCATTAACCTATAAGGAAGTTGTCCGCCTATGAGAAGTGTCTTTTTGAAGGATACAACTCCTCTAAACCGGACTCTTGATTTATTGGGGATCTATAGGTTGAATTGGATCTTCAAGAGAAAACTAAAACGTGATAGTTGTATTGCAAAATACAATGTTAATAATAATAGCCAAGGGGTTTCAATCGAGACAAAATTTATACTATTTTGAAACCTTGCTCATATAACTAGAATTTCTTCTACGTAATTCTAAAGACTCTAATTGAGTAGTTATGCGGAACTACAATACCAAGTAGTACCGGTGATGAAATGAAGGTATACAATTTAGTTAAATCTTTGTATGAGTTGATTCAAGCGCTTATAAATGGCATGAGCAATTCAACAACATATTAGTGTCATATGGATGTCAAAGTACCGTTGTTGATAAAAAAAAAAAAAAATGTGTACTTTCTTTAGAGCAAAGCAAGACATATGTGTTAATCTCTCTTTGTTTAGATGATTTAATATCATGAGTGCTAGCATTGAGAATGTGTATGAGACAGAGAAATTCCTATTTGAAACACGTCATAAACCGACATTGAAAATGATAGTTTATTATGTTGTTAAACTCATTTCTGTAACTGCTATATTCAGTTGTCAAGATGTTGACGTTTGAATATGGTTGAAGGCCACAACGTACCTTAAACCAGACCGGCCGGATGGTATAGGGGAATTTCGCACTACAGAATTGAATGGCTGGTGAATATAGGAATTAAAACTCATGTTGGTCTCATTATATTGTTATAGCACTTAGTAGAAATATTTTTCATTGAAAAGTATGGGTATTATGATAGTAAGCATGTGTTAACACATTTTGTGGCAAATATCCATCTTATGAAAAATAATCTTCTTGTGTTTTCTCATACTAAATATGTTAATATCATTGGTAGCCAATTGTACTTGATGGATAATGTATGTGAGACATGACATTGCCTACATTAATGGCATACCGAAATGATAACCCATTGTGTCCTTATAAGGAACTTTGATGTATATTGTCGGATTATCCAAGTCTTATAGCAGAGACATTGATTATGGACCGATATTTAGTAGATTTCCATCATTGTTAGAAGGGTAATATGTTATAAACCGGATCCAATAATGTTTATGTGTTTACCTTTGGTGGAAATTGAGTGTCTTGGATATCATCCAAGCTAATCGCCTTTAGAAAAGGCATGTGATGATCTTGAGTGGGTTAGCAACCTCTTGGCAAATCTTCCCATAGCTCTAAAACAATTTCCCAATGTGTATATGCTTTGCAACCGTCTCATTCAGAATAGCTAAGACATGTTATCTTATGTCTGATGGGAAAAAAGAATACATGTAAGTTGAGATATAACTTAATCAAGCAACCGCTAGAGATTATGTTAGGTTGGACTTAGTTTGGCCACATGTCTAAGCGCACCACTTCTTTGGAGGCAAGTGGTTATACGTCGAGAGGGATGGGACTTTTGCCTTAGATAGAGGGCGACAATCGGACCCCCCCACCTATGTGATTGGAGATCCCATGAATTAGGTTCAAAGGGAAAAACAAGTCACCTCGCCGCCCGTATGCTATTGTCTTTCTTTGAGGCGTCCCACCCTTTATGACTAGATAGCATTATTGTATACTTTGTATAACTTGAATAGCAATGAGAAAAGGTGAAGTTATTTTACTCTTTAATGGAATCCATAGTCCATTATTTTTTATGAGATAGTGTATTCTAATTGCTATGTACACTTGATGGATATCCACCTACATGAATGTAGAACTGGCCTGGTTCTTATGAGTATTCAGGCAAGTACTCTAGAGCATTCACATAACACGGTAGAGGCCAAAAAGCGAACAACCGCCGAAAGGGCATATAATGAAAGAGCAATGTGGGTGCATGTCCTCTATTTTACTACAAGGGAATGTTGGTTCAAAGATTTTTTAATCCACCACTTTCACGTATTATAAGACATGTTACCCTATGACCGTTCAAGCCCGTAAAAAAGCACCGAGATCTTATGCATTGTTTTTCGATTCTCTCGGCATTTCGTTAACCCATTTCTTTTGTAATATCCTATTCCAAAATAGTGGGGGATTGTTGGAATCTCTTGTGTATTTCTAAATACTAATGTGTGTGTGTGCAAAGTGGAGGAGATGAACAAATGGTATTCTCGCCACTTTAGTGCATAGTAGATAGTCCCACATTGGTTATCCACCACATCGGGTAGGGTTCGGCCCGGGCTTGGGCTTCTTGTTGTGGGTAGTGGTTTTGACCAATAGCTTTAAACTTGTTTTGCCTTTTTTCTTGAAAGCAGCAAGTTTCGGTGTTCTATTAGGAGTTGGTCTCTCTTTCTCCTAACCTCTATAAATAGGATTGTGAGTCCATAGAAAAATAGACTTGATCGAAACTCAACTCGAGAAAACTTAAAACTCAAACCTTTTCTTCTTCTCTTCTTCTTCGGCCGAGGAGAGTTATATTGCCGTTCTAGAGGGTAGTCCGTTTCTAGTGCAAAGTCAGTCTTGTTAACCATTGAATCCTCGTGGAGGAAGACGCCATCGTTGCCTTTCGCACCATTGGAAGGGGCTTAAATCTTTCCTTAAGGACGCCTTTTAATCCAGCGCTTGGTTATTCCCGCCATCTTCCGTCCTTGTTTCTTCATTGCTCTCGTTCCTTCCGTTTCTACTTTAGTTCTTTGTGTTCATACAACTATTCTAACACATCTCAAAATCTAAAAGGTTAGGAAGATATAGAGAAGCTGAAAACAAGTGTAATGCGTAATTGGACAAGAGGAGCAAAATGGAATGAATCAATAAGCTCAACCAATGGGTAAATCCCGCAAAGTGCTAAAAACCGGTTAACAAATGTCGTGTCGGAACCGATAAGTAAGCTTTTTTCGGGCGAAAGTGTACTTAGAAGGATGGTAACCGTGCCTTGGGGCATATTAAAACTTTTTTTTAGTGTGCGCATTACACTTGTGCTTGTGTGCATTATGTTATATCTGTCGTGCTTTGGTTCTGACCTCACGTACTTTTTAAACAGAGCTCCCATTGGAAGGGTCAAACGAAACCCAACTTTCATATCCGTCAGGGCACAATTTCGTCCAAAGAAGGTAATAGTTTTTATTCTCACAATGTGTACGAAACACATCAGTTCCATTGAAAGCTCATTGTAAGTTCACTTAGTTAGGTGAGCTTGCTTTACTATTTCTCGCCCACATTCTTCAACTTGAGGCCTTCTCCGTTGTTCTCGAGGAACTGGAAGCAAACTCTCCCGGCCAAAGCTCCAGTTTGTGGGCGATTCTGCAGAACAAGGAGGGGCGAGGATAGGGTCGCGAAAACCGAAAGACAGAGCTATTGAGCTAAAGGTGGAGAAGGATGTTGAATTTTATAAGAATTTGATGTACGGTGGGTCTCCAATCATCTTTCCTTCTTTTCCTCGTAAACCGTCCTTTTAAGTTTTAATGCATGTGAAATTGTGAATGTTCCTATTATACTTGAGTTCATGACAGACATGAAAGTTTTCGTGCTGGATAGTGAATATCATGCCTACAGGGAACATTATTATGAGCTCTCTGGCTTTGATGTTGAACTGCAAATTCTGTTGGGGTTTATACCAATACCAATCGGTTCCCCCACTACACAGATAACTTGTATGAACACACTTCAACTCCAGATAAATCTCAAATATCACAAACTACCTATACTAATATGCCCAACTCGCTAAACAACTATCAACAACAAATAATAATGTAAAGCAGTAAAAGCAAACCACAACACAAAGATTTACCGTGGTTCGGCCAATGATGCCTACTTCCACAAGAGCCAGTTCTTAATAAAATGGGAAGGAAGATTACAATCTCTCCTTTCAGTCTCTCACCTTACTAGATCACTCTTATCTCTTTACAGGGTTGTATCTCTGTAAAGGTTCTCTCTCTTTGTTTTAGTCTGGATTCCAATCCTTCTGACTTGTTTGGTTAGGTTTTCCAAAACCTTGATTTTGGTTTTTATCTCCAAAAACCAAATTTCGTGGGTACTGTAGCAAGCCCACGAAAATAGACTGAAGCTGAAGCGCTCTCTCATTGGCCTTCAATATCTGTAATCGGAGATCGAAGGCTGGTCGCCTCTATGAAGCTGGTCGCCTCTATTCTATCGAACTCGAGCGAAGTCGCGCTATCTGGCCGCTGGCGCTTCGACTTATCGCGATGCCGATTTAGCCCATTTCTCCGACTCAGGTTCTCTCCTCATGTGAGGGATAACTCCAACAATCTCCCCCCCCGAGCGGTGAGAGGCTTCCTCCATGCAATTTCCAAATCAATCAGAGGAGGTGCGTGTCGCCATTCCGTGAATAGCCGCAACAAACATCAAACTTACCTTTCAAGAAGACTTTGGTCATCATATCCAACCCGTTCTTGTCGGTATGGATCTTCTCGATACACAAATGCTTGTCCTCGAAAGTACTTCTCTAATCCATGATAACGCATATGTATGTGCTTGGATCTAGAATGAAAACTTCGGATTCTTGCTCGAGTGAATGGCGCCTCGACATCACATAGAACTACAAACCGCTTTACGCTTTAGCCCTAGTTAAATCGAAGAACCTCTTCATCCATAGCAACTCTTTTGCAACACTCGATTGGCTGCAATATACTCGGCTTCAGTAGTAGAGGGCAACACACTTTTGCAACTTAGATTGCCAAGAAACCGCTCCCCGCAAAGGTAACCCGGATAACCGGAGGTAGACTTCATCGAGTCAACATCACCGCCATGTGCGCATCGATTAGCGCCTTCAAGTAAGGACTTACTTCCACCAAAACACAAACACGATTTGGAAGTGCCTTTGAGATATCTCAATATCCACTTAACGCTTCCCAATGTTCTTTACCCGGATTTGATGAAATCGCTTACAACCCCAACGGCGAAAAGCAATATCCGGGTCTAGTACACACCATGGCATACATCAAACTGCCCAATCGCGGATGCATAAGGAATCTTTTCCATCCGACTCTGCTCATGCTCACCCTTAGGACACATCTCTTTGGTCATGCGGGCTCGCCACCAAGCGGACAACCGACCGGGTTTCGCTTGATCCATGTTGAATCTCTTCAACACCTTTCAATGTAGCTTTCTTGAAAGCCACAACTTCCCACTCTTTCTATCACGGTGATCCGCGTCCCAAGTATCTGCTTTGCTTGACCCAAATCCTTCATCTCAAAGGACTTACTCAAGTCTTTCTTTAGCTTGGATATCTTGTTGATGTTTGGGCCAACTATCAACATATCATCCACATACAAAGAATAGCACTATGAAATCCCCATCCGGAAATCTCTCAACAAACGCGACAATGATCGGAAGCGGACTTCTTGTATCCTTGCTTCGCCATAAAAAGAGTCAAACTTTATGTACCACCGTCTCCGGTGCTTGCTTTCAACCCATACAAGCTCTTTATCGGCTTGCATACTAGGTGCTCCTTGCCTCGACCTCAAACCCTCCTCGGGCTGGTCCATGTAGACATCTTCTTCAAGGTCTCCATGAAGAAAAGCATCTTAACATCTAGTCTGCTCAACCTCTAGGTTCATACTTGCGGCCATACCCAATACCACCCGGATAGAAGTCATCTTTACTACTGAGGGAGAAAATCTCATCAAAGTCAATCCCTTTCCTTTGACCGAATCCCTTCACAACAAGGGCGAGCTTTGTGCCTTGGGTGAGGATTGTTCTCCTCATGCTTGACTTTGTATATCCACTTATTCTTGAGAACTTTTCTCCCCGTGGGTTTCTCAACTAACTTCATAAGTGTGATTCTTATGCAAAGAATCCATCTCGCCATGCATGGCCTTCAACCACTTTTCTTTGTCCGTACGCTTCAGTGTGCTATTGATAGTACATAGGTTCTCCACCATCCGATAGTAGCGCGCACGTATGTGGTGGATACCGGTTGAAGCTAGTCTCCTCCTCGGACCTCCTTGCCCCATCTGGCCGGTGCCTCGGGAGGATGCACTTCGCTTGCTCGGTGGTGGTTCATGCATCTCATCGCATCTTCTATACCAATAGGTTCTATCCCATCATGAGCAATAGGATTCTCATCATGAGCTTCAAACTCATGGTTCTCTGCATTCTCAATGCCTTACGCGACGTTCCACAGTAGGAACTTCTGGTTCTTAATCAACAAGATCATTGGTGAAAGCCTATAGCTTCTCACCCTCCTCAAAGTCTGCTATGGTTTGGTCTTCTAAGAACACAACATCTCGACTTCGGATTACTTTCTTGTTAATCGGATCATAGAGTTTGTAACCAAACTTTTCATCTCCATAACCCGGAAAAATGCCTTTGCTTGGCTTTGTCATCAAGCTTGGATCCTCTCATCCTTCGGAATATGCACAAATGCCCCGCACCCAAATACCCTCAAGTATCCATAATCAACATCTCTCACGACCATACTCTCTGCGGATAATCACTATTCGGAGGCTTTTGCCGGCGACGAGGTTGATCACATGCACGGTACCGCGCGTTGCTTCTACCCGGTAGCTTCTAGGTAGCTTAGAGTGAGATAACATGCATCTCATCCTCTCTACAATGGTACGGTTCATTCTCTCTCTTTATTCCATTCTGTTTGCGGTGTCTTGGGAACGGTGCGCTCATGACAAATCCCATGACTCTCGCAATACTCTTCAAATGGCCCAATGTACTCACCCCCATTATCCGGCGAATACACTTCAACAACTTCCCGGTCTCTCTTTCCACCATGTTTGTGGAATTTCTCAAACACGCCAAGTAAATCTTCATCCTGGTCTTCGTGACTATAGGCCCATATCTTTCTTGGCGATCATCAATGAATGTCAAGAAGTAAAAGCTCCCTCGGTGGGACTTCACTCTCATAGGACCACATAAGTCGTATTGCACTAGCTCGAGGGCGGTGTCGCTTTCGTGAGACGGGAATCTTTGGAAAGACACCGTGTTGCTTTCTACCAAACAAATGAGTACATGTATTTAAATGTGTACCTTTAATGTCCGGCATGGCCTTTTGCTTAGCAAGAACTTCCATCCCTTTTATGCCCATGTGACCGCGGATCTCTCTTGTGCCACGGTTCGGATGAAACTTAACTTTTCGCGCGATTCGCTTCGCTTTACACAAACTAGCCTCGTGTTTTGTAAAGAGAGCAAGTTTTCTTTCCTCTCGGCCGCTTCTGAATGGAACCTCCTTTCGGTTTCCATACCCGTTACCAAACGAGTTTACAAAGCCATCGTCATCTAATTTCCCGGCGAAATTTAGAAACCCCGTATGTCGGGGACATGTCTTACATCCTTGAGTGTCAAGGTGTAGCCCGACATTGGTTTATATATGAACATCTCCAATGCCTATAATCTTGAGGGCGCCATCGTTACCCCATCCTCACTTCACCATATTCACCACACCGTGTAGTGAAGAATCCCCTCGCGGTGTGGCGTGATAGGATGCTCCGTATCTATCACCCACTCAGATCGACATGAGGTACTAAGGCGGCCTGACACCACCACACCGACACAATTCCCACTGGAGTGGGTCGCCGACTAGTCGCGGTAGTATCTCTGCGTGTTTCCGTTCCTCCACCATGTAATGTCTTCATGTACCGCGGTTATTCTTCTCATCCCTCTTCGTTTCGCACTCATATCCGGAAGTGGCCTTTTTGGTGGCACAATAGTAACATTGCTCTCTGCGCCTTAGGAGTTCTAGCTTCACCCCTAGATTTATTACGTCATCACCTCTAGAGCGAGATGGTTTTCTGTTTTGACCTCTCCCCATTTCTCGTGAAAGGATCTCTCGAGGTGAGAAGAACGCTTCTTGCACTCCTTCTAGTCTCCTCATTCAACAAAGGCGTGGTAGCCATCTCCATGGTAACAATTCCATCCTTGGTCGCTCCATGTAGAAACCGCTAATGTCTCCCAACTTTCGGGGGAGAGAGCCTAATAGAAACAAAGCCTCAACTTCGTCTCCCAAATTGATCTTCATCAAATGCATCGATTGATGATATTACGTACTTCATTAAGATGCTCGGACATTGAAGAACCTTCTTGGTACTTCGTGTTCCGCAAACTTCTTAACGACTAGCACTTTGTTTCCACCCGACTTCCTCTCCGTAAAGGTCTTCGAGTTTATTCCATAGGCGAAGGCGTCAGTCTCTTAGGCCACATGGTGAAAGACACCGCGTCAATCCACCGGTCGAATGTATCCAATCTTTTACGTCACAAGCTTTTTCCACTCGGCCTTCATCGGTCTTTTTCGGTTTTACTCCCTCATTCTCAATGGGAAGTGCCAAGTCCTTGCGATATAGCAAGTCTTCCATCTTGGCTTTCCGGATGGTGTAGTTCTTCCTATTCGGACTCATCATACAGTGTTCACGGAATGGTCCATCTCTACAAGTTATTTAACCTCAAATCTTCTCTCGGGAATTTAGTCAAACACCTTTCCGACCAAGATTCGGATAACACCCTAGGCTATTCTAACCAAGGCTCGATACCACTTGTTGGGGTTTATACCAATACTAATCGGTTCCCCACTTACCGCGGATAACTTGTATGAACACACTTCAACTCGGATAAATCTCAAATATCACAAACTACCTATACTAACATGCCCAACTCGCTAAACAACTATCAACAACAAATAATAATGTAAAGCGGTAAAGCAAACCACAACACAAAGATTTACCGTGGTTTCGCCAATGATGCCTACTTCCACAAGAGCCAGTTCTTAATAAAATGGGAAGGAAGATTACAATCTCTCCTTCGGTCTCTCACCTTACTAGATCACTCTTATCTCTTTCTGAGGGTTGTATCTGTAAAGGTTCTCTCTTTTGTTTTAGTCCGGATTCCAATCCTTCCGACTTGTTTGGTTAGGTTTTCCAAAACCTTGATTTTGGTTTTATCTCCAAAAACAAATTTCAAGGGAATCTTGTAGCAAGCCCACGAAAAATAGACTTCCTCCCTCGATGGCCTTCAATATCTTGGAATGCCAGATTGAGATTAAGGTCCCTCTATGGCTGGTCGCCTCTATTCTATCGGAACTCGGCCTTGAGTCGCCTATCTCCGCCCGAGACTTAATCGCCGTCGAATTTCGCCCGTTTCTCTCCAGCTCCAGTTTCTCTCCTCATGTGAGGGATAACTCCAACACATTCTTGATTGTCTGAAAGTTAACCTACTGATACCAGCACATTACAGATGCTAACCAATCCAATTAGAGTATGAGACCCACTAAAGAAATTGCCATTTTTGTTGTGAATACATGGATAAATTTCTATAGAGGTTTGAAACTTTTTGGTCTTCCTAATCTTCTTAATCTCTTACCATAATGTGGCTGAAACTCTTCATAGACATGGGACAAGGGTCCCCAATTTAATTGCATGCTATTTAAAATAATCCTAATGCCATCAGAACACATAAAAGTCCTACAACAGCATGTAGTGTTTTGTACGTGAAAATGAATTACACATGCCAAGAGGCGAAAGCCGAACTAAATAGCCGAACTAAATAGGGTTAGCAATGAAACAATGGTAGGTGTCGTAGAATGTTGGGTAATCTTTTTTCATATGTATTCCTTTATCTGTCATGAGATTATAATATTACTAGCACTATTTCCAAGAAATCAGCTGCCGGTTGCAAAGCATATCGGTTTTGTTGGATTGCTTTATCCCACTCATATAAACGGTGCCGGTGAGACTTGGTCGAATGTTAAGGGGGGATATATTTGTCGCAGACAGCCGAAGGATCTTAGTGGCATCACTCACTCCCTTCAAAATAGAGACCCGAATTAGTTCAAATACACTTCTATCTTTTAGTATAATTCTTAACATCAATATCTATGTTTAAAAATGTGATTTGGTTTGGTATGGCTAAGTTTTAATTGTAAGTTCTAATCAGATATATTGATTTTTGGTGAATTATTAACATGAGCAGGGACTTGGTAAGACTTTTAGGAGGCGCAATTGCAGGAATCCATTCCATGACAGACGAGCACTTTGGTATCAGTGTTGTGGAGTACATGGCTGCAGGCGCGATTCCAATAGGTCGGAGCATGACCATTATATGCATAATCTACATTTTACCTCAAGTACATTTAACTTTCAGTTTTTCTGACTTACAATCCGGCTCGTTCTTTCAGCTCACAATTCGGCCGGCCCCAAAATGGACATTGTTTTGGAAGAAGACGGGCATCAGACGGGATTCCTTGCTTCTGATCCAGACGAATATGCAAATGCCATCCTACAGATTCTAAGAATGCCACATATTGAGAGACTTGAGATGCCAGCAGATTTTTCAGAGCAAAGATTTTATCAAGATTTCAAGATTGCAATCTGCCCAATCTGCCCAATCTTATCTTTTCCTTCCAAGTGAAGAGCTGTAAAATTTTTGCATGAGAATAGAAGTCCTACGTGTCAAATGAAGTTGGTTGATAATGTAGGCTCTAAACATACGAGTTTACAGTTATTTCATCGTAAGCACTTAATTGGTTGTCTTGAAGTACGCTTACAAATAATAGAAACATACAAAAAGCCCAAAACCGGTCCAGCGGACCACAGACCAAAGCCCTACAAGAAAGCCAAGCACGGTCTATAAAAGTAGCTAGTTTGTGGCTAACCCTTAAACCCTGAATTTTATCTCAAGTAACAATAGAAGAAAGAGACGCCGGCTACTTCTTACTAAAACCCTAATATTATTTAGCCAAAATGTCGGACGACGAAGCGAATGAGGAGAAGGAACTTGATCTGACGTCACCTGAAGTCGTCACCAAATACAAAACTGCAGCTGATATTGTCAACAGTATTATTCTCTTTTCTCACTTTGTTTTATAAGCAATATTCACTGTTTATTTCAAGGCTGTAGTTGTAATATTATTATTATTATTATAATGCAGAGGCATTGCAGTTGGTACTTTCGGAATGTAAACCGAAAGCGAAGATTGTTTATCTTTGTGAAAAAGGGGATGTCTATATTAGAGAGTAAGTGTCTCTTTTTTTTTATTGTGGTTTATGTTTTTTTATTCGGGTTTTGATGATTTTGAGTGTGTTTTTTTGTGATGTAGGCAAACAGGGAATGTTTACAAGAATGTTAAGAAGAAGATTGAAAGGGGTGTTGCGTTTCCGACTTGCATTTCGGTGAATAATACTGTTTGTCACTTTTCGCCACTGGCTAGTGATGAATCTGTATTGGAAGAAGGCAACATTGTTAAAATGTGAGTTTGTTTGTTAGATTTTACTTGTATTGGGGTTGTTTTGTGGGTTTTTGTTGAATTGACGAGTTTTAAAATGGTTTTCAGTGATATGGGGTGTCATATCGATGGGTTTATTGCAGTAGTTGGACATACCCATGTTCTTCAGGGTGGGCCAGTGACTGGAAGAGCAGCCGATGCTATTGCGGCAGCTCAAACTGCTTCTGAAGTTGCATTGAGGCTTGTTAAACCAGGTAGAAAGGTAAGATTTCATTTCATGTGAATTTTATATTACTCTGTTTCTATGAATACCTCTAAAGTTGTGTTTGACTAATCGAGTGGTTGCTAGAATACTTGTTTTTTTTAAGGTTATTTAAACTTCCAAGCACTTAAACTATGTGGTTGACCTTTCATGTAAAACCTAGTGGAAAGGTAGGTGTTTGTCGTTTGGTGTGATCATGTGAATGTATTTTTACTGAACTAGTGATTGGTAATTGCTATGTGTCTATGACAATATTGGTATAATGGGTAAATTTCATAGTTAACGCTAAAAAGATTATGTGATTAAAGCTTTTTCAGATTTTATATTTCCTTTTATGTTGTGTTCCCTTTCCCCTTAACCAGCATTGCTTGGTCATATCATGTTTTATGTTTTGTTACTCTAGATGGAATTGGAGTTGATTTTCTCTTGTTCTTTTTCCTTTAGAAAATCAATTTGGGTATCGAAGCACCAGGTATATACCCAAGTGTTCCCAGGATTAGTGATACCCCTAAATGATGAATAGTTGTCACAAGCTATGGACTAACATTCAAGTGAAGCTTTTGTCATAGTTACTCTGATAGGGAATTTATTTTGTTTGATGTGATCGTTATTTGGTGGTATTTTATGTATGACAATATAATGTATCTAAGACAATATGAGGTCTATTAGTTGAGGTAGTTTATATCCGTACTTTTCTTGTATTCACTTGCCTCGTTCAGTATATTCGGATAGACTAGGTTTTAAGAACAAATACTGCAAGTGTTAATGATGGGAGTATTGCACAATTCTTGTCATACTTGTCGCAAGGTTTTGGAAATCCATTTGGGATTGGTGCACCAGTTAGTTTGTATTTAGGAAGTCCATATCACAAGGGCTTGTGATGTTCCTAAATGATGAATAATTGTCATAAGCTATGGACTAACATCCAAGTGAAGCTTTTGTCATAGTTACTCTGATAGGTAATTTTTTTTTTCGTTGATATTATTGTATTTGTTAAATTAGTGATCTGTGATTCTAACATGTATATAACGATATAACAATGTGACAGTAAGATATATCATATATGTAGACAAGATGGCTTTGTAGTTTGTTTTGAAGGTAGAATTGGAATTTCTTTTCTCTTTTTGATATTTTTCCTTTTATGAAATCCATTTGGTTATTGGTGCACCAATTATATGTTTCCAGGTCTAGTAATGTTCCTAAAGGACGAATAGTTGTCATAAGCTATGGACTAACGTCCAAGTGAAGCTTTTGTCATAGTTACTCTGATAGGGCATTTTATTCTCGTCGGATGTGAATGTACTTTGGTAAACTAGTGATATGTAACTTTTTGATGTGTATGACAGCATAATATATCTTTGACAACATGACTACATGAGGTATATTTGGCGATGGAGTATACCAGTCCCTATTTGTTATTCAATTTCCTTAACTGGTACTGTTGGGAGCGACTAGCAATTTCCTTAAATGGTACTGTTGGGAGTGACTAGGATTTCTGTGTCAATATCAATGCAGCAATCTCACTCTCTCCTCTGGAGAGCCTCGTTTCTAAAGTATCCATTTTATCTGATTCAAACCATTGAAACTAGTCCTTCCTCTGCCTCTTGTTTTTTTTTTCTTTCAATTTTAATTTACTTAATATTCTTTTTTGCATTTTATTGTTGTTTGAGGTCTAATTCAAAGTGGGTTTTCTTCAGTTTGATTTCATGGGTTTTAAACCTTGTTTTTGTTCCCAAAAATATTGTTAGTTGTGGGGATTGATGATGCAGTGATGATATTGTTAATACCCAGCTCATTATGAGACCCTAGTGGTCTAAGATAAGACTTTCCTTAACAAATTATCTGAGCACGTCGTTACTTCTTTAAGTTTTCATTTTTCTTTGTTTGTATTGGTACTTCTATATAACTTAGTTTGAAACTGATCAATAATGAATTCTCTGTTCACTTTTATCTTTTCTCCCTCTTTGTAATGGCGTTTGATGTACTCAGAGTACTGCACTACTCTGGTTAAGCTTTATTTGGGCGGATAAAGTTTTTACTCCATGTATATGTTGAGATTGATCATTCGATTTACTATTTTCAAATCTGATAAATTCAGTTCTATTTGAGCCAGAAATTTACTATTTTGTTGAAGGCGCCTTTTGTTGTAATGGACATCATGTGCTTGTTCTATGGTTTTGCATATTCCATGAAGTTCATGAGTAAATTTGGTCCCCCTTATGATGAATAATTAGTAGAGGCTATGGACTGATGTCCACATGAGGCTTCCTTTTGTCATAGTTACTCTGATGGGAGGCTTCTATCTAATGCTCATGTGCTCATGACATCTAGACTGCTAGTCAGGATAACAGCACCTAGATGTTCTCTCTCTATTCAAGTAATAAATTCTGTATTTTTCTTTTATCAGTAACCTAGATTATTAATCCTCGTACTACAAGTGTGGGAGACCAGTTTTTTGACAGTATAAGATCTTTGGCAAAAAATATGCACGAGTGTTTATGGTAGATATTGTAAACGAGGTAAATTTGTAGAGTGAGATATAGGCTGTTGTATAAATTGTTGTACAAAAAGTGTTATATATGGATCCCTCCCCTATATATATATGCTCCTCCGTAGGCAGTATGACCTCATTAGTTCTCGGTGTGATTGGTCCCCCTTGTTACGTATACACGTTAGACATCATACAAAATTTGATGTAGTTGCCACATGCCACTAGGTAATAATAACTTGTATGCTTTAAAGAAGAACCTCCTTGGTTAACTGAAAAAGAATTAGGAGGTATAATAACTACATCAGCAACTTTGCTGAGGTGATCAGGTACCAATTGGTTCTCCTCTTTTTCCCTGTTGCTCACATTAGAGGCTATACTTGAGTGGGCTGGAGTAATGTTTTTTCTTGCTCACTTAACCTAGTATGGCCAACATTTTCTGACTAGACCAATTACTTCAGTTCTTCAAGTCTGTGTATGAAAATAAAGTTAATATAGTTTCCAGATGCCATTAACCCCCTTGGCACTGAAAAATAACTACTAGGTATAACTATGTTAGCATCTTTACGAAGGTGATCAGTTACCAATTATTGAAACAAAAAAGGCAATACATCCAAAAGATCAACTGCGTATCAATCCCTCATTTTCTTGTTTCTTGTAACGCTGATCAAGGCTCCATCTAATCAGTCCTTTCTGTAAGTTCTTCAGAGGAAAAAGAGCTTTATGATATATAAGATCTAACAGAGTTTTATTGTTGAAATGGAAATGATGTGCTTCTGTTGTGGTTTTGCATATTTTATTATGTTCACAAGTAAATTTGCTCCCCCTTGGGATGAATGGTCATTGGAGGCTATGGACGGATTGTCCAAATGAGGCTTCATTTTGTCATAGTTTCACTGATGGGTGGCTTCTATTTATTGCTTATTATGATCATGACATATATACTGCAAATCGGGATGACAGCACCTATATATTCTTTATTGTGATACCTGCATTTTTGAAAAGTTTTTCTATCGTTGTTTTCCCAAGTCTTATGCTTGGATCTCTTTGGATGCTGGCAGAACAAAGAAGTAACAGAAGCAATTCAGAAGGTGGCTGCTGCCTATGACTGCAAAATTGTTGAAGGCGTTCTTAGTCATCAACTAAAGCAGTTTGTTATTGATGGGAATAAGGTCATATTGAGTGTTCCCAGTCCAGATACCAAAGTTGATGATGCAGAGTTTGAGGAGAACGAAGTCTATGCTATTGATATAGTAACTAGCACAGGAGATGGCAAGGCAAGTATGTTCGGTGTGTTCCTTCTATCAAATACTCATTATTCTGCGGCAATGCTAATTGTGTAATCTGCAATTGTTCAAAAATTGCAGCCTAAGCTACTTGATGAGAAACAAACTACTATTTACAAAAGAGCTGTGGATAAGAATTATCACTTGAAGATGAAAGCATCCAGATTCATCTTTAGCGAAATAACTCAAAAATTCCCCATCATGCCATTTTCAGCAAGGTCTGCTAGTTTTCATCCAATTGTCGTTCAGTTTCTATGTGTCAACCTGTTGAATTTTTCATGCTAACTTTAGTGAGCTATTTTTCTTATTAGGGCTTTAGAAGAGAAACAAGCTCGGCTGGGGTTGGTTGAATGTGTAAACCATGATTTACTACAGCCATATCCTGTTCTTCATGAAAAGCCTGGTGAGAATCAAATAGAATAGATGTCTTATTACAACCTGATAGTAGGGACAATGCACTTTTTTGAGAAGCTTTTATCTACCCATCTGTGATTCATGCTATAATATGGTTTGGTTATTGTGCAGGTGATTTTGTTGCCCATATCAAATTCACAGTTTTGCTTATGCCAAATGGGTCAGATCGAATCACGTCACATGCTCTGCAGGATTTGCAGCCCACAAAGGCAGTAGATGACCCTGAGATAAAGGCTTGGTTAGCTCTAGGCACAAAAACGAAGAAGAAAGGTGGTGGAAAGAAGAAGAAAGGTGCGTAATGACAAAACTCGTACAAAATTATTCTAAATTATGAGAATCAAGTAGAAGGGATGAAGCATGTCAGAGTTGAATTGATTGGTGTATATACTATAGCTAGTTTTTAGCTGGATTACAAAACAAGTGGGACATTTTCAGTACTTAAAATGTCATTTACATTGATTTTATAGATGCTAATGTATATCATGACATCCCACTTTATTGTTCCAACATCATGCCAAGTATTTTTGTGTTTATCAGGGAAGAACAGCGACAAAGCTGACGAGGGTGGAGAAGTTGGGTCCATGGATACAACTACAAATGACATGTCTGAACTCTGAAGAATAGGGTCTGCAATTTTGTTCAGCTGTATTTTCATTGCTGAAATGAGCGTAGCTGAGTATCTGGTGTCTGGCTGAATTGTGTTTTGTATGAAGCGGGCAGTACATTACATGGTTACCTGTTTTTATGTCGCTGCTCCCAATTCTGAAAAAATAGGACTCAATGAAGTGAAGCTTGATGTATCAACACCCACTTTATACTTATATGAATAACAGATAAAACAGTTACATAGTTGCTCTCGAGTTAAATGAGGCAGACAGTACGCTGTTCCACTGAGCTCACTCTGATAGCTTATTTTCAAGAGAAAAACTATATCATGCAACATATTTGTGTTCATCATTTTCTCATGCTCTCCATCCGGTAGATTGTTATAGGGGGTGATAAGTTAGATGGTTTTTGGATATAATTTTAATTACGTTTACTTTAAATTACTGTAGGGTATTGGATGATTCTCCTTTTTTTCTTGTCACATTTGGAAAGATTCCTATGCTTAAAACTGATGTCTGTAATGAACTATGAACTTTTGTACTAGGGTTAACTACTATTTACTGTATGAGCCAATTAGGATTTTCCCCCAACTAGATGGGAAATTAGGGTCATTTCCAATACACATAAAAAAAGAAGTCGAGGTGTGTGATAGTTACAAATTCACCCCACTTTGGAAAGATTCCTACGCTTCGGTGTTTTTCTGGTCCTTTTGTGCTCGTATATGTTAGCCCTTCGGCTGTAGCAACTAGCAAGGGATAAGCAGCTTGAGGGAACGTTCCATAGAGATGCTTAATGAGACAATTTTATAGTTCTTGTGTCGATGTAAGTAATGAACGAACGAAAAATTTAGTATGTAGAGATTTTAGCAGTGTCGCTATCCTCGTAAGTTGCCCCCAAAATTCACTTTAAAAATAGGTCTTAATTTTGATAAATCCCAATTTTTTTTCTCTTAAACCAGGACTCTAAACATGTAAATCCCTTCTTTCTAAAAAAAAAAAAAGGCCTCCACACACAATACGTGGGAAAAAAAAACACTTCCCAGTGCTCAATTCTTCACTTTGGGCTGCCCTGGATTTTAGTATGTTGGTCCAATCCTACCTATATTAATATCTCTTTCTCCCATGATGCTCATAGAGAGCCATATCAGCAAAAAATTTAAAAGAATCCATGTTTTGAAAATATTTATTTTATTTTTTTACTTAAATACGCCTGAAATTAGTCTACTTTGTAATTTTACAGAAGTCTATTCAGTCTTTTCAGTTCTTATGAAAAACAAAAACCAAACATATGCCTTTATTTGAATGTCCACCAGGGGTAAGTAAATAATTAAAAACTAAAAAGTAGAATGATATGAAAAAGTCTTCCTCAAATCTAACGAAAAAAAATCAAAAGCAAAACAAGAAAAAAAAAACCCCTCACCCGCGGGTACACCATTGATCAATTCTTTTCCTCTCTCTCAATCTTCAAAGTGATAAAAGAAAGAATCGAAAACGATAAGGACGTGTGTTTATCAGCAACATACTCAAATTTGAAGCTAGGTAAAACAAATGTAATGATCTTCCCTCATCTTCTTTAAATACACCTTGGTTTGCTACTGCAAGGGTTGCGATTCCATTTCTAAATCAAAAGGGAAGAGTGTTTTGTTATCGATTAAAGTTAGGATTTTACAGGTAGTGTTGGTCAGAAATTTTAGCTTTGCACGGAATTTATTGAAACTCTTTCTCTACACATAGATGAAGACGTTCTAACTCGAACTCAAGTAACTCCCTCTTCTTATGTTCATGCTCAGGTATGTAATATCCATAGGCATAGTAGGTCCACTCGAGAACACGCCTGCATTCAATTATCTGTAGCCAGACCTCTGTTATGAACTTGAGCTGTAATAGAGTCTGGCATTGATTTTTTCCCAGCTTCTCCATATTCACATCTTGCATTTGCTTCAAATCTCCAACCGCCTTTTGCAGTATATCTATCTATCAATTGTTTAGCCATCTTTCTTCTCTTCTCTGTCCCGTCTTTCTTTTCTTTCTCATTATAACGATTACACGGACCATCGTAGCCATGCTTAGTCCATGGAGCAAGACACAACCAGCAAAATGCGTGGCGACAAGGAGGTCTGCAGGTCATATGCATGCATCCGTCATTTTTCTGAATAGGTCTCTTGCATTCAGGACAAGCCTTCGAATTAGCTAATATCCAGTTGATGTTTTCAGACTCATCACTATTCTTCAAGATCCACTTGGTCACTATGAGCGTCCTCCGCACAATTCCAGCAAAAGCTATATGTGCAGTTGCAGGAAACATTGTAGCTCTCACTTCCAACTTCAAAATCTACAGCATTCTCACAGCAGCGTGACATGAGGGATCAGGACATCGCAACACTAAACACCCAGGGCCATCATTAATTGCTGTGCCAACATAACCTTTCCAACATTTTTTACAAAAGGGATGACCACAAGCAGCGGCATGCATTCTACGGCGGATAAATATTTCAAAGCAAATTGTGCAAGTCACTTTCTTAGAATTTGGATAATGAACAATAGGTTCCTCCAACAACCCAACGGTTGTGCGGGCTTTTTCTTCATCAGCAAACCATGCATCTTGCAATTTGTCGACGCGACACTCCAATTATAGTGAAGGAGCAGGATAGTAGCCGAAACTTTTGATATAGAATTCATATTAGATATCGCCGTGATAGCTTCCTCTTGAAGCTGTTGTATGTTATACTCACTCAAAACAGTGTAATTCTGCTGCTGATGATGAGATGCTTCATAATCACTATTACCTCCTTCATCATCTGCTGAAATGGAGATTTGGAAGTTGGACTGACAGTACCCCAAAATTTTGTATACCCCAACTTCCAAATTTTGGGGTATGCTGAAATAGAATTTTTTTGACTGGATACGCATTCCCTAAAATTTGGGGGTTTGATTTCAGTATTCTTACCAACAGTACAATGAAAGTTTTGAATTCCTTTCAAAGATATTCAGCCACATAACTACAAGTTGTTGCCAGTAAAATCAGTTAAGATAGCAGCTATAGCCGCGAAATTTACTTTGCGTAAATTAACAACACTAACACAAGGCACTAAGAAGCTTCAAGGATATCTAAAAATTACTTTCAAATTTATATAGGCATCATATATATTCCATTGAACTGTTGTTGGATTGGAGGTTTGATTCTTGGTGGTTGGTGTAGAGGTTTGAAAGTTATCTCTACCAATGCCGGAGAATTGGCATATTCAGAGCTTTAGATTAACCATATGATAACCTGGAAGGTGATATGATCTCAAATTTTTCTATGTGGATTATTATTAGTTTAATCTTTTTTTTTAAAATATGTTTCCATTAATAAATTGGTTTTCAATCAATTTCTTTATTCTATTTTTTATTCTCCTTAAAAAATAAAGCTAAAGATTTGTGAACTTCTTTTGTTATTATGTATTGGATGTGGGGAAGTTTGCTTATGTTTGAGAAAGTAAGGCTCTTGCTTTGGGTTGTTTTACTTGCATACAGAAATTTGTTGGAATGCGCATTGACAACAAAAGCTCTCCAACCCAAAGAACCATTGAAAATGCTACGACATAGCTGATGTATTCTTATTCTGTTTTTTACATCATTCATTCAATGTGCATATAATGCGTGCAAATGAGGCAACTAGTTGAGAAAAACGAAGGAAGGAGTTATAATTTATTTAGAAGGTTTGATTAGTACCCAAACAAACTAAAGAAAGAAAAATGAGAAAACAATAATGTAATGACAAACAAACTAAATCATTGTTCTATTATTAAAGAATGTTAAACATGATGACTATCATGTCCATAATCATGGGATGCAATCGCTTAATCAAAATATGAACGAAGGGATAAAATGAAAATAGGCTTTTAATAGTGTTTCCAAAAACCTGTAACAGTTTCTTATGTATTCAAATTTATTAGAAGCTAGAAAGTCTAGAAACTTGTGTACGATTCAACATCGCCAATGGGCTTTTATTTTGAAAAAAATGGCTTTGCCATGAAGGGTCATACAATTTTAGGTGCAAATGTTTGAACAGGTTCCTCAAATTGTATTTCAAGCTATTTAAAAGAGAAAAAGAGATTGGGAATATCACTAAACAAAAGATCTATGGTAAAGTTGAAATTAATTCACACCTGTATCTGCATTTGGGTGTTTTTAAGTCTGTGTTGGACATGAGCATGCAACTGCTTCAGGGAAAAATCACAAACCAGGACGTATATTTGACAATGGAGCTAGTGTGCTACAATTATAATAGTCAACTGTAACTACCGCATCCACAAGAGATATTTGTCCAAAAATTGATACATCTCGTGCTCATGTTTTAATACCTTCCAAATCAGACTCTGGGCTCCCCACTATTATTCGCTGCTCTTGTTGCAACTGCTCGGAAACTTGTTCAGGAAAAACTTCAGATTGTAAAGATGGAGCAATATTGTTCACATGTAACCATGTTGATTCCCACAAGCTTTCACCGCCTAATACGCTTTTCTGCACGAGCACACCTCTCGTCCTTAAAACAAACAAGGTGTTTTTTAGAAGCTCGGGGATTAGTTCCTGAAGCTTCTCAGTTCTCTTCCCTCTGATCTTGGCCTTCATATATTTCTCCATGTGACTTAGCACACCCAGCCACAGTTTTCTGAAAGCAGTTAGCTGTGAGAGATCAGGCAGTGATTGTAAGAACACCTTTGACAAGAGCTTCATGGCAAGGACAAGTGTTCTTTCCATGTTACGATAATCCTTTGGAGAGTGACCTTGTGCAATCTCTAGCAACTCTTCAAGCATACTGAAAATGACAAGGTCGAAACACTCCAACCACAAATCATGTGGAAGGAAGACACCATCAACCCCCATCAAGCACCTCTGCAATGATAAAAGAGAATGATTCCTAATCTCTTCTCTCTGGTCCAAACACACTTTCCTGAGTCCCTGTACTAGCCTCAGCCACATCTCTCCTATATCCTGTGATACTTTTGTAGCAGCTTCCTCGCCCACAGCTTCCTTAGTTTCACGAGACCACCGTGCTAGACATGCAACAGATCCTTCCATCAAATCCAATGCACACAAAGAACGATCTGCCTGCCCAACTCGAGACTCAGCAAACTGTCTTGCCGCATCTACACAAAGAACATAATTTGCTGGCGATAGATGAACCCCATCTGACATAATGAACACCAGTGCCTCAAAGCCAGCTTCAGATGCTTCAGGATGGCGAGCAGTAATGGAAAGCAGAGAGGTGATTGTGCGCCAACCCATATGGGATCTTATGTGCGTGGCATTGGCTTTCACAAGACACATGACTTCTTGGGTAATGTTCTCACAGTACGCATCAGCAACACGAGCATCAAGTTTCAGTACCAGCTGCAGTGACCTTAGGAGCTCATCAGCCAAACTTTCTTTATAAGGAAGAAGTCGTTGGCATATCCTTAGGAGTCCAAACACCGCCTTCTCCACAAGAGCACAGGGCATCACAGTTGACTGGACAATACTGCATATGTGCTCATATACACTTTGCCAGAGAAGAAGGATCCTGTCCCGATTGTTGAGGGTGATAGCAATAAGCAACTCCAACGAGAAGATTGCAGCGTCCTCATCTTCAGGATAAGTGTTACCTTTTTGAGGTCTCCGCACAGCCCCAATGAGAGCCCGCGCAAGTTGCAACAAGGAATCAGCATGCAAAAATTGACTCTCAGTAAATATGCTATCAATATGACACTTCTGAATTGTTTGCAGTGCATGTTGATGAACCTGAAGTTCTAGTTCTGTAGGTTGAGATTTGGGTTCTTCTGTCTCTAAAGATAAGAGCTGGCTGAACCTGCCCATTAGCCCAAAGGATTTCTGAGTCGTACCCATGGAAGGTACTTCAGATGCAGATATGGAAGTCGTGACAGGTTTACCAGGTTCCAGAGCAAGCTCAGAATCATCAGTAACATCACTGTTGAGAAAAGTAGGGAGAAGACCAATTTTGTGCAACCTCAAGATGCAATCGACGATGTTTCTCCAGCCAGAACGAATATAATTACCATAACTATTTGCTATGGCGAATACGGTGATTGTTGCCATCCTAGCTTTTTCATCCTCACCAAAAGCAAAAACAGCTTCCTCAATGGCAGAAGGGTCCAAGAGGGTCGTGAACTTGCACAACGATACAACAAGATCATCTAATACATCATCAAGATGATGGCATGCAGAAATCTTTGCAACAGCCAAAAATCCATCAACACAATTTTGAAGAACATCTTCATGCTCTGCGTGATCAAATACAACTGAGATAGCAGCAATTGTGGGACCGGACATGATAGCAAACATATCTCGGTCGAGGAAGGGTCTTGAATCACAGACAATATATGGAGAAGTCCTCTTGGCTTTGCACATGAGATCCACCCAAAGGCTTAGTGTCATCTCAGGAAAACCAATACCTTGTCCTGGGAATGTCCTAATCTCGTTCTTGCAGATCGAATGATACAGCTCAGACAGGAACTCTCGTGGAAGATCACTTCCACCATTAATGTGTCTATTGTTTCTAATAAAATCCTCTTCAGTCATCTTTTTCTTAACCTGAACATTGTGTTGATCTGTGTTAAGCAGTATAACTGAATAGGACAGTAGGAGTGCAGCGTCCTTGTTGACAAGAATATGTGATGATTGCTCATAATATCTCTCTGAGAATGCCTCAAGCACTCTCTGTATCTTCTGAGACTCCCCTGGCAGCCGGAAAGTTTCCAAGAACAAACGCAATGCGGTATCCAAACTCATATCTTGAAAATCAAAAGTACCAGCAAACTCATGGAGCACCTGAACACTGAACTCGTCATGATTTCCAAGGAAATCCCCTACTAGATTCTTATCTAATCCAGGTGTGTACCTAAAAAAGCAAGCCACACTTTGTGGATCAAGTTTCTCAGGTAGCAGATGAGTTCCTTGTAGAAACTCCAACCCTTTCTTTGGGTCGCGGTTAAAGTGATCAACACCAGTCGTCAGCCGTTTCTTGATGTACTTCCTCCGACGGGCAAAAGGGACCCATTGACTAGGATCGGCAGAGTTCTCGCACTTCACAGTCCAAAATGGAGTATATTCCTCAAAATCTACAAGAACCTGTTCTGAAATAGGAGATTCATTATCTAATCTCTCAGCCATTCCCTGAATCACAGATATTAGACCGTCCAAAGCTAGAATGTGCATCGCAGACAGCGGAGAGTTCACTGGAAAAGCACTCTTTGACAACAAGTTAGCAAGGTCTTCAAACAAATTGCTGCAGGATATATCACAGTCCAAGTTGGCATACACCTCCACCATAAATGTTTTCTGTCTGCAGAAGTCGACCAGAGCCTCCATAGCAACTTCCTGCTGCTGGTATGAAGCCCCAGACTTGCTTTGCGCTAGCCTCAATATCACACAGGAAAAGAAGGCTTCAAGATGTAACTTTAGCTCTGTACGCAAATGATGATAGAGGTTGAGAACAACACTGCAAACCAGCGAAAGAATTAGTGGACTCATTGACAACCCAAACTGCATGAGATTACGGAACAGTTCATCCTGTATCAATGCCAGTAACTTAGGGTGTCGACTTATAGAGGGCCCACCTAATTCAATAGCCGAATTAATCAAACCCAAAGCGAAAAGAGGAACATCTTCATCAAATGCAATGGTACTAGATCTGGAACCCGTTCCAATGTGCTCATTAATATTTAAAAGGGAACACAGAAATTGAAATATTTCCATCATGCAGGGGACTCCGTATGGCTTTGTCATGAGGAGCAAGTCACTTGAAGAATTGTTCTTGTCATTAACAGTCGCAATCGCATTTTCACTTGTCATATTCTCCACATATTTTGGAGACGTAATACCAAAAGGAGGTTGGCCACCACCTTCAGCACTGTTGTTACCATTGTCTAGCTGTTTACTTCCTTGAGAAACAATAGCATCAAACTGCGCAAATAATAGCATCTTTACACATCAATGAGGAATAAAAGACTAGGGACACAACTAACCAAAAAAGCTGGTGGGGAAGGACACCTCAATACTCAGTCCTTGCCTATCAACTCATATGTGAAGAACAATTATTAATAAAAAGGAGCCACGCACAAATACCTCCTGTTTGCCAGCACTCCCATTAGCCAATGGTTGTTCACAGCTGTCAATATTTGGCAAGTGTGAAAAAATGCACCTTATAAGTTCGTGCATTGTGTGGCGAGCTATTCGTTGTAACAACTCTCCTTTAGCTCCTGCTTGATGAACAACATGAAAACATGTGTTCACTATGGTGCAAACATGCTGGTTGCTCAACAGAAATGCTGCTTTGCTTCTCATGCAAGCCAAGAGAACCTGAAGTATCTTCATCAATACCACCTCTTCTGAGGCAGGATCTGTCACCTCGAAGCGGCAAGTTGTCACTGCATCAACCACTACATGCATAGCATCTTCTGCATTTGCAGTATCCAGATTGATTACATCAAGAGACAAAATCTTGTAAACTGAAGACAAGGCAGCACCAGTAATTGGTGCACCAGTTTCATCTGATATAATCACATCCAAAAATGGTTGGAGATATATGACTGGATTAATTGTATTCCACTGGTATTTCCATGAAAAAATTTGTTTCCGCAAATCTTTCAAAGACTGGATGAGAGAGTGCTCTAAGTGATCATCACCCGACGTATAATGGCCTCCCCACCGGACATTTCTCCTCATGACAGACAGCACTGCACCGATTTCTGAATTCACTGTACATGCTAAAGCCCCTCTGCTAGATGTACAGTAACCATGTTCACGCTCTTCCTTGACTGCCTTCATACCCAACTGTAGCTTTAGACCCCCCATTTCATATATTCCAAGAATTACCAAATGTACTAGAAACTACAGGGGCAAGGCACTGAAAACTGGCACAAAGATACTAGTCACTGTGACAGAAAAAAAGAAAAGTAGTCCCATTAGGAATTTCATATAATATCATCAAACTTTCACAATAAAGTTCAGGATACTATTAAAGATGTCTTTTGTTTCTAGGAAAACCGTTGCCAAAAAAATAGATCTCACACTATTTCCTTATCAATAAATCGGATTATAGCTATCACAAAGGGCCTTCATGAGGAAGATGAGATTCCCCTCGAATCTAGCTTTTAATCCCAATACCATCAATGAGTTGGAAGCACTAGCAGCACTCAGAATAATGATTCTGAAAACCTTGGCCTAGACCAAAATTTAGATCCGCCTTTATAAGTAGGTAGCCTAGTTATCCAGAAACCAACTCGCCTAGTCCTGTTCAAGTATCCCCTATAGTCCTTGATTAGGAAGACCTGAGTGGATGTAACATGTATGAATGTATATGCTTATGAGGACATGGTAAGAGGAAACAACAGAAAAGTGCCACCACCATTAGACTCTACTATTATACGTTGCATTTCCTCAATTATAAATTCACAAATGAAATCCTAAATCATAATTCATTCACAACAGCAAAAGAAATTTGGCATCTCAATAAAAAAAAAAAAAAAAAAAAAAAAATGTACCTGTTGACTGTTGTCACGTTTTATAGAAACGGGGTATTGAAATATTCGGTGTTATATTAAATAAGAAGATCGGTTGGTTTTGAAGGATTTATGGCGTGGGCAGATCTTCTTCAATTCTTCAAAACAAGGAAAAGAAAGACGAAGGAGATTGGAAAGTCAGCAACTTCGGCCCATATTATTTTTATTTTGGGCTTTATTCTGGATCGGGCCTTTTAAAATCCTTGTCTGGTACTAATCTGGTTTTGCTCGACCCGTTACGGTCAAACGTTTCCACTGTCTACATTTCCTACCAGTTCATCAACTGAACCTATAATCCCAAATTATGGAAACTCGCTCCACGTCAAAAATTTGTAAATATGTAAGAGGTGACAATAATAATAGTGCGGGAGGTATTACAAAATAATAAACACAGGAAGGAGGTGACTTAAAATAGTGCGGGAGGTATTACTAAATCTATTATAATAAAACACAATGGCAATACAAATGGTGGTTGGGATTATTTGGAGATCTGAGTTAGATTGGGACGGATTTGGGATCTAGAACATTTTGAAACTCCTTTTCAATGTCATTTAAAAATATTACGCTGGGCTGTTTGGGTTTGAGAAGAAATGTCAATACACGAAACAAATTGAGGAATTTGAGGAATGCATTAAACATAAGGGACGGGATTGCTTCATTTCATATCTAAATTAGTAAAACCATTAAATTACTAACATAAATTCATTTAAATCCTAAAAACGTCCAAAAGGAGATGGGCTGGGCTTTAGTAATAAAGTAAATGACAAATGACTGTTTTAAATGGCGAGTCCTCTTTAAAGATTTGCTAGACCAACGCCCTTCTTCATCTTAACATTTACTGTGTATTGAATGTAACACAATTGGAATAAACCATGCAACTTCAGTTCCATAATTTTATCAAACGAATTAAGAAACCTACTGAAGTGGTTCCTAGAGAAGAAGACAAGTTTATACTCATTACTCAATTCAATAATCTAAGAACAACCAGCGGAACACGCCTTGGCAGTTCATGTTCATTCTGTCCTTGGGGATCTGAGTTAGGTGTGCGTCGGGATATGTGTGATCTCTTTGGAGCTTTAATCATTGATTTAATACACATTTATGCCTATTCCATACTAAATATATCAAATTAATCAATATTTACCAAATTAACACTACACCATAAGGGTCATTTTGTAACACAACAAAATTTTTATTTGTAACACATATATCCGTTAGAACCTGTCTAACGGATATAATTGTTAGGTTATTTCGCATCCGTTAGTATCTTTCATTTTATTTTTCCAACTATTTTCAAAGTATTGTTTTAATGTTGGGTAACAATTAGATCCGTTAGGAAACAAATAAAAAATGGATAAAAAACATCTAACACAAATACCAAAAGGGTATATATGGAACTAACAGAAAAGATTAGAAGTAAATAAAACAAGTTCTCCTCGATGCTCATCTCTCTCAAGTCTAAAAGCATCCATGGAAGCCTTGTCTACTTTATCAAACTCTCGCCGTCGAAGAAGTGAGCCAGGTACATTTTCTTTTTCATTATCTTGATTTGTTTTCTCTCTCTTTCAACCCCAAACCCTAGGTAGCAAATTTCCAAGTTTTTTGTTTTAATTGTGCTCCTTGAAATGATCAAGTTAGATTTATTTCATTGCTAACAAATTTGGGGGAATTAAGTTTTGTGTGAGAACTGCAACATTGGGATATTTTGTTGGTTTGGGGTTTGGTTGGCTCATCAAAATCACCATTGCTTGTCCATTAGAACTCTAATATCTACCATTGCTAAGTTCATTGTTTTGTTTGTTAAACACCTTATAATTATCTAGACAGCCAACAAGGTTACTAACGCTTGACAATAATTTTGAGTCAAATATAGGTATTTTATGTTTATTTCATTATCTCACGCTCTCAATTTTTTCATTGTGGGTTTGGGAATAATGATTTGTGATATCCAGGAAGATGACACACACCATTGGGGATGATTGCAAGCATTTCAATTGTAGAAGGTCCAAATGCTTGAAACTGTAAGTCATGCAAGATGATAATAACGAATGGATACTAGTAAGCATTATCCCTGCAATTTTCATTGACATGTACGCATTATTGTTGGCTGTTATTGTGAGTGCTTTGTTGTTGGAAAATAAAAGGGGATGCAATTGCAAGTCCATCTGTTTTAAAAATATTATGAATGCTTTCAGGTTTAGATATTTGTTCCAACCTTGGTCTTATTGCCAATTGTAATATAATTTATTCTCTTACCATTGGGCATTCTTAGATGCATACATGTCTGGTGTTGGATGCTCAGCTGGGTGTATATGTGAAGGATGCAAAAATTCTTTTTGGCATCAAAGAAGGTAAGTTCTAAACTTTCATTAAAAAATAGATACTTGTGCAATATTGAGATGCATAGCCTGTCTCACATGTATTTCATCAGCTAGGTATAAGATATTTGAAAGGTGTATAAGTGTAGCTACTGATATGTAGTTATTTTTTTAGTTGATATAAATGTTTATTTTTAGTTATTTTTTTTCCTGATATGTAGAAGCAGTGAAAATCTTAAGTAGAAGTAGTTGATTTTTTAGTCTACTCTATGTCTCTACCAAGGAAATAAGCTGATCGGGAATTTTGGGGTAAGAGTTTCTGCAGTTTCCATAAGTTGTATCTCTTTATTTGGTGATATAACTGATCATATTGGACACTGCCCACTTTTCAACTTTATTTGCATAAGTATCTCATAATTCAGCAAGTGACAATATAATTGATTAGTTCATTTGTTTTGCATCTTTGCTTGCCTTGCTTGGTTATATTTTGCATGCCACATAAACATTTAGCTTTTGAAACTTACTTCCACAAACATTTTTTTCTTTGTTGTATACGACTACTGACTTACTGAGTCAAATAAATTTATTATGATAATCTTGATTAACTAATTATATCCAAAATTAGGTGTTCCTTTTTACTGTTGTTGCTCCTGCGACTTTTGTGCTTGCATTTGGATAACCTATATATCAAGATGCTCACCCATTTACAAGGAAGTGTTCACTTGCCTGGTTCTCTTTGTTGGTGTACTTCACCCATTATGCTAATGCCTCAGTTAGGTGGGAGCATGTTGCGTCAAGAGTCTGACTATGATATTGGGTATGATGACATTCAAGAGGATGACACCCTTGACATACTGAAGGACACTCACTCCCATCAAGGCTGTGAAAGCAAGCTCTCCAAAGAACTATGAGCACTCACCGGCCACTGCTATTGCTAGTGAACTTACTGTTTTTGAAGGCTATGATAATGGGGATTTTCCACGTTATACGTAAATTATATCCTTGTTAATCTCATCCAATGGTTAGTTATAGTTTCTCTAGATGTAATCAATACTTGAGACCTATAACACTTTCATTTTTTTGGAAAGTTTGAGACTAATGTGATTTTTTTTTATTTGTAAAAATAGGTATACTCACCTTAAAAGTGCAGACGATGGTGCTATTTCTGAATGTGGTACTTGTCTTTTTTGCATTTGTCGTGCTGGAATCTATAATATCACTTAATGGCTAGATGAGGAAGCTTTTATGTAGATTTGCTAGCTACTACCATTGTTATGTATGTTGCACCTCTACCTTATATTACCTATGCGGTGCACTTGGGCTCTTGGCCAATAATTCACTTGTTACTCTGTGTTCTCTTGTCATGTAACTTTAGATGGATACGGTAGGTTAAGTCATTTCAATATTTTTGTTTGTAAAGGGGGATTTGGACTGTGGGTTAAGTACTATAGTATTGAATAGTATTGAATATGATGGTTTTTCTTGTTATTCGCTTGTAACTTGAGTTGTTGTGAAAGCTCATTGAATCGAAGTTTTTGTTTCTATATAAATTGTGATTTGGATTGGAGATTTTGTTTCAATAAAGTTTAGTTTGTTGGTTTTTCTTATTATTCAATTGTTGCTTGAGTTGTTGTGGAGTGTGATATCTGTGTGAGATGGAATAGTTAGATGTGGTAGAGCTAATATGTGCAAGGTGGAAAATATTAGACCTGGAGAATTTTTTTTTCGTGGACTAAAATTTAGTAACGGATATATCTGTTACACCAAAGTTGACTAGTAGTATGTCACACATCTATTACCAACAGATATTTCCGTGACAAACCAAATCTTTAAAATGTTAGTAACCAAAGCACGCCAAATTTTTGTAACATTTGTATCTGTCACAAACGACCAATTTTAAAGGACAATCAACAATTAACTATCTGTTACAAATATTTATAGTAATGGATATAATCGTTACTAAAATTAATTAAAGTAACAGATATACCCGTTAGTAATTTTTGCCTAAGTGACTGTAACACCCCAAAGCTAACGGATATAAGCGTTAGTAAAAATATTAATAACGATTATGGCCGTTAGTAAACGCCTTTTTTGGTGTAGTGTAATAAATATTTATGGACTTGGGCTGGGCTGGGCTGGGCTACGAAACTCCCTAAATTTGCAATGCGAAATTGCACCGTCTCTGCTCGCCTCTCTCCTCCTTCATTCCCACCTTCCAAGCTCTCAAAGAAACGGAAGCAGTTAATATCAAAACAGAAAATGACTATCCTCAACACTGAGTTAAATGTTAGTCATTCAAATTACCATATGCAAACGTTTTATTGCTCGAGCCAACTTTTGACTACCAAAGAGACAAGAACCACTGAAGCAGTTTTCTTTCTTAATAAGTACTTCAAATCCCATTTTCGTTGTTGCGGGTGTTATTTTTTTAAATTAAAAAGTTTTAAATGAAAATGTTTTTTTGACCTTTGAGGATTTAATATAAATTTACACTATAAATTTCCGTTACCATTTGGTTATTGGGGTTTTTCTGCCAAAGTAAAACGGCTAGATACTTTGTCACTTCCGCTGCATCTACCACTTCATTAACTTCTTAAACTATCCACTCTCCTTAAATCTTTCATTCCAAATTGATAAAACGGTCTTTAGGCACGTTTATTTGATTTTCGCTTTTCTTAAGTCCGAAAAAGTCCGACCAAGAAGTCCAAAGTCAAAGTCCAACGTCCGGTTTTGTCTTTTAGTCAAGTTTACCTTACTTTGGTAATAGGTCGAGTAAGGGATCGTCCAAACCTTAGGGCACCGGATAGGTTCACAACCTGAGTTACAACTTTAGGTGAGTAAGATTTTTAGGTTTCTTTTAGTTGGTTTTAATTAAAATAACGGTAATGCAAATAATATAAATTTAATATGTAAAATAAAAGTTTAATCATGCTCATGCAAGAATCATTTTTCAACAGTTTTATTACTAAATCACTACATCTCTAAATTTCGTTTCGAGACGGCGTCGATTTGATCCCTAGTGCATGCCCACATCTCTAGGTCGCATTTCACTAGCATAAGGAGTTTCGATAATACCTCATCTCGGTATATTATTTCGCTCACGCAGTTCACATCACTTGGAGAGTCTACGACACTTCATTAGACATTTTTAGATTAAACTATCCACTCCAACTTTATGCGGTCTTTTGGGACCGGGATGTTAATTCTATGTCTAATTCCTAATTATTCTAGAATATTAACGAGTCAATCCGATTTTTACCCGGCAGATAACCCTTTTAGCCATTCATAGGAGGAATAATAAAACTTCCCTACATTAAGTAAATAATTGCGGGACGAAATTAAACAAGGAAAGAAATAACTGTTATTAAGGTAAAATAACTTACTGTATTAAGCTGCTGAAACAAAATAGCGGAAGGTAAGTACTGAAGAAAGAAATTTAAACGTAGCTAAAGCATTAATATGCTGAAGGGGTAATAATGAAGGCTACCCCCTCATATATATAGGCGGAAGACCACTTCACGTTCCTAACAATTAATCGGGTTTGTTTGTTACCTAATTGAAAAGTTCAAAACTTTGAGAATCAAAGTTTTGTTTTAACCGTATTAAATTTTGTCCTTTAGCTTATAAGGTTTTGTCTTTATATGTTTTATTTTCGTCTTTTAGCCCAATTCAATTCAAACATTGAATTGGTGCGTGTCTTTCCTCTTGCAAGGTGGCACCAAATTGAACTCATCACTTGCCACCCGCCTTTTCATGCCTAGTGTTTGTTTTACTACTTTTGTCCTCCTTTTTGGTCAAAGTTAGCCAACGTGTTTGATTTACCCGATTTGAGCTTCGGAAATTTCCGATGTGTGGGCCCTTCCCCGCGATTACGTTTCTTTTTTTGGAAACTTCGGCTCTAGTCTTTTGTTTGGGCTTTACTAGATTGAGCGGGAATTCCAAATATTCCCCGTATTCTTTACTTTTTCACTTCACTACGCTCCTAAGCGGCCTAGATTTATCCGATTTGAGCCGGAAGTTCCGGTGCTTCTTCATATGTGGGCCCGCCCCGCGACCGGTTCTCGTTTCTTTTTGAAACTTCTTTTCGAGTGGGAAACTCCAAATATTCCCCATTCATTTACTTTGATGCACGCCTTTGTCACTATATTCATTTAAATTGAAACCGCCGTTGTTAGTCCATTTTTATTAAACACATGTCGACCAAAATGCTATGTCTCTCGGGGTTTAATATTACAGTTTTGGGTGCTTATCACAAATTATCTTATAACTTCTTCCCTCTTTTCCATTTGGTATAAATTCCCTTTAAATTGTTTGCTGGAACCTTTTAGAAAAACTTCAAATAAATAACATACCCTATCGAATCCGGTGGAATGTTCATATTATATTTAACATCTTTATCATCTAGATAAGAAATTATGTTTACCTGCTTTATTAACGTGTTTTCTTAGTGTTTGTTTATGATTTTTGGTCAAAGTTAGGTGTTTGAACCGTCAGTGATCGAATTCAATCAGACATCTCTTCTCCGCCTCTAACCAAAGAAAGTCTCGTGAATTCTGATTACTTATTACGATCCTTCTTCGACCACTGAAGTTTTGAAGATTTTTTATGTTTCGATGTTGTTAGTCCATTTTTTCCCATGTCCAATTGATTTTTAAACTTTTCCAATATATGAATCCGGTTTTTTTGACAATATGGTAGTTGATGCCACTTTCGTTGAATTTGATTGATCCAATTTGCTTGACCACTAGGAAGATTTTTATTTTATTTTTTATTTTTTATTTTTTATTTTTTTATTTTTTTTTTTTTTTGAAGTAATGAGCAAGTACTAAGACAGAGAAAAGTCTCTGCGGCGTTCTGTTTCTGCGAAGTATCTGCTATTATGTTTCTACCATTATTTTGGTTAAGAAAAAAGTCATTATACCTATTGTAATGCTACACTAATCAATATTATTCTTAATTGGAAAGAACTTACCTTTCGTGATGTTATGACCGAAAAAATTGACTCAGTAAGTATTGCATAGTTGTGGTTCATTAATGTTTTTATGCAGTCTTATGCTGACGAGTGTTGGGCCTTGAATCCTATATGATATCACCCACGTAAAAACTCTGCCCCTACGCATATTTTTCCGTCTTCCTTTGATACCTTCACAATTTCTATTCCAAGCCCTTGATCAATATCCATAGCTGCTTCAAATTCACCGAAAAAAGTGTATTTAATCATTTCCTATTTCACATTAATGAGAATATCTAATTTTATGGGTTAGGCTTTACAGTATATCTCACAAACCTCAAAATCTTAGCCTAGAATGAATCTTTTCAGTGGTAATATATCATCTATTTCTTTATAAAGTATTACGGTGTGACATAAATATTTGGTCTCAGTTTCTGAAGACTTAAGCAATTTACGCTTGCATGTTATATTTCTTTACTTCAGTTCATAACATGCTCATTCGGGATTTCTCACTCCACTTAGAAGCTTTATTTGCATTCAGCGTTTAGTATAGTCGTTTAGTGATATTGGAATATTTGTGTTACACCTGCTGCCTTGATCTTTCTATGTGTCTCACCCATTAAGGTCTTTTTAGTATTTTTTTGAATTTACACAAGAGTTAATTAGGAAAGAGTCCTGGAGCATGGTCTTCAAACTAAATGGGTCAAAGTTGAACTAATACGTATTGAGCATGTTTTAAGACAGTTGCTTATAAAACAAATGTCATTTTTGTTGCTAAAAACCCCCGTAAAAAGCTATCCGTTTATATTTAACCAAATATTAAATTGGTATCTCTAATTTATGTTAAAAAAAAAACTATATAATTGATGACCCTCCTAATGATCATGATTCTACCATGCACTGGCAAGTGAAGTAGCATCTTTCTTGAAAGTGGAGTAGTATATACTTCAGCAGCAACATGTTAAAATACCTAATCGAAGTAGCTTACTTTTCCATCTTTTCTAACTGTTGCTTTCCCAATTCATGTTCTCTGTTTGTTTGTTCTAATTTAGCTTGGTCCCTTATAGGACGAGCTTTGTTTCACGAGCTCTTACATAAAACTTGTGAATGGGCCACAAAACATGCTTTGCTACGCCTTCCAACTATTATGTTATTAGAAGTAGCGTAATAGAGTTAGTACAAGAGCCTCCTAATCTTTATAATGATGCATGCTACTATACTTAAGACCCTTTAGATTAACTGTTTTTCCTATTCTTGAAACTTTTACAATACCAAGACCAAGTTTACAAACTGTCAGCCACACTAACGGATGCTCGCCAATAGTCACTCAGTTTTTTAAGCAAATGAGGAGGTGATCGAATAAGTGCATGTACTTCCTCATCATATAACTTTTTGTTCTTATACTCTTTTACTAATATGCAGCTTTTAATTTAGAGAAAAATAATTGTAGATCAATTGAATTTCATATAATTCATTTTTCTACTATATTTGTTTTTTTAACCATTAGTGTAAATCAAGAAATTCAATGAATGGGGGACATGTGTACGGTAGATATCGTTTTGAAACCCCTTTGAGGCTAATTCTCGCTAATTCTTATTGACACCGTTGAAATTTATTTAATAAATTAAATGTTTTGTAAATATATTAAGAGTTCCCATGAATAAAATGGTTTGCAGATTAAATGAATTATTACATTTGGAATCCCAATAGTTATCTTTAATTAATTGTAGCTCTTTGATCTTGACCTCCTAGCAAACTCCCCATTAGCCTGCATCCTCCTCTGTCTTTTCAGTTCATGTTCATCCTATTAGAGTAAAAGTCAAGTAAACAAAAGTACAAATATATTCATTGTAGTTGGGTACCTTATGCTTACCCAACTTGCCGAATTGTTGTGAGGTTTTATTGCACCTTGGTTCATTACAATTTTTTGGTCCTGGATGTAGGTTAGAGGCGCCGTCTTTTTCTTATTTTTCCCATGAATGTAGGATTGTGAATATAAAAAAAGACAGTGCTTACTACCTGTTCACCGTATAATATATATTTAAACTACATATACATTTCCTATGCTTTCAAATGATATTGAGTTGTAAATTGCAATTTTTTTAGACATTAGGTTGTTAAGGCAAGGTCGGATTAGGTTGAGATTTTGTTAGTGGGTAGACAAGTGTATGGTGGGTATTCAAACACCATTGCGGAGTCGAGCGCATTAAAACCAACATTATGGTGGTTTTCCATTTTTTCACTTTGTTCCTTTTGGGTTTAATGTTTTAAATTTATGTTGTGACTCTTATAAGTGCACGATGTGTTTAGTTAGTTTCTTTGTAATGTTTATGGTGTATGTATTTGATTTATGCTTGATCAGTATGCCGAATAGTTATGATTTTTTATTACGCCTTATGCTAATCGTTTATGATACCGAGACGGATCTTTTTCCTGTTGAATTTTAAGGCATTTTGACACGTTTCCCATTTTCCCGGTTTAACATATTGAATTTTCCAAATAATAGCTTCCGGAGAAAATGTTGAATTAGCAATTCATGTACCGATCTCGACAAACTTCACACTCGAACGGACCGGTGGAAGATTAGGGCTCGAGTTACACGGATGTGGAAACCAATTAATTTGAAGAAGAATTGCGCCATTAGCATTGAATTTGTAATGTTCGATTCTAAGGTAATGATTATCCGTTAGACTTGGGTGAAAAAAATATGAATTTGTCATAACTGACACAATATGTTTTTTCATATGTTAAATGATATGTCCTTTAATAAGCATGTTGTATTTACATTTTCCTAAGTTTGCTTTTTCTATTCAATCTCATTACAACTATTCCGATAATATAAGTGAAACATTTGGAATACAAACCACCGATATACAAATTTGAAGGAACACCATTAATAATACAAGAAGCATCAAAACATTGTCAGAGGAGCAATTGACTTATTGCGTCATGTGTATACGTTTGAAGTAAAAGATTACAACTATGAAGAACTGGTAGAAAAAAGACAAAAGCTTAGAATTGCAAAACGAAACATCAGTCTAATTAATCTATGTTTCAAAATTGTCCGGAAAAAAGTCATCAGTTTGCAGAAGCAGATTGAGGATATAAAGTCGGGCATAAAAAAATAATTTCTTACGCAGATGTTCAAAGAAATACAGGTTCTATTATTCATAGTAGAATATTACATTATGCTAGGTTCAATTTGGGTTTTTTTCTTTTTGGAAGAACTTCTTTCCATTGAGAGCTTTTAGTAAGTCAATTATGGTTGTCAGTTCTTATTCCAGTATAGCAAGTCAAATGACACTTTTTCACATGGGATCACAAGATGTACATGTCTTTAAAACATAATAAGCAACTCCATTCGATATAATTAGTGCCTAATAACCAACCGTGTCATAGGCACGGGTTATACCTAGTCTATTATAATAAAACAAAATGGGACGACAAAGGATGGTTGGGATTTCGTAGGGATCTGAGTTTGATGGGTGGCAGATGTACGCTTTGAATCGTTTTAAAACATCTTTGAGTAGTCTTTTAAAACACATTAAATGTAAAAATGCCAATTAAAATTGGAATAAAGGCATAAAATAATTCTTAACTATTAGCTTTAATTTGTTAAACGTAATAGTTGTGATTAAGGGTCCAAAACACAATTTGTGAGTTAGCACATTAAAACATTATATATTGTTGACGGGTTTGTGGGTTGGGACTCTAATAGACTCTTCATTACCTCTCATAAAACGGACTTGTATCCAATACTTTTCCTCTCCCCTATTGCTATTGCTAACGTTTCCTTTTTATTCACCAAAAAATCAATTAGATTATTCAAGACGCCGTTACTCCCACTTCCTCTCTCATACTTATTAAGAGTTAGAGCACCAGTAATCTTTTTGCCACCTTTAGGGGACCAACAACAACAACAACAACAACGTATGAACAATTTTAAGGAGTATCTGGAGAGGACATTAAACAATGAAACGTTGCTACAATATATTAACTTGATGAAAATTGAAGAGGCAATGGGCATTCTCAGGTCTCAATAAAAGCCTTCTTTTTTACCTCTCGAACAACCCTGTTGAATTTCTTCCTTCCTCGATTCTCCCACTGAAGATTGAAAGAGGCGAGTGGTAAGAGGAGAATCAATACACGTTTTTTTTACTTTCTTTCCGTATTTCATTGGTATACTCCTTCCCTAATTTTCATTTTGTATTTTAATTTTTCTTATTTCACCCATTTAAATTCCTATTTCTCCTTTTATAGTATCATAACATGTGTTCAACCAAAAAAACACAGACACGCAAACACATTATGTTGCCGCAATTCCAATTGATCAAGCAGCATATGCTATCTGGTTTTGGTCTAATTTTGTTGGCCTGCGATTTCTGACTTAAATTTGGTTTGATAACTTCGATTCATATGGTTACCGATTTGGTCTATTCCACTTATCTTATCGTTAAACGGCTTTATTGAGTGGAAGCTTACTTACGGATGTGAATTTCAGTATTTACTCATTGATGTTTTGGATCAAAAGATCATGTTTCCATTTCCATACTTACTCATGGACTATAACCTCACACATTGTACTAGGTTTTAGAAAAAAGACACCTACCCAAATTGGTGCAATGTACACTATGTTTAGCAAAGCATTCTTTGAGCAAAGTATAATCCAATTGAAGTACCAATTAGCAAAGCAAGTGATCCCCGTTGCCAGCTTTTGACAATAAATAGATGGATCAGAGATAGAAGGTACGTGGTGTGTGCATTGAGATTCGGCTATGCAATTCTAGACTCTGTTGTTGTGATCTTACTTTTCTTTCATTCCTCAAATAAATAGGCCATCATTACAATTCATTGTATCACTACAACAGAACGTGTTTTTAGCAGCGCCATACCCTATCGCTAAAGGTGCCTTTGAGCGTGGCAAAAGATATGTCGCAACGCACCAAATGGCGTTGCAAAGGCGTGGCTAAAAAGTGTCTCAAATACTCAAATGCAATGCCAAAAGTGGCGTGGCAAATGTTCCTAGTTTGTTACGACGCCTATGGGCGCTGCTAATACACTAATTCTATTGCTACTTTATTTATGAAAAATTAAATTAATTCCAAATTTATTTCAAACTATTTGCAGCGCTTGGCATCGCAAAAGAGAGCTTGTAACAACTAGGATGGCGTTGCAAAAGTAATACCTTTAGCTACACAACTAGGCGTCGCAAAAGGCAACCTTTTGCTACAATATTTCCATTGCGGAAAGTTTAAATATTTGGCTACACAGTGCGGAAAGTTTGAATTTTTAGCTGTATATTTGGCGTGGCAAAAGACGTCCATAAATTTAGCGACACACCAAGTGTGGCAAAAAGTGTCTACGTTACGGTAGAATCAAAGCTTTTAGCTACACCAAAATTGTTGCGAATGATATAAATTTCATAAAAGCACACGCTTTATTTAGGACGCATTTAGCATTACAAATGGTGCAATTCATAATCCTGCCCAAAACAATTTTTATAGAACACAGTAACCCTATAACAATTCACCACAAATCATAACAAAATGAATTTCATTACTAAATCATTCAATACAAAAGATCTTAAAGAATTCACATAACTATTTTTTTCGAAAAAGCATCATCTCACATAATCTTAACAACGTTCAACTAAATTTAGACGAATTATTCAAAACTAAACTTCCACAAATAATGTCTATAACATGCTAATTTGAGCAGCATCCACTCGGAGCTTCTTCTTGATTCTATTACTTCTGGCGACCAATTGACCAATCTGGTACAACAAATTAAAAAAAAAAAAAAATCACTTTAGTAAATTTATTAGAAATAGTAATAAACCTAATATACACAAGTTGGCAATGCATGTGAAACTATGCACCTCCTATATGCGTAAATTGGTGCCCATGGCCAAAAGTTTAGAAAGAACTTATCAAAGTTATAACTCGATCACATTCATGAAGGTACATATCAAATAAGAAGACCAAAATAGCCAAAAGCTAATAGATTTTGAACTAAATTGTACATGTAAATGTCAAACCATTAAAAAACCTCGTGTCATAAAGTTATCACCAATGAAACAATAAAATAAGCAAGGCTAAACATCAAGTAAATCAAGCAAACAAGCTCAACTTGAAACCAACTGATAAGACCCCTATTTTATGCCTGCAGTACCATTCTGGTTATACCTTCAATAACCAACACGAAAAGGAGGGGAAGAGAGGACCTTCCTGCCTTAATCCTCCACTTTTCCACCACTTTAAACCAACTGATAAGACCCCTATTTTATGCATGCAGTACCATTCTGGTTATAGCTTCAATAACCAACACGAAAAGGAGGGGAAGAGAGGACCTTCCTGCCTTAATCCTCCACTTTTCCACCACTTTAAACCAACTGATAAGACCCCTATTTTATGCATGCAGTACCATTCTGGTTATAGCTTCAATAACCAACACAAAAGGAGGGGGGAAGAGGACCTTCCCCGCCTTTAATCCTTTCGAGCTAGTGAAATAACCCACTGGAGTGCCATTAATCATTACTGAAAAATAAGCAGCTGAAAGGCATGTCTTAATCCAACTTCTCCACAAAATCATATCACATAAGAAGGTAGTCAAGGAATGTCTGACTAATATTATCAAAAGCCTTTGTAAAATCGATCTTACAAAAAAAATAGTAATACCAGATAGTCTTCTTGAATCTATGAGTTCATTAGCGACAAGATAAACCTCATCTTGAATCTGCCGTCCTTCTATTGACGACCCTGATAGTCAGATCTCCTACTTTTCCAACAACATGAGCTCGAACTTAAAAGCCTTTCGACAACACCGATTTGGAATTGGAATTCTATAACAATATCATAATCCATCTCAGTATGATCATCAAAGTGATAAACCCAGGAAGGTGAAACTAAGAACTAGTCTAATCTGCTCATTGAAGGCCACAAGTGCTTGTTAGCATGTGTTAATTGAGCTCCCTCCAATGTAAACCAAAATTGTTAGTAAACTCATTGAATCTCTTTACATCTATTACTTCTGAAACCCCCTCATTTTTCATTGGAGTATCTGACTACATTGAATGTGCATCGGCTAGGCACCAAGGGAAATCACAGATAGTACCCACTTCACCTAATTCAGACTAGAATTGTTCTTTATCTACATTATCCAACAGCCCATAAACGCTCGGGAAAACCTACTTGAAACTAGAGTTCACGCCTATAAAAGGGAAAGAAAGAGTGAAAGCACCCTTGCTGAACAGTATGTCCCACATGGAGTTTCAGACGTAGAAACTGCTATGGCTGAAGTTGAAGAGGCTGCAAAGGAAACAGAAGCTGATGCAGAGGCAGCACAAGCTTTTGCTGAAGCAGCAATGCTACAGAATCCCAAGTTGATGCAGATTGCAAAGTTGAGAAACATGATCACACGCGAGGATGATCTTTGCTTTCGTCGCGATTTGAAACCGCTATGGTTTGAAGAGGTCGCGATAGGGGCGAAAGGCGATGTAGAGGCAAAGACAAGCTTTTTTGAAAGCGAATGCTACTGAATTCCAAGTCGATGCGAGATTGCAAAGTTGAGAAACATGACCGCCTGGGAGGTCTGCTGCTTTCTAGTGCTAGTCGATTCGGATCGTAAACTACTATGGTCGTGGGTTTGAATCAGTTGTCACTCCTTTGGCTCCTCACTTCAAACTCTCTGGGGTTATGTTATCCACTCCTTCATCAAGGTTAGGCCAACCAAACCAGGATCGAGTTGAGTATGACCCAACTCTAGAGGCGAACCGGGAAAAGGATGCTCCACCTCACCGGTCGTTTATGCCCATATATACACCCTCTTACTTCTATACTATAGGCTAGGCTTCAGTCGAAGTGTTGAGCTTGTTGAACGGTATGTCCTGCATAAGACAATAGAATAGATGGATTTTAGATGCCGATGCATTTCGGCTTTCGCTGGTCTCCAGTGTGGACCACTTCCTCGGTGAGAACTAGTCGCAACCCGTTTTATAAGGAGAACAGAATATGGTTGTTCTCCTTTTCGGTTTTATAACTAGCGCTTTGGGACTGGTTATCCCGTGTGGGATAAGGCGTGTCTACTTTCTCCCTACGTCGGATCGGGTAATTCGCTCGGGGAGAATCGGCCGTTTTCACATGCCAATCGAGAATAGGCTAACTACAGATAGAGGCCGCAAAGGAAGCAGATCCAAACAATAAAATAAGCAAGGCTAAACATCAAGTAAATCAAGCAAACAAGCTCAACTACAAAACCGGTTCAACATCGTAATACGACTACCTATTCCCTTTCTTTAGCTTTTTTAGCGCTCGTCCCCAGACTTTGCTCACAAAAGAAGCTACACACATTATTGAACTCAATGCCTATTAGTTTATGGCCTAGAACACGGTTTTATACCTTATCGGTCCCTTAACCCGGGCGGAGTGTCCTTTTAATTCGTTTTCTAGGACTTCAAAAAGCCAATGTGTTAATCTCACTAGTCAAACTAAAGAGAAAGCCGGGGAGGAGCTTTACGAGCTAATGCATAGTTTGAATAGGAAAACGAATGTCGGTGCATACTATCTATGAAGATAGGAAAAGGCATTAGGAAACTTAAAACAGATTTGGTAAGCTCATCTTAAACCCCGAATACTTCGGAAGGAAACACAAATTCTTATTAGTAGAGTGATCAATGAAACCGAAAGTGTTCATTTCAGGCTAAGCAATGTATTCACCGAGACAAGCATGTCCGTCTCAAAGATAGTCGCATGATGAGCTCCCCGACCTAAAACAAAGTAGCTTGCCTAGGGAGGACTGGTATTCCCAAGAACATGAATCGAACTACTGGACTCAAGGACAAGAAGGCATTGATTGGAGTGTGGCCCGTAGACATGCGGTAACCTGGCTCCATTAACTATTGGCTATAGCCTGCGGATACGGTGGCACTCCTCGACAAGCATCGAAGCCAAGATATCACTGCTGTGTACTGTGACGTTAAATTCATACACCTAGACTGGCAAGTTAAGATAGAATATCCCTTAGGGGTTGACTTATCCTTTTCTTGCCCTAGCCTAGGCTTGTGTGGAACCTGTACTCAAAGTAAACCTATTTGTCCGACAGGACAGACAGTCTGGAGAGAACAAGAACAATCCGGAGCTACATACATTCTTTTACTCGTTCACTGACTCTCAATGGATTACTCCCTTTGCCTTTTTGGGGCTATGGGAGTCATCCTTGGAGTCCGTACCAAAGCTTTCTAGAGGTGCCTATAAGGAAGTGGAAATAAATAGGATGATTCCAGCCGTAGTTTATTGGTTGTTAGGTCGGTGAAACTGTCCCTGTAGCTAAAGCTAGTAGTTCGCGTTCTAGTTCTATTTTTGTAGACCAGATGGGACCTAACAAACTCTCTACGTTCGTACCTGCAGCTAACAAGTCGGTGTCCCCGAGTCCGAAGTTAGCTGTTCTAGTTCAAAGACAAAGATGGGACCTGTTGCTTAGGGCTTTGGAAGCAAGCAACCAACCCGGCAGAAGTAGATCAGAAGTTTCCTGTTTGACAAAGGGGCGAGTTAGCAGTGTAAGAGTAAGTAAGTAAACAGATCAGGTGTAGCGGGCAAACATAAGATGAGACTGGACGTTTCTCTATGTGAAAATATAAGAAACAAGGAATTGTTAAAACATAAGATAAGCATGAACTATTTGAATAACACTACATTTGTAATATACACTAACCTGGACACATATTGTAGATTGATCATGCTCAGTACTTGTACAAAATGTATATCCCTCCTTAGGTGGGAAGCTTTAGCTTCAAATGTTTGGTGGGAAGCTTTAGCTTCAAATGTTTGCTAATAAAACACGGAAAAGAAACAAATATCTTCAAAGTACAAAGGAAATTATTGGTCCCAAAAAAAATGTAGGAAGGAAAATGCATGGACGTAAAAAATCTCTCCACAAAGTTTGAAAGGGAGTCTAAAAGCACTTTAACATTAACAAAAAAATTATGTAACTTTAACCCCTTAGCAGCAACCTCAACCTTACCACAAAGATTTCACATAACATAAGAATTGCAAATGTGCCCAGCTGGTCACAAAGACAAACTTCTGAAACTTGGTCCTACAAAATGAAAGCCATGTACGTTTGTTCCATTGTGCTAAGTTGTTAGCCACCAAGTACCAAGTTAAAGTTTGTGTGTCAGGTTTAAATTGTCTAGAGAACCAATAAAAAATGTTGTATTGAGATGCCCAAGTGGCAAAGTATATGTAACTATTTCATAAAAGATGCATTCCTATTTACAATTCCAATCAATTACAGATTGAGCTACCTAGCTTAATCAAATAGATTCTCAAAATGAAGTATGGTCACTTCGTAAACTATAGTCACAAGCTAACATGCGTGCAAACTCACAAACACATAGAATCCAAAAGACGAAAAAGAAGAGCATAAATTTGAATAGACCTGACCAAGTGAAATGGTAGCTTTAAGGCTTCCAAACAATTCTTTATTCTGCCAAGGAAATCATAAACGAATTAACAAACTATCAACTGACACTTGCAAGACTAGAATCATAAACTCTACATTGCATCATGATACAAGATTTCTATGACAAAGGGGATGCATGAGAGAAAACCACCACCTCAGCTGTCAGTAAACGTAATGGGATTGATTGAACTTTTCACACCCCCTTACATATATATCTAGCACATCCCATTACACAAGTTCCAGATAAGAAAATAAAATATTAAAATTTTCAATATGCAATAGAATTCGAAATGTACAGTAATTACAAAAGAAACAAATAAACAGGAATAATAATTGAATCACTTGTCGAGGTCGATGTAGCCAAAATCCAACAACAAAAGACCTAAAACAGACATATATATATATATATATATATATATATATATATATATATATATATATATATATATATATATATATATTCCAAACAAATCGATTAATTATATTAATCCCTTAAGAAAACTAACCAACGTGAGGGGGGAGATTAACCAAAAGTTGAAGCTTTGACTAACCCAACACCTAAACCAAACTTTATTTCATTTCAAAACCAAATTACAATAAACAATTCAAACAAACTAAAGAAAAACCAACCCGAATCTAAATGAGTACTAAAGGGAAAAAAAAAAAAAAAACACCCAACCTTAAAATTTGAAGATTCATTTTTTCTTTGTCTAGTAGTTCCAAAATTTTAAATCAACCGAGAAAATTAATTGAGAGAATTAGCTTGTAGAGTAAACACACAGAGAACAAAAGAAAACTAATTAAGCAGGAGAACCAACCTTGAAAATCAAAGCTCGGTCGGATGTGGAGGAGTAACCAAAAGTTAAAGCTTATTGCCGATGGTTGCATTGTTGTGAGAGAGAGAGTGGTTAGATAATGTTACGGTGGGAGATGGGAAGTTGGCGGTGGTTCAAGGAAAGTTAAAGAAAGAGAAAGTCTTTTAGGGCTTTCACATTTTAGATTTTAGTTCGAAATGCTAACGTAAAAAATAGGCCCCCCCATCAGGTTCCAATTCCAAAAATAATAAGACCCGCCTAAAAAGAAGCCCATTAGCAACACCAATCTCATCGCAACAAAGGCTATACTAAATAATATAAATCATTCAGAAAACATTTGTTACAACGCAAGTGACGCCGCAAAAGGTCAAATTCACTTTACCCGCCAATAGCATTGTAAATGATAAAGCCTCTCCTAAAAATTACATTTTTCTTTTTTTCAAAATATATTTACATCCATTGGCCACAAAAGAGGCGCCGCAATAGATAAATTCATGCACAACCTATACAATAGCACACCAAACTTTTAGCAGCCCCATACAGCGTTGCAATTGGTGACCTTTTAGCAACAACTTTTTGGTGTTGCAAAAGGGTGCGTTGCTGAAAACCCCTTCTGTTGTAATGTATGTACAATTGTTTATTTATTTACAAGTGTTCAAAACTTAATTAATTTTTTTATATCATGAGCAACATATATATATAACCATGATGGCCACATTTGCAAATAACTTCTCAAAACTACTGGACATAGTGTTGCTTTTGTTTATTTTGTTTATTTATTTCAGGGTAGTGTTGGTGGTACTTATATAACCATGATCCCCATTGCTACACATTTAATTGGTGTTTCATCATCATGGGCATTTCTTATATATATATATATATATATATATATATATATATATATATATATATAAATTTCAAAGATTTATAATTATAAAATTATAAATCGAAGGGGTTTCTTCCTTCAAAATTTGTTTATTTTGACCAACGGACAAAAGTTTCTCCTAATTTTTAGTTATTTCATCTATTAATTGAATAAGTGATAATAAAAAGGTTCTTACTCAGAGAACCTTTGGGCTTAGCTTGGGGGCTTTATTCAATCATCGTGGTTCTAGTATGAATCGAGGTTTCAAATCGATTCATAGGGTCTCAACAAGAGAATTCCTATCAATAAATAAAATAAATAAAAATAGGGACAAAGAAGATTCAAGAGGCCTGTAAATATCAACATAAAGACGAATGAGCCGACTTGATATTTTGGCATTATCATCACAAAAAAAGCTTGAGGGTTTTTTCCCTTCAGTATCTTCGTGAGAAGATTTAATTTAATCCGGGGACTAAGAATAAGAAGAAGTTTAAAACTTTCTATTACATATCCGTTGCAACCAAGTATTGGGGTGTTTCGCTTGAGTCAGATGAGATGAAATTCTCATATACAGTTCTAGGAGGGGAGTTCCCTTGGTTTACCTATCTCAATAAAGTATATGATTGGTTCAAGAGCCTCGAGATTCAAAGCGATTGCAGATGATATAACTAGTAAATATGTTCCTCTTCATGTCAACATATTTTATTGTCTAGGGGATTACGCTTACTTGTTTTTAGTACAAGTAGCTACGGGTTTGCCATGACTTTTTACTATCGTCCGATCGTTACCGGCGCTTTTGCCTCGCTCAATACATAATGACCGCTAACTTTGGTTGGTTAATCCGATCGGTTCATCGATGGTCGGCGAAGTATGATGGTCCAAATAAGAACATCCACGCCATACCGATAAACTATTCATACCAAAAGGGTTATACCCATTGATAAGTTGTGAAGAGTTTAACCATAGGTAATCTCTTAACCATCCCATCAAATAAGTGGAAGATTCATTAAACCGCGGAACGTTACCCGCCATAATGTGATGTGTTTCCAATGCCAATAAAAGTAACCCATCCAATGGTATTTAACATCCAAAAACCGCCAAATAAAAAGCGGCGTCCCAAGCGGAAATATCACAAATACCGCCCGGCGTCCGGACCGTCGCAAGGAAAACTATAACCGAAATCTTTTTATCGGCATTAACTTGGAACCACGTGCATCTAAAGCACCTTTTACTAAGATCAATGTAGTCGTATGTAAACCTAGAGCAATAGCATGATGAACTAAAAAGTCGCGGGCCTATTGTTAAAAATAATGAATTACTATTCTCATTAATAGCATTTAACCAGCCGGGCAACCATATGCTTCGACCAGCGTTGAATCTTGGGGCCGTTCGTTGAGGATAAAAGTACATCGAATCCGTTATGAAGTCTTGCCATGAGCAGATTGTATCCATTGGGCAAATATGGGTTCGATCAATATTTGTTTCTCCGGAGTACCAAAAGCGAGCATCACGTCGTTATGAACATATAATGCATACACTCTCGTTTACGGTTGGGCGGTTCGATGGCTCTATATGAATTAGCAGTTTTGATCCCTCGACCACTGCCCTTGATCCAATGTGGAGACAAGGTATGTTCGATTATACCCTTCATGACTCGTTTAGGAATAACCAATTAGGTAGGCGGCCGGAGTATTACGGAGGGGCTATAACGAATCCGGTATTTGAGTTACTTAAGGTGTGGCGGGGCACATATTTTGTTTTCTGGTTTGTGCTTCTTGGCCGCTTATCCGGCATTGGGTATATTGGGATCTAGAAATATTCTCGATGAGCGTCTGCAGGCAAACCCTCTTTGGATTTGCCCAAGATCTTTGGAATTCATTTATTTCTCTCGGGTTAGCTTGCTTTGGGTTTGGTGCATTTCATGTAACAGTTTGTATGGTCCCGGAATATGGGTGTCCGATCCTTATGGATTAACCGGAAAAGTACAATCAGAAAATCCCGGCGTGGGGGTAGAAGGTTTTGATCCTTTTGTTCCGGGAGGAATAGCCTCTCATCATATTGCAGCAGTATGCGTTGGGCATATTAGCCGCCTATTCCATCTTAGTGTCCGCCCCGCCCCAACGCCTATACAAAGGATTACGTATGGGTAATATTGAAACCGCCCTTTCCATGAGTATTCTTTGCTTTGTCTTTTTGCAGCTTTTGTTGTTGCTTTGGAACTATGTGGTATGGCTTCAAAGAACTACCCCGATCGAATTATTTGGTCCGACTTCGTTATCAATGGGATCAAGGATACTTCCAAAGAAGAAATATATCGAAGGATTAGTGCCGGACTAGCCGAAAATCGAGTTTATCGGAAGTTTGGTCTAAAATTCCCGAAAAATTAGCTTTTATGATTACATTGGCAATAATCCAAAAGCAAAAGGGGATTGTTTCGAAAGCGGCTCAATGGACAACGGGATGGAATAGCTGTTGGATGGATTTAGGACATCCCGCCTTTAGAGATAAAGAAGGGCGTGAGCTTTTTGTACGTCATTATGCCGACTTTTTGAAACATTTCCAGTAGTTTTGGTAGACGGAGATGGAATTGTAAGAGCCGATGTTCCTTTTAGAAGGGGCAGAATCAAAGTATAGTGTCGAACAAGTAGAGAGTAACTGAATTCTATGGTGGCGAACTTCGATGGAGTCCGGTTATAGTGATCCCGCTCTTGTGAAAAAATATGCTAGACGTGCTCAATTGGGTGAAATTTTTGAATTAGATCGTGCTACTTTGAAGTCCGATGGTGTTTTTCGTAGCAGTCCGAGGGGTTGGTTCACTTTTGGACATGCTTCGTTTGCTTTGCTCTTCTTTTTCGGACACATTTGGCATGGTGCTAGAACCCTGTTCAGAGATGTTTTTGCTGGTATTGAAATAGGGAGGGATCGAGGCATATTCACTGTAGCCACATTCTAACCACATTGTAAATTAATCAAAGCAAAATCGTGGACTTAAAAGTTGAATTAAAGGCTAAATTTTTGTGGAGATGATCTCCCCACCATGGAGAACACGCTCACAAAAATTCAGCTTATTCAAAGAAATCTAATCTTAGAACATGCTCACAAAAATTTTGGACCGTTAGATGAAAAGCTAAAAAATGAACACTAATTTTTACATTGTTAGACATATCCAAATATTATAATTTTTTGTGAGAATAATCTTCATGGTGGGGAGATCATCTATACAAAAAACCATGTCTTAATTCATTTGTATGTGAAAAATGTGGCTATAATGTGCGTATAAGAATGTGGCTATATATTTATTTTAGTTTTGAATAAGTTTGCTAGCCATATTCTTATGCTTCTTATGTTTTTAGACATGCTTTTTGTAATAGATAATACGTGCCGATTGATTTTTTTTTATCTTTATTTTCGTGGATTGATATATATGTAGGTTGATATTCATCAGAAAGTCAACCATGACAAGTTTTCTACCCTCCTTCACGGTACCTATTTTCTCACTTTGTGGTCTTTATGCATAAATGATTCTAAACGAAATCTCGGCCACACATTTATTTTCATAGTATTTGTTCATGATTTATGGTAAAAAAATGTTTTAACCATCAGTGATCAACTTCAATCATGCATCTCTTTTCCAACTCAAACCAGTAAAGACTCCGATAACTTTTACATTACAGATTACGTGTCCTCCTTCGTCAGTCACACTTAACAAAATGAATTTTTACTATGCTTCTTATTGTTTTTCTTTATGTTGTTAGTCCATTTTTTTCCCCATGTTCAGTCTATAGTGATCGTCGTCGTGAAATTTTGATTCAGTCTACAAGTTCAGCGTTGCGAAGTATTTGTGAAAATGACTATATGGGAGTTAAATGTCACTTTCAACATTTGATTTATAACTACTTAAATGTCATTTTCTTATTCTCCATATCCAAAAAAAACGTTTGCATTCTCCATGGGATTGGGCTTGGCTTGGCTTATAACGCTCACCACACCTCAAAGCCTGAAACACACACCTTAAAGCCTAAAAGGCTGAAACACATGACTGTTTTTCTCTTCTACAATTCCACACTTCCACCTCTCGCCCTTCTTACAAAGACACAAACTATCGGTCACCATCACTTTTTATTCTTCTTTTTCTCTTTATTCAATTTAGTTTTCTCTGATAAAAAATTATGATTAACAGGTTATTAGTTATTATTTCCCCTGTCACCCTTTATTGGTTTGTTGTTGAAGCAAATTTCCTTGCTGATTAAAGTCATTCGATATACACACATTCTCAAGGTATAATAGCGTTTTATTTATATATTGCTTCTATGCTGATTTAATGACTCTACAATTTTGCCCAGTATGTAGTTCAGATTGAGATTGTTTGTCTGTCTTTTTTTATGCCACAAATCCTAAAGATTCTTTGCTAGCATGAAAGAAATGTAACTTACATTGCCATGACTAATGCTATTTTCATTAGACTATCTGAATGCAAAGTTAGATGAATGTGTGGCAATGCAAATATTATACCCTCCATTAATCTCATTGAAAAGGTGAGTGCATTTGGATACTCACTTCATTGTGGTACGTGGAATAAATGTATTTGCATTGATGCACTTTATAAAAGTTGGTTCTTAAATAATAGGAAGACTCATGATGTTGTCACTGACATGGTTTTCGTGGTATTTGAGATACACATGGAATGGTTGTACGAATCTAGTTATGGATTGGTAATGTCCTATATAGGAAGAAAGCGCAATATTGGAATGTTAGGTTGAAACATTTTGGGACTGTTTTTGTTTCTCTCAACGGTTATTACAAGGTAATGGTTGAAATCCAAGGTTTGGTTAAGTAAGCTCTCGGAGATTGCATTATAGATTTGAAATTGGTGAGATTCTTGTTGTATCTACTTTTGTTTTACTCCTACCTAACATGTTTATGTGGAAACAAGTTTTTGTGGCTGTAAAATTTATGTAGAGACAAGTCCCTACTGTGAATGTGATATGGAGAATAAACTTTAATTTTGTTCTTATATTTATCTTTTCCCATGAAAGGTATTATGATATCATATGAGATTAGGTATGAACATTTGCATACATTAAGCTAATTTTAGTGTGTTCTTCTTTAACAGGTATAATCAATTGATTGCATTACATGAAACAGTAGATGTACAATATGGAGGTCAGATTTCTTAACTCCTGTTATGTGCCCAAGATAGATTGCTTTTTTGGTAGTTCTTCGTGAAACGTAGTTAGATTGCATTGGCACATTATCTGCAACAAGGACGTTTGTACTGGATGAAGCAATTGCAAACATGGTCTTATTGCTACGTTTGGAGGATGCTTAGTGATAGTTGAGGTCTATGGATAAGTTTGGAGGATGCTAAGTAACAGCTGAGGTTTATGTCGTTGCTTATTATTCTCTTCCACATTCTCTTCCACAATCTCTGAGCATTGCTTATTTTAATAGTTCTCATTATTGAAATTGACACTGTGTTTTCTCCCTATTACATAAATGCGTTATGGACGCTATCTAGATTGGAGACTTTTAATTGTTATTGCCCGATTATCTGCCTCACACACATTTTACTTTAATTATCTAATTTGTGCTATATATACACTTTTTTGAGTGAGTGTGAGGAAATGATATTAATAATTTTGCAAACCACGACTTCTCATGGGGAATGCATTCTTTGTCATCCCATATCCCAAGTATATATGTTATTATTGCTTTTCATTCTTTGTCTATGTTTTTCTTTTTTCATTACTTTTTGGTCAATCCTGATTCTAAACCAGGTAATGGACATCTATGCAGCAAGGTAACTTCAGTTTGGGAAATACATTATATTAGTGCATTGTTAATATAATTCTTTATCAATAAAAAAAAAAAAAAAAAAAAAGTGCATTGTTGATAGGAGATAGTACGTGTACCTCCAATTCAAAATAAAATACCTACAAATTCCCACATATGCCACACATGAAAATATTAGGGTGTACCATGATTAATACCTACAAATTCCCACATAATAAACACCTCATAACCAACCGTGGCTACGCCACGGGCAATACCTAGTAATTAAATAATAAAAAAAGGTGCTTACAAATATGCATGGAAGTGTTATTAAAAATTGGAAATATGGAGATAAAAAGGGGGAAAAAAATTGTATTAGTTTAAATAACAATAAATGCTACAAAAATGTTTTGAAAATGAATGAAAATTAGAAATTGACTTTGTACTTGTCAGTGGTCACCCTTTCACAAAAACATTAACATGAAAATCTTAGATTGGTACTGTAGTATAGGCTTAGGTGAAGATACTATGATAATGCATCAGCAACATCACAGTCCTGTCCCGCCACCAAGTCAACGTCCACCCCTTTAACGAACAACACGAATTTTTTCATCCCATTGAGAGTGCAAATAGGTCATACCATGTGCAACAATCATAGTCTCCTCTTTACTAGGGTACTTGCAATAGGAGCATCAGTACGAGCAATCGCCTTGACGGCTCGCAATATATATGATTCCCATCGACTTTTTGGTTCAGGAAATATGTAGGTGGGTTGCAAGCAAGACATGGCCAACCATTTTCCAAACCTTAAACGGGGATGATGTGGATCTCATGTAGTGTATGCGGATTTGGTTATGGAGCATGCTCTGGGACTTGGTTTTGGTTTTGGATTGGGATTTGGTTCGCCATTGATGCTATGATTTTTGGTTTTTTAGGGTTATGGGGTTTTTGGTAGAAGATATTTTTGAGGAGGGAGAAAATTGAAGAAAAGTGCATAATGAATGAGGAAGAATTGAATAAAAATTGAATGTAGCAGAAGATGCGGTGGCCACATTTTGTGATACCTTGTTATGTGAGTGATGTTATGAGGAGAAACAATTCGTTCATATCCGCTTAGGAGCGAAAAATCTCCTAAGCACACATCTACTACACATCTAATATTTTTTAACTACTAATTAATTATAATTAATTAAACATCTAACAAAATATTTATTTCATTCTCTATCCAAATCATTGTATATATATATACATATATATTCACACTTTTTTTTATTTCTTTCCATAATAAAATAAAATGCTAATTTCAATTACAAATTAAAAAAGTTACAAATAAATTTTTAATTTTGTATTGCAGATTTTTCAAGGGTTTCTCATTCATTCAATTAGAATGCGAGTTTATCAATTTTATCTTGTATTGGCTATTCTCTTAAGTATTTTGCGTTGTAATAAAGTTGCAATTAGTAATTGTATTTGCGTCTATGATAAAAGTTTTTTTTTCCATAAATGTTAGTATAGTTTCCATTTTATTATATATGTTTTTTTTTTAATGGAATAGGAGGGAAAGAAGAAGATGTTTGGAGTCTCACGAATTTTTCACTATACATATATATATTATGAAAACACATAGAAAAAAAAAACTATCAAAAAAAAACACACAAAGAAAAGAAAGATTTGTGGATATGATCGGGAGCACTATTGTAGTATAAAGAAGAAGAAAAGAGAAGAAGTGTGCGTAGGTTAAGTGAGAGGGAGAGAGAGAGAGTTAGAGAGAGAGAGAGAGAGAGAGAGAGAGAGAGAGAGAATTTAGCAAGTTAAGTAGTAGAGTACTCGTTTCCTATTTGGATTCTACTTTGTTTTGCAGAAGTTGAGGACTATAATTTTCAATTGTACCGTAATTGACTAATTGCCCTTCGATCGTTTCCTATTTGGATTCTACTTTGTTTTGTAGAAATTGAGGACTGTAATTTTCAATTGTACCGTAATTGCCTTTCGGTCGTTTCCTATTTGGATTCTACTTTGTTTTGCAGAAGTTGAGGACTGTAATTTTCAATTGTACGTAATTGCCCTTCGGAGTTGTTGTCTGCGACCGGCATAAACGGAAATACTAATAGTGATTGTTTAAGAAAGTGATTAAACAAAGTACTCGCTACCAACCCAATGTCTCCCCCCGTTCTAATATATTCGTTTACCATACTTTTTATACCATAGTTTATATTATATCCCCCTACAAAATGAGTTAAGGTCTAATAATTTGTGAATATGATCTACTAATCATAGATAGCATCTACACAAAAAATCATCTCATTTGAAAATCTCTAACCTAGTTAAAATTCATTGTTAAGGTTGAATTTTTTTTAACGGCTCAGATTATTCAATTTTGCAATCATCTTTTGATATAGGTAAATAGTATCAAATGAGTTGAAATTTTATAGAAGTAATTTTCATGACTAGTTGAACACATCTACAAAAATCTATGTTATAATTCACGTTGTAGGTGAAGTTATGGGGCATGATATAAACTATGGTATAAAAAGTATGGTAAACGGAACATATATATATAATTATTATTATTTTATTTATTTTTTCCACAAAAAAATTATTTCAATTACAAATTTAAAAGTTGTAAATAAATTTTTAATGTTATGTTGCAGATTTTTCAAGGGGTTCTCCTTCATTCAATTACAATGCGAGTTTCTCAATTTTATCTTGTATTGGCTATTCTCATAAGTATTTTGGGCTGTAATAAAGTTGCAAATAGTAATTGTATTTACGTCTATGATAAAAGTTTTTTTTTTCATAAATGTTAGTATAGTTTTCATTTTATTATATATGTTTTTTTTTTTAAAATGGAATAGGAGGGAAAGAATAATATATTTAGAGTCTCACGAATATATATTATGAAAACACAAATAAAAGAAAGATTTGTGGATAAAAAAAATTAATAATTCAGAGAGAAAATAAAATTAATATTTGGCTATATTTTAATTAACTAGAGTTAATCAATAGTTAGAAATATAGTGAATGGGGTGCTTAAGAGACATTTTGCTCCTAAGAGCCTAGGAGTATTTTTTCTTTCTTTGTTATGAGTTAGGTTGTGTACGTTGAGTTTGTAAGAACAATCCATTTCCAGCTACTTCAATCCCATTGGAATTTGGACGTGCAATGTATTCACTAGTTTTATGTGTTTTCTATGAAGTCCATTTTGTTGATTCCTAGTATTATCACTAGGATCATTCCCGACTTTAAGTTATTCAACTAAAAAAAAATCAAAGTTTTGAAGATTTGTACAAATTTAACAATTATGAAAATTGTGTAAGATGATTTAGAATTTACATAACATTAGCATTAGCATGAATAGTGGGCTTTCGAAGTTTGGCAGCCCAAAGTAGATTGTAAAGGGAAACCCGTACGGGCCAAAATTGATCCAAAGAGTTTATCCCCAGATCTAAAAAGATATTTGATCGATATTTGCGGCCATCTAAACCTAACCCTAGTAGAAAGATAGTAAACCCCCAACTCACTCTCATCTATAAATTTAGGGTTTACGTCTCTAACATTTCTTGTACTTTCACAGAGGCGGGTTGAAACTTCTCCCCCTCTTTTACGTTTTACTTTCTCTCTTTCTTAGTAGTTCACTTTTATCAAGTCCATATTATGGCAGATGTTGAGTACCGTTGTTTCGTCGGTGGACTAGCATGGGCTACTGATGACCAATCACTCGAAAAGGCTTTCAGTAATTACGGCGAGATTCTTGAATCTAAGGTTTCTTGAATCGATTGATTGATCTACTGTGTTACTATGTTACTACTTCTACTGTTTCTTCTACTGTCACTGTTACTATGTTACTTTTGATTACTGATCACCGGAAACGGTATGTTTCTTTATCTTGCAGTGACGTGTGTAGTAGATCTATGACTCTATATTATAGATCTACTCATTATATGATCAGATCTGTGTTTTTTTTTTTTTGTTTTTTTTTGTTTTGATTTTAAACTCTGGGTTTGTTGTTTCATGTGTAGATTATCAGTGATCGTGAAACTGGAAGGTCAAGGGGTTTTGGGTTTGTTACTTTTACTTCTGAGCAGGCGATGAAAGATGCTATTGAAGGGATGAATGGTCAGGATCTTGATGGAAGGAACATTACTGTCAATGAAGCTCAGTCTAGGGGCAGCGGTGGTAGTGGAGGCGGTGGATCTCGAAGTGGAGGAGGAGGCGGCTATGGAGGAGGTGGTGGTGGTGGTTATGGAGGCGGCGGCGGCGGTGGGTATGGACGTCGTGAAGGTGGTGGTGGAGGATACGGTGGTAATGGTGGAGGAGGTGGTTATGGAGGACGTGGTGGCGGTGGCGGCCGACGTGAAGGAGGCGGTGGTGGTTATGGTGGTGGAGGCGGTGGCGGCTCTCGTTACTCTCGTGGTGGTGACTCTGATGGAAACTGGAGGAGTTAAATTAAGTGGAGTTTGTCTGTTTTTGACTCCTGTGATGGTGTTTTGATGTTATGTTATTTGGTTCTGTTTCAGTGTTAGGTCTTTTAACTTTTTGATCTATGGTTATTATCTATTATATAGTTGGTTTGTTCTCAGGTTCCATGAATGAAAGTGATTACACTAGTTTTAGTGATCCGTTTTGAGTATCCTTTTTTCTTGTGATCTTGGTTTGATTGTAAATGCTACAATATTTATATATGAATCGTGCCTAAGCTACCTTACTAAATTCAATACTGCTTGTTGGAAATGATTAAACCTAAACCACTAAACGTATATCTAATTCAATACTGATTGTTGCAAAAGAAATGATTAAACCTAAACCACTAAACGCACATCTAAGAACTTTCAGTTCACTTCCCATGTTACAAAATATATCCTGATATATTAGTACAAAATATTGTGATATTTAGAGATATCTATTCTGATTGTTTTGAGATATATACGACTGTAAATATTTGTGATATTTTGATGATATTTGTGATATTTTTATATATATAATAATTTTATTTATTATTTATTATTATAATTTAAATAATATATTGTAATATATCAAAAAATATTTATCAATATTGTAGATATATTTATAATATTTATATGTGAAACAATGTCAAATATCTTAAAAATATATATATATATCCTAAATATCATTAAAGATTAGATATTGATATATATATTTAGATATTAAATATCGATAAATACCCATATCCTAAATAAAGATTAAAAATTAGACATTTTATCTAGAGCAGTGGTGAGGTCCCGTGTATGAGGAATTCACTGGAACCCTTCAGATCTCGTGTAGTCATGAAGATGGCAATCGGTGACCTTGTCTGACCTTTCATGGACAAATCGTCAGCTCGTACCAAGTCAAAGTCTGTAAGATTTAACTTAAATAGAAGAGCTGGATTTCCAATATTTGGAATCTTGACTTCTCGTAATGAGCTCTTATATAGAAGATATGTATGAGCGAAATATTTGCTATGCGGATGGGGTGGGGCCGTGGGGGGTGTCCATGCAAACCATAAATTATGTCTAAAATTGTTCCGTTGCTCTCACAAGTCACAATAGCTCATTTGTCATTACCGACACTAAATTGCACATCATTAGGCTGGCCCTCCTAAGTCCTAATGACGAATTAACAAATGGGAAATTAACAATATTTTCTAGGCCCTCCTAAGTCCTAATGACGAATTAACAAATGGGAAATTAACAATATTCCAGTTTTCCTTTTCCAGTGTTAGTTACTTGGTCACTCTAGCATTTGAGGACAACATTACTTCGGCGGTACACTTTTAATGGCAAAAGTATCCCTAGAAAAGGCTTATAGGTATTGTTGTGACAATCAATCGTGGGGTTCAGCCGGATTGGTCGTATTTATTTATTTTATTACTCAGTATGCTCATTTTACCGAATTGGCATTTACGAATTAAAGCTAAACTCTTTGCTCAGGTAGGATTCGAAGCCAACTCCAATACAAAATCACATTCCCTTTTCTTTTTCCCAACATAGGGTCATGGACTCGTTATAATCAGTGACCTATCTTACGCTAAACGCCTAAACCAACATTTCCCGTTGAAAGGCATCTTCTCATGCAAGTGCGTCCAAACAAAACTTACATCCATTTCCTCTCTTTTTTTTTTTTTTTTCTTTTTAATTGTCGAAAAGATTCGCAGCAGAATCTTCAATAACCATTATAAGCTATAATGCTAATTTTCTTTAACAAAGAATGTACAGTATCTGGTGATGAAGTTCAAAATTCAAACCACAAATACAAAAATAACTCCATTTTATGAAGCTGTACCCATTTCCTTCTTTCCTTTGCTATAAAGGTTCCTCTTTGACGTGTAACTGCATTTATAGCTATAACCTGATGCCATGACCCCTTTCACCTTTAAAACCAGGGGAGAGATCATCAGCCCTATATTTACAAAAGTCTGTAAACAATTGACAACCAAGGCATTTTACAACAATGAGAATCAATATAAAAAATGAAGGCAACTAGCTCACAAAATACTAGAAAACTGCCGATAGTAGAACAAAACCGAAGAAGCTTCAAATCTTGACACCTGGAGAAATGAATGATGAAACCAGATTAGATGCAGGAAGTGACACCGACTTACAAATTTGGCTGATAAACCACAACTTAGGATTGAACATGGTCCTAAGTTAAAAATCTTGCTACTACATAGAGTCTGTTGCAAAATCACTTGCAGCAGTCCACTTTAGGCCAATTTCCTTATCCAGCGAATAGGCCATCAATGGAGAAGTCAATACCAAAGAAAACAATATGAAAACTGTCCCTGCTAAGCTGATAGCTTACCTATATGGACTTTCCAACTCATCAAAAAAAAATGCTAAATCAACTGCCCCGTATAAAACGACCAAGCTGTCACAAAAGAAAATTTTAAATGGGTATCACCGCACTGATGTCATTTTCAATGCCTGCTGTAGCTGTGCAAATACTGACGGATGCATTCTACTGATTGCCGCATTGAAGGATGCATCTCCATGAAGAGTGGCACAAACTTGAAGGTTGTCTCTAAGTGAAGTCTCCAGCGATATATTTTTTATTGGGTCTGAGGCCTGGATCTGACAAGAAAATTCGATGGTGCAAGTGTAAGCAAAGTATGTATTAAACTTGATCTAAATGTAACACATGGTTTTAGGAAGTTTTTCGAACATTACTTGTCTTTTCCTGTAATCTTTGGTTGGAAGAATATCCTTGTGATGAGAACCGGTAGAGCTTATGCTATCACCACTGTTATCCACAGTAAAGTTGGTATTATATTCAAAGCAAATATTTTGAAATATAAAAAATAGACAAAATAAATATAAATACATATAAAGAAAGAATCTTTATGACTTGGTAGTACACAAGTAGAAGTACCAACAACACTGGAATCAACCATAAGATATCTCACCTGGACTCGTCATTTAGTTCATCACTTTTACCAAATAATATACTGGTACATATGCTGCATGAATTGAAACATATCAGTGCAACTATCATACTTTGTGTACTATGTTCTCAATGAGTAGCACCAGAGTCGATGTAATACCTCAATATCTGATCAATTTTATCAAGCACCTCTGGCACTCTTAAGGTCAGGATGATAGCAAGAGCTAAACCAAAAGTCTTTTGCTGGATGGCTGTTGCACTATCAACCTTGACCTCAAAAAGAAAACCCTTGTTAGAAAATAATAGCAAGAGCTAAACCAAAAATTGTAGACGCGGCCGAAATACAACATATCAGCATCAGTAGATATCACCAAATCTGGTCAGATATCTTGCTGAGTGTAACAAAAATGGGCAGCTGACACTATACATCTGAAAATAGGTTTCTATCAACAATATGCTATGAGAACAGTGTCAATGCGTCTACCAACGCAAGAAAACTATTTGAAAGATAAAAACAAAATAAATGAATTGATAATGGTAGAACACCGAATACAATGATAGACAAGGATAATGCAAAGAGTTAAACTTTGAAAATGCTTGTTGAGTTAATACCTTCTCAAGCCATACATCAACCAGGCAAAGAAGTACGCTTTCCTTGACAGAAACACCCCCTTGTTGGAGAGCCAGAGAAAGTGAAGATTCCGATGTTAAGTGTGCAAAATAGTCGGTATTTGTCACCAATACTCTGGCAAGAATAGCTGCAGATGAAGTCTTTACAGCTGTCCTCAAGGGATCACGATCGCCTCCTCCACTCAAGCATATTACGATCAATTTCTACCAATATGATGTTTAACAAAAAGACAGCTCAAAGAAGTGGAAACCATCTTCATAATTATTCATTAGTTCACTCAACTTGGAAGTCTACGGAAAAATAAAATCCAGGTACCTGAAGGGTTGTGGCAATCAATGAAGGTACTTCCATGGGAAAACACTGGAAAAAGAGCACAAATGAAAGAAAGTACATAATGGTAATATAATCTGTTCAGTTAAACAGCATATAATATTATTACTTTAACTCAGCAATCAGCAATCATTGAACAGGTAACCTTTTCTCGTACAAATAAAAACTAGTTTGACTCGCGAAGGAACTTACAAATATTTGAAAACACACAATATAGTTGTCTTTTATAGGACTGTTTAAATGATCTCCTCAATGTAAAAACCTCAGCAAGCGTTATCCAACAATACCAAATTTATCATAAATCAACTTGTGAAAAACCTCAGTAATACTGTAGCTATTGGATAATTAATTTTCAACTACCAGCATACTATTTTTCCCTAGAAGTCGATCAAGTTACCCAGGAATTATGTAGAGTGTGACATGAATTTAATGTCTAAAAAAGTCTCAGCCTTTCCTTTTTTGGCCTTGTAAAAGTTTCCATGTAAATTTGAGATACAATTGGTTTGAAACAGAATAGGGATGTTTCAAGGTGTTTCTACCTCTCCAAATTCCTTAACAAAAGACGTAAATGTTTTAAAATGGCAGATCAATGATGCGAGGTCTCAAATATGAAAATTGGAATCCCTAAATCCATATACATCTCTTTGTTATGGTTTAGGGTTTAAATCTGTTTTCGATTTCATCTCACTTTCTCCGTTTGTGGTTTAGGAGTTTATTCAAACCCTGAAATGATATATTTAAATTTCTACGTCTATTGTCGGTATAAATGGCATTACCAGGTCATTCTGTGTCAGAAACTGTGTTCACAGGAATTAACATGCCCAGCGTATTGGGTGAAATCCACAAAACACAGCTTAGAACAACATAAAGCACGTCAAGTTCAAGTCTAAAATAATGCTAAGAGCCGATACAATGAATCCACTACAGGTTTTGACAAATATTGAGTAGTTTTAAGGAGCTCTGTATAACCCTTTGGGGTTTACATGAATATACTGTAGTTTGGGTGACGATGTCTATCACTAGAGCCTTGACACGATTAAGATTCGCTTACATTATGGAAAGACTGACAATTTGTCATAAATAAATATCCAAGACTTTGAACAGGCAAAGATGTCTAAAAACAATTAAATCTTTTCCTATGCCAAGATTACCAACATCTTCTAGTAGAAACTCTTGTGACACACTACAACAAAACTCTCTCTACTTACCACTCCTTAAGACTCCTCGGAGGGCCTTGGTGCCAAGTAGAGGACAATCATCAATTAATAACCCCAGTTCCTGGTTGGAATTGAATTAATGGTGCAACATTAAACTTCACTGCTCTTAAAGTAAGCACCTTTCAAACATAAACCACGCCTCACCTCTCAGGTACTATATTCACCCCTACGTTTAAGATGTTACTTGATAATCCGCTCCACTTTACCTCCAACAATCCCCATTTTACCGCCACCCATCCCTTATGGTAGTGTGGGGTCTTCCTCAAAGGTTTATGGTGCCACATAGAGGTCCAATCAATGTGGGGGTAGGACATGGCACAAACTAAATTACTCGTTTGGTCTATGCGCCTTTCCAGGATACCCTTGTTACAAACCTCACAGTATCACATGAGCTTAGATGAGATTTAAATCGAGTTATAATGAGAATCAACCATATACATGTTAGCAACCTTATGTAGTCTGGCTATTTAATGAAAATCATTCTTGAATGCCACAACACAAAATTTTGATAAACCTCCACAACTTTGAACGAGGGTAGTGTGTTTGTTTTTTTTCTTTTTCTTTTCATTTTCTGTCCTTTGTAACCAGGTGAGGTTCTCACTCACTCTTTTCTTCTATGTACTGTATTTTGTGCTTTGCACTTCTCTCTCAATAAAGTTTACCTATCAGAAAAAAAAACACAAAATCTTGATAAACCTCCACAACTCAAAATAATCAGTGAGCGGGAGCGAACTCTTGGGTTGGGTTTGGATGGCAGGCCAAATGTAACTTGGTTTCTGTCTGTCCGTTTACCCCCTCCCCCCTTTCTTCACTTCACTTCACTTCTGCCTCCTCTCCCTTACTCCCTCTCTCCTCTTCTCTTCACCCATACCCAGCTCTCTCTCTCTCCCAACCTCTCCCCCACTCACGCCCCCACTGCTATGCAGTAAATCTAGTAAAACTATATAAAGGCAAATATCTACAGCTTCACTACTGTGTTACTGGTAATTCAAGATGTCAGATTCTCAGGACTCCCTCAACTTTTTAATGCAAATGCAATGACCATAAAGCATCCATGAAACACCAGTAAAATCGACTACAACTATAAATCCATATAAGTTTCAAGAAAGTGATGAAATACACCAAATCCACTTGTATAGAAATATACCACTTAACCAAGAACACAAAGAGGTTTTCTTAATTGTCTTATACTTGATGCAGTTGTGTCATGGTAACTATGCTGCTAGAGAGTGTGAAATGACAGACACATACAAGTACCTGTATCAAAATTTCAATCACCGGCAATGTCGATTTCAGGCCTCTATCATTAACGTTGCCAACAATTTCATCAAGAAGTTTAGCCACACTTGAAGCGTGCAGATTTAAGAACTCAGTTCCACCTAAAATTATGTAGTCCTCAACAATGCTGGTAGCGACCTGCAGTTGAGAAACAAAGAGAAAGATATAACTATTGGAATAAAAAAAGGAGTGAACGCCACATAAGGTCCTTATCCTAAATCATGACTTTGAAAAAAAATAAATGATACAAATTATTAATAAAGAGCGATAAAAGGACAATATGCCTCGGCCTTAGAGAGAGACTTAGGTGTTGAAGTAGTGCAGGGACGTGAAGCAAGCTGATCAACAATCCACTCACTTAACTTGAAGCAGCTAATTATACTTTTATAGTTTGTGTCTTTAACCGTTGGATCCACCATGATTCAATGGGCAGTTGGGCACCATATGACTGAATCAGGCAAAAATAACATTTGGAGAAGGGAGGTAAAAGCACTCTCTCAAATAAAACATTCTTCGAATTCTTGAAATGCCTCTCGTTTTGGCTAGAACTTAAGACTAGATAAAACCAAAATAACACCACCTTGCTCAACATGTTTTAGTTTATATAAAGATAACCTATGGCTCTAATCTTTGCAGAACCCATTGTGAATAATCACTAAGTTTATGTATGTTATTTCTTTTTGTAACAGGAAGAAATAACAACTTTTGAAACCTCCGATTCATCCAAACCAGCTTCATCCGGGGTGGGTTTGGCATTCAACGTTTTAATTGATACATCAAATGTTATTACTGACCAATAAAAGCATATCCATGATAGAAGATAGTGTAGAAACAGTCAAACAAAAAGCAGAAAGCTTAAACAGCCATGGTCAAGATGTCAACACAAGCAGATCACTATGTGGCAGTATATATCGAACCTCCAAGTGATCAAAACTTCTTTCCATGATATTCACCAGAGAGGGAAAGAAACCTAGTAGTTGAGGCACCATCGATGGAGCATTAGCTAGTGTGACTTCCCACAACTGCATAAAATCAACAAAGTAAGTACAATAGTGCAGAAACGACCGACGAAAAATAAAGATTTACTGACTAACCAGCACACTGTCCTCCAAAAGATTTAGTTCATCAGGGCTGTTTACGTCAATACCCCTTTGCAGAATGGGCAGTAGCACGTTGTAACACATGGGTGATTGATGACCAAGTGCAACAACAAGGTGCTGCAGCGCAACAAGAAGTTGAATCTGCAATAAACTTTCACCAGAAGAATCCTCCCACACCTAGGCAGTTGAAGAGATTAACCACCCTCAATTAGGATCAGGCACAATAGTACGAACCCAGAACGACAATTTGGATTGACGCAAAACTCAAAATGAAGAGACAGAATGTACAGGCAATAAATATCAAGGTTAACACCCAAGATGAAGATGATGAAGAAAATCATTTTTCTTTCTTTAATCGTAGTGTGGAATACTTTCGACAACAAACAGTGAACCACAATAGTCACAATAGTACAATTATACCAATAACTGACCACTTGTTTATAAGAAGTACAAAAAACTTTAAATCCATATAACTGATTGTCTTGGTGCTTCATCTAAAACACGAAAGCAAAAACATAAGGTAAAACATTTAATAGACAGAATAATTATTAGAACAACGAATGCATGTAGCAGAAATTACCATGTTGTATCGGATAATAGTGTACAACAACTCAATTCGTAACTTCTAAGAACATGGTAAGTAATAACATAGATGAATAACCTTGTAAGAAAATAATTTAACGACTGCTACAACTCCAAAAATATTGAAGCCTTCAGAAGAATATTATGTCTCAATTCAATTGTGTCCAAACTCTCTAAATTGCAATGTAATATACAATATCATAATGGTAACTTTGACGTTTTGTAGATGAAGACCAGAAAACCGAAGTAAACCAAAAATAAGAGGACAAAGTGCATATACATTATACTGACACCAAATTAATAAGCAATTATTGATACATGCGAATGTAAGAGTATGAAAAAACAGAATAAGTGAGCCTCAATGTTGTCAGAAGTCCACTAGAAAGACTTTGAGACGTTGGTCTGACTTGAAGCTCATACATGAGGAAGGGAGGGATGGCGTTTAAAAATTTAAAATACAAAACATAGTGTGTCCCTCCCCCTATCAAAAGATTGCAGGTCTGAGTCCTTTCTACTGTAATTGCACCTAAACAAGTAGGTAGTGTATTTCTATTTCTAAACCAGTGTCCTAAGCTACTCACTACTAGTGCTGAAGGAAAACCATAACACAGAGTGAAATTTTTTAAATGCATTCCTGCAGCAAGAAACTTGAAATATCAAAGGTTCTTTTGTACATATACAGTGACAAAGTCAGCATCTAACACCAGGTGACATTGTCTGATTAGACAAATCAATCTATATAAATTAGTCAAGCAAACTTTTCATATATATTGTTCAATACCAGATACTTTCGGTATGAGCAATTTTATATGGACTTTCACTAGAAATTCTTAACATAGCCCATTCAATGAAGAAAACAGTACGAGCAATTTAACATAAAGTTTGACTAGAAATTCTTAACATAAGCCCATCCAATCAAGAAAAGATGGCGAAACTAATTTGTATTATAATTGCATCTGGAAAGATGCCTTATAGAGTGTTTTGGTCACTTTTTCTGAGTTTTGATTGCCCAAACAATGTGAAGTATCTTACGAAAAACTAACTGAGAGTTAACAGCTCGTCTTCTTGTTTTTGAGCAACTTCCGACAAATGCGAAGTAAGTCGGTCCCACATTTAGCACTTCCATTGTTTCGCCAAATCCATGCAACATAGATTAATAAATAAATAAATAAAAACATGGTCTTGGAAGATAAATCAACCCAGAATGGTTGTAGTTGTTGTTAAGCAAAATTATGTCGTTTGAGAAACAACAAAAACTATAGATAAATGATGATGAACTATGAAAAATCAGGAAGAAAAAAAAAATGGTAAAGAAGAAATTGGAAATGAAAACGAAAACGAAAGATGAAAGATGAAAGATGAAAGATGAAAGAACTTATGTGGATGATTTGCATAAATATCCATGAACTTAGTGAGTCGATCATTCCCTGCTTTTGAATTTTGGTGGTTATTAAGGATGAAGGAGATCCGTTCACGCTAGGTGCATGAAGAGTTGTCAACATTTAATTGGAAAGGGTATTCTTACTTCGGTGATCATTTCTTTTGTGCAAAGATCACTTACATGATTGTTAACATTTATCTCACATTATATTGACACCAGTTACAAGTGTCGTAGCCCGACAAAGTACAGAGTATCGGGTTCCCCTTGTGGTCTCAGCATTACGTTTCTAATAATTTAGACAGTAAATAGAATCTTATTACACGTCACGAATTATACATGATACATAGTAGTATATATTTATATTTTTTCAAGATGTCCTGTATGGCAGAAAACAAAAAGTGGTGCATATAGGGTGTCTTTTCGCATCCCAATAAGTATCCAAAACTTGTGGGCCACCTTTTTAAAGAATCCATGCAAACATATGTTGCATGTTACAGAGGCTGGACAACTAACATAATTTCACCTAATGAAAAGTTATAGGCATATTCAAGTCTTCTGTAGTGGTCATGTATTGTTCCATCTAGATCCTTAGATCGACGTACTTTATAGCAATCACATTCCTAACATATGATTCAAACCTGACAACATTGAAATGCAAATAAATCTCTCACTGTGTGTATTGAAACATCACGGCAATAGCCATCTAGAAAATTCTAGCAGGCAATGCACTTGCGAGTTTCATATGTGCCACCTCGCTAAAACAACATTTTTTTGTCTAAAAATTCTGGCTTTTAATACACTTTTTGGAATCTCAAAACATAAAAGTGTGACTTTGGATGAGGTGGCATGAATGCAACTCACAAAGTAAGTTACCTATAGCACTTCTCATACATAGGCTGATACTTTTTAGGGGTTCTACACTTCTACAGTTCTACCTATGAAACTAAATGTGATGAATCAGAAACTGAATAACTATTTCTTGTTTTTATCACATTTTGGTCTTTTGATGAAGTGTTGACAGAAGTATAACCTGAACACTGTAACAAATATCTCATCAAATCAGACACCAACAATTATGAACGTTGAATTATTACGTCACATGTTTGGAAAAGTAGCAGAAGTTCCTATTGCTTCCCAAATGCAATGAAAACGAAACTATGAAAATGAGCACCAAGGTGGAAATAGGAGAAAAGAAGGAAAAAATACAGCGGGAAGCATAAGAAAAAATAAACAAAAATTCAGTTAATACCTTCTGGAAAAAATTCACCAACTTATTTGCGAAGGGAATGATCCCATTGACACATTCAATAAGCGTACATATTAAATTCAAAACTTGAACCTGAAGACAAAATAAAATAAAATAAAAATCTGAGCTTCAGCTAAGGCATCTCGAAATAGATATGAAACCAGAATATCAGAACAAAAATAAAACAAACCAAACACAAAAAATATATATATGAACATGAACAATTTAATATACTAGCACACACGCTTAGGGGCACAGAGACTGAGCCAAACAGTTTTTTTCCTTTTCTTGTTTTTCTGTTTTTTGAATGGTAACCATAAGCTGCTAAGTCATATTGTTGTTAACCAAGAAAACACCTAATCAATGTTTAATATATATATTTTTTCAATCTTGGAGTGAACCTTGTGTGTTACAGCCAATGACCACAAGTACACAAAAGAATTAGATAGAGCAGTATAATAGCAAAAGAAATAATAATGAATGAAAGGTCGCACCACATCACATGTTTTCACCTTTAATTTGTTTTGAAGATAGATATAAAGTCTTTTGTGTGTCACCTTTCAGATCATGGAACCAAAATGTTGAGGTGATTTATAACCAAAAACTACTTCGAGATCTTTTGCCGTACCACGAGTCTTTCTTGGGAGAATAAGGGCTCTAATGATTATAATGTTCAATGGGTAATTTATAACATAAACTTATTAACTACTTATAGAAGCTGAAGCCCGATTGTGGCCAACATTGCTTATAATAAATATGTAAACATACATCTGTCAATAGGCCTTGGGCAAGAGTATTATCATGGGTCCACTCTCCAACAAAGCCAAAAGGCTATCGTATGATCTACCAAATGCCATTGTATAAATTCTATGGAAAGAAGGAACACGAGGATTTTTTAACAAAAGGAAAGGGAGTTGCATAAGTTGGTAGGGAAAATCAAAGAACTCCTATTTGATTGGGGACGTACTACTCCAATGTTTATGGGTGTAACATATGTTGACTTCATGTGTAATCGGGATGGGCTAGTGAGATGAGCGAGCTTTGTGATTGCCTAATTAGGGTTTTGGGGAGGTTGAGTGTGGTTGAGTAGCTCCTTGCTACTTAGACCCTTGAACATTGTAACATTATTATCTTTCTAGGAATACAAGTGAGTTTTACCGATCAAAAAAAAGGAAAGGGAAACCAAACAAAGGAGCATAACATTATTGGAGTCATATATCGATCAACTTAAAAGATACAAACAAATAAACTAGTACAACTTTTATAGAGTTTTTAGAAGTATGTGTGTAAGACTAAAAAGACTTTGACAGTTCCATATTCATTAATCTTTTTCTTAGTTGTTAAATTGATATGCTATCAATTCAAATTATAGAAAAAGTACAGTGAGGTATCCTTACAATAGAAACAACAAACAACCAATGAAAGAGAAAAAACAAGAAATCACATGGCTCCAAAGCAAACAAGGCTCAAGTCAAAATGTCTACACATCTACATATGAAGTCCCCAAAAAGAATGTTACTAGTTCCCTTCGGAGTCATGTTTGGACCAGAAGAGTAAGAAGCCTTTAATGGACAGAACCACTACCTCCGAAAAAGCCACAACCCCCTCTTTATTAATCTTTACAATCTATTATTAGACAGTATAATAGTTTTCAAAGACCTGACCTTGGAGTCGAACTCTTGAACTTCTTCCACCAACTTAAAGAGTAAATCGAAGCATGTTGGAAGCAGATCACAAAAATCTTGTTCTGAGAAGTTTGCATTGTCAACAAGGCACCATAGAGACCGGCAAGCTGCAAGCTGCACAGTATAACCACGACTTGATTAAAATATAAAGGTTTATAAAGATTAAAGAATTTTAAAAGGTCGTACAAGACATTCACACGGGACATAAAAGAGAACTAATGCAACAGGTAATGGACGGGGAAAAAAAAGCAATGGAAGGAAAGGCATCGCAGTGGCCAGTGTGTACCTTGACTGCTATATCTTTGCCCTGAAGCAATTTGACCATAGCACAATATATTGGCCTTTTTGTGTCCTCTTTAATCTAGCATAAAAGCCAAAACGAAAGACATCATATCACAACTTAAAAGCAAATTTCAAATCCATGAACTCATTGTATATATATATATAAACAAACAAAATACAAATTTAGATACTACAATTAGAATTTATTAGAATATCTCCAATGGGGCGTGTGCAATATTACACCTCCACATAGGCTCCATATAGGTGCCATTCAGATTTTACAACTCTCACACTAATGTATTGAATGAAACTAGGGGAAGGTTCGATGACCTCCACCTTAGATAGACTCCAAATGAACTCCACCGCTTAATGGGCCAATTGTTGGTGATGATAGTCCTCCCATAATGGAGATCATCCCAAAAAATCAGCTCAATGGAATATGTTTAACCTTGTCAAACTTTGATTACGAAATTTTATTTTAGTAAACGTCATGAATCCTGACCTGTGATACTCATTATTTTTTATTCTGATATGATATTGTATGAATTTTCAATAACTGTTTTTGAGATTTACTAATATTCAGAGTTATCATTAATATTTTACTGAAAAGAAAATTGCATTATAAATTGATCCCCATATGTGGTCATAGCGCTAGTAATAGCATGCCTTTGCACCTAAGGTGTGCCTCTTCCAAGACGCAATTTCTGCATTTATGCCCACAAAAGAAGATATAGTTGGTCGAGCAACATTGGGGTGACAACATTAAAGCACAGTGGTGAGGACACAAAAGACTGGTGAAAATACAAGATCATGATAAATGCATATTTACATATCAAAACTTCAAGAACCAAGCAGAAAAGAAATATGTATATATAAAGAGAATATTGTACTTAAATTTACCTCAGAAACCCATTGCCCTAGAAGGAGTGCAACCTCTCGATGGACAATGCGCATGTTTGGATGACCATTCATGAGTTCAAGGGACAACGCCGCGTTAAACCTGCAATAGCAATAGCAATAGCAACAGCAGAAAATTTTAAGGGACCACATAGAGTCAAAGGCTAGAGAGAGAGACCAATTCGGTGGTACGCCAATAAATTTAATAACTCAAATTATTTAAACTCCATAGATTGTAGGATCCACAGCTCATGAATCCCAGATCTGCACAACTAGGATATGAACACGTCTTGATGTAGTCCAAACATTGAACCACCTTAGACGATGTGCAGTGATATTTCTGTGTAACTGTAATGATATGCTTTTTATACCAACTAAAACCTCACTCCTCAGCTTTCAACAAGAAATAAATACAGTTCGAATATTACTGTAAATACCTTTTCCAAATTTATATTTCTATTTAGTCGAAAGCTCCGTTGACCAATCGTCAACCCAAACAGAAAAATCAATACTAAAGATGAAATTTAATGCGCTAATGTGTGAAAAGTCTATTGAAATTATGCATTTGGAGCAGATATAGCAAGGAAGGTACAAGGGACCTTGTTTTGAGTTTGCATCAGCTGATCAAATAGCATTTCGTGTTTGGAAATTTCAACAGATCGGACAGCTAAATATTGCATACACAACAGTCAAAAAGAAGAGCCTACCAATCTTTGAAGTTCAGATAATTTGATAACTGATAAGATACATGCCCAGCGGCACCATATGCAGCATCCTTAAGAAGCATTCCTGGAGTAATTGCAGTTTCGGAAGCTGGGCAACCATTCATAGCTTCTTGAAGAATGGAAACAACCACAGGAGCCAGCAGCTGAAAAGAGAAACAAAAATAAAACAAAATGTCTCTCCCAGTTCAATGATGAAAAGAGCATTAGTGCCAATGACAAAGAGCATTAGTGCCATGCAAGTAAGCCTACTTGAGTATGATTTTCAAACAGAACGATGAAGAGAGCTTCTGCACAGGGCCTCAATTTTTCTGTCCACTGAACCATATCCTGCTCGTGGTGAAAGGATTCAGGGCTCTGATACCACACTTCCAAATCACTTGCAGTGAAAACAAAATACCTGTAAAAGAATGGAGTACACAAAACTCACCTTAGTAACAATCACAAAATAAAATAAAAAATTCTGTGCAATCAGTCCAAGCAACCATTTATCGAAGAAATGATACATAACTACCCCAAATAACACACCCTTTGCAATATATAACTCCAGAAAAAGATGCTAAATGCAATATATCAAGCATATGTAGATTGCAATCTGTTAAACCTGTGATACTGTTTTAATCATGTGGCAACGGGCTTTGCCTCAAAATATAAGAACCTAGTTTAAAATGAAAGTTAAAAACACAACGATTAACATCCCAAGTCCCAACTATAACACAACTATGAAGCAAAAAAATCTAAAGTAAAATGCTAAATGCATCATATAAAGCATATGTATAGTGCATCCAATTCAACTTATGGTGTGTGTGTGTGTGTGTGTGGGATAAGTAAAAATTAATTTATTCGTAAACAGCAGCGCTATTACATCAATACCCAACCCAGGTAATCGAGGTTACCTGTAGTTAGCCCATACCCAGCAGCAAAAGAACAAATAAAAGTAACAGGGAAGAAATACAAAAGAGATACACCCAAAAGACCCGAAAAACTTCTATCGAAAAAAAAAAGACCCGAAAAACTGAACCTAACCCTATACCACCTGACCAACCCACAGGACAGACCACCTCCCTATTCGTATTCCGATTTCACCCCTACCGCGTCAGACCAACTTATGGCAGTGTTGCAAGGACAAAGCATTGAGTGATACCTCAAATAGAACTGTTACCGAGATTCATCATTGTTTATCTTCAACGTCATTAGATTCATTTTAAAATATACAAGATGACATAAAAGAATGTGGGGGAAAGAGAAAAGGAACTAATCGCGGTAACTTCTAGGACACGAGTGGTAGGGCTGTATAATCCCCCAACAATAAATAGAGAAAATCCAGAGACCAAATTGAAGCCACAAGTATAGCTCATAATCTTTACTAACCTTCTTATTAAGATGTTACACAAAAATACTACACGGTCACCAGGCAAGAGAGAAGCAAGTACGTCACAAACAGCAACTTTCTTCATCTGCTCCCTTGAAACACCATTTTCATTGATCACACGACCAATGAGGCTTGGTTTATATTCTTTACACTCCAAAATTGTTTTCACCATGATCATGCATTGAATCTGGAACTGTTCAAAAGATTCTATTTCTTGCTCAGGATTTGTGATACGGGCCAAACAGAAGTCCATAACAGGTCGAAGAACACATTCATCTCCAAAAGAATAGGGATGCCTGCCCTGTACTGAAACTAAAACTTTCATCAACTTGGTACATAACCTCTTTGTGAAGTCACAAAATTTATGATGCCTCTCCAGAAAAGATGAATCTGCAGTATCAAAGATGGTTGTTAGCAGGGGACTTAATATTAAAACCTCTTTTAACGTAGATGAGAATAAGTAAATAGTTTTTCTTCTTTGATTGGTAAACGGTTATTGTCAATTGTGATCTTGTGCAGGTGATTTCGAGGTCATTGGTGCAATCTTTCATAACATATTATGCTTCAGCTGACAGGAACCTTCACAAGAAAGGTTACTGTAAGTCTGTAACCCAGTGTTCTAAAAGTCGGGCTAGGCGGTGGCTAGGCGCTAGGCGGTGCCAAGGCGACTTGAATAAGCCTATAATCGGTGGACAAATCGGTTGCCCGATTAGGCGGGAGTAGGCGGTCCGAGTAGGCAGTCCAGGCGGGCTAGTTGGGAGAAAAATCAGAAATAGTAACTACAGTTTTCATTTACACACCTTTCTTTTGATTTTCTATCTTTGATTTCACTTTTCATCAGGTTTGCCACTGATGGCTTTGCTGTGGCTAGGCTGTTTTGACTCTCCAATCTCTACCCGATGGAGAAGAAGATCTGACTTTGATTTTAAAAATAATATTTTGTTGGGAGGATAAAAGCGTCAATTTTTTATGTTTTAAACTAGCAAGTAAAGGTGGGTTAGCCACATTACTAAAGTGGCCCTGTTGAGGGAACACTATGTGTTGTAGTGCAAATCAGCCACATACATGGTTGTTTTTTTATTTTTGTGGGGGCACGTGCTTTTCTCATTCATATTTGTTTGTCTATATGGGCTTTTCCCCTGATATTGATGTCTTTGGACGATGCATGACTTAACTAAATGGAATTACTTGTTTTTTGGTGAAGACTAAATGGAATTACTTGGAAACTAAATGGAGTATGGAATAACAAATTAACAACAATGAAAACAAATAACGACATGAAAAATATATGCAAAAATAAAAATTCAATGGTGTAATATACCAAATAGGACAAGTTCATGGGTCAAAAATGCACAAAATCCTTTTAAGAAGTTTATTAAGTTTCATTTTTCATATATATATATTAATTAAATAAAACCGCCTAGAGCCTAGCCCATCTAGGCACCGTCTAGAAGGGCTAGGCGCTAGGCGGCCCGACTACCGCCTAGCGATTTTTAGAACATTGTTGTAACCTATATACAAAGGAAGTTATAATTCACTTTCAATTTCTTATACATGTATTTATGAATACTTTGATCGGCCAATAAGGGGTAAATCAAGAAAACCCTTTTATTAAAGTGCCGACCAAATGCTATATCTCTTTGGGAGTGGATATATGAGCAGCTCTTTATACGTCTTTGTGTACATCTAGCATATAAAGACGAAGCCACAGAATCAATTGAGGGCGGACTTTTTGGATAGATCATCATCCATACAAAATATCAACTCACTTGAAAATGTTTTAAACCTTGGTCAAGAGATGTATGAAATATTAAACAGTCCACAATCTACAATTTTTCCAACCCTCTTTTGAGCAAGTTAAAAGTTTTCCAATATGAGCTGATTTTTGTTTTCTTTTTTAATTTTTTTGAACATTACAAAATTCAGCCCTCAACTCTCTTCATAAATCCATTGTTTAAAAGCGAGATATATACAAAGATGTTTAAAGAGAAGTCTGTATGTTCATTCCCTATCTTTTTTATCTTTATATCTCAAGCTGTAAGAAGTGGATCTAAATAGTCACAAAGATATTTGTGTAAAATATAATTCCCAGTTTCTTTTGCGTAAAACCAAAATGCATAAGCATGCAGCAACGAGGATGTAATATCAGTTGGAAAGAATTCACAAATAAGATAGTATATCAAAATAATTCAACAAAATTTAGTAGGAAGACGCTAAGCAGCATAACAGAAGCCTAAAAAGGATAAGAGAAAACGGAGCTTATGGGATCCAAACTCTGATCGGCCTTTTCTCTTTCTCCTTTATTCAGCAGGCTGTCTGTCTTGAGGGTGAAAATGGGTGAAAGAAAAAGAGACTAATCCATTGACAGCATTCTTGTAATCAATGGCAAGTGTTTTACCCATGGGTACTGGATGGGAGAGAAATGAGTATTTTGAGCTACGTTGTCAGGGGCGAGACGCTAGGCTTCCCAACTTGCGCCTCCGCAGAGCCTTGGCAATGCCTTTGAAGAAAAATTTCATTAAGATTGGCACCTTGAGCACCTTGCCCGTCTCAGCAGTACTGGCGCTCTGCTGAGTATCTATAGGCTGATAGCTCACTCTAATATTTTGTTCTAGGCTCAAAAGGTTCATATCAAAATAGATTAGACAAGGCTGTTGCTCGTGCTCAGATGGACAGATTACTCTAAGCATTCTAACTTCAAAGTGTCACTTATGAAATTGATTGAAATCTTCCACATATCCAGGAATAATCTTCCTGAGTTCCGAGACATAATAGGGCTATTGCAAGAAGACATACAGTACAGGAAAAGTAGTTTCTAAGAAGTTGAGGCTCAATGTCAATATATTCGAAACTTACAGTATGGAAGAAATAATTGGATGGCATTCAAGAGCACTGGACAGACTTCCTTGACCGGACGGACCTCCTAAGCAGACACAAACAAATAAATTAAATAGTTCGAAAGAAAGATGTTTGTGCAAAAGTAGGAGACGAATATATTAGTGTAGAAAACCATATTGTAATAAGTACCTGCATAGATTTGGCATCACTCTGAAATCCTGAAATAATCAGTTGCCTTACTACCTTCAAACAAAACAGCCACCTCTCACATGTTAGATAGAGATCATCTTGATGTTCAACAGGAGCATTTGATGCAAAGCTCTGGGTAAGTGCAGAGAAAGCACTCAGTATTGCCTGCCAATCATTCTGCCATAGTTGCCAACTAAACTGGAATAAGTGGGAGGATATCTGCAAAAGAAGTACCCAAAAACTTGTGATGAACCCAAATTCCATAAAAGCTACACTTTTCTCTTTTAGAAACAGACACACATTTTCTCCCCAAACAATCAACACATGCACAATGAACGCACAAGGACACATGTATATGTAACCTTAAAACAAAGAATAAAACATACAGCTTATAAATATAAAAATGACCACTGACCCTCTAATGAGACACACACACACACAAAAATGAATAGCAATCCAATGTAAAATCAATGTTCTGACAAGATGTATATTATTTTATATAATGTTCACCCATATAAACTTAAACTCTAGGCCCAAAAGATAGCGATTATGGGGATGCATTTTTGTGCAAGAGGTTAACCACTGATCCTCATGCCTAAGCGTTAACATCCTGGGGGAGTGGCATCTTAATGCCATTGCAAACGTAAAATAAGTCTGCAAAGTCACCTAGGGATCACAGATTCATAGCAACATAAAAAGAAGATATGGACATCCAGAGTCTAAGCCAACATTGCAAGAACTTGGAGGAAGTTGTTGACCAGGGTATTGGTTCAACTCCCAATGGAAGCTTATACCTAGATATCTTTCTAAGTTGTTTCAACAAATCGTGGTCACAACCAGAGCTAAAATAGAGGAAGCACTCACTAGTAGATTATTTTTCTAACCAAACCAAACAAAATCATCATGGTCTAAGCATCTTCAATATGTGTTCTTGTGGTCAACATAAAAGGAGTGCATGTGCGCATCTTTATACACATGGACTTGCAACGAATTCGTGAATTTTCAGATTGCTATGGTTGTTCTTTGTTTAACATTTTTGTGAATTTGAAATCCGTTAGCCTTCCATTGTAAGGGTTGTCCTTAGACCTTAGTGCATAGCTATGGGAGTATTGGATTGTATGAGGGAGTGGCAAAAGAACACTGCCAACCTAGCTGAGTTGTCCTATATGCCTGGACGTCCCATCTCCTTCTTCAATAGTACTGCACTTGATTTGACAAATATTTGTATATCTTATCAAGAAAAAGAAAAGTTGATGCGTATATACCTCAGCGAAATTCCTCTGATCTAGAGTAAGACGCTTGGAAGACAGCTCCTTCAGAGTTCGGTAGAGAACCATAAAAATCCTGTGAGATGTAAGAACATCGGCTGACTGAAGCTGTTGTGCTAAGACTGAAAAGAGCTCTGGCCTGAATGAGGGATCCATCCGTGGGTGTTAAATACTAGGAATGTAGAACCCAATAGAAAAGTAGTAATGCTAAAATAAATTATTAATCACTTGTCTCAGTCAAAAATATTGTTCAGCACAAAGTTCTTTTTTTTCTTTAGATTGGTAAAATAGGCGAAAGTACCACATTCAGTACAAATGTGGTCTGAAAGATTAACACTAGGTAACTGGGAACAATCTTCTCAGAGAACTAGAGAAGCAAAGAGAGATGCTACATATAATCAACTTAATCCTTGAAAATCAAACATCTATTCAGTTGCTATTCTTGCTAATACTTGCAGTGTCCAACTAACACCTGGCAAACCACAAGAATCTCAATATTGTGAGAGAAAGAAAACAGTTCACTAGTTCAGATACCAGTAATTCTGGATTTGAAACTTTATTAAATTTTTGAAACAAAATAAATTGCATTTAAAGTTTGCGTTGTTCATGAAAATAACGTTGATTTAATTTGATGGCTGACTAATGCAACTCAAAACATGTCCAAACTTTCAATCTTATGCGCATGCAAAAGTAAGGGAAAGGCAAGTCAGTTAGGAAACCAACTGCTGTTGGACACCGTTTAAAAAGAATGACTAGAAACCAAAAAGAAAGGGGGTGAGAAGATCAAGGTAAGGGGTGGTATATTAAAAATTGAACCCACAAAATGGATGACTACGATACAGCGAGATCCATAAAGCGAAATTTACATATTTGTTGCAAAGACATCGTTAATTTGATAGAGATGGTTGACATGTTTCAATCATGAACTTCCCAAGAAGCGCGTTGTTAGGCAATGGAATTTGTAATAAACCATCAAATAGCTAATTCAAATCAAAGAAGGGGGGAAATAAAAACATGCTGTGGAAGAACTTCAGATAACTATGCATTCATAGTTATTTCTAAACTGTGAAATCAGCATATGTTAGATCCTAATTTTATCAGCAGCATGTTTGACTTTGGAACTGAGAAGTCAACATATTCTATTACACTTGGAACAAATAAGCACCATACACCAATACTCTCAAGCTAAGTTTGTCATTTCATAAAATGCTGTAAATACAACACAACAACGGGAAATATATGGAAAAATAGATAAAAGACATACCATTCTCTTGGATAATCAACGCGAGCAATTTTTGAAATAAGAACGGCTAACTGGAGAGCTATCTGCACTTAATCAAAAATCGAGATTAAAAAACTAACATACATTCAGAAACAAAACAAAACTTTGTTCACAGAGAAGTTTTTAATTGAGTGGAAAAAGAATAAAGGGTGCAGAACAACCAACGGTTCAAAACTCTTTGAGTTATGATATGAAATTATGAACCAAAAATACACTAAATTCCTTGTATAGTATACTCAAAGTTACAATTTTAGGTTTGGATATGATCAGGGGTTCAGGGCAGATGCAGAGATTAATATTAGAGAGATCTGCAGTGAAGTCAAATTTCAAGACCCAATGTTTCCTTCCAAAATTACACAGGCCCCAATGCTCACTAAAAAAAACTTCAAGTAATTAGTCAAAACAAAGGAAGATTCCTTACTGACTATCAAATGTAATATTCTTCTGATAAACCTGATTAGTGACTAACAAACAAATTTATTTACTTATTTTTCTGATCCTTCTTTTATTTCTTTCTGTTTTTTAGTCTTTTAGGTAAGACTTGTCAAATGTATGTGCTCCTGATTTCAGTTTTCCAAAATTTGTTAAGACCATTTAGGATATTCTGGTGGTTTTATAATTCAGATATGTAATGGCATCGATAATGTTAATAGCAAATGAACAAAATATAAGTTCACCCATTCCCCACATTTTGTCTATGCAAATCCTAATAGACTAAAGAATTATAATACTCCATTTGTGTTTGGAAAATGAATATAACATTTTTATGCACTTCAAAAATATTTGTTTGTACTTATAAAATTCACATTCAATAATCAACATTAACAAATGGAATTACATATACCAATGAGCACTACAAAACAAGAAGAGCCCTCAAATGCCATCAAAGTACCAAATACTAACCTAACATTATTAGTGGTATAACACCATGTGCTATGTTAGTATTAGAGAACCCCACATGAAGTTAAGATGTTAAATCCCTGTCTCTGACAATGAAGTAAAGTGAATAAGGACAGAAACTGAGCACTAAAAAGCTGCAAACATTTTGTAGTGAACTGTTGGTGTATCCCTCAAGCGCCAATGCAACTGTTTATACTGTGAGGCTACATCCTCAATGGTGTGAGGCATGCGCCTTGAGGCTCAGCCTCACTGAGAAGTCAGGTTTCACCCAGGTGAACTCTTCTTTCTTTTTTACCAATTTTTTCCACTGATTGGAACACTTCACCCTAGTAAGTTCTTTAAAGACTAAAATGTGCCTATTAGGTTATGTTTTGAGCATTTAAACATCTCAAACAGTGGGTACACCCTTAAGCCACACTACATTTTACTTGTGCCATACCGATTTCATTAAGATAGCGTAATGTTTAAACTTTTTCTTGATTTTTCCACTCCTTTTAATTTTTTTATGGAGGCTTAAACCTCAAAGCATCTGAGCCTCGCCTCAAGGCTCTGATGCGTTTTTAAACTGAAGATGAGAGCTCAATTGGTTGGAATCAATAGAGCATACACTAGTTACTAGTATGTGGTTTTTAAAACTTACCCAGGGCAAGTCCACTCATAGATCAGCCCCTCGATATGACCACATGCTTAACCCAGATCGATGCAGGAAATAAGTGCATAAATATATATATTTCATTTGACAGAACAAGAAACTACAACATCAAGCAAACACATACCTTATTATTCTCTTCTCTCAAGTGTGACAGCAGTTTCTGCCTCAGATGTATCTTCTCCTCGTGGCCTATTCCTCTGCAAGAAATATTCCCAAAAAAAACAGGTGAATTTGAATGTAAAAGTAACTAAATATGTACATTCTTACAAAAGTAACAAGTCTAAATCAACCTTTTTCAACGTTCAAATGTATCAGACTGTTCAAGCTAAACAATAAGCCGGAAAAGTATGTCCGGTATTAAAAAACAACTTAATATCAGACATACAAGTCCAATGTGGGAAATCGCCCATTGACAGCTTGAACTTCCCTTCGTCCAGTTGGACATTTCAAGTGATGGAAGATTGCATTCATATTCCAGTACATTACTTTCTCTTGTTACCACCATTATAGTGAAGTAAGTAGACATCATCTCATAATCATTAAATCAGGTGTGCTCTCAAGACCTTAAGTGTGACAGTTCCAATAGCAATAACACTATAATTGAAATGAAATCAGTAGACACGTAAACAAATTAACTCACTGTGAATCACGCCTATGTCTCCAATACCGAATAACACCATTCTTAAAATAAACAGAAGCTAATAACCGAACATCCGGTTGAGACGCCAGATCTTTCGCTGTAATCACTTCCTACATTTAATAAAACACCAATCAATGAGTATAATTCAACTTACAAAACCCTAGAAATGACAAAAAAGGACAAAAAAAAAAAAAAATGATTACCATGAGACAAGAGCAAAAACCAGGTCTGTTTTCAGACTGAGATAAAGCAGCTTCTGCTGGTTTACGTAAAGTTTGGTCTCCACTTAATGAGTTTTTAAGTAATGAATACATCGCGGGTAGGTCTGACGATGTCAGCGCCATCGCTGATTTATTTTAAATGGGATTCGATCGGAATGAATTTGAGAATTAGTGAAAATGAGTGGGTTTTATTGGGGTGGAGTGTTGAAGAAGTTTTGGTTTTATTTTATGGTCGGTGAAAATAGAGTGGAATGTGGAGGTGAGCGATTTTGTCGCTGGTTTTTATAGCACGGTGGAAGGAGCCAAATGTTTGATCAACATTTCTTATGCGTCGTCGTGTCTGTCTGTCTGTCTGTTGCTGCCTGGTTGTTGTCCGGCCCATCATTTTGGCCCACTACAAATTGTGCATCTCAATCAAATATTCAGATTGGTCTCTTCTTTTTACCTTGAATAAAAAATATAACGGTGTTACCTAGATTAACATTTGCTAGGAAATCCATTCAAATATTACACACAATTCTTCATTAATTGATTGAGTTTTATTGAATATCTTTGAAGAAAAATGTCAAAATACAAGTCTATGAGTATTGTTTAATGAGAAAAATAGTTAATTTAACTGGTATACTGCGTGGCAGTGGGGAGTGAGCGGAGCTGCGGAGGGGAGAGAGATGGGGGTGAAGGAGAAAATGTATTGGGAGAGAAGAAAAAATGAGAGAGAAGTTGAGGACAGACAGACAGAAACTAACCAAGTTGGTTTTTGTCCGCATACCCCCCTTTCTGCCAAGATCGTTCGCTCCGCTCACTCAATTACATTTTTATTTTGATAACAAATTTTACCTACTCTAAAATTGCTGAAAAATATTGTGAACTTAAACAAATTTTCTTATAATAACAATGTATTGTGAACTACATACAGAATCGACCCAATCCAACAATAAATCGTGATGGGCCTAAACTTTCTCGTATGAACAATAAAATATAGTCGACATTTATCAATGAACAATAACATTTTTTTTTTATAAGAATTGATGTGTGTTCTTCTTCAATTGTTCATTAATGTATGTCTCTTTACATAATACAAAATCGAAAAGTTGAAGAAAAAAAAATCAACAAAAACTATTAAGAAAATTTGTTTTTGTGATGTCTTTACAATCCAATGGACGATACCAACTTTTTGAAGTGTGATGTTGGAAGTGTGATGTTGTTAATCATCCTCCCTGTTGGACTTTGGATGGTGTAAACGCTTTGGTTGCAGTTTAATATGAATATGGTATGTTGATAAGTACCAAAAATTGTGTTTTAAACCATGTAGAGAAATTACATTTGGGTTAATTATATGTTTAATAAATGTAAATTAATTGTATTTTTATGTTTTCATAGGTTTCGACAATCAACGATAAAATACACACATAACTTGCATTTTAGCACATAATACGATCGAATAAAGCTTGGTCTTTAAATATTTCGTATCAACCGTTTAAAGTTTACAGATGCCAAAATAAAACTCGTGGACTCAACGGGCCATAACAGGTCAATAGTGCCAAAAAGTTAACCAAATTCCGTAACTCATTTCTTCTTATTATGAACTTCATATTTTACAAGTCACATGCCCATAAGATCAGTGCAACCTGCTCTATCCAATGCCAGATTTTGCAAAAAGTCAACTTTCAGGTCTTACTGGTAAAAGTTACGGGTCCCACCACATAAATGGGGCCACTATAGAAAGAGTCATGTAACAAGTTAAAAGAACAAACATAATCCCCTGAGCCAACCAAATGAATAATTTTCGGGTCAAGACTTTGCCAAATTGACCTAAAACAATCTGAAAATCAGGAGAAAGTTCAAACGGTGACATCTTCAATCTCCTAACTCTTATTAAAGCATATAACTTATCAAAATGATTAGCGCAGAAAACTCTACACAATGGTATATTGCTTATACAAAATGGACGTATAGTTTGAAATCAAAGATAAAGCCAAGCACGTCACTATTCATCAAAGACGACGTTAATATTTTAGATTTTTTATTATTTAACTTTTTGTAAAGTCAACAAATGAATAGTTCCAAATAATGTCAAATAGTTATTACTATTCCTTAAAGTCAAAAAGTTAAATAGTGATCAAATCTCAGTCGTTATATCAGATTTATGAGATTCGATCACGATCGTCCATTCAACTATAAATAGAATGGTCTAGTTTTACTTTTTCTCATAGAATGGTTAGTATTCCATCAATAGGAGTATAGGTAGATTTATTGTTTTATAGTGTAATTTTACTGTTTTCTAGATTAATTTATTGATTTCTGTTTTAAATTCATTTGCTGCTTCCAGTTTTCAATTTCATTTAACTGCCTTTCTGATTTCAAATTATGTTTTCAATCTCTAAATCAATTAGGAAATAGAAAAATCTCAAAATGCTTTTAAAATCAAATCAAACTTTATCTGCTCCACTTTCTCACTAAATCACGTGATCGAATTAATAGTTTATGTTTATAAATAAACATTTGCAATTTTATTGAAATGTGAACGAAATGACAAACCCAACCATTGTTTTACAGACAAATTATATATATATACTAGAGTTAGTAGCTAAAATAAGAAGACGAATGAACTTCTACCAGATGAACCATTTGATCTTTAAAACGAAATAAGAGAAGCGTGAGATGGTTAATTAATGTATTAGTCAGTGGTGTAAGGAAAGTAATTTGTTTCAACATATGAACTATTAGTTCATGAACGAGCACACCCCAATTTATAATTGGGAATTAGACATAACCCCTCACTCTAATTTTCTTTAGACATGTCCCCACTTTAACGCTTGATGTTGATCAACTAGATTTGACTCTCATTGACCGTTAGTACAAATTTTCTATTTTATTTCAATAAAAATATAAATAATAATCTAAAATTCCCATGATGAAATACCGAATATGCCCTCAAAGATTTCTATTTCGTATGCAATTTGCTATTTAAAATAAAGTCTTTCTATTATACTAATTAACAAGCATGAACCGATGAACGCACTCAACGGGTGTTTAGAATTTTAATTTATGTATTTGATGGCCATTGAGGGCATATTTGGCATTTCATCATAGGAGTTTTAGATTATTATTAATATTATTTTATTATAATAAAATATAAACCTTGACTAATGGTTAATGAGAGTCAAACCTAATTAACCGCTATCAAGCGTTAAAATTTTGGAAGGGGGATGTCTAAAGAAAATTAGAGCGGGGGTTATGTCTAATTCACAATTATAAATGGGGGTATTTCTAAAAAACCCTATTATTAATAAAGTTTTGTATCATATTAGATACTAGGGTATGCCCGTGCCATACGACACTGATATAGTCGCTTACGACACTAACTCTGTAGAAGCAGCCTAAACTTGAAACCCCCCTTTTGATTGTATTATACTGGCTATTGTTTCATTCATGGACAATAATGATTATTAGGTTGAGAAACTCGACATGACACTAACTTGAACCACTTGAGGGGTAATTTGGACATAACCTCCCATTATTTGACTGACTTTCCAATGTTTTGGATCTTGTTAAAAGGCTAACTGTCATTCAATAAATCCGGTAGTGATTTGCACATAACCTCTAGACTCATTCATCTAAATGGACTTAAACATAGAAGAACACCAATTAAAACAAATGATCGAATAAGAACAATATGAGAAACATATACATAATCAGACTTCCACTAGTGGTTTGAAAGAGGACATCAAAACAGTACCAAAATAGCACCAACAAAATTATGCTAAGTACAAAAAAAAAAAAAAAAAAAATAGTGAAAGTACAAATAATATTGTTGACAATCATAACTCTTCCATACACCCCATCCTCATTCGCCAATGTCAAAGTCATTATCGTAAATCTTGAGCCTTGAGGAAACTTCATCGAATAAGTATGTAATATTATCTGTTTCAAATTCATTAAAAGAGTGAGTAGGAAAGACTATATACTAAAGGGAAAAGAAATTGACAATTTAGAAAATGAAAGACACACATAAACTATCAACAATTTGACATGTTTGGTATACCTGTATCTCTGGAAGCATTTCCAGGTGTTATATGCAAAAACAATATTGGCAACTGCACTAATAGAAGTGAAGATCTTGCTAACATTTGTTCTAGGAATGCTGTAATCTCGAGATGGAGCTTTTATTCCTATAGCAGGATTAAATTAAGTAGAAGACCAGTGCATAACACTTTTATAGAAGTAAAAGACTAAGAATAAAACAAAAAAATATCAATAGTCCCACACAAACTTGAGGGGAGGATTTAAACTTGAGAAAAACTATGGTAGTTTGGGTGAAATCTCTTTGCATGATTTATGTTGTTGGAAAATGTTAAACCTAATGTATTGATGCTAACCTAATGTACTTCATCTAGCATCAGTACATTATAACCCCAAGGCAAGGTAACATGTTACACGAACAAATCAGACCAATGTACTGCACTTCCCCCTGATTCCCTATAGAGATGAGTTGGGCACAATCAAAACTAATTTTTCATTGAAGAATGTGTCAAGTGAGAAATCAAGAAATAGACAGCATGTAAAATTGCAAACTGAACTGCCATGATGTAACTATAAAGCTTGGAACAATGGCCTCTTTCAAAAACAAATGAAAAGATTCTAGAAACTGTTCTGTATATATTAGTCATTCCACTCCATGTAATGCAGGAATAAACAATCTGGTCCTACTATACCAAACATAATATAATGACAACAATTTTTCATTATTGTCTCCTTAGTCCTTCTTCATACCAAAACAAATAAAAGTATAAAACAAAGTAAGCAATATAACAATAACGGTGGGATAAGGTTAAACATTTTTAACAGGACACTACTTGCACTACTTGCTAGGATAAGAAATTCTAAATGCTCCCTTCCAGGTTATACTTTGTATATGATTATGGGCACCGTCATGGTGCCATTCCGCATCAAGAGTTCAAATATAGATACCACAATCTGTTCTATTACACCTCAAAGATAGTATGTAAATTGATAGCCCTGAGGATCGGGCCCACATCAACCTAGTTTTTACATCCTTGTTGGTAAAAAAAGATGGATAAGGCAAGTCTCTTATCTTTTCATGGCCACTCGTATGTAGATCAAAAACCGTTTGAACTAACTCCCTGCACATCTAGAGATTTCCATGACTAATTGCTACATTCTATTGCACCTCTCTCACCATCACCCCACCTCATGGTATATCTACTATCACCATAGTACTATATAAAAACTTCAATAAGCTCCTTACTTTGTTTTCATATACATGAAAACATGAACTAAGAAATAAGAGTTAGAGAAGTAAGAGATGAAAAGTTTCAAAGTATAACAAAACCTGAATTTCACATATACAGTATCATAGGATAGCATATATCAAATAGGAATCGAGAGAGATTTAATTAACGGACAAGAATTTGGGAAAAACGGCACATACCATCTTGAAACGATAGCACACATGCTATGACGATATATATTAAACTCAAGATTGTTGAAACTCCAACCCAAATTATCAAAGCTGACAAATGGGGAATCCCAAATGCAAATAGGGCGCAAACAAATCCAACCATCATAATGAAATACGGGAGCTTTAAGGTATGATCGTCTGAGTACAGTACATACACAGCCTGCATTTCACAATAATATATACTCTCATTCCATTTTCTAACAAGCAAATTTATTCAACATCTAACATCTACAAATCATACCTTCAAAGCCTGTCCATCCAATCCTGTAAAAGCACCATAACCAAATCAAAGCTCAAATCAATCAAAATTTAGCTCAAATCAATTAAATACACTCCACAACCAATTAGAGAAAAAATCACTAACCAAGGTGCGTAATGAAGTCTCCAGCACAAAAACGGACAAAATGGAAATACACTCCAAGTCGCATAACTACATAAATAGAATGAAGAACATTAACCAAGTCAGAGTCAATACACATGTATAAATTTGATGACCATGAAGTTAATGAGAAACTACTCAAAGTAAATGGGAAAAGAACTTTACGAATTATAGTAAGACTTATGGGTATACAAAGTTTGGGGTACGATTTCCCGAATTTGGAGGGAGGAGAATACTAATTTTGTCTGAAGAAGTGCACCTTGATAGGGCTACATATAACTGACCATGACTGAAAACTTCAGTGCGAAGGTCAATTCCCACATATTTCACTGGTTGTCCTTGTGACTTATTTATAGTCATTGAATAAGCAACACGTACAAGAAAATTGTCTTCTCGTCATATGAAAAGGAAAATTAGAAGACGACGGCAACAAAGATATCCTTGGAATAAATACAAGATTACCTGCCTTTTCACCAGTTAAAATTCTTGCAAAAAGAACGTGTGGCTGACATTGGACGACCATCAAGCGGGTTCCATTGTATAATCCATCTTTGGAAGCAATATTTTGCAACAACATTATAGGGCAACCAACTTTTAGGTTGAGATGAAATGGTGGCCGGTCGGTTGGATCAAGTGAGTTTAGGTACTCATTTGGGTATTGATTAATATTTGTTGGATTGGTTGGATCCTCGTCTGCCATCTTGTCTGCAGCTAGAAAGAGAGTACTTTCCCCTGAGAACATATTTAAAGTTGTTGCATTAGTGTCACTGACATCATCATTATGTGCTGATAGAATTGTGCGCTAAGTTAAATATTCAGGTGTAACAGTGGTAGCTTGATTCAGCTGAGGATATGTAGTAGAAATAAGATCCTAAAGATTTGCACACCATCGAATTGTTTATGGTAGTTTAACCTTCTCACTTGAGTCACTTTCTATCTAAGCGTGGCAAGGAGAAAATATTAATGATATTAGTACGAATAAAAAAATTGTACAAAGAATGATGCTAATGAATATTATAATAAAGGGAAATAGTAGAAGGGAAAATGCAAAGTTTGGTACCTCCATTTAGAAATTTGCAAACGCAATATTTGTAGAGTTTCCATTTTCCAATCACATGTTTTGGGCAAGAGTTAGAACATAAATGTGATTCCAAATGAAGGAAGACCACAATGAAACACGCATAATCTGTTCCTGAACCCCTTTGGGTATAACTGGAAGGCATTGACGGAAATCACCACCAAGCACCACTTGTATTCCACCGAAAAGTTTATTATTGTCGCGAGTATCCCGGATGGAGTGTCCGATCAACTGCCTCAACACAAAACTTGTTTTGCATTGGGACTTCATCCCAAATAATAAGTTTGGCTTCCCTGAATAATTCGGCATGCATTGAATTCTTACTGAACCCACAAACAGATATCAAGAATATCTATTGGGATGCAAAAGTTGAGTGAGCAGTATGATCGCCTGCCAACAGTAATGAAGCTATTCCAAATGAAGCTACCATAATAACAATATGCCCCTCAGCACGACACGTAGCAGCGATTATGTTGTAGACAAAAGTTTTGTCTGTTCCCGCTGCTCCATTCAAAAAGAATAACTTCCCTTCATTTTGGGAAATTGAATCTATCACTGCTTTATATGAAAAGTCTTGCTATGCATTAAGGAGTACCCTGTTGCTATGTGCAATTTCATTTTGAAGGTCAAACTAAAATTGCCGTTAGTTCCATATGAGACGGTTTGCAACAACTAAGTTCAATTTGGTAGTCAACAGAGGCATTGGCATCGGAGGGAAATTAGCTAGTGATTTACTTGACTCTATTAGAATCTCATTTAAGAGAAATAAACCATAATCTTGCACTTCAACAGGGGTAGGTTCTTGAATGTCAAATAGTATTCAAAGCTTGTGTGGAAAGTCATCACATATATTTTCCCATAAATCATTCCACAGTGTATGGGGTTGCAAAGGATTGCACTCTGAGATAATAACACAAAATAGTCTGCAAAGATGATATCCGGTTTGCATGATTGCAACCTCCTGTAAACATTGCACCTATTCACTGTCATCCTCTAGAAGTCCATGTGCGTCACAAGCATCTTTGAAAGTTGGAAGTGGGGGACCATTTCCAATCCTCTTCAGATCATAAAATGATTTAGGTCCTTTTACAACAGTTAGAAGTAAACGCACAAGTAAAATCGCTCACCGGAATTAGGACTGGCAAAATACATTCTACCAATAGCAAATCTTCCTTCTTGTATCCGGTATGTCCAAGTCTGTGATTGCTGCTTGTTCCAGACGTAGTATTCCAGGAACTCTTGATAAGTGAGGTTGCTTGGTCTTACATCTAATGCACAACACTCAAAGTTGACTTCTGACGCTCAACTCTTGATAGTATATCAGCCATTGGTTCGTCTGTTTTATAAATGACACGGTGCATTCCGGGAGATGAAATACCAAGCACACAATTGTGGGAATCTCTTCATGCAGATGGAAACTTAACAACCTCCAAATAGCTTCAGGTGGTCCAATGTATCTTGCATCCAAATATTGTTGGATCTCATCCAAGTCACTGTACACCATTGTTGTCTTTAAATATATATTTTTGAATATATTTAACACAACGGATCCCAACACAAACCTCGACATTAATGTGGCAGTTGAACATTTTAGAAAAATAAAGATTATAAGGAACAACATCCCTATTATCAACTGTATGCCCTCTCACAATATATGATTTACCATTGTCATGACGACGGTAGATAGGATATCCATCTTTGTCCATGATGGTAATATCTGCAAAAGTCCGAGGATAGTGATGCTTGCACTTACTATTTACCATGCATGGAGAGTTAGGATTTTTTAGTCCACATGGACCATGAACCACACATGTGAGGACGGTTTGAAATAAATCAAGCTTGGCTTCTGGATCAGGAAATTCTTCACATACAATGTGATCAACCTGAGCAGGTACGCGGATCTTGTCAGAATGCTGAAGATATATAAGTGCATGCATATGTGGCAACATGCGTTTCTGAAACTCAATGGTGTAGACATGTGCAACTGTCTTACCAAGCACACCATTTTTTTTAATTTCCTTCATCAATGCCCTTCACTTTAGTTCAAAGGCACGGGCCACCACCTCAGTCGATGCCAGTGTTTAGACAATGCATTTCCTCAAAAATATTCGGGATGTTTAGTATTTACCACGACATTAATTGATTAAAATTTCGAACATAGCGACATCGGTTATGCGTAATTTGGTTCTCATTTTGTTACTTGATAAAGTTCGTTAATATACCACAAACTCTTAGAACGGTTTGTGCCATGGCATTGCATAATATTTCCTGAATGCTTGAAAAAAGAATAATATAAATCCATCTGTGTCAATCGGTTATCAGTGGCTACCCCAGTTAAACTGTTTGAACGTCTCATGTCAGGTGACCACCCAAGATCTCCAGAAGGAAACATTAGCACATAATGCAAAGGCAAGTAAGCTGGATGATAAAAAAAGCCTAAAATTGTAGTTTTAACCCCTTTAACAATATTGTTTTAGACCAATTATTAATAAGTAAGAGTTAGTAATGTTATCATGCTTTTGTGTATTTCAGGCTTTGGAGTCGAATATGTGTAGAAATGTGCCCCTTTTGCAAGATAAAGGAGCAAGGGTTGGTTGTTAAGAAGTTATGTGATTAAAGGCCAAGATTCAAGGAGAAAAAGCCTTTTTAAATCCCGGTCAAAGCTGAAAAGTCAAAGTCAACGCGGGCAAAAACAACGCACAAAAGTTAGTAGAACTTTTGAAGGCCATATCTTTGGACGCAGACCTCAGAATTGGGCCTACCTTATGTCAAAACGATCGGCTCGGAAATAGATTTCCAATGGTCCAAACATTGACCCAATCAGAGGAGCAGAAGTGGGCGAAAAGTCCGTGGAAGTCAAATTCAGCTGAAAAGGCCTCTGTGGACTGAAGAAATTGGGTTTTGGGCTCGATTTTCCAACCCAAAACATGGCTCCTCAGCCCATACACGAAAAAGTGGATCTAGTCTTCTCCATTTTGATGGAGAAGGCTTAGCTCTTAAGCATACGTAGATCTAGATTAGAAAATTATGTTAGACTCCATTAATTAGTTAGAATAGCTTGTTTTAGATCTAGTTTTTACCTTAAATTAATTAGTGTTAGAACAAGGTAGATTATTATTTAGAATCACATTTAGTTTTATAATAAAGAATTAGTTATTCATTTTAATTTAATTATTGATTAAATTCTTATTTAGTTTTAGTTATTTTAAATTCATAAATTAGGTTATCTTCATTTTGATTCTTAGACTATTGATAAAATTAGATTTATAAAGTTTAAATTAGTTATTAAATTATGACTTGTTATTATTGTTCTTGTGTTGAGAATGATAGTATATAAATTTCACATCACACATTACTCTCACCATTGTTCATTGTGTTTGATTAGTTGAATTCTATTTAGTCTTGATAGATTGAGAGTGGAACGATTCTGTACTCTATATATTGCATGAATATATATGTGAGAGTAGGAAATAAAATAATTGATACCATAAGAATGAGGTTAGAGTAATCTAGTTGAGTTTTTACGGGTTATCAGATGACATTTACTGATTTGTATGAATTCTTGCCCTCCTTTAAGATATATCACAATATCTCTAATACTTCCCCGTTCGCTTCCATCCCCAGGTAAAATGACAACAATCTCATCTGCGGTTGGCAAATTGTAACGACGTCTGTTTGTAGTAGCATTGTAATGCAAATACGCAGGGACTTTGAAGTTCTCACCGTGGCCAAGAGAGGCAGATCTAAGAACATCGTATGTGTGGTGGAAGATATCATAGAAATGGTTATACTGGAACATAGTTGCATGAATGATTTTCTTAACATCTGTGTTCAAACCAGGATTACGAAGTTGACGTAACTCCAACGCAGCACTGGGATCATATATGTAAAGTTGTGAGTAAGTTGGCTGCCGCCCAGAGTCATGAATTAGAGCTCCAGTCCTATGACGTAGCTGACCATGGATAGTAAAAAGTCGAGGACCTCGTCCAGTAAACACACGCACATTTCCTCCAAGACTCGTAAATGCGAAAGCTTGATTGTATTGCCTCGTGTTCTTGCGAAACGACTTTGACTTGCGATCATTTCCATTATATAAAGCTTTAAGGGCTTGCGGCAATGCTCGGAGTGGAGGCAATCTGACTTTCCCCTGCATACAGCAAGTCCCAAATTGAGGATGTGATAACAATGAATTTGTTACTTGTTCATCTGTCACAGCCCGATTTTATAAACAATTAAAAATAATGAATATTTGAAATATAAATATCTCAAACATCATTATGTTCAATTGTCTAAAAACCCAGGCTATGACGGGGGGATACAACACATGTCAAAACCTAAAACCCACATCACAACAGGATCAACTTAACAACAAAAATCTCCAAATTCCTCAACTATCACTTTATTAAAAACTTTCTTCCATCCCAATACAAACATAAACAAACTTTAAGAATAACAATTTCCAACATGTTTTATTCTCATGTCATATAAAAATGTAACAATTATTACATTCTCCCAAAAGTGTTAATAAACTAAACTCCCGGACTCTCGGTGAGAATCCAAATCACACGCCCGTTGCGATTCCATCGCCTTCCACCTATGTTCCCAAGAACACACCCACGTTTAAAAACAAAGCAAATATGGGTCAAATTGAATTTCTTTGGTTTTATAACTAAACACATATAAACATTTCAAACTTTTCTTATCCAACTAACACTTTAAATCTATCATAACCTAATCATTCTCCGGCTTCATTAGTTCCGTCATCTTCCAAAGATAGTTTCTTCCCAATTTTAAACTTCCATTGTATTAACTATTCTAATAACTTTTTAATATCTAAACCATTTTACAAATTCATATATCCGCCGTTGTATTGGTAGGACCGTCCCTCCGACAAAAAATATTATTTCCTGATTCTTATAACTTCTATATATCATATAGATATTATATTATATTCAAAAGAAAACCCAAACACTCATATAATCAAATTAATACCACTTATTACCTTAGTTCCTCTCTGGGCTTGTCCAAACAATCTTGTTATTCTTCTTTTAATGAATACCGGGTCATTCATGACACATTCATAGATACCCCTATATAACGCTAACGGTCATTTATGGCACATTCAATAAATGCCCACCTAACATATGACATCAATGGTCGTAAAACTCAATTCCAAAACTTAAGTGGGAGTTCTAAAAAGTTAAATTTATTTATTTATTATTGAACTTTATTTTATATATCATTTAAGATAACGAATGAGTATCTTGTTTCTATTTTTGATTTGGCGTTATTAATTTCGGGGATGTCTTAGTGTCATAACGTTGCATATCATAAAATAAAATCACATAGTAGTTAATACACATACACATCGTTATATATAGAGGTCTTAGCCTAAAGTCAAGTATGCTAATAGTCCTAGACCTATCTTAATAACCCAAATCATAATCCAAATTAAAAGGTCAAATTGGGTCAATTGGTCAAAGTCAACCCCCGGTCAACGGATCGACTCGGTCAAATTCAACCCCGGTCAAAGTCAAAGTCAACCATCATGGTCAAGATAAATCACGCTTTCCATATTCAATACTTCCCATAACCATGGTTCATAGCTAAGGTCAATGTGCATGGCTCATGGGCTCGACTAAGGTAATGGTTCGGACCCAACCGCGCTTGACAAACCTTAACCCGAAAGTCTAAAACCAACTTATTTATTCCACGTTTGGATCTATTTTAAGTCATGGACTGCCCCAAATAATATTAAAGTTAGCAAATAACCGCCCAATCAAAACTAAAGTGAAGTTCAACTAATAAAATCTCAAATCAAATAAGGCCCAACTAATCATGGTGAACCGGGCCAAGGAACCAAGCCCAAGCCCGAAATCGAATTAAATCGCTCATCTTCACCAAGAACATTTTTCTCTTCCTCCTCCACCAAAACCCACCCAAAAAACTTCACACACCACCCCAAACAAACACATCGAAAATGGTGTGGGTGAAAAACCCATCTTTAATTAAATGGATTTATTGACTCCATCACCTACCTCCAAACTAGATCTAGAATGATTAATCTTCCCCACCATTCAACCGCCTCATACATCAACCACCCAAAACAAACAAACAGTTCAAACGATTTTAAGAAAAAGCATAATAACCCAAGTCCCAAGAATGGCGTGCGCCATTAACGATGGCTCAAAGCTTTCTCAAGCTTCACCGCCTTTATTCAATCGGGAAGCTTAAAAGAGCATATCAACCAACAATTTCAACCAAATCCACAGTTCAACTAAAAGTATTGACACCAATATCAATGGGTCGACCGTATAGACCACGATATCCCGGTTCGGCCAGTTTAATTACAAAAAGCGAAATTTAACAAAGTTAAATAATACAAAGACACGAAGTCCAATACAACGAGGTTTTAACAATGCTACAAATTGAATGAACCATGAAAACATAGGACAATAAGGTTTTACGTATTCGGTGAAATAGCAAAAGAGCTACCACCTTAACTAAAAGAAATTTTCCTAGCCCGAATCATTTCTCTCCAAAGAACCGACTTCTTTCTCTGCCTCCATTTTTATATTTTTATTATCTTTAAAACCCTATTCTCTAGAACAATGTGTTTTATATTTGGGTCCCAAACCCAAGTGTTCCAAGCCCACGTATCCGAGTCCAATCCGGCCAATTTTAAAATAAATAATTAAATTAATTAATTAAATAGAAAAATACGTATTTAAAAATACGATGGCGCATTCCATGCTCATTAATGGCCTCCGAAGCCGACAGTTCAACGGCCGCGATATCCGCGATAATACAGTTTTTGATGCTTTCTCTAGAGTTTTAACAACTTCGACGACCCTTTTAGAATAAAAACAAGACAACACTTATCTATTTATCTACGGGCTTTTATCCGTGCGTGTCGATAGTTATCTATATCTATTCATTTTATCTAGTTTAATTATTATTATTATTAGGATAAAAATAAAAGAATAAAACACGGGGTGTTATATCATCCATCCAATGGAGTGCATTACAAAATGGGCACTGAACATCCATTTTCCCTAAGGAGTGTCTTCCTTGTTCAACCATACGGTTAGCAACAATATTGTCAACTTCGTCTTCATTATCACTTATGTCAACATTATTAGCATAAATTGGACGGTCAAAGCCATTAGTGTGAATATCCTCACAATATTATGCAGGTACGGCAAATGGTTATGGTCTGCAGGAAAGAAGAATTACATTATTTAGACAAAGGAGCCAATATTTTTGCATTCCTATTTTAATAAATGTGAAGAAGTATACTGCGGATTTTGGTTAGTTGATGGTGATGCAAAAGTTGAAGCTACATTTGTTGAAGGTGGTATTGGATGAACTAATGTAGACACACAATTACGCGCACTACGAAGAATGTAGGAGAAAATATTATAGTTTATTTTTTTAATTTAAACTAGAAAGAACCAAGAGAAAGGTTCATTGAACCCCGTACTAACCTTGCATTTTGGTGAGGTTGCGTTGGCACGAAGATCTCATTGTCATGGGTACTTGATTCGACATGTTCTTCGGGGAGTGTAAACAGTTTGACATGATTAAGGAATGAAAGAGATTTCTAAAGAAACTCAGAAGAAAGGAAGACGCCTATATGGTGTTGTATGAGGTGTAATTGTAGTACCCTGTGCTCGCCGCCTGTTAGTTGTAGATGGAGTGCAGGGAAGTGAAGGAGAGGTATTTAATGTTGAACCTATCAGCTGATGGCCAATTACACAACGCACTTGGTTGGCAAAGTCTGGGATGCCTTTCTCTTTAGTGCTCCTTTCTCTTGCCCTTCGAGCACGCTGGCCTAGTATTCCTTTTGTTAGTTCTATGTCTTTGTCGGAAGAAGGTATGTTCTCTACACATAGGCGGATGGGGAGAAAGAGGAATAAATTAGATATGAATAAATCAATAAATGGTAGTTATAGGCGAACCAGAAGGACATGAATAAATTAAGCAGTAAATGGTAATAAACCAAACACAAAAAAGGGCCAACAGTAACGACAACGTGAGCGGGGAAATATATATAGGTGAGATAGAGATAGAGAAATAGGAGCAGTAAATACCCAAAAGCCATAAGGAGGTTGAAGACTGAGCATATCTTGGGGGACAACAAAAGCATATTTGTTATGCTTGGAAGGTTCCTTAGAATGGTCGAAAGGGCATTTCCTCTTGTTGAGAATTGGTGGTGGTGGAAGCTATATAAATCTAAATAAGCAATTCAAAAATGTAATGTGAAACCAACAAATTATAATGAACGGGCAACATAAGCAATTTTTGGCCAAGCGCAACTGAGCCAGGTAAGAGTAATACCCGGGAGCGAGCACGTGGTTGGAGGAAGAGTCTATCTGCGACCGGAATAAAAATATATTTTTTTCTTGTTCGATGGATCCTTAGAAGGGTCCATTGGACGTTTACCCTTATCCATGCGATCTTGTAAAACATAAAAAGATAAAAAGATTAACAACAAAAATGAAAGTTTGTAGTTTGCAATGGCAATAATACTGAAGTACGTACCATGGAGTAACCGATCCCCTTTCCCTAAGCCTATGGAATGAGACGTGTTCTCACATGTCCTTAATTTTCAACAGAAAATGATTCTATGCATATCCACTATAGGCCAACCATTTCAACAAATTGCAACACTTCGATAGTATACCTCAAAAAAGAATGAAGAGATAAGAAACAAACAGATGCAAAAGGAAATGATCATCTTTGAAATGACACCAACACAGTACATCGACCATATAATAGATACAATCAACAATCCACCCACAATGAGCAAACACAAATTTGGAACACATTAGTGAACTGAAATTCTTATTGCTGAACACCTTACATTTTCTTTTACAAATTTGAAAATATATTATTGAAAAACGATAAAGAATAAGTTACCTTAATGGAATTTTTGTGGAATATGTGATTGTTAATTTTTTGATCAAACTATTCATTTCAAAATCCGTGCAAGTATACAGAAAAACAGTACACATCGCCTATTTCAAATGGGCATGAAAGTCAAACATAATTCAAATGGCGCCATGGAAAGTCAAAAGAAATTCACACTTCGTCTTAAGAAATGAATGCTAAAGCGTATATGTTAATTGGTACCCTATTGTAGGTGTATAAAATCAAAGCTGTACTGTTGTTTTGATAACATAAAAAGCGCCTAAAAAGTGATTGCAAAAAGAAGGAAGTAAAGAAAGTGGGGACGAAAAAGACTGTCCTTTAGTAAGACATTTCGACCTTGACACTAAGGACATAAAAAAGATGGAAAAGGTTGTTCCTTTGAAGGATTTTAAAACCCATAAAATAGAAAAGAACTAAGAAAATCAAAAGGGTTGCAAACTTACCTTAAAACAGCTAGATTGAGGAAGGTAAGAGTCGATAATAAGAAGTCGAGTGAGTCGGCAGTAAGAAGTCGAGCAATAAGAAAGAGTGATGAGAAAATAAGATCTGATCACATGGACCTAGATGTTGCAGACAGAAGAAGAATACCGGATGGGATTTGTTGTTTTTGCCAGGTCATAATTTGGTGAAAAAGATTATAGGCTGTCGGATTAGGCCTTTCGGGGCCCACATAGTTATGTTTTATTAGACAGATGACATCATTTATAAACTTCATTACACATGTGAACATTGCAAATATTTGTTACCAGATAGTTAGTGGTACACCAACTTCTGATATGGAAGTATAAGTAACATTTTACAACTCCCGCATTGGTCACAATAAATTAACGTTACAAAGAGGACCACTAAGGGGGGGTTTTTTTTTCATATTTGTTATGAGTTTAAAGATTGATGAGGAGGAGGCTGTCAGGACCAAAATTAAATCGGTCCGACACACATTGTGTTGATTTCATAATCCATTTGCCACACGCAAACACCAACAATACATAAAATAAAAATAAAAAAAAAAAAAAAAAAAAAACTAATAAAGCAAGCAAAACACAAGTTTTATAGTAGTTCTCCCAATAAAAAGGTGCCTACGTACGCACTGATAATTGTTAATGGAGTTTGAACTTCAAATTACAAGAGGAGATACATCTATTTTCTTCTCTCTCCCCTGAGAACGAGGGTCTTTCTTTGTATATCAAGAAAGAATCGTTCCCTTATTTATGGCCACTAATCCCTTGATTTATTCTTCCATCTTTATATATTTAGTTTCCTTAATCACATGCTTAATGAACCTATATCTACGTTCTTAATCACATCTTGGTAAGGTACTAGGCACAATTTAAATGTTGAGCAGGTGCACGATGATGATGCACTTGGGTTTTTAGCTACCACGTGGCACCTATAAAAAAGGGGACCACACAGAGGCGTGTATGGACTATGGAGGACTGTTTGAGGGAGAAAGTAGTTGATTACTACTTGAAATTTGATTATGAGTCGGTTAAGTTTAGACTTGAAGTTGATGATCTAAGCTTGGTCACATCTAAAGTGCCTAAAATCAAAGAAAAAATTGGTGAGCACAAATCCCAAATTCCAAACACCTTATCTAAATACCAATCAACATTTATCTTTATTTTATCTAATATCACATTCAACACTCAAACTTTTTTGATAAAAATTATGGAAATTGAAGAGTGGGTTGTTTTTTTCTTACCAACAAAAAGAGCCGCCAGGAAAAAAAACATAAAAAGAGGTGGTGGTGGACAGGTGTTAGTGGTGGGAGAGGTGGAGAGCAAGGACAAAATGAGGAACCTATTATTTCATAACAATATAAATTTTTTTATTTTGTTTTGGGTTGTTGGGTTTACACGTTTTGGTTGGGCTAGAAGCAAACTAGGTATTACAATTTTACAAACATTACACCAAAAATGAGCCCAATATATTGTGAATTACATAGATCCAGTCCAACAATATATCGTCATGGGCCTAAGCATTCCAACAAGATCAAACTCAAAATGTACTACTGCCTAGCATAGTATAAAATATCAGGATATGGGTATTCATCGATATTCAATTTTTGGATATGTATCGTGGATATATTCCTTTTTGGGATATTTGACATTGTTTCACATGCAAATATCATGGATATATCCAAAATATCGAAAAATATCATGAATATTGTGGATATTTCTTGATATATCATGATACACTATTTATATTTATTTGAAATATAATGGTAAATATTAAATAAAATGATTATATACACAAAATATCGCCAAATATCTCCAAATATCACAAATATCATCGCTGATATTTAAAGTCATATACATCTCTAAACATATTGTGATATTTATATATCTTTCTCCAGAATCCAAATATCCCAGGATATTTTGTACTACAAGTATGCAAACCTTGCTACGCATCGGTTTTTTTAAGTCTTGAAACCCGTCCCTCAAGGTCGATAGTTAGCATGGTTTATTTGGATTTTAATTATAAATGATAATTGTAATTATATAGGAGAGACTCATCTATCTATTTTTTTTTAAACAAAATGAAGATAATTATGTTATTTAAGTGATATTAGAAAGGTTATTTTAAATTATCAATAATAAAATAGGACTTGTTTTAATTTCAATGTAGAAAATAGAGGTAATTATTTAGTTTAAGTGACACTAGAAAAGTGTTTATAAATTATTAATAAAAAAAATAAAGATCTTATTCAAATTATATTAATAAAAATAGAGCTTATTATAAATTTAGTGAGGAAAGTATTTCTGAATTAAATAAATAAGGAGATTTAAATTTGCCTCCTCAACTCTTGAGGAGGCTCCCCAATTAGAGATACTGCCAACGCAACTCACCCAACAGCCCAACACAAGTTAAAAACGTATCGCACTCAGCGCCCTCTGCGGCTCTGCCGGCCAGGTCAGCGATCCGCGTTTAACCTTGGTAATCCAATCAGACCAACTGAAGGATCACGTGCCTTCTTAAACACACAGAATTAATCCACACCGTCTATACTCCACTACCCAACAACTTCTACTTCAACAGTTAGAAACACGCCAACTCATCGATCCGTGCCAACCCTAAAAATCCAATCAAACCAATTTCACTTTCTCTATAAATACCAACCCCGCACCTACACAACACTCATTCCAATCTTCACCGTTTCCTCAAACCCTCTCAATTTTCTTCAACAAAATTTCCAATGGCCCCAAGAGCAGAGAAGAAGCCCGCTGAGAAGAAGCCAGCAGCAGAGAAACCCACTGAAGAGAAGAAAGCTGAAAAGGCTCCAGCAGAGAAGAAGCCCAAGGCCGGAAAGAAACTGCCCAAGGAAGCCGGTGGAGCCGCATCTTCAGACAAGAAGAAGAAGAGGTCAAAGAAAAATGTGGAGACCTACAAGATCTACATCTTCAAGGTCTTGAAACAGGTCCACCCTGATATTGGTATCTCCAGCAAGGCCATGGGTATCATGAACAGTTTCATTAATGATATTTTTGAGAAGCTGGCTCAGGAGTCTTCAAGGCTCGCTCGTTACAACAAGAAGCCCACCATCACTTCTCGGGAGATTCAGACTGCTGTTCGTCTTGTTCTTCCTGGTGAATTGGCTAAGCATGCCGTTTCTGAAGGCACCAAGGCGGTTACTAAGTTTACTAGCTCTTGAATATGTTTTTGTGTTAGGTTATGTTTCATTTCAGGGTTTTGTTATGTTATGTGAATCCGTTGTGATGGTTTAGTAGTTGTAAAAAAACTGTTTGTTTGGAAGTTCTGAATTTAGGGTTTATGTTTATGTTTGACCTAATTGAAATGAAAAGGATACTTTAGTGTTCAATTCGTTTTACTTATTTACTGTGTTTGTGTTGAATCCATTCCAATGTTTCAATTTCCATTTCCTGAATTTTTCTGACTGATTTATTTGTGTTGATCGATTTTATTGTTAAATTGCTATAAAAAATTGGGGGAAAACCAGAAAACCAATATTGTAATGATGAATTGGCATTGGAGATGAATACACATGTTGTTTATGAGACAAACTGTCATGCAAACTTGTTACTGGGTCTGGGTGTTGCTCACTGATACAAAAACGAGTCCTACATTTGGTTGGTAGTCAATGAAGTTTAAAGTTTAAACTACAATCAAGGGATTCCAACAGTAGGTGAGTTCTCAGCTGTTATTTAAAATTCATGTTTCATTTCTTTATTGAGATTCAATAAGGCCTTTCACACAATCTGTGTTCGCTGTGTCTGTTATCCTTGTGTTTGTAGTTTGTACTATCATAAAATTTGTAGCTTGCACTCATATGAGTTTGGAGTATAAATTTTAATAGTCTGAAATGAATTCTGTTATGTTTATATGCTTTTGAGCAGTTTGGTATGCTGAAGTCTGAACCATCCATCTATTTAGTCAGTAAGCCTCAGAAGTTCATTGCCTGTATTGTAACAATTTTATATTGATACCCTAGTTCCTTTCAGCAACATATATTTTCTTTACCATATGCTTCCAAGATCTTTGTTGTGCGTTGGTATTATGATTCACGTATTGCTATTGCTTTGAGAGTTCATTTTACGTCATTCCGAAACTTTTAGAATTCACTTACATTTTACACCATTTATGAAGCTACAAATCCCAATACCATCTTAGTTATGGTATATATGCTGAAGCTCATCCTACTAAGATAAAGCTTTGCTCTGATATCATTGTCCAGTTTCTATTTTGTCTTGAATGAAAGATGCTTCAGCAGGACTGCTTATCTTTTGATCCAATACTCTTATCTGTTTTCTGTGTCTATGCGTACTAAAACCCTGGTTAGTAAAACACTTTGAGGACTTAATGGATGTCATTATTGACAGTGAAGTAGGGCATGCTTGAGATGTAAACTTATAGTATATTCTTGATATTTAAAAGGAGAAACTTAAAGTTTATTATTTCTGCAATTGATTTGAAGATTTTAATTTGATAGAAGTTTAACTTCTCACTATAGACTTGAGTTTCTCTCCTGAACTCCCGAGTTAAGAGATTTTTAAGTAGGACTCTTGTAATCTGTTCAAAGACAATCTTAGTTTTGGTTAACACACTGTCTGACTTTTAGATAACTCGTGAGTTTATATTTCAATGGAAGGTTCAATCTCTTAAGCATGATTTGAGACTAGAAATGCAGAGTAGAAACCAAGCAACTATAAAAACATAAACCCTGTCTTTGAGACTATAATTCATCTAGGATTGGTTGATGGTCAGTTCTTGGTTCTAGTTATTTTCTTGTCAATTAGTTAGTTTTTCATTTTGGTGTTCTCCGAACACTAAAATCCCCAGCTCTAATATCATATTGTAAGTCCGGATTTCTCCACAATAACTATTTGTGTTGGACTGTTGGTTTAATCGTATTGCTGATAGATGGAGCAGAAGGTGTAGATTGTATGAGCATTAGGTATGGAAATTTTTAATGATATGTTACAAGTAAAAGCATTTTATTGTGGTAAAATGCTCACTCTTGATCCTCAAGTTTCTCTACTTGACCATCATTAGCGTTGTTGTTGATGCCATCATGAATCTTGATCATTATGTAATGATGGCAAGAGACATAAGTATTCACACCCTTGTGTCAGGGTGGGCAGCCCTCCCTTCTGCTAATCTCGCCATTTCCTAACCTGTCTTTCTCATCTCTGTGTAGAAAACAAAAATGAGAATAGATGAAACTACCATGCCATTTCCGGAGGGATTTGATCCGCTATCCCGGTCCCCTGCTACTCCACTCTGATCTCTCCTAATTACTTCAATTTCTATAGACTGCGTAGTTATGGAACTAGAGCAGCTTTTTTCCACAGTAGTGAGATATCCCCTAGTATATTCATACCTCGGAGCCAGAACTTCACCAGTGTGCTTCTCTTGTCTACTGATTTCTGGATTATTAGTTACAGAGTTCCCTTCGATCTGTGTTCAAGAAACTTGGGGAAAGCTTGTCCGCAGAAGGTCGCAGTAAGAGAGAGAGTGGATGTGACTTAAGCAAATCTCTTCCCTTTATGGCTCCTGCAGGAGTATACTTTTGTCATTTCATAGATAGTTACTCTGATACATGGAGACAGGCATTACAATCACAGTGAAATAGTTAACCTTTTCCGAAAGTTGTAAGAAAACGTGATTAGAACACGTGAAAATGCGTAATGTCTCGGCGCCTGATTGTCTATGCCAGGAACAATTCGAACACTTGAGATTGCAGAATTGAAGTAAGTTATTTTTTTTTTCATTGAAATTCTATAGTTTGTTTGGGATTTGTTGTGGATTGTGTCACTACTGTCACTTTGAGTTCAGGACTTCAATATGCCGGTCAGTGTGATGTGAAACTTTCAGTAGTTGCCTCAGTGTGCTACCTGTTCAGGTAGTGTTTTTTTCCAATTATAGGTGCAGTGATGCAATTTTTACTACATTAATAACTGCTGTTTTACTTCTTTGATTGAACCAGAGTGGAGTTGCGCTGCAGTCATCCTCTTGATTTTTTATATGCAAGTTTGATTGCCGTTCTTTTCCTTGATTATTAATGACTTTGTACAATTTGATGATGCTTGTAGCATGCAGATCTGGGAAGGGTCCCGACTCCCGAGCATAGGCTTGTTTAGTAAATGCCTCTCCCCGTAAAGGCCGGAGCTTAAGGTTTGCTATCATGTGCTTACAGTGATTGCTTTTAGTTTTTATGTCCCATACTTCCATCCCTTTTGAACAACATCTCGTAATCCCATAGATCCACCTAGGGACCTGACATTTATTAAACTAAACCATATTTGGAAAGAGGAGGTGAACCAAATGCTTTCCGGATACAGGAAGGTCACAAAAAGGGTATAAAATTTGATACAGGAAGAATTTTAGAAGCTTAGGTAGGCTTGGCACAACCTAAATGCTTAAAGTAGCCCGCAGCATGACCAAAAAACTCTGTAGCAGATTGCAAAGTGTATTGTAGGTTTAGAACCTAAACTCACTCCTGTAAATGGATAAAACACTGAGTCCCTTTGGTTGGAGAAAGCACTCAGTTTGCATCTTCTAGCTCGGATTCTGCTTTCGTAACCTTTTGAGGGCAATGTCCTTACGCCTACAGAAATCTCTCCTCAAATCAGACAAAAAATAGATCGATACTGTATAAATCATTTATAAATGTATTAAGAAATCGTCCTATCTCAGTCTGGGACTTATATAGCTAATGGTTTGTTCCTTAGTAATAATAATAAGGTACGAATAGTCAAGTAAATAAACTGGTAGGAGACTAGGAGGAAGCCTAGGCTTTCATTCAAACATTCCTTTGCGGTTGTCTCCCATTGAAGTGTTTGTGCAGCAAGGTCTTCACAGAAGAAGAGTTGTGAGTGTCTGCAATGTGTGGATATTTGTTGAAACCATTGTAGCCTATGTACTCTGTTGCAGAAAGTTTTATGTTGAGAAATGTAATGTATCAGCCTAATTCATGACTATCAAGACGACATGCTTTATAGCCAGGGGCAACATAATGTAAGAAATAGTGGGAGCGTCGGATCAAGTCCGCGGAACAGCGAAGTACCGCGGAACCCAGAAAGGCATAAGATTCAGTGAAGTATCGGGGACTAAAGGGATGTTGAGTAAGGAAAGAAGTAGCAGGAGCACAGTAACCAGAACACAATACCTAGAGAGATTGAACAAGTGCCAGACGTGGGACACGAAAAGAAATCATGGAGAGCGGTTAGAGAGGATGGAGCGGTTGGAGAAAAGAGAGCGGTTATGGGATATTTAAAGGAGAGGGGGAGGAAAAAAGACAGAGAGAGAGAAAAGAGAAGTTGTAAGATTAGAGACTACATTTTGATTTAAGAAGTTGTAAAATCTGATCATACATTTAATCACATGAAAACTCTCCCAGCGGATATGGTGATATGAGGGGTAATGGTTCAATGGTGAATCAAGCCCTCCGAGATCATTTGATAGTGGTGTGCTGAGAAGTCTAGTCCTGATGCCACCTGACACATAAAGCAATGATTGGTACTCTGGTGGCGGTTCCATTGTGAATCAAGCACTAAGAAATCATTTGATTGTTGTGTGTACACTATATACATTATTGGGAAATGACTTCTCTGCATTTAGGCCCCTTTGTTACTGTTTAAAATTTAAATCCTATATACATGGTTCTCTTTATCTTTGATATGTAGCTTATTTCTGAAATATTGTCTGAAATGAATAGTTGTTAGAAATAGTTAAAATTCTCTTGAAAAAACCCATGGGAGAAGCAGTAGCGTACGCAGCATGGCTGCATTGAGTTAGTGCTTGGGCTTTTGTATGGGTTAAACTTTGAGCTTGCGGTTAAGGTCTCTTCCCCTGATGAGAGCAGGCCGGGCTTAACAACATACTTAAAGATGAGCGACATCATATAGAATTTTCTTCATTAAACATATTATGGCTGTCTTTGTTTACTCACTCACTCGAGAAAAGAAAATGAAAACCCACTACTACGGAATAGAAAAGAAAAGAATGTAATGGATTTTTCTTTTTGATGTGTCTATTTGGTTATTTTGGAAAAGAGAAAGAAAACCTAGGAATGGAATCTATAATATTTGTGAGGCCAAAACTTAAGAAATAAAAATAATAAAAAATTACATATTTTTTTTATTAAACTTTATTTCCCTTTTCCTTTTCTTTTTTCATGACTGTTTGTTATGTAAAAACTAAGGAAAGAAAATGAAAACTACTATTTTCTTTTGTTTTTCCTCTCAAATTTGAGAGTTGAGCCATGGACTCGAAAACCCTTTCCTTTCTATAGTTTAGTTTCCATAGGGAAAAAACAATTTTCTTTTTAAAACAAACAAACACACTAAATTTATAGAAAAGGTGGACCGCACTAGACTTTTCTTTTTATTTTCTTCCTGTCCTCTCGTGTGTAAACAAACGCATATAAAACGGTTGAGAGTTTCAACATCAAAATGTGGAAACGAAAGTTTCTTTCCTGTTTTCATTACCTCAAGAAGACGAGTAAGAAATGTTGTAATGCAAATACGAATATTTGTGTTTGTATAATTTTATTGATCATCAATCTTAAACAAACCGAGCATGATAGATGAAGGCAACAAAATGGAGAATGTGGCATGCGGCGCAAAAATTTGTTAAAAACGCAAATGCATGAAAAATATGTTAGAAAAACGTTAACAATGCTTTTTGTTACAATTGATCTATGGTCTAAAATCTAAACTAAATTATGGATTATTTTTTTTTTCTTTTTTATATACATAGAATTTTGTGAAAAAATGGTCTCAGCAGTTCACCACCATTACACATTTATACACTGTTCCAATTTATCCGGGTGAGTTCAAATGGCCAATCAAGATGCAAGACAAGCTAGCCCTCAAGCTCAATAAGCCGAAACCTATAAAACGTCCAAAGAGAAAGGATCCTACGAGTATAGGTTTTGGAGCGTGATAGTGATCCATCCACATTAGTACATGACCGTTTCTTCATTATGCATAGCAGCCCATGACGCTTAACTTTACAGAATATCAAAACCGTTCATACACTCCCGCTTCACTATTATATTTAATCTAGCGGCTATAACTCGTGCCAGCTCACCGATCCATGATTAAATCAAAAGCCAATCAAACGCCTTAACTTTACACAACATCCACACCGTCTATACACTACCGCTTGACTAATTTTAATCTCGCGGCTGAATTTAGTGCCAGCTCATCGATCCATGTGAACTTTAGTAACCAATCAGACAAACTTTGCTTTCTTTATAAATACAGAGACCAAAACATCAGGTTTTCCCCATCTTGCAATCTCTCTCTCTATTCCTTCAATCCCAAAAAGTCCCCAACCCTCAAATCTCAAATTTTCATTCCTTCCAAACCACTGCCATGTCACCAATCCGCGTTTATATTACAAAACTAATCAAAACAATTCACGGACCACGTGCCTTTATAAACAGAAAAACTAAAGTTTCTAGCAATAGTCCGATCAACGTTTCTCAAGACGCCAACTCATCGATCCGTGCCAACCATAAAAATCCAATCAACCCAATTTCACTTTCTCTATAAATACCAACCCCACACCTATACAATACTCATTCCAATCTTCACCCTTTCTTCAAACCCTCAAATTCACGCCTCTCAATTTTCTGCAACAAAATTTCCAATGGCCCCAAGAGCAGAGAAGAAGCCCGCAGAGAAGAAACCAGCAGCAGAGAAACCCACTGAAGAGAAGAAGGCTGAAAAGGCTCCAGCAGAGAAGAAGCCCAAGGCCGGAAAGAAACTGCCCAAGGAAGCCGGTGGAGCCGCATCCGCAGACAAGAAGAAGAAGAGGTCAAAGAAGAATGTGGAGACCTACAAGATCTACATCTTCAAGGTTCTCAAACAAGTCCACCCTGATATTGGTATCTCCAGCAAGGCAATGGGTATCATGAACAGTTTCATTAATGATATCTTTGAGAAGTTGGCTCAGGAATCTTCAAGACTTGCAAGGTACAACAAGAAGCCCACCATCACTTCTCGGGAGATTCAGACTGCTGTTCGTCTTGTTCTTCCTGGTGAATTGGCTAAGCATGCTGTCTCTGAGGGTACCAAGGCGGTTACTAAGTTTACTAGCTCTTGAATATGTTTGTTTCAATGTTTTTATGTTTTTGTCTTTAGTATTAGAATGTTTCAATGTTAGTGGTGTCGATATAATATATAGTTCATTTGGAATCTATGAATCAAAGTTAGATCTTTTGTCAATGAAATTAGGGTTTCTGGTGGTCTCTATTTTGGTTGATTTCTTTGTTTGTTTTACCTAGTTCAGATCTGAGATAGTTTGATTACAATGTGAATCTGGTGTTATTGGTGTAAATTTCTGTAACCAGTTATAAATGATGATGGTTGTGGATCTTAGATTGGAATGATGGCAGTTAAGAAAATGTTAGCATGATTGTAAAGTTTGGTTACTTTTTAATGCCTAAATTTTCTGGAATTCAGTTTGGGCCAATGTTTAGGGTTCGTTCAGTTCTTAGAGATGAAAAGTTGTGGTACAGAGGCTTCTGTTTCTTCATTTCTTGAGAATTTGGTACTTCATATCCTTGTCCAATAATGGTTGCAATGTTTTGTTGTGTTGGTGGGCATTATAGTGAATATGTAGTAAAGTTCAGACCCTATATAGGATGGCCTACAATCCCTACAATTTGTTCCACTAGACGTTGATTTTTCTTTTGTTGTGATGAAAATGTTGTATAGTTGCAGAGTTAACGAGTAACAATAATGCCAATAATGAGATGTTTAAGGTGTTAGATTTCACTTTTTTGGAATTGCATGAAAACTTATCTGCTATCGAGAGTGGGAAGATGGACAATGGAAAAGACAAGGGCTGCAAAAGCCTCATAGAGTGGAGTAGTGGACAGTGAGTGAACCTCAATAGATTCCATCCTATGCTCTGTTCTTGTTCTTCCCTCCCTCTCCATATCTCCCGTACATGCTAGTATTCCATGGAGATGTTTGAACAATTTTGAAAGACAGCCTTGTTTTTATTCATTAGAGGTTGAGTGATATAATAGCAAATATACATATCTGAAGGACAACATGTTGCTGGATTTATTAGATAGTTGGTCATCAGCTCATCATAGACTATTTATGTCTAGAGGACTATTGTTTATCATCCCATCAATTCTCCTGTTTCTCATGGAATTTTTAGTTGTCAATCAATCACTTTCGAGATTGAAAATACATTTGAACGAGGGTTGCAATATCACGAGGAGGTTGTTCAAATTGCATGCCATTAGGAATACACTTTTAGACAGCCAGTCAGGCAGAGACAAGATTTTTCGACCTTTAGGAACATATATGCTCAGCACTGAATATAGGAAATGAGCTCTGGTTAGACTGAAATCGAATTCACGGCCTCAAGTATATTAGTTCTCTGCATCTCCAATTCAGTTATCTGCATAGATCTTTTTCTAGCTGTTGGCAGGGGCGGCTCAAGGGCAATCGGCCCTAAGCAAAATTCTAATAAAATTGTTAGATCTTATAGATCGATATGATTTGTTTACGTTATTTCATATGAATACAAACGCTTAGTTTATTTAACAAAAAAAATTATAAAATAACAATTATTGTAAAAATTGAACCTAACATTTTTTTTTTCTTTCTTCAATAGTCCCCCCACAAACATTTTTTTTATAACAAAAAATTTATAAGATAGCAATTATTGTAAAAATTGATCATAATATTTTTTTATTGAATAGTCTCCCTCACAAACATTTTTTTTTTCTTTTCCATATAGGGGTGGCCAGAACCGGTAGCTGTACACGTAGTCCTATTATTAATCTCACAAGTACAAGCCCCATTAACTATCGTTTCTTACCTTGGGTTGTATAAAACCCGAAAATTATCATTTTGGAATCATGATTATCTCGAAACATAAATTTATTTAAATGACTAGAGAAAAAATCGAGATCGTTGTTTTCCAAATCATGGGGCAGTTGTCTCATTTCTCTAACAAGCATATCGCCGGTTTTTTCGGTCATGTAAAAAAAGCAAATAAGTTATTTCATTGAGTTTAATTAGTTTTTCTTGGTCGATGCGAATTCGTCTTTGTCTTTTATATAGTTTGTGAACATTTTTCCCTTCGTCATTTTGTTGAGTGTCCATAGCCATGCACATGCACACACCCCCATCAAAATGATAACGCATACAATTGTCATTGTGAACCTTTAGTAGCTGGAGCCAAATTGTTTTGTTAATCTACTCAAAATAAACACGAAACAATGAGTTAGTAAAAGAAAAAAAAACTAATTAAAAATAATGAGATAGATTCAGAAGATTTGGGTATTTGCTATACCCAGGGGCGGCTCAAGGCAATCGGGGCCTTAATAAGCAAAGTTCCAATAAAATTATTACATCTTATAAATCGATATGATTTGTTTACGTTATTTCATATGAATGCAAACGCTTAGTTTATTTAACAACAAATTTAGAAAATAACAATTATTGTAAAAATTGATCACAATATTTTTTTTTTTTCTTGAATAGTCTCCCCCACAAACATTTTTTTTTTATAACAAAAAATTTAGAATATAACAATTATTGTAAAAATTGATCCTAACATTTTCTTTTTTCTTTCTTGAATAGTCTCCCCCCACAAATATTTTTTTTATAAAAAAATTTTAGAAGATAACAATTATTGTCGAAATTGATCATAACATTTTTTTTATTCTCTCTTGAATAGTCTCTCTACAGATTTTTTTTTAATTGAATTTTATTGATAAAAAGAACAGAAATACAAAGTGAAGTATAAACATAGAAGTGTTGTGAGGAAGATTCTCACATACAGAAAGATCTAAGACAAAACATCATAAATATATGAGGAAGAGTGAAAGAATAAAAAAATGTCCTACACCTATAACGTCGTAGCAGATCATGGCCAAACAACAATATCACAAACTTAAAATTTCAATAGATTTATTTAACAAATAATTACACAATAGAGAGATAGAGAATTCTACACCAAATTAAACAATATAGAAAAACCAAATAAGGCAAAAAAATAATGGAAATAATATTGAAGTGTTGACTTCAATTTGATAAATTGTCATAGGGTGTTGAAGAAGTTTAATTAGTTATGGAGGCGTGCCTGTTTATTTATTGGAGAAGGCGAAAACGCTGGAAAAACAAAGAGATTTAATGCGTTTTCTAATTTCCAATTTTCCAATGTAAAACTGTTTATCTAACACATTAAAATAAATGAAAAACAAATAATGAGTTTTTTTTGACAATAAAACAATAATAGACTTAAGAATGTAGGTGGGCTATGATATATTGGGCTCCTTGTACTACGAGCCCTAAGCGGCTGCTTATTTTGCTATTACTTGTTGGTGTTGGCATTCCCCCAAGTATACAACACACCCTCAATCAAGGACAGGTTTAGAAAGTGTAGAACACTCGATCAATTCACAGTTCATATTAGGCTTTTACTAAACTAAGGTCAACGGATGGGCGTGGTATCCAAATGATCTTTATGGACGCATCCATTCACTCTAGGGGTGGGAATTTGGCCCTAACGACCCTAACCCGGCCCTGACCAGACCCGACCCTAAGCCCTATAAAACCCTCACAACTAAAGCCCTCACAGAGTTTAGGGCAGGGCCAATCCGGTCCTAATGCCTTCTAAGGCAGGGTCAGGGCTAAGGTTCTAAAACATAGGCCCGACTCTAACCAAGCCCTAGTTATAATTTCACTATAAAATACACAACTAAAACTATCCAACTCCTTGTTACATATTTTCAATTAAAATAACACTGTCATTTGTAATTTATCACTAACCGTATGAGTACTTATAATAACTTGTCTTATATCATAAAAACTTGTAAACCTAATTGTTTCTATCTCACAACTCGCGTACACCTCCTCACAACTTTCCGCCTAACCTAGTTGCCAAGAATAATAATGAGCACCGAAAGCACTAGCCTAATGAAAAAATAGGTTGACGTCGGTAAAAACTCATTCCATACTCTTATTTGTCTTTGTTTTCTTCAATGTTAAATGTAATTTTGGTGAGATTTGAGTACAAGAAATAACGGATTTATGTCAGTGAAAGCTCATTCCAAAATGTGTCTTGTGTATTTTAACTGTAATTTTGAAATATAAATATGAGTCTCTATGTACTTTAGTTTATTAGATTGTGGATATGCATTTTAAATTGTTGGACTTATCAAGAATTATTACTATATTGGTTGTTATTTAAATTTCAAAGTGGTGGGATTTTGAGTTTGCAAATCTTTGAAATTTTTTTGTAATAAAAATGAGTTTTAAAACTGATACAGTAAAAAGAAGAAAATATATAGGCCCGACCCTAAACTGTTAAAGAGGGCTTAGAATAGGGTCGAGCTTGAAATTTAGACTTATGACCCGGCCGGATCTGGCCCTATGGGGACTTTAGGACCGGACTAATAACTGAAAGGCTTTAAATGTTTATGGGTCGGGTCACTCTTGTAAAACGAAGCCCATGAACGGCCAATAAATGCAAACTCAGAAATTCTGAAATCCTATTGGTTGATTGCGTTGGAAGCACAAAATTCATCCACGTGCGACTCTAATTACTTATATATAAGTTACAACAGAAGGATCTCGAACCCCCGCGAAATCTATTTCTGAATAAAAGTAGGACTTCGAAACTGGTAAAAAAAAAAAAAAAAAACTCATATCCAAACAATTCAACGCAAATCATTAAACTGAAGATGAAATACCGTCTTTTATTTCCAATAGTAATCTGTTTCGCATTGGGTAGTTTGCTCGTGTCAGAATCAAAATCAGTTGATCCATACAATGTAAGTACGAAACTTAGAATGATCAAGGTCTGTTTTTTTAATCATGTTATGATGTTATAATGAGCCCAAGGTGGACAATATTGTTTTTGTTATTATATTAGGGTTTGAGTTGTCAGAATTGTTCATAGAGTCTTTAGTGATCCATGTCGCAATTTAAAACATTGCAGCTTCAGTCAACAACCAGTCACACATATACACTATTTGCACTCTGTCTTAGACACGTAAAAACGGTTCTCTAAATGTATTTGAAACTGGTATGTTGAAATGTGGAAATCCTATGCACCATCACATGTAGATAGCTTTATCTTCTAATGTTGCTTTGCAGTTCACCCACATTACGTGTAATGGCATTAGCCACCTGACATCTTTCAGAACATCTCTGAAGTTGATTTCACTAATCAACCTAAACCTATAGACCAATATGCTTAAATGCGAGAGACGTGTGTATGTTATACAAGCTGTTATTTGCAATAATTATTTGTATATGTCCATCCATAGTTATCAATATCGTACGATACACGATACATACACGATACGGATTGTATCCAAAGCAAATCGATACGTATCACACTAGTGTATTGAAAGTTTTATGTATCACACTATACAGGAAGCGTATCGTATGATACGATACATTCCGTATAGAGCAATTCGCTTCAAACACATGAAATATTGAAAAAAAATTATCCGAAAACTAGTTTTTAAGATTTATTTAGTTTTTGTTCTCCTTTCTAAGCTGTAGAAAGCCATCTAAGGTTTTAGGATATGATAAACAATAACTGTAATGCAAAAACAACAGCTAGCCTATCCCTTTATGTCTAATACTAATTTGGGTCTAGTGGTTGAAAATGATGACATTTTTGTACCATACACTAGTAGTATTGTGTGTGATTTTTGTACAAAACTTACATATACATGCACAAACACATATAAAACTATAACAATGAGTCTTCACTCTTCAATCCTTACTACCATTTCATGCAAAGTGTGTGTATATATATATAATTAAAAAATTCTTTATATACATATTTTTTACGATATAACTCATATATACATATTTTTTATAATTAATTTAAAAAATTCCGTATCTTACGATACATGATACGATATGCAAAAAATGGAAAACGATATATGATACGATATACGATTTGACAACTATGCGTGCATCAACTTCACAAGCCAAATACACAATAAGTTGGTGTGTCTGATAGTGGATGGCTATCCATTCCTCTTCTGAAATTTGTTCCTAAGTCTAGTTTTATGCCTTATTTCTATTTGAGATTAGATGTTGATCTTGAAATATAGTGTGGGAATAAGATAAGCGTCTCTTTCCTTTCTTTGTTGGTAGTTGCTGTCATGACCTTTTACGATTTATTGGGCCAAATTTGAATGAACTGCTTGAGTTAGTCTTATTTCTCTGATACTTCTCCAATTCATCCGTAGTCCTACTTTATGGGTTTTTCTAAGGCTTGATGATCCATTCAAGACCACTTGGTTTTGCCACAATTGAGTCATTGCAAATGGTTAAGGTCTTCCTCACAAAGTGAAAATGGTAGAAAGTGCAATTCTGTTTTGGTCACCATACAAAAATTAAGGGAATTGGCAAAGGAACAACTTCAATCATATAGAGAGACCTATACTTGACAAGGTTGAAACAAGTTTGAACAATAGTCGGTCATGATATATTCCCATGGGCTCATACATTGAGTTGGTATATTTAAGAAAAAGTTCATGACCTAACTCAGAGTTGGTGCATATAAGCCATTTTATACTGAATCCTTGAAATCAGAATTTGAAATCTCGGAAATTATGATGAATTGATGTCTATGCTTTCGATAATTAAAGGTGGGGGACATGAGACACCTTAGACCCTTAGATCCATAGACCCAATGGAGTCTAAACTTTAAAGTTCACTTTTCACTTTTCGTCGATCTCATTGCAATATTTTTATAGTATTTCTATTTAGTTTCCTACGTACTCGATTTTAGTGAAACATTTTTTTTACAAAAAAAAGTCTTCATTAAACAATTATAGCAGTGTTAAATCACTCACAATGTGCATTCACATACGCTAGTTATGATAATGACATCTGCCATTTTGACCCACATGTCACTTTTTTTTGAAAGATTATTATAAATTTACTTTCACCTGTCTAGGGTGTTTAGCTTTTGGAGTCACAGTTGATCACGTAAATGATCTTAAGATAGTAATTGAGTGTGCATGCATGTCTTTTGTTCCTATAGGTACTTCAGGTTGAATGTAATGAAAGTAGTAATGGCTGACATTTCTTTCTTACAGGTTCTTGGGGTTGAACGTGATGCCAGTCAACGGCAAATTCAAAAAGCTTTTCACAAGTAAGTTACAGCGAAACTCTGTTTCTCATTGTGATGCTTGCTCACTATTGCCTGTGTATTATTATAACCTTAAGTCTTTGTGAGATCAATATTTTTATTATTCTTTGTTTGCTGTTATAAATGTTGCCATTACTATTATCATTTTTTTGTGTTTTATTTGTATGTTTTATTCTTTTGCAGACTATCACTCCAGTATCACCCCGACAAGAACAAAAACAAGGGAGCAGAAGAGAAGTTTGCCGAGATTAATAATGGTATTCTTTCAGCTCATTTTAATTCTTCTATGCTTGAACTTGGACTATGACCTGTAAATCTATGAGATATTTTGTTAGACTCAAATTGAGCCTACAAATCTATACCTAGTTTTAGTGTATGTGCCAGTCAGTGTTGCTTACTAAATGAACTCTAATTCTTGGGCGGGAGACTGAATTATAAATGGTCATATACTCATATGAGCTGCTAATGATCTTTATGAAGAAAAGATGTGCACGGTTGGAAATAGTTGATTATTTTGATAATATTGGTTAACTCCCTTTTTAGCTACTCACCTACCATTACATGTTTTACCAATATGGGATGATGGGATGTTTAAGCCTTTTTTTTTGGAGAATTGGGGCAAACAAATTAGCTATAACTGAATACTGTTTGTTTTCCAGCATATGATATTCTATCTGATGAGGAGAAAAGGAAGAACTACGATCTATATGGGGATGAAAAGGGGAACGCTAGGTTTGAATCTGGCAACCCTGGTGGTCATGAGGGATATACGCATTTCACCAGTGGAGGTCCTGGAAACAGTCACTTCAGTTTTGATCCTAGTGAGTGGCAAACGACAGGGGGACAAGGAAATTCTAAGTCATTCTCATTTTCCTTTGGTGGCAATCCCAGTGCTAGTGGCAGTTCATTTGGTTTTGATGTAAATGACATTTTTTCCAATTTTTTTGGTGGTGTAATGGGAGGTGGGAGCCAGTTTGGTGGTTTTGGTGGCTCAAGTAGAACTCGATCTCAACCTACCTCTTCGAAAAACATTCAGGCTGTGAATTCTCTTGTTTTTAAGAATGAAATCCTAGAACAAGGGATCACATGGATTTTATTATCTTATGTGCCCTCATCAAAGGGATATCATGTATTAGAATCTATTGTTGAGGAAGTTGCAAGTCAACTTCAAGGAGCCTTGAAGGTATGTGCATTTAAATATGTCTTTATTTATTTATTTTTAATTTCTTATGCAAGGATATCACATAGTTATGCAAGGTTTCCTTACCTTGCATCCATTCTTATATTGACAGGCCGGTAGCATAAATTGTCAAAAGGATCAGTCCCTGTGTAAGGAACTTGGTTTACATTCCCGCAAATCAACACAAGTATTTGTTTACTCATATAAGTCAAGTGACAAGGGTACAGTTGCAGAGTACAATGGTGCTTTGGAAGCAAAAAGTTTGAAATCCTTCTGCCAAGACCAACTGCCAAGATTTTCAAGACGGGTGAATGTTGCTCACTTTGATTATACTCTTACCAATGTAGAAAACCTTCCACGGGTGCTCTTACTCTCGACAAAGAAAGATACACCTGTAATTTGGCGTGCTCTTAGTGGTTTGTATCGCAGGCGCATAATGTTTTATGATGCAGAGGTATGCTCTTAGCCTTAAAATCTGCACAAGTACTAGATGAGCTATTTGTTACTTTTATGACTAAATACCGGCAGTGTCAGGGGTTGTCAAAGCCCTTTCATAGCTTAGTCATGGTCAATTTGTTGCTTCAGTTAGTTTGATTAAATTGGCTCGAATCTGTAATCAACAGTAGCTTTTAGATATTTTAACAGTCTCATTGTGGTCTTGGTTGACTCTGCCTGAGCTAATACATGAGATTCTAGTAATTATTTCAGAGCTCCTCTTTTTTGGCTATGGATGCAGTAATCTACTTGTTTATGCAGGTCCATGATGTCTTTGATCCAGCGGTGAAAAGTTTGGGCGTTGATGCACTTCCAGCTGTTGTTGGTTGGCTTTCAAATGGGGAGAAACATGTCTTGAAAACTGGAATCACTGTAAAAGATTTGAAATCTGCAATCAGTGAGCTCAGTGGCATACTAGATAAGTTTGAGAAGAAGAGCAAGAAGACAGCTTCTAGTCAGCCCAAAAGTTCACAACAGACGGACACAGATGAGAAACATTTGCCTTTGCTCACTAAATCGAATTTGGATAGTGTGTGTGGAGAGAGCACTCCTGTATGTGTCATCGGTGCTTTCAGATCATCAAATGGCAAGGAGATGTTGGAATCTATTTTATCTACTGTGAGTACAACTTTTTCTTGCTGATAGATCATTTTTGTTATCCGTAGAAAATAAATTGCTTGTTTTTGGTCAGATTTAATGTTTGTCGAGTCCTAGTTTACCGAGCTATACTGTGCAGTTGGTAAGACATCTTTCATTGTAGCAAATATTTGCTTGTTAAAAGCTCAAGCTCAAGCTCACGAGGCTTATTTAATTTTTGAGTTGTCATCTATTTTTTGCTTAAAGGTAACTGTATTAGCAAAAACAATTATTGGTTACAAAAGAATGAGGGAAGCATCTTTGGAGCTACAACAAAGACAACAACAAAAATGAAATACATCAAGATAAACCTATAACAAGGCTTGAAAATCTGGATGAATGATTGACAATCGATTAGTTGGTTGAGATGGTTTTAATGTTGAGACTTGTGAGGTCATGCTTCTTCTTACTTGCTAGCTGGTTGGTTCTCAATTGAATAGGGGTTGCGGGGCATTATTTAGTGAAAACGCCATATACCCTTTGAAAGAATCAATAAAAATGAACAGAAGCATGGCTATTGTTTTCTTCTTTATATATCGTCAATTCTTGTTTGATATTCCATTGCTTTAGCTTGGGAATTCATTATTCTAAATACGTTTGTCCTAGGTTCTGAATAAGTCACTAATGATGAAAATGGTATTGTGTTGTTTTAATGTTTAGGTCTCCAAGAAATCACTGACTAGGCGGCAAAATCAAGTTTCTGGATCTGAGGATTCCATATCCTTCTCCTTGTTGGATGCCAACAAACAGCAAGAATTCCTCAACTCTATGGATAAGACTAGCTTCAAGTCCAAGGACAATTCTCTGGTGGCTTACAAACCGCGGAAAGGGAAATTTGCAGCATTTACTAATGTGTTGACATTGGATGAAGTTGAAAGGTTTATAGGTGCAGTTCTTAATGGAGATGTTCGATTTTCCAAGATGAAGAGAAAGCCCGTGTTAAAGTAAAACGGCCATTAATAACAAAAACATGTGGCATGGCATGGTACTCGTGTTAATCGAAGTCCCAGACTGTACAAATTGGAGGTCTTCGGTTGCCTAGGGAGAATTCTAAAAGTGCCGTACTTTCTCCGTTCGCTTATTTACTGCAGGCGCTGAAACGATATGTGACAAGGGGCGTAGAGAGTTGTTCTTGGCCCTTCTTAAGTTTTAGTTGTGACAGATTATATAAACTCATGTAAATGCAACGGTGTACAAATTTACTTGATGAATACAATTTTGTAGTTGCCTACTTTTTATGACACCCTATCTTTCAGCCTATTTGCGTTTTCTTTTCTCGTAGTGGAGAGGTTCTAGGGACATATTTTATCATTACACGTAAATTTATAAGTTTTGGATTAGGCTAATTTTTTTTAGATGTGATCTCCTATACAAAATTTGGCTAATTGTAGACCGTTCATTTTCACCATTTTTGATATTATATTTGGCAAGTTTAGAAATTTTTGATATTTTTGATTATTTGTGATGATGTTTAGAATAGTTAGGAAATCATATCAACAAAAAATTAGCCCAATCCAAAACTTATAAATACCCTAATGATTTTGAGTTTGTTTACATGTTAAGATAAGATATGTCCCTAGAACAGCTCCTTGTAACAGCAATCATAATCTTAATTACTATTATCCTTTTCCGCAACTTCATACTACAGAAATTTTGAATCCATAGTTAACCACATATCTTTTAACAGTTTTAAGCTTTACTGCCGATAGTCCTATACTCAATCTTGCTTTCCAAGTAGTTGGTTATTTTGGTTTCAGATAGCGAATGAGCCAAAACCAATAACTGTTGGCAAGTGAGTGGGCTGTACGGTACAACTATTTAGAGAGTTGCTCCTGAACATCGTCACTCAATACTCAAAATCTTTTCGTAGTATAAACCTGTTAAGTTGGGTGGACAGAATAGCAGAAAACCCAATCTTCCCCTTCTAAAGACAGACGGACGGACACCTACACATTCTACTCGGGAGCCAAATGACCTGAAAAATAGGATGGCTCTTTCTTTAAATTCAGTCCCAAGCTTCAGCTCAACGGTAATTCTGTACGTTTGCTTTATAGCTATTTTTCACAAGTAGTAAGTTTCAATCCCTGCCTTTTACGATGTTTGATATATGTATTGGTCTTAGAGTACAAATCTGAATGTATTTGATGGCAATCATTTCATATTTTGTTCGTTTCAGACACTTGTCCACGACCAAATTAGTAATCTTGGTCATGACTTATGAAGCTAAAAGATAGATGAGTTCATATAAAGGCTCTAAGAGGGTGTTTCCGAGTGTCATTTGAAGCGTTTGTTTAGGCCTTCAGTAGTGTATAAAATTATTACGACACGGAACTTTTTACTTTTACATGGAAAATGGAGCATCCAACATGATACAGCACCCAAGTCAAATGAACACTTTTAGGAGTGTCTAGGGCTGCACATTCATGTTGTGAGTAGACTACATTCAGAGGTTGTAGACTTGCAGTTGCAGAGTCCTTGTTCTTGTATCTCTCTTGCCAATTCTTATGTCAAAGAGTAGGAGTTCAAAAACATTCAGGCCCGCCCGCCCCTTCTGTTAGTGGAATTGTAGAGGTTAGCAATGAAGTAAGTTTTCCAACAGTGGAGTGAGTGGTAAAAGAGTTCTTTCTCTGTACTTAGAAGGATGCCAGTTGACTGTGATTCATAGAATTTTTTTTAGTTAGGGCATTGAGGTCTAATTGCTTCAGTGGTTTGGCGTGGTTATAGTAGAGGTTTTGGTAAGCTACTACTGTTACTTGAAGCAGTAGGAGTATTTTTCTCATGTTCTGTACAATATGCTTCTATTTTACGCTCACAACCAGCGTACATTCGGGAGCAAGGTACTTATAGAACGCATTGAGTGGCATACTGGCATATACATGAGTTCAGTATGTCGATGACTTCAAGAGACGAGACTACTAGAATTTATATTAAGTGTCATGCTTTTGTCTATGCTCACATGTTACTCAATGAGAAAAATATTAAATAATAATAAAACAAAAACGACACGAACAGAGGTGATTAAATTCTAAGTCTATGATATTGGATACTACAAAATGGGCTCTGTATTGTATTGGGTTCTCCAGTTTTCCTTGTAAATGGCGTGTCCTTGCTATGCCAGAGCCGTATCTTGTTATCATAATTTTAAAGATAACTGATACTTTCTGCTGCAATCTAATGGTCTACTCTTATACTAATGCTAATCAACAGTTGCAAGGAAAACAACAATACGCGTCTAGAAGTTACTCTGGAGATTCTGGGTTAAAGACCAGATATATTGCTGCTTCCTCAGGTCCATGGTTTGGATCAAGGAAGAGTAGAAAGGGGAATAAATTGGGTCTGTTTACCTTGGCTGCAGAGAGCAACCAAGTTGCCAGGAACCCAACAGATAACGATTCTGCAGCAGGAATAACACTTACTGATGATCAGTTGTTAGGAGCAAAGCCTCCAACAGTGACATCATCGGGAACAGCAGTTACTGATGAGTCCATTGCCAGAAGTCAACTGGGAACCCAAAAATCACAGACATATAATGGAGCAGGGGTCCCATCTGATGTGAAAGTCGACACGGTATCTTCTTCTAAATCAGTGAAACGATCATCATTGACTGCAAGGGAGAAACTTAGGGCAGCCCGTGTCCTCAGTCGAACAGACTCAAAACCCTCCAAATCAGAATTTGGTAGCAAAGTTTTGGATGCTCTTAGAGAAAGTGAGCGAGGGAAGAAAAGATCCCGCCTTCCTGAAGCTCCGACAAACTTGTTAGATGACAGCAAGCGTGGAATGCCAAAGCAGGGATTGACATTTGACTTTCCTGGTGGTTTTGATCTGTTTGTCATTGTATTATCTTTTGTCCTCATCACCACGACCATGGTTGCAACGACTTATATTGTGTGGAAGTTAGGTGCCATCCATTTTAATGAGAACTAAGGAAGCGAAGTGGTCGCTGTTTATTCCAAGTGAGCTACCTTCATGACGTAGCGGTTGGCCAACTTGAGTTAGGTACTCTTGGATACCTTTCCCTGCGATCGTGTTTACATAATTTATGCTTTGAGGATATATCTTATCTTGACCACGATAAATAGATTCCATATACTGCTTTTGGTCTTGTAACAAAATCGTGTTGAAATTGTTTGACCTCATACTGTACGAAGCAGTATACACGTTTAGAGTTACCACTTACAAAATCTACGTCTGCCTGAATGAATAGTGTCACTTACTCTCCATGAAATTATCAGAGACTGGAATTGTATGTCTGATGCCAGATATGACACAAAATAGTAAAATACTAATTTCTGTTTAATTTTGGCATTATTTTTCAGTCAAATTGATAGATGTGTTCGCATATTCACTTGATACATACAAAAGACTACTGAGCAAATTTACAGTAGTTATTTCGAATACCATGCTTTAGGGGATTAAGATGTGAACTGTCCTCTGATGAATTTCATAGGCAGACCCACCTTCGACGCTTCAACAGTAGCCGAGAAAACACTTATGGACTTATATGTGCCCAGTTACCCTTATGTTGAATTTGTACTTGCGTCAGGCCTGTGTACGCCGATTTGTATCACCCAGGGCTTAAAGTGAAGCTGACGTCCTAGACCTTCGTGTAGATAACACTAAATAAGTGGTTTTTTGCCTCGACCACAGAAACTGAATTATAAGATAATTTTCGATTGTACCATAGATGTGCTTCCGAGAATGTCCACGATTATTAGTAAAATAACTGGGGTCAGGGGTTGCAAAAGTTGAGTTTTCTGGTTCCATTCAAATGCGATTAATATGCCCTTGGGACTTGATTTGTCGAGATCAGACTTCTGAGTCTTCTTTTTAGCTTGCTTTGGTGACTATACTTCCTACTTGCTCAGTTCAAGGAACGGACTCCAAGTCTGAAGTTGGAGAGTAACAATTAGAGGCAGGCCAGTGAGAAATTATGTGTGACAGTGGGAATTTCTAAATAATTAAAAAAATAAATATTTGAAATATAAATATCTCAAACATCACTATATTCAATTGTCTAAAACCCGTGCATGGCCGGGGTGGATACTACACATGTCAAAACCGAAAACCCACATCATAAAAAGAATCTTAACAACAAAAATAATCTCCAAAATTCTCTTTATTACTTTATAAAAAAGTCTATCTTCCGTCCCAATAAAACATCAAACCACTCTAAGAATAACAGTCTTCAACATCGTATTTTCATGTCATATGAAAAGAAAACTACGTTATTACATACTTTCAAAAGATCGGACTGAATAAAATAACCTCCCTGGACCGCTCAGGGCAAAAATCCAAATCACACGCCGCGGTTCCATTTGCCTTCCACCTATGTTCCCAAAACACACCCACGTTAAAAAAACAAAGTAAATATGGGTCGAAAAATGGAATTTCTTTGGTATGATGAAATTAACCACATAAAACCATTATCATACTTTAATTATCCAAACAATCACTTTATATTTCCCATAACTTAATCTTTTTTCGACGAAGGCAATGGTTCCGGCATTTCAACCGGCATAGTGTCTTTCCAAGCAAGACTTTCATTCTATTAACTCATTATCATAACTTCGTTATTATAACTAGGTAATCAATTAAAACTTCTTCGATATCCACTTTTGGATAATGGTAGGACCGCGTCCCTGCACAAAATGTTATTAAGTCCTACCCTCCTGCAAAAGAAAGTTAGAACTTCTATATAACATATGTAGATATCATATAGTTATTCAAAAGAAAACCCAAACACTCGCATAATCAAATTAATACCACTAACCCATGAAGATCCGAATACCTTAGTTCCTCTCAGGGTAGTCGAACAATCTGGTCATTCATGACACATTCAATGAATACCCATATATAACGTTAACGGCCATTTATTTATGACACATTCAATAAATGCCCACCTAACATATGACATCAACAATCGTAAAACTCAATTCCAAAACTTTAGCGTGGAGAGTTCTAAAAGGTTCATGGTAAATTGTTTACGCGTTATTGAACTTTATTAAATATATTATCTCCGGAAACGAAGGAAGATCTTGATTCATGTATTTTTGGTTTACGCGTTATTAATTATAGAGATGTCTAAGTGTCATATCGTTGCATATCATAAAATACGAAAATCTCACATAGTAGTTAATACACATACACACGTATATATAACGGTCTTAGCCTAAAGCCAAGCATGCTAATGGCTCTAGACCTATCATAATAACCCAAATCATAATCCGAGTTAAAAGGTCAAAATGGGTCAACTGGTCAAAGTCAATTCTGGTCAAAGTCAAAGTCAAAGTCGACCTGCCAAGGGTCAACAGCAGTCAACCAGCCCCAAACTCCTCTAACCCAAAAGCCCAAAGTTTAAGGCCCATAGTCTAAACTTAAGCCCAAAAAATAAAATCCAAAAGTTAAAACATATGAGCCCATCACGATTTGGCCTAAGCCCAAATCGAAATGCACTGTTCATCCCCTTCCTCACAAAACTTCCACCAGCGCCTCCACCACCGATGCAGCCACCACCGGCCATCTATGACTAAAAAGAACCCAACGGTTTTCATCCCCACAAAAACCCCCACCTACCTATACCATCAAATCATGATTCTATTATACTGTAAAAATCGCGACCTACGCCATTAACACTCTGTAAAGCTCCAATTGTCCCCTCTCCAGCACCCAATCCACCACCAACACATCCACCTCAACCCAACAACAATCTCCCAACAAAACCAAACAAAAACACTAATCCAAACAATCAAAATGCAGGACGGTTTGGTTTGGTTTGGTCGCCATTGAAGCTCCTCCGGAGCTTCAGCAGCCCCACCTCGCGACACCAACAACCCATCTATCACCAATTATCACCCTAACAGTTCCAATCTCCAATTCAAACAACAATCCATATCAACTTGATATACATCAACACCTCAACCTAAAACCCAATAAAATCGGCTTACCCAAACTCCAACAGTAACAAGCTTATACCAAAACGTATATAACTAATCAAATTTGATTTAAAAACATCTTTTTATTTCATAGGTTTGTTTACACGATTACCGCAGGCGAAGTCGATCACAAGCATCTTCTGGACTAAGTCGAACAGTATATAGAATAAACAGTATGTAGAACAACACTGAAGAATAATTGAACAGAAATAAATTGGCAGATTTTCAGATATCAGACATTAACGTTTTTAACAGACTTAAAAATATTGGTTCAGTGAAAGATAAAAAAATATCTACTCACTGTTTATAAACCGAACCGCGAGAAAAACCCGAAAGACTGAAGTCGACAGCTGCGCGAAACGACGATCTTCTTCGTTCAAAACCTTCTATTCTTTCAGAAAAATTCCGTTTTTCTGTATAAAACTCTCGCTGTGTTTTTCCCCAAAAACTGTGAGAAAACTTTCCGAAAAACAAGGACAACCCTTATCTATTTACTTACGGGCTCTTATCCGTAACGGCTGGATTATATCTGTTTTATCTATTTCCATTATATTATCTTTATTATTATTATTATTATTATTATTTTTAGGAAAATAAAAGAAAGAAAACACGGAGTGTTATATTATGCATGCGGCCATGCGGACATCCCGGGAATACTCATATTGTGTGTACCTTAAGACAAATTTTCCTCTGATTTTAAGCTTCAAGTCAAAAGGTGAGGCGAGTACTTAAGACTTTAGTCCAAACACTGAAACACAGACCAAGGTAATTTCAGGTTAATTTGTTTAACCGCGATGCGTCCACTCGTACATATACTGCTGTCAATAGATCGGTTTGGGTTGGGTTTTGGAAAATCCAAACCCCGAATCAATAAGAAAATTGGAAACTTCGAAACCAAACCGAACCGATAATATTATATTTAATCTAAAATCAAATCGAACCGATAAGATATATTGCAAACCGAACCCGAACCGATCCAAACTGAAAAGTATAAAATCAATTAAATTTTAAATTAAATTAATTAATTTTGACCACATAATTGATAAATATATACAAAATTAATCATATATATTACTAAAATGCTATCTTATCGGTTCGGGTTCATATCGGTTTGGTAGAGAGCAAACCCAAAACCAAACCAATATATTATCGGTTCGATTCGGTTTTAGATCGATAAAAGGCAAACTAAATTATTAAAACCCAAACCGTTTTTTATCGGTTTGGTTCGGTTATTAAATTATCGAAACCCATGGACAACTCTACGTACATACCTCGTATTTCCAATCACTTGGGGTGAGAAGTGAGAACCAGTTCAAGAGCAGTTTAATTAACTTCTTTGAGTGCTTAGGGTGTGTTTGTTAACTGGCAAACTTCTAGTGGGAAAATATAAGATTTGCCAGTGTTTTTCCATTATAGATTTGCCAGGCAAATTCTAGTGGGAAAATTTCAGTTTGCCAGTGTTTGTTTGCAAAAATTTATAGTGGGAAAATATAAGATTTGTCAGTGTTTGTTTACATGGTTTTTCTCCAATGGCAAATGATATTTCAACTTTTGTGAGATATTTTTTTTGGTTTTCAAACTCAATGAAGTATAACAAAAAATAAAATTAAAGACAATACAAGTATACAACTCAACTTTTTAATAATATCCACAAAATGTCTTCTCAAATAACCATAAAATAAAGTGAAAGTGTAATGAACCATAACAACTATTATTATCCAAACACATATAAAATGTCATTGTGCCTTGGAAAAATTCTATTTTGTACTTTTACATACTTTCGATTCCGTGATATTGCTTGATCCATCCCAAACATCATTGCTAACTATGATCTTATGTTCTTGAAACTCCATTAAAACCCCTCTTACATAGTTACATTAGCAATATCACGTGCTATCCATCGTAAGGTCTTCATTCGTTTAGTTACATGACTAATAGTCAAGTCGATACCAAATGTAAATATGTTTTGGAGTGTTTCCCTTGCACGCTCTTTTGATATTAGAAGAAATCAATTTTCATTCTTATGACCTAGAAGTAGCTCACTATGGAATGTATCGATAAGAACACTCTCCATTGCATTTGTCCATTTGCATGTCATATCTAATTAATAAGCATACAAGTCGAGTTAATATATATAAAACAATTCCTAGTTAAGAAAGTGCATCAAGATAATTAATAAAACAAAGATAATTGATACTCGATACACCATAAGATTTTTTGTATAAATCATGATCGTCCATTCAATTACGTTTGAATGCCAAATATGGATTCGACAACATGCACACACTAAATCAGCACACACCACAGCAGCACACACACTACTCTCACGATCACACACACTCACCACTCACGCGACACACCAAAGAAGAATAGCACAACACAAGACTCGCAAGAAATAAAATTAACTTCCGTGCAACAAGTTAATTTTTTTGGAATGAATCCTCAACCTTCACAAAAGAGCAATATCATTTTGTAACCCGTTAGATGCCATAAAAGCCTCAACTTCGAGTTTCAAGCACTCTCATCATTGAAGGATATCCCTATACTTCCGGTTATCTTGAAACCCACTTTTGTCGTCCTCTTGGTGATTATGAAACTAGTGAAGTTGAATTGAGTAAACTACCAGTGTCGTCCTCTTGGTGATTATGAAACTAGTAAATTTGAATTAAGTAAACTACCATAACCGTGGCAGCGTGCATTCAAGTCATTATTTAATGACAGTCAACTCCAGGCTATCAGTATCGTGATTGGAGCTTATGGTTCAAGAAGAGATTTTTATTTGTCTCTTATTCAGGGTCCTCCAGGTTTCCAAAACTTCACTACTCATCAGATATTTAATTGGAAGGGCATTGGTGTTATGTCAGCAGGTCGTCAAATTGCGTTGCTTAGCGCGTAGATGCAGACGAGCACCCCTGCACTCTTGTTTGGACCCTGCCTTGGCAAGATCTCTTGTAATTTTGTCTATGAGTACAATCTTAGCGAGTCCATCATCGGAGACCATTGCCATTGGTTCACAAAAAAGAAATGGAGTTGTTGAGCCGACTAAGAGTATATATAGCCATATAGGACGACGAAAACTGGAGGAAGAATGCAATGATTTCTACGTGTCCATTGTCTATATACAAGTCTGTAGATATTGTCCTTCTTTGTGTTGATACAACGCTGAGCCTGAAGGTGTCATCGTTGAGTTAGAACTTACAAATCAACTTAAGAGTCAAGATTTCTCACGGTCGCATCATTGTAATTGTACTTTATTTTGGTATATATTCTAAAATTACGAACTTCGGTTCATACATTTCTCATGACAAAATGAAAAAATAACATGCTTGAAACTTGCACACTACACACTACACACACATGACTGTTTTCCAAACTTGCATCTTAACCCAGCACGACCCTAATTACAAAGAAGTGCTAGCTAAAAACAAACTACACACACACAACAACACACACACACACACACTACCCACACACACGCACCAGCAGCACACACACACTAAATCAACACCACAACAGCGCAAAGAGAGACCGAGAGTTTGAGAGAGAAAGAGAGATTGAGAGAAAGAGAGACCCATAGTTTGAAAGAGAAAGAGAAAAGATAGATGAGAGATGAGAGATGAGAGCGAGAGAGAATACGTGAGAAGAGAGCGAGTTGATCGAGGGAGAGAGGCAGCCAGTGAGAAAGAGAGAAGAGAGATCGAGAGGGAGAGGTGTTTATATTTTCTCTATCTAGTGGGAAAATAACGGGTGACTAATTCAACTTTGGGGGGAGGTGTTTTCTATTTTCCCACTTCTAGTGGGATAATTTGATTTGCCGACTAATTCCAAATAGTGTTTGCCAGGGCCCTTACATACACCCAAACACTGGCAAATGGTGCTTCTAGTGGGAAAATACAATTAGCCACCCCCATTTGCCAGTTAACAAACACACCCTTAGTGCCTAAAAGCCATGCTTTAAAATGTCGTTCGATCATTAACAATGGAGACCAGTTTCATTCATTGGGATCAACCTCTCAATGATCAGATGTCCTATACTACACATTTGGTAGGAAGCCAAGGCACTAGGCGCTGATAGGAGCCCAAGGCAGTGATATTTCAAACCTAAGTTCAAGCTATATATATATATACTAGGGTATGCCCGTGCCTACGGCCCACGAGACCTCGCCGCGCCTGCGGCGCTACCCGAAAAATGAACAATCATGTTTATATATGTTTTGGGTATGACCATTTATTGTTCATATATATTTTGGGTACGAACAATCAATGTTCATGTCTGTTTTGGATATGAACATTTATTGTTCATATATGTTTTGGGTATGAACAATCAATGTTCATATTTGTTTTGGGTTCATGTTTTTTTTTTGATATGAACACGGATTGTTCATACCGAAAGAAGGTATGAACAATCAATGTTCATATCTGTTTTGGGTGTGAACATTTATTGTTCATATCTGTTTTGTTCATACCTATTGTTCATAACCATTAAGTATGTGGTACACATATCAATCTTTGTCTATCCATTGGTTGCCCAGGTGTGTTTACCAGAACTTTGTCATATCTCATTTCTTAATTTTCAATTCCATTGTTTTAAAATGTGTCCACCTGCTACAAAACAGAAACGTCCACCAAACTTTGCAGTTATGTGCAGGAGCTTTTGATTATCTCTTCTTAATCCCAAGCAAAGAAAATATTACTTTGTGAGTATCCTATATATGTTTGGGAGCTAGAGTGTGTATGGGTATCTAATTACCCGAAACCGAATCGGAATTAAAACTGTTTATAGCGGTTATGGGTTTAAAAATGTTAATAGCGGAATTAAAACCGAACCGGAATTAATTAATACACTGTATATGTTAAAATTTAGTGTGTAATATATATTTATATAGATCGTATGTATGTATGTATGTATAGTATAATGTACTCTTGTTCGATTTAAAATGGAAATTAATACATAAATGACGACAATTTATGAGTTGTACTTAAAGTTTTTCTAAAAAATTCAAAGATTATCGAATTTATGACCATTATAAGTGTTATTGTCGCACTAAAAACTAACTTTTATATCTGTTACGTAATTAAAAACGTAATTTTAGTAATAATAATATATAACCCAAGAAAAAACCGAAACCAACTTAATTAATGGGTATAGTTTCGGGTTTTCTTAAAAATAAAATAAAATAACCAAACATGATAGGAACCATTAAAAATAGAATGCAACTCGAAACCAGTAAAAACCGACCTATGAACACCCCTATTTGGTACCATGATAAACTGATCTTTGTTTAGCCTTAGGGTGCCCAGGTGTGTCTACCGCAAATTTGTCCTATCTCATTTTATTATATTTTTTATTTGAAAATGTGACCTTGTGTTATCAAAGAAAAACGTCCACCAATCTTTGAAGTTATGCCCGCGCCTACGGCCCACGAGACCTCGACGCGCCTGCGGCGCTACCCCGAAAAATGAACAATCAATGTTTATATATGTTTTGGGTATAAACATTTATTGTTCATATATGTTTTGGGTATGAACAATCAATGTTCATGTCTGTTTTGGGTTCATGTTTTTTTTGGGTGTGAACATTTATTGTTCATACCTATTGTTCATAGCTTCTAAAGCACGGACGCACCTCCTAATATGTTGTGTCCGCGTCTGACGCGGACACGGACGCAGTATGGACGCCCGTCGGACGTGGTCAACATGGTCAGGACACTGGTCAAGACACAGTCAGGACGCGGTCAAGATGGTCAGGACGCGGATTTGAATTTATTAAAAATAAAAAATAAATCAAAATAATATTAAAAAACTCAATTTTTTCATTTTTTTTGTTTTGTTAAGACTTATAACATGTTTTTAAAGTTTGATTAGGAAATATTAAACTTAATTTTGTGGCTATTTATCTTTAATAGTTTTGAATTTATAAATGTTGATACATTTAATTAAGTTTTTAATGTTTAATTTATATAAAATAAAATTATAAATATTAATTAATTTCTGCGTCCTTTGCCGCGTCTGCGTCCTACTTTTTTGAGATATAACCGAGTCACTGCGTCAGTGTCTGCGTCTGCGTCAGTGTCCGCGTCCGCATCCGTATTCGTGCAACATAGTTCATAGCTAATGTTCATAATTTGGAGTATGAACAGTTATTGTTCATATCTGTTTTAATAAGCAGTTGATGAAGAACAACTATATAGTTGATTGAGAAGTTATATATGTGATAAAATATATGAAGAAATGGTCACACACCCCATGCTTTCCAACGACAAATATTCCTTATGGGCTTATTAGCGAGTAAAGTGTGTAGGAAAAGACGGCTTTGGATTGTGCTTTTAAACAGACTTAAAGATTACAAGAACTTGAAGGAGAAAAGACAATGGAATTAGAAAGCCTAAAATGAAGTGCACGTCATGTTCAAGTGAAACGTATCAGGGATGGTTAAAGAAGTTAAATGGACTTGTATACAAAAGGGTATGCCGCGTTTACGCCTCTACATTACACGCACGCCAAGGCGCTACTTCCCTAAAATGAACAATCAATGTTCATATATGTTTTGGGTATGAACAATCAATGTTCATGTCTGTTTTGGGTATGCACATTTATTGTTCATATATATTTTGGGTATGAACAATCAATGTTCATATCTGTTTTGGGTGTGAACATTTATTGTTCATATCTGTTTTGTTTATATCTATTGTTCATAGCTAATGTTCATAATTTGGGATATGAACAGTTATTGTTCATATCTGTTTTGGGTTTATGTTTTCATAGCCACAATCAATGTTCATAGCTGACGTTCAGCATGGGTAGATATGAACAATCAATGTTCATACCTATTGTGGGTATGAATGAAAATAGAACCTGTCAAGTCTCACAGTTCAAACCAAAAACCAACTTCATTCTAGACATTTTTCACCATAAAATAATAATAATAATAAAAGATTCTAGTGCCTCTTCAAAGGAAACTAAGACATGTGTGAATATGAATACTAAGGAAGCTTTTCATCACAACAGTAGCAATCCGCTGAAAATTTCCCAGACAGGGTAAATTGTACCATACAAAGTGACTTCTAACATCCAAAGAACCAAAACCAAAGGGACATCGGGATCATCATCATGAGAAATTCAAAATGTGGCTATAAAGAGATTGTAGCATTCGCATGAAATTTCCGTCTCAAGCACATTGGCGTGTGTAGTTGAAACTTGGAACCGGAGAACACACTATTCCCAAATCGAGTGAAGAATGCAATTAGTAACCTCTTCAACAACCCAACCAAGCCATCCATGCATGAACCTCTAGCTGGTGGACATTAATCACTTATCTTGAGTTGTGGGTAGTCTTGATTATTTTAGTTGATGGAGACTTGAAATGATTTTGGACCAAGTAATGGAATCATTGGCCGTGAAAATTTCAGAAGTGTAAATAAGGAGGCAAGTATATGATGGTTCAAGGAAGCAAACCAAGTAGCTAAGCATGTATCCATCCACAAAAACAATGACGTACCTCGAACATGGATGAAGACGGTGAATCGGGAGTGATGGGCGAGAAGATGTCATCTCACGATCTAAAGCGAGAAAGTGTTAGTTTTCACCTGGACCCGGTCATGGCGGTGGACATATTCCATGGGCAAAATGTATGTCTTTGCTGATTGGATCAAACTCCATGCCTTGGCACGATTGCGCCCACTTTAGACACATATTTCAGACATATGTCATCTAGACAAATGCTTCAAGCAAGACTTCAGGGTATATGACATTTGTAGTAAGCTTTTCAGCGTTTGGAGGTAGAAAAATACTTACGCGGGCTGTAGAAGTGCACCTGGATAATGCCACATAACTGGCCATGGCTGAAAACTTCAGTTCAAAGATCGATTCCTACAAACTTCACGGATTGTCCTTGTCAGTTTTTGAATCAGTATGCAAACGGAAAGATGTGAAAATTTTGGAAATTGTTTCAAGTAAATCTTAAAAGACATGGCTTGACTTGTTTCTAGGCACATAATACAAATTTGACTTTGTGCTAAACGGGAAGGAAGGAGTATCAGACAGTACCTAAAGTTGCATAGTGCATTGAGGAATACTTCTAGGTACATCCATTTTGTACAAGATTTGTCTTATTTTATTTAGAGGGGGTGTGGGGTGGGGTGGTTAGTGTATTGAGGAATACTTCTAGGTACAACCATTTTGTAATGGGGTTGTCTTATTTTATGGGGTGGGTGGGGGGGTGGGGGTGGGGTGGGGTGGTTAGTGTATTGAGGAATACTTCTAGGCACAACCATTTTGTACATGGTTTGTCTTATTTTATTGGGGGTGGGTGGGTTATGAGACACATCATAGAGTATTCCCTTTGCACTATCATAGTATCTCCCTTCCTAATTGGTATGCTCAATAAAATCGATAACTTCAGGGAAACAACACATTTCGCTCTTACAAGGAACAATAAAATGGTGTAGTCTATTCACTAAAATGCTAGAAAATCCAACAAAAAAAAAAGTAAACTTCCAACTAAACCAAAGAATTGTAAAGCCTGTGAATCCTTTTTGAGCACGATGCAAGCTAAATCGAGAATATTGACATTCGGTTTTTTATAAGAGAAAAATCCAATTTTCTTATAAGAGAAAAATCAAATTCTTATAAATAATCAAAACCAATAAAGTAATAGGAAAAGTACTCAAGTAGGATCCAAATTAACCAATTACTTATTTTACTGATAAGACCTAAAGTAAGATACAACGATTACAGAATTGAAACTTCATCCACTCCCACTACAATTTTCTCTTATAAATTTGCATACGCTTCTAAAATCAAGTTTCATATAGATTTGGAAACGAGGTGAATGCAAGCAAAACCAATTAATTTAAGCGTAAGATTATTGATGTTTACAAGTGATCTATTAGAAGGATAAGAAAAAGTATGACTGATTACCATGACCATTTTTTGTTCTTGTTCCTGCTATTCTAGAATTGCCTCAATAAGAATAATGTAAGGTCCCTGCTCAATAATTTCCCAGTGTCCCTGATAAAGCTACAAAAGGAAATCAAAGAAAAAGAAGAATCAATTAATCCTTGTAACACTGACACTTTCAAGTGAAAACATACCTCCAAAAGTTCATTCACCTTGCGCCGTATTAAAGGAATGTCATATCCCATAGGGCGTAGTGCATCTATGGCAGCATCCATCCGCGCTTGACCTATCTGCAATGATATTTTCCAAAACATATGGGGAGATAAAAAATCAAAACTAAGAACCTAAGAAGATGTACAAAAAATTACAAAAAATTAAAATTAAAACTAAACAAAATAATAATAATAATAATAATAATAATAATAATAATAATAATAGTAAATAAATAAAATAAATGAAAAGTACAAACCTTTCTTGGGCTCCCTCTACGCGCCATTGGCAGATAAGTTCAGACACAGTAAAACATTCCAAAAAAACACCACAATAAGAAGCAAAAAAGAAAGACACAAATGGAGCCCAACTAATCCAAAAAAGTGTGTGTGTGTGTGGGGGGAATAATAATAATAATAATAAAAATAAATAAAATAAATGAAAAGTACAAACCTTTCTTGGCTCCCTCTACGCGCCATTGGCAGATATAAGTTCAGACTTGTAAAAACATTCCAAGCAAACACCACACTGTAAGCAAAAGAAAGACACAAATAGAGCCCAACTAATCTAAACCCCTCAACCCTCTCTCTCTTTTTCTCCCCAACACTCAATTGATCATAAGCACTTTCAAGCTTAACAAATAAGTATAAAACAGTCAAAAAGGGTGGGGGTGGGGGTGGTGGGAATAATAATAATAATAAAAATAAAAATAAATAATAAATAATAAATAAATAAAATAAATGAAAAGTACAAACCTTTCTTGGGCTCCCTCTACGCGCCATTGGCAGATATAAGTTCAGACCTAAACGATCGAATACAAGTTCAGATCGGTAAAAACATTCCAAGCAAACACCACACTATAAGCAAAAGAAAGACACAAATGGAACCCAACTAATCTAAACCCCTCAACCCTCTCTCTCTTTTTCTCCCCGACACTCAACTGATCATAAGCACTTTCAAGCTTAACAAATAAGTGTAAAACAGTAAAAAAGAAGGGGGGGGGGGGGAGGGAGAATGAAAATCACGGCCCATTAAAACAAGTTTAAGATATGTGATTTTTTTCCAAAAAAACACCACAAATTCCACTTCATTTATCACAAATCTAAGCACAAGAAGTAAAACCTATAAACCCCATAAACATAAACAACTGGAAAGCGTGATACTACACAAACAAGCATTAAACGCATCGAATAAGCAAACACCATGAACACAAGCAAAAGAAAATAGAAAATCACAGCCCATTACGCACAATGCAATCTATAAAAAATCAATCCCCCAAAAACCCCTCTTTGTTTGTCAACTCAAACAGTAACAAATAAGCAAACCCCAGAGTCATAAACAAAGAAAAGCCAAACCACATTCCCAAACATTAACACAAATACTTCTTCTTTTACTTCAACAAAACCCTTCAACTAATGCAACATATATAACAACAAAACCCAACTCTAAAAAAAACATGTTTTCTACAAAATAAAAGATGTTCTCGAAGAACCCCAAAGCGTAAACCCTTACCACAGATTCTTGAAAAAGAAACAAGTGAGTGCAAGTTCTTACCTTTGCAATGTTGCGTGTGTTTTTTTTCACCAAGAGAGCAAGAAGAGAAAAGAGAAAAAGAAAAAAAGGACAGTCCTGAACTTTTAAATTCAAATTAATAATAAGATAAACCGAAAAGGTCTTACCTTGATGAGAAGAGATGTGTGAGAGAGTGGCATCAACTAAAAGCTAAAGAGAGCGAGAAGAGAGAGACGGTAATAAGATAAACCGAAAAGGTCTTATCTTGATGAGAAGAGATGTGTGAGAGAGCGGCATCAACTAAAAGCTAAAGAGAGCGAGAAGAGAGAGACGGTCGAGAGAGTTATGTTAAATTGAATCTAATGAGGGCGGATGTTGATGTGTAATGCAGCACACGGTCCCGTATAAGTTAGATTGTCCACGTCACAAGCCGAAAAAACATTGTTAGAGCTGTAGGATGGGGGCCCTGCGGGCCCTACACTGCTATGTATTGTTAATATAGATATATGACCACTGTGTCTACAATCTAGTGCAATCCTACTAAATGCAAAATTTTGAAATGGATCAGACTCCAAATTTTCAAAAAATTAAAAATATAGAATTATCCACACTTTATTCCATTTTCTGAAAATCCAAGATGAAACGAAACTTTAATAATCCATTACTAAACACATTATAGAAAAATGAGATCAAATTAAAACCAAAAGAGCAACTCTTAATCTACAAATAAAAAAAAATACTAACCAACTTTATTACATCTATTTCAAATAAAAACTTTTCACTTTATAAAACTTAAACCAGTAAAGCTCCAAAAGCGAATCCAACTCAAACGTAGTCATCCACTGCATTCTAGTATCTATGTTTTTAAGAACACACCCACGTTGCAAAACAATGCAAACATAGGTCAGCAAATTGAATTTGATTGTATGAGTAAGACTAAAATAAAATATACATTACTACATTCAATCTTCCAAATAAATAAATATGACATTACCAACCATTTCAACTTGAAAGACAAGATAATTCCATTTTTCAAAATGGCGTATAGTTTCTTCCCAATTAAGATCTCAATTCCATTATCTAGTAAATTAATTTAATTAACATCTTACCTATATCCGCTTACGTGATATGGTAGGATAACGTCCCTGCATAAGATGTTAATAAGTTCTACTATCCTGCAAAACAAAGTTAGGTTTTCCAAACATAAATATTTAATTCATACCTCTACTTCACTCTCACAACAACCATGAGAATACATAATCTGGCATAATATATCATCAATATTAACATTCATGTCACATTCCTTCGTAAGAAATTATATGTATCATATAATAATACACAACCAATCATATCCAACAACTCTATAACACCCCGTATTTTAATTTAATATTTTCCTAATACAATAAATAATAATAATAATAAATAAAATAAAATAAAAATAATAATGATTAGAAAGAGATAGGATAAAGAGGATAAACCTCATTCCCTATTTTTGAGGGGTTTTGAAAAAAGAAAAGAAAAGGGAGAGTTTTACATAGAGAAAAAAAATAGAGGCTTCTAGAGATACGGAGAGCGTATAACCGTTTTCTACGATTTGTTGGGTTTAAGGGTGTTTACACGAAGTGGCTGTGGCTGTCTTGGAGATGCTGTTGTGGAAATGTGGTAAGTAAACTCATCGACAATGTTAAAGCCGACTTTGATATATCTCTTCTGTCACATCATTGTTGCTCAGAAAATACTATGTTAGGACACGTACTTGTCAGTTCCTCAAGGTATGTTACGAATGGTGCTTATTTATTTTTGTGAAGTCGAAACTGGATCAGCAGGACCAATAGGAGTTTTACATGTGATTTGTGTAACACCGTTTGTATTAGTGTATTCCCATGAGACCATCTAAGATCTAACATTAGACTTTGTCATAACTGCTGTGTGAAATCGATTCCAGTTTCTAACGTTTGGTATTTTCTACCTGATATTCACCCTTTAAGACCATACTTCAAGACCTTAGTCGAATGATTATCGAAAATATATAAAAAAAAAAGGACTTTAGTTGAATATTCTCAACAATGCTTTATCCACTTTATAAAATGTTGTATAAAATTGTTGTAAACAGTTTGGTAACGTTTGTAAACCTACCCCTATGTCTATATTCTTTCTATTTTTTGCTTGTAGAGTATGTGAGAAGACATAGTATAAGTCAGAACACTAGGAAGGACTGGGTTTTTCTAGCTTGTTCAGTCTGTTGTTAAATTATTAGCATTGCACATTTTAGTGCCGTTTTGTGGGATATATTTGTGGAAAATGGGTTTAATCAGTGGTGTTGGGTGGTTTATCTTGTAAGAGGACTTATTTGGAAGTCTTACTGAGAACAAACACTATTTCGATCCTTGATGTGGTGTCATGGCCGGTAAAATTATTCCTTCTCTGTTGTGCTTTAAGACTCCTTAGACACTTGGTTTCTAGAAACAATATAGGCCAGAACTTATCAGAACCTCTGTTAGGTAAGGAAGGTAAAAAATAAAATTCAATCACATTTGGGAAAGTCCAGTTTCATTAACCAGTTGACATTTTCTTGGTTGATAACGCTTCTTATCCAATTATATTGGTAGTCTGGTATAACAAGGATAAGTGTATAATAGATTAGTGGAACTAGTCCTTACCATGACTAATGGCGTGCCCATTAGTCTTTTATCCGACGCAGTGAGCCTCATTTAATTTGGATGAGTGACGGAAAAGATATGACTTCGAAAATTTTATGCATCAGAAATTCTATTTGTCAGAAAATAGTTTTGTGCATAGGGTTTGATCACAAATTGCATAAAGCTAGGAGGAGAGTTAGAGTTTTTGTAAAACATGAAAAAGTGAGTTTTATGAGTCTTCTTTCTAACTCAATTGGCCTTGTCCAATTACGAGTCCTGTGGAGACAGCTATGGTGTCTGGACGTTTGGTTGACAGAAAACAGTGTGGCAGAATTCAGTTTATGCGCACTGTGTTCAAGTCCAGTTAAAATAGTTAGATTGAGAGTTAAATTTTTTATAAAACATAAAAAAAAATAAGATTTGGAAGTCTGCTTTCTATTCCAATTGGCCTCATCGCATTCCGAGGCCCGTGGAATTAATTATGGTGTTTGGAAGTTTGACTGGTAGAAAATAGTGCGTCAGAAATCAGTTTATACGCACTGTGTTCGAGCTTAGTTATCGAACATTTAGAATGAGATTGAGTATTTTTGTAAAATATAAGAAAGTAAGTTCTGTGTGTTAGATTTTTAACGCAAAAAGCCTTGATGCATTTGGACACATGTGGAAAGCGTTGTGTCATTCGGAAGATAGTCCGTCAGAAATCTAGTTTGTTGAAAATTAAGATTTTTACCGTTTTCAACTTAAGTTTTCTTCTAGATAGGCTGAGGTTGGGACTTCGAGTTCTACATGAAAAAGTATGTCTACATACCCTAGTTTCTAAATAATTAAGTTACATGTCCTTTGGATGAATGTAGGAAAAACTATAGCATTGACTATGTGGCTGGTAAGAACTACGAAGGCTTGATTCCAATCTTAAAAGATTTGGATACGTAGACAGCTTTGAGCAAAAGTGCAGCCACTATACTACACTATATCTATAATTTATATATTAGTTTGTGTGATAACTATGTGATTGTATTAGAAATTACTGTTGTTTTGAGACTACATGAATATATATGTGTGAGATAGAGGTTGTATATGAATATAGACTTTAGTATATGTGGATCTGTTTTGGACATTAGTGTGTGTGGACTTGAATTTGGGCTAATGAACTATTTGTTTACGATATTGTATATACAAGTGTAGTTATGTAACTTGTATTTGTTTAATTATAAGTCTGTTTACATTCAATGATATTTAAGTGCTTGATTTGCCTTGAAGCGCGAAAATGACTCTCTGCATGTGTGGTCTGTTTTGACATGAGTAATGCTAGTATAATTATAAGTGATAATAATGTTTTAATGTGTCGCCCACATCTTTAGAACTCTCCACGCCTCAGGATTTGGTAATGAGATATTATGACTTGTGATGTCATGTGATAGATGGGTATTCATTGAATGTGCCATGAATGACCCAATAGTTTGGACTGCCCTAGAGAGGAACTAAGGTATTCGCCTTGCGGGTTGGTCGTATTCCTTGAATGTACGGGAATGTAGGTTTGGGTATTCCTTGAATGTGGCAGGAATGACTCAGGGCATTTATTGAATATGCCATGAATGACCCGTTAGTGTTATGATGGGTATTCCTTGAATGTGGCGGGAATGACCCAAGGTATTCATTGAATGTGCCATGAATGACCTGATATTTTGTTATGCCCAAAAGAGGCTTTGTGATTATGTGTATGGAAAACCCAGAGATGGCTGTGACTCACAAGTTACGAGTTTACAAGATGAAAGTATGTTTCTTGGAAGCGATATCCCGCTTGGGACATATGTCTTGTAGTGGTACTCGGTGTGAGTGAGGCACACGGATATGTGTGATTTGGCAAATGTGTGTAGTGCAAATCATGGAGTAGGAACTAAAGGTTAGGATGTGTCTTTTAATAAATGAGTTAACGAGATAATTAATAATCAAAGTAAAATATTAATTTTACGTGTGCTGGAGTTATTGCATATGATGTATATGATTTCTTATGAGAAATATTTACGTGGTTTGTATGAGTTGATACTCACAAGAGATGAATGTACTCTTTGGGTGTGATATTTTCCCATTCTCATAAGTAGACGAGTGGTTTTTAAGTAAAAGTATATGAATTGTGTGATGTTATGGATGTGAGGTGTGACTGTAAATAATTTTAGTAAATGATTGTGATTTCTATGTGACTGCGAAATGACTATAACTTGATATGTTATTACGAAAATATCAATGACTTGTGATAGTCTGAGATTTATAGTTATGCATGCATAAACTTTATGACGTAATGATGTCATATGAATGACTACCCTTACTATAGGTATTATGATAAGTGGTATTTCCCGAATATGCGGGACGAACCAGGTTATATCAATTATACTTAAATGTCTTAAATGAGGTTTGGTTATGAATGGAGATTTGACTGGCTGAGATAAATCCTTTTATTGTGATGTCTAACTCTGTTTTACAGGAGGGTAGGATCTATTAATCTTTTCTGCAGGGACGTAAATATCCTACCCTAAGACGACGTGTTGGCTTAAAGGTAAGGTATACCAAACTCAGATTTAATTAGGTTATCATATGTGCATTTAATAAATGGAATGTAAGTGGTATTTATGTTGTGAGTTATTTTGGAAAGTGGGAATGATGAGTACTATTATATGAGATTTTTTTGGAATTTGTATATTGGGGGTGAAATCTTACTTGGGAAGAAACTACACGCCGTTTCGGAAAACGAAACTATATTGTCTTCCAAGTTGAAATGGTGGGTTTGTTTCACCCCGGGTTTCTAGATAATTAAATATAATTGTTTTAAATATTGTCTGGGAATTTGGGGTGTGACAAACTCACTCATGTATAAAGCCAATATTTTATTTAAACCACTCGTCTACTTTTGAGAATGGAAAAAATATCACAACTAAAGAGTACATTCATCCCTTATGAGTATAAACTCACACAAACTACATATATATTTCTCATAAGAAATCATGTACATCATAATACATAAATATTCATATGCAATAACTCACTCACACGTAAAATCAATATTTTACTTTAATATCACTCATCTACTTATGAGAATAAGGAAAAACATAACTAGGGAGTACATTCATCCCTCGTGAGTATCAACTCACACAAACCACATAAACATTTCCTTATAAGAAATCATGTATATCATAATACATAAATATTCATATGCAATAACTCCATCACATGTTAAATCAATATTTTATTTTGCTTATTAATTATCTCGTTGACTCATTTATTAAAAGACACATCCCAACTTTTAGTTCATACTCTACGATTTGCACTTCACACATTTGCCAAATTACACATACCCGTGTGCCTCACTCACATCGAGTACCACTACAAGACATATGTCCCAAGCGGAGATATCGCCTCTAGAAAACATATTTCAATCTTGTAAACTCGTAACTTGTGAGTCACAACCATCTTTAGGCTTTCCATACACATAAACAAAGCCTCTTTTGGACATAAAAATATAACAGGTCATTCATGGCACATTCAATGAATACCTTGGGTCATTTCTGTCACATTCAAGGAATACCCATCATAACACATTTAATGAATACCTTGGGTCATTCCCGCCACATTTAATGAATCCAGATCTACATTCCCGTACACTCAAGGAATCCAGCCCACCCGCAATGCGAATGTCTTAGTTCCTCTCTAAGACAGCTTTTCACATGACATCATTAGTCATAAATATTTCATTTCATTTCTTTTCATCAAAGAGGCATGAAGAGATCTAAAGATGTGGGCGACACATTAAATTTTCACAAGACTTTTTACAACACTTGTTAACACCCACGAGTTATCATTTATTATAATATTTTCATCATAAAATAAACATCTTCTCACACAGTAGAATCATTAATAAAGATTCTAAACATAATAACCAATCAACTAATCTCATTATCCATTATATAAATAATAGATATCCCGATTCTCAATTATGATTAACACGTTAATTAAATGTCTCGTGAATACCTTTTAAACCACCACAAGTACGTACACAATTAAGTACTAACATTGTACATATATAATTATCACAATAACTACTATATAATATATAATATAGTGTAGTGTAGTGGCTGCACTTTTGCTCAAAGTTGCCTACGTATCCAAATCTTTCAAGATTGGAATTAAACCTTCGTAGTTCTTATAAGCCACATTGTCAAAGTCAAAGTCTATCAGTGCTAATATATATTATTGCATGATACCATGTCAAATCTTTATTAGATAGTGACAAACATGTTTATACAAGTTTTGACAACATCCTATTATTGGATTTATCCACAAAGTTCAATATGTCAAAAGCCTGAAAAGTCAATAATAAAAAGTCAACAGTCAATAGTCAAAGTCGACGGTCAACAAATTCTAACCCATCTAACCAAAACCCAAAGACTAAGGCCCAAAAGTCTTTAGCCTTCCCCAAGCCCAACTTAAACATAACTTAAGCCCACAAGTTCTATTTAAAAAAACAACTCAAGCCCACAAGTTTTATTTCGGCCCAAGCCCAGTTTAAACACAACTTAAGCCCACATGTTTTTTTAAAACAACTAAAGCCCACAAATTCTAATTAGGCCCAAGCCCAACTGAAACAAAACTTTAGTTCTGGAGCACCGGATCGTGGTCTCCTTCTTCTCCTTCAACAGCTCGCACCACCACCAAAATCAATCACCACCACTTTCACTCCCCACCACACCAAAACAATTCGGTTTTGATCTGTGACGCCCTGAGACCCAACACACACATCCCGAGGACGAGGAGTGAATCTCGAGGCTGACACCCATCCCAATTCTACCGAAATTTCAGCAGAGTTTCCTTTGTTTAATCGACATTCGTAAACCCTAAAATCTGTCATAAACCTGGACATTTCATAATACCCTTCCAACACCCATATATATACAAAATCTTCACCCTATACACAACTGTGATGCCCATATACAGATCCAAAATGTTTAAGATTAACTACACTCCAATACATCGGGTATTACATCCAAAATGAGCTAGCTCTCAATATATACAACAAAAAAGAATGGACTAAACTATCTCTATACAACCCAAAAATATGAACTTGACTCGTCCCTCAAAGCATAAGGGGAATCCTCCCAAATCCCCATAACCATCATCGCTAGGGTTAGGAAAAGCCTCCTCTCGAAATTCGTCTCGAAATGTTAAGTAGGATGAGCAAACAACTATGCCCATAAACGCACATAACCAATAAATAGTCTACTTATAAAAACATTTAAAACATGCAGGGGTTTCCATAATAAATCAAAATATCGTGACTATATACATACATCACTAACTAGCATAAATCATTTCGACATGTTTCGTTAATATTCAAAATATAATTTTCACAATCATCATACAACTATTGTGGTCACGATCCTATTAGAATGGTGAGGGGTACGACCGGTACTCAACCCCACCACAAGCAAATCTCGGTTCAAGATTTTCCAAAAGAACCATGCACCGTTGTTTTCTGATTTTACTGCGGGAGCTGAAATGCCGTTGTTGTGTTATAATACACAAAATCCCCAAAGCTTTTAGGGCTCGGGTGGGCCCCGTGACCACGACCCCCCCATACGGGCTGTCACCTAACTTACGGTGGTCAACCGTTCGACGATCTGCTGGATCGCCAGATCCTCGACACACATCTAGGAGTGGACTAAACTCTCACTCCTCGCCTAAACCTCATCGAGGTAGCATGTAACCTCACACAAGCTAATCACCATACAAATGGGCACGCATAAACATGGTTATCTAGAAAAGTAGAAAAGAAATTCCGGACCACATCCCCGCGGATGCATCCCTTTAAAGGTGGCCCACCACCTCGAAGGTGTACACCACAGTTGGAATCCTAGAAATAATTGTCGCCTTCTTCGAAAAATTCTTTATAGAATTCACCAATTCTTTTCCAAATCCCTCGTGATAAGCATAGTATTATATATATATACTCGTATTACTGGTTATTTCAAAATACTATAATTACATATTTAGTTTTCCTTTTAAACTGTTGATTATGTAGGTGTGAGTTCCTGGATTTCCCGCAATCGAGTAAAACAACCTATGACTCCCAAACGGGCCAGTCATAGTAAATAACAACCGATGATTCCCAAACGGCGAATCATCGTAAATAACAACAACCATCCCGGGAACAATCCAGAACCTCCCACCTAGTTACAAACAACCGGGTAATCCTTACCCGCATTACAAAATTCATCTCTCTGTCTCCTTACTGAGACAAGAGACGCGAACCCTTCCCAAAACTAGTTTTGCTCTTTTAACAAAGAAAATAAATCTCCGCTACCCCGATTTCACAAAAACCATTTTTCACACAAAAGCTATCCGTATATTTAGTTTATATCGCGGAAACATACAAATGCAAAACATGAATACCATATATACATGCATGGTTGATACGCAAACTATCTTTTAACAATTTAAACAAATCAAATCATGCATGAAAATAAACATACTATATATTGGTATGTAGGTTCCTACCTTAGCAAGCTCCGTTCTCCTCAAGCCCACTTAACCGAATCAAGCCCACTTAACCAAATCCACTCGAGATCACTCCTATAACATCAGATGTATACGTCGGTCGTTAGAGTTTATCAAACTAACGAGGAAATTCTTATCTACGAAAGTCGAGAAGAATCTCAACGTTAATAATTTGGTTTCGTAGTTAACAGAGATACAGGCCATTGCTAGCACTAATACTCTGACAGGGCTCGGTAGTCCGTTTACAGCCACTGTAGGACCTTATGCCCACACCACTCCTATCCATTCCAAATTCTAACTACGACGAATTCTACACCTCTCAATTCACATTAATTCTATTAATAAAATCGGTAGGTGTTCCTTATCCCTCGATCATTACTCAATCAAATCTTAAACAGTTATAAATCGACATGAATCTCTCAAAATTGGAGTGAATAACCCAAAAATTCTTACCAAGTCGGCAAAAATCGCTCCTTAGCTTGCTTCTCCACCAATTTCGCTCACTCTAGCTTCTCCAAATAGCTACTGCCGACATTACCAACACCCCCATTCAATTAATTTCATCCATACACCCCTAATCCATCGAAATTTAGTTTAAATATCTATTTAGGAAGAAATTAAACTCACCTTTTACCTTGGTACGACGCGATTTCCAGAAATTTCGAATCCCCACTCTCGCGTTCAGTGTTGTCAAGGTTTGGGTGTGAGGAATTGAGGTTTTAATCACCGAATTTTTGGTGAATTTGGGTTTCTCTCTCCTAGGGTTTAAGAGATTGGGCGAAATTGGAGAAAATTGGGTGTGATTTGGTTTTGTTTGGTGCGTTTTTTTTTACGTTTTGATTTAATTTGGGCGATATATTAAGGCCCAAGCCCAATATATTCCAATTAGGCTTAAGGTCCTAATTCACTCCTAACCACTAACTCATTTGACGTCGCGTCGTAATTATTTTTCCGGCCCATCCCGCTAAATTTAATCTTCTATATTCTATTTCACCGCAATAACAATAACCCACTCATGCGTAAAGTTTAACTCGCGCAAAGCCTTCAACGCAGAAAAACCGCTTAACCGACATTTTTGGTCAAATTTTCGTATAAGATTTGCTTATCTAACGTGGCTTAGGAGTCTGAGGTAAGTTTCATTAATTTATGTACGTTTGAAATGTAACCCGACCGACCAATTATATAAATGTCCCTAGGTTTGCTATGTAATTTATGAAAATACCCTTAACGAGAATTTGAGTTTTTACATGATCCCTCTCAAAAACTCAACTCATTGCCACCTTCAAAACCCAATTCCATCACTTTCAAAAAGATTGACCTTGACTCCATTAACACTTGTAGGAGCTTCAACATCACCTATTCAAACCACCAAACACCACCGAAACAGTTCGGTTTTGTTCACCAACAAAAACCCCACCCTATGATACAATAAAAACTCGATTACCCTCACTTACCCAAAAATCGAGTTCGACTTCGTCAACAACCCTCTCGAGCTTTAATAGTACCAAACTCATAACACTCAACATATCCAACTCAACCAACAACCAATCGAAATCCTTCAACAACCTAAAGATAATCCAAACATTTCAACAGCTCACACAAATCAATACATATACAATTAACCATTTTTAACAATTACACTTAGACAGGATAATATTCGACAGGCTAATCGACATCCACAGTAGATAGACAATAATCAAAATCAATTAATATTTGACCGGATCGACAGTATGTATTCCAATTCCGACAAGCATGTAGAATAAGCATAGAACGAGCAAAAAAATTTATGAGCAGTGACAGAAGTTCGTAATTTTTTTAAATATTTAAATAGACTATTAGTAACGAAAAATCTATGAGTTCAATGAAAAGATAAAAATATATACTCACCGGTTATACGCTCTATCAGTATCTCTAGCAAAAAGCCTCTCTTTTTCTGTATCAGTAAAAACTTTTTTTTTTTTTTTTTTTCCTCAGTGTAAAATTCTCTCTCTCTGTTAACTCTTAGTGTAAACTGCTCTACCGGGTGTTATAACATTTGTGGCCACTATCATTATATCATCATTCATGCCTATAGAAAGCTGGTGTGATATATTGGCTGCTGACGAAAGAATCGTCATGTTTTCAACATAGTTTTCGGAATATCATCTAGAAGCTGAAAACCCAAATATTTTTCCAAATTTTCGCATTCCGCCATGGTTATAGATTTATTTATTATTATTTTTTTCAACTTCAGGTATTTCGCAATACCTGGTCACCTTGGATATTAGTAAAAGTTGTAGATTTTATGTTTTTTTTTTATAACCAGATACAAATATACAATCATACAAAGGAACAATCCTCCGCCAAGTTGCCTGAAGATTCAAAGTCAGAAGCATATTTTGTAACTAATTAGCCACATAAAACATTGAATTAACAAGCTTATTCGAAAACCCAAAATGGGTGTTTATAATTTATATACATTTATCTATATTTGATTACCATGTAGTCACGTATTCATAAGAGTCGTAACTCATGTAGGCTGGGCTGCAACAAGTTGTCTCCTTACCTATTTATCCGGTGCACATGAGTACAACTTATTTGCATAACTGCTATTTTACATTAGTGGGTTAAACACCAATAAAAATAGGTAATTAGTGGGAAATGGATGCAAATACATCCCATTACAGTGAACCAAACAGATCATCTAGAGTCTAGATCTTACTTCTTACTGACATTTTGCAATAAATGAATAAAGCACAGGTTGGTAATGAAACTGGATAAGATAGAGACGTCCAATTAATTTCACACTCTGGCCAGTGGTCCATGTAGTTCTCGTCTTCTCGATCTCTAATTGGCATGGTAGGTTCACAAGTGTTACTTACGACAAATTAAAGGAAATCAGAAAGAGAGACTTTGGCGCGATCTAGTAATCAAACATGCAGTGGCCGACACACACCCGGTGCCCCTGTGCTCTACTTCCTGCTTCCCAGTGTCACCCCGTACGGCACTTTGAGGATTTTATTCCAAAATTTTGGGAAATATGGGATGTACTGGTAATGTGAGATTCTTGCATATATAACCTACCACCACCATGTCGACTTGATGCAAGTGCAATCGGGTCTAGAGCCCCTAACATTATTGATCACAACTTAATGAACTTATGCAAGAACAGAATATTTAGGACCCCCTAGGATTTAGAAAAAATAAGGGATGTACGGCAGAACAGGTGAAAGGATTTTCTTGGATGTGTGATATACCACAATACCACCACCCCATTTCCATGTCGACTTGATTTCTTTACCAAAAAAGATGTCGACTTGATCTAAAATGCCATGGTCCCCTACCCGTATTATTGGAGAACCTTGGCACCGTTTCAACATAATTGTTTGCACATAAGCCCAATTGTGGTATTATGGACATGCTCAGGCGGCTCAGAGTACCCAGAGTGGAATGTTATCTAGTTTCATAAACCGTGTCATCAGTTGATCAGGAATCCATAGTCAAACGAAGAAAACAATACTTAGCTGTGAAGATGCTCTTATGGGCAGCAAGTAAGCAACAATGTTATTGAGTTTGTTTAAAGGAAGGGGACAGTCTTAGGTGATAAGGGTGAAGATATCACAATCTGTTGGGCTCCATCCCCTTTGTTTGAAATTTAACTACTCTCAGTCTCAACTGAAAAACAAATACATATATCTGGTATATGGGTGACACTTTGTTCTCGTAGAGCATCTTTAGGAGTGATATCAACCTAGCATCAAACACTAAATTTCTAATAATTTGGTGTTTTTTCAATTTTAGGAGAGTCACATGTTGATGAAAACACCAAAAAAATACCAAACCAAATATCAAACCGGCCAATATTTGGTTCCAAGTTTGATACTGTACCAAATCACTCACGCGGTTTTGCGAACACCTTATGGGCTTGGACTTCTAATTGGGCTTATATGGCGGTTTTGTTTTCACAAAACCGCAAAACCGCGCCAGAGATTGGGAAAAAAAAAAAAAAAGCTTATGTGCAATACATGGGGTGGTTTTCTCAAAACCGCGTAGGCTTGGGCATGTCAGTTGGGCATTAGTGGCGCGGTTTTGGAAAAACCGCGTGGACTATTTGACGCGATTTATCCAAAACTGCGTCGTTTGATGTCGAAAATTTAATGTTGCTCCTAAATTTATTTGGTGTTTTTTTTATTCAAAATTTTAGTGTTTTTTTGGATAGCTCTCCTAAAGATGATCTTATTCCTTTTTCATGATCGTTTTTGGTAAAATGTACTGACTTAGTCATATTTGTCAGCATAGGAACAACAAGCTCAATTGAAGGTTTTGATTTGGCCTATAAAAGTTTATTTAATTTGGCTATTTAGTATGATTTCTTTAAATCAAGATTCTATTCTTTTCATTATAATCAAGCTGCTCGCCGTTTCGGTTACTTATAGCTCGCTCAAGCTCATTCGTGCAACAGTAACAACCGAGCTTTAATAGATCTATTCTACTCTGTAATGCGGCGTGGGCAAGCGAGCCATTTGCCGTGGCAAATTCCGTTCGCACCAATTCAGACAATTTTACCCTCTATTTCTATTTTAAAAATATAAGAAAGTAGCTAAATATAAATGTAATAGTTGTTTTATTTAGGGGCTAAGAGGTAAAAAATGAAACTTGCTTTATTGATGGCGTGGCCAACTTTTTGATTGAGTTGTCTCTATCAATACAAACTATTGGACGATTCTGTCCCTATTTTACATCTTCAATTACAAAATAATTGTTTTTATATTATTTTAATATTTGTTATGTTTTAGGGGCAAAAATGTATTTTTTTGAAAAAGTTGGTCAGTGCAAATTGTGGCAGAGTGGCGTAGCCACGTGCTCAAAACTAGTTTTAGTTAACAGAGGAGCCGAGCCTGAACATACCGAATGCCGTCTGGCTAGTTCCATCTTGACAAGGTAAAAATCCAAGCCTATTCGGGCTCAACTCATTTTAGCTGTATGTGTATTGAATTTTTAATCCCAACCTAAACATATATTAAAGCGCAGGCTGTTTTATTTTAATTTAGGGTTACCCTTGATTTATCTTTTATTTGGTAAGGATAGTTTGGTTGTTCAGGTTATTAAAGCCGCTCTTATTTAGGCCCATAATAGAAAGAAGACCGAAGACCTAACTAATCCAGAAGAAATGTCTGCAACTACTACAGTCAACAGTACTACTTCCAAGTTTTTCCTTCAAGGCCATGCCTTATAACTAAACTTAAGGGCCCATCTATAAATTATTTAGTTCGTCACTTCGTTGTAGCTATGAATCTTTAACAACGTGCACCCATCGTTTTCTCTATTTGTTTTCCATGCATTCATGCACCAATTATTTAAAGTGTTTGCACGGTTATGAATCAAATGATTATTCAGAAGCAAACAAAATAAAGATTGGATAGTTGGAGTTGTTAAATCATTTATAATTATGTCATTATAAAAAAAAAATCGTACAATTGAGACGGTTTAACACACTTTTATAATGCTTGTGAATGGGAAGCATGATATTTCCTTATCCTATACTAGTCCTTTGTCGACCGTGATATGTAGGCATGCATGATACACATTTTTTTTTTTATTTAATTTCAACAAAAAAAAAGGACCGTATGTGAGATCCGCATGAGAGGGGAAAAAAACATACGTGGAACTCATACTTGGGACTCATATGTAGGACCTCCTTTAAGAAATAAATAAGATAACATGAAATTTCGAGTTTTAAAGTATATATATTAGAATTGGGTAAATTTATATTATGGGTAAATTTAATTAAAAATGTTTGTATAATTTTATCTGTAGCACCAATTGTTTTTGAAAAGTTTTAAACAATGGAAAGTTTTAGATTACGTTCTTTTGGAACAATATGAAGGGGAAAGAGAATAAGAGAGCACACAACTTGTTGTATCTAACAGTTGGATGACATTAGCTAACACTTGTAGAGTTATGCATTTGGATACATTTTAGTATGCTCAAGTCCTATTTCCTTTTAGAAATAGGAAAAAAAAAATAAAACTACAATAACAAATTTCTGTAATTAGAGATATATACACTACATTAGAAATGGCCAAAAACGATGGCAAAATCCGTCATAAATCGAGATTTACGACGGGAAATAGTATCCCCGAGTTCGTCGCAAATCACCCTGTCGTTAATATTAACGACGGGAAAAAACGTGGCAAGTTGAATTAGAAATGCGACGGGCATGCGACAGTAGAAGTTGTCGTTAAATATAGGACACTCATAACCGTTGCAAATTTCCTTTGTAATGGAATTGCAAATTTTCAAATGTGGAACATAACCACCCGTCGTATATTGCTTCAGGAAGTCAAGTAATGATACTATTTGCCGTCGTATTGGTTTAATTTTTTTTTTAAATAATAAATATTATTTGGTAGAATCTATTTTGCCATACACCCCTGCTAAATACTACCTAATTTGAGGTTTCTCGTATCATAAAATAAGGTCACAAACAACATACCAAAAGAACACATTTCAAAAATTAGTATATTATACATTGGTATTTTCCAAAATTTACAATGTAATAGCACAAGTCAAACATTCTTAATGGGTGAAGGCAACAAATATTTCCACTTAAATCTTTCTATCGTCCAAATTAACAAGTGTGCACTTGTTTGACATTTCACTAAAACAAAAGATTACTAAATTATCAGTTCTAAAAAGGACACTATCAAGAGTATATTTACTGAACAGCAGAATGATTTACCCTAATATGAAACAACCAAAAGATGATATTGAAGTCCTTGCATAACAATCAAAGCAAAGGAAAAATGTATCAAACAAGTTTCCATTATGTTAGCTCTGACACTTACATCCCGTGGTATTCCCTCAGCTGGTTGTCAGCAAGTTTAATTTTTCTAGCCCCATCGTTGCCTTTTCGATTGTTTAATCGTTCCGTCATATCACAAAAATAATTCTGTAGCATTTTAATTTCTTCGTCATGCTTCCCTCGTTCTTCTCTCTTCCTATCTAGCTCCTTCCTTTTGCTTTGGATTTTTGAATTGATGGGAGATACTTCCTCCTTTAACTTCAAAAGCTTCGGTTGTCTTGGAAAAGGAAGATGTCACGAGGGATAGAACTAAAAGCTTATATAACAGGAATACAAACAAGAAAGCAGGTGCAATTGCAACAACCAGTTGCTGCTGAAAATAAGATGAAGAAATTTTAAAAGAAAACATTGATGAATGTTCAATAAGAAGAACAATGCTACACGTGGGGGGGTTAAGATGCTAGGCTTCCCAAGCGCTGCCTTTGACAAACTACAAGTCTACAACTACGTTCATAAGCAAATCAGCGCCTTAGGTGCCCGGAGGACCTTTGAAAACAAATGTTTGACAACTTAAGGTCCGAAGAAAAACGTTAAAAATCCACCGATTGCAAAAGAGTGACAAGACCACGACATGTAAAATGTCTCAACAATCTGTCCGCAACTCCAGGCCAAGTTCTTTCGTTCGGTTCTAATGAAACTCCATCAATTCCTATGTTTTGAAGCATTAATCCATGCATCAGGACAGTATCTATGAATTACACAAATTAAGATGCAACAACTTGTCTCAAATATCATCGTTCACTCTTACAAGCGCATGGGCACTTGCTCAAACACCATGGTTTGTCACCGGTGTGCGGGTATGCAGATGAAATGGGATAAGCCACTACCTGAATAAGCGACTTAGCCAAGGTTAAGCCGCTACAATTGATGTGCTCTCTAAGACATTCAAATTCACTGTTCCTTTTTATAATTATAGGGTAGAGACATAATTTAACATAGTTCTTGAAGGTAATTGAACAAACTTTGAGAATATGGAAGAAGTATAATAAATAAACCCCTTTAATTGAACACCCAACAATTGAAAGTAAAGCAAAAAGTGGAAAACCAAATCGTATAAATGCCCAAACCAATAGGGGATCAATATTTAAAACCTTTTGATTTCAAGACTTTGAGTTGGTTGTAAGGGAGTATGACATGGGATTCCAATGGATAAGTCGTAAGTGGGCTAGGGGTTGCTAACCTAGTTGGGGATGTCTAAGTTTTCTTTGTAGATGCCTATTGATTGACCCGAAAGAGTACTACTATGTTTATATAACAAATGGAATTTTGCTTTCAAGGATCAACGTAAGAAAAAAATGCCAAACTAATCCAATATGCAACAAAATAGGTTATCCTCTTTGTTAAAATGCCAATGATTTTTGTGTCGTCAAATGCTCATCTAGGTGGCAATATCAATATTCTAGTCCCCATCTAGCAAAATTTAGTAAAAGAAAAGAAAAGAAAAAGTACAATATAAAGTAGTTTCGAAATCAATGGAAAAGTAAGTACATAACAATAAGAAGTTGACTAACTTTCTTATCAATTATACTTTTCTTATCTGCAATTCTCTTTTCGCGCAACGTGATCTCTTTTAGGTATCCAGCTTGTTCCCTTCTTTTAGAACTTTCTTCAAGTTCATAGTCTTTTTGCTCCTTCAAAACATCTTCGCGACTCCTCGTTTCAGCTTCAAGGTGCTCGTTCACCTTCTCCATATCCTTTTCAATGTTCAACAATTGCCATAAGAAATGTTCTCTTTTCAAAGATTTCTGCAAAAAATAAATCAATCAACTCACAAGAATAAAAAAAAGAAAACCTAAGTATGCCCAACAGAGCAAATTTGGAAGGTAACATACTTTTAGCTTATTATGATAAAGCAAACATATGCAATCCGCCTCTAACAAAGAAAGCTTATGAACACAAAGTGTCATTTAGTAGTTGAAAGATACGAAAAAAAACTTGGAAGGAAATGAACAATGCAAGATGTGTATGACAGCATAAAAGGCTTACTATAAGACATGATAACTATCAAAGATGAGGAGTAGACTACGCAATTAAGTATCAGTCGCCGTCCAACTTCATCGAGGGGTGAAGGAGCAACTATACCATACCACATCAGAACACCATTTCACAATAAAATGTATAGCAGATAGACTGCTGAGACATAATTCTTCAATGCAAGCAAGGAGAAAATAATGCACACTACCTCACAGTTAAAATTGCCAACGAAGAACATGAGTCCAGTTTCCAATGCAGTTAATGGCGCAAGCCATAGACAAAGTAGTTATAAGCTTATATATAGTTGTATAAATAATAATTTAAAAGAGGATGACAACAAGCTAAGGTTACAGCAAAAAGTCATAATAAATACCAATTGATCTTGCAAGCGAAGATGCTTTTCAGCCTCTTCTTTCTGCTCCTTTTTCTGCTTCCTCTTCATGACTATTGTTTTCTTCTTAATAAACAAGTGCTTCTTTTCTTCAGCTTTGGCTTTTTGCTCTTCTAGAGCATCATATTCTCTATTAAGTTCATCTGAACCAGAGATCTGCTCAAGAAGTCCAGTAAGTTCCTTAGGGTTCTTGGAAGCAATTGATTCCACATCATCTTGAGCAAAAAAGTTAACTAGGTGTAAGTTCCAGAAAAAGGAAATGAGCCAACACTTAAATACAGAATAGTAGCACGATGAGCATATTAAGGCACTTGAACATTGTAAATTTGTAACCAGACAAGTTAGCAACCACCGAAAACAATTATGTATTCTATATGAATGTTCCAAATTAATTTCGAATCTATATCAACATTTGCTATAAGATAATTGGTTGGGTAACTTTCTTTTCATTTTAGGCATGCTTAATACAATGCAAGACTTTGCAGAGAGAACAATGATTTGATATAATGTTTGGAATCTTCTATTTATTCTATTCAAACAGGGATCTACTCGTGCCCTGTCTATAAAGCCCACTCAAATAAGCCAATGACGAAGGCAAAGAACATCAAAAACTAAGTCGCCCTTCGAGTTGCAAAGTATTGCCTAATTTTCCTCTAATAGACTATATTTCACTCCTAAATACTTAACCTAAAAAACAACCACTAACCTAAAAACATTTGGATTATAACTGACAGCAGCTCATACTTTGTTCTCCATGGTTTTGCCTTTACATGAAACAAAACATTGGTTTCATAAACATTAGTCGCAGATTAATCCCAGTAAATACCCAACTTAGGTACAAATTTTATAAGCAACTACATAACCTAAAATATAAACACTCCCATACCTACAATTACCAATTCATTTTTCTTAAAATATAAATATACTCATTCCTTCACAAAGTTTATAAACAAAAATTTAAGTCCCACGTCCAAACAATAGGCATATTAATTCTTGTTGTGCGTTGAAAACATAAATTTTCTTATTTCTTGCCGAACAGTCGAACACATATACAAATCTGCAATTGAGAAATCCAAATAATGCCCAAGTGTGTTACAAACTAAATTCTTAACTACACAACACAAAACGTAACATATGTTACATGGACACGCCATATACTGTCCCTCGACTTCAATTGTATACATTGACATGCTTGACTACAGAAACTAATTATAAGAATCAAAATTAATTTTAAGAAACTTAAACTAAACAAAGGTATAGCAGACAAACATACAATGGATGATTAAATCGATTTCTGTAATTAATGTTAATAAATATGATTTGATTCCCTATACTAGCTAACTTTTAGAAGCAAAAATAGTAGAGTATAAAAAAAAATAAGAAAAACTTACGGAGAAAAAGAAAAAGAAAAATGAACTTCATACCTCCAATTAACTGTTCATAGAGTCTCTTACAGTATCTCCAAACTCCAATAACTCCATACTCTTTAGCAGTTTTTCTAGCTTCATCTCCTGGTCTCTCAACCTTCTCTAACAAGAACCGACCGCTGGTCTACACTCATCTCGTCCCACAACAAACAGAAATGATAGAACCTCACTCCATTGAAAGTGAATCATAGATATCTAATGGCTGAAGAGTTTTTTTTAATCGAATAGAAAGTTTCAAATCCCATGACTGACCAGTCCATTTGAGATAATGTGAGACACAAATCCCAGAATTTGTGCTTAGAATCATAAATAAAAATTTATACTTACCCATATGTGATTGGTTGCAAACATAGCAACTTCAGTACGTTTTGTGAATATCCGAACAGGCAAGGTAGCTGCCTCCTAATACTCTTCCTCCACATCTCTGACAACACAATCTTCCTCCTGGATTTATCATCAATAGCTTTTGCAACTTAGTGTCCTTGTTTACAAGAGATTCCCATTAAAAAATCCAACACAGTTTGAGTAGGAGAGGGAAAATAAAAACACAAAAGTGAAAAAAGATACAATACCTCAGAATATAATATTTTTCAAAAGTTGTGTCTGACTCGCTTATTCTTATATCAGTTCGGAAGGGGGGATTAGCAGGATCTTTAGCAAGCTATGAATAAGATCAGAGCATCATTTTAGTCACATGAATAATAACTACCAGTTCTATGGTTCATACAAAAATGAGATCCTTCCGTGAACCGAAAGTGAGCTTCATCTTTTAAATTCCAAGCCAACGCTTCCAAGGGTATTTAAATAACCATGATGTGTTCGAACTCAGGCTACTTCCAAGCCAAAGCTTATTACCATTAAGTTTCAGGAGCACAAAAATTAAATAACAAATAAAGACACTCGATTTTCTAGGGAGTCTACACTAAGTTCATGCACATAATGGGTCCAAATATACATGTCGTGACTTGACACTTCCTTCCTTATTTTTTTGCTCTCGCTTGTATTGCTTAAAAAGTCAAATACACACTAATCGATTGTCAACCATGCATGTTTATAAAGATGTTGTCACGACGAGCAATAGAATAGTAAAGTAGGGGAGCTGAAAACTCACCCAAAGATCCACAATGAAACTGCAAAAGCATTGTACCCACCATCACCCATTCATTCTTTGTCACAAGACCCATCTGCTAGTTTCAAAGTCGCTACTGGCCGGGGCATTTAGAGTTTCTTCAGTTTCAGGTGGAAAAATCTTATATAGGATATATGGATTAGCTAAAAGAGAAACAGAGAAACAGATGCAGGTAAGCTTTCAGCCTTGAACAAAGTAACCCATGGACTTCCAATTTTGACCCCAAGTTCCTTGGCTAGCTTGAGGCGCAACAAGTTATTAGCTGCAGCAGTTAGGAATATGCTAAACATGTAATATGCAACAAGTTATTAGCTGCAGCAGTCAAGACACCACTAGATGAAACTTATTTGTATGCAATATGCTAGACATGCATTAGTAGCTAATCACTGCTCACATAATCACATTACCTTAAGTTTGCATATTGAAAATAAAAACACACACACACCACACACACCCAACAGAACAAGATTGACAAATATAAAACCACAACAGGGCAGGTATCTTGACTCTGGACCAGCTACTGCACTAATATGAGATGTTTGGTCTAAGGATAAACCGTTAAACCATTTTTTCACGATTCTTTGAAGGATTAAGAGGTGGGTCAGTTAGTAAAATCTTACATTCTGTTGGATCTATCTGTATATATATATATATATATATATATATATATATATATATATATATATATATATATATATATATATATATATATATATATATATATATATAAGAACCAATCCTATAATCTTTCACAATAAAAGAGTGTCAGGACCAATGAAAAGATTTACTTTTAGTTCATTGAAACATGCATGATCCCAAACATGGCCCATATCATCCCAATTCTGAACAATCCCATTATTAAAAAGATCATGTTAATTTAGTAGTACTACCAAATGACGTTATGTTAATTTTGGAATAAATTCATTTATTTATGTATCCTAAATTCAACAACTTCACAGTCCATGGTCACTTCATCACATTTTGATTAAACTAGCATTCAAATAACCAAATACATTTACTGAATAACTCCAGAAGAACAAAAACTATTGAACTACAAATAGGTTTCATGTTTTAACATGCTAACAGAATACCAATATCTAACCAGAAACACCATCACAAGGGACAGCCCAAAAAATACATAAAAAAACACACTTTCACCTAAAACTTGACCAATCAAACACATAAAACCTCCAAAACAAGCAATTTCACCACTAATCAAAACCAAAAGCAAACATTTTGATCAAACTCCCTTACAAAAATGAAACTATCTAATTCATCAAAGTAATAAACACTAACCATATCAAAAAAATAATTATTATTACCCCGGCGCCATTGTCGCAGACGATTACATTTTTGTTGTCCATCTTCTTCTCCGAAATTTCTCTGATCTACAGCAAAATTTGAAGCGAAAATAAGAAACCTGAAAATTTAAGAAATTTGCACAACCCTTGACTAGAAATTGGGGTTCTAACAAAAACAAAAATTGATGATAGAGAGAGTGCGTGTGGGTTTCCAAAACTTGAGAGAGAGAGATGAAGCTCTTGCCAATTTTGAAAGAGATTTGAAGCTCTTACTATCAAACACTCAGACCACTACCACCAAAGATTTACCGTCAGAGCCCTCCCACCAAATCCTCACTTTCTTCTTATACTAGGGTTAGTGAAAGAAAGAAATAATGGGCGGGGTAGTCAAATATTCACGAAATGTTGAGCGCGAAAAAGACAAGTGAATCACTTTCTCTCTGAAAATCATATGCGACGGTCACCGAACTGGAAAAGCACGCAATGTCTAGTCTTTGATTTGGGACGAAAACTAATGTCGTTCAGTCAACCAAAGTAATCCTAAGTCAACCTAAAAAAGCAGTACGACGGGGTTCAAACAATTTAAGACCGTAATTATTGTTCCTAATTAGAGACGGGATATATAGTCCCAAGAGTGTGTCCTAATTCTTAAATTCTGGTGTAGTGATATTGCATTGCCAAAATGCTATCGATAAGAACTGAAAGCTCAAGAATCTCTAGGGATTCTTTCCATAGGCCATAGGCGGGTGCGAGTCACCGTCGACCGTGCCCCAAAAATTGAATATGTACACCGACCTTAGGTTGTCGTGGAAGTCATTGTTATGTGCACTATACAATAACACTATGAGCAGCACCCAACAAAGATCTGATTATGGATGTAAGCTCCCTTCAATACTTCTATGTCAACAATAGAAGCTACGGTGCATGTCAATCATATATAACTTCTGAAGCTGCAAACCTACAATCATTAAATTCTCAATAGCAAGGTCCCTTCGGCCTTGGTTATGCCACTCCTAACTTATGATCGTGTCTCCAATACACCTCGACATTCATAGTTAGCACTTTATAATGAAGTGAACGTAATTTCCGGCCTATATGTTCAAGTCCCCCTCTTCAATGTCCTATGGAAGGAGAGGTCATACATACCTATTGATATTTGATGTGGTTTGTAATGTAGTTTTCCTAATCTTAACTAGAGTCCTCATTATTTTACCTATTTGTTACTTCATAAAACTAGGTTTAAAACCCTAATTCCGGTCTTTATTAGCTTAAAACCCATTGACTTTATTAATTACACCTAAATCCCACCCGATTTTTTGAAATGTGAAATAAAGGTTCCAACTTCGGTAAATTTCGAGTTTAAGTCTTTTCTTTGTGTTTCCTTTATTCAAAATGCCCATTTTACCCATTTCAAGTTTTTCCTCACAAACATATCTCTTCTCAAAATATATCTTCATCACCACACTCCAACATACACTAGCTGTCGACCTTCGCATCTCCCACAATCAAAGTAATCACTTTGCCTCTCCATCTTCTTTTCTCCCCACTCTTTTTTTTTCCTCTAATCGTTCTAAAAAAATGAGTGTTTTTATTATTTATGATTTTGGGTTTCAAAATAACCTTTGAAATTTGGTATTGATTGACTTTTTGGATTTCATTACAAATGAAGCATTTCCCCTTTATGTAGATTAGTTTTATTGCATACTCCTGTGATTTCAAGCGGTTGCTATATATATTGATTGTTTAATTTAATATATGATTTTCTTTACTTTGAATTCTTGATATTGTTACTACATACTTTGTAAAGTTATACGTTGAATACATTGTGTAATATTCTAATTGTGTTTTCAAGGTCATTTAACTCATATTGTTTTTGGCACTTGAAGAACAATGTTGGTTATGTTATACAGAAAGATAACAAATTGAGAAAATATGTTGTGAAGCTATTTTCTGATTGTGCTTATATAGCTTCTCATCATGAATTTTTGCCTTGTGCTGAAAAGTTAAAGAAACATGGTGGTTTTCCTGTGCGAAGATTTTTGACAGATATTAGATTGGAAAATTGGGCAAATGCATACTTTCACAGTGCTAGATATGGTAAGATACATGTGCTCGACACTAACTGATCGAATGTTTCAATGAATGATATGGATCACTAAAGAGTGCTTCCTGCCTATTATTCCTATGCTTTTTGGAATCATGGAAAAGATGATAGAAATGACTTGGAACAGATTGGAGGAGTCTATGAAATGGAATTCCGTTTTATGTCCAAAAATGGAGATAGTACTGGTTAGTAAGGTTGAAGCTATAAGGACTTTGAGGGTGGTTAGATCAAATGAAAATCAGTTTCTAGTTCATAGCGACGTCATTCATTCAGTTGATTTAATGAATAGATCATGTACTTGTAACTATTAGTGTGTCGATAATTGATCCCTTGCATACATGTTATCGCTTGTATTGGTAGTAAGGGTGATTCCTTTTATAGCTACATTGATGAAGGATATACAGTGATCGCATTCAGGCAATGTTACTCACATTCTATCAAGCCAGTTTCGAATGGTTCTATGCCAAGACATATGCTTGACTTTCCTACGATTTATCCGTGTAGTCCGAAGATTGGTCCTGGTAGACTCAAGAAGAAAAAAATTGAAAGCACCGGTGTGATTCGTTAGTCTGTGATCAGTTTTGATGTTCTTGGCAAACCATATTTTTTTTTGTTATCTTAATTGAGATTTTTAAGTATGGTCTTCTGACATTTATTAATGAGAAATTGATACTCATTGTATTCTTTTTATTGAATGTTAGATACTCATTTGAGATTATTCGTTAGTCGTTTTTTTTTTTCATTTGTTATAATGGAATTTATATCCTGTGAAATTATTTGTGTTGCAATTGTAATTAAGAGTGCAACATTCATGTTGCAGTCATAATTGATAGTGCAACATTCTAATTGGTATGGCAACATTCATGTTGCAGTCGTAATTGAGAGTGCAACATTCATGTTGTAGTCGTAATTGATAGTGTAACATTTTAATTGAGAATGCAACATTCTAATTGAGAGTGTAACATTCATGTTGCAGTTGTAATTGAAGATGCAACATCCATATTGCAGTGGGATGTTGTACAAGAACCATGCGTGAGACTTACTTTTGATGTAATGCATGAGACTTAATGCTAGAACTATGTGTGAGACTTAATGCTATATACACATATAAACAAATCTTGGTGGATTTGAACCACCATCCTCTTGGGATTCTTCTCCCAAGCGCTCTACCTTTTTGAGCTAAAGATCCATTCTTTTTATGTTAACTTCATCACGATAATACTTATAGTACATTTGAATCAAAAGTAATAAGTGCACTTTCTATTGTGTATAACCATTAAGTTCTTTAACATTCATATATGAGTACATGTAATCTCAATTATTTGATGTCAATGTAACAGTGCAACATCCATGTTGCAGTAGAGGTGACAGTGCAACATCCATGTTGCAGTGGTAATTGACAGTGTAACATTCATGTTGCAGTGGTTGTTGCAGTGGTAATTGACAGTGCAATATTCATGTTGCAGTATTAGTTGACAATGGTTGTTGCAGTAGTAATTGACTATGCAACATCCATGTTGTAATGATAATTGACAGTGCAACATCCATGTTGTAATATGAGTTGACTGTGGTTGTTGGAATGGTAATTGATTGTGCTACATCCATGTTGCAATGGTAATTGACGTATAGTGTAACACCCATGTTGTAGTAGGAGTTGACAATTGAAAACAACATGTAAAATCAAACAACAAGCATCAACATTTAAACTTCATGTTCATTTAAACAAAAAGCAAGTTCATTAAACCAAAACACAAAATACAACTAAAATTAAATATATATATATGGAAATTTTAAATTTAGTTTCTCACTTTTGTAATAGTTGGTTGTTTTTTGTTTCGAGTAGATCTCGGTTTTTAATGTACAAAATCGGTGGAATCGCCATTAATTTCAAATTTCAAATTTCCATGTTACACTTTTCATACTTTCAGTTTAATTTGGAGGAACTAGGGTTTGTTTTTTTGTTTTCAAACTATTTAGATTTTTGTTTGGGGAAGATGGGGTGAGGGACAAATTTGTAATATTACCAAAAAATTGACTGGGTGGGCTTTTAACATAATTACAAAAAGTCTATGTCTTTTATCCGAAATTAAATTAGAATGGTGGGCTTCAGGCCCAATCTCTGTTGTTACTTCTCCAATGAGTCAGTTAATCTTGGTGCCTGATCATCTTGTGTTCATCAAAGAGCAAGCCATAATTACCAAATGTACTTCTTTGCAAGTGTCATACATCTTGCTTGGTTTGCTTGAAGGAGTCGTATGTCTTTGGAGCATCCTCTGAGGGCGAGATATGATAAATAGAAAAATTTGTGTTATGATGTGATGTAACAGTAGCGAAGATGTGTGAACAGTAGAATTAGTGGCAGAGCTAGGAATATTGGTGAGGGTTAGCCACTTTAACACAACTAACAAAAAATACACACTAACACATCCAATTTGTCCTTTTAAATCTTCGAAATTACAATTAACATTTCATTTAGCTTTAGAAAATTAGAAACTTAAAAATAGAAAATATTCTGTATATATGCTTTAGCTAGGAAACCACTTCAAAACTGTATAATTTACAAAAGCAAAGAATTGTCAGGACTGGAATAAGAAAAATAGCCGAGGCAATGGAAAAAAAGAAATTGTCACCACTCAATACGGCAAAAATATTGTAAAATGGTAGATTTTAGTGTATTTCTTTTTGTCTTCACTTACGCATTTGCTTTAATTGTTTTCGTTCTATTCCAAAATTTCAATCAATATCTTAAAGTAGATTCAAAACTAATTTCATTACAATAAACAATCAAAATTAGTGTAGAAACACATTCAACAAAATAAATTATCATGGATTTGATTAACCGGTATAATTCATTACAACCAATATTTAAAAATATCAAGGAATAAAATGTTTAAATAACGTACCAATGAAAATATATTATGAAATATTGGGACGTGAGTGTTGTTGTTTTTTTTTTTTTTTTTTTTTTTTTTTTTTACCAAAGAATTACAATAAATGTTTATAAAACTCTTACCAAAAGTATTGTTCTATGAATGAAAAATAGATATAAAGAACAATCCGTGAGAAGATACGAGACTGATGAGGTTTTCTTTTTCGTTTTTGGTATGTTACGTACGATGTATGTGTAGGTGTATGTAGGTTAGGTAACAAATCAATATTCATATAAATTGTTTTATAATTATTCTCAATATATACATATTAGTTTTTTTTTTCCAAATTTGAGGGTGAGCCAGGGTGTACCCTGACCCCCCTAGCTCCGCCACTGAGTAGAATGAATAGGAAAAACAGTGTATTGGTACTCTCTAAATCATGAGATATAAAGGAGTAGTCGTTTTCGATCCACACTATATAGTTGTACGTTAGCTACTTGAATGCATGTTAGATTGATAAACTACTTACTAATGAAAGTACTAAGTTATCAAAATAGTAGATTAAAGGTATGAAAATAGTAAATAGATGATATGAGAAGAGATTAGAGAGGAGTTAATCTACCATACGACTCGATTGGCTATTAGCTAGTTTAGTCATCGATTCGCCTTTCTTAATCCCTAGCAAACAACCTACATCTCTATAATAATTATCTAACTAGCATGAGAGATTAACATCCCCACAAATCTCTTTGCTGAGGTTTCTAATCTCTAGCCCTTTGTTATGAGTTATATCTTTAGAAACTCACAATAAAGGACTTGAAACTCTATTGCAAAAACAATAAATAACTAAAAACTAATCATCCTCACATGACTTCATAAATCCCCCTCTAATGGAGGTTTTAGCCTTGTGTCATCGGATTATTTATATTAAAATAGTAAAATAATGACATTAAAGTAAAGAGAATAATTGAATTGAAGAACTAAAGACTTTTTATTGATAGGTTCTAATGGAGGCCAAGTTACACTACAACTAATTACTTAACTAAACCTAACTAAAACTAAACTAAACTAATTATAGACTAAGGGGAGGAAGAGAGAATAAATTTAGCCTTAACCCTCTTTATATAGGAAAAGGTTAGAGTTACATTTTCGTGCATGGGCCAAAAAAGGGGACTTTGGGCTTCTAATGTGAGCCCAAAGTCCATTAGGCTAAGTCTAAAGAGGCCATATCTGCTAAAAATTACTTCAGTGCCCTTTTTGTCCACTTTATAGCTCTGATTAGGACAAAGCCGGATCTATTGGAAAACTTATTCAAACGAAGGGTTTTTTTTTACTAAGTTTTCTTAGAATAAATAAAATAAAGATATGAAAATAAGACTGTTTCCTAACTATAATCGATTCCCTCTTAAATTGTATTAATCTTATTATATCGTTAGATCTCCCAAAACTGTTTTCTCCCTGACCGCTTGATATAACAACATAAAAGACCAAGCTGCTTTATTATATAGATATATATATACATTAAAAAATTAATTGCGTTAAAAAAATATAATTTCCAAATTTTAGAATATATCAATATTTCTGTCGGAATTTCACTGTCCTACGTATGAAAGGGTCCCACTGTAAATTTATTTGTGGTGTGAAAAAATGTAAAGTTCGAATTTTAGAATATATCGAGAATATCGCATGGGATTTAGGTTTAAAACTTTTGAAATTTCAGATATGAGATGTGATATGAGATTAGATATGAGATATAATGGTTATTTTAAATTAAGATGATATATGAGATGTGAGATTAGGGGGTGTCAACGGTCTGATTCTTAGTATTGTAAGAACCAATCAATAACCATTTAATTTTACGATTCTGGTTTTTAAAATTGTGGAACCATACCCATAACCATCGGTTGCTAGTGGGTATTTTTGGTTCCGGTTTTTAAGAGATTCACTATTTACACATATTTTTTTATTGGTCTTATTAAAAATGTGTACTAAAAACACAAAAATACCACACGAACGAGTCGATTTTTAAATATTGATATAAGTAATTATGTCATTTAATAATAAGTTAAATAAAATAATATATTTAAATTTGTATGCTATATTTTTATATTATTTATAACATTAAATACAATGAAAACTACATATTACACTAATAAATAAAATTTATTAATATATAAATGAACGTTTTGAGTTTTTATATTATTTATTTTGATATTTTTTATGTTAAAAATACGATAACGTTCGGTTCCGATCCGGTTCCAGTTCTGGTCTGGTTTTTTAGTTTAAAAAACCATTCGGTTTCAGTTCTAGTTCTATATGGTATGGTTTTTTTAGTACCCATTTTTAAACAATTTCTAAAAATAGGAACCGGAACCATAATTTTTTCTACGGTTCCAGTTAAACGGGTGCCCATCAACACCTTTAGTGAGATGAAATATGAGATATGAAATATATTAGTTAATTCTAAATTACATTTGTACTCTTACTTTAATTTAAAAATTCAAATCTAATGTGTACTTGATAGTGTAATATCAATAACTAGATGGGGGCCAAAATAGAAAACAAAATCGTGGAGTTGAAAAGTTATGTTGGTCGGACGATTTTCCCCTCCTATTACAATTTGTTGCTAAAATAACATTCCTAATAATAGATAGACTTTAAGAGTAAAACATGTAATTTCTATTGTAGATTGGCTTTCTCTCTTTATACTAGTGTAAGATATTTATTTGTTTGATTTTTTTTCCTTAATTAGTCAATTTTTTGTATAGGCGTTTAACTGTTTAAGCACTGCTTTATAAAACCTCAAGGTCCAGTCCCTAGTCCCCAGTCCCCACAAACACCACATTATTGATCAATTTTTTTTTTAATGCAGAAAACAGATAAATATATATCCTTCGTCATTTTTTTTCCCGCTAATCTACAATTATCTTTCAAAATATCATTTTGGTTTGCTGGGACCCTTGGAGTCTTGGACTCATAAAATTGATATATTTTAGACTCTGGAAGTTTGGACTTTGGAGAGCATATATGATACGTACAATATATTGGCATATTATCGGGAAAAAAAATACACAATATACTAGCCATTATTGGCCATTTCTAAACTTGAGTTAGGGACTTGGGGCATCTCCGATCGCAGGGGTATAAATAGTATAAAGTGTAAATTTTACCCCCCCTCAAATCTTAAAAAACAAAAGTGTAAAGCGTAGGTAATTTATTTATTAGTGGAAACCAATGTCCACCGAAATTGATACCTAGACTTTTAGTTTGGGACTTCGGAGGTTGGGAGAAGTTCTTTTGCATTTATGTATTTTTTTTTCTATTTATTATTGGCTGATAGTTCCTATATATATATTACGTGATATACGTACAAGTGTACAGCAACAAAAAAGTGCCCTATCGCTAATTTGATCTCTAGCTGCATTCGTGCATCTAAAAGAAAGAGGTGATAGAGTTTAAAACTTCCGATTAATTGAAGGCTCCAATGATGGAGATGGTAGGGCTAGAGGCTCTTATCAACAACAAAAAGGACAGAAGAAAATGTTTCAACAGTCAAAGTAGTCAACACACATAAAAAATATCGCTTTTGGTGGGATTTTTCCTTTTCCTTTTCAGATTTTAGTTTACAAATTTTACGTATCCAAATACCCAAAAGAAAAATCAAACAAGTCATTTTCAAAGTTTCTTATAAGCGGACTTTTATAGCTTTGTCACAATCATTACATCACTTTTCAACACTCACTCCACAACACTCATTCTAATCTGTGGTTGAGAACGGATTATCAACAAATTAAAGATTATGTGCAGGATCTTGGTCTCTTGGTTTGATATTTTCCTATATATCGTCATTTTCTTTGAAGAAACCTTGACCAAACCAGAGAAAAAACGTATGGTGAAGCTTACTTTCATTATTGATGATGAATCTCAAACAAAATGTGATACCATCATAGTTCAAGATTTCGAAATTATCAGAATTCTAAATTTTTCAAAAACCAGAATTTCAAAGGGTATATTTCGAGCATATTTTGAAAATTTCGACCTTTAACATATAATTCTGATTTTTTTAAAGAGAAAATCTACTGTGCACAGAAGAGAGAGAGTGTTGTGGTCAATTGAGGCCACTCATCACAGCAAAAAGTGCGTGTGTATTGCATCACGAAGTATTGTACAAAGGCCCGATTCATCCGTACCGGTGCAGTAGGCGTACTCTATAACTGATATTTTTTTAAAATTGAAATGTTTAGTGAAATTTTGAGATTCCGTTTGAAATCACGAACGATAGATACCATATATTTACCATGCAATCTGTTCGTTCAACACGAATTCATGGATAATCATGAAAAACACTAAAGATTGATTGTTATGTATACAATACTTCCATTTTCTAAATTAGGTAAGAAGATATCAAATCTTCATATCCAGAATTACTCTGACAAAGCAAAACTAATCACATGGACTTATAGTTTTAAGAAAAATTGTTCTTCCTTTCTTCCTTCTAAAATTTAAATACATTGATAGTTGTTGCTATATGTTAACATATATGTTCTAGGATATGTTACATTGTGTGATTGTGAATTCGGTTAAAAATCCAACTTGGCAGAGTTGCAGACTCTTATGGACGAAATCAATCAAAAGTTTCCTGGTAATAATCTTTGCCCTTTCGACCTTTTATTTGTCCAAGTCATTCTAGCCTCTCAAACACCTTCAAGTCTTCAACATTCAAACATTGGCAATGTGCAATGTGGTTTGAGGACCACGGGTGCAATGTGGTTTCATTTGAGACTCTGAGACCGACCAAATAAAAGGAGAGAGATTTTTTTTTTTTTTATTTTTATTTTTATTTTTTTTAAATTAAATTTTTGTTACTTTAAATTACTCTTTTGACAAAGGAATGCTAACAAAAATATATTTATTTGGAGCAGTCTCATACTCTCATCCCCACATTGAACACTTCAGTTTGTTATTTATTTATTTTTGATTGGTAAGTCTATTTTTAAATGAGATTAGTAACTCTTTGATGCTGGCGGCAGGGGTGGATCCAGGATTGCCACTCAAGGGGCTGTCACAACTAACATATACCACAAATATCCAGGATTGCTACTCAAGGGGCTGCTACAACTAACATATACTACAAATATGTTTTTGAGAGGAATTATATACACTATTATAACTAGTATTTTTTTTTCGATGGAAAAGTTGGGTGTGTTGCAGCATACCCCCGCCCCCTATAGATCCGCCCCTGATTGGCGGGGTTTGAGCCTCATACCTCTGGTATCATCACCCAAAAGTTTTACCGACTTCGCTAATCGGCACCTGCAACTGAACACTTTGTTCCAAAGCTCCAATAGCAATGTTACAAGGAGAATGGAAAACTGATATTAATTAAACTCCATTTTCTTAACTTCAAATTCCGTTTTGAAATTGCAACTATACAGTTTTGAAACAAGAATCACATTGTCATTGAAAAATTGTGGTGAAGTGACATTTTTGTCACATATTACGAAAGTTGGTCCTTAGAAAAGCCGAGTACCATATTTATACGGTCAATCGTTTTGAAACACAGTTAGCATTTATCATTAACCACATTACCATATAGAGAATTCAAGAATCAAGATATACATATCTGAAAGATATTATTCTAGGTTTAAGCTTCATCCAAAATGTGTGACTCACCTATTCATCAGTTTTCTGCAATAATATACTTAGTGGGTCAGACCTGAAGCTTTTAGGGAAGGTCCAGTGTATGGTTCATTGCTCATTGCATAAACACTAATTTAACTGTATAGTTCAGAAGCAAATGTGGAGAAAAACTTGTGTTATCTGATAAGCCAGCTAGCAGCACAAGTTTAAAGACTTTTTTTTTAAGATGTGGGGATGGAGAGAGAGACTGAAAGAGAAAGAGAAAGGGGCATTGAATGCATTTCACAACTTCTTTGTACACGCTTTACCTGCTCACTACTTACTACTATTCACTTCCTACATTCTCTAATATTCCAGTCTTTATATTTGACCTTTTTGAAGTCATTCTCTTCTTCAAACTACCAAAAAAGAGTACAGAGTGCAAACAAAACTGTAGTCTCACTCACTCACTCACTCACTCCCTCTTTATACATTTTCAGAACGCTTCTTGTTTTCTGAAGCTAGCTTTTTCAGTCATGAATCCTACTCCATCAGTTGAAACAGTTGAACAAGGCTTTTTACAGCAGGTAAACCTTTTCAGCTTCTTTGTCATTGAGTTTTTGTGCATTTTCTGCAAATCATCATACTTTCTACTCAGTTCCAGGATATATGTGAGCTTTTTCTATTTACTTTTTAAAGAAACTTTTGGAGTGGCTTTATATTATTGTTGTAATGTTTAGGAAGATGGGGTTTCCATAAGAGGTAAGCAAAGTGCACATTGAAGTATCGAACCATAGGAAGGAAACGCAAAGTAGTGATGGATTAGTATTGTTGTTTTGTTTTTAAGAAAATACTTCCTTCCTTGTTTCTTTAGAATGCCTTAGGGATGAGTGGATGACCTCTTTTTCTGCTAAGAAGTTGTGAGTTTTGGTCAAGCATCCATTATATAAGTATACGGTATGCAGTAAATTAATTGGCTTAGATTTCCACCTTTTTTTCCCTGATAGGAATTTTAAATTAAATGTTTATGTATGGATAAATGAAATCCTGGTGAAATATATAATTTTCAATTTGATATTTAATCGAGCTTTGCAGCAAGGATAATATGGTTGTAATGTTTAGATGGATTTCTATAGACATATACATAGTGGTTCATAAGTTAGAGGTTTAGGGTTACAATGTATAATTTTTCGTTGGTTTGATTAAACTTAGTTATTAGATTTTGAGTGCTGAACTTGTCTGTTTTATCAAATAAGCTTCTCTACATTGTTAATCTATCCTATATTTGTGTTGTTTATTAAAACATTTTGTGTCTTGAACCAGAGTTTCAAGAAGCTTTCCCTCACATTGGCTTACCAAAGTCTTGGTGTGGTGTATGGTGATCTCAGTACCTCTCCTCTCTATGTCTACAAGACCGCCTTTTCTGGAAAGTTGAGCCTCCATGAGAACGATGAGGAAGTATATGGGGTGCTTTCTTTTATCTTTTGGACGTTAACTTTCATCCCTCTCTTCAAGTACATCTTCATCGTGATGTCAGCTGATGACAATGGCGAAGGTACCAATCTATCCTCTATCAAATCTTTGTACAGGTTACTCAAAATGAGAATCTATGTTGAGCATGTGCACAAACTAATGGCATTGTGCTGCAGTCTTGAGTCCCAAGGTTAAACACTTTTAACCATTAGAATAAAAGTAGCTTTACTGAGAATATGAGATATATAATCTTATTTCTGGAGAGGTTCTTGCCAAGACTAAAGACCTCAAATTGTGCTAAGGATGCTAGAATTTGAAACTTCAACTATTTAATTTCCAAGTGAAAGAAGGAAAATTAAACCTTCACATTTTGTATATAATGCAGGTGGCATTTTTGCACTGTATTCGCTGCTCTGCAGACATGCAAGACTTTGCATTCTACCCAATCAACAGGCAGCAGATGAAAAGTTGTCGTCGTATGGACTGGATGGATCAGCAGATACATGGCAGAGTTCTGTCCTGAAATCAGTTTTTGAGAAGCATCCAAATTTTCGTAATGGACTGTTAGTCTTTGTTCTCCTGGGGACATGCATGGCAATAGGAGATGGTGTACTCACCCCGGCGATTTCAGGTGACTATCTAATTATTTCTCAATCTTGCTGTTGTAAAATTGAAAGGGGTTTCTTTTGGTTAATATAGATTTCCCTGATTTAAAAGCTTGATGTCGTAGGAGTGGTTTATTGTTTCATGAGTTGTTTTAGATGCCACAGCTTTTGCAAAATTCTCCAATTTTTCTTTATGCTTTAAACTAATAAAAGATATCTGAATCAATCTCTCACAAAGTAAGAATCTCAACTTTGTTAGTATGGCTGCACCTCATTCTAGTTTTGAGGGGGTATGTTAGTATTTGCAACACGTTTGTTCCTTTACGACATATGCATACTGAAAAGAGATGTTAACTGCTTCCATTTCAGTTCTTTCAGCAGTTTCAGGAATTAGAATTAAAGCAACAGAACTTCATGAGAGTAAGTAATCCATTATCCCCTTCCTTTTCTTATCTTTATTTCTGGACTCAACTCTGTTAGTATGAATTAATATTTTTTTCTTCTTCTCCCCCAGATTATGTTGTGGCGATCTCATGTGTCCTTCTAGTGGGGCTCTTCTCTCTTCAACATTATGGGACACACAAAGTTGCCTTCTTATTTGCACCTATTGTCACTGCATGGCTTATATGTATTAGCGCCATTGGTATATATAACATATTCCAGTGGAATCCGTGTATATATCGTGCTCTTTCTCCGGCCTATATGTTTAGGTTTCTTAAAAGCACTGGAGTTGAAGGTTGGGTGTCACTTGGGGGAGTGGTTCTCTCCATTACAGGTGTCTTAAAACTTCATACATGATTTTTGAGTTGGTAGCATAATTCTCAATAGATAGGAAAGTTGTATAGGGACACTTGTCTGATCCCTAGAGAACAATCCATCTCAGGTGCGGAGACCATGTTTGCTGCTCTGGGTCATTTCTCTCCTGCTTCAATCAAGGTATATTCTTGTGGTAGTATGAATGTATGATCAGTAGCATTGACAATAAGCCTATAATACAAAGAGAGAAGCATGCTTCTCAAAGGTGAACTAACAGTTTATCTTCAAATGTCAGATCACTTTCACATTTCTAGTGTACCCCTGCTTGGTTCTTGCTTATATGGGTGAAGCTGCATTCCTTTCCAGACACCATGAAGATCTTCAGAGAAGCTTCTATAAAGCTATCCCAGGCAAGAAATACTGGAGAACCCCTTCATCTTACCCTGTATTCCACCTCTGTATTTAATTTCATTATCTCGCTATGCAGAACCTGTATTTTGGCCAGTATTCGTAGTTGCCACTCTTGCAGCAATAGTGGGAAGTCAGGCCGTTATATCCGCGACATTCTCTATGGTTAGCCAGTGCTGTGCACTGAACTGCTTCCCTCGCGTGAAGATTGTTCACACTTCTAGTAAAATATTTGGCCAGATATATATCCCAGAGATCAACTGGATTCTCATGTGCCTATGTTTAGCTGTGACGATTGGATTAAGAGACACAAACATGATGGGCCATGCTTATGGTGCGTACCTAAAGTAATCTTTAAAATGTTCCTTCTCTGTATTCATTTCTTTGGCGCATATGTTTTGTGAACTGAGGGCGACCATTTTTTTTGATTTGCAGGGCTTGCGGTGACAACAGTAATGTTTGTGACAACTTGCTTGATGAGTATGGTGATGATAATTGTGTGGAAGCAAAGTATTGCGGCTTGTGTGGCATTTTTAGTGTTTTTCGGGTCTATTGAGCTCTTGTACATCTCAGCATCCTTCGTCAAGGTTCCAGAAGGGGGGTGGATCCCTCTTGCATTGTCTTTGATAATCGTGGGCATCATGTATGTTTGGAATTATGGTACACTGAAGAAGCATCAATTTGATGTAGAGAACAAGGTTTCAATGAAGAGAATAGTGGCTTTAGGGCCTAGCCTTGGCATGGTCCGAGTCCCGGGTGTAGGACTAGTATACACCAATGTTGTGACAGGAGTGCCAGCTGTTTTCGGGCATTTTGTGACAAACTTGCCTGCATTCCACCAGGTCTTAGTGTTTGTGTGCATCAAATCTGTCCAAGTTCCTTATGTTGGAGAAACGGAACGTTTCCTCATAGGCAGGGTTGGTGCAAAAGAGTACGGCATGTTCCGGTGTATTGTCAGATATGGCTACAAGGATCTACAACAGGAAAATTATGATTTTGAGAATAGATTAGTAGATATGATTGTAAAATTTGTAGAGATGGAAGGAGAAGAAGACATGTTGGGTCCAATGACTAAAGCACGTGAGGAGTTTGAAACATCTGATGGTGACACCTTTGATTATCCAAGGCCCATGTTAACCTATCCAAATCATGGACTGAACATAGTGCAGTCTTTATCCAGTTCCCAAGTGTCAAAACCCGGGAATGAACTTGCAGAGAATTCTTTTTACAAAGAGGAGTCTGCTCAAATTCTGAAAGCTAAGGAGTGTGGAGTGGCTTACATTCTGGGTCACTCCTATGCAAAGGCAAAAAAGTCATCCTCCTTCCTCAAGAGATTTGCAATAAATGCCGTCTATGCTTTTCTATGCAAGAATTGTAGGGGGCCTGATGTTGTTCTAAGCGTGCCTCACACATCTTTGATGGAAGTCGGTATGGTCTACTATGTCTAACTTGTACAAGAAGTACCATTCTACAAAATGGCATTGCCTCTGTACTGCTTAATCAGCAGGGTCAAAAGGAGAAACTAATATGGCTATGACAAGATGGACTTCCTGGTTCTGAAAAGAAGGCCTGAGGTTCAGAACCATAAATATGATTAAGCTGCCTGACCACATACACTTCCTATATTTCATAGGTAAGCTCTCTGTTAGTGCACTTGTATGTATAGAATTATAGATGTAAAAAAAAGTAATAGAAAGAGGAAAAAGAGAGAAGGGAAAAGCCTAACATAGCTGAGCACTGTAGAAGGAAACTAGAAGTGATAAAATCCTAGAATTTTCTTTTAACGTGGATGATGAAATTTGGTTAACGTTTTTATTAGAATCTGGCAGTGGCCAGTGTATAGTATCAAAACCTTATTTTGCCTTTTTGTAATTGATGGTCGTATTGTTGGCCTTCATACTATGTCCGAGAGAATGAGGACCCCTCTCATCTGTGCGATTCTTTGGGATCTTAACAGAGAACTGAGGTAAGATTCTGATGGGTATTGCGATCATGGCGATGTACATATCACAGAATGCTTTCTAAATTGGATTACACTAGTATACCGTAAAACGGTGGAGCCGAACGTAGAAGAGGAAAGAGAAAAATGTATGAACCAAAAATGTACTCTGCGACTTTACATGTCCCACTGGAGCATAGTTAGTTCTTTGGTACACACCTTGAAACTGTTTACACACAAACGTGGCCTGAGATTTCTACCGGTCCACTCACCTCTCCTACTGAGATCTCCTCTTTTCTTTATTCTCTCCTCTTCTTATACTGCGGATCCTTCTCTGTTCCCCTCCGTTGGTTGCACTTTCCATCCAACATCCGTTGACCTTCCCTGTGGCCTCATGTGCACCTAGCATAATTAGGGTATTGCTAATGTGCTACCCTGCTGTCTGTCGTTCCGTCCTTATTATGCATCAGGGTTAGAAGACATGGAATCTTCTTTGGAGAGAGATGGGGTGTTTTAGTGTCAAGTGGAGAAAAAAGAAAATGTGTTCGTGATGAAGCGGACAGATGGACAAATGTGTTTAGGCGTCCCTAGCCCAAGACTCACTTCGTTCGGGATGGAAAAATCATTGATCAAATAGCAATTTCGTTTAGATTGAAGCCTGAATGGACCTTATTTGAAACTTCACCTTGTAAAACTGGTCAGTCCTGAGTGATTAAACGCTTACCTATTCTATATTTTTTTCGATAGAAAAGACATTTCCATTAATCACATCTGAAGAGAGCAGTGTCTACAAAGAGGGGTGGAGGAGGCCTACTGCCTACATATTTCATTTAAAATCAGAAAATAAACTGCTAAGATTTAAGATAGAATTGACAATGTTCAGAGATTGCCATTTTGATGGTGTCTTGTGGTCACTGATTGTGTCAATGACCTTCCTATTATCCCCTTGTACTAGGATATGATTCAGCTCCAGTCTTTGAGCTAATTTCAAAGCAACTTCGGAAGCCAAGAATTCAGCTTGTTCAACACTAATAGCTTGAAATTTTGAGTATGCAGCAGCCATAATCCGTCCATGTTGGTAGGGATGTCCAAACGGGTACCCTACCCGGCCCGAACCCGATTTTTAAAGGTTTTGAACGGAAAACGGGTTACCCGGCCCGCCCTATTCTTTGGTCAAGGGTCGGGTTCGGGTTCCCGGTGGAGAGGTATTTGTTAGATACATGTGACCAAACCCTACCCTAACCCTATATTTTCGCATTTTGCTTCGGGTTCTCTCATGAAACATCGGATTTGCGGTTTAGGGTTATTATCATGGTAAAACCCCAAATATATGAAATAAAAGAATATTAAATCTCTTCATCGAACGTCATTTTCGGTTATTAGATCTCATCCCGAAAAACTCTTTTCATCTAATTAATCAAAAGCCATCTTCTTTTATTGGATTTGATCTGCTTTAACTTTAACATCGTAAACCCAATAAATACCATCAAAGATTCAAAACACAAGGATTGCATTTTTGAAAAGCAAAAAAAGAAGAAAAGTAAACTCATAAAAGCAAAAATTCCAAGACAATAACTTCGATAAGATTGATGGTTTTGGGAGTTTAAAACACGTGGTGGTGTGAATCGACTTTGATTTGATGATAAGATTGATGGCTTTTGGGAGTTTCGGTTTGAACTTGTGGTGGTGTGAATCCGACTTTAACAAATAAGGAAGGATCGATTTGCTTTCGACCTTGGTGACCACATTTAGAAAGAGATATTTGAAAAGGTGCCGCAAATTTTCTCCATGTGAATGCAAACTTAGCAAAGACTATCAAACCCACCAATCTTGGGTTCATCATGAACGTGTGATTGGGTTGTCTTGTTCTTGGGAGTTGTTGGAGGAATAGAAGAAGAGTAAGTGGTAAATTCGGTTCAAAGGTAATTTGTCTTGAAGACCAAAAAAATTGTAAATAGTAATGAAAAAGTAAAAGTTTGTTGAAGATAAATAGATAATAAATGAAAATATAGTTGTTGGGAATTATGGTCCGGTTCGGGTTCGGGTTTTGGTGGGCATTTTACCCTATATAACCGGGTTTTGGGTTCGGTTCTGGAAAATCCTTGCGATATGGTTTAACGGCTTTTTAACCCTTTTAACGGGTTTAGGGCCAAATTATCGGGTCGGGTTCGGTCGGTCCGGTTTAGATAGTGTGACCAAACCCGACCCTATGTATTTCGTCCGGTTCGGGTTCGGGTTTTGTCTGCTCGGGCGTTCGTTTTCAATAAATATAACCATATAGCGGTTTTTTTCGGTTTTGGGCGGGTTTTTTATGCCCCATAATCGTTTCCAATGGACATCCCTACATGTTGGTCTCTACATATTGCTACTGCAGTTCCACTGTTTCTCAATCTAAGGAAAGAGGCATCAAAAGTAATTTTTTTGCTCCTGTATAGTCATCTGCTAGAGCATGTTGTAAGAATATTTGTATCAAACAGCAATTAGAGTAGAACGGATGAAATTAGATAGGACGAACAAATGAACAAACCAAGGGGGATATAATTCCCATATGATTTTGGTCAATCATCGATAAAGGATCATTAAAGGAAAGATTTCGCCTCTTCCACTAGTGCAGAAAAACTACAATGATGTCTTCTCCTCACAGGATTCAATGGTTATAGAAGGCTGGTTTTGCACTAATTAGATTCAATGGGTTCAATGGTCAATGGTTGCAAAACGTATATATACATCAGGAGGCTGTTTAGAGCCAATGAGAAGATTTACCAAGAGGTTGCTAACCCACTTAACATCATCACATGCCTTTTCTAAGGCGATTAGCTTGGATGATATCCAAGACACTCAATTTCCACCAAGTGTAAACACATCAACATTACTGGATCCAATTTATAACACATTACCCTTCCAACAATGATGGAAATCTACTAAATATAAGTCCATAATTAATAATTAATGACTCCGCTATAGTACTTGGATAATTTGACAATATACATCCAATATTTCTTATTGGGTTATCAACTCAGTATGTCATTAATGTAGGCAGTGTCATGTCTCACATATATAATCCATCAAATACAATAAGTTATCAATGATATTGACATATTTAGTATGAGAAACACAAATAGATTATTTTTCATAAGATGAATATTTGCCACAGGAGGTGTTAACACATGTTTACTATCATAATACCCATACTTTTCAATGAAAAATATTTATACTAAGTGTTATAACAACATAATGAGACTAACATGAGTTTTAATTCCTATATTCACCAGTCATTCAATTCTGTAATGCCTGAAATTTCCCTATACCATTCGGCCGGTCTGGTTTAAGGTACGTTGTGGGCTACAACCATATTTAAATGTCAACATCTTGACAACTGAATATAGCAGTTACAGAAATGAGATAAAACAACATAATTAACTATAATATCACTAATGACAGTCTATATGTGTCTCAATAGGAAATTCTCGATCTGTCTCATAAACATTCTCAATGCTAGCACGTACTCATGATATTAAATCATCTAAACAAAAATAGATTAACACATATATGTCTTACTTTACCCTAAAGAAAGTACATATCTTTATCAACATCGTTATTTTGATATCCACAAGACACCAACATACTGTCGAATTTCTCATGCCATTTATAAGCATTTGTATCAACTCATTCAAAGATTTAACTAAATTGTATACCTTAAGCGCATCACCTGGTACTACTTGGTACTGTAGTTCCTCAAGTTGATCCATATAATTTTCTTCATCAAGATTGTCGTACTACAATTTTTTTTTAGAAAGCCACTTGATGAATAAAATTGTGGATCACAACTACTCAACTAGAGTCTTTAGAATTCTGAAGAAGAAATTCTAGTTACATGAGCAAAGTTCCAAAATAGTATTAGTCTTGTATTTTGCAATACAACTATCACATTTTAACCTATATATCCCCCAAGAAGTAGATTAACTATCTCCCTTTAATGATTGTGTAAATTAAGAGGAGTTGTACCCTTAAAAAAAAGGACATTTCTCATAAATAGACAACATCTTTATAGGTTAATGAATCTTTTTTAAAAAACATGTAAACGTCATCACCATGAATGGTGGATGTACTCACTGATAGTCTTCCAAATTTCTTGTTAAGAAATTATGGGATTTTCTTTTTGTAGTTCATTATGAACATTCAACCACTCAATGCCAATTTCACAGAAAACACAATTTCAAATAAATTAACATATAAAACATTCAATAATAGTGTGGTATCTGCAAGATTGTTATCACTCATGACAACTGAAAACAAGCATCACTATTATGAGTTTAACCAATGAACATCTAATAGATAGTTCTAGGTCTCAAAAAATACATATTTTAGATTCATTCACAATAGCCTTGGTAAGGCACCCCCCCACATTTTGAAGCATTTTTTGGATAGGCCCAAGACTTTTCCATACTTTGTAGGTTAGTATCTTTCCAGTTATCTTGTGAGGTAAACAATGGTAAAATACTATTATGCATGTGAGTCATAACCCCCCACAGTTCAATATATGGTTACTCAACATAATCAAATTTACATGCAAAATACATTATACCACAAACACTAAAAGAAACTACAATAATAATATGCACTCTTATAACAAGAATATACGTTACCTAAGTCTATGATTATGGATCATATTAAACATAGTCATATTATGTTCATACTATCTATATGAAAGGAAATCCACAAATGATTCTAATGAATTGAATCTTAAGGAAAGATTTTTGTAGTAGAACAAAGGAGAGTGCTTTAATACGGCAATCAAAAGATAAGTCTTTTACAGATTTCACCCCTTCCACTGGTGTAGAAAGGCTACAATGACGTCTTCTCCTCACAGAATCCAATGGTTATATAAGGTTGGTTTTGCACTAATCAGACTTCTCTCTAGAACGGTGTAATAACTCTCTCTAGCGGCTGATAGTAAGAAGAGAAGGAGAAGCTAAGGTTTTGTTTGTACGAGATCTGTTTCTGTAAGTATATGTAATCTGGACGCACAGTCTTGGTTATATAGAGAGTCACAGTTGGTTTCCAAAAATAGAATAGGAAACCTACTAGAAACAGAAATCCGAAACTTGCTCCAAAATCAAAACAAGTTTAGGCAATAGCCAAGCCACTACCCACTAACAAGGTTAGTAGTGGCCAGGCAATGTGGGACTATATCTTCAATTCCAAGCACAAAAGTGGAGAGAACACTCAATGTTCTCCACCTCCACTTTTCTCACTCTTAAGTAGATTGAAATACAACAAAGAGATTCCAACACATGTTGCACTCCATCAGTGTCTTGTCTATGTGCTTCAGTTTCAGGTCCCAAATCTGAGTAAGCTGTAAGAGTGTTTTGCCAAGACATCTTGGCAGATTGCCAGATGTTTGACCATGCCATAGGTTTTCTCTCCATTTTTACTTTGTTTCCATGCATCCATATTTCATACAGAAGGATAGAACAATACATATTTCTTTCCCAAAACACATCTTCTAGACTAGTGTACCATTCCATCAGTAAATCTATAAATTGTCTGTACGTAGTAACAACCAACATATCAATATTCATGCATGCAAGAGAGGCAAACCAAACCACTTTGACCCATTCACAGTCCGCAGAAACCACATGAGGCATCCCCTTTAAATATCTTTTGAAGTAGGCAATCCCCTGTTGCCAAACCATTTACATACAACTTCCACATGAACTGTTGAACTTTAGCTACTACCTTAAGGTTCCAAATCCTCATGAGGGTGGTTGGGAGCTGGTTAGAGCAGGATCCAATGGTGGTTTCTTTACAGATGGCTGCATGTGCAGTTTTAACAGAAAAAACTCCATTTTTGCTGCCTAACCAGATGAGTTTATCACAAGAGACATTAGGTCTAATGATGGTAGATGAGATGAGGTGATGTATTGGGTTAGGAAACAAATCTCCTATCCTATTAAGATTCCAAGTCCTAGTACCAGGAAGGATGAGGTGGTTAACCTTAAAGTTCTGAAGGTTATGATCATGGTTCTGGGAATCTTGAAGTAAAATAGGTTTGTTATTTAGGGTTAACCAAGGGTCAGAAAGAATGGATATGGAGAACCCATCCCCAACAGCCCAGAGAATGTTATCTTGAAAGGTCTTGATATGTTGACATATACTCCTCTAGAAAAAAGAACAATCCTGCGGTAGATTATATAGATCCTTATGCTGCCACCATTTCCTATAGACTGTTTTGAGAAAACATGCCCAGAGAGATTGGTTGTCAGTATAGAGCCTCCATAGGTGCTTTGATCGAGAGCGCGCATGGCTGCATTCATATTTCTAGTTGTTCTGAAACTCAACCTCCCAATCTTTTTGTTAAACATAGTTTCTCCCAACTAACAGTGTGACAAGACTTACCTTGAGTACCGAGTTATCAGTTTTTTCCCCATAAATCTGAGTTATCAGTTTATCTCCAAATGTTTTAGTTATTAGCACAACATTTTTGAATCGGGACCTCCGTGGGCCAATGGAAGTCAATGAATGGCTCTCTAATGGCAGAGCCATTGGATGGTGTAGTACATGGTTGGTTCTGGGTAGTCAGCAAGGGTCCCGTAGCTAGTAAAGGTACTTGCTGCAATTACCTGAACAACCTTTCCATGTACGTTCTTGTGGAGAGAGTTGGGATGTGAATCGGGCTGCATTCTATACCAACTTATTCAACAGCAGCTTGCTGGTAAATCTAACTGTTAAATGGTTTCAGTTTTCTTTGCAGATTGCCTCTGCTACCAAAATTCTTTCTTATCAAAACGTTGATGTCCTAAACCCACAAAAGATTTGATTGGATTTGGCTTTATGAGTTTATGACATGACTTGAAAATCGAACATAACTATCGGCAAGTTGGGACTTCCATTTCAAACCCGGCCCTTAATGAAAAGTGAAACCTACGAACCTTCCAAAAATTCGTTATTTTCTTCACCGTCTGGTTATGACTTTTTGACGTGTAGTTTAATGATTTCTTTTTAGAACAACTGTTGCAAGAGATCAACAAGTTTCCACAGAACTTTACTATTCAAGTAAAAATTCTGTTTATTTAGGAGAACTAGTGGATCAGTGGATGTAATAATAATCCAACAAGTTGGTGTATAAGTGCATACTGCTATCCAATTGTAGTTCCGAGTTTTTATTGAGTTAAATGATGAAAACTAGACAATGTCGGCATCACTGCACATACCAAAACCATGTTAGTTTTCTTCGACGAAAATTTTATATGAATAAACTCTTTTGAACAAACCCTCTTGAACAACCTGATGTGGCAACTACAACACTCGTCAAGTTGCAAAACGGTTAAAAAAAAAAAAACCGAACTCAATCTTCATGGCGCATAACTCAAACACAGTTTTTATGGCGCGTAACCCCCATTCTCTCTCCCTATACCTTCAACCCTTTATCTTCATTGAACCATGTGTTGGCTTTATCCCTCATATGAGGAGGAAAGGATTTCATTATGTGTGGAAATGTCGAGGCGACGACCAGCGACCAGTTAATTTGACCAAAAGGCGATCAGCCCCATCATTGTAGAAGACTTCTAGTACTTTCAGCGCGACCCGTGCTCGACTTGGTCTTGCCCGAGGCGCGACCTGTGCCCAAGTTTATTTTCAGAAGAAATTGGGACCGCGAGTTTCCAATAAGAGTTAGAGTTTTTGGCAAAACCTAACACCCATAAAAACACACGGCCGACACAAAAAAGTCGAGAAAACCCAATCTTGAAAGCTATCAAGATTGAGAGATAACCTTTACGAGAGAGACAACCACCAGAAGAGATAAAAGAGTGATTTAGTAAGGTGAAGAGACTGAAAGGAGAGATTGTAATCTTCCTTCCCACTTTATAAATGACTAGCTCTTGTGGAAGTAGGCACCATTGGCCGAACCACGATATATCTTTGTGTTGTGGTATGCGTTTAATTCTGCTTTACATTATTATTTGTTGTTAATAGTTATTTAACAAGTTGGGCATGTTAGTATAGGTTGTAGTTGATATTTAGAATTTGTTTGGAGTTGAAGTGAGTTCAAATATAAGTTATCTGTGTAGTTGGGGAATCGATTGGTATTGGTATAAACCCCAACAAGTGGTATCGGAGCCTTGGTTAGATTAGCCTAGGGTGTTATCCAAATCTTGGTTGGAAGGTGTTTGACAAAATTCCTGAGAGAAAATTTGAGTTTAAATAACTTGTAGAAATGGACAAATCCGTGAACACTTGCATGACGAATTTGAATAGGAAGAACTACACCATCTGGAAAGCCAAGATGGAAGACTTGCTATACTGCAAGGACTTAGCACTACCCATTGAGAATGGGGAATAAAACCGAAAAAAAGATGAGGATTTTGAGTGGAAAAAGCTTGACAGAAAAGCAATTAGATACATTCGACAGTGGATTGACGACAATGTCTTTCACCATGTGTCTCAAGAGACTACAGCCTTCAGTTTGTGGAAGAAACTCGAAGACCTTTATGAGAGGAAGTCGGGTGGAAACAAAGTCTTTGGTCGTTAAAGTTTTTGAACCGCGGCGTACTAAGAAGGTTCTTCAATGTCTGGGCATCTTAACGAATTACAGAATACCATCAATTAGATGCATTTGATAAAGATTGATTTGGGAGACGAAGTTGAGACTTTGTTTCTATTAGGCTCTCTACTCGAAAGTTGGGAGACATTAGCAGTCTCTCTACATGGAGCAGCCAAGGATGGAATAGTTACCATGGAGATGGCTACCACGTCTTTGTTGAATGAGGAGACTAGAAGGAGTTCAAAAGGCAGCTCCTCTCACTCAGAGATCCTTTTCACAGAGAAACGGGGAGAGGTAAAAGTAGAAAACCATCTCGTTCTAGAGGTGATGACAGAAGTAAATCTAGGGGTGAATCTAGAACTCCTAAGGCAGAGAGAAAATGTTACTATTATGCCACCAATGGTCACTTCAGATATGAGTGCAGAACACTGAAGAGGGATGAAAAGAATAACTGTGTACATGAAGACATGGTGCAGAGGAACGAACACACAAGCGAGATATACCGCGACTAAGTCGATGACCCAGTGAGAATTGTGTTAGATTGTGGTGTGTCTTTGCCTTAGTACCTCATGTCGATATCTGAGTGGGTGATAGATCTGAGGAGCATCCTATCCGTCACACCGCCTGAGGGATTCTTCACTACCTACGGTATGTGGTGAATATGGTGAAGTGAGGATGGAGTAACGATGGCATCTCGAAGATTATAGGCATCGGAGATGTTCATGTAGAAACCAATGTCGGCTACACCTTGACACTCGAGGATGTAAGACATGTCCCCGACATCTGGTTAAGCTTTAATTTGGCCGGAAATTAGATGGCGATGGCTTTGTAAACTTCGTTTGGTAATCTGATATGGAAACCGAAAGCGAGAGGTTTCATTGTAGCGACCAGGAGGAAGAAAAATTGCTCTCTTTACAAAACACAGGCTAGTTTGTGCAAATCAGAAGTGAATGCGGCAGAAGAAGAAGCTTCCTCCGAACTGTGGCACAAGAGACTCTGTCATATGGAAATAAAAGGGATGGAAGTTCTTGCTAAGCAAAAGGCCTTGCCAGACATCAAAGGTACACATTTAAATACATGTACTCATTGTTTAGTAGGAAAGCAACACAGGGTGTCTTTCCAAAGATTCCCGTCTCACAGAAAGGACAATGTCCTTGAACTAGTGCCACTACACCATAATAGGATATTTGCAACACGCACCTTTTTTGATTTGCAACGCTTATTTAGCCTTAGTAAGTTTCCAACGTTAAATAAGCGTTGATAATGTTGTAAAGCGTTGCTTTATTTGGGTGAATTTCCGAAATTAATTGCTAACGCTTAAAAAGCGTTGGAGAAGTGTTACAAACTTAAAAATTTCGTGAAAAATTTCGAGAACAGAGGGAAACCAAAAATATCGAAATATAAAACATAATCTCTCTCTCTCTCTCTCTCTCTCTCTCTCCGCCGCATTATCTCAAGATCCCTAATCAAAGAAAACAAGAAATGGATTGTTGACATGCATCCTCGACCCAGAAATCATAATATTCTTTAGACCACATACTTGACATCCAACTCATTTCCTCCATATGGTATCGCGGTGTTGTTGTACAATAGATCCAAAAACAAAAAAAAACCTTCTAGATCCACAAAATTCGTCCTTAGTTGGTTTTTCGTCTCAACACATCCAAACAAACAAACCCCAAAGAAGCAAAACAGAAATTAACAACAGCTACAGGTAATTGTTTATTCTTTTGTTCTTCTTTGTTTCATTTGTGAATTGGCATGATATCGTTTTTCAAAAACCCAAATTGTTTTTGTGCGTTTTTTTATTAAATTGGGTTCGAAAATTGGCGAAAATCAATATTCTTTGAACTAATGTTCTGATTTTGTTATCTAATCACAATCAATTCCGGAATCTCATATAGTGATTATATTTGTTGAATACTACTTTCAACTCTTATTATGTTTAGTAACTATAATTTTTATGCAAATACTCTAGTGTTTGTCTTTTGAGCTGGTGATTAAACTTGATAGCTTTCCTATTTAATAAGCAGTTCAGTTTCCAAAACACTTGTTTAGGTTTGGGCTACTGGGACACTTGCCTTGGAAATATCATTACCTTTCACCGGGGGTTACTGTAAATCTGATTTTGTGCACACTCTTTAACATTGCTGAAAATTGGAAATGTAGGGTGGTGGTAGATCTTCTGCGAGGGAAACCATTGGTAGAGTTGCAGCTGGTGCTGTTGCAAAGATTATTCTTAGAGCATATGCTGGAACAGAGGTAGGTTTCTTATGCTTCTTTCATAATCATGTAAAGTACAGTGTTTGACAGAGTCAACAAAAATATGGATCCTTTGAACTTTCGCAACCTCAAACTATCTGAAGTGGTATCTCCTAATGGACGAAACAGTTATGAAAGGATAGACGGGGTAGGAGAGTTCCACCCTCTGTTACATCTACTATGCATGGGAAAGGGAAGAATGGATGGCAGCATGAGGTTGCGACAATTGATCATAGTTCTTCTCAGGGAGATGATGACAACAGAGACTGGATTCCCCTTTCAACGATGAATGATGAAGTGGAAGATAGAACTACAGGGCCTGCACTAGTGGTTCCATCACATGTTAGGAGTCATCAGATGCGAAACTATGTTCCAGCAGAAGTTAGTAGGTCAGAATCTGTGATACCTGTTACCTCTATGCTTGCGGGTTCTAGTTCGCGCCAAAGAGGGATGGATAATTCTGGGATGGTTCCTTTTGCATTTTACCTTCCTGGGTCACCAGTTCCCTTTCTGACGATGCTTCCGGTTTTTAATCTCCCTACCGAGAATGGAAATTCTGACGGTTCTACAAATAATTTTGATAGGGAGGAGACAATGGACAAAAGCCATAAAAACCAGTCAGATCAGAACTTTGATTCAGCAGAGAGTCTTGACCAGTCGGAGATCTTCAGTAGTTCTTGTTCTACAAAACATTCTGCTTCTGTGGACCCATCTGAGGAACCATGTGACCACAACACTGACATTCTTCATAGTAACTTTGCTAGTCATTGGCAAAATTTGCAATATGGAAGATTCTGCCAAAATCCACGCTATCATGGTCCTCCAATTTATCCTTCTCCTGTTATGGTACCCTTTACGTATTTACAGGGCCATATTCCATGGGAGGGTCCTGGAAGACCTGTTTCACCCAATGGCAATATCGTGAGTCACCTCATGAGTTATGACCCTCATCTCGTTTCTGTTGCACCATTTCAGCCTGGTTCCAATAGGCCAACCAGTGTATATCAGCGTTATGGTGATGAACTACCTAGGTATCGAAGCGGAACTGGGACTTACCTTCCAAATACTGTAAGATGAGAATATTTCTTGCAACCTTTCGTTGATCCAGTATGTACCTAATTGTAGTATCTTAAATATTTGGGCTATGTATCAGTTTAAGAAGTCTCATCATCTTTTGAATATGGCTGCAGTTTAGCATCTTAGTTCAGTTCAATTGGACAGGCATAAAATACTTGTGTGTGTGTGACAGAGAGGAGGAGGGGGGGAGTCTAAATGTGTTCCTTTACCGGTGTTAAATACGTCATTGCATGAATCGTTGGTTTAGAAAGAAGATGATTTTAAGCCATCTTTTCGTTCTCCGCCAAGTGCATTATATAATTTTTTGAGTCTCTATATTGTCTCCTTACGTAACCCAATAGAGAGATCTGATTTTGTTTGAACTTTTCGTAAGGTTTCTTTGAAAGACCGCCATTCTTCAAATAGCGAAAAACCAGGGTAGAAATTACAACCATGATCATAATGACCGTCATAGTGACAGAGAAGGAAACTGGAACAACAATATGAGATCCCGAGTAGACATTATGTTTAATGCGTTAATGCGTTAATTAGTTTCGCCATAAATTAATCGGGGTTAATTGTTTTATAGATTTCTTATACGATTGTTGGATGCCTTGCACATTAGAATGTTTTATCGACATGACCTCTTCCAATGTTTTATATATATATGTTGGAGTTCCTAGTGTACACTTATGGAGATGTTAGGTTCTTGTTGCTTGTGCTTTGATATTGTCGAGTGCGAGTAAATCAATCGTTTTAAATAGTTTAATTGGTCATCCCGTTTTTGTAAGTAGCCCACACCAACTCTATTCTTTTCGTTCAACATCATAACTCATACCTCTAGCCACTTTGTTCTCTTCTCATTTGGCGGTTTTGAAATGTGTCCATTCTTGACCAACGCGGAGAAAATGGTGTAACTCGAGCTCCCATCGGCATTGATTTGCAAAGAGATGGTTCTCTCAAACAAGCAAATAGTGTTGCAAATTGATAGTAAAAGCCCGACAAAGTTTCGCAAGTGAGTCTTCTTAACAAATCGAGGTAGATCTATTTTCTTTCATATTTATGATATTACGTCGTTCTTTTATGCAACTCGGCTTTGCGATATGTTTCTTATTGAGGAATGGATAAATTGATTCATGATGACAAGGGAAATGCTACTATTTCTAATGATGGTGCTACTATTATGAAACTTCTTGATGTTGTTCATCCTGGCCGCTAAGATTCTTGTTGATATTGCCAAGTCTCAAGAATCGAGGTATACAATAGAAAACAAATTTACTAATTTTAGTGATTGGTGACTAAAAGAGTGAAATTTTTATGCTAAAGTTTATATTTATCTTAGAGTGGGTTATGATGGTTGCATTACTACAACATTTAACAGCTTATACTTTAGAGAAGATAATGACCATTAACAAGGACATTGTCTCAGAAAAAGTTGAGAGGGTATCATTAATAATTGTATTGGTTAGGTTTTAGGGATAAATTTGGAATTCACTTGTAATTTTAATGACCGGATTTATTGTCTACAGGTGGGTGATGGAACCACTAGAGTAGTTCTTTTATGGTTGAGGATGGTGTCCACTCAAAGTCTTATAATGTAGTTTTCGAAATGGCCCAATTTGGTAAGGAATTTGGATCTTTTGGTTTGATTGGATGGATATGTTCATGAGAAATTGTTCTAGAAGCCATGAGTTTGCTACTTGTATTTCAAGCAATTAGCAAAATTAAGGAATTTGTTGCGAGTATAGAGGAGAAAAATATGGAAGAAAAGAAGAGTTTGTTGGCAAAGTGTGCTGCTACTACACTCTCTTCAAAGCTTTTTTTTTTTTTTTTTTGGAAAGACCTCACTCTCTTCAAATCTGATTGATGGTGAAAAAGAATTTTTAACATCTATGGTTGTGGACTCAGTTATTTCAATTGGCAACTATGATATATTGTTTATTGTATTATTGTATTCATTGTTTATTGTAGGTTTAGCTGGTCTCGCTACAAAATATGAGAAATTATTATTTTTTTATTAGCAACCCATCAGCAACGGTTTATAACCGTTACAAACGAATTTTAAATTATTATTTTTTAAATTAACTAACAACTTTGCAACGGTTACAAACCATTGGTAAAATTTTTAACAAATTACCAACGCTTAAAAAGCATTTGTGAAATAAAAAACCGTTGCAAAGGTTTTAAATATGTAATGTAAATAATTATAATAAGCGTTGAAAGTTCTCGTTTGTAACGCTTTTAATAAGCGTTGAAATTTCTTTTGGTAACGCTTTTAAGCAAAAAGGCCTTGTAATATTTCCAACACTTTACCCATGCCATATTTGCAATGCTTAAAAAGCGTTGCGAAAATTATTAGCAACGCTTTTTTGCCGTTGCAAATAGCCTCTTATGGTGTAGTGTGCACACAGACTTATGTGGTCCTATAAAAGTGAAGTCCTATGGGGGAACTTCATACTTCGTGACCTTCATTGATGATGCGTCAAGAAAGATATGGGCCTATAGTCTGAAGACCAAGGATGAAGTATTTGGCGTGTTTGAGAAATTCCACAGTATGGTGGAAAGAGAGACTGGGAAGTTGTTGAAGTGTGTTCGCTCAGATAATGGGGGTGAGTACATTGGGCCGTTTGAAGAGTATTGCCAGAGTCATGGGATTCGTCATGAGAAGACCGTTCCGAAGACACCGCAACAGAATGGAATAGTAGAGAGAATGAACCGTACCATTGTAGAGAGGATGAGATGCATGTTGTCTCACTCAAAGCCACCTAGAACCTACTGGGTAGAAGCAATGCGTACAGCCGTGCATGTTATCAACCTATCGCCGTCAAAGCCTCTAAATAGTGACTATCTAGAGAGAGTATGGTCAGGCAAAGATGTTGATTATGGATACTTGAGGGTATTTGGGTGCAGAGCATTTGTGCATATTCCGAAGGATGAGAGATCCAAGCTTGATGACAAAGCCAAGCGAAGGCATTTTTCCGGTTATGGAGATGAAAAGTTTGGTTACAAACTTTATGATCCGATTAACAAGAAGGTAATCCGAAGTCGAGATGTTGTGTTCCTGGAAGACCAAACCATAGCAGACTTTGAGGAGGGTGAAAAGCTACAGGTGTTCACCAATGATCTTGTTGATTCAGAACCAAAAGTTCCTACTGTGGAACGTGCAAAAGGCATTGAGAATGCAGAGAACCATGAGCCTGAAGCTCATGATGAGAATCCTATTGCTCATGATGGAATAGAACCTATTGGTATAGAAGATGCAGATGAGATGCATGAACCACCACCAGAGCAAGCAGAAGTGCATCCTCCTGAGGCACCAGCAGATGGGGCAAGGAGGTCAAACAGAGAGATACTAGCTTCAACTAGGTATCCACCACATACGTACGTGCTATTATCGGATGGTGGAGAACCTATGTACTATCAAGATGCACTTGAAGGTACAGACAAATAAAAATGGTTGAAAGCCATGCATGACGGGATAGATTCTTTGCATAAGAATCACACTTATGAGTTAGTTGAGAAACCGCAAGGATGAAAAATTCTCAAGAATAAGTGGATATACAAAATCAAGCATGAGGAGAACAATCCTCACCCAAGGCACAAAGCTCGCCTTGTTGTGAAGGGATTCGGTCAAAGAAAAGGGATTGCCTTTGATGAGATTTTCTCTCCTGTAGTAAAAATGACTTTTATCCGGGTGGTATTGGGTATGACCACAAGTATGAACCTAGAGGTTGAGCAGCTAGATGTTAAGACATCTTTTCTTCATGGAGACCTTGAAGAAGATGTCTACATGGACCAGCCAGAAAGGTTTGAGGTCAAAGGCAAGGAGCACCTAGTATGCAAGCTGATAAAAAGCTTGTATGGGTTGAAGCAAGCACTGAGGAAGTGGTACATAAAATTTGATTCCTTTATGGCCAAGCAAAGATACAAAAAGTTTGCTTCCAATCATTGTGTGTTTGTTCAGAGATTTTCAGATGGGGATTTCATAGTGCTGTATGTGGATGATATGTTGATAGTTGGCCCAAACATCAACAAGATATCCAAGCTGAAGAAAGACTTGAGTAAGTCCTTTGAGATGAAGGATTTGGGTCAAGCACAACATATACTTGGGATGTGGATCACTTGTGATAGAAAGAGTGGGAAATTGTGGCTTTCTCAAGAAAGCTACATTGAGAAGGTGTTGAAGAGATTCAACATGGATCAAGCGAAGCCAGTCAGTTGTCCGCTTGGTGGCCAGTTCCGCATGACCAAAGAGATGTGTCCAAAGGGTGAGCATGAGCAGAGTCAGATGGAAAAGATTCCTTATGCATCCATAGTGGGCAGCTTGATGTACGCAATGCTGTGTACAAGACCGGATATAGCTTTCGCCGTGGGAATTGTAAGCCAATTTTGTCAAATCCGGGGAAAGAGCATTGGGAAGGTGTTAAGTGGATATTGAGATATCTCAAAGGTACTTCCAAATCGTGTTTGTGCTTTGAGTGGAAGTAAGCCCTTACTTGAAGGCTACACTGATGTAGACAAGGCAGGTGATGTTGACTCGATGAAGTCCACCTCCGGTTATCTAGTTACTTTTGCAGGGGGAGCAGTTTCTTGGCAATCAAAGTTGCAAAAGTGTGTTGCCCTCTCCACTACAGAAGCCGAAGTATATTGCAGCTACTGAGTGTTGCAAAGAGTTGCTATGGATGAAGAGGTTCTTCGACGAACTAGGGCTAAAGCAGAAACAATTTGTAGTTCTATGTGACAGTCAGAGCGCCATCCATTTGAGCAAGAATCCGAGTTTTCATTCTAGATCCAAACACATACACGTGTGTTATCATTGGATTAGAGAAGTACTCAAAGACAAGCATTTGTGTATCGAGAAGATCCATACCGACAAGAACGGGTCGGATATGATGACCAAATTAAGTTTACCGAAAGGTAAGTTTGATATTTGTTGTGCTATTGTCGGAATGGCACCACACTCCTCCTGTTGATTTGGAAATTGCATGGAGGAAGCCCCCCTCACTGTTCGGGAGGGGGAGATTGTTGGCTTTTTCCCTTACATGAGAAGGAAAGGATTTCATTATGCGTGGAAATGTCAGAGCACGACCCGCACCCATGCCGTAGAAGTCTTCCAGTACTTTCAGTGCGACCCGCGCTTGACTTGGTCTTGCCCGAGGTGCGACCCGCGCCCAAGTATATTTTCAGGAGAAATGGGGACCGCGAGTTTCTAATAAGAGTTAGAGTTTTTGGCAAAACCTAACACCCAGAAAACACACGAGAGGCAGCACAAAAGTCAGAGAAAACCCAATCTTGAAAGCTATCAAGATTGAGAGATAACCTTTACAGAGAGACAACCTTGTAAAGAGATAATAGTGATTTAGTAAGGTGGGAGACTGAAAGGAGAGATTGTAATCTTCCTTCCCACTTTATAAATGACTAGCTCTTGTGGAAGTAGGCACCATTGGCCGAACCACGGTATATCTTTGTGTTGTGGTATGCATTTAATTCTGCTTTACATTATTATTTGTTGTTAATAGTTGTTTAGCGAGTTGGGCATGTTAGTATAGGTTGTAGTTGATATTTAGAATTTGTCTAGAGTTGAAGTGAGTTCAAATATAAGTTATCTGTGTAGTGGGGGAATCGATTGGTATTTGTATAAACCCCAACACCATGTGCGCCTCCAAATTTGTTAGCATCCTATTCCAAAAATAAATATTGCTCCAGTCGCCAGTAACCAAATCAATTAGCTTTATACATGATCATGAGTGATCATGAGTCGCCAAAGTAAATTCAAGAGTAGTTTTTCTACAAATTTTACTTTTAATTTTAATATAGTTTTTTTCATCATTAACGACATTGTTTTTAGAATTGGAATAGTCATTGTCGGATATTGATGTAGTGGTTGTCGTCGGAATTTAGTATAATGACTGTCGTCATTGTTGGATTTCAACACTATGATTGTAATTGATGTTGGAATTTTATAGTGATTTTGTAGCCGTTCTTGCCAAAATTTTATATCGTAATTGTCGTGGTTGCGTCTTATCTGTATGTGTTGGTGCTGGAAAGCTTCAAAATTCAAACTTTGTCAACTATTAAAGAACAAAACACTACTATTGCAAAACTAATACAATGATGAATCTACTACATTTTAACAAGAAGAAAAAAAATATAAGTGTACTAAACTTCTTCAATTTCCTCACTACCTTCTATCCCAATTTCCTCATAGTCTTCTTGGTATTTTAGATCAATGCTTGGAGATTCAATAGAAGGTTCAACGTCCATCCCTTATTTAATATTGAAATGACTATAGTAGTGTATAGGGATGTCAATGGGTTTCGATAACCGGATAACCGACCTGAACCAAACCGATAAAAAACGGTTTGGGTTTTGGTAATTTGGTTTGCCCTCCACCGACCCGAAACCGAACCGATAAGATATTGGTTTGGTTTCGGATTTGCCCTCCACCGAAACGACCCGAACTGATAAGATGACATTTTAGTAATATTTATGATTAATTTTGAATATGTTTATCAATTATGTGGTTGAAATTAATTGATTTAATTTAGGATTTAATTGATTTTATAGTTTTCGGTTCGGGTCGGTTCGATTTAGGATGAAATATATATTATTGGTTTGGTTCGGTTTCGGGTTCCTAATTTTCTTATCGGTTCGGGTTTGGATTTTCCAAAACCTAACCTAAATTGATCCATTGACAACCCTAGTAGTGTAGCTTAAGACAAAGATTGACGATCACATGTTTTTTACCTAAGAATTAAGAACATTTTCAAGATAAAATTTTTAGTGCAGAGATTGAAGTTTTAGCTCGAGAGAGATGAAAATTGGAGTGTACGCGCCAGCAAAGAAAACACTGTTATGAAATCCGTGAGCTTATATGGATGCCCACCATTGATATGTGTTATCATGATAATCCTCTATCTTGGTATTTATCCTGATAATATTTTATCTTGGTGTTTATCCTGATCATCCTCTATCTTACTGTTTATCCTGTTAATCCTTTACCTTAGAAAGGAGGTTACCTAGTTGTATATAAATGTAACCTCCTCCCATTCAGATTGACCTCAGTGAATAAGAATTCTCTCTATCTTATTCTCTCAATGATTCAATACATGTTAAGTTAGTGTGGTGTTCTCTCTAAATCGGTTTAATTCTAACACGTTATCAGCACGAGAGTCTCTAGCTTTGGATTAAAGGTATGTGTTTTACTTACGATTAATGGTATGTGTTTAACTTGTTATTATGAATTGTAATCGATACTGTTGAATTTAAATTCGTATTTTGGTATTAAATTCGTTACTGTCGAATTTAACTTTACCATTGGCCAGAAATTGCTCTTGCTAACTCTAACATTCTCGCTGCGTTGGTTGTTTCAATTTTTTAGCGTAAATATGCATTATTCTGCAGTTATCAGTATCAGAGTAACTTGTGGCAACTATATGCTCAGGTTAATTGTAAAATTTACTAAAATGGACGGAAATCGTTAGATTACTAAAATGGATGGGAAATACGCTGTAAGCATCACTTGCATAACAAGGGTTACAAAAAAAATTGTTAAATTATGTTTTTATACAAAAAAAAAAATAAGAAATTGCTTTGTTAGTACAAAGTGAAGTATGGATGAGACTGTGCAATTGATTGAATGACAGTCGATATTTACATGCTTTGAGCGGTGACATCATGATCACAAAGATGGAATTATTAGCATTATAAATTTGTAATTACTATTTGCTGTTAGATTAGTTTAGTTACATGGATTACGGTGCAATATTTTGAACATTGGAGCAACGTTTGGTTGGAGGAATTTCACTTCCTGGATTAGGTTGAGTTGGAATTATTAGAAAGTATTAGTTATTATTCTGTGATTATCTAATTATGTTAATTTATTTTATTATATGGTTTTCTCTATAAAGGTATGGATCGTGGAATGCATGATTGTGATAATAACTTATGTTTAGTCGACAATGCCACAACACACCACACAATACTGAAAAACCAAAAGTTTTTCTCAGAGTTGGTTTTTAATCCACAAAATATATCCACCATAGCGTGACCGATACAAATCATTGAAGGCTCTGGCAGAGCCCATATTATGTTACCAAATGGTACTCATATATTCATCAAAGAAGCATTGTTTTCAAGTAGTTCCAGAAGAAACTTACTTAGCTTTAAAGACATCAGAATGAATGGGTACCATATGGAAACCATAAGTGAAGAAAACAATGAATATTTATGCATCATCACTTGTGTGGGAAGCCAGAAGCTTACACTTGAAAAACTACGTACTTTCTCCTCGGGATTATACTATACCAAAATATTATATGTGGAATCACACTCCGTCATGAGCCAGAAGTTCAAATATGGGAAAAAACTCAAGCTAAGTCTAAAACTTAGTAATCCTAAAGCGTTAACTCTTTGGCATGATAGGTTAGGGCACCTTGGGATGAATATGTTAAAGAAAATAATAGATAACTCTAACGGGCATTCTTTAGCAAACCATTAGTTAATTTTTCCAAATGGATTTTTGTGTATACTGTGTTCATAAGGTAAACTCATCACGAGACCTTATTTCACTAAGATAACTTTAGAATCACCAACTTTCCTTCAACGGATACAAGGTGACATTTGTGGCCCTATAAATCCTCACAGTGGACCTTTTCGGTATTTCATAGTCCTCATTGATGCTTCCACACGTTGGACATATGTTAGCCTTCTTTCTTCTAGAAATATGGTTTTTGCTAGTCTATTGGCCCAAATCATTAAACTTAGAGCTCATTTTCCTGACCAATCTATTAAGTCTATAAGACTTGATAATGCTGCTGAGTTTACTTCTCAAGTTTTTGATAACTATTGTTCATCCATAGGGATAGATGTTGAGCATCCCGTTCCACATGTGCACACACAGAATGGTTTGGCTGAATCTCTTATTAAGCGTCTTCAACTTATAGCAAGGCCACTACTTATGCCATCTAGATTATTAGTTAGTGCTTGGGGACATGCTATCTTGCATGCATCAATGTTAATAAGGATTAGGCCTACAGCCTATCACAAATTTTCTCCTACACAACTTGTCACAGGTAATCCACCGAATATCTCATAATTGCGCAAGTTTGGATGTGCGGTTCAAGTCCCCATTCTACCACCTCATCGCACTAAGATGGGCCCCCAACGAAGGTTGGGGATTTATGTTGGTTTTGACTCGCCCTCTATTATTCGGTATCTAGAACCAATGACTAGAGATGTGTTTACTGCACACTTTGCAGATTGCCATTTTGATGAGACAGTATTCTTGCCGTTAGGGGGAGATATATAAGAAAGTTCTTGAAGAACGCCTTGTCCTAGTAGGACAACCTATTCCAGAAGAACGATGAGAATTGAAGTGGAATACTCCCACTTTGTCTCATCTAGATCCCATAACTCCTCAGTGTGAATATGAGGTTAGGAGAATATTGCATCTACAAGAAATTGCAAATAAATTGCTTGATGCATTCAATGATGCAGAAAAAGTGACTAGGTCACATGTTCCAGCTATAAATACACCTGCTAAGATTAATGTCCCCATTGGACAAAATTTGAATATAGCTGCAAATGAATTTGCTGCACGCCAGAAGCGTGGCAGACCTATAGGCTCCAAAGACTCGGCTCCTTCGGAAGAGGAGGTCCATTGAAAAATTATGCCCCAATAATACTCTAGAAGAAGTTGTGCAAAACACTCCAGAAGAGGTTATACACGAAATACCCACTTCTTCTAAAACCCCGGTAGAGGTTATGAACGAATTAACTATGGAAACCCCTTAAGAGGAACTGGTACCAGAAAATGATGAGATCTCAATATTCCATGCGTATTCGGGAGAAGTGTGGGACAGAAAGGATATGACCATCGATGACGTATTTACATATACGGTAGCTACTGAAATATCCAAGGGCAATGACAAAAATGAACCATGTAGTATAAAAGAATGTCGACAAAGATCTGATTGGCAAAAATGGGAAGTTGTCATCAAGGCAGAATTAGAGTCTCTCAATAAACGTGGTGTATTTGGACCTATAGTACAAACCCCAGAAGGTGTTAACCCTGTAGGTTACAAATGGGTGTTTGTTCGAAAACGAAACGAGAAAAATGAAATTTCTCGATATAAGGCACGCCTTGTGGCACAAGGTTTTATCAAAAACGGTGATTGATTATGAAGAAACATACTCTCTCTCTTATGGATACTACAACTTTCGATATCTAATAAGTTTAGCGGTTTCGAAAACTTAGATATGAGACTCATGGATGTAGTGATTTGCCTACTTGTATGGGGACATAGACAAAGATATTTACATGAAAATCCCTGAAGGATTTGGTTTGCCTGAAGCAAAATCAAGGAGTACGTACTCAATTAAACTAAGATGTTCATTGTATGGTTTGAAACAATCCGAAAGATTGTGGTACAATCATCTTAGTGAATATTTGTCTAAGGAAGGGTATGCAAACAATGCAATTTGCCCATGTGTCTTTATAAAGAAATCCTTAAATGGATTTGCAATACTAGCCGTTTATGTGGATGGCATAAATTTGATTGGAACTCTGGAAGAGCTCGAGATAACTGCTCAATACCTAAAGAAGGAATTTGAGATGAAAGACCTTGGGGAAACAAGACTAAACAAACTTTAGTGGCAACTTCCTCTAACCACTCTGAAATTTTAACTCTTCATGAAGCTAGTCGTGAATGTGCATGACTAAGGTTATTAATTGGGCATATTCGTAGTTCTTGTCAATTACCTTCTATAATAGGTGTTCCCATCATTATTTATGAGGATAATGCAGCTTGTATAGTCCAGATTCAAGAAGGATTTATAAAAGGAGACAGAACAAAACACATTGCGCCAAAATTCTTTTACACTCATCAACTTCAGAAGAAGAAGCAGATTAAGATCGAGCAAGTTCGTTCTAGCGATAACCTTGTTGATCTCTTCACTAAATTACTACCGAAGCATACATTTCAAAAGCTTGTATATGGGATCGGCATGCGCAGAGTTTACCACCAAGCCATATAAAGACTTGTCTTTATCAGGGGGAGTAATAAAACAGGGGGAGCATCCTGAAGAATGTGTCCCAAGACATATGCACTGTACTCTTTTATCTTATCTAGGTTTTATCCTATTGGGTTTTCTTAGTAAAGGTTTTAATGAGACAATATTAAGCAAGTCACAATGATTCTGAGTAATGTTATACTATTTTTCTTTCGTTTTGGTTTTTTTTTCACCACTGGGTTTTCCTTAGCAAGGTTTTAATGAGGTAACTGCCATTGGATAGTTATAGAACATCTAGAAAAATGCTACAAAAAATGCATCCACCATAATTTCCACAATAATGGTGGACATCCAAGGGGGAGTGTTATGAAATCCATGGGCTTATATGGATGCCCACCATTGATATGTGTTATCCTGATAATCCTCTATCTTGGTATTTATCCGGATCATCTTCTATCTTGGTGTTTATCCCGATCATCCTCTATCTTACTGTTTATCCTGTTAATCCTTTATCTTAGAAAGGAGGTTACCTAGTTGTATATAAAAGTAACCTCAATGAATAAGAATTCTCTCTATCTCATTCTCTCAATGATTCAATACATGTTAAGTTAGTGTGGTGTTCTCTCTAAATCGGTTTAATTAACAAACACAGTTTTTTTTAGGTGAACTGTTTTGGAATATGAGAAGTGTTGGTTTGAGAAGTAAAGGGCACGTTATGCTTGCCACGTCAGTTTGTTCTCTAGAGTTTGTTCAAAATTGTTTGTTCGCGTAGAAAAACTAAGTTTTCAAAGCTCTAGTTTGAACCTTTGAAGGAAAAACAGTGTAAATTTCTCTTATTTTCAGGAGAAGGAAATGTTTCTTCTAGGCTTCTAGCTATTACCTAGTGTGTGTTACTTAGAGAGCACCAATAATGCACAAAGATACCCATCCAGTGCCAATGTGATCTAAACAATGATCATCTTTTGGGACCCATAGATGGCTTCTGCCGATTAGAGTTCGCATGCCAATAAAACCCAATCTTTGGTTGATGATAGTACCATTTTCTTTTTTTGGTCAAGAAGTGAATTAGTGATAAGATGTTTAATAAAGCAAATAAATGGATTGTTCTAGACCCAGCGATTACCCTTCGGCATAGAGATTTTCACCTCGTCAAGTGGAAAGTGGCGTTGCTGTTGAGGTGGACTAAAGCAAAGGCAAATCTTCATAGATGTTATAGCATAGTAACTCTTTTTTTTTAAGCTCACGTATTCACGCTCTAGTAACACTGTAACACCGAAAAATGAACCCATAATGATCTACAACCAATTTAGTACAAAGACCCTGAAATGATATTCATTACGGTGAGTAGAGAAAGACATCCAAAACCATAACAGCCCCTTTACTTCCATGGTTGACTTGTGCACAGACGGTACATTCGCCGTTGTTTCGGGTCTTCCACAATATCCAAATCATAGAACAAGGAAATAAGTTCCAAATTTTGCGACTGAAACAGTTTCCACTCTTTTTTGGCCATTACCTAAACATCTCTTCTAACGAATCCACACGAGCAAGAACGGGGAAAGCCACTCCAAGCATCATCAAGGTTCACATTTGTAATGCGTAACAGCAATGTAAAAACAGATGAGGTATGTCCTCATCAATTGTGTTGCAAAAAAAACCTGTAGACTTTACTACCTCGGTGGATGAGATTTTCTTTGGTCAAAATTGATCCAAACAGGGCTTCCCAAAAGAAAATTCTGATCCAAGCATATTAACTCTTGTGTGTTGTACCATGTACTTATGTTAACGAATTGAGACTGTGTTGCTAGCGACGACATACATGTCACGCTTAATCGTTTTACACACAATTGCTTGGGTAGTAATTAAACAATACTATAGATTGAGGTTTTTCAGAAAAACTTAAAAAGGAAATAAGTTCTATTGTTAGTTCCTCAAAGTATAGGCTGAAATATCTAGGTACTGTGGACAGGTAATCATACAGTTTGCATTTTCGAAATTCTACATATACGGTTTTGTTGTTAGATCATCGAACTGACTTTAGATTCAGCTAAAAGAGGAAAGCTGCGCCAGGTTGGGTATAATGTGTTCAGCCGAACCGAAATATTTTAGTGATCAGGCCAACAAGTCAAGAACTACATGATTAGATGATGAAGCCTTCTTTATTAAACTACAACTTGTGTAGTACTGAAGGAATAGTGATTGATGGTGGTGGAACCATATATTCTTAACTTTGTTCGTAATCATCCACACAAAAGCCTTAGTCCTGGTGGTGTAGTGTACTACCATAAAGTTGAGGTGAAAGGTAGATAAGGCTAGAATATTCATTTGCCCAATTAGAGTTTTGTTTTTTTTGGTAAAGTGCCCAATTAGAGTTAAGTGGTTATCTTATCCAACCATCATCACCAATAAGTGAAAATTAACTACCATAATTTTCATAAATTATGTTTGGTTACACTTCTAAGCTGCCCCACCCATTTGTAACCACGACAAACGCATGAAAAATGTCATCATGGATCATGAGATACTTTCATATGTATTTGTATATAGTTATATATATACAACAAAGCCATCTACCTTAAACATTGTTGCCAAACATCTACCTTCCACTAGTGATGTAGATAATTTAGACTCAGGATTTAAGTTGGATATTGAGAAGTTAAGTTGTTCATGGAGAAATTCTCAAGGCTTGGTTGGTCTGAAGAGGCAGGTCAGTTTCAGTACCATGAAGTTAACAATGAACCATTTATACTTCCCTGGCCTGCTCAATCCTCTACTCCGAACTTTTTAGCTCAAGGGTATTATCCTTCGTCGTCCTCTGCATCTGTTGAAGATAGAGGTGCAACTGCTTCAAAGAGTCACAGTCAAGCTGAGAAGCGGCGCAGAGAGAGGATCAATGGACATCTCTCCACTCTCAGGCGTCTAGTTCCTCGCTCTGAAAAGGTAACATCAGACTCCCCCCCTCTTTTCAATGTGTTGTTTCTCAATTTTTATGAACTTAATTATGCTAGTGTATGTATTGAGAAAACAGTTTTAGTTAAATCCTGATCCACTGTGAAGCAAATCAGACAATCTAGTCTCGTGGAACATAACATTGTGGTCCTCGCTCCTCAGTAGACCGCATTAATGTTCCTGAATCTGTTGATAATTACAGATGTGGACTTACAGAGTTCACCACTAATGGATGTGTCGGCGAAAGGGTGTTTTGATATGCCAAGTTGATTAATCATCTTAAGCCAGCTTAATAATTGTTCAGACTTAGATTTGCTTGCTCTTGATCGACCTACCAACATGAATTGAACATCTGCAATTTGTGTAAGGGGTATAGAGACTGGTAGCATTCGCCATACAACTTATATATCAAGTAATCAAACACAACATTAGATGGCTATATAAGTTGTTTGTGTAACTTCTAATAAATAAGGGGTGAAAATTGCTGCGTCTGTATCTCTCTCTCTCTCTCCTTTTCTTTGCGCTTCGAGCATAGTCGATTGGTGCAGCTCCTTTTGTTTTTCTCCCTCTCACAAGGTGTATTTCTAGGTATATCTCTCTGTTTCCCTTTATTTTTTATTTGTGCTGTGTGTTCTTGTTTGTTCGCAATCCGGGTGCACAAGTTTGATATTCTCACAATCTCACCCATTTCATCTACAGAACACATTTAGGAACAGAGTTCTTTTAGTCTCGATTTTTCTACTCCAAGTTTTTACGTTTCGATTTTTGGTCCCAACTCCCAACCAACACTCTTATTCCATTTTATTCTTTACTACTGTGCTCATAACATCTGTGAGTTTCTTAAATTCTGCTCCAACCTTCCCCAGTAGAAGTACTTATTGACTTACATTAATCACTTAAATAACGAAAATGAGACTATTTCTACATAACATTTCTTGGTTTTTAATAAAATTTGTAGACTGGATGTCTGGATCCGATCTAGTCTACTCTCTTGAAATTTTATTGAGTTTCAACTTTCAAGTTTCAACACAACTGTTTTTCCAAATAAAAGTGAACCTTACTGTAAATGCATCTGCTATAGTCTATATTGAAGTAATCAAATTTTGGACACTACCTTCTTGAAGAAGTTGAGGAAGGTTCATAGTCAGTGTACTAAACGAATGTACGAGTGCCAATGAATTCAATATTCCGACTTAAATGCACTTTGTTGATGCAGTTGGACAAGGCTGCTTTATTAGGCAGTGTGATTAATCATGTAAAGGAACTTAAAAGAAAAGCAATGGAGGTTGGGAGAGTGTACACAGTCCCAACGGATGTTGACGAAGTTTTTGTTGATTGTGATAGTTCTGGAGATCGCATCAACAATGATAACAAAGATTGTATATTACTAAAGGCTTCTGTTTGTTGCGATGATCGACCAGAACTCTTCAGTGAGCTGATTCAAGCCGTCAAAGGTTTAAAATTAAGAACAGTAAAAGCAGATATTTCTACATTGGGTGGAAGAATTATAAATGTCATGATCCTATGCACTGAGGATAGTGAAGACATAGTCTGCTTAAGCTCTCTCAAGAAGTCTATTAAAGCGGTTTTGAGCAGCGTTGCTTCAGTATCGATGGCATCAGTTAGTGAATTTTCCAGCAAGAGGCAAAGGATGTTGTTGCCATCAAATTACTCACATTCGTCTGAGTGAACAATTTCCCCTTATATGTGACTATTACTTGTGGCTGATTTTTGGTTAATTAGTACCTTATTAACACATTTTTTTTTTTTTATAATCATTTCTTATTTATTATTATCAACAAGATGTTACATTAGCATTGTTCTCCTCCCGGCAATTTTCCAGCCATATTGGAGCTATACTTTCCCTACATTGATTATCTATTACAGAAAGTCTATTTCCAAAGGTGATTTAATCGGGCACTCATCAAATTGCATTGGGTAGCCTCCGGCCCAAGCCCGACAACTAAGTCCAACAACAATAGTCCAATACACCCCCCAACCTCAACGCATACCGGCTACCATTTTTTTCAAACATTTTTAGCCGGTATCATCTCTCTCGCGAGACTGAACCCTAAAAAAAAAAAAAAAACTTCGAGTTTTCTTTGTGTTCATACTTCGAGTGTGAACACTTTGAGTGTTGAGTTGTAAATCAACAATGAGAATTGAAGTTGGCGACTTCACCCAATTCGAGTTGTGTCCCGTTTGAGTATATACTCAAATTTGGTTGGGTTGATTAAACTTGATTATATTGATTAAATTTGATTGGGTGGAAGATTATGGTTGATTAAACTTGATTGGGATGGAAGATTGGGTTGATTAAACTTGATGATTTCAAACTTGATGTTTTTTTGGAGTTTGGGTGGAAGATTGGATTGATTAAACTTGAGTTCGAGTTTGCCCAAGCTTGATGAAGTCGTTTTCGAGTTTGAGTTCGAGTTAAGTGAAAGTTGATTTTTTAAAATGAACTCGTGACAAACAAATTGAATTTCTTAAGTCCAAACGACCCAGCTATGTCGCCCAAGAGAGTCCCCAAACGCCCCGCCATGTCGTCATAGAGACTGCTCAAACGACTTTGCCATATCGTCTAGCAAAAAACCAAGAGTTTTGTTTCAAATGACACGCACAGACTACTTGAGTGTACACTCAAACTACATGGTGAGGTCGTTTGAGTGTACATTCAAACTACATGGCGAGATCGTTTGAGTGTACACTCAAACGACATGGCGAGACCGTTTGAGTGTACACTCAAACGACTCGAGGGGTTCGTTATGGCGAGACCGGTTGGATTGGTTGTTGGGCCTAGGCTTTGATGGTAAACTTGTAATATATATATATATATATATATATATATATATATTTTTTTTTTTTTTTTGTCCCAATCCAATTTGATGAGTGCCCAATACAGGACCCTTTCCAAAACATCTTGTAAGAGCAAGTCCAATGGGGCCTATATGGGCTACTAAAGGCAAATATAGCACCCCAACCACAAAAATGTCATTCCAATGGGGCTGCTAAAAGGGTTTTAAATTTGGAAGGAGTCAAAAACCCAGCCAAAGTTAAGACATTCGCTAGCAGCTACAATAATAAGTTATAGGAGACGGACGGCATAGTTTCTGTCGTTTGTTGGTTATTTATGTACAGACGGTAGAAACTATGCCGTCTATCTCCAGTTTTAATTAAATAGACCGACGACAGATACTGTGCCGTTCGTACCTTCTTGACACTCAACACGATTTAGACTTAGCCAAATTTAACCAATTTTTCACTCACATGCATTTACTTGTCATCAAAACCTCATCCCTCAACTCCTCAACTATCAACTCTTCAACCACCAACCTCATTTCTTGTGTCAACTTTATAGACTACAAATTTCTCAACTTTGCCTTCACTCACACTTTTTGCATTACTATTCTCAACTTTGCAACATTTCTTCTCACATTCAGCATTATCAACTTTGCAACTTTTCTTCTCACATTCAAAATGACTTTTTCTTCTCGCTATGTTGAATCAAGCTCCTCATCCGAAGATGAGAACATGATGAATGACGATGAGAACATGTTCGTACCTATTTTCTTGTTATTGCAAGACATGCACAAAGCTACTCGTGATCATTGAGACTCAGTCCCTAGTAGAAAGTACATTTATCGTGATCGAATCGACGCTCGCTCACAATAGGATTATGAGGGATTATTTCGTGCAATACCCGAAGTATCCCCTTGATATCTTCCGTAGGAGGTTTAGGATGCACCGCCATCTCTTCCTCCGAATCTTGAAAGCCGTCTCCGACCATGACAAGTACTTCACATACAAGGTTGATGGCATTGGAAAGCCATATTTGACGGGTATGCAAAAGGTGGTTGCTTGCATTCGTTTGCTTGTATATGGGTGTGGTGCGGATGCATGGGATGAATACGTTCAAATCGCAAAGAGCACCCTTTTCGAAAGCTTGAGGCATTTTTGTGATGCCATGTTGGCGGTCTTCGAGGAAGAATATTTGAGGGCTCCAACGTCTACTTGCACAAGGTGAAAATCTTGGCTTCCCGGGTATGCTTGGAAGTTTGGATTGTATGCATTGGCAATGGGAAATGTGTCCTACGTTATGGCAAGGTACACATGTAGGACATAAGAAGAAACCTACAATCATTTTGGAAGCCGTTGCCAATCAAGACTTGTGGATTTGACACGTTTTTTTTTGGTATGGCGGGTTCAAACAACGACGTCAACGTACTTCAATGTTCTCACCTCTTTGACAATCTTATGTGTGGTGATGCTCTTCGTTGCAATTACACCGTGAATGACCGCCAATACAAAATAGGTTACTATCTAGTCGATGAGATTTATCCTAAATGGGCTACACTTGTACAAACAATCCCTCACCCAACAACTCAAATAGAGGGATTCTTTGCTAAGATGCAAGAAGGGTGTCGCAAAGATGTGGAACGTGCATTTGGTGTCTTACAAACTAGATGGGGGATAATCAAGAGGCCGGTGCGAATGTGGAGTAGGGAGGACATTAGTCGGATAATGAAGACGTGTATAATTTTACATAATATGATTGTCGAGGATGAACGAGAGATTGATATCAAAGATTGGCAAATTGACATGGATTGGGAGCCACCAGTCGCATTACATGTTCTTGGGAATCAAAATGAGGAAATTGCAAGAAAACTCAACACACTTCGTCACATTCAGAGCAGAAAAACTAATGTTCAACTAAGAGTTGACCTCATCAATCACCTTTGGCAATTTTGTGCGGATCATGTTAAGGAATGTAGTATGAGTATTTCTATGTTTGTAGTTTGAGTATTATCTATGTTTGACTTTATGTTGTTTCAAGACAATTCAAATTAAAATTGAAATTACAATATTGGAAATGAACTAACAACAACAATGGAAATAAAATAACTAAAACAACATTAAAATTAATCTAAGTAATAGAAGCACCACCCCCACTAGAAGCACCATCACCACTAGAAGCACCACTTGGAGTTCCAAACGTTCCACTCTCTCTCATTTGGCGAATTATCTCCATTTTCATCATCTTGAAGTATTCGGAAACTTTCGGCTCAAGAGTAGAAGTATCTTGTGCTAATATTTTGTTGTCTTCTTTTCACTTCTTGAGCACCATCATCTTCACCGTACCCTATCGGCGGCATTCGTCATTTGTGCCAAATACTTTTCCATCATCTTGTATTTCTCTCATCCTTTCTTTCTCACCCCTTGTTTCCAGTGGTCGTTTTTTCTTGGTTCCACTTCCACTTCCACCTCCACCTCCACCTCCACTTCCACCTTCACCTCCACTTCCATCCCCAACTTGTGTAAGAAACGGATCAATTGGAACGCCACCAAGAGTTGTCGACGGCGTTGTAGGTGTTAAAGGCACGACTTTGTCATCTACATCGAAAATGACGTTGGTCCATCTTGTTGATGTAGTTGTGGACCGACTCTTCAATTATTCATTTCATTTTGGGCTATCTTTGAGGAGGGCCCAACAATGCTTAAATTGAAAGTGTGTGTTATGAGCCAACATATATGTTGTTTTTGCCTCGACTAACCGATCTTGGATCGTTGTGCCACTTCTTACGGTCTTCTCCGAAGAGGAGATAATTCCCGCCCACCGGTTGCAAGTTTTTTGGATGTGTCCAAATCGAGTGGACACCGAATTCTTGCTTCTCTTGTTGTTTTCGCCAACTCTCTCGAAATTTCTCTAATATTCTCTCCCAATAGTGTGTGACTCGTTGCCCCGCACCAACAATTGGATCTTCATTAACATATATCCACGCTTTGCAAAGAGCCTCGTCTTCTTGAATTGAAAAATTGGCGGACCTTGTAGATTTATTTTCTTTTGATGTGGTTGCATGTTCATTTAGATCAATTGTTGTACTTGGAGTAGTGATTGTTGTAGTTGGAGTAGATAGAAATTGTATGAGAATTGAGAGCAAATGGTGAGAGAGTTGTGTGAAGTAGTTGTTATAAATTTGCAATTTTAGAAAAACTAGCCGTTTCTAGCCGTTGGGATGTCTGGACTAGATAGACAGCAGAGTCTATGCCGTCTGTTGCAATTTAACGTACAGACGGCATAAACTCTGCCGTCCGTATCTCGAACTTAACATCTACTAAAAGTCCCTATTGGACTGGTTTTTTGAATTTGGGCTGGCAAATTTGGCTGAGACTGCTAAAGGACCTATGTGGCACCTTTTAGCAGCCCATTATAATTGCTCCCCATTGGACTTGCTCTAACCAAGGTGGAGGCATAGCAAGCCATTCCACAAAAGTAGGGATAGATTTACAAAAAGAAGCAATCTGGTGTGCTACCTGAACCTGATTACCCGATCTATGCACCCATTTACAAGAAACAGTCCCAAAAGCGGACATAATAATTAATGCGTCTTCTAATAGGTCCAATCTAAGTTAGATTTTTGCTGCTTTATTAGGCAGTCGATTGCAGCTTTAGCATCCAGCTCAACTTCTAGTATTGGACGTTGGAACTGCGTATACCTTATTAACATAATAAGGATATAGGGATAAGGTAAGTACCTTATTAACACATAAGTAAGACCCTGTCCTGAAACACATCATATATATATGCTATATGCCTATATTTTTATGTCTAAAAGCATAATTACCTAGCTAGACATGCAACTACATATGGAAGCTCCCAATCCTTAAATTTCCAAATATCAACTAAGCTGGCTAAAAATTGATTACTTTTGTTTGCTTCACCTAGACTTCTAAATTCTAATTGCTTGGGCAGCAACTGTACGCAAACCGTTTAGTATGTGGCTCCTATTTGTATGGTTTTATATTGTTTTTCTTCATTTAATTACCACGACTTGATCCCCATGATGAACTCGTTAACAGACAACCACGCTACCACTCAACCAGTCACTCAGTCGTCAGTCAGGGCTTCAAGCAGGTCAGAGCAAGCCCGCGAGCATAATATAACCAAAAGGAATTTTGTTTTTTTTGGGGCTCAGCAGTAGCAGGTAAGGAGTGGACTGGGCACAGCGCCGAAGCACTTATCTTCGGCCTAGACTGGTCGGGTTTTGGAGAACTGGCCTGGAAACATTAAGTTGGGCCAAGTTAGATCAAGCCTTCAGGCAGTTGGGGACATGCTTACACCGTTGCCCTCAGGGCTCAGGCAGTTGAGTGTTGAGAAGCATTCTTACAATCTATACAGTACCGTTTACGGTCTTCTTCTTCCAGTCATCCATTGCGCTCCAGAATACGTTTGAAGAAGAATAAACATATGCATACCAGTCACCAGACACATATCAATACACTTCAAATCAAATAACGGTTAATACTGCTTTGGATAGCTTAACACGAACAACAACATCGCCACATCGGACTCCTATATCCACCTTTTGTTTTTTTTGGGTAGTCTACTCCTATATCCACCTGATCGTAAAGAACTGAAGATGATCAACTGAAAATTGGATTTGATTATCAGAGACAATTACCTTATACGATCAGACACTCCTCATCTATGTGGTATAAGAATATTACGTTGTGAAATCGAATTTTGTTTGCAAAATAAGTACAAAATGATTGTTATCTACATAGAAATGCCTTGGTTTTAAGATATATACCACAACTTCAGAAGTTCAGATGACGATATGAGAAATTCTCAGAAATGCCAATGTTTCAATATTCTAGTATGACACCCCGTCCCTTTTTTTTTTCCCGTTTTTTCTAGTATAATAATAATAATAATAGCTAAAACAAAATATATGATAACTATTAGTTAAGGATAAAAGCCCCGTAGGTGAATAAATAACTTTCATCCTTGTTTTTCAGTGGGGGTTTTTAAAAATAAAAAGGAGATTCTCACGTAGAGTTTTTGGGGAAAAAACACAGAGTTTTATACAGAGGAAAAAAAAAAGGGAGTTTTACTGAAAGAAGAAAAGGAAGATTTTTCTGATAGCTAGCTGATAGTCGGAGCGTACTACGGGTGAATAGATATATTATGTTTTTATAAAGTTCTCATTTACTGTATATTGCATAAGGATGGAAAAAATATGATTTTTACTGTTCACATACTGTTGTAAGATTCTGTTTTATATTGTATACTATTTAGTGTTAACTGCGTATATATCTTGACTATCGTTTGAAGAACCGTCTGTCTCTGGAAAACTTGTTCATATCCAGTGATAAAATGAGGGCAATAAATCGATTATAGTTGTTGTAAACAAATTTGTTGATTTATGTATTGGCTACGGGCTTTCGCGTTTTTGCCAAAAGAACCAAATCATCCTGTTTTGTTTTGTTTTGTTTTGTTTTGTTTTGTTTGGATGATTTGTTTTGTTTGAATTTTGTTGTGATGTTATACTGTTGGTTTGATGTTGATTGTTGATGATGGTTTGGGTGCTGGAGAGTGTGAGGTTGAAGCTTTGGAACAGGCGTTAATGGAGGTCGAAATATCGATCTAGTTTTGATGGAGGAATTGGTGACTCAATGAGTTGAGTTTTTGTGTTAATTAAAGTAGTAGGGGTTTTGATTTAGGTTAATTTTGGTTAGGTTGGAAGTGTGGGTGGATGGGAATTGGTGGTGGCTGATCGGTGGAGAGAGCTGCTGGCGCTGGTGAGGGAGACGACCCTTGGTTGGGTTTGAGATTGGGCCGAACCATTCATATTGTTGTTTGGGCCGAACCAACTAGTCTTGTTGGATGGCCGGTGGTGGCTGGAGGTGGAGGAGAGGTGCTGTGAGGAAGAAGAAGGTGAACAGTGAGTTTTGTTTGGGCATCAGGCAAGTGGGTTTGAGTGATTTTTTTGGATATTTACTTATGGGCTTAAGTTTAGATTGGGCTTGGGAAAGGCCAAGGGTTTTGGGCCTTAGTCTTTAGGTTTTTGGTTAGATTGATTTTAGGATTGGTTGACTTTGATTGTTGACCAGAGTTGACTTTGACTAGTTGATCAGAGTTGACTTTTAACTAGGATGATGATTTGGTTTATTAGGATAGGTCTAGGGCTATTAGCATGTTTGGCTTTAGGCTAAGACCTTTCTATATATACGTGTGTACGTGTATTAACTACTATGTGATATTTCAGTTTTTTATGATATATGACGTTATGACACTTAGACATCCATATAAAAATTAATAACGTGTAAACAAAAATACATGAAACAAGATATTCCTCCGTTCTCTGAAATAATATATGCAATAAAGTTCAATAATGCATAAACAAATTTACCGCACTCTTTTAGAACTCTCCACGCCTCAAGTTTTGGAAATGAGTTTTTATGACTGACGATGTCATATGCTAGGTGGACATTTATTGAATGTGCCATAAATGGCCCGTTAGCGTTATAAATGGGTATTTATTGACTGTGCCATGAATGACCCGTTGTTTGAATGTGCCATGAATGAACTAAGGTATTAAGCCTTGCTTGCGAGTTAGATGTATTCCTTGAGTGTACGGGAATGTAGGGTTGGGTATTCCTTGAATGTGACGGGAATGACCCAGGGCATTCATTGAATGTGCCATGAATGGTCCGTTAGTGATATGATAGGTATTCCTTGAATGTGGCGGGAATGACCTAAGGTATTCATTGAATGTGCCATGAATGACTGAGTTTTATGCCCAAAGAGACTGTGAAATATGTGTATGAAAGCCCAGATATGGCTATGATATTGTGGTATTTGGTGGGAGAGAGGCACACAGAAATGCGTGATTTGGCAAATGTGTGGAATGCAAATCGTGGAGTAGGTACTAAAGAGTGGGTGTATAAGAAAAGTAATTGATTAATTGATAAGAGAAATTGATTTGATTATGCGAGTGTGTTTGGGCTTACATTTGAATACCTATAGGATATCTACATATGTTATATAAAATTTATAACTTTCGTTTGCAGGAGGGTAGGACTTAATAATATTTTGTGCAAGGACGCGGTCCTACCCTTATACAGAAGTGGATATCGATAAGTTTTAATTCAATTACTTAGTTATTAAAACGAGTTATTATAATGAGTTAATATAATGGAAGTCTTGCTTGGGAAGAAACTATGCCGGTTGAAATGACGGAACTACCTATCTTCCAAGCAGAGAATGATTAAGATATGGGTACATATAAAGTGTTTGTTGGATGATTAAAGTCTGGAAATGAATTATGTTGTTAGTCTACTCATACCAAAGAAATTCCATTTTGTCGACCCATGTTTGCTTTATTTTGGCAAACGTGGGTGTGTTCTTGGGAACATATGTGGAAGGCAGTGGAACCACGACGTGTGATTTGGATTCTTGCCTGGAGCAGTCCGTTGGTTCTTTTATTAGGTCCGATTCTTATTGGAAGGATGTAATAACATAGTTTACATTTTTTTAGCATGACATGAGAACATGGTAGTGAAGACTTTTATTCTTAGAGTTTGTTTGATATTTTGTTTTGACGGAAGATAGCTTAATAAAGTGATGGTGGAAAATTCTTGGGTTTATTCTTTTATGATGTGGGTTTTAGGTTTTGGCATGTGTTGTATCCACCCCGTCATAGCCTGGGTTTTTAGACAATTGAACATAGCGATAATGTTTAAGATATTTATATTTAAAATATTCATTTTGTAATTGTTTAGAAATTCGGGTTGTGACATCTAGGGTAACAAATTTTAGGTGTGTACATCAGTTTGACCAAATGACAAGTCATTATATATAGATTAAGACTCGACAGCCCCGATCTTAGACGGACTTCGCATACGAGATATGAGAGAGATACATTTTTTTTAGTTAGTAGGGTCCATAGCTCCACTTTAATAAATAAATAAATAATAGAACAAAAAAAAAATCAAAAAAGAAGGGTGATTTTGGACACACCCATAAAAACACTCCCGCCTAACTTTAAAATAAATAAATAAATAAAATTATTTAAGACATATTTAGGTTCCTAAATTACATTTTTTTTATTAGGCGTACCCAAGACAAAACAAGTCATTTACTTATTCTTCTTTCTTTAAAAATAAAATAAAAAATGTTCTTGAATTCTTCTCCAATAATTTATCTCGCTCTCTAACAACATTTCTCTCACCAATAAGCATGATTACAAATCAACAACTAATTATTTTGAATTATGAAGTGCAAGATTACAAAGCCGTATATTATTGTTGTTGTTGTTTTTTTTACCCCTATTGGAAATACCCCAAATGAATTTGGGAGATATTATTGGATTGAAGCGGTTATTGGGTATGGCAAAAACTTTAGTTAGTTATGGGGTATGGGATAAGTTTTATGGGTGTGTCCAAGATCACCCAAAAAGAATACTGAAAAAAAAAAATCCACGTATCACAGCCCATTCTCCTCATTCAACACTTTGTCTCCCACCCTTTATTCTCCAATTGTAATTCGATCTCCTCTCTTTTGTACTCCAATCTTCATAAAACCCCACAAACCAAATTAAAGTTGCTTCTTTCTTCTTTGAATCATAATATTTGAGAAGTTAATGGTGTAATTGTTGTCTGAGGAATTTGTGTGAGGATAGAACATTGTGGCAGGCAAGGCGATGATGATTTTACCGCGTATAATCGACACATAATTTTTTGCTTCTTGGTTGGAGTTGGTGAGTTTTTAGCCTCTTTTGAAATGAGGATTGAATTTATGAAAAATTGTGTTTTAGTTTACAGAACTTTTTGTTGATTTATGCTATGAATATATGTTAGATGTGGTTTAATTGGATTTAGAACTAGCTAGAGTTTTTGAGTTGGTTGTGATTTTGGGGATTTAGAACCCTAAGTGAAATTGACACGTGCATCGTAAGACAAGATAACTAGAATCTAAGACATTATAAGTAGCCCCCTCAGGTCAATATAGAAAACGGTTTTTGTGTTCATTAAGTAGTTAGATTCAAATTTAAAGTAAGAGTTCTAGGAACACGACCGTGCATCCAATGACAAGATAACTAGAATCTAAGACATTATGCGTATCGACACATAATTTTTGGTACTGTGTGTTATTTTTCATTATGGAATTTAGCTTAAACGGTAGAGCGCTTGAGAACACTAGTGGATCTCCACTACATCTTAAGAGATGGTGGTTCGAGTCCATCAATATCCATTAGTGCTAGTGGGTTGCTGCGGATGCAATGTGTTGATTGTGATCCTATGATAAGCGTCAAGTTTTGCATCATATTGCATGTTTATTGTAGGATGGTAGTAGGATTGCATGGCTAAGATTTTGATCATTGATCCCTTTTACGACAAATATTCTAGTCTCTTTGCTTTATAATATTAATTTTTTTTCTTGAGTTGTTTCGAACTTCTAAGTAGAAAATATTACACTGTCAACAAGTGTTTTCCATATGTTTGTTGTGGCAAGGTTAATAGTTGATATTCAATTTTACTTTTTTGTTGTTGTGATTATGTGACTTACAAATAAGTTTTGCTATATGGTTCAATAATTAATACTAAATTTTGGTTTCAAGTTTGTGTTTTAGGATTAGTGGTTATGCAGATAATTTGGGTCTCTTTGATTCAATGTATTCGGTAAGTTCTATTGTTGTGAAATGTGATCCAATCAAGCAACATGAATACAGCCTAGAAAGCAGGTATCGTATGTCGAATAATTCTAGTGGAAGCATCTTGTAAAGAGTACACCTACCATGTTCCATCTATTTAGCTCTTTCAATGGTAAGTAGAAAATATTTAAGAACATAATTTTCCTAACTGCACCAAATAGTATAGCCCAAATTCATTACTGTCTCAAGTGCTAAATTTGTCCAGACTAAAACCATAATACAAAGTCAGGAGTTCAGAAACTCAAAATAAAATCCTTCTGCACTACAAGGAAAATGAACTACAATTTGATAGACAATCAGGGAAAGTCGCTGTAAGTACCTTCCATTCCACACTATAGTACACGTGTCCACATACCAGGTCGTCCTCTTTCAACTCGTACCCACGATCCAACACCCAGGTCGTCCATAGCGTCAGTTACAGCCATTTATGGAAGCAAATCAACAAGCACAATCTTGGAGCTCAATCAACGCCACAATCAAGGAGACATTAACTTTGTAACAGCAGAATAATAGCGAATCATCAAGATAGTACACAAGGTGGATCTACACTTCATAACGGTCCAGAGCAAATATGAAAAGTTAGCTCAAACATCTATAAATAGAGAGAGATGAACTACGTAAAGCTTGATTCAAGTTTACCCCAAGAAACTTGATACGTAGGCAACTCTTATCCCAAGAAGAGTGCAGCCATTCCCAATCCAACACATCATCAGGTCGTAGACCCAAATTAAGTAACATCTATATTGGCGCCGTCTGCCGGTTCGTTCTCTTGAGAAAATACACATACCATTTTCTTAAGCCCACGAAGCTAGTCACAACAAGCCACCATGGAAGCACAACTACAAGCATTAGCAGATCAGATGAAAACGTTACAGGAGTCATTCATAACACTTCAACAAGAGAACTGGACGATGTGCGAACAAGCCACCTCCAACAACAACAACGACACTCCAGATGCAGTGGAGAACAACGCCGTCACAACCTTCACCACCACCACCACAAACAAAAGGTTAGAAAACTTCGAACAAAGATTGGAAAAGTCGAATGACAAGGCCAGCGCGCTCCAAATCGCTCAGAAGATCCTCCAGACGTACAAGGCGTCACCATTCACATCTGAAATCAGAGACAAGCAGCCTCCATCAGAGTTCATCTAACCAAAATTCCCGCTGTACGACGACAGCTCATGTCCAGGCCAGCACGTAGCTCGTTTCACCAAGATCCTCACCTTATACAGCGCTGCAGAGTACGATTACTTGAAGTGCAAACTCTTTTCAACCAGCCTGAAAGACGGAGCTTTGGAATGGTTTTACACGCTCGCTCTTGATTCTATCAGCAACTTCGACAAGCTAGCTGAGTCGTTCGCATTAGAGTTCGTCCACAACAGGAAGAAGCAAGCCGACCTGGACTCCCTGTTTCAGTTCAAGCAAGCACATGGCGAGAGGATCCACGCCTTCCTAAGACGTTTCAAAAAGGAACTCCTCTCAATGGAGCCAGGCCTAAAGGACAGTTTTGGAACTTCAGCTTTCACGAACGCTCTCTTGGAAGACTCCGACCTAGCAGGATCTCTGATGCACAACAAACTAGAACGCTTAGACGACCTGTACCACCGAATTGACAAGTACATCAAGTATGAAGAATGGCTCACCTAGCGCAAAGGAAAAGAAGTCCTCGCAGTAAGCGACAAGCGAGGACCCAAAGAAAACAACCACTATTCAGGCAACAATAGCAACAACAACAGCACTAACAATTACAATAAGGGCTCCAGCTCCAACAAACCCTCTTACACAAAAAGGGAATTCTCCAACTTCTCCAGGACACCCAGCCAAATCCTGAAGAAGATATATACAACACCATACTTTAAGCCCAACATCAACAAAGTGATCGCCATACCAGAACGTCCATACTGCCATTTTCACAAGCTCTATCATCATGACACTAATGAATGTTGGAGCCTCAAGCAGTACCTCCAAGACTTAGTGGAGGAAGGCAAATTGAAAGAGTTCCTGCCAGAACGCGACCTAAGGCACAAGTTGGATGCCAAACGCCACAGAAGCAGGAGTCGCTGCAATGAACGACCTGCCAACAACAGAAGAAGGAGCAGAGTAGCCCAACGATCTAAATCTCCAGGTCAGTCAAGGCACAACAAGAGACAACACTCCTCCGACCACGATGAGGAGAAAGTAATCAACATGATTACAGACACCTCAAACGACAAAACCTCAGGTCGGGAGAAGCGCAGAAGAGTAGGAGCGCTTAAAGAAATTTACCACCTCTCACACAAAGCTGATCAGATGATCAATCCCACCAACCCTCAAACAACAACATCAATTTCATTTACTAAAGAGGATCTAGACAAGGTGTGCCAACCCCACAATGATGCCCTGGTAGTGCACATCAAAATCAATGGGTGGACAGTCAAAAGAGTCCATCGATCCAGGCAGCTCGTGCAACATACTTTTCTATCAAACTTACAAGGACATGCACCTGCCAGACTCGGTGATGATAGAGTCAAATGCACCACTGTCACACCCCGAATTTCGACAGAATTCGAAAAAACAATATTTGTTCCCGACTCTTCGATTTTTGAGGTGTGATGCACTCTCACCTCCCAAAAACCCATAATCAGTTTAAATACGCGGATAATTAAAACCAATAAAAAAATTTAAGATAAACAAAAGTCCTCTTCATTTCCCAAGAACTCACAAATATGATTAAATTACAAATCTCCTTTCAACCCTATTTACTTATAATTACAATTGAAAATACAAAACCACATGTGTCTCAACTAAAATCAATTACACCTTAAGGAAAAACAAAACATATCCTGAATGTGACGTTAATGCAAACCACAAGCAGCAACCAATCTTCTTCAACACTAATCATGTCAAGACTTATCACCTATGTTCATTTAATGAACACACCCGATAAGCAAACATGCAAATCGGGTCAGCATTATAAACAATGCTGGTGTAAGTAGCCCTAAAATACAAATTATACACAATCTATAAGGCATTTAGTTCCTCCACCGAGGTGCCTTAACATCCAACGAATAATACAATATTCTTATTTACACTAATTAAGGCAGGTAGTTCCTCCACTGAGGCACCTTAGCCTCCAATTCATTAATAGTAAGGCATTTAGTTCCTCCACCGAGGCGCCTTAGCTTCAAACCGTACTATATCAACTATATCTAATAATCAAATAATAAACATAAACTTACTCTTTACTTACACTAGTATAGGCCAAATCACAGAGTGGGTCGCACCTGCATAACTAATCAATTCAACCCACCATTTCTGGCAAAACCTTGTGAATGCAACCTAAGTTACAATAGAACAAGCATATCATAAACCTAATTCCAAACATCTCATTTGAACCAACAAGAACCATCTTAAAGACTAATTTCACAACCACCATAAATAATTTATTATCGATTTAACGTACGCTTCGATATATCGTCACAATTATTGTTTATAGTTTCTTCAAGTGTCTCTAGAATCACGTCGTCTCTATGTTTTACCTAGTTTCCTTGGCTACTACAATCGCTACCCAACGCCGAACATGTACATCCACATGCCTCCCCTCACATAATGAACCACTCCGTGCATAGTTACCCTAAGCGGGATATCGCATACTAGGTAACCATCACACGAAAGCCATTATGTGAGTATTGCCACTATTCAGCATACAATATCGCGCGTCTCGTTCTAATTTTGCGAACGGAATAATCAAACCACTATTCGGCTACGCCAGAAGGGCCATTCAGATTTACTGAAACGCCAGAAGGGCCAATCAAATTACTTATGCCAGAAGGGCCATTCAGATTCACTGAAACGCCAGAAGGGCCAATCATATCACATACGCCCATCACAAGGGCCAAATCACATGAGTTGTGGTAGCTAGGTTCTAGGATTTTCGTTATGTAATTTATTCAGGTGTCATACATTTGTATCTCATAATCATTCCACCATATCACGTGCATGTCAAATACATTATTGCACTAAGCCAAATATATTTAGAGAATTATCTCAATACATCTCATAACAACTTTCCTTCTTTCACGTGCCAATTAATTATTGCACTAAACCACAATCCCGTAGGAAATATCCACAAATATTATACTACCTCATAGTAGCATCTCACAAAAATGATAATGGAGAGTTTACCTTTATTTCTCCCAAAAATATTGCATTTAATAGATATCCTAACATATGATATCATTTAACCGAACAACAATTTCAACATACCACATAATGTCACAATAGCTCCAAACGTACCGCATAACATTTTTATAGCATTTTAGGAATATTAGGTCTCCTAAAATTTCTATATCGTCACGTGTCAAAAATACACAATATCAACGTCAAATCTTTCTTAGATAATGACAACCAAATTTATACAAGCTTCCATAACATTTTAGCATTTGATTTGTCCATACAATTTACAACATAAAACGTAGCACAATTCAACAATCAAAAGTCCACAATCAAAGTCCGAAACCAAAACCCAAAAGTCTAAATATTTAAAGATCCCATTGGATCTATTTTAATTTATATGGACCGGTCCCAAAACAAACTTGAAACTGGCCCAAAGAAAGCAAATTGGTTTCGGCCCAAGCCAACAAAAAAATGAAACTTAAACTGGCCCAAAACTTTAATTGGTTCGGCCCACAAACTACTAAAATGAAATTGGCCCCAAAACAAACTAAACTAATTTTTGGCCCAAGGCCCAACCAAACAATCTAACTCAGTTCCGGCCCAACAACTAACAAAGGGTTAGGCCCAATCCCAACCGACCAACAGGTTGCCTCCCTCAGCTCACCAGCAACCTCTCCTCCACCACTTCCACCGATCCACCACCATCAACTACCCACATTTGACCCCTCAAAACCCAGTGGTTTTAACCCTCATGAAAACCCCCTTCTATCGATACCACCATAACCCGATTCCCCTTATAGCCAAAACTCAACCCCGACCGCCATTAACGAGTCTTCAAGCTCCCAATAGCCCCCATTCGACAACCCTCACACACACTACACTACCCCACTACAACCAATCATAAATCAACCAACACAATCAACAGAATAACAGTTCAAAATATTTTACAGGATTATGTTTGGGCGAGCCACCATTAACACGTCCTTCAAGCTTTGAACTCACTCAAACCAGCGTCAATACCACATACCCAACACTTCACCACAACCACCTAACATCATTCAATCATAACCACCTCAGTAAGGGTTCAAAACCACAACCAGGAGAGTTCAAATACTAGACCTGACCGATTATTTCTTTTGGGCTCGGTGATGCCATTAACGGCCCATCAAGCTTCGACAGTTCAATGTCGATTTCCGAGTCTCAACAGAGTTTCAACAGACAGTTTAACCAATTTTAACAACGATAAGACGAATAATAATAATAGAATAATGAGCCGAAAATATGAGTAGAAACCTTGAACAGTAAAGTTAGACGTGAAATAGAAAACTAATCTACTCACATTAATCCAAAGCTCCACGAATCCCTCATAGACCGAATTGTTGCTGTCACACCCCGAATTTCGACAGAATTTGGAAAAACAATATTTGTTCTCGACTTTTCAATTTTCGAGGTGTGATGCACTCTCAACTCCCAAAAACCCATAAACAGTTTAAATATGCGGATAATTAAAAACCAATAAAAATTTTCAAATAAACAAAAGTCCTCTTCATTACAAAAATTCACAAATATGATTAAATTACAAATTTTCTTTTCAACCCTCTTTAATTATAATTACAACTGAAAATATAAAACAACATTTGTCTCAACTGAAAATTTATTACACCTTAAGGGAAAACAAAACATATCCTGAATGCCAAGTATATTCTATACTTACCGCATTTCATGCTCAATTACAGAGTGGGTTGTCTCTTCACAAGTAATTAGTTTGACCCACCCTTCTGCAAAACCATATCTGATCATATATTTAAAGATATATCATTAACCAACATATTACCATAATTATATTATTTAAGGGTTTCTTTCATGTCCCTAAAATCACATCAATATATCTATGTCTTTACCTAGTTTTCCCTGCCTACCAGTTTTCTGCTACCACAATTGGCGCTTAACATGTACATCCACATGTCTCCCCTCACATAATGAACCACTCCGGTGTGTAGCTACCCTAAAGCGGGATATCGCGATACCGGTAACCCTCACACCTAAAGCTATTATGTGAGTCTGCCACTATTCGCATAAAATATCGTCGCGTCTCGTTCTAAATTTCGCGACGGAATAATCAAGCCACCATTCGGCTCGCCCGGAAGGGCCATTCACTTCACTGAAACGCTAGAAGGGCCAATCACATTACTTACGCCCGAAGGGCCATTCAGATTCACTAAAACGCCGAAGGCCAATCATATCATATCACATCGCCATCACTAGGGCCAAATCACATGAGTTGTGGTACCTAGGTTATAGGATTTTCGTTACGTAATTTATTCAGGTGTCATACCTTAGTATCTCATAACCATTTCACTCTACTACGTGCCAAATAAATTATTGCACTAAGCCACCATATTTGGAAAATCTCAATAATAATTCTTGTTCTATCTCATGTCAGTATACTTAATTGTACTAAAGCTCAACGTTTCTCGTTATAATAAAAATCCACATTATCACATGCCAATACTATTCATTGCACAATATCCAATCATCTCTATATCAAATCTCAAAACTTATTATTTCACGTGCCAATCATATATCGCACTACACCATATAGAATATCTCCAGCCTTCATAAATACTACAATTCATTTAAGTAGCAACTCATAATAGTAATCAATAATGTAACATATTCATTCAATATATTTATGTGAACTCAATTCACCATCAAAGCCCAATACTAAAGTCCATGAATCTAAGTCTGTATATAATTTAATTATTATAAAAACGTATATATCTAAGTCTTATAAGAATTCCCCTCTTGTTACGTGCCAATATTTATATGCTTTACACACTACTCACGTCAATCTTAATTAGATAATGACAAACAAAGTTATACAATTTTTGACAATATTTTATTACTACATTTGTCCATATTCTTAAATATGTGAAAATCTGGAAAAAGTCAACATTCCATAGTCAACAGTCAATGTCAAAGTCAACCTGTCATTTCCATGTTCAACAGGTTCAGGGTCATAGCCATGGTTTATGGCTAAGGTCAAGGTGCATGGCTCCTGGGCTCATGACTAAGGTAATTGTAACGCCCGTATTTTTCAATACGTATTTTTCTATTTATTTATTAATTAATTTAATTATTTATTTTCAAAATTTGTCGGATTGGACTCGGGATATGTGGGCCTGGTTTTGGGCCCGAGTCTGTGTTGGGCTTGGGTTTCGGACCCAAGTATATAAACATATTTTTCTAGAAAATAGGGTTCAGAGAATAATAAAATAATTAAAAATGGAGGCAGAGCATGAAAATTTGGATTTTGGAGGGTGGAGCCGGCTTGACGGCTTCGGACTTCGGAGAAATTAAGTAGGAGCTGTTCATCATAATTGAGTAGCTATTTTGCTATTTCACCGAATACGAAAACCGTTTTGTTTTATTGTCCTATGTTTTCATTAAATTTTACAGTTTATTACTTGGTGTCCCGTGGTGTTGTTAAAAAACTAGAACTCACGAAATTGAGATTTAAGCTGTCCAAGCTTGATGGGCGTTAAGAGGCGATTAAAGTCCCATAGAAATCGTTTTTTTTCTCCTTGTTTTCTCTGTTGCACTTTTTGATTTATCTTGTGATCTTTGGGGTATTGTTGTGGTGTATTGGTTGTGTGTGTGGGCTGCTGAGTGGGGGCTTGACGATTAAGCGGAATGGAGCTTGAATCCGGCGTTAATGGCGGTGGCGAACCGGTGGTTGGGCTGTTTTCTTGTTTAATTGGAGTGTGGGGTTATATGTAAGACTAGTGTATTGTTGTGGTGTATTGGTTGAGTGGTGTAATAGCTGTTGGAAGCTCCCAAAGCTCATTAATGGCGGTTCGAAAATTTGGCTAGATCTAGTTTTTTGAAGAAGATATATATGGATTGATTTGAGGGTTTTGGTTTTGTAAATGTTATGTGGTTTTTCCTTCTCTTCATTTTTTAGGTTGATAGAAGAGAAGAAATGGTGGCCCGGTTTTTGGTGGTTGGTGGAGGAGAATTGGAGAAGAGAAGATGATGAAACATGGCTCAATTTGGTTTGGGCCTTGGGCCAAAATCTTAAGTTTTGTTTTTTAGGCGGTTTTGTTTTAGTTGGGCCGACCTTGTTTTTGTTTTAGTGGCTAGGCGAAATTTCAGATGGTAGTTGGGCGAAATTTGATTAAATTTTCGGACCACATTAGTTATGTTGGGCGGTTCTCTTTGTTTTTTATTTTGGGCGAACCCATTTGTATTTTTGGATCGGTTTAATTAAGTTTTGTTTGGGCCTTCTCCAAATTATGTTTTGGGCGATTCGATTATAAGTTTTGGGCCCGTTTAATATTCTTTGGGGCGATCCATTGGACTTAAAATAGATCTATTTGGGTTTTAAACATTTAGACTTTCGGGTTAAGGTTTGGGCTTGGCGGTTAAGGTCCGAACTAGTAACTTAGTCGAGAGCCCATGAGCCACCTGTACCTTTGCCATAGCCATGAACCATGGGTGTGACCATGAACCCGGTCGAACATGGAAAAACGATACTTTGACTTTGACTAGACCGGTTTGACTTTGACCATGACATGTTGACTTTGACCGGGCGGTTTGACTTTGACCATCGGTAGTTGGCTTTGTGATTGACTTTGACCTTTGACCATGGCATGTTGACTTTGACTTTGACCATGACATGTTGAGTTTGACCTTGACCATGATGTGGTGACCTTTGACCGTTGACCGTTGACTTTGGTATTGACCGTTGACTTTGGTATTATGGTATGAATGTTGATTTTTCCAGTTTTTCATATGTTTGTTTATATGGATATGTATAGTAATAAAATATTGTCGATATGGTATAACTTGGTTAGTCATTACCAAATTTAGATTTGACGCGTGAGTAGTGTGTAAAAGCATATATATTGGGCTTTGATTGTGGGATCGTGGATCTTTTTTATTTGTCTTCGTTTTATGTGTATATTATATGGACACATATAGTAATAAAATCTTTGTGGAAGCTTGTATAATTTGGTGGTCATTATCTAAGAAAGATTTGACCTTGATGTTGTGTATTTTTGACACGTGGACGATATTGAGATATTAGGAGATATTATATTCCTAATCGTTATAATAAAAATGTATGTGATCGTTGAAGCATTGTGACATGAGATAATATCTTTGGGATATTTATATTAATGCAATATCTTGGAGAAATGTATATACACTCCATTATTTTATATGTGAGATGCTAATATAGTATTGGTGAATATTTGCCGCCGGGAGTGTGGTGTAGTCTGATAATATATTAGCGCGTGAAAGAATGAAAGTGATTATGAGATATAATTGAGATGTTTCTAGATATTATGGCTTAGTGCAATAAGGTAATTGACCCTTGCGTGATATAGTAGAAATGTTTATGAGTCATTAATGTATGACACTGAATAAATTACGAACGAAAAATCCTAGAACCCTGACTACCACAACTCATGTGATTGGCCATTCCGGTGTTTGATTAATCTGAATGGCCTTGGCCCTTCCGGGCGTTTCAATAAAAGCTAAATGGCCCTCTCCGGCGAGCGAATAGTGGCTTGATTATTCCGTTAAAAATAGAACGATGATCGCAATATTTTATGCGAATAGTGCGGTGCTTACATAGATTTGGCTTCCGTGTGAGGATTTACGGTGTCGCGGCATCCCGGCTTCGGAATGGTTACGCCGGAGTGGCTCATTATGTAAGGGGAGGCATGTGGATGTACATGTTGTTGGGTAGCGATTGTGGTAGCCGGGAAACTAGGTAAGACATAGATCTGACGTGATTTTAGGGACACGCAAAGAAAACCTTAATTAATATAATTATGGTAATATGTTTGTTAATGATGTATATGTAGATAGATGATTATATATGGTTTTGCAGAAGGGTGGGTCAAACTAATTACTTGGGCAGAGACGACCCACTCTGTGATTGAGCATGAAATGAGGTACGTATATAATATGTTTGTTTGGTTATTTGTTTAGTTGAACCTAAGGCGCCTCGATGGAGGAACTACATGCCTTATTTATTATGTGTATAGTTTGTTGTGTGGTTAGTGGGAAGTTAAGGCGCCTCAGTGGAGGAACTACCTGCCTTAATTATTATTCTTAAGGATGTTGTATTTGTCGTTGAAAGTTAAGGCGCCTCGGTGGAGGAACTAACTGCCTTGTGGATTGTGTTTATATTTGTATAAGTATATGTTGTTTTTAGGGCTACTCACACCAGCATTGTTTATAATGCTGACCCGATTTGCATGTTTGCTTATAGGGTGTGTTCATTAAATGAACATAGTTGATAAGTCTTGACAGGTTTAGTGATGAAGAAGATTGGTTGCTGCTTGTGGTTTACGTTAGCATTGCATCTCAGGTTGTGTTTTGTTTTCCCTTGAGGTGATATAGATTTTCAGTCTTGACGATGTTTTACTTATTTTCATTTGTAATTTTAATTAAAGAGATTTGTAACCTAATCTTATTTGTAAATTTTTGTAATGAAGATGACTGTTATTTAAGTTAAAATTTTTATTGGTTTTAATTATCCGCATATTTAAAACTGTTTATGGGTTTTTGGAAGTTGAGAGTGCGTCACACCTCGGAAATCGAAGAGTCGGGGACAAATAATGTTTTTCCGAATTCTGTCGAAATTCGGGGTGTGACAGTAATGGTTCAGGCCCAACTAGCCAAGCCCAAGCCCAAACCCAAACCTTAGAACCCGGCCCCAAAAGTCTAAACTGGCTTAGTGAATCAACCTGACCCACTTTAAAACATATGGACCAAGCCCAAAACAAAAATAGAAAAAAACCGGTCCAAAGAAAGCTAATGTGAGCCGGCCCAACAACAAAATTAGATTTCGACCTAGCAACTAATACAAAAACCGGCCCAAAACTAAAATAGATTTTTGGCCCAAACAAAACCAAGCCACTTGGTTCCGACCCAAGCCCAAGCCCAACTAAGAGGAACCAGGTCGTCTCCTCCTCCTTCTTCCTCACAGCAGCTCTTCCACCAGCCACCACTAACCGCCCCCGACACTCCAAAACAAATCGAACCAACTCGGTTTTGCACCCCCTAAAAAACCCAACCTGCCGATACCCACAAAACTTCGATTCCTCTCACCCTCACCAGCGCCAGCAACTCCCCTACGCCACCAGCCACCACCGGATCAGCCACTACTCACTTCCTCATACCCCCGGTTTGACTCCCTGCGAAAACCCCTAATACTTTAATAAATCAAAAACCTCAATTCCTTGATCAACAACCCTTCCTCAAAATTGTATTGACATCTTGTCCGCCATTAACAGTAATTCAAAGCTTTCAACACCCCCAAACTCCCCACTACCACCATTCATCAATCAACCAATCCACAATACAAAATAACAGTTAAAACTACAATATCAACACCACCACAGAAGAGTTCCACCAAAAATGTAGGACGATTTCTTGCTGTTGGACTTGCGACGCCATTGACGACTCTTTCTGAGTTCCAACAGTTAAATCCAGAGTTTCAAGGATTTAGTAAATAACTATACTACCATCTAACCTAACTAGTCCAAATATTTCACAGGAGGAGCAAAATAACGAAAATAAGGAAAGCAGAAAAACTGAGCGAGAACCAAAACTCTAACAATAAAGCTTTGTGAAATCGATTTAAAAATAATATAATTACTCACCGGTATTAAAAGCTCCACGAATCCTTCATAGTCCAAATCGTCGTTCTCCAACTCCCTAGAAATCGAGTTTCCTTATCTCCGCCTCCATTTTTATTTTATTTTTATCTAAAAAACCCTATTCTCTGGAAAAATATGTATATATACCTGGGTTTGAAACCTAAGCCCAACACAGACTTGGGACTAGAAATTAGGCCCACGTAACCCAAATCCAGTCCAACAAATTTTAAATAAATAAATAAATTAATAAATAAATAAATACATATTTTATAATAAATAAATACAGTTGCGCTCCAATGCTCTAGCAATCAAGCCGCCTCCATTTTATTTTATTTTTATAAAAAAAACCCCATTCTCTGGAAAAATATTAATATATATATATGGGTTTGAAACCTAAGCCCAACATAGACTTGGGCCCAGAAATCATGCCCACATATCCCAAATCCAATCCAACAAATTTTAAATAAATAAACTAATTAATAAATAAATAAATAAATACATATTACAAATACGGGTGTTACAACCACTCTATGGGTTCAACGGAGATTGCACAGATGCCATCAGAGACGTTATCCTACCAGTCTCCATTGGCGACAAGGAAGACATGGTCAAAACTTTAACATGCTTCAGTGTGATTGATGTCAAGTTGTCATACACTGCCATCCTAGGACACCGATAGATTCACAAGATCCAAGCAATTCCATCAACCCTAAACCAGGTCCTGTGATTTTCCGGTCCCCGAGGCATCATGTAGCTGAGAAGCAACCAACTAGAAGCTCACTGATGCAATCACGTCAGCACAACGACCTTACCCAAGCCTCAGGTCATCGAACACAAAGACGTCCCAAAGAAGCAAGATCTTCAAGCATCCAGCCCTCAAGCAACTGCAGCAGACAAGCTCAAATAGAACCAGGAAGAAAAAGTCAATCTGGGCATAGATGATGACCCAAAGTTTATTTATGTAGGGGCTGATTTAGAACCCAAGCTCAAGGAGCAACTTGTCAAATTTCTATCTCTCAATAAAGATATTTTTGCTTGGTCGTATATCGATATGTCAGGAATCGATCCTTAGGTCGCTTGCTACAAGTTAAATGTAGATCCAACTGTCAAGCCTATCAAAGAACGACCTAGGAAACTAGCACTCAAATTTCAAAAAGCCATCAATGAAGAGATAGAAAAGCTCAAGAATGTTGGGTTCATTAGAGAAGTCGAGTACCCGACCTGGCTAGCCAACATTGTAGCCATTCCAAAGAAGAACGGTCATGTACGACTTTGCATAGACTTCACCAACGTCAACAAGCACTGCCCAAAGGATAGCTTCCCCCTACCAAGGATCGACATACTGGTAGATCAAACATGCGGCCACGAGCTTTTATCATTTATGGACACATACATTGGATACAACCAAATACCGCTTGCAGAAGAGGACCAGGAAAAGATATCCTTCATAACCGAGCAAGGAACGTTCTGTTACAACGTCCTACCATTCGGCTTGAAGAACGTCGGTGCAACCTACCAAAGACTGGTCACCAAAATGTTCAAAGACTTGCTAGGAGACACCATGGAGGTCTACATAGATGACATGGTGGTCAAAAGTGAAAAGGCGGGAGATCACATCTCCCACCTATAAGAAGCCTTTGAACGACTTCACCAAAACAAGATGAAGCTCAACCTAGCAAAATACATATTCGGAGTAGCCTCGAAAATACTCTACTCAGCTCGAAAGTTCCAATCTTACTTCCAATCTCACAGCATTAAGGTTACCACCGATGTACCCATCAAGCAAGTATTGAGTTCCAACAACAAAACCGCTCGAATGGCCAAGTGGGATAAAGAGCACCACATAGAGTTCGTTCCCAGAACGTCTCGCAAAGGACAAGTCGTTGCTAATTTTCTTGTGGACTTCCCCGTCGAAGACATCAACTGGAACCCGAGCCAATCACTTCACTCCATCAACCAGCCACCCCAGACATATAGCACCTCTACGTAGATGGAGCGTGCAACAACAACGACAGTGCACTGGGGGCTGTGTTAACTTCACCAGAAGGCACCCAGCTACAAAAATCAATCAAGATCAATTTCGTAATGTCCAACAATGAAGCCGAGTATGAATCATTGATCACAGGCCTCCACATGACACAACAACTACAAGTCCCAAAGCTTAAAGCTTACAGCAACTCCCAGCTAATCGTCAAGCAGATCACCAAAGAATATGTCATGAATGGAGCAAACCTGGCAAAGTATGCTCAGGTCGTCAATGAACTCATCAGATCGTTCACAACATTCTCATTGGAGCACATTCCTAGGGAAGATAACAGACATGTAGACAGTCTAGCTTTCTTAGCATAAAAGACACAAGAGGTTTGCCCCAGCATAGTCTACATTGACATCCTGGAAAGACCCGCATACCATAAATAAAGTGTCAACAACCTCACTAACTTTTAGCCCTCATCCGAAGAAGAAATCACTCAATCTTGGATAGGCCCATTCCTGAAGTACATTTCACAGGGTGAGCTCCCGGTAGAGGTAAAGAATGCTCGTGTAATACAATTCTGAGTCCCAAGGTATACAGTAATCAACGAACGATTGTTTCGCAAATCCACAGGAGGACCCCACCTAAGGTGCATAACTTCGCACGAAGGCCAACTCATTTTTGACGAAATCCACAAAGGTGAATGTGACGACCATGCAGGAGCAAGATCTCTGGCACATAAAGCAATAACCCAAGGGTATTATTGGCCAGGCATGCATATCAAGCCAAAAAGGTATGTTTTTAAATACCACCAATGTCAAACATTTGGCCACAACCACCTAAGTCCAGCAAGGGAATTGATCAATATTGCCAGCCTATGGCTCTTCCACATGTGGGGGCTAGACATCATGGGACCATTCATCTCACAAAAGAAAATAGGGCTCAAATACGTCCTAGCAGCCACAAATTACTTCACTAAGTGGGTTGAAGCAATCCTACTAGTCCAAGTCAAGGAAGTCAACGTCATCATCTTTGATAAGCACCCAAAACTATACTTATAAAACCCCGTAGAGACATAATATTTCGGTTAATTTTGTGCTTATTAATCATGAAATAATCACATTTTCATGCTTTTGTAGGTTTGAGCAACTAACGTACAAATGATGATAAAGCCAACATATAAGCACGGAATAAGGAGTATACATAAGCTTTCCGATCAAGCCCATATGAAACCCAATAAATCCGGACTAAAGCCCAAAGACTCAAATAGTATAGAATCCTGCTAGAAATGGGATTACGTGCAGAAGCATCAAACTGTCGAAACTCATATCTCTTGAACCAGGACTCCAAATGCTACAAGTGAGCTGCTCAGACGATTAATCAGTGCGACGAACTCTACTAATAGGCGGGAAGTTGCAAAAATACCAAAAAACCAGACCACCACTGGACACAACACATGGACCCACTATGCGGGCCCGTAAAAATTGATGAGTCATCATGCAAGACAAAATACTTAGTGCAAATAATTGGTGCAAAAGTGACACCATGCATGTAATTAATGATATTAGGTGCTAATAATAAAAAGAAAGCAAGGTGTCAAGTTTTTGGATTGTGTGGGCAAGAAGGAAGTAAATGTGGTTTTGTTTTTCATGTAGGAGAAAAGGAGATTTCTCTCAAATGGAGAGAAAAACAAAACAAGGGGGGATGCACTACATTAACTCCCTTGACTCTTGTTCCATTTCAATTACTAGACTTTATGTTTTAGTTTTTTTTGTTTAATAAAAAAAGCTTGTAATATGTTAATGGTGGACAACACTTTTTAGTTATTCCGTTCTTCCTTAGTTAAACACAGGTTGTTATATCTTGTTTCTCTCTCTCCCTCTCTCTCTTTACATATCTTTCTTGTAGTTTTTATCAAATCTTTCTTGTAGTTTTAATCAAATCCTAGGGTCAATGATGCTCATGTGAGGGTTCGTATAGATTTCTTAGTAGTAAGATTCATTGCCTAGACTTAAGGACACATCTAACACACTACCCCAAAATGGTAGTGTCCTGCCAAACTTGAGGCCTGGAAGTGAAGGAAGACTCACATGCACCTCCCTTTCTATGCCTGGGCTAGCCTCGCGCGCTGGTCTTATTTAGCTTCTTGTTTCCAGATTTGACAGGATTAAGTTTTATGAGTCTAGGAGTTGAGATGGGATTTCAGAGATGAAACCCCAGTTCAACTTCTTAAGCTAGGGAAATGGACTTAGAGATGAGTCCATTTCGCTAGGGATCGACGCTAAAGCCGGTTTGGGTTTGATAATGAACCCAAAACAACTTAGAGATGGTGGTAATCCGATACTAAGATAGGATAATATGACCTTGCATGAGCAGCATGATTTTCCACCCCTTCTTTCTCTTTGAATATCTTAGGAAACATCTTAGTTTTTACCGTCTTTTGTATTCCACATGTTTAAACGCACGTTAGGATTTAAATAACATAACTAAACTTAGTTAGTAATCCAAAATGAATCTTACTCACTAGTTTCCTTACTTAGAGCACAATAAAGTTGTATGCTGTCCTAGTATTTAGGTTGGTTCGAATCCTTTCTCGAATTAGACGCACGAAGACGTGAGTAAGGACTTGAGTCTACACCTAACGGAAACGAGATTTCATATCTTTAGACCGCAGAAGTAAAGAGATTAAACTTCATATGGACCAATATCATCACAAGATTTGGTCTACCCAACACCTTTGTCATGGACAACGAAACCCAATTTGCTGGCACACAAGTCAAAGCTTTTCTACATAAATGGTGCATTACTTAAGCATTTTCTACACCTAGATATGCACAAAGCAATGGCCAAGCAGAGGCCACAAACAAAGCCATCAAAGAAAATCTCCAAAAGAAATTGGAGAGCAAGAAAAGCCAATGGCCAGAGCAGCTCGAGAACATTCTATGGGCATACAGAACAACAGCTAGAGCTAGTACCAACGAGTCTCCTTTCACACTTTGCTTCGGAACAAAAGTAGTAATACCATCAGAGCTCACAATCATAACCACAAGCTCAGACATCGTCGAATCAGGAGACAATGACAACATCTTAGCCAAAGAAGTTGATCTCCTAAAAGAGCGAAGAGAAACAACTGCAATATCCCTAGCTCGGTACCACCAGGACAATCCAACGATCATACCACAAGAAGATCGTCCCAAGATCCTTCCAAGTTAGCGATCTAGTCCTCAAAAAGACTTTAGCACCAACCAAACTCGACCCAACTTGGGAGGGACCATACATAGTTGATAGAGCCGTTGGAAATGGAGTGTACTGGATCAAAACTCAGCTCGGTGACATGCTTCCCCGACTTTGGAATACAACTCTCCTAAAGCGATTTTATCAATAAGTTTTTTCTCTAGATATATAGGTTGGTATGAATAAAATTCCATAAACATTTTGAGTACATATGTTATTTTTGCATTACATGAGTACCATGCACCTTGCACTACATAACCCGACTTAGGACATCACAATGTCAGGTCGTACATCAAAGAAGGAGCCAAGAACGACTCAAATACAACAATCACGCAGTGGTTAATTATCAATCAATTCAAACCAAGGTCCCCCAAAAGGACCCTAAATCAACTTAACACCAACACCAGGGTTAAGTATGATTCAACTGTAATTGCCACTCGAAGGCCAATTATCAGACAAATGCAATCCAGGGGACCCCCAAAAGGACCCCAAGTCAACTTACGACCTCGAAATAGTTTAAGTTAGACTCAACTATAATGGCTATTCAAAGGCTAACTATAAGAGGTTCCCCCAAAAGGAACGACTTACACACACCTAAACATGGCAAAACCTAGGTGTCAACTACGGAAATCTACCAGGTTGTACATAAAAGCTCTACGACCTATTACAATAAGATGACCTACCCAAGCAGTTCATTAATGCTATTGCTATACAACCCAGGTCGTCAAACAACAAGCAACAACAACAAAAGCAATCACATGCATGCAAACCTCAAGCACAATCTCAACAAGTAAATAACTTAAATATTTCTACTTAAATAACAAATTTGGTTAGATACTGGAATCCCCCAGGTCATCCCAGGAAAATGACCCCAGTATCCTCATCATCAAAAATATTGTTTATCAGTAGCAAGAGCACAAGTGCTTCAATATTGTTAAAAGAAACAGCCAACCAAAATCAAACCAAAGAAGCTTAAGACAAAACAACAGGAGAAATTCGATTAACATTCAAAGGATCCACCTTGCTGCCCTGTACAACACCAGAATTGCTAGTCAGATCATCACCAACAGTCAACAAATCTTCGACAACATCACCAGGAGAGGCAGCTGGAGCAGCACCTAGATCGGATGGCAGATCATATCGTCTACTAGCATTTGCACCAGTATCTTCAGCAGACACTATTATAGCCCCACGTTCAATTGACATCTTGAGGAGCTGATACTTACGATCTAGCTCCAAAAAATTATCCACCAGAACGTAAGTATCACCACCTTCCACCAAATCCACCAAGTTGTTATATTCATACTCAGCTTGTTCAACAATGACCCCACTCCTTCTTCCACTCAGCAACCCACTGCTGAACCTCCAACCTTAAAGAGTCAAGAGAGGGTTGCAACAGAGCCACTTTCTCACCAAGCTCTTGCACCTGAGTCCTCAACCCTACGACCTCAGCCCTTTCCACTTGTTGCTTGGCCACCAGCTTGCCATAGGCCTCCTTGGTGGGATCCAACTCCTTGTACAGATCGGAGATAGATGCCATCTCCCTCAACTTCCTGTACATGGCCAGAACCTGACAAATAACAAATTATGATTATATCGGACCAATATTGACAAAGCCCAAAGAGAACAAACTTAGAATGGAAGAACACTCACAAAGCACAGCGACCGATCCAACTCTTTCAAGTTCACCTCCAGACTCTTACCATCCAGCTTATGCCTATCTCCATAATGCTCTCCAGCAACCCTCCAACAACCAATGTGGACTTGAAACTACAGTCCCCATTTTTCACAAACTTCCTCAGCCCACTAGCAGGGTTCTCATACATGATAAGCCTGCCCATAACGTCATCTCCACTCTTGTCACTTGGGGCCACACTCCCTGACCCCTTGCACTGCGGAGCAGCAGGCTCACCATCAACAACCTTCTTCTTACCACGGGCTTCAGCTACTGCAACATCAACAACCAAATCACTCAGGTTCATCTTCTTTAAAGGTACCTGACTGAAGAAGTACGACCTTCTATAGTACTAGGTTGTTCCTCAGACTCAGTTCGGGACCTCTTAGCCCCCTCCGTCTCAACCACTTCGAAGTGCCTATTCAGATTAGGCCTCCAGAACGAAGTGGGAGCATCACCATCTCCACCAACACTCCCATCAGCATTATCAATAGCAAGACCACCAACACTTCCAACACCTAATTCAGAACGGGTGGAGGCAGAACGATTTGCATCACCAGAGGAGAAGCAGTTGGATGCAGAACGATCCACATCACTAGCAGAGAAGCGGTTGGATGCAGAGGGTCCTCCATCCCCCAGTTCGGAACGTTTAGATGCCAAACGATCCACATCACCCACCTAAGAGTGTCTTCATGCAGAACGGCTTTCAGCAGCCACGCCACCTGTCTTAACTGCCCCAGAACGGCTATCACCAGCCCCCTCTAGCCTTTCTCATTCCAGAAACAGGTGCCTTCTTTTGGCTTTCCTTCTCCATGGCAGAATCCGAGCTAGAATCAGAGAGAACAACGACAGTGTTGAGCCCTCTTCTTTTGCTCCAACTTCTTACGATTAATTTTCTCTCCTCCACGCCTCTTAAAGTAATAAGCAACCTCCCCCAACAAAGCTCGTTTCTCCTCCCAGCTCAAACAAGCAAACCTTTCTATAGCACCGGTCTTGGTACGACCACGAATAGAAACCTCTGCAAAAATAAAACAAATAAGTCAGAACATCCAAATCATAGTTTACCATACACACATTACGACCTAAAACCAATGACCTACCAGCAAACTGTACAACATGATTTGCCAACTCCCAACGAGAAGGACAATATCTACCCATAACCAACAACGACCTCGACTCCATTCCTCCTTACTCACTTCCATAATAATAGGAGATTTCCCCTTACCGACCTGAAAACTGAAGTTCAGAGCACTCGACCTCCTCACAACAAAATGCTCCAATACATCTAATAAGCATATGTTATAGCCCTTGTCATTCAACAAATCTAACACATGAAAAATCCTCCAACTGTTCCCTACGAACTGACAAAGGGCCTTTCCTAAATAATTCAGCATCTCCACAGTAAGACGGGAAAAAGGCAACCTCATCCTAGCCTTCAACTGTCCATAACAAATAACTACTCCTCCACCCTAAAGAACGTAGTCACTATTAAACAAATTCCCATCCCCCCTCAGGTTGTACATGACCAGGTTGGCCTTCACCCAACCAAACTCCTCCCTCAGAGAAGCATAACAATCTTCCGACCTAGGCCTCGTCGCATCCTCAGCCCTCGTCTCCAACAATGGAGACGACGAAGCCTCATCACCACTATGAGACCTAACTTTAACATTTTCCTCTTCATCACTTAATGTTCTCTCTCTCCATTCATCAATTTCAACTTCACCACTCAAACTATCACTAGCCATAGACATTGCAAAATCAAAAGAAGAAGAAAATATCAAATTTTTAAAGTTGAAAAGCATGCACCTGATAGCAAAGGAAGAGAAAGTTTTTCTTTCTTTCTTTCTTTCGCTCTATTTTTTTTCCTTTTGCTTGAAGAATGAACAGACTAAAACCTTTCACAAAACCAAAACCCTTACCTGAACAAAAACTTTGAGAAAATACAAATCGTTTCGGTTTCCCATGCAAGCACAATCATGACTAGCCCACAAAATCGCCGTAATTTGGGCCCATGTTTCAAAACCCAACTGTTCCGACACATTTTTCGAAACCTAAATTAAAAACAAATAGTTGTCAGGCACGTGTTTTCAGACTTTATTTTTTAAAACCGTCCTTTTTCCACCCACCAGCTGTCCAAAGAACGGATAAAAAAAATAAAGGGGGCTGTGTAAGTACCCTCCGTTCCTCACTATAGTACACGTGTCCACATACCATGTCGTCCTCCTTCAACTCGTCCCACACCATCAGATCTACCCACGACCCAACACCTAGGTCGTCCACAACGTTAGTTATAGCCATTTATGGAAGCAAATCAACTAGCGCAATCTTGGAGCTCAATCAATGCCACAATCAAGGAGACATTAACTTTATAACAGCAGAATAATGGCGAATCATCAAGATAGCACACAAGGTGGATCTACACTTCATAACGGTCCAGAGCAAATATGAAAAGTCAGCTCAAATATCTATTAATAGAGAGATGAACTACGTAAGGCTTGATTCAAGTTTACCCCAAGAAACTTGATACGTAGGAAACTCTTTTCCCAAGAAGAGTGCAGCCATTCCCAATCCAATATCGATTTTGTTATGAAAGAGGAGAATATTCCAACGATGGCTAAAATCTGAGTTGGGTAAGTTGTTTCTAAACCCTGCGGGGTGAAGCTGCTCTCTATATGACATTCGCAATCTCAATGAGTATTGACGAAATCGAATTATTATGACAAACACGAGTAATATATTGCATATTTAGTTTTACGTATCTTTTTTGTATTTGCATATTAGTATATATACGTGTACGCATAATATTTTCGCATGCTACCGTATCTAAATACGTATGAGTAATTCCAATTTGCCTGTTACTGTTAGATATACGTCTACGTAATATCTATTTACAAATTAGCCTACGTATACGTATTACTAATGTGTATTTGCCTGTACGTATCGAAATATTTATTGATGATACAACCTTGCCTATAAGTATTGCTATACGTATGAGTAGAGTATCTTCACATGCTCTGTATCTGATAACTGTATGAGTTAGTTATAGTTGCATGATTAGACTTCAATTTTATACAGAAAAAATTGTATTTCCATGATGGCATGATTTTAATTTCTATCTTGCATAAATTTTAAGTTAATATATATATATATATATATATATATATATATATATATATATATATATATATATATATATATAGGACCTTGCATAGATTTTAATTCCATAAACCTTAATCATATTCTGACGGTGTCTAGGAAACTTGAAAGATTGAGGTTACTTAATTAGAACCGTGCTTGCACGGAAATCATCCCTCATATATCTTTCTTGTAATCTGGCTGTTGGTTTATGTACATGTATTCCTAGCTATATTGCTACGTTAGTAGCGGCTTAGGCCTACGTTGTTCAACTCTAATGCTTAAAGATAATCATAAAATCCAAGTAAAAATATGTTCCTTCTATCAATTAGATCTAATTTTATGCTTGCATGAGATTAAAGTTTGGTTCAACTAAAGAATTTGAACATACTTATCGTAGGAGAAAATATGATAAGCATTTGCGTAAATTTTCACCTCCACAATGTTAAGTTCTTCATCTATTAATCCAAATCAACAAGATTCCTTGTCATTATTCCCTTCATTCGTTATAGCCGACAAAAATCCACTAGTTGAGAAGCCCCTTTTGGACTTCTACACAACATTACAGGAAGGACCTTCTTCCAGCATCAAACTCGAGGATATTGTCGGAGATTTTCGAATTCCACCCAACGTTTTTAGTTTGTTACCTGTGTATCATGGGTCGGATCATGAAAAACCGTACAATTACCTTCGTAGGCTTTAGCAAGTAGCCATAACATTTCACCATCTAGTCGTCTCTAAGGAACAACTCTTGCTTTAGTTGTTTCCATTCACTTTAGCGGATAAAGCGTCAATTTGGCTAGAAGGACAACAACCACAATCCATAGACACATGGAATAAAATTGTTCAAGCTTTCATGCTACAATTTTATACTCAAAAGAAAACTATTGAAATGCTTCAGAAAATTCAATTCTTTCGTCAAAATCTTCATGAATCCTTTACGGAAGCATGGAGTCGATTTACCGATCTTCTTTTAGAATGTCCTCATCACCAGCTAGACAAAGCACTACACCATAATAGCCATTTTGTAACAGTGCAAATTTTCAATAGGTAACGGATATAACTGTTACTGATGCAGTAACAGTTATATCCGTTACTTACTACAACAAGTGTTACTTAAAATCTTGAATTAATATTTAATAATGTTTTTTACGGTTATTTTGGGATATGCTAACATTTATATCCGTTTAGAAAAAGGAAACAAATATGCATAATAAATTGAAAAATAAAATAAAAAAATCCTGGCAAGGGCAAATTTGGTAACGGGTCACATTTCCCCTTCTTTTTCTTATTTTTTCGCTAACAATTAGAAAAGGAATTATAATCTAGCCTCTTTTTTACGTCACGGGGAAACAAAAAAAACCACTCTCTCTCTCTCTCTGAAGAACCCTAGTTTCTATTCGCATCTTCTACGATTTCTCATTCTCGACGAACCAAGTCAATCTCTTCATAGATTCTTGATTTAAAAAGGTTAGTTTTTTGCTGACTCTCTCTCTCTCTACTCTTGGTTGTTTGTATAACTTATGGATGTAGTCCCAATTTCCAGTGATTATAGGATTTGTCTCTGTAAACACATAATGCTCCGCTTGCCACATACCGCGAGCAGGACTTCATTAGGATCTGTTTTTTAATTGAGGGTCGTGATCGGGCTATCTGAGAGGGCATTCTCTCATCATCGTTATTTCATTCTTGGTGATGAAAAAATAGTTGTAGAGATTAAGATTTATATAGTTCTGGCTTTGCTGCAAATAATGCGCATAGTGACTGATGATTTCCAGAGCATCTGCAACTCCAGTGTCTTGTTTTATTGATGGTCTCCTTGTTTTATTGACAAAAATGGCAGTGTTGGCATGTGCAGAGATGTCAAGAGCCAATTGAATTTTGTCAATGAAGCTCAGTTCTTACTAATATCCGAGGAGAGCATCTCGGACTTGAACACAAGGTTAATCTCAAGTATGTTTAGTAGTTGCATCCTTTTTACGTTGGTTACAATTTCCCTACTTTCTATTACTATTAATCAATTATAATGGAAAAGGAAGACTTTTCTAGACCCTTATATTACATATACTGGGGAAGTAACACTACATTTTTTTTTATTAATATATATTTTTTTTATTATTATTGAATTCCAGTTCAGAACGACACACATGAACTTACAAACTTACTCTTGGGTCCTGCCCCTGGAAAAGGACATGGAAACATTTTCTATTTCCTTATTTTTTTGATAATGATGACCACCATGCATCACTTCAGAATTTTAACAAACATAATCCACTGGTTATATCATCTTGTGGTTTTGTTGCTTCTATTCTCTTAAAATTTTTGTTTCTTTACGTTAATGTGTTCATACGTTTTATTTGCTGAAGATGAACAAAATGGTTTCCATGATGAGCCAATTCATGTTAATCCCATGAGGTTTCGACCCAACCTTGTTATTTCTGGAGCAGACCCATATGAGGAAGATAATTGGAGAAGTCTTACTATTGGCAAGGCACAATTTACGGTAATCTCTCAGACAAGATATTATTTAAATATTGCATGGTAGGAAGTTGGAGGTGTAATTTTTTATTAAGAAAAATAATAAGTCGAGCAACTTCTGAGATAAAAACTTTGTGCTTAGAAACTCTTGACACCTATGAGGCTGTCCAAGATATTTTTCGCGATGTCATAGTAGTTCTGATGAGGTCAAGTATATCTTAGTTATAAAGTTAGCACTACTAAATGTCTAAATGCCTTGAGTTGGTTTTGGTGAGAGTTTTGAGTTGGCCCCAGGTAATAAAATACCCGGAATGCACCTTTGGGATATGGAAGTTATACTATTGCTTCACACCAAACATTCATCATATTTATATTATTGTTGTATTTCCAATGAAACCGATCTTCCTAATGATGTGTTTTGTTGCAATTGTATCGGATCCTTCTTTCCCTTTCAATTTGCAGTCTTTTGGTGGATCTGGCGGATGCCGGATTATAAATCTCGACCACCTTAATGGACAAGTGAAGAAGTCAAAAGAACCTTTGGCAACTTTAGCATCATTTTAGTGAGTGAAGGTCTATAGATATTATTTTTCGACAAATTTTATTATTTACTAATGGAATCCTCTGAAATGGTGTTCCGTTTTACTCAAAGAGCACTTGACATGATGGATACGGTTTGGTGATTTGGGGACCATGTATGGTCTTTCTCTGGAAAATACACCAAATGCAAATATATAATGTTATCTTTGTTGAAAGCAGTGCGGTGTTTTCTTGGAGGGACCTTTCAGTTCACCAATCAACCAACCTATCTTCTAAATGAAGGGCTCCTCGGTATCCTTGGAGAGGCGGAAACAAGGGAATTTGAAATTGCTTTCCTTCGATCCACGGTTCCAGCACAAGAGCTATGCACATTGTCAAGTCCATTTAGCATCTTTTTTTTAGGTTTTCGTGAATGATACTTGATATAAATTCTTCCGTGGAAACAGGGAAAGATTCTATTTGGGATCTTCTTTGAGATATGATAAATCGATGATGTCGCGAGAATCGAAGATCATTTGCCGAGCTTCAAGTGGGACAAAGAATATACCCATGCTAAATCAGCTATGCAGTTGCATTCTTTGAAGTAGATTTTCAGAGTTAGATCAAATGGATTCAGCTAGGCCTTTAGCCAACTCACAAAGATTCAAAGACGCTCCGGTGAGCCATCACGCCATATCTTGAAAAGAGGGAGCGGTCGGGGTTCTTGGAGAGGATGGCTTTCAAGTAAGCGTACAAATGATGAGCAGGTTACAAACTTAAGTTATGAAAGTCCTTTTCATCACCTATGGATATATAGTATGTATTGTGTAGTAGCTAAAAAGGAGCATATTTCTTTTGTTAAGAACCATGAAGAAAGATTAACATCATTTAGCTCATAAGAAAAAGTAAGTCCTCAATTTTTCCCCATTGTTGGTTTTGAAGGTACAGATCACGGATGTGATATCCAACAACAGCGGAGAAGTTTGGGCCGGGGCTGATTTGGTTCGGCCTTTGTTCATGAAAAAAATTGTCAAAGGCGAAACAAGTTTAAAGAAAACAGGTTAATAGTTTTCAAACTTTCTCTTCATAGGATTTTACTTTGTTGAAAAATTTGCACAAGTCAAATTTGCACCTTACAAGAACGTTGATTATATATGGAATCCAGCTGTAAGTCATGAAGTGCATGAGAAATAGGGAGGTGTAGACGTGAATGAGTTCGATCTTGTGATGCAGGTAAAATGTTTACTCTTATATTGATAACTTTAGGTGGAAGCTTTATATAAATGCGTAATATTACATGCTATGAAGTACTTGTTTGTTGAAGGACCATTCCATTGTTTTTGACTTATAACCTTGGTTGCCTGTTTACGACATCCGAAGGGCAGTGTCTTGTCTTCACTCCCGCCAATAAGTATTACATCAGGATAGCCCAAGCCTATCTTATTAGTAGTGGCGTCCATGGATTCCGCGTCTTTTTTCCGTGACAAAAGTCCTGGTGCAGATTCTCCTTTATCTGTATGTTGAAAGCCTTCTATTGCAATTCCTATAGTCTTTATAGCAAATTCAGAGATAATTTTCCTGTGTGTTGAATATATTGTTAAAAATTGAATAGCTATTTCAAACAATGTTCAGGGAATGATTTCATTGTTGGCAGCAGTTGATGCTCTTTCCCATATTGATGGTGTAAATGACCTTAAGAAGCAGGTATGTTTGAGATTGATATCGTCGGGAATTTTTATATACAATTTATGTGTTGTAATTACTTTACAAGTTATTTTGAAAATTATTAGGCGTTCATCCCATAACTGCAAACAAGGATAAATGTCAATATCTGTAGGCAGCAGGGGAATTGCTAGAAAAACAATGTTATTTCTCATTTTTTGTGGCTAAATTTGGCCATAAAATAACCGATGACTTTGTGCTTGATTTAGCAACCACGCGGCAAGTCTCCCGTCTGAGAGCAGATTGAAGGCCATTTCATTTAGAAGGTTCAAGATCCATACCGGGCGAGGGATTGGAGCAGGGGTATAGGCGGTTGACTTAGTGAACCGAGCTTAAGTGGATTCAGTAGATTATGCAGATTAAGCCATCTATTAAGCCGTCTAAGTCAAGCCCATCTAAGCCAGCCTTAGCCTGTGATCCATACCGCACAGTAGATCCATAGCTTCTATGCGAATCAAGTACCGGTGTTGTTGCGTTTAACGAGCCTACAATGCCTCCTCGTTTTATCCCTGTATCGGATAGGCTTGTTTATCATGACTTTGATTAAGCAATGGCAATCAGCCGCCTAATGAGATGGAACCAAGCAGCGGGGCGTAGGGAGGAGTACAACCCAACACTTTACTTGCCCGCCGCTTATTAGCCAACATCTCGGGGGTACCCGAACCCATGGAGTCCCCTGCCGGACCAAACGGCAACCCTTGGAGGGCTCTAGCTCGGGGAAGAAAGGTATGGTGCGGGAGTGCACGAATCAATTGACAATGAATGCCGTGGAACCAACCTGCGGCTGAAGATGGTGGGGCTAATCTCCGCCCGGGGAGACTACTGATGAGCTAAATTTGAGGGCGGAACTTCGCGGGTGTATGAATGCGGTGTCAATGATCCAAGTAGAACACGGCTCAACTTTCGAAAAGTATTGGTGGCGAAAGGTCGTTAATTAATGCTTTGCCTAGTCTTGTAGTGATCTCCCACTAGGCTCGTCAACGGTAGGGGCTTGTAACCCTAATATGCAATCAACTAGGCTGAGAAATGCAAATCATCGTTTAACCCCGCACAATTATTGTATTCAAACAGTAGCCCGTCTCGGCTTATTCGTCTTGTCCTTGTATTGCCCTCGGCCTTACTAACGCTCACTCTACTATAACAAGCGTGCCATGCCCCGGTGACTATCCTTTTGCCGCCTTGCCGGAAGACTTCGAAAACACTCCTTGCTTTGCTGGAAGCTTTTCAACTACATCTATAGCCCTTCTTTTGCAAGCTCACCCGAAATGCCTCGCTTTCCTCTCTAAAGAATGGTCCGTTAGTCGTTGGTTTAGTAAGATACGTTGTTCGTTCTAACGCGTGGTCAGGGTCCACACGAGCTGACCTCCTTGAACAAATCTCTTAGATCAAGAGGATGTGCGCAAGCCTTCCAGCCATAGGCATATTTTCTTTCCGGGGCAGATGCATATAGCACCTTTCTCGAGTCTAGTCTATAGAAGACATCCACCTTTACATATGAGTTTTTGCCCGTTCGATCTGGCAGTTCAGCCACGTAATCATCGAATAAGAAAAGCAAGAAAAAGAATCATAAGAGAAGAAAAAAGAAGAAAAAAAAGGGTAAAGATCCTCCAGATTGATACTTTGAATAAACCTATAATAGAGTGGAGCTCTCAGTTGATGAGAACCGGCCTTTTAATAATTATACCATCTTTTTCAGTTTCTAAGTAATAAGTCTTAAAAGTACAGAACGCTCTCGAGCTTTGAAAGGGAATTGGTAGTGGCGGAAACCCCATTGATCGGTGAAAGGCTTTTGAAACAGCGTATAGGTCCTCGTCGAGAGTACGATGGATAGTCTCCTTCCTCACTGATGCTCGCTACCATCGTGTCTCCTTACGCCTCTAATTCCTCTTTCTATATACAATATTGAAGACAAAAACCCCGGGTATAATTGAAGTTATGATTCTCACCTAGCTTAAAGATCGATCACCTTGCCTAATTAGTACCCGCTCCTTGGATCAGTCAATATCACACCGGCGAGGTCGTGAGGGCTTTTTCTATGAGTATGCATGAGGTAGCAACTCCCATATCAGCCTAGACAGCATTAGTGCTAAGGGAGGTAGGTGTACCCAAGCATCCAACGATTCTGTGTGAACCCTAATGAGGCAGCTAGGCTCCTTTCCCAGTACCCATGGGGAGAAGAATTCAGCTGCTGTACGACTAGTCCTCTGCCGCATGGTGACCTTTTCTGATATTATTTTATGTCTGTTGAAAGAAATATAGCCTTAAAATATGAGTGTTGGTAGATTCCAGATACCATATGACATAATATCTAATAGTAGCTTCATGAGCTACTATTAGAAATTATCTTCTTGAAAGATCTCGTGTTTGTCAAATTTCCGATCCTGAGCGCAACTACCATTGTTTCTACCTTCTATGTGCAGTATCATCACAGGTATTTTCTTATGAACTTGATCCTCTGTCCTTGGGAAAGTTCCTTCATTATTAGACTGGATACAGTGCTAATATAGCCGATGCGCCTATTGTTTTAAAACTTAACAGGAAATTGAGAAGTATAAGTTGGGAAATCCCCAATCATTTCGTTATCTTAACCAGTTAAATTGCTATGAACTAGTTGGTGTAAGCGATGCTCATGAATACCTTGCCACTCGCAGAGCTATGGATATAACAGGAATTACTGAAGCAGAACAGGTGCACAAACTGGATATTTTTAATTTCTTTACAACTTGCATTGATAAGAACCACGTCCTCATTCTTCTATTTTCCAGGATTCAATATTCAAAGTTGTCGCGGTGATTCATCATCTTGGTAATATCAAATTCGATAAGGGGGAAGAAAGTGATTCATCAATTCTAAAAGATGAGACATCCAATTTTCATCTTCACATGACCGCAAAACTTCTCATGTACTCTACTGGATCCTTTATAGTAGCATACTAGATGGTTACATTTTGTTAGATATACTGGTGGCTGGAATTTTTTTTATTAATGTCATCATTTCAGGTGCTTATATAAGGGTCCTAGACATCATTTTGGGCTTGTTAAATGTTGTGGGAGCATGGACTCATTATTCACTTTGTGAAGTTTCTTTCTATTTTTATGGAAAGTATATTTGGATATGGCTGCTTTTCTAAAGAGATTTTGGGTAAGGGAAGAATGACTTTCCATGATTCTCCCGTTCTGCTTATGGCGAGTGGTTTTTGTGATTGTCTTTTATCATACCATGCTAGCTAACATCAGAATCCTTAAATTTCTTGCAGGTCACTGCATCATCTTAATTGGTTAAGTGATCTACGGGATCAAGTCGAGCATACTAGAATTTTGAATGTTGTTTATCGATCTGCATCTGCTTTAGGATCACGTCTACCCTCTATAGTTAGCGCAAGAGCAAGGGTTGCTGGGGCAGGTGCCATTTTGCGCCCAGTCTCCAGTAGTACTCAGGTAACTTTGTACCAACTTTGAAAACTTATGTCTGTTTTTGAGCAACTAGGGATGTGGTTTATTGTGCTAAATGATTCGTTCGAACAATTGATGTTACAAACTTCTTATGCTTATGTTAGAATTTAAGGAAATAATATTGTCTTTGCCGAACAAGTATTAGGCTGCAAAGAGGATAAATTGCAAGGCATTGCCTTGGTGGTTTGGCCTTTCTCTTTGGTACTTTAGTAGCACATTAAGCTATGTGACATGGACACTTCATATTTTGAAAGCCTCAGTAATGAATTGACTCTTGCAGAAAAAAAAAATCTTTCTAGTAGGGAAAGGTTTGTGTTGTGTCTCCGAAACAAATGCTAATATGTGCCCAATAAGATAAGTATCCGCATATCCGTGTGGACACAAACACATTGACGCATAAAATTTCTAATTGTGGTTACCCTGATAGACTAAGAACACTCTCTGTTAACATATAGTCACAATTCCATGAGATGCCCCTAGCATTGATTTCCTTGTAAGGAGGCGCTTTATAAGGTTTTAACCCCAAGAAATATTTGTGTAACTAGAGGATTGAAATATTTTTTTACCTAACTATGTCTTACTTCATATAGGTTGCCATGTCAGAAACCAACACACACCTGTGTCAATGTTTCTCAGATATTTCAATTCTTGCCAGGCTTTGTCAAATAAGTGGTGATATCGTGGGAGAAGTTATGGGAATTGCAGATGTGCACCCCTAAAACTGATGGGGGAACACTCGAGAGAGCAATAACAGGCGACCAGTGACGACCAATACAATGGGATATTCTATGACAGCATATTAGACATCCCAAGATTAGGTTAGGTGAAGTCATTTCTATATAAGTTTGATTTGTAAATTGGGATTTGGACTAGTGTCTATATTTTTATAATAATGTTTAATTGATTAGTGGTTTTGTTTTTTGTTATTATATGTTGATTAAGTTTGTGGAATGTGATATCTCTATAAGATGGAATATTCATATGTGCAGGGTGAACTTTTTTTGACATTTTGACCCAGGAAAAAAATAAATATATATATATTTTTAACTGACAAAAATTTAGTAACGGATATATCCGTTACACACATCGATATCAATAGCAAGTGGCACATTTATTACTAACGGATGTATCCGTTACACATATCGATATTAATAGCAAGTGGCACATCTATTACTAACGGATATATCTGTGACATATGAAAATTGATTTCCCGCCAGAAAAGTAACTAAAGCAGCGCCAAAACGTTACTAACACTTATATCCGTTAGAAATGAATAGATTAAACTGCCGATCAACAGTTGGCTATCCGTTACAAAGAATTATAGTAACGGATATAAGCGTTACTAAGATTAATTTAAGTAACAGTTATATCCGTTACTAAATTTTGCCTAAGTGACTGTAACACCCCAGAGCTAACGGATATAAGCGTTAGTAAAAATATAAGTAACGGATATAGCTGTTAGTAAAAACCTTTTTTGGTGTAGTGAAGCTGTCCTTGTTCGTTCATTCTTTAATAGACTTTCTGATCATCAAAAAGAAACTCTTGATATAATGAACGGCGGTTGCTTCATGGACAAAGGAGCTACTGAAGCATATACTTTTCTCAAAAAACAAGTGAAAAGAGGTACACATTGGGGTAACACTGATTCTTCTAGGTCATCTAAGGATATTGTTACAAAAGCTACGACTATTTTTCAGGTAAAACTCGATCCCGAATTGAAAAAGCTGATAGAATCCCTCACTAAAAAAATAGATGCTCTTGCAATTCAAGTAAACGATCAACTTCCACAATAGGCTATGAACGTTAACACTTCCCCGTGTGTTCTATGTCTCAGTCCAGACCATCTCGATACTTATTGTCCCTTATTATATGCCCTCCATACTCAACTAACGGAAGAGGCAAATGAATTCAACATTCCTAATGCACCTTGGAGACAACATCCGAATTTTTCTTGGTGCCCAAATAACCAACAGATGGCTCCTCCAGGTTTCGTCAATCCACTTGTTCGACCAATCAACAATTTTATTCCATACCGCCAAGGAAATAATCAGCAATACCAACAAAGTCAAAATCCGTTTCAAAGTAATTCCAATACTAACTATCAAAACAACCGCAGCCTTGTTCCAGCCAATCCAAATTCTGGCTATAATCAACCACTTCTAAGCAATAATCGTGAACTCGTCCTTGTTGCATAACCTATGCCTCTCGCTACCGATAGGACGAACGAGACTTTCTTCACTTACATGAACCAGCAATCCTAAATCCTAACGTCTATCCAACAATCACTTCAACAATTAGCACAAGAAAAGAGTCAGAAAGGCGTGTTTCCCGGCCAAGCAGTTCCAAACCCTAAGCCAGTGAACACTGCCTGTGAAGTCACAAATGCACCTAGTACAAATGCTCCAAACTAAGGTGAGGTGAATGTAATAACTACTCTTCATTCGGGCAAAACCGTTGACAATCAAATCCGTATGCCGGATGATCAAACAAAAGTAAATGAAGATTCCAATGAATCTGCTCCGGATAATGAACCAACAGTGGAAACACCGAGTTCATCAAAGTCATCAACTCAAAAATTGGGAAACGAACAAGCGGATCCTTACGCCAAATTCCGCCCTAAGGCACTATTTTCTGCCCGTTTGGCAAAGAATAAACCTGATGAAAATTTTGATAAAATTCGAGAAACTTTTAAGAATTTGACAATCAACTTACCCTTTCTCGATGCTCTAAAACAATTGTCAAAACATGCAAAATTTATGAAAGATATGTGCACCACAAAAAGGAGAACAAATATTCCTCAACAAGCATTCCTTACCGAACAGTTTCAGTCAAGCACCGAATACAATGGTATAGTCAAATACAAGGACCCTGGTAGATCAACAGTTCTATGCACATTAGGTGACAAATATACAGCCACTGCATTACTAGACCTAGGCGCGAGTGTGAACTTACTTCCTTATTACTTATTCAAACAACTAGGTCTTCATGAGCTTAAACCTACCACGATGACTTTATAATTAGTCGATCGTTCCATTAAGTATCCAAAAGGCATTGTGGAAAACGTACTTGTAAAAGTCCAAGACTTTTTCTATCCCATCGATTTTGTCATTCTGGATACAGAGGTTGCCTGTGACTCCAATCCTATCATATTAGGGCGTCCGTTCCTAGCAACTGCTAATGCCCTCATAAACTGTAGGGATAGTTCTATGACCATGTCCTTCGGAAATCTTTCGGTCAAGGTTAATGTGTTCAAGTTGATGAAACAAATTCCAGAGAATGACATTAATGGGGAGGTTAACCTGGTTGACACCCTTGTGTAGGAATATTTCACAAACTCTTTTCCTAAGGAAGAAGTACACTAATTCCTTTCATGTGGTGATTCTGAATTTGATGTGGATGCTTATTCACAGGATGTAAACGAGTTCTTATAGTCAATACCACTAATTGACCCTACTACCGTCCTATCAAGTGACTTGGACGAGCATCAATCTGTTTTCTCTATGGAAGACGACATTCCTCAAGAATCTTTAATACCCGCTCCTCCCACCCCTGACTTAAAACCTATTCCTTCGAATTTAAAATACGTACATTTAGATCTAGATGGTAGTCACTCAATTATCATATCCTCACAATTGACTGCCAATTAGGAATCACATTTAATTAAGGTCATTCAAAAATACCGTTCTGCTATTGGATGGTCCCTCGATGACATTAAAGGCATCGACCCTAATGTGTGCACCCATCACATACATCTTGAAGAAAATGCCAAGACATCACGTGAACCGCAACGTCGTCTAAACCCCACCATGAAAGATGTGGTAAGGGAAGAAATTTTAAGGTTACTTGATGTAGGTATTATTTACCCCATCTCGGATAGTGTTTGGCTGAGTCCAGTACACGTTGTTCCCAAGAAGTCTGGCATTACAGTTGTGCGAAATGATAAAGATGAATGCATCTCCGCTTGTATTCCAGTGAGGTGGCGAATATACATTGACTATCGCAAACTTAATGCGGTCACTCGTAAAGATCATTTCCTACTTCCCTTCTTAGACCAGAGGCTTGAACGGTTAGCGGGTCATGTATATTACTGTTTTCTTGATGGTTATTCAGGATATTCTTCAAATAATCATAGATCCTGCTGATCAAGAAAAAACAACGTTCACCTATCCTTTTGGTACATTTGCATATAAACGAATGCCTTTTGGACTTTGCAATGCACCTGGTATATTCCAACACTGTATGCTTCATATTATCAGTGATATGGTTGAACGCTTTATGGAAGTGTTCATGGACAATTTCTCAATATATGGTAATTCTTTTGATAGGTGTCTATCAAATCTTGAAAAGGTTTTAATACGTTGTGAAGAGAAAAATATCGTTCTTAATTAAAAAAAATGCCATTTTATGGTTACAAAAGGAATAGTTCTATCATATCATTTCAAAGGATGGAATCGAAGTCGATAAAGCTAAGAATGAAAAATTTGCTTCACTTCCTATAACAAAATTAGTTCGCGACATACGTGCATTTCTAGGACACGCAGGATTCTATAGGAGATTTATTTAAGATTTCTCAAAGGTTGCTCGACCTTTAACAAATCTCCTGCTTAAAGATGCCGTATTTGACTTCACTTTCGATTGCAAACAAGCTTTTGAGACCTTAAAATCCGCCCTAACTACAGCTCCGATAATTCAACCCCCTGATTGGTCTAAACCTTTTGAATTAATGTGTGACGCGAGTGACTATGCTATTGGAGCTATCCTAGGGCAACGTCGAGAGAACAAACCAATTGTCATTTACTACGCTAGTAAAACTCTTAATGAAGCGCAATGTAACTATACCACCATTTAAAAAGAATTTCCTCGCAGTTGTCTATGCCATGGATATGTTTTGTCCTTACCTAGTTGGTTCTTCGACAATAGTATACACTGACCATGCGGCTCTTTATTATCTCTTAGCAAAGAAAGATGCCAAACAAAGGTTGATCCGCTGGATACTCCTATTGCAAGAGTTTACTCTAGAAATTAGAGATAAAAAAGGTTGCGAGAATGTGGTTGCAGACCATTTATCATGACTCATCAATGATGTCGATAATGATGTCAACCCATATGTGATTCATTCCCAGATGAATACTTGTATTCCATTTTTTCATCTCCTTGGTATGTTGATATAGTAAACTACCTAGTTACCAAGGAAGTCCCTTCATTTTGGACTTGTACGGACCGGAAAAAGTTTTTATCCACACTAAAATTTTATTTTTGGGATGATCCCTACCTCTTCAAGTATTGTTCCGACCAATTGATATGCCGTTGCATTCTTGACTAGGAACACAATGACCTGTTATCCTTTGCCATGAACAATCTTGTGGTGGTCATTTCAGTGGTAAGAAAACTGCGACCAAGGTTCTACAATGTGGATTTTATTGGCTAACACTGTTTAAAGATACACATGAGAATTACAAAGCATGCACCCACTACTAGCAGCTAGGATGCATTACTCAGCGCAATATGATGCCCTTAAATCTAATTTTAATTATCGAAAATTTTGATGTGTGGGGCATCGACTTCATGGGTCCCTTTCCAAATTCTCAGGGTTTTCTCTACATACTAGTAGCTATTGACTACGTGTCAAAATAGATTAAGGCAATGGCATGCCGTGCTAATGATCACAAAACTATCGTTTTTTTGTAAAGGAACATATTTTCTCTCGATTTGGTGTTCCCAAAACTAATATTAGTGATGGGGGAAAATATTTTTGTAATAAATTTTTTGAATCATTAGTAAAGAAATATGGAGTCACTCACAAAGTGGCAACTCCGTATCATCCTCAGACCAGTGGACAAGTCGAAGTGTCAAATAGAGAAATTAAGTCCATTTTAGAGAAAACAGTTAATCTATCTAGGAAAGACTAGTCTCTTCGATTATCTGATACCTTGTGGGCATATAGAACGGCTTTTAAGACACCTATAGGCATGTCCCCTTACCACCTCATTTTTAGAAAACCTTGTCATCTGCCGATTGAGCTTGAGCATCGTGCTCTATGGGCCATCAAAAGTCTCAATCATAATTCCAATGCGATAGGCGAGAAACAAAAATTGCAGTTAAACGAGCTTGAGGAGATTCGGAGTGATGCCTATGATCTCTCGAAATCCTATAAAGCCAACCATGAAAAGAGTGCATGACAAGCACATATTAAAAAAAAAATTTAAAATTGGTCAAAAAGTTTTGTTATACAACTCGAGATTACACATTTTTCCAGGAAAATTAAAAACTTGATGGTTTGGTCCTTTTACTGTCTCTGCTGTCACCCCTTATAAGGCTATATCTTTGAAAAATTTAAACGATGACAACAAATTTCAAATAAATGGCCAACGCCTCAAACATTATCATGAGTTGTGCTCTCCCGATGTCGAAAAGACTCTTCTCAAAGATCCAGTCTACCAAGACTAAAAGATTCATTGGTGTATTTCCTTCCAGGTGATTAAAACAGGAAAAGTACGCCATAATGGTAGCCGGGCCCTTCTTCTATTTTCTTCTCTCAAATCTCCTAGAATGTGTGGTTGCAAGCGCTGGAACTTGAGTCCACAAAAACTCTATTTCAAACCGAGTATAAATGTTTTCTGATAATCGAGCAAACGTGCCTTCTGGTAAACAATGGGTACCAAAAATTTCCCATCCTTCCTTCTCTTCCCTTTTCTATTCTCTTTCTCGTGAACTCCAGCTCATCATTTAGTGTAAATCTCACCCATTTCGAATAGGTAATGGTCTTAGTACTTTTGCTCGAAAGCGACGTGCGCGAAGGATGGGGTGGTGTATGAATTGTCAAACACCTTTCTGTCCAGGTCTTGAACTATTATCTGATATGAGTCGGTATAAGGTATATTTTTGTCTACACTAGCTTAACAAGATAAACTTTGTCGACGACCCGTTGCTCCCACAGGTTTGGATTCGTCTTGAGGATCTGACGTTAAAAGACTTACATTCGTCTTTGAGGATCTGATGTTAAAAGACTCACATTCGTCTTGAGGATTTGATGTTAAAAAACTCACATGTATATACTCGTGTCTTTTATTTTTCACATTTGCACTAAGCATTGTGCACAAAGAGAGTCGTGATGTACAACATCGGATGGTCCCTCGTTCGCACGAGCAATGGATTTCATCAGGCCAAAGAATAGTTTTCTATTTGATGGTAGTTCGGGGCGGTTTGAGGCTATACCATGTGTACTAAGGGTAATATTATTATTAGACCATTGCACATTGGTCAGGGATGGTACCATCATGAACCCTAGGCCCCCAAAACATAAAGGTTAAGCCACACCGGGCGGATTGGGTTTGCCCTGAGCCGACATGATTGGTTGTCCGATTTTCTTGTAATAGTTTTCTTCTTGAAGTCCGGTGTTGTTGACACATTCATCTCCCCTTGTAAATTTGTACATAAATCAATAAATAAATAAAAAAGGGTTGCGTTCTATTTTTACAAGACTCACCCCCCCTAAAATAAAAATAAAAATACAAAAGGTTGAATGTGCTTTTGCCATATTCCATTGGATGACATTTTTAATGCTAATCATTTTGGCATCTCATTCGTTTAATTTGGAGTTGAAACGAATCGAGATTCCGCGTTTGAAATTTTGTGACATTTCGGGACATAATGGGAATTTCTGAAATTCATTTGGGCTTGGGCCAAAAATTAGAACCCGACCCAAATCACGTGTTCCGATCACAAAACCCAGCACGCGGGCAAACCATGCGTCAGCCTCTCTCATTTCGTCTTCCCCAAAATCCAGATCTTGCTTCCCCTCACACATCCTCGTGAACGCGGTACTACTAGTCTAAAATCTACTCATGCACGCGGTATAAACCTAACCAATTCCAAACCTGTTTGAACAGAACCATCCCCTCACTTTGCGCAACCAATATAGACTCTCAAAACCTCATCTCGATCACTATATTGCTGGAAATCGTAGAATCACAGTTGAGAGAAATTTTACAAATCTCTATAATTCCGGCATGTTTCATCCCTTTTTCGATGAGGAAATTGCTAGTAGGGAGTGGGAATACCTTTTGCATCGAATTCCGACTCATTACTCTGAAGAATTGGTGTTGAAGTTCTATAACAATGGAGGTGTTTGGGGGAATGAGTTTTGGATCACGGCGGATGAGATGGAAGGTGAACTCACGTTGGAGTTGATATCGACTACTGTGAATATTCTAATCAACTCCGATAGTCCAACCCTGCTGTTTTCGAGCAATCGAATAGAGTTGATGTTTGAAACGCTTCTCGAGGGAGAATACAACGATGGCTCGAGATGCGTGTACCAACATTCCCTCAGACAAAACCAATTGGCCGTCACCCAATGGCTGGCCTATAACATCATTGGTACTTCAAAGACATCCGACGTCAACAAGACGTTTTTGCATTTGCTGTGGATCCTCCAGGAGAAGAAGGATACATTCTGTATGGTCCATTTCCTGAGCCATGTTCTTACGATTGCTTCAAACATGTCAACTCCTCTTGCTGTACTTGTTACTCAACTTATGATTAATTTAGGGTTCCAGTCCTCTAGGCCATTAATTCAAACAAGGTCTTTCGAAAATTTCACATTTTTCGAGACTTGTGTCATGGATCATTGGTAACCTATAGCGAGAGATGATATTGAGCATGATAATGTGTCTCCTCCTCCTCCTTCACCACCCAACTATTTTAATGAGAATGCCATATGCCGAATCAGCACTTCCATGGAAGCCTTGAGACTAATGAACATTGGTATGCACAACATGTTTCTTCACCAAGAAGAGATGCATACTTCCATGAGTGAATTTCAGCAGGAGATGCGTAATCGTTAGGGCCGTTTTCAGCGCATGATGCTGGCTAATCAGCAGTAATTTCAGGACCGAATAATTCAGTCCTTAGGCAACAGACAAGACCAGTCAGTTTAATCAGGAGTTCATAGTACTCGTCGTCATCGGAACCCTGGTTCTTCATCAGCTAACCCTGAGGACTCACAGTAGCAGTTTGTTTCTCTTAGTCTAAAATGCCTCTGTCATTTATTTCCCTTATGTAGTGCATTTTTCTAGTAATGTAAAACGGTATATCATATGATTTCTCATAATTTTGTATCTCCAAACGGATTAAATGAGAAATTATTTATGTTATTAGATTATTGTCTTCCTAATATAAATAATTAGTTTGTTCCTTTATGCATTGGGCCTACTCTTTAGGCCCAACGGACTGATTTAAATAGTGGCCCCATCACTTTGATTCACTAGGCCCAACGGTCAGAAATCAAATGGTCAGATATAAAAAAATAGTCAGATTTTCGACTATAAAATCCATCACTTCTCATCTTACTTCACTCATTCCATTCTCTTACTCTCCATAACTTAATATTCATATATTTTCATCTTCTTCAACGCAATGGATCCGATTGAGAAATTAAACAAGGAGCAACGTGATGGGGCATTCAAAGTCGCATTGATAGCAGTATTTATCATTGTATCATTGTGATACTGTTAATCATGCATAACATCTTTCAGAATATCTAGATTTATGTAACCTACATCTCTCTTTCCCTTTTGTCATTTTGTAAATTACTATGGTGTGTTAAATAATTCTCAAAATATTTGTACGGGTTATGTATTAAATGGAGAAGTCCCCTATTTAATATTTGTGTGTATTAATCGTATTTTCACTTTATCATAAACATAAATAAAATTATTATCAAATCCATAACAAAGAAAGAAAATCAATAACTCACGAAAATAATTCAATCTAAACTCATTTGGTTCATGGAAAATCGCGCACGTTATACGGTACACCTAAACAATGGCTGCGCACATGATAAGCATCTAAAACTGTAATATTAAACCCCGAGAGATATAGCATTTTGATCAATTATGTGTTTAATAATCATGTAATAATTATAATTTCATATTTTTGCAGGTTTCCGCAGTTAACATGAATATAATGATAAAACATGTATCGAAGTACGGGAATACTGGAATATTTGAAGTTTCCCACTCAACCCCAGTAAAACCCAACAAAGGCTGACTAGAGCCGAAGTTTTCAAAAGAATAAAACCAGTGCAGAACGGGTCCACATATAAAGAAGCAGCAAACTTCCGAAGCTCACATCTGATAAATCTAGATGTCGACGTTGGCTAGTGAACTTCCAGAGCGACCAGGGCGACCCACTCTATGCAAAGACAGAAAGTTATAAAAATGCCAATATCAGTGCCGCCACTGGACACACTAAGTGGACCCACTCAGCGGGCCCAAAAGGCATGATGAGTCAGCATAGGCAGGTGGCAAGAGATGGTCACAAATTTGTGCCACCTTGCAATGTGAGAAGACACGTACCAATTCAAAGTTTAAATTGAATTGGGCTACAAGACAAAACCAAAAACAAAATTTGGTTTGATATGGAGAAAAAGACAAAAGCTAAAATTAAACCAGGTAAAACCAAAACTTTGTATTTCAAAGTTTTGAGTCTTGCAATTCAACAAAAGGACAAAATCAAATTAAAAGCTTCACAAGCCATTTAACCTATATATATATGAGGGGGTCTTCGATATTCTCCTTCAAATTTTCATGTTTTAGCCTCCTTAGCTAGCAAAATTTAGTTTTATTTCAAAGACTTAAATTCTCCCTTCCTTTTATTTCAAAGAAATTAATATTGTAAGTCATTTTCTTCTTAATGAAAGTTATTTCTTTTCCAGTTTTTAATTTACCCGCATTTATTTATTTAATGTATACAGCCAGTTTAATTATTCTTCCAATGACCATGAGCTAATCCCCCCCCCCCCTCAGGGGGGAGGGTTATGCTGCTCGTGTGAAAATCCGGATTGACTCTTTAATACTCTAGAATCACTACTTAGGAATTAGATGTAGATTAGACATCCGGTCCCAAAATGATTGAGACTGTACAAAGTTGGAATGCTGATGCTCCAGAACAGTCTCGCGAGAGACCCAAAATGTCTCGCGCGCGACTCTCTGGTGTCAGAGAGCTCTCAAATTAGTCCAGCTGATGTAGAATCAAGCCAGGAGCTGAAATGATATTCCAGAGATGAAATATTAGTTCAACTTCTTATGCTAGTGCGATGCGACTCAGAGATGTGGGCATTTCGCTAGGGATCAATACTCGACGTTGTCTTGGATTTGTCTATGAACTTGAGACGAATTTGAGCTGTAGTGATGTGGTAATATAAACTGTTAAAAAATAATTCTTGCATGAGCATGATTAACCCTCTCCCTGTTTCTCTATCTTTGTTTATTTACATCGAAAATCACCGTTAGTAATTTACATTATTTACATTTCCGCTAAATTAATTAAACCAATAAAAAAAAACCTAAAATCCTACTCACTAAAAGTTGTAATTCCAATTGTGAACCTTGCCGAGCCCTAAGGTTTGGACGATCCCTTACTCGACCTATCCTACCAAACCCACGTGAGTAAGGTAACTTGACTAAACGAATGACTATACAGACTTTGGACTTTGGACTTCAGACTGTGGACTTAAGTAAAAGAACTAAAACCATAAACGTACAATTCCACATTTATCAAATGGCGCCGCTGCACGCCGAAGGAATCTAGACATTTAACGTAATAACTGGAATACATGAAACATAAAACCCCTCCCCTACCCCCTCATCTTTTTGATTTCCATTTCTTTTGCAATACTAACGTATTACATACCTTACTACCCCAATTTTTTCTACTAACAGATATATGTGAACCAAGTCTTGTTTATTTTCATTAGCACAGTCTAAGTATTCAGTAGGAACTTAAAGCATTGAACTGACAAAAGAGTCTCGGACGAGACTATATTAGTAGCGCGCGAGACTAACATGGAGTATCAACACTCCGGTTTTCAGGTATAGGCCACTTTCCTTTTCGGTACTCTTTTGGACTCTCTAGTCCAGTTTATCCAGGAAGTTCACGAGCTCGGGAGTTAGTTCGATTGTGTACGAGGAATTGCGGGACGCCAGGTTTCAAATTTTTAAACTCCTCAAACTTTGTCGAGGATATTATTTGGTTGTTGCTATAACCTGTTTTACCTTGCATGTTTGTGTGTTGGCATGAGAACTCTTTACATATAAATGTGGTTCGTCATTACATCTTCACGTTAACACGATTAATATGATTCGAATATATTTGGATGTATGTGTAGTTTCAAACCACCTGCTTAGAATATTTGTGTATGTGTATGTTACATCAATTCACGTAAGCGGTATTCATTTGTATGAGTTCGTTCTCGACATTCCCCTAGCTCACATTTAAGTTGCACGTATCGATAGCTATAGATTATTGCATGCGTATGACACAGTTCTATTCACATAGATTTTCATATGTAGACTTCCTGTGTAAAACTAGCATGTGTTAATTGTATGTTTAGTTTCTATTTTGATATCCATCGTTTTTAATTGCATGTTTTGTAATCACGTCTCCATAATACATTAATTACGTAAAATAAAAATTAAAAATTAAAAATTAAAAATAAATAAAAAATAAAAAAATAAAAAAAATCCTAGTAATTAAAATTTCATCTTAATCATCTTAATAACACCCGCATAATACACCATCATAAATCATCATCCTATTCTATCAGTGCCTAGGAACTTGAAAAATTGAGGTTGCCTAATTAAGGAACGTGCTAGCACGAACAACCTCCCTCAATTCTATCAGGTGACCTGGCTACTGGAATATTCACACGTTGTCCTAGCTTACCTTCTCAAGTAAGCAATAGCTCAGGAAGACGTGCTTCACCTCCCTCCTCCCTTAATTCTAAAATCTCTAGTCATAATTCGTTCCTTATGAGCCTTGAATTAAAAATTTTATTTGTATGAGACTACGGTCTGGTAAGCATAAGGAATTAGAACTTACATATCGTCGTCGGAAATACAATAAACAACTGCTTATGCTATCTCCTAGACATAGTTCCTCCTCCGTAAACCAACCTCGTCAAACATCTCCATTGCCATTATCTCCCTTAGTTATGGCTCAGGAAAATCCCACAGTCGAGAAACCCCTTTCAGATTTCTATACTGCCTTATAGGAAGGACTTGCTTCATGCATTAAACTCGATGCAATTGTAGGTGATTTTCACATTCCGCCAAACATTTTCGGTTTGTTACCTATTTACCATGGTTTAGACCATGAAAAACCGTACAATCATCTTCGTTGGATGCAACAAGTGGTCACCACTTTCCGCCATCCGACCGTTACCAACGAACAAGTCTTGCTTAGGTTGTTTCCCTTCACCTTAGCTGATAAAGCTTCAGTTTGGCTCGCCGGACAAGCGCCGCAATCCATTGACACATGGGCCAAACTCGTACAAGCATTCATGATAAAATTCTATACTCAGAAGAAAACTACAGAAATGCTTCAGAAGATTCAATTCTTTCGCCAACATCCCTAGGAATCCTTTTCGGAAGCCTGGAGCAGATTTACTGATCTGATTCTCGAATGTCCCCATCATCAACTTGACACCACTGTATTAGTCCGTTCATTCTTTAATGGTCTCTCTGACCATCAAAAGGAAACATTAGATATTATGAACAGCGGTTGTTTCATGGACAAAGGCGCTACTGAAGCATTCATTTTCCTTGAGAAACAGGCTTCACGAAGCACCCATTGGAGAAACACGGATTCTTCTAGATCTTCTAAAGACACTCCTACCAAGGTTACATCTATGTTCGAGGTCAAACCCGATCCGGAATTGAAAACCCTAATCGAGTCCCTAAACAAAAAGGTCGATGCTCTTTCGGTTCAAGTAAATGATCAGAAACCTAAACAGGTCATGACTGCCAACATTTCCCCATGTCTTCTTTGCTTAAGTTCTGAGCACGCCGATTCTTATTGTCCTTTGGTATACGAGTGCCCTCCCCAATCTTCTGAAGAGGCTTGTGCTTTTAACATCCCTAATGCACCTTGGCGACAACATCCGAATTTGGCTTGGGCACCCTCTGCCCAACAACAAGTTCTTCCGAGTGTCAACAATGGTTCTGCACGACCACCTGTGAACTACAATTCCTACCGTCAAGGAAATCCTCCACAATTTCAGCAAGGGCAAAATAATTTTCCCAACAACGCAAATATAGGGTATCAAAACAACCACAACCTTGTTCCCGCTAATCAAGGATATGGCTACCAAAATCAACATGTAAATAATAATCGGGAACTTGTTCCTACTACTCCACTGGTACAATCCGCTACCGATAAAATAGCTGAAACTTTTCTGATTTACATGAATCAACATAATCAAATCTTAACATCTATCCAACACTATCTTCAGCTATTAGCACAAGATAAAAGTCAAAAGGGCGTGTTCCCTGGCCAAGCAGTTCCAAACCCTAAGCCTACAAACACTGCCTTTGAACTCAACAATGCACCAGGATCTAGTAATCCAAGCCAGGGTGAGGTAAATGCCATTACCACTCTTCGTTCTGGCCGAACCATCGATAATAACATACGTATGCCAGACGAAGAATCGACGGAAGCCACGGCTGACGTCCTTCCAACTCCTACCCCGCAACCTATAACGGACGAAGTTGTTCCTTCCAAATCTACACCCACGTCCCTAGGGAAAGACGCCACTGATCCTTATGCGCGATTTTGCCCAAAAGCTCCATTCCCTGCCCGTTTGGCAAAGAACAAACGTGACGAACATTTCGATGAGATTCGTGAAACCTTCAAAAATTTGACCATAAACTTACCTTTTCTAGATGCGCTTAAGCATTTGCCCAAGCATGCCAAGTTTTTGAAGGACATGTGCACCACCAAACGACGTACGAATGTTCCTCAACAAGCATTCCTCACTGAGAAGTTTCCCTCAATTACTACTACCAATGGTGTGGTTAAATACAAAGACCCAGGTCGACCAACTGTACCATGCATGTTGGGGACAAGTATACCGCTACCGCACTTTTAGACCTAGGAGCCAGTGTTAACCTACTTCCCTACTATTTATTTAAGCAGTTAGGTCTTCATGAATTAAAAACTACCAATATGACTCTCTACAACACGGGCGGATCGCTTCATCAAGTACCCAAAGGGCATAGTAGAAAACGTCATAGTCAAGGTCCAAGATTTTTACTACCCCGTTAATTTTGTCATTCTAGATACCGAAGTAGCCTGTGATTCCATTCCTATCATCTTGGGATGTCCATTTCTTGCAACTGCTAATGCTCTCATAAATTGTCGGGACGGTTCAATGACATTGTCTTTCGGGAACCTTTCCGTCGAACTCAACGTGTTCAAATTAATGAAACGATTTCCCGATCCTATAATGGAGGGTAAGATTAGCTTGGTTGATAGTCTGGCACACGATTATTTCACAAACTCTTTTCCCGAAGACGAGGTACACCAATTTCTTTCTTTTGATAATCCTGAGTTTGACGATGACTCGTACATTAAGGATGTCCACGCATTATTAGAGTCGATTACTCTTTTGATCCTACTACTGCGGTGCCAACTGATTCAGAAGAACCGTACTCGATCTTTTCCATTGAAGAGACGGTCACTCACGAATCCTTAATCCCCAATTGTAACACCCGTATTTAAAATATGTAATTACTTATTAATTAATTAATTTAATTATTTATTTAAAATTTGCTGGATTTGGATTTGAGATATGTGGGCCTAGTTTCTGGGCCCGAGTCTGTGTTGGGCTTGGGTTTCAAATCCAAGTATATATTTGTATTGTTCTGGAGAATAGGGTTCAAAGATAATAAAATAATAAAAATGGAGGCGGCTTGTTTGCTCGAGCGTTGGAGCCACTACAAGAAACAGGGTCATTGGCGACAAAAAAAACTGTCGCTGAAAATTGCCAAAACGTCGCCAATTACATTTTGCGACGGTTTTTGGAGTGTTGTGTCAGCGTCGCTAATGCTATAGTCGGCAATGATATGGGCCTACGATTTTTTAACGTCGCCAAATATCATATATTCACCGACGATTCCTAGTGTCGCCAATTACCTAATTACGTCGCTAACTCTTTTCCGCATTCTAAATGCAATAACGTAGCAAAAGATGGGGTTTTTGTGACATATTCAACATCGTCGGTAATGAGGATTACTAGCTACGTTTTTATCGTCGATAAAAGTTCAGAAAATTTGAAAATTTTAGCGTTATTAGCGACGTTTTTATCGTCGATAAAAGTAAATTTTTTTTGAAAATTTTAACTTTATTAGTGACGTTTTAATCATCACTATAAGTCCAAATTTTTTTAAAAAAAAAGTAGTATTAGCAACATTTTTAGTGTTCCTAGAGATAACAGTAATTTGAAACTTTGTTCATATAAGCGATGTTTTTATCGTCATTAAAGATTTAAAATATTTGAATTTTGTGTGTTTTTAGCAATGTTTCTATCGTCGACGAAGCTAAAACGAATTTGAAAAATTGGCATCATAAGCGACGTTCTAATCGCCGCTAGAGTCCAAAAAAGTCTATTCGTTGTGTTCATATTCTGACACTACATGCGCCGCAGAAGACTATTTTTATCACTAATATCGGTGCCAATTGTGCCCCATTTGTAAAAATTATTTTTCACCTGTCCACCCCAACTATCATTTAACAAATAAACCTAAAAACAAATAATATGTAATAAACAACAAATTTTCAATAAATAAAATTGGGTCAATTTACTCCGTTATAAACAAATGAGTTGCATATTTTTTTTCTTCTAAACTCTTCTTAATAATAAAAGTATTAACTTAACAAAAACAATTCTAAACATCCCCCAAGTAGCTTTCAAATAAAACTATCTTCACTAAAAAGCAAAAAAAAAAAAATGACATAAAATAGCATATAGATTCATCTTAGGCCTCTTGCAATTCCAAACCGCCATTTCTTCACTCCTCTTTTGATGTACGTTTATCTATCTGCACACGAAAATGTTATCTATTAGACCTTTTGCATTGTAGAGCATAATAACATGAGCAAGCAATATACAAACAACTGAAATCATAAACAATACTAACACAAGGTTCTTCGTCCTGTTCGTTTAAGCAAATAAATTAAAGTTGTGATTATGACTGAAGAATCCCAAGTTTAATCGAACTGTCCAAAAATGAATGTGGGTGCGAACGTATAATATATGTCACCATAAGCTGGTAGCATATATCTGCTACTGCCAATTCATTTGAGATGTTCACTGCATATCTACTCTTTACAGCATAATACTTGCAAACTTATACACCAGTCTAAAAGTTAATAATAGGAACGATTCATCGATGTGAAAATTAGCACAGGAATACAAGTTTAGGCCGCAGTGTTTTTTCATTTTATTGTAGTGTTTGTAGTGAACAGCGTGTTAGGTGTGTAGACTAGTGGTTAAGGTCGGGTCAATATCGGGCTAGGGTAAGAGAATAGAGGGTACCTTGCGTTACTGTTCTTAAAGATTATACAGTAGGCTGACGGACGATATATCGGTAAGCAGCAACCATCCTTTGTCGAGAATTTGTGTTATCAATAGCTAGGACCATTCTCCCAGCTTCTTTTGTGGCGAAAGATTTGTACACTGGCTCTTCTGAAGCAGCCATCCATTTTGCCTTCTGAATAGCAATGGTGTAGCTTTTCTCGGCATTCGGAACAAACTCAGCTGCATAGTCTAACTCCCAACCGCCCACTACTAACTCCCATGTTATGGTCGCACCAACCTCAATTCCATCAATCTCTAGATTAACCTTCTATCCTCCTTTAAGAGTGAACTCAGATGCTGGTTTTGGGACACCATCCTGTGAATCACTAGGTTGACTGAGACCGCTGTATTGCACTGGAATATTCTCTGGCCTAATGTACTTGTAAAGGGTCTCTACCACGCAGCCATCCATTTTGCCTTCTGAATAGCAATGGTGTAGCTTTTCTCGGCATTCGGAACAAACTCAGCTGCATAGTCTAACTCCCAACCGCCCACTACTAACTCCCATGTTATGGTCGCACCAGCCTCAATTCCATCAATCTCTAGATTAACCTTCTCTCCTCCTTTAACAGTGAACTCAGATGCTGGTTTTGGGACACCATCCTGTGAATCACTAAGTTGACTGAGACCGCTGTATTGCACTGGAATATTCTCTGGCCTAATGTACTTGTAAAGGGTCTTTGCCACGCAGCCATCCATTTTGCCTTCTGAATAGCAATGGTGTAGCTTTTCTCGGCATTCGGAACAAACTCAGCTGCATAGTCTAACTCCCAACCGCCCACTACTAACTCCCATGTTATGGTCGCACCAGCCTCAATTCCATCAATCTCTAGATTAACCTTCTCTCCTCCTTTAACAGTGAACTCAAATGCTGGTTTTGGGACACCATCCTGTGAATCACCAGGTCGACTGAGACCGCTGTATTGCACTGGATTATTCTCTGGCCTAATGTACTTGTAAAGGGTCTCTGCCACGCAGCCATCCATTTTGCCTTCTGAATAGCAATGGTGTAGCTTTTCTCAGCATTCGGAACAAACTCAGCTGCATAGTCTAACTCCCAACCGTCCACTACTAACTCCCATGTTATGGTCGCACCAGCCTCAATTCCATCAATCTCTAGATTAACCTTCTCTCCTCCTTTAACAGTGAACTCAGATGCTGGTTTTGGGACACCATCCTGTGAATCACCAGGTCGACTGAGACCGCCGTATTGCACTGGAATATTCTCTGGCCTAATGTACTTGTAAAGGGTCTCTGCCACATTCCCTTCTCTAACTATTACAAACTTGCTCTTAGTTCTTTGAGTAAGAAACAGACTAAAAATCCCATATAACACACTGAAGTACCATGGAACATTGATAAAAACCTTTCTAGCTACCAGCTCAGGATAGTTGTCTGGAAAGAGAGATAGAATCTGATTTGAAGCTACCCTTAACTCTCTCTTTGGCATATCATTCAAGTCAGTTACTTGTATAATTGAATTAACACCACCAGGCAGGCTTAAAATGCAAAAGTTTGATACCCCTTTCAAGCACTTGAACTCTCCATTTCAAAAACTTCTTCAACTTCTCATCATCCCCAAATATCCTTTCATGCATTTCTCTATCTTTAAACACACCATATGCATTATAATACACAGGGTGTCCATCTTTATCATAGCTATGCATATAGGCTACAACCCCTTCAAGTTCCTTAAACCCCAACTCTTCATCAACTATACTTTTAGCACTAAACTCTTTTCTCCAAGCTAAACACTTCTCCAGCATAGTAAAAGCCTCAGACACGTCTCAGAACATTTTAAGTTAGAAGTAACGTAAGTGTCTTCTTTGAATGATGAAGATCTAAATGGAGCAAAAGAAACAAGACTTTTCTTCAAGGATTTTAGGGAGGTTTCTGGTTGGGTTGAGAGAGGAGATAGTATAGCGTTTTCTTCCATGGTGAAGGTTCTAACCAAGATAAATGAAAATGAAATCTAAGAGAAGATTTACCATGTCAACTTGAAGGGTTCAATAGACTAACTAATGTAGATTGAGTTCACATGGAAAAGTCAGATTTTCACATGGTCCTCCTATGCACCCTCTGTGACATCCTCCCAATTGATTTTCTCATCACTTCTCTTGATTAATTATGACTTGAAACAAAATCGAAAACTTCCATTTTATTTCCAATCACACTATCCGGGCACACTCTATCAGATATTGTTAGCATGAACAAAGCAACACAAATGAATCTTTGCTTGTGCTGCTCCAATAGGATATACGCTTGCCCCCACAGAGGACTTTTCAAGGGAGTTTACCGTTAGGTTCTTAAGAACCTGAAACATACTAACATACTAACTCCTAACATCTACCAAGAGAATGTGGCGGCAGAAAATAAAGCATGCAGCCATTGGTAAAATTACTGCTACATATAGAGAAAACTGGTAAACTATTAAATTATTTTACACGGCATAAAGCTGGTAAACTATAACTTGGGGACAACTCAATAAAGGCAACCCAAAGGATAGTGATGCCTTATATGGAGGGTTATTCATTCTATGGGACTTCAAACAACTAAAACCCAATCAAACAACACCAACACATATCAGAAAATAGTTAAATTCATAAATCATACCACATTGAAGGAGGACCACCAAGCTTCTCCATGAGATAGTCCAACTGGCGTTGTTGTCGTTGAATTTGCGCCTGGTGTGTTGCTTGTGTCTCTTGAGCCGCTTCCTTCCATTCTCGCAACTCTTCCAGCTGAGACTCTGCCTCCTCTGCCCTTGCTCTCAACTGATCCACATCTGGGTGCTCATATCCAGCCACACATTTACGGGATGGGGGTGCCTCGCCATGTCCAAGACCACGTTTATAACCAGGTCTTACTCCCAAGACTTCATCAAAAATCTCTTCTTCAGTCAAAGGGTTAGAACCTTCTGGTGTAGGTTGATTTTGTAGTTCCACCATTCTCTCCTGGAAAGAAAACAAATAGATATAACTATCTCACAAAAGTACAATTTAGCTAACTTAAAGGGTAAGTACGAGTTAATTACATAATTATTTTCTCGCTTCATGAGAAACCCAAATTTTTTCTCCATCAAATGAGTCTTACGATATAGTCGCGATCATCCCAACCTCTTGTTGAGTCTCTGATCAACCGCTATGTCATTTCAAAAAGACAGACAAACTTCCAAAGTTAGTACTAAAAAAAATAACTATTTATAATATCTAAAATTAATCAATTAAGTGTACCATGTCAACACGGATCCACACAAAAGATTTTGAACCAGCACAATGGTTGACGACGAGGCATGAGCGGCTGTATTGGTTATCGCGTTACTAACATCCCGGGTTAAAACAAATAAACAATGCATCATAAAAAGAACTATTATAATGTGTATAAGTACAACAACCATCCTTTTAGCACTACCACTTCCCACATTGAATTTGGCCGCCATAACCTCTTCTTTAAAAAGAGGAGTAAACTCACTTACCTTGAACTTATCTGTTTCCCATAGATCGCACCATCTCTCCCAAGAATCTTGCGATACACCATTAAATGGGTGTTGACGTTTGTTCACATTATTTGGAATCCTCACGTAGTACTTGTGAAGGGCACACCTATGATCTCTGAAACGATCCCTAATATAATTATTAACAGTAGTTTCGACATGTGGTAGATGGATGTCCATGTCAAACTTTTCCTACAAAAACAAATAAAATAAAATACATACAAAGATATCATAAGGACATAATTTTTGACACGATGCTTTAAAGAGTTTAGTAAAAGAAACAATTAGTAAGCAAACATCAATTACCAAAACAAGCTTGTGAAGACTTTTCCTTTGATCATCAGTCACGTCTTTCCAGTAATGGGCAAAAGGCGGTATTCTAAACCTAGCAATGACGCCAAGCTCGGTGATCCACTGTTGGCTCCAATTGCATATAGGCCTATCTTTCCCAATAGCAATCTCTATCCTCGGTTTTCCACCCCCTCGCGCTAAGTGGTTCTTCAGAATTAGGTTTTGGGTCTTCTTTCTAGGCTCCCGTTTTTTGGCTTTAATAATTATTTAGAAGACAAAATATTTGTTAGCAAGTATTGTACCAACACTAGCAAAACTGTAAAAGATTAGTATGAAGAAGAATAGTACAAAATTAAGAAAGAATTATACCAACACTAGAACCATCTTGCGCGGGCTGAGTGGCCTGAGACTGTGATGTAACACGAGTACGCGGTGGACGACCAGGTGCCATACTAGAACCATCAAAGCAAATTAAATAGTAATACTTTTAAACAAAAAGCAATAAAAGAAGAGTAAAAAGAGTACAATATCAAAAGGCAATAGAAGAAAAGTAAGAAGAGTACAATACTTCTAAACAAAAGGAAATAAAAGAAGAGTACAATATCAAAAGGCAATAAATACAAAGCCTACAAGTATGAATGTGTGATATACATTTATAAGTATTTGAGAAATATATATTTTTATAGAAAAAAAATAACAAGCTTTTACATTGATTATGATTAATCAATATCAGTATCATTATCACTCGAAAGAATCTCATCTTCAGTACAATATTCTATCAATGTATCATCTTCTTCAGTGTCATAGTCATTGGTCATAATTGTATCGTCAGTTTGGTTAGAGTCCACAATATTGTTAAAGACCTCATTTGCATCAACCTCTTCAGCCTCATCTAGGTTCACATCATCTCTATTCATTTGCACAAGCGTAACTTCATCACTTTGAATTTCATCAACTATGAGTTGCTCCTCTTGTTGATAAGTCTCAAAGATTCTCGATGTACTCCGATTTCTTCCTCTTTCTCTAGAACATCAAACGTGTTCCTATGAACTATCTTCTGTGCAACTTGCCAATCACCACGCAATTTGGTGTCTGCAACATAGAATACTTGACTTGTTTGTGTGGCCAACACAAATGGATCATCTTTATACCACTTCCTAGACACATTAACACTAATGAAATATCTATCTACATGGATTCCTGTTTTTTTGTTACTAACATCCCACCAATCACACTTGAAAAGCCAAACTCGTTTTCCAAATATATATTCTTACTCTATAACATCCGCCAGGACACCATAAAAGTCGATATCATTTGATTGGTCATCCCCTTTAACAACTACACCACTATTTTGAGTCCGTAGAGTTTTCTCACGATCCTTGGTATGAAACCTAACTCCATTGATAATGCAACCACTATATCGAGTCACACGATGATCGGGACCGCATGATAGTGAATATAAATCATCGGTTGCCTTGGGAGATTTCTCATAATATAGTTGTTCCATCTATCAAATGGAAAAAAAAAAATTAATAATAATTTAAGATCCTTCGTAATCGAGTGAACCTAACTACATGTCAACTTAATTTAACACTTACGCGAGCCCGGAACCATTCAACAAAATGTTGTTCCTGCCTTTGTTCCAAATCATGAGAGCTGTGCTTTTGTAGCTCAACCATATGCTCACTGCAAAATGAGTATTATTATCTTTTGTGATTGATTTAACACAATCTACACAAGACACATCTAATCAGAAAAGACACTTACTCTAAATATGATGATATTTCTTCTGAATTGTTTAACACATAATATCGAGCCTTGTTGAAATCCTTTGAACTCATTGTTATATAATTCGGAGCTCCCAATGGTCTAACATTATGTGAGAAAACATGCAACCCCTTGGTTTGTTTCACTTGACCACCGTCGTAGTTACGATCTTCACGGTTGAACCGCTTTTCAATTCCTTGGAGATACATTGAACAAAAAGTGAGACATTCAGAGTCAACATACGCTTCTGCAATGGAACCTTCTGGGTGTGCCCTATTACGAACATATTGTTTGAGAGTTTTGAGGAATCTGCGATAAAGTGTTATATAAGCAAAGTTAGATGAGGATATCAAAGTATGATAGTATTTTAGCATCAAAATGAGTAGAATATAATTTATGAACATCACCTCTCAATAGGATACATCCACCGGTATTGTACAGGTCCACCAACTATTGCCTCACGAGGCAAGTGGACTTTATAAGTGGACCATGACGTCAAAGAATGCTGGTGGAAAAATCAATTCGAGCTTACAAAGTATCACTGCAATGTCCTTTTCCAATTTCTCGAGTAATTCTATTTTTAACATTTTGCAGCAAAGCTCTCTAAAGAAGAATCCTAGTTCAATTAGAGCAGAAGATACGTCATTAGCCAAAAACCACGGCGCAACCGGGAGAACTTCGTTGTAAAAGTACATGACAATCATGACTCTTCAGTCCATGTACTTTGCAGCCTGTAACATTTACACATCGAGAAATATTTGACGTATAACCATCTGGAAACTTCACCGTTTTCAACCACTCGCAAAAAATCCTTCTTTCAACAAGAGACAATGTATAACATGCAGGGGGTACAACAAATTTATTACCCCTTGAAATTAGATGCAACTCTTGTCTAATACCCAATTCGGCCAAATCCATCCGAGCTTTTGCTGAATCTTTTGTCTTCCCATCTAGGTTCAACAATGTCCCTAAAACACTTTCACAAATATTCTTCTCTGTGTGCATAACATCAATGTTGTGGGGTAATTTAAGGGTACGCCAATAGGGTAATCGAAAAAATATGCTATGTTTTGTCCAGTTCAACTCAGTCTCAGTACGCATCCTCTTCTTGTATTTTGGATGCTTTCCATACCCTTGTTCCTCAACATGTTCTAACTGCTTTAACACATCTTCCCCAGTCAACTTGTTAGGAGGCAACCTGCTCCAATTGTTTCTACTGAATAACTGCTTAGCACGCTTTGTCAAAGGATGTCGTGGCTGCAAAAACCTACAATGGTTCATATAACATAACTTTCTGCCATTTTTCAAGTACATAGAACATGTATCCTTGTTGCAAGTTGGACATGCTAGTTTGCCTTTTGTAGACCAACCGGATAAATTAGCAAATGCAGGAAAGTCATTTATAGTCCATAGTAATGCAACGTGCAACCGAAATGTTTGTTTCGTTACAACATCGTATGTATCCACACCATGTACCCACAACTCTTTCAGTTCCTCTATTAATGGCTGTAAATACACATCAATGTCATTTCCAGGAGCTTTAGGCCCAGGGATAAGGAGAGACATGAAAATGAACGGCTCCTTCATACATTTCCAAGGGGGCATATTATACGGCATAAGCAGTACTGGCCACATGCTATAGATACTGCTCATGTCAGAAAAAGGGTTGAACCCGTCACTTGCTAGGCCAAGACGGACATTGCGGGGATCACTAGAAAACCACTCATGTTCCTTGTCAAACTCTTTCCAAGCTTCAGAATCAGCAGGATGCCGAAGTATATTCTCCTCCCCAACTCGCTTCTCCTTGTGCCATCTCATGTCCTCAGCGGTCATCCTCGACATAAATAACCACCAAGTCTTGGCTTAAGTGGAAAATACCGTAATACTTTCCGCGGGTACTTTTTAGTCTTACCTTCATTAATTTTATACCTCGATGCATTGCAAAACGGGGCAATTTTCAAGATCCTTATTCTCTGTCCCCCCGGAAGAGCACACAATCATATTGGCATGCATGTATTGAGATATAACCTAGGCCCGTGATCCTGCGCAAGAATTGCTTAGCTTCATAGTGAGATTTTGGGAGCCTCTCTCACGTAGGTAGTCTTGACTTAACCAACGCTAAAGGACCATGTCAAAAGATTTGTTGCTCCAACGATAAATTATCTTCAAATGGAACATCTTCATGAGAAAATCCAACGTGCTATATTTCTCATACCCCGGATAGAGAGGTTGGCGCGCTTCGTTTAAGAGTCTATCAAATGACATTGTATTTCCATCACTTTCGTATTATGATGGCGACAAATGCACCCCCATCAGTTGCATCGGGTATGTAACTATGCTAGCTTCCCCATGTGTTGGATGTCCGCTGATTGTCTCTATGTGTTGATTGTCTCACATCTTCAAGCATGTCATCCAAACCATCATAGCGTATTACCTTCACCACCTAAATCAAGATTATCATCGTCGTCATCACTTGCCACTTCTAAAGGTTCTCCGTGGTGTATCCAAGAAGTATAATCTTTGTCAAAACCATTATCATACAAATGATCTTTTACTTCTTGGAAGTGTCGGTACATCCGATTATTGCACTTTTTGCATGGACAACGGGCCCTACCTGCACCGTCTAAACGATTGCTAGCAAGAGCAATAAAATCCCTAATACCTTGGGCATATTGAATAGGCCTATGTGGTATATTCAACCAACTCTTATCCATATTTGTTCCTATTAAAAATTCATTAGACAAAATGATCATTTAACTAAAAAATAATAAATAAGCAACAAACACCATGCATTTCACAACATTTTCCACATTAACCATATTTGTCTCCTTATGACTGGAGGATTTAAATGTGTGAGCCTATTTAACATATCACATTCTAAATTAAACGTAAGGTCGTGTTTGTTGGTATTTCTCACCTATTGATTTTCTAGTATGTTACAAGGTTCTAAAAGCATGGTGTGGGACTAAAAACAAGCTATTTCCCTCTCACTACAAACCAAATATATAGGAAGCAAAAAAAGCGAGGGCGCTGCTACGACATGTACCTCAAGGCACCGGATTCAAACTCCATTACTAAACTCATTTAAGAATAACAAATACTAGGATGCTACCGACCTCGGATAAACTTGCAATAACTTCGTCACTAATCGGACTATTACGAAACTAACTCATAGGTGCCTACAGAAGAAAACGGGTCAATATAATCTTGTTAAGTTATGTAGCGTCTTGACAATTCAAATTAACTAAAGAGACTCATAAATCCATTAAGCATATATATCTAACGAATTAACTTATCATACCCAGTAATTAAAAATGAATCCTAGTATATAATCATACATGCAAAAAATCAAAACTGCAAGAAATAATTTATCTTTCAACATATAAATTATGTCACAAACATAGAACATACTCCTTTCAGTAGTAATCATTGAGCAAGACAAACTAAACAAAACTTTGTACAAATATTTAAGAACAATCAAGAAAGCAATAAAAGGTGAAAGCAAAAAATAAGACTTGCAAAATTTAAGAAAAAAAAAAATCAGCTCTATAAAATGTAGGCTTTGACCAAGAACTAGAATGTTCGTTCCAAAATTGAAAACATAAAATTATGAGGGGTATGAAAACATAAAAATCAATTAAATCAAGTAAGAGATGCAACCATCGACTATGTATCAGCCAAGCTAATGAAATCTACTTTATCCAAACCTATTATGTTCTTCTATCCCTAACCAAATCATGTATTTTCACTCTTGTGCGATTATGAAGTGGCTATCATATAATATTAAATTCTATTTTATAGTGATAATAAAAAAAATAAAATAGATGAAGAAAGTAGGTGTTGTTTTTTCTTGTAGTGGTTTCACCTTTGTTTAATTTCGAGAGAGAGGGAGAGATAGATAGAGAGCTTACATTTGTTACTTTGACCTTTTGTTACAAACCATGCTATTAAAAACTAGTGAATATAAATTTCTATGAAGCATTTTATCAAACAAGAAGGAAAGGATATCAAACTAACACAACAATACAAAACTAGTCAAGCCTCTCTTCATAAAAAAGGTTCATAGGTTAATTTAAGGTTTCTAGAAGATGAACGAGAGTGTAAAGTTTCTAGAAGATGAACGAGAGTGTAAAGTGTACCAATTGATAATGAAGTTTGATTTACTGTTGCCCATGTACAGGGGAAGTTAATGCTCTCCACCTTTTGTTAGCGCCAAGGCTAATCTGAGAACTCCTATCTTTGTGTAAGAACCTGCTTGAAACAATGTTTTATCGGATAACCAATATTAAGGTAAAGGTGGGTTACGGTAGTTGGGATTGAAATAACCTCGATCACCTTTAGCCACTTCAAACCAAAGGTTGGTGTATTGATTCGTATGGTTGCCGCGATTCAAGATTGAGAAAGATGAGTGTGGGAGAAGGGGAGGAAAGTCGGGTTTTAAACTTGGTTATTTTCTATTTTGGAGACTTAGGTTTCCTATTTAATTTTTCTTTGTGTTTTCTTAAAACAATGGGGCGGCAACAACAGCTAAAAATATAGCGGGCTCGACCGAAAAAATATAGCGCCATATATAAGAAAATTTTGTCACTAAACTAATTAGATATAAACTAAATTATAAAGTGAATTAGCGGCGATATATTTTTACGTGGTTGAAATCCCATTAGTAGCAACGGTTCAAAAAAAAAAACGGTAATGAAATACAATCACCAACGCTAAAAAAAACGTAGCTAAATAGAAAAATCAATTTACGCGTTGACTTAAATCAAATAAAATTCTATTTTCGTTCTACAAATAATGATTGCCACTTTTGGCTACGCTAAAAACGTCGGCAAAAATATTTTTCAAAAGCAAGTTAGAATAGTATGGGCAACGATTAAAAACGTCGCCAAAAGTGACCATTGGCTACAATATACTGTCTTCGCTAAAACTTTTGTCGCCAAAGACCCTGTTTCTTGTAGTGAGCGCGACGACTTGGACTATGATGAATTCGTAGGAGCTGTTAATATAGGTGAGTAGTTATGTTGTTTTTTTTTTTTTTTTCATAAAAACTAGAGTTTTAGAATAAAACATTTTTGTCAGAGTTTTTGTTCTCGCTCAATTTCTATTTTTTCCTATGTCGGGTTAATTTTTCTCATCCTGCGGAATTCCTAGGGACTGGTTAGATGTTAGTATAGTTATTCATTAAATCATTGAAATCCTTAATTGAACTGTTGGAGCTCTGTAGTAGTCGTTAATGGCGGCCAAAGCTACAACCTAGAAATCGCCAGTTTATGCTTTGAATTATTTTGATTGAAACTAGATAATGTGATTTATGTTGTGATGATGGTGGGATGATGTTTGGCTGTCGAGGTTGGATTTGGGTACTGTTGGAAGCTTGAAGCTTCGACAGGCTTTAATGGCGTCGCCCATCCTCCTGTTCGTTGGTTTGAACTTTTTGGTGGTGAGGTTAGATTTGTTTGGTTGTTAGTCGATTGAATAGGGTTATGGAAGCGTGAAGGAGTGTTAAGGGGTGCTGTTAAAGCTTGGAAAAAGCTTGGAAATGGCGTTAATGGCGGCTCGCCCAAATATCCTCTGTAAAATGGTTTGAACTGTTATTTGGTTTATTGTGTTGGTTGATGGATGATTGGTTGTAGTGGGGTAGTATAGTGTGTGAAGGCTGTCGAATGGGGGCTGTTGGGAGCTTGAAGATGCATCAATGGCGTTGAGAATCCAGATCTATGGTTGGGGGAGTGTTTTCGAAACTTAAGATTTGGAGTTTCTTGGTGAATTAAAGTTATAGGATTTTTGTTTAGGAGTGAAACCGTGGGGTTGAAAGGGGAGGACGAGTGGTGGCCGGACTTGAGGGAGCCTGGTGGTGGTAAGTGCCGATGGAGAAGATGATCGGCTTGGGCTTGGGCCTTGGTTGGTTTATTTGGGCCCGATCTTATTTTGTTTTGCTTTGCCCCGTCCATATTAGTTTAAACCGTTTTGGGCCAGTTCTTTTTGTTTTGTTTGGGCCGGTTTGGTTTAAAGTTTTGGGGGTTTAGCCAAAGTTTTTGGGCCGGTTTAGTTTAAGTTGTTTGGGCCAAAACTAATTAGTTTTCTTTGGGCCGGTTTCTAATTTTATGTGGGTTGGTCCTTATGTCCCCAATTGGGTCAGGTTGAATACAAAGTTGGTTTAGACTTTTGGGGCCGGGTTCTAAGGTATGGGTTTGGGCTTGGCTAGTTGGGTCCGAACCATGACCTTAGTCATGAGCCCATGAGCCATGCACCTTGACCTTAGCCATGAACCATGGCTATGACCATGAACCTGTTGAACATGGAAACGACAGTTTGACTTTGACAATGACATGTTGACTTTGACTTTGACCGTTGACCGTTGACTGTGGAATGTTGACTTTTCCAGTTTTTCACATATTTAAGAACATGGACAAATGTAGTAATAAAATGTTGTCGAACATTGTATAACCTTGTTTGTCATTATCTAATTAAGATTTGACGTAAGTAGTGTGTAAAGCATATAAATATTGGCACGTAACAAGAGGGGAATTATGATAATAAGTCTTAGATATGTATGTTTTTATGAGTATTAAACTACATACGGACTTAGATTCATGGACTTTAGATTTTTGGGATTTGATTGTGGACTGTTGACTGTTTAATTGTGTTACGTTTTTATATATTACATTGTATGCACAAATCAAATGCTAAAATGCTGTGGAAGCTTATATAAATTTGGTTGTCATTATCTAAGAATGATTTGACGTTGATATTGTGTATATTTTGACACGTGAGGAGATAGAAACTTTAGGAGATATAATATTCCTAAAACGCTATAAAAATGTTATGCGATACGTTTGAAGCAATTGTGACGTTATATAATATGTTGGGATATATATATTAAATGCAATAGTTTTGGAGAAATAAATGTATAAACGCTCCATTATTTTATCTGTGAGATGCTACTAGGAGGTAGTAGAGTATTTGTGGATATTTTCCACGGGAGTGTGGCGTAGTGCAATAATATATTGGCACGTGAAAGAATGAAAATGGTTATGAGATATATGAGATATTTCTAAATATTGTGGCTTAGTGCAATAAAGTAATTGACCTGCACGTGATATAGTGGAATGATTCTGAGATATAAAGGTATGACACCTGAATAAATTACGTAACAAAAATCCTAGAACCTAGCTACCACAACTTATGTGCTATGATTGGCCCTTCTAGCGTTTCAGTGAATCTGAATGGCCGCCCGGTAAAAAGTAATGAATTGGCCCTTTCGGCATTTCGAATGAATCTGAATGGCCTTTAAAGGCGAGTCGAATAGTGGCTTGATTATTCCGTTAAGCCAAATTAGAGCGAGATGCCGCGATATTTTATGCCGAATAGTGGCGTGAGATTTACGTAAATGGCTTTCGTGTGAGGGTTACTTGGTGTCGCGGCATCCCGCCGGGGTAGTTACACGAAGTGGTTCATTATGTAAGGGGAGGCATGTGGATGTACATGTTCGGCCTTGGGAAGCGATTGTGGTAGCCAGAGAAACTAGGTAAGACATAGATACGACGTGATTTTAGGGACACGCAAAGAAAGCCTAAATTAATATAATTATGATAATGTGTTGGTTAATGATATATCTTTAGATAGATGATTGTATATGGTTTTGAAGAAGTGTGGGTCAAACTAATTACTTGGGCAGAGACGACCCACTCTGTAATTGAGCATGAAATGCGGTAAGTATAGAATATGCTTGGCTGGTTATTAGTTTAGTTAGAACATAAGGCGCCTCGTGGAGGAACTACCTGCCTTACTTATGGTATGGTTTGTTTTATTATGTGTATGGTTTGTTGTGTGGTTAGTGGGAAGTTAAGGCGCCTCAGTGGAGGAACTACCTGCCTTACTTATGGTACTTAAGGATGTTGTAGTAGTGGTTGGAAGTTAAGGCGCCTCGGTGGAGGAACTAACTGCCTTAGGGATTGTGTATGTATATGTATAAGTATATATTGTATTTTAGAGCTACTCACACCAGCATTTTTATAATGCTAACCCGATTTGCATGTTTACTTATCGGGTGTATTCATTAAATGAACATAGTTGATAAATCTTGACAGGTTTCATGTTGAAGAAGGTTGGTTGCTGCTTGTGGTTTGCGTTAGCGTTGCATTTCAGGATATGTTTTGTTTTTCCTTAAGGTGTAATAGATTTTTAGTTGAGACAAAGGTTGTTTTATATTTTTAGTTGTATTTAAATAAAGAGTTATTGAAAAGAGATTTGTAACCTAATCTTATTTGGGAATTTTTGTAATGAAGAGGACTTTGGTTTAAGTTAAAATTTTATTGGTTTTTAATTATCCGCATATTTAAACTGTTTATGGGTTTTTGGGAGTTGAGAGTGCGTCACACCTCGAAGATCGAAGAGTCGGGAACAAATATTGTTTTTTCCGAATTCTGTCGAAATTTGGGGTGTGACACCAATCCTCCAACTCCAGATTTAAAACCTCTACCCTCTGATTTGAAGTACGTGCATCTCGATCCCGATGGTAGTCACCCTATAATAATTTCTGCTCACTTAACTACCGAAGCGAAGAAGCCGCGTTTGATTAAATGTCATTAAATGAACACCGCTCATTATCGGTTGGTCCTTAGATGATATCAAGGGAATAGACCCTAGCGTATGCACGCATCGTATACATCTCGATGACGGCTCAAAGACATCACGAGAACAGCAATGTCGCCTTAACCCCGCCATGAAAGAGGTGGTGAGAGAGGAAGTTTTACGTTTACTTGATGCGGGTATCATATACCCTATCTCTGATAGTCTGGGTTAGTCCTGTCCACGTTGTTCCTAAAAAGCTATCTCTGATAGTCCGGCATTCAAGTTGTACAAAATGAAAATGGTGAATGCATCTCCACTTGCATTCCATTAAAATGGAGAATTTGCATTGACTATCGCAAACTTAATGCCAAAACACGTAAAGATCACTTCCCTCTCCCATTCATTGACCAGATGCTAGAACGTTTAGCCGGTCATGCTTACTACTGTTTTCTTGATGGCTATTCCGGCTACTTCCAAATTGTCATCGATCCCGCCGATCAAGAAAAGACAACTTTCACATGTCCCTTTGGAACCTTTGTATACAGACGAATGCCTTTTGGTCTTTGCAATGCCCCAGGCACTTTCCAACGCTGCATGCTTCACATTTTCAGTGATATGGTGGAACGTTATATGGAAGTCTTCATGGATGACTTTTCCATTTACAGAAATTCCTTTGACGACTGCCTATCCAACCTTTCTAAAGTGTTAACGCGTTGCGAAGAGAAAAATCTGGTACTTAACTGGGAGAAGTGCTATTTCATGGTTACCAAAGGACTTGTTCTAGGTCATATCGTTTCGAAAGATGGGATAGAGGTTGATAAAGCTAAAATTGTTAAAATTGCTTCGCTATCTTTCCCACGTACAGTTCATGATATCCATGCCTTTTTAGGCCACGCTGGATTTTACAAGCGATTCATTCAGGATTTATCTAAAGTTGCTCGACCTTTAACTAATCTCCTGCTTAAGGATGCGGTATTCGACTTCAATTTCAATTGAAAACATGCTTTTGAAACTCTAAAAACCGCCCTAACTACCGCTCATATCATTCAACCCCCTGATTGGTCTCAACCATTCGAACTGATGTGTGACGCTAGCGACTTTGCTATTGGCCCGTGACTTTGGCCAACGACGTGATGACAAACCCATTGTCATTTACTACGCTAGTAAAACTCTTAATGATGCTCAACGTAATTATACAACAACTGAGAAAGAGTTCCTAGCTATTGTCTATGCTTTGGATAAGTTTCGCCATTACCTAGTTGGATCATCCACTATCGTATATACTGACCATGCAGCACTTCGGTACTTACTCGCGAAAAAGGAAGTGAAACAGCGATTGTTCCGCTGGATCCTTCTCTTGCAAGAATTCACCCTGGAAATTAAAGATAAGAAAGGAACCGAAAATATCGTGGCCGACCATTTATCAAGGCTGGTTGGTGACATTGATAGTGATTCTGAAGCCATCTGTGATTCCTTCCCAGACGAATATGTGTACTCTATTTTCTCATCTCCATGGTACGCGGATATTGTTGATTACCTAGTTACTGAGGAAGTTCCTTCCTCTTAGTCACGTCCCGATCGTAAAAAGTTTTTATCCACTATAAAATATTATTTCTGGGATGACCCTTACCTCTTTAAGTATTGTTCCGACCAACTCATTCGTTAAATGCATTCCATTCCGGGAGCACACCGACGTATTATCCTTTTGCCATGAACAATCTTGCGGAGGTCATTTCAGTGGAAAGAAAACTGCGGCCAAGGTGTTACAATGTGGTTTTTACTGGCCTACCCTTTTTCGCGATGCACACGAACATTGCATAGCCTCGCATTCGCTTGTCGGCACCTAGGTCAATTACAAAAAACCAATATGATGCCCCTAAATCCTATCTTGATTGTGGAAATTTTTAATGTTTGGGGCATTGATTTTATGGGACCCTTCCCTATTTCTCAAGATTTTCTCTACATTCTAGTCGCTGTAGACTATATGTCCAAATGGATTGAGGCATTCGCATGTCGCTTAAATGACCATAAGACTGTCGTGAAGTTTGTAAAAGAAAACATTTTCCCTCGTTTTGGTGTCCCCAAGGCTATCATCAGTGATGGGGGTACACACTTTTGTAATAAAATTTTTGGGGTTTTAATGAAGAAATATGGAGTCACTCACAAAGTTGCTACTCCATATCACCCACAAATGAGTGGCCAAGTGGAAGTCTCCAATAGAGATATAAAGTCCATTATGGAGAAAACTGTCAATCCATCAAGAAAAGACTGGTCTCTCCGCTTATCGGATGCCTTGTGGGCATACCGAACAACATTTAAGACACCTATAGGGATGTCTCCTTACCGTATTGTTTTTGGAAAACCTTGTCATCTGCTAGTTGAACTTGACCATCGTGCCCTTTGGGCCATCAAAAGCCTCAACTACAATATCAACGAGGCAGGCGAGAAGTAAAAACTGCAATTAAATGAGCTTGAGGAGATTCGGAGTGATGCTTATGATCTCTCGAAATCCTACAAAGCTAATATGAAAAGAGTGCACGACAAACACATTTTGCGTAAGGATTTTAAAATTGGTTAAAAGGTTTTACTGTACAACTCCAGATTACACATTTTTCCTGGCAAATTGAAAACACGATGGTCTGGTCCTTTCATTGTGTCAGCTGTGACACATTTTGGGGCAATCTCTTTGCTTAATCCACAAGATAACAACGAATTTCAAGTCAATGGACAACGCCTAAAATATTACCACGAATTACGCTCCCCAGATGCTGAACAGACTCTTCTTCAGGATCCAGTCAACATAGACTAGATGTTTCGTTTGGTGTACTCAATCTTGTTTCTATATAGGGTACGCCATTTTGGTAGCCAGGCCATCTTCTATTTTATGATCTCAAAAGTTTTTTGAAGTGTGTGGTTGCAAGCGCTGGAACCTTAGTCTACGAAAACTCTATTTCAGAACTGAGTATAAATATCTTCTGCAACACGAGCAAAACGCGTGCTGCCGATTAATGGATGGGTACCTAAAATTTCACTTCCTTCCTTCTCTCTTCCCTTTTTCTATTCTTTTGCCTCGCGAACTTCAGCTAATCATTTGGTGTAAGTCTCACTCATCACGAATAGGGAATGGTCGTAGTACTTTTGCTCGTAAACGTCGTGCGCGGAAGATGGGATGGTGTATGCATTGTCAAACACCCTCTTGTCTAGGTCTTGACTTCATATCCGATGTTAGCCAGTTTAAGGTATACTTTTGTCTGACACCAACTGCGCAGGATAATCTTCTCCGTCGCGCCGTTTCTCCCACGGGTTGGGAATCATCTTGAGAATCTGACGTTAAAAGACTCACAAACGTCTTGAGAATCTGACAATAAAAGACTCAATTCGTCTTGAGGATCTGACGTTAAAAGACTCACCTTGTAGATATGTGTATATTGTTGCCCTTTATAAACAAATTCCCCGTGCTTTAAGTTGTACCCATAGAGATTTATGTTCAACCTCGAATGTTGCATACTTGGAACACAAATGGGCAATGGATTCCACCATACCAACCCCTAGAATTGGTTACTTTGAGTTCCCTTTGGGGGGGTTTGAGGATAGCCGTATGTAATAAGGGCAATATTATTAGATCGTAGCATGCACGGTCCAGGATGGTACCGTCCTACCCCTAACCCCATAATACATAGAGGTAAAGCCACAGTCTGGCTGGATTGGGTTCGCTTTAGAGCCGACATGACAGTTGCCTATGAATTTAGATGGTGACTCTTCTGGACATCTAGTGTTTTTCACATAATCTCCCTTGTATATAAATAAAACATTTGTTTATAAATAAAACACCCCTCCTTTCTTTTCAAAACTCTTGTGACCTTTGAGAATGACTCATACAATTTGATAGTATTTTTCGTGCCGATCATTTCGATATCTCATTCATCCAATTCGGAGTCTAAATGAGTCGTGGGTGAGCGTTTATATTTTTTAGGCTTAAATCGGGTTTTAGGCTTGATTTGGGCTTGGGAAATTTTTTTGGCCCAACCAAATCTTGAAATCTCGGGCCCTTTAAACTCGACAAACCCGACCACACGCGTCACCATCACACACTTTGTCTTCCCAAATTTCTGGATCTTGTCCCCTCTCGATTAAGTCTCGCACAGGATAGGCCCACGTTATATCCAGGTCTCGCGCGAGACTCCTACAACTCCGACCCCAATTCCCTTCCGTCAGCAAGTTCCATTTCTCCCCCTCATCATAAATCAATAACCAGCCTCTCCCTAAGATCAGTGATGGCCGAAAACAGGCGAATTTGTGTGGATAATTTTTTTGGAAATTTGTTCGAAAATGGGATGTTTGCTCCATTCTTTGATAATGAAATTCACTCTAGAGGATGGGAGTACTTGTTATATGCTAATGGCAGGCTTTATTCCAAGGATTTGGTGATGAAATTCTACGACAATGGGAGCTTTAATGGCGACCATTTGTGGGTTACCGTTGAGGGTGTGCGCCACGAAGTCACACTTGTTTTGATCTCCGGGATCACGGGCATTCCTCTGGTCGACCACGTACTAACTCAGCAGCAATTCGTGTACCCACGGCCTTACGACCTAATGCTTGACACGCTAATCGAGGGAGAGTACAACATAGATGGGAAATGCGCCGTATTACGCCGGTCGCGACGGAACCACCGGGTCAGTGACTCAATGGTCGGACTGAACGTCATTGGCACCTCGAAGCCCCGGACATCAACAAGACCTTCCTCCACCTTCTCTGGATCCTCCAGGAGCGAAAGGGTAACTTCTGCATAGTTACCTTTCTTTTTGATATTATTACACATGCCACTCTTAGGTCATCCCCTTTTGACGTTCTTGTAACGCAAGTTATGATTAATTTGGGTTTTCTGTCTGCCACCCCGCTACTCCCCATACCACAATATGAGAATATGCTTGTCTTCAAGAAATGCATACTGACCCCTTGGGAACCCACAACACCAATGGTTGTTGAGCACGCTAACGTAGGCCCATCTCACCCACCCTATTTTGATGAGACTGTTATGAGTAAGATGAGTCACCCTATGGATGCCTTGCGTGCTATGAACAGTGGCATGAGAGACATGTACACTCGCCAGGTATCGATGAAACATGCCTTGGGCGAGTTAAGGACGGATATGACCACTCGCCACGGGGTACGGTGTAGACAGACAAAGATGGGGGCGAATTTCAGAAATGCGAAGCTTCCATGAATGCATTTCAGGGACGGATGACTACTCGCCCGGAAACAAGTTCCAACGAATGTTCATGGCAAACCAAATCGATTCGGGCCGGGTGTTGGATACTTTGGGTGATATCCGGGAGCAGTTAGCCTCCGCGGGGAGCTCGTCCCCGCGACGTCGCCGGGACTCTCCGGTTCTTCTTCTGCAGCCCTTGAAGATTCTCTTGCAACCCCGAGGATTCTCAGTAGACAGTTATTTTCACCGTTCTTGTATATTAATTATGTCGGATATTTTATTTACGTGTTTGCATTTTTATTTTCGAACTTAGGATGTCTGTCAATTCTTGCATTCTCCCAAAATTTCTGCCTTGTCAAATAGTATATTAGTTATCTCCAATATTATATTATATAGGTAGAAACATATATAATAATAAAAATATATATAGATATATAAAAATATATACATATATTTTTATCGTCACAATTAACGGAAATTTTTTACCGTAAACCAACGTTTTGAAAAACGGTCAGAAAACGATCATGAAATCGCATCCTAAAAACGGTCAGAAAACAGTCATGAAATCACATCTAAAAACGATCAGAAAACGGCTCAATTTTCTTCTATAAATAATTTCAACACATTCTTCACATTTCACTCCTTTCACTTTCTCCCCTCTCCACTTTTTATTCTAAAAATCGTTTTTAGATCATTCCAAGTTTCAAGATTCATGGATGCACTAGAAAAGTTTGAGCAGCAGCAGATTGAATATGCTACTCAAGTCTTCATGCTCGGTTGTTTTATTATAGTAATGTTGTTAATGTGGCATATAATTCTATATAATATTTAGGGTTGTATTTTAGTTCACGTATCCTTATGATGTGTTTCCAATCCTCTGTACGTTCTTACATCTTATTGTAATAATATATTTACATCTTCCTTTGCCTTCTACTTACGCTATTTCTTTTCCAAAAAAAAAAGGCACTCCTTGTAGTCACATACCCCATTATTCTCATCCACACTTTGTGCCATATTTTAGAAAATACACGTGGTCTAACTACCCTATGACACCTCGATCCGTATTTTCTACATCTTCGGATTGGTGCCTATTTATAACAAGGATAGACACCCTAAATACCAACTTCCTTTTTTCCACTAAAAATTTTCTTGACCCCTCCATCTTTAATGGCCCTCACTCGAATTTTCATGCCCGAGCAAAATTTTATGGAAAATTTCCAAAACAGTCTTTTTCATCCTTTTTTTGTCACAGAAATTTTACGTCGAGGATGGTACCCTCTTTTACATCATAAACATGCATTTTTTTTTTCCAGAGAATTGGTCCTGTTGTTCTATAAACATGGTTATTTCCAAAACGGGCAATTCTTTGTCCGTCTACGGATCGAAATGGCGTGAATTGACTATGGAAATTATCTTCGAGGTACTTCAAATTCCCATTACAAACCAAGGGATGCATCTTCAGGATTCACCATTTGACAATATCAGACATCTAATGTTTGCAACTATCCTTCACGGTGAATACAACCGGAAAAACCGTGTTGTTTATCAGCGATCTTTGCAAAAGAACCAATTATCTGTGATCCAATGGGTGGCTTATAATGTGATCGGCATGTCTAAGACTTCCGAAATAACAAAGCCCCTCCTCCATCTACTATGGGTCTTGCAGACTAACTGCAATGATTTTTGCATTATTAAATTTATTTGGAACGCTATCGCATGTGCCAGGAAAAAGGCAGCTCCTTTGCCAACCATTGTGACACTTATCATGATACGTTGGAGTTTTTCTAGTAGTTCTCCTAATACACCTCTCAGAACAGCTAACATTCTTACCATTCACTCAGTTTGCAGGAACGGTTTCTGGAATCCCGATGTTGCAAAAACCATGTCAGTACAGAAACCGAAGAAGCTTGTTCCACTGATAACATCTTCACTGAAAATGCATTAAGCAATGTATTTAATCCTATGGAAGGCCTTCGTTTAATTCAACAAGGATTGATGACATTATACAAACGTCAAAACATTATCATCACCAGTCTCCTTGAATTTCATGACCTGTGGACAATACAGGAAGAGGAACAAGCACAATTCTTGCACAGTCACAATCTGTTCTCGGCAAATCACACTCTCATAATGGAGAACCACGCCGAGATTTACCAGACACAGAGTGAAATTATGCAACGAGCTATTGCCAGAATTGACGGCATCGAAGATCTTATAAATGGAACCCTTTCACAAAAGGATCCTCGCCGTTACTTGGGCCCATGACATAATTTACATTTTGCAATTTTATGTTCTTTGTCATTTTTTTTTTAGTTTTTTAAATATAGTGCAATTTCCCTATGGTAATTTGTTTTTTTTCTTAATTATTCTCATCATATTCTAATATTTGTTTATCTTTGTCTAACAGGTAGCATCTTTCTTCACACATCTTCTACAATAGAAGCTCCAAAGATGATTCCAGAACAATCTTTCCATTCGTTGCTGAATTCTCCTGCATATGGACATCTTTTCAGAGACTACATCACTCGAGTTGGTTGGAACTCTCTTATTCTACACCCGAGGCAGACATACTCCCTAGGTTTGGCAACTTATTTTTACGATCATATGGAAGATCTACCTGCTGTACAGGGTTTCCCTTTGAACGGATTTACAATCCGTATTGGTAACACCCGACACTATTCTTGGGAAAAATTTGCCGCCCGTTATGGCGATGGCCTTGCCCAGGTCAGGGAACGTGCCGTAGCTGGCCGATGGCCAGACATCATCATTCCCTTAGCCAGCATGACTATGAACGTGAGAAATGCGATATTGTTTGTCCTTCTAAACATCATGGGAGATTGACATTTTTCGACCGCCAATGATGCTGCATGTGTAGTCTTCAATGCGCTTGCCCAAGGTCATGCATTCTTTGATATCTTAAACTGTGTTATCTCAAATCTGAAACGAGCTCGCACTTTTTGGGATCAGTATATACTTTTACCTGTAACCGCTTTCCGAATTATGAAGACACATTTCCCACAGTTTTCAGCTACTTTTCATGATTGGATAAAGGTAGATTTCATGTGCCCAAGCAAACAAGATAATTCGTTCATTAAGGTTTAGGCAATGGAAACGTCCTGCATGGTACTTGAGACATGTTTGTTGTTATCCAGACCATGATAAGATATTGAAACATTTGAACGAATCCGGTGAACAAGAATGGGCTACCATTTGGGAAAGGATTATTTTTTGGCGCAATGCTAAGGAAATGCATTTCACTAAGGAAGATGACAGACCATCACCACATCCTGGATGGTAAACTTGAGTAAGAAATTGTATATAGTTGTATATAGTGTGCTATTGTTTTTCTTTTTCTGTATAATATATTATGTTACCACAACTTTCTGTTCCAGCAATCCAGGTCTAATTTTGCTCACGGTTATAAGGTAATTCCTTTCTTTATCTATTTTTTTACTTCAAAGACTAAGCATCATTCTGTTTGGGAGTGTTTTAAACCTGTATAAAAAATTAGGCGACTTGTAGTATGTATATAGTTTCTATTTTCTTGTTAGTAAATGTAATTAGTGACAAAGTCTGGTTTCCTTTTCAATGATGAAAATTGTCTAGAAGTCTCACATTAGCATTCGAATTAGGATTCGTTTTTAAGAAACTTAAGATAATACGTACGCAATAGTTTTTACATCTTTTCATAAGTATTCATGTACTGAGTATCATTGATTGTACATAGTAGTAAGTTTATGGAACCCATGGTTAGTCTACTTAAACTATCAATCCTGTGAGAATCTAACCAAAAGCCTCGACATGAGTGATATGTGTGTGATGACACAAAGGAGTAGTTTTTCTTAATAGAGAAAATCACGTGTCGACTTACTTGATCACCATCCGAACCCTAGACGAGAATTTAGGCATTCTTTGGATCGACATAGCCAAAAATTCTTACCTATTACAAATTTTACCGCTAGTCACTCCACTGAACCTTTCATCAAACCTTTCACTTTCACCAAAAATTCCTTACCCATCTATCAACCCTAAATAAAATAACCTACCTAAGTGATGAGTATGAGAAATAGGATGAAATGTAGAAAAATAAGAGAAATACTTGTTCCAAATAGAAGTTAGTTATTTGCTTCAGAAAAAAAATAAAAAATAAAATGAAATAGAATCATGTTTCTTAAGCCTTGAAAAAAAAAAAAAAAAAAATGAGTAATAAGGTTTAATAGCAAAGTAGGAAAACTCGGTAGAAGCAGAAAAGAAAACAAGGATTTCTCGAGTGTAAATATCTTGAAGACCCTATTCTCTCACACTTATCATTTTTTATTATCCATTTCTATTTTCTTCTACACCATCACCTAATCCCCATAATACCTAATAAAGAACTCTAGCTCAATTAGGAGTAGGATGGTGTGATAATAAGTAATAAATAGGATTAATTGACCTCGGCTCCTTTGACTGTCATCGAGTATGTGAGGAAATATGTGCCACTGCACACTGGAGTTAGCAAAACTTGAGTGGAAAAAATTATGAGCGAATTTGTGTTTCGACACATACCTGTGAGAACCCATTTAGGTACGCTCTCCAAAGGATCCAGAAACGGCCATGTTTGTACATTTCATTGTAAAGTTCACTGCATGCATATTCATATGTAGATGTTTTAATTATTGTATGCATATTAACTTGAATTTCAAAGGAATTAATCCTCGTTCCCCACTAAGGAGAAGTATAGATATTTGAGATTAAATTAGGAAACAAGCTTTTGTTACTGAGTTGTTGTAGTATAAATGAAGTTTGTGAGTATCTTCTCTGGAAAACTCTCACGAGGCTATAACTCGTCCACTAGGGAATTCCTAGTGGTTTAAGGGCTTGTTGCATACGGTCAATGTAACCGCACTCTGCGAAACGAGACTTAGCTTAAAATGCACAGTTTTGGTCACTTATCTGTTTTAATGTCTCTTCTTTGCTTGAGGACAAGCAAAGTGTTATTTGGGGAGGTGTGATAAGCACCCAAAACTGTATGCATACGGTCAATGCAACCGCACTCTGCGAAACGAGACTTAGCTTAGAATACACAATTTTGGCCACTTATTTGTTTTAATGTCTCTTCTTTGCTTGAGGACAAACAAAGTGTTATTTGGGGAATGTGTGATAAGCACCCAAAACTATACTATAAAACCCCGTAGAGACATAACATTTTGGTTAATTTTGTGCTTAATAATCATGAAATAATTGCATTTTCGTGCTTTTGCAGGTTTGAGCAACTAATGTACAAATGATGATAAAGCCAGCATAAAAGCACGGAATAGAGAGTATACATAATCTTTTGATCAAGCCCATGTGAAGCCCAACAAATTCGGACTAAAGCCCAAAGACTCAAACAGTACAGAATCTAGTCAGAAACGGGATTACGTGCATAGAAGCATCAAACTGTTGAAGCTCATATCTCTTGAACCAGGACTCCGAATATGATAAGTGAGATGCTTAGACGATCAGTGCGACGAACTCTACGCATAGGCTGGAAGTTGCAAAAATGCCAAAAGACCGGACCACAATTGGACATAGCACATGGACCCACCATGCGGGCCCACAAGAATTGATGAGTCATCATGCAAGACAAAATAATTGGTGCAAAAGTGACACCTTGCATGTAATTAATGAGATTAGGTGCTAATAATCAAAATAAAGCAAGGTGTCAAGTTTTTGGATTGTGTGGGTAAGAAGAAAGTAAATGTGGTTTTGTTTTTCATGTGGGAGAAAATGAGATTTCTCTCAAATGGAGAAAACCAAAACAAGGGGGGATGCACTACATTAACTCCCTTGACTCTTGTTCCATTTCAATTACTAGACTTTATGTTTTTAGTTTTTAGTTTTTGGGTTTAAGAAAAAAAGCTTGTAATATGCTAATGGTGGACAACACTTTCTAGTTTTGAAATAAAATTTCTTTCTTCCTTAGTTAAAAACAGGTTGTTACATCTTGTTTCTTACTCTCTCTCTCTCTCTCATTTTAACATATCTTTCTTGTAGTTTTAATCAAATCCTAAGATCATGAGCTAAAACCTTCCAAGGTGGAGAGTTAATGATGCTCATGTGAGGGTTCGTATAGATTTCTTAGTAGTAGGATTCATTGCCAAGACTTAAGGACACATCTAACATACTACCCCAAAATGGTAGTGTCCGACCAAACTTGAGGCCTGGAAGTGAAGGAAGACTCACGTGCGCCTCCTTTTCTATGCCTGGGCTAGCCGCGCGCGCTGGTCTTATTTAGCTTCTTGTTTCCAGATTTGACAGGATTAAGTTTTATGCGTCCAGGAGTTGAGATGGGATTTCAAAGATAAAACCCAAGTTCAACTTCTTAATATGGGGAAATGGACTTAGAGATGAGTCCATTTCGCTAGGGATCGACGCTAAAGCCGGTTCGGGTTTGATAATGAACCCAAAATAACTTAGAGATGGTGGTAATCCGATACTAAGATAGGATAATATGACCTTGCATGAGCAGCATGATTTTCCACCCCTTCTTTCTCTTTGAATATCTTAGGAAATATCTTAGTTTTTACCGTCTTTTGTATTCCGCATGTTTAAACTTTCGTTAGGATTTAAATAACATAACTAAACTTAGTTAGTAATCCAAAATGAATCTTACTCACTAGTTTCCCTACTTAGAGCACAATAAAGTTGTATGTTGTCCTACTATTTAGGTTGGTTCGAATCCTTTCTTGAATTAGATGCACGAAGACGTGAGTAAGGACTTGAGTCTACACCGAACGGAAATGAGATTCCGTATCTTTAGACCGTAGAAGTGTAAAGATCAAACTTCATATGGACCAATATCATCACAAGATTTGGTCTACCCAACACCCTTGTCATGGATAACGGAACCCAATTTGCTGGCACACAAGTCAAGGCTTTTCTACAGAAATGGCACATCACTCAAATATTTTCTACACCTAGATATGCACAAAGCAATGGCCAAGCAGAGTCCACAAACAAAGCCATCAAAGAAAATCTCCAAAAGAAATTGGAGAGCAAGAAAAGCCAATGACCAGAGCAACTCGAGAACATTCTATGGGCATACAGAACAACAACCAGAGCTAGAACCAATGAGTCTCCTTTCACACTTTGCTTCGGAGCTCACAATCACAACCACACGCTCAGACATCGTCGAATCAGGAGACAATGACAACATCTTAGCCAAAGAAGTCAATCTCCTAGAAAAGCGAAAAGAAACAGCTGTAATATCCCTGGCTCGGTACCACAAGGCAATCCAATGATCATACCACAAGAAGGTCGTCCCAAGATCCTTCCAAGTTGGCAACCTAGTCCTCAAAAAGACTTTAGCACCAGCCAAACTCAACCCAACTTGGGAGGGACCATACATAGTTGATAAAGCTGTTGGAAACAGAGCGTACTGGATCAAAACTCAGCTCGGTGACATGTTTCCCCGACCATGGAATATAGCTATCCTAAAGCGATTTTATCAATAAGTTTTTTCTCCAGATATATAGGTCGATATGAAAAAATTCCATCAACATTCCGAGTACATATGTCATTTTTGCATTACATGAGTACCATGCACCTTGCACTATGTAACCCGACCTAGGACATCACAATGTCAGGTCGTACATCAAAGAAGGAGCCAAGAACGACTCAAATACAATAACCACGCAGTGGTTAATTATCAATTAATTCAAACCAAGGTCCCCCAAAAGGACCCTAAATTAACTTAACACCAACGCCAGGGTTAAGTATGATTCAACTGTAATTGCCACTTAAAGGCCAATTATCAAACAAATACAATCCAGGGGACCCCCAAAAGGACCCCAAGTCAACTTACGACCTCGAAATGGTTTAAGTTAGACTCAACTATAAGGGCCATTCAAAGGCTAACTATAAGAGGTTCCCCCAAAAGGAACGACTTACACACACCTAAACATGGCAAAGCCTAGGTGTTAACTACGCAAATCTACCAAGTCGTACACAAAAGCTATACGACCTATTACAATCAGATGACCTACCCAAGTTCAGCAGTTCATCAATGCTACCGATATACAACACAAGTCGTCAAACAACAAGCAACGACAACAAAAGCAATCACATGCATGCAAACCTCAAGCACAATCTCAAAAGTAAGTAACTTCAAATATTTCTACTTAAATAACAAATTTGGTTAGATACTGGAAGCCCCCAGGTCATCCCAGAAAACGACCCCATCATCCCCATCATCAAAAAATATTGTTTATCAGTAGCAAGAGCACAAGTGTTTCAATATTGTTCAAAGAAACAACCAACCAAAATCAAACCAAAGAAGCTCAAGACAAAACAACAGGAGAAACTTGATCAACATTCAAAGGATCCAGCTCGCTGCCCTGTCTAGCACCAGAACTGCTAGCCGGATCATCACCAACAGTCAACAAATCTTTGACAACATCACCAGGAAAGAGGCAGCTGGAGAAACACTTAGATCGGATGGCAGATCAAATCGTCTACCAGCATCTGCACAAGTATCTTTAGCAGACACTGTTGCAGCCCCACGTTCAACTGACATCTTGAGGAGCTGATACTTACGATTTAGCTCCAAAAAATCGTCCACAAGAACGCAAGTATCACCACCCTCCACCAAATCCACTAAGTTGTTATATTCATACTCAGCTTGTTCAGTAACGGCCCGCGCCTTCTTCCACTTAGCAACCCACTGCTGAACCTCCAGCCTTGAAGAGTCAAGAGAGGGTTATAATAGAGCCACTTTCCCACCAAGCTCTTGCACCTGAGTCCTCAACCCTACGACGTCAGCCCTCTCCACCTGTTTCTCGGCCACCAGCTTACCATAGGCCTCCTTGGTGGCATCCAACTTTTTTTTGTACAGATCGGAGATAGATGCCATCTCCCTCAACTTCCTGTATATGGCCAGAACCTGACAAATAACAAATTAAGATTAGTTCGGACCAATATTGACAAAGCCCAAAGAGAACAAACTCAGAATGGAAGAACACTCACAAAGCACAACGACCGATCCATCTCCTTCAAGTTCACCTCCAGACTCTTACCATCCAGCTTACGCCTATCTCTATCAAGAATAATGCTCTCCAGCAACCCTCCATCATAACCAATGTGGACTTGAAACTGTAGTCCCCATTTTTCACAAACTTCCTCAGCCCACTAGCAGGGTCCTCATACATGACATGCCTGCTCAGAACATCATCTCCACTCTTGTCACTTGGGGCCACACTCCCTGACCCCTTGCACTGCTGAGCAGCAGGCTCACCATCAACAACCTTCTTCTTACCACGGGCTTCAGCTACCCCAGTGTCAACAGCCAAATCACTTAGGTTCATCTTCTTTAAAGGTACCCGACCTGAAGAAGTACGACTTTCTACAGTACTAGGTCATTCCTCAGACTCAGTTCGGGACCTCTTAGCCCCCTATGTCTCAACCACTTCGAAGTGCCTCTTCATATTAGGCCTCTGGAATGAAGTGGGAGCATCACCATATCCACCAGCATTATCAACAGCAAGACCACCGACACTTCCAGCACCCGATTCAGAACGGGTGGAGGCAGAACGATTCGCATCACCAGAGGAGAAGCAGTTGGATGCAGAACAATCCACATCACTAGTAGAGAAGCGGTTGGATGCAGAGCGTCTTCCATCCCCTAGCTTGAAATGTTGGGATGCCAAATGATCCACATCACCCACCTCAGAGCATCTAGATGCAAAACGGCTTTCAGCAACCACGCCACCCATCCTAACTGCCCGAGAATGGCTATCACCAGCCCCTCCAGCCTTTCTCATTCCAGAAACAGGTGCCTTCTTTTGTCTCTCCCTCTCCATGGCAGAATCCGAGCTAGAATTAGAGAGAACAATGACAGCCTTGCGAGCCCTCTTCTTTTGCTCCAACTTTTTACAGTTAATTTTCTCTCCTCCATGCCTCTTAAAGTAATGAGCAACCTCCCCCAACAAAGCTTGTTTCTTCTCCTAGGTCAAACAAGCAAACCTTTCTATAGCACTGATCTTGGTATGACCACGAATAGAAACCTCTAGAAAAACAAAACAAATAAGTCAGAACGTCCAAATCATAGTATACCATACACACATTACGACCTAAAACCAACGACCTACCAGCAAACTATACAACATGATTTGCCAACTCCCAATGAGAAGGACAATATCTACCCACAACCAACAATGGCTTACAACTCCATTCCTCCTTACTCACCCCCACAATAACAGGAGATTTCCCCTTACCAACCTGAAAACTAAAGTTTAGAGCACCCGACCTCCTCACAACAAAATGCTCCAACACATCTGATAAGCAGATGTTATAGCCCCTGTCATTCAACAAATCCAACACATGAAAAAATTTCCAACTGTTCTCTACAAACTGACAAGGGGATTTTCCCAAATAATTCAGCACCTCCACAGTAAGACGGGAAAAAGGCAACCTCATCCCAACCTTCAACTGTCCATAACAAACAACTACTCCTCCACCCCAAGGAACGTAGTCACTATTAAATAAATTTCTCTCCCCCCTCAGGTAGTACATGACCAGGTCGGCCTTCACCCAACCAAACTCCTCCCTCAAAGAAGCATAACAATCTTTCGACCTAGGCCTCTTCACATCCTCAACCCTTGTCTCCAACAGTGGAGACGACAAAGCCTCATCACCACTTCGAGACCTAACTTTAACATTTTCCTCTTCATCACTTACTATTCTCTCTATCCATTCATTAATTTCAACTTTACCACTCAAACTATCACTAGTCATAGACATTGCAAAATCAAAAGAAGAAGAAAAGATCAAAATTTTAAAGTTGAAAAGCATGCACCTGATAACAAAGGAAGAGAAAGTTTTTTTTCTTTCTTTCTTTCGCTCTATTTTTTTTCCTTTTTCTTGAAGAATAAATAGACGAAAACCTTTCACAAAACCAAAACCCTTATCTGCCCAAAACCTCAAGAAAATACAAATCGTTTTGGTTTCCCACGCAAGCACAATCTTGACTAGCCCACAAAATCGTCGTGATTTGGGCCCATGTTTCAAAACCCAACTGTTCCTACACATTTTTCTAAACCTAAATTCAAAACAAACAACTGTCAGACACATGTTTTCAGACTTTATTTTTTAAAACCGTCCTTTTTCCACCCACCAGCTGTCTAATGAACGGATAAAAAAAATAAAAAAGGGGGATGTGTAAGTACCCTCCATTCCACACTACAGTACATGTGTCCACATACCAGGTCGTCCTCCTTCAACTCGTCCCACACCATCAGATTGTATCCACGACCCAACACCCAGGTCATCCACAGCGTCAGTTACAGCCATTTATGGAAGCAAATCAACTAGCACAATCTTGGAGCTCAATCAACGCCACAATCAAGGAGACATTAACTTTGTAATAATAGAATAATGGTGAATCATCATGATAGCACACAAGGTGGATCTACACTTCATAATGGTCCAGAGCAAATATGAAAAGTCAGCTCAAACATCTATAAATAGAGAGAGATGAACTACGTAAGGCTTGATTCAAGTTTACCTTAAGAAACTTGATACGTAGGCAACTCTTATTCCAAGAAGAGTGCAACCATTCCCAATCCAACATATCATCAAGTCGTAGACCCAAATTAACTAACATCTACAGTCGCCCGCTGAAAAACTAGGAGAAATATATATATCATAGCAACTGCTAGACATTGGATCATGGAGAACCCCCACCTTGCAATGGATTGGACCTCCAAGTTGTATTCACATAACCAGAGTTAACATCATAATAGCCACTCCCCATGTGACCAACACCTAATCCTCGTTGCTCCCCACCAACACCAGCACTTTTATTTTTTGAAGTACAACCACCCCGCCCTACTATTGCACCATAACACCCAGGGTAGGCATAAAAGCCATCAATTCCACTATAACCACTGTGGCCACCCCTAACCTTGGTTCCCATAGTCAACAACACTACTAGTAGATTGAGTTCCAACATTACCAGCAGCCCAACCACTAACACTTGGAGTGCTCAATGGAGTTGTTGATCGATATCCCGTATTAGATGTATATGTTACATAGTGATAACCAGGTGGACCACTAGCATAACCATCAAATGGAGAACTACCATAGCCTCTAATAGTGTATCCTCCACACTCAACACCATTACCTACAACTCAACCATTGAAAAATATAAAACTATAAAGAGAGATGGAAACCACACAGACACATTAATTGGGGGAAAAATGCAAAAACCCAATTTCTACCTAAGGATGAACTTTCATCATTTAGGCTGGAAGTCGAAGTTTCATCCTTTTTGCACGAGACAGATTGTTCCCAGCAACTCAAATAACACAACAATGAATGTTTGACTGTTTTATAAGGAATATGAAAATGGAATGATAAAAGAGAATTTCTTACCGATCTAAATGTTTTGGACAAGTTCTTTTATCATGTTGTCCAACCTCACCATATCTACTACACTTTCTGTCTTTATATTTTTTTCAGCTTCCTAAGTGCTTGCTCCTTTCCTCCCTTCAGCCTTTTACCGCACCCTTTTGGCCTCGCATAATTAGGTTCAAAAAAAGTATCTTCCACATTATAACCTTTTTTTTAAGACCTCCTACAATTTTACCACAACCAAACATTTTACTACCTACACTTGGGCCACAACCAACCAACTGATTAATTTCTACAAGTGCACTCTATAAAGCATTGGTATAGACCTTTGTTGCTTCTTTACTTCCCAGGGCCTTGTTAACTACAAGAGTAGACAATTGAATCAATTCACTTCGCTTCATTAAATATGAAGTGTCATCTGTGATCTTTGTTCCACCATTATTTATAACTATCCCTGACTTCGCATACACCATCTTTTCAAAATGTATAGTTCCAACAATTTATTATAGTCATGCATCTTGTTCAAATAAGCCAAAATGTGTCTACAAGGGATTCCCGAGCTATCAAACTTTTTACAAGTGCATGAAGGAAGATCCAAATCTTTTCGATATAGAATTTCTCGCACTCAAGACTTTTCCACCATTTTATTTTGAACTTTATAAATGCGACAATTTTCATTCTCACTAATAAGCTCAAATTTGTAATTGAAGCTCTCACATAACTCGTCCTGAAATCTAAAAAACAACCATGTGTACTAAAAAATGGTGGAACATTTTCATTTTAGGTTTCTCAATCATATCTTTGTGATCAACCATCAACTCTTCATGACGTTGGCGCACAAACCCCCTACCATATTGAATCATAAAATCTTCTAAAGAATTCATTTTGTTAACATACCTCTTAAAGAATGCATGTGCACTTTCTGCCCATTGGCTACTCGACATACCAGTTAAGAAAACATGGTTCACATGTGCAGGCACCCAATCTAATAAATTTTGTACAACGTCTGTAACCATTTATTATCATCTAAACCACTTCTCTCAACAAGCTTGTCCACCTTGAATCAAACTCTTCCTTCGTCTTCGAGCCCTATATGCAGCTTGAAAACTCCATATAATGTTCAATATACTTAACTTTATCTAATTTTTCAGAAAACTTATTCAATATATATATGCCAACTACAATATCTGTGGTAAGTAGTTCGAAGAGTTTCAGTTATGGCTCTTGTCATTGTTGGATCTTGATTAGTTATAATCATTTTTGGAGCCTCACTTGGCATAACTTTTAAAAATTGGTTGAATAACCAAACAAAAGACTTTGTGGTCTCATTACATAAGAATGCACATGCAAAAAACAACGGTTTGACCATGATTGTTAACCCCAAATAATGGCACAAAGATTAGTCCATACCGATTAGTGTTGTAAGTAGTGTTGAAGATGACCCACATCACCAAAAAATTTGTAAGCTCTCCTAGAAGTTGCGTCAGTCCAAAAACAATGTGTAATTCTTTGTTCATCATCCGCGCTCAATTGTAAAAGTGAATGAAAGATTTTTTTTCCTTATTCCAATTTTAAATACTCATGCAACATACCTCTATCATGCCCCTTCATCTCATTATGCTAATCTCTCTTAAGGTTATTTAAATCTCTTTTCGTAAAACCAAATATGCTCTATTCCTCTAGACTGCACACCAAAAGGTTGAATTGTTGATATTACGGTATATTTACCACCCTAAATTGTTGAGTTAAGGATTTCTGTACACTAGAAAATCCACGGTGAGATCTTATCAAGTGAACTCTTTGTAGGGTTGCCAAATAGTGGCTGTGCCCCTCAACAAATACTCTGACAACAAAAGCACCAGAGGCCAACTTCAATACTACAAGTTTTGCTTTACAATCTTCTTTTAAATTACCTTGACACTTTTTTGTGTCAATATCCGTTATCAATGAACATTTTCCTTTATTTGTAACAAACATACTCCTTTCTTATGATTTCTTCATCTTTCTTTTCTCCAACCAGCTTCAAATACTGAACCCAGCTATTTTCGCATGAGCATTGTAAAAATTTATAAAATCAGATAGTGATTCAAAAACTTGGCCTAATTTCAGCTTGACTTCATCTAAAACTTGGGGGATATAGACCTCAAACATTTTCCTCAACAACATTTCCACTATGTACTTCTAATTCTTCATTTTCCATTAGACTACTGATAATTGGAATAAGTTTACGAGAGAGAAAAAAAAAAAATCGAGAATACAAAGCGAACAAAAGATTGAGTTTTATAGAGATTGCACTAAAAAGAGATAATTAGTCGTTAAAATAAGAGGGAAAAAATGGAAGGAATCACATTTGGAGAATAAAGAGTGAGTGTTGAATAAGGAGCTGAGAATGGATTGTGAAACTGTGGCATTCCTATCCTTTTTTTTCCAATTTAGTTTTTGTTCTAATTATTTATTTATTTATTAAAGTGGAACTGTGGCATGTGGACCTACTAACTAAAAAACATATATCTCTCTCCTATCAGGTCCGTCTAAGATCGGGACTGCTGTGTTTCTCGACATCAAGTTTGTTAGTATTTGTAACAAACTAACTAACCCCCTCAACAATCAACTACACGTCTACACACTCATATCAAAACCGTTACAACTAACCATTAATTAAAATCGAAACTGGCATAACAGAATCCAGCGAGTTCATGGAATTCGTTACAACTCTTTAACTAACTTCCAAAACCGTTTTCATAATTTTCCCCCTAGACTGATAGCATTTCAGTTTCAGTTACAAAAAAGTTTGTTTTGAATTTTCCAGATCAGTTATTAGCCACGTGGGCAACTACGACTACTCACACCGTTACGATGACATTATTACTCTCTACCTAACGGACGAACTTACGTGGGCCCCGTTTTTCAACTCTTTGCAAAACTGCCATGAGAGAGAAAATAAATTATTAAAAAAACAGATGTAACCACTTAACTGACACATGCGTTTCCTTTCCTGGAAACTAGAATGCCGTTACAACTATAATGACCTCAACCAATCTCAATCGTCTAATCTATACTACTGAGAGCAGTGGATTAAGATTTTGTTCAAAGTAACGCATTGAGATTTGTGAAAACAAGAAAAGAAACGGTTTAGAGGAGAAGTCAAAACACGCGGTTTATGAGAGTGGGATTTTGTTGGTGAGCAGTTTACGGTTCATGCTAACTGAACCCACAATCAAACGGTTTGAAATTTTCCTATATATGTGAACTGTTCTTCATTTTCATAAAAGAAAAAAAAGAGAGAGATGGTGAATGGAGATAGAATAAAAGGATCATGGAGTCCAGAAGAAGATTCAATGCTAACAAAACTAGTTGAAACACATGGTCCAAGAAATTGGTCAGTAATAAGTTCAGGTATATCAGGCCGATCGGGTAAATCTTGTCGATTAAGATGGTGTAATCAACTCAGTCCATTAGTTCAACATCGTCCATTTACGCCTGCTGAAGACGCTATCATCGTAAAGGCGCATGCAAATCATGGTAACAAATGGGCTACTATTGCTAGACTTCTACCGGGACGTACTGATAATGCAATCAAGAATCATTGGAATTCAACTCTTCGTCGTAGACTCGCTAATGAGTCGTCGTCTGTTTCTTCGGAACCTGACGATGAATCTGATTCTAGGAAGCGGCAATGTGTTCGTTTGTCGTCGGAGAATAATTATAGTGTTCATCAAGGGGAAGATGACGATGAAGGAGAAGGGTTCTTGGAGCCAGTTACGTCGCTTACATTATCGCCACCCGGGAAGACTACTGTCGTGAATGTAGCGGTACCAGCATCGGTAGCGACAGCGGCGCCAGGGCTTGTTAGGTATGAAGATGAGGAGAAGGGAGTAAAGAAAAGTGGTGGAATGAGGGTTAGGGAAGAAATGGAGAACGAGAAGGACAAAAAAGGGAGATGTGCGACTGAGATTAAAGAGATGTGTTTGATGAGTATTATGCACCGTATGATTGCTGAGGAAGTTAGGAATTATATGGATAAAAATTTGGTCCTGCTGGGTTGGACTCGGAGGTTAAAAAGGACTTTCTTTGATTATAATTTAGATTAGTTTTTTTTTTTTTTTTTTAATAGAATGTTTAACAATCTTTGTTAACCATGAATTGTGAAAAAACTTAAGTGGCAATTAGTTGTGTTCTTGATTTTGAATACAATTCTATTCTGAAAAGTTGGGAAATTATTAGATAAGGGAATACGGGTCAAAGACGTAGAATCATGGTGGACCCGTTTTCTAATTTGGAATTTTCGTTGATTGTTTGAAACTTTGAACGGTTAGTTCGTGATTCCGAACAAACTCCGGGTGCGGTTGAACCAAATCCTATTTTATGCCGGACTAAACAAGGGTTCTGTTATTGAATGATCCTATTTTGTGTTTGGCAGACCGCAGACCCGGGTTCAATTTGGAGTCTGCAATTTTGTGTTTGGCAGACCGCAGACCCGGTTCAATTTGGAGTCTGCAATTGTGTTGGGACTACCAAGAGTACAATACATCCCCATGTCCAAAACTGATTTCTTAACAAACCTGAAAAAACAAGTTAAACTGGAAAACCCAATCTTCTAGTTAAAACTCTCCGACCGAAAACAAATTTTCTTTTCTGACAGTGATAACTGGAAAATATGTTTTTTAGGTCAATAGTAATTTTGTAATAAATTTTTTTTTGGGGTCCGCCCAATACAAAATGTAAAAAAAAATTGGGATCCGCCCAACACAAAATGGAAGGTGTCCATAGCGAGTACCCTAAACATTTAGCTGAAAATAAACTAGGTACTAATCTGTTAGTAACACTCAGAATGCAACGTTTCACTTTTTCACTATGTAGTATACTAGTATTAGTAGCATGTATAGTTGGACAATTATAATAAAAATAGGGTAAAAGAAATTGCTCGGGGGCAAATCTTCATGAGTTGGAATATATCTGGTGTGATGCCTAGCACATATTTCATGAGTACAAGCACTCTTGCTTGTGTTGTGTTTAATTTTATATTGGACTGGTATGTGCCTGTGTCGTACGCACTGATCAGCTCATCGCAGTGCAACCCGTAAACGGGACATAACGCCACCATACACTAAGAGCCTAGTGGGTGCCACACTTAGTTCATTGATATGACTTAAGGTCCAACTCATTTTATTTTCAATTAAACACTAACAGACCTAAATAGTTAAAAGTCCAGCCCATAGTCCAACAACTATTGTTGACTAACATGGAGACAACACCAACCCACCACCCATCACTAATCCACTACGTACAATAGTATAGTTTTATTTTATTATCAAGTGTGATTGAGTGGATTACATACAAAGAGAGTAAACAACTCAAGGCCGATAGATTGGATCTGCAATGTCATAACTTGTGAGGAGGATTTGTAGCCGTTGGATGGGGCCTTCGGGACTCACACCAAGCTGTTTTATTAGATAGATAGCAATTATAAGTTTAGATATGGCTGCCTCATTTCCATTGGTTATAAACAATTAGGGTATGCCCGTGCCTATGGCTCGCGAGGCCTCGACGCGCTTGCAGCGCTACCCCGACACTCGATATTTTAACGTATGTCATTGATCAACTCATTGGCGCCTTCGGTGCTACCGTAAATGCTACATCAAAGACCATAAATACTGAGTAGTTGAGAATGCTCCCAGGCACCCACGTCAGCCTCCTTTTTTTCTCTGAGACTGACACATCATATTTTACAATAATTCGGCATAAAAAAAGTAAATCTAGGCCCTTTTTTAGCAGATTTCAATTGTTTGTAACCTCCAAAATATATCAAAACCAAAACCCCTATTTCCATACTCTCTTTTCAATTGTACAAAACACCCCCTCTACAAAAAAAAATCATCTATTCAAACCCTCTCTCTTATTCTTCTTCCAAAATTAAACTAAGGTAATCCCTTCAAGCCTTCCATTCATCAAGTAAATCAAACTATTGCAATACATCGATTTATTGACCAAAGATCCTTTCAAAATTGTTCGCCGGAAATAATAACCCAAAAATAGAAACAAAACCCCTCATTTTCCTTGAATCTCCCTCTTTAGATTCCTCTCACTCAATCCATTGACGCAAAATAATTCCAAATAAAAAAAGGTTTTGAAGAAAGAAGGTGAAACAGTGAATGGGTAATTTTGTTTTCTCATGATCTCGACAAACAGACCCTGAAGAATGGACATGGAAGCTCAACGACCTGTTTCTTTGCGGCTTAACCGTAGAGGGAAATGTTCACAAGTTGTTAAAGTTGAAGAAGAAAAAGAAGAATGAAAGTGGGGTGTTTTTTTCAAAGAGTTCTAAGGATGGGTTTTCTACTTTGGAAGATGAAAAGGGTTTGGAAGTGGGAGTGGGGAAAAGAAATAAGGAGGAGGACATTGGAAATGGTTGGGTACATTTAAATTCTCAATCAAGTATCTTTTGTTTTATTCATTTTTTTATGTTTTGAATTTCATAGTGGGGATTTTTCTTTTTACTGTCACATTAAAAAGATTGAGAATCACTATTAGAAATCAATCATAGAGAAGATTACATCTTTAAAAATAGATTAGTGCACAGTGAGGACTGATCAACAAAGTAATATCTGTAAGATTGCATCTGTTCAACATATAAAGAAGCACCATTTTCAAGTCTGGATAGCTAAGGAGGGTGGTGGATTCTGATCATTCCTATTTTCACGTGCAACAAACGTAGGAGATATAGGGTGGCCTTTTGTTAAACTTTCAAGTCTAATGATCCCAAATCCTTTATCAATAGCATTGTCAAGAGGTTAATCTATTTCTCTCTTCCTCTATTTCTGTCTAAAATTCATGAAAACACAGGTTAATGATTTCAAATGTTGTTTCCATTTGATTGAAGATAAATGGCAACTAAAAGTGATGCTGGTATGCACTCACAACTTTGCTTTAGCATTGCCCTGTACAAATAATAGAAATAGTTTATATAATTATTCAAAGCTGAATTTTTATCCTATTGAACATTGTTGAAGAAGTTGCTCATCAACACCAATTTATAAACTATATTGCATGGTGCCTTGGATATCGTTCAGGACCTTGCATGGACTACAAGTGCTATGTGAGTTGTCATCACCTGTTTCTTTATAAGATGTTATATATTATATAGTGGGGCTCTTAAATGGACACACGCTTACGGGCTCGACTCAAAAAATAGGAAATCATGTGGTTTTGATACTTTAAGTGTAACGCCACGTATTTATTAATTAATTTATTTATTTATTTATTTATTTAAAATTTGCTAGATTGGATTTGGGATACGTGGGCCTGATTTCTGGGCCCGAGTCTGTGTTGGGCTTAGGGTTCAAACCCAAATATATATATTAATATTTTTTTTTCAGAGAATAGGGTTTTTAGATAAAAAATAAAATAAAATGGAGGCGGAGATAAAAGTTTGATTTCTAGAGCGTTGGAGCGCGACGATTCGGACTAGGAGGGATTCGTGGAGCTTTTGATTAAGGTGAGTAGTTATTTTTGCTATTTCACCGAATCTATAGTTTTCCGTGTACCGGTGTATACAAACATATTTCTCTATCTAAGGTTTCTGCCTATTGTTACTGCTCATTATCCTGTTTTTATTTGGCGTCCTGTTGTATTGTTAAACTATGTTGAGAACTCTGAAATCGAAATTTGAATTGTCGAAGCTTGGAGGCCGTTAATGGCGGCGAGCCAAAACAAACAGTTGTCCTGTATACAGTTTGGAACTATTTGTATATTATTTGAAACTGTTTGTATATTCTACTCTTGTTGTGTTGATTGAATTATTGATTGATGATTGGGGATGATTTGGTGGTGGAGAAAGGGTGTTGTTGGAAGCTTTGAATAACTGTTAATAGCGGATGTCGATACAATTTTGAGGAAGGGTTGTTGATCAATGAATTGAGGTTTTGGATTTATTAAAGTATTAGGGGTTTTCGCAGGGAGTCAAACCGGTGGAATAAGGAAGTGAGTAGAGGAAGAGAAGAATCGATGGTGGCGGGATTGAGTTGGTGCGCTGGTTTGGGTGACCGAGATCGCGACCCAGTGCACCCAGTCTCACTTCCAATTTTCGGTGTCTTTTGGTTGGGTTTTTCCTCCTGAGTGGTTTCGGTTAGTTGGAATGCTAGTGGGTGGTCAGTGGTGGCTGGTGGAGGAGAGCTGCTAAAGCTGCTGGCCCTGGTGAAGGTGAGAGGAATCGAGTTTTGTGGGTATCGACAGGTTGGGTTTTTCAGGGAGGTGCAAAATCGAGTTGGTTCGGTTTGTTTTGGAGTGCCGGGGGTGGTTAGTGGTGGCTGGTGGAAGAGCTACTGTGAGGAAGAAGGAGGAGGAGACGACCTGGTTCCTCTTAGTTGGGCTTGGGCTTGGGTCGGAACCAAGTGGGTTGGTTTTGTTTGGGCCAAAAATCTATATTAGTTTTGGGCCGGTTTTTATATTAGTTGCTAGGCCGAAATCTAATTTTGTTGTTGGGCCGGCTCACATTAGCTTTCTTTGGACCGGTTTTTTCTATTTTTGTTTTAGACTTGGTCTATATGTTTTAAAGTGGGTCAGGTTGATTCACTAGGCCAGTTTAGACTTTTGGGGCCGGGTTCTAAGGTTTAGGTTTCGGCTTGGCTAGTTGGGTCTGAACCATTTCCTTAGTCATGAGCCCATGAGCCATGCACCTTGACCTTAGCCATGAACCATGGCTATGACCCTGAATATGTTGAACATGGAAATGACAGGTTGACTTTGACATTGAACGTTGACCGTTGACTATGGAATGTGGAATGTTGACTTTTTCCAAATTTTCACATATTTAAGTTTATAGACAAATGTAGTAATAAAATATTGTCGAAAATTGTATAACCTTGTTTGTCATTATCTAATTAAGATTTGACGTGAGTAGTGTGTAAAACATATAAATATTGGGTTCACATAATTATATTGAGAATACGTTATATGATTGATTACTATTATGAGTTGCTACTTAAATGAATTGTAGTATTTATGAAGGCTTGAGATATTCCATATAGTGTAGTGCAATATATGATTGACACGTAAAATAATAAGTTTTGAGATTTGATATAGAGATGTTTGGATATCGTGCAATAAATAGTATTGGCACGTGATAATGTGGATTTTTATTATAACAAGAAACGTTGAGCTTCAGTACAATTAAGTATACTAGCATGAGATAGAACAAAAATTATTATTGAAATTTTCCAAATATGGTGGCTTAGTGCAATAATTCATTTGGCACGTGATAGAGTGAAATGGTTATGAGATACTAATGTATGACACTTGAATAAATTACGTAACGAAAATCCTAGAACCTAGCTACCACAACTCATGTGATTTGGCCCTTGTGATGGGCGTATGTGATATGATTGGCCCTTCGGGAGTTTCAGTGAATCTAAATGGCCCTTCTGGCGTTTCAGTGAATCTGAATGGCCCTTCTGGCGTAACCAAATAGTGGCTTGATTATTCCGTTGGCAAAAAATTAGAACGAGACGGGCGATATTTTATGCCGAATAGTGGCAGTACTCACATAATGGCTTTCATGTGAAGGTTATCTAGTATGCGATATCCCACTTAGGGTAGCTACGCACGGATTGGTTCATTATGTGAGGGGAGGCATGTGGATGTACATGTTCGGCGTTGGGTAGCGATTGTGGTAGCCTGGAAAACTAGGTAAGACATAGTCACGACGTGATTTTAGGGACACGCAAAGAAAGCCTTAAATAATATAATTATGGTAATATGTTGGTTAATGATATATCTTTAGATATATGATTGTATATAGTTTTGCAGAATGGTGAGTCAAACTAATTACTTGTGTAGAGACGACCCACTCTGTAATTGAGCATGAAATGCGGTAAGTATAGAATATGCTTGGCTGGTTATTAGTTTAGTTAGAACCTAAGGCGCCTCATGGAGGAACTAAATGTCTTTTTATTATGCGTATGGTTTGTATGGTTTGTTGTGTGGTTAGTGGGAAGTTAAGGCACCTCAGTAGAGGAACTAACTACCTTACATGTTGTATGTACATATCGATATGATTATTTTTATTATTGGAAGCTAAGGCGCCTCAGTGGAGGAACTACCTACCTTAATTATGGTACTTAAAGATGTTGTATTATTCGTTGGAGGTTAAGACGCCTCGGTGGAGGAACTAACTGCCTTATTTATTGTGTATATATATGTATAAGTATATATTATAGTTTAGAGATACTCACACCAGCATTGTTTATAATGCTGACCCGATTTGCATGTTTGCTTATCGGGTGTGTTCATTAAATGAACATAGTTGATAAGTCTTGACAGGTTTAGTGTTGAAGAAGGTTGGCTGCTGCTTATGGTTTGCATTAGCGTCGCATTCAGGATATGTTTTGTTTTCCCTTGAGGTGTAATAGATTTTAGTTGAGACAAATGTTGTTTTGTATTTTCAGTTGTAATTATAATTAAAGAGTTGTTGAAAGGAGATTTGTAAGTTAATCAGATTTGTGAATTTTTGAAATGAATAAGAATTTTGTTTATCTTAAATTTTTATTGGTTTTTAATTATCCGCGTATTTAAACTGATTATGGGTTTTTGGGAGTTGAGAATGCATCACACTTCGAAAATCGAAGAGTCAGGAACAAATATGATTTTTTCCGAATTATGTCGAAATTCGGGGTGTGACATTAAATTTCTTTTTATATAAATGGATGAACAAATGGAACAACACTATAAGTTCTTTGTTATTTTGTTACCTCTGCTCATGTGCTACTATTTATTTGATTTTATGGGTGGTTATATATTAATTGTATTGGAGTTATAACTTTACGGGTTTTTGGTTTATTATTTTTGTGTTTTCTTAGTGTAGGATATTGCTATTGCTATTATGCTCCCACTCATCCTATAAGGTTTGGGCATGCACACCAATTGCCGGGTTCAAGTGGATGAAATGAGGTTCTCTTCACACTCATATTTTTCTATTACATTTTCTATTACACCAATTTTGTACTTGGTAGTGTCGTATAATTTATCACTACTTGATTCACCTGCATGGTTAGAAGGAAATGGCTGGAGTCATGGAATAACAAGCTTTGCTAGAGAAAGTTGCACAAGACATAGCAGTTAAAGCAATGAGTGAATTCGCAAACCATCAGGTGAGGATGTTATCAAAGCATGACTGTTGTGCAATTTTATGATTTTTTCAAATTGCTTATCTGTTCGCTTAATAAGTGCTACTTTCACATTTGTTTGCCATTTTCACATCCATTTAACCTTTTTTGAGCTTTTTTCCCCCCTAAATGTGCATTTAACCATTTGTATTATTTCTTACAGTCTCAAATTTTATGTAATGGGGTAATTTGTTGATACGGTGATTCAATGGTTATTCAGTATATTTTGGTTTCTAACTCGATGATTATTCTTTTAACATTAATTGAATATCTTTTATTTTGATCAGATTGAATTTCTTTTATCAATTTGACTATTGTGAATTGTGGGGAGAAGATGCGGAAGAATTCAGACCCGATGGGTTTTCAAAAGGAATTTCAAAAGTACCGAAGAATCAAAAGGTAGATTAACTCTTCTTTCTTCTTAGTTGTTGTGTGAGTCAGTTTCATGACCACTAATATCACATGTAGAAGAGTTCCAAGAATATAACACTGAGAGAAAATAAAGGCATAAGAGGTGAACCCAAGAATGAGTAAGAAAGATACAAGTGGACCTGGTATGGTATTGGGCCAAAGAGATGAGCCCAATATCATAGAGGTTCAAGGACTTTGACCTAAAAGGAAGAAGAAAGAGAGAGAAGGAAAAGAAAAAAGGAGGAGGCGAAAAGAAAGGGAGAGAGATGAGAGAGGAGAACTACGAGACAGCTTGATCCTCCGAGAAGTCTCGGGGGTACGTAGGAAGCCCCAAATGGGTTCAACTGAGAGGTTTAAAGTGGAGGATGTCTCATCTTCGCTAAGGGACAGAGGAGAGAGGAGATGTGAGGTTAAGGGGTATGAATTGGCTTGATTGAGGGAAGAGATAGTAGGTTAAAGGGTATGAATTGGGTTCACACAGTTGCAATTGGTTAAATTTCTTTTTTGTGTGTGTCAATGTCTTCTTATGTTCATAAATGTTTTGTTTGGACTTTATCCGTGTGTTGCTTCACGTTTTGAAACTTCTACATATAGACTACACTAAATCGCATAAGAAAATATTGGGCATTTGATTTGTTAAGTACATGATTAAGGGTGCCATAGGATAGTTGAAGTTTGTGTACCATAGAATGTGTTGTAGAGTTTGCCTCAAGCACTAAACTATGCATTGTGAGAGTTGGCAACTATTTAGTGTTGCATCTGGGGATGCCATCTAATGTGTCTTATTTTGGTGGGTGGAGAGTTCAAGTGTAAACCTCTTGATGAACTCTTAGTGTGAACCTCCTGAATCCAGTTTATTGACACTTCCAATCTTTTTTTTTTTATTTGTCGACATTTTTAGACTTGGATAATCTAATGTGGTGTTCAAGTGTGTTTGCATTCAGTGACCAAGTTTATATATCAATATTTAGAACCTATGGGACATGGTTGTGAAGTCATGAGCATGATTGTCTATTACATATGGGAAAATTATACGAGATGAAAGGTAGGCTTTCTACCTACTTTTGATTTTTTGTAAGTTTGAAAAGTAGGCTTTGTACTGTGTAGTATGTTTGTATGGCCGAATTGAAGTGTGGAAATATATATCAAAGACCAATAATATTGAGCAGTTGAGAATGCTCCTAAGAAGCCACGTTACCACCTCTTTTTTCTCTAATGTGGACACGTTAGCCCCCTTTTTACTCTAACGTGGACACATAAGTTTTTTTTAGATTCGGCAGGAAAAAAAAGGAATTCCACGCCTTATTTATGTATTTTCAATTGTTTGCCCCTATTCTAGACCTATAAAACCTATTCTAAACCCAGACTTTTTCCCCCTAAAAAAAATAGCCGAATGGTCTTCTTCCTCTCATAAAAAAAAACAGCATTCCTACGGATTGAGATTAAGAATTAAGTATTCAACTCCAGATTTACATTCTCTCTATTCTTCATCCAAAATTCGAAAAATGCATCCTCAACAAAAAATGGTGTATGCAAGTTCATTCTTTCAAAAAAAAGAGAGAGAGAGAGAGAAACCTCTTTCGATGGATTATTTGTGTTATGTCTCGATTGATCCAGAAATCTTCAAATCCATCAAAAGACTTTTATTTATAGCTTAGGTTGATCTTATTTTCTAAAATATACAAGGTTTGTCTTCTAATTCAAACTTTTTCTTCAATCTTCAATAGTGTTAACTAATGAGCTAATTTTAGTATATGGGGCTGTGCAAGTTTTTGATCTTTGGTGGTTTTATGTTGATTTCCAATTGATTTATGAGGCCTTTTTTTTGAAATTTTATTTATTGTGATTTTCACTTCATTCCTTAGCTTTCTGTGATTTGTTGTAGCTCATTATAATTGAGTGATGCATGTTAACTCACATGCATAAACATCCCACATTTGATCGTTTTTAATATAGTCTTCCTCCCTATCATTGTCAAAAACATAAAACTCTAGATCAGACACTTCAATTAATGCTGGCATTTGACTTACACGTGTCATCGATTTCAGATTCTTCATCGTTTTCCGAGCTTACAATTTCTTCTCTGCTGCTCTTACATGGTTCAACTTTGGCATACCCATTATGAGAGATTTGTTCCAAAGGAGCACTTTCTTTTGGTTTCTTCAATTTCCTTTCCTTTTTGAAATCAACTGGAAAACCATCTGGCTTCACAGTTTCTGACCCCTCTTCTTTCGAAGTTGCTTCACTTTGATTTTCTACAACCGTTGATGGTTTAGTGTGCTTGAGAACCCACAAGGTCATTATCACTATCTTCATTATATATAACCTCGGCGCTTTCGACGATGAAGCGGACCTCCGAGTGTTTTAGGCCTTCGAGGATTCCACAATTTTGGTCCACAGACTCACTGCCTTCTACATCATCGGGAACTTCAATATCATCACTGCCGCTGCTACTGCTACTTGAAGTATCACAACTTTCACTTGATTTTGATTCTAACTTACCCTTCTTACTGCCCGCATTGCATACTTCTGCTTCAAACTTGCGCCTGCTTGGGCCTTCCATTTTTTCTTCCATATCCGCATCCCTATCTTCTTTGCCTTTGGTTTTAAATACACCATTAACATTGGATGTGCCTGCTTTATGCCCTTGAAACCCCATGTTAGGCGGAAAATCCTGAACAGTACTTTGTGATCGCATTTTATGACCATCTTGCCCAACCACATTCTGTTGGGGAGCTGCGGGTTGAGTGCAAGGAGCTCTTGATGATACTCCTCCTAGTACACCTTGAACATTCAAATTATAAGCTATAAAGGGCTTGAAGCAATTTTGACATCGAAGAGCTCTATTCAGTATATCATTGCAATACTGATATCTCATAGTACGAAAAGGACAAAAAATAGAAAGTCGGTTGCTCCTTTGTCGGTTAGGTCGGTTCATCTGGCGGTTCAAAAGAAGGTTAACTTTTGCATATTGTGTTGTACCCCTATTCCCATAACTATTACCTACCACAAGTTGCTTACGAATAGGACATGGCCGTTGTTGGGGCAGTTGTGAACTTCCTTTAAAGGCCTTATATTTCATGTCAAAGAGTGATCATTTTGCTCGATCTGTAAGCACCCTATGTGCTTCTCCAATTAACTTAAAAGCAGCTTCTGCACCATGCAAACTGTTTTTATCAGGATGGAACAGGAGGGCAAGCTTCATGTACTACTTCTTAATGGATGCCTCATCGGACGTCACTTCAACTTGAAAGATACCATATCAATCCATATCATTACCCGCAACCTTTTGTTCAGTTGAACAGTGTACATCACAGACTGTCATTATTTGGGAGATGCCATCTAGATACACCCATACCCCTTGCTTAGTATAAGCGCGTTTAGTAATCCCTCAAGATTTATTATGACTTCAGGTACCTCATGTTGTTTCTCAAGTCCTAATATGTAACCTTTTCCGTCCTTTTCCCATATAATGTTTCCATATAGCCATGAGTGTTGATATTCCCCTTTTGATGTTCCATTGTTTTACTTATACCCACCCACTGACCGTGTGTTGCTATAGGTTGTGCCAAGTAATGTTCATGTGACATGATACGAAATGTGGGCTGCTACTATCTGAATATAATTATGGTAAGTTACAAGTTCTTTGCATGTTATCCAATAGTTATTAGGAAATTGTACGTCGTCTGTGTGTGTGTGTGTATATATATATATATATATATATATATATATATACACACACACACACTTAAAATCAATATACGGGTATGCCATCCACGTAATGATCTTTTGTATTGGTTAGTAATTTAGAATTGGTGATTGGTTTTCATTGTACTTTGTGTGGTAAAAACTGGATTGTGGAATATACTGATCAACTTAGAGAACTACAAGAAATGATATTTGTGGCCTCTACTATTTACCTCCCTTCAAAACATTATTAGGCTTAATTTACTTAATTTTCATGAAGTAATGCTCAACTATGAATTACCTAGAAACTCTATGTCTTTAGGCAGTCTCATCCACTCTATGTCTAAGAGGTTTAAACAAATGTGTTCGTAATATTTTTCAATTCCTATTTTCATCCAATACTGCAATAAGAACGTGAAAGATGAAATGAAATTAAAAATACAAAAATCTAAAAATAGATTGTAAAAAACATATAGAGATGAGATGCAAGTATTTGACTATTTTATAAAATTGTTGTCAAAATTACAAATAAGTAAACAATAGCTGATGAAAAGGAAGAGGAAAAAACAAACAAATAGCCTAGAAAAAAAAACTACTTAGGGGTGTGATGGAAGATATACTCTATCAACTTAAGATGGAAGAAAGAAAAAGAGGTGCAACTATTAAACTTATCGGTTTTGAACCACCTTGCAATATCAAAATATTGTTCTTTAGGTGTAAGCAATGTACTTACACCTTGACTTCTAATTAATCTTTTATTAAATTGAGAAAATATGTAAACTAAGACATCACCCAAAATCAATGGATAAATGAAGCCACGTCTATAAGAAACTTTACATCTCAATAGCATAAAACTTGGAAAACAAAAGAAATGTTGAGAAGAGGAGAAGTGTATAAACAATTGGAGTGAAATTAGACAATAATCAGTCAAAATGGCAGTAATAAAGCCATTTAATTCGTAAGCAATAAGTGACAAAAACACCTCGATAAATCAGTATTTTCTAGAAAACCTTCAAATTTTTATCATAGTGGAAATAGTTTAATAAACAAGCGTTCTGAATGTAAAAGAAGATGACTCAGTGTGTATATCAGTAGAACGCCTTGGCAACAACATGTGAAGAGATGAAAAACAACAACACTAACTCTTATTCCAATGATCGAAGAGATTGTGTTGTTTGTCCTAACCCTTGAAGACTTGGTGTTTTGAATCATTCCATGAACAATCCAATTAGAACTCTAAGATGACAACTCAGGTAAATATCCACACTTTTATGTATTTTTTTGGATGAATATGAAATTTTATAATTAAATTGTCTACTTCTTTTTTTGTGAAACAGTCACCAAGTTGAGCTTAACGAATCAAAAGCAGGAATGGATCTCATGGAGCTTATTCTCTCCAAAGTAAATTTTTCCCTCCATTCTTCCAGAATAAAATGGCAACAAAACCATTCGTCAAACCTTATAACCAAAAAAGAAAAAAGAAAGCAATCAATTCTGTTTTGTGATGACGAATATCAATTAGAAGGAGAAACAATTATAAGGTTTTTTAGCACAGGCCATGGATGCTATTGTTGATCATTAACAATGATAATAATTAGTACAAAGTGTATTTTTTTTTTGTTTGATATTAACACTACAAGAAATAGGATCATTGGCGACAAAAAATACTGTCGCTGAAAATTGCCAAAACGTTACCAATTGCATTTTGCGACGGTTTTTGGAGTGTCGTGTCAGTGTCGCTAATACTATAGTCGGCAATGATATGGGCCTACAATTTTTCAATGTCACCAAATATCATATATTCACCGACGATTTCTAGTGTCTCCATTTACCTAATTTCGTCGCTACTTCTTTTCCGCATTCTAAATGCAATAACGTAGCAAAAGATGGCCCCATATTCAAAATCGTCGGTAATGAGGATTACTAGCTACGTTTTTATCGTCAATAAAAGTTTAATTTTTTTGAAATTTTTTGCATTATTAGCGACGTTTTAATCATTACTATAAGTCCATTTAAAAAAAATAGTATTAGCGACGTTTTTAGTGTCCCTAGAGATAATAGTAATTTGAAACTTTGTTCATATAAACGATGTTTTTATTGTCGTTAAAGATTTAAAATATTTGAATTTTATATGTTTTTAGCAACGTTTCCATCGTCGACAAAGTTAAAACGAATTTAAAAAATTGGTTTCATAAGCGACATTCTAATCGCCGCTGGAGTCCAAAAAAGTCTATTAGTTGTGTTCATGTTCTGACACTACATGCGCTGCAGAAGACTATTTTTGTAACTAATATCGTTGCCAATTGTGCCCCATTTGTACAAATTATTTTTCACCTGTCCCCTCCTCCCAAACTATCATTTAACAAATAAACCTAAAAACAAAAACCATAACATCAAATATCTAATAATATTAATATGTAATAAACAACAAATTTTCAATAAATAAAATTGGGTCAAATCACTCCGTTATAAACAAATGAGTTGCATATTTTTTTTTTTAAACTCTTCTTAATAATAAAGGTATTAACTTAACAAAAACAATTCTAAACATCCAAGTAGCTTGCAAATGAAATTGTCTTCACTAAAAAGCAAAAACAAAGTGACATAAAATAGCATATAGATTCATCTGAGGCCTCTTGCAATTCCAAACCGCCATTTCTTCACAACACTCCTCTTTTGATGTACGATTATCTGCACACGAAAATGTTATCTATTAGACCTTTTGCATTATAGAGCATAATAACATGAGCAAGTAATATACAAACAACTGAAATCATAAACAATACTAACACAAGGTTCTTCGTCCTGTTCGTTTAAGCAAATAAATTAAAGTTGTGATTATGACTAAAGAATCCCAAGTTTAATCGAACTGTCCAAAAATGAATGTGGGTGCGTACGTATAGCTGGTGGCATATATCTGCTACTGCCAATTCATTTGAGATGTTCACTGCATGTCCACTCTTTACAGCATAATACTCGCAAACTTATACACCAGTCTAAAAGTTAATGATAAGAACGATTCATCGATGTGAAAATTAGCACAGGAATACAAGTTTAGGCCACAGTGTTTATTCATTTTATTGTAGTATTTGTAGTGAACAGCGTGTTAGGTGTGTAGACCATCGCAAATCTGTAAAGTCCAGCATCGGGGAGGCTCTCACCCCATAGCTGAGGCCTTTGGAGTAAAAACAGTTGATGATGCCCAACTGCAGTTGGGGCACTAGTGGTTAAGGTCGGGTCAATATCGGGTTAGGGTATGAGAATATAGGGTACCTTGTGTTACTGTCCTTGACCTCGCTGAGATAAAAGAACATGAATTGAATTATCATAGTTTAGATGAAGAAAAATATATTGTTAACTGAAGAAAAATATCTCTCATAAATTAATTAATAGGAACTGACAAAATAAAAAGTAAGTACAAAAATTTGTGAAATCACACAATATGAGTAAATATATTAGAGCTCGTAGATTTGAATAATGAGATTACCCATATACAATATTTGTAGAAGTAGGTTTCAGCTGTAACAGTTCCCTTCTTTCTCCATAAGGTCATTTAGAATGTTGGGGTCAAAGCATGTAGCAAAACAGACTTGCCAAGGGAATAAATGAAATTGAAATATTATAACTAAAGTTAATAAAAAATGAATTGTCCACTAAAAGCCAGAAGCAGAGGTACCACATGATTATTAGCATAAAAAGTTACTTTGCTATTTCTTGCCCTCACAAAAACATGTGATAAAACATCTGGCATGTCAGGCGTCAGCACTGCAACCGCACCATCTGGAATTTCTTCCTCTCCCCTAGCACTTCTTGCCACTAAAATAGTTGGTTTTTCATAAGACTTATTCTGAACAGTGAGCAGTTCATTAACAACTACAACATATCCAACTGCTTCAACTGGGTTGATGACCTGCCAACTGTTTAAGTCTAGCTAAGGTTGCATTAGAAAGTAATTTTCATTTCTTTCAAAAAATTAAATTTAAATATCTGAGATATGGCTGTGTTTGATTTAAAGAATAAAAATTACTAAAAACTAAAGGGTAATTTTGAAAAGATAGGTAACAATATCATGGATGGAATTAAAGAGAAAGAGACCAAACGAATAGTCACATTCTAAACACAAGGAAAGCAACACTGTTTTTAAGAAGGATATTCATTTTCCTTAAATTGATTGGAGAAGATGGGTAACAGTCTCTTTGATAACTCGTAAAAATTTAACTAGATTACTCTAACTTCATTCTTACGGTATCAAAGATTTTATTTCCTACTCTCACATATATATTCATGCAATATATAGAGTACGGAATCATTCCACTCTTAAACTATCAAGACTTAACGAATTCAATTAATCAAACACAAGGAACAATGGTGAGAGTAATAAGATGTGAAATTTCTATTCTAAATAACAACTATTCTAACAAGCAATCATCCTCACATAGCTTCCTTAACCTCCTCTAATGGAGGTTTTAGCCTAATATCATTATACTATCATTCCCAACACAAGAACAATAATAACAAGTCATAATTTAATAACTAATTTAAACTTTATAAATCTAATTTTAACAATAGTCTAAGAATCAAAATGAAGACAACCTAATTTATGAATTTAAAACAACTAAAACTAAATAAGAATTTAATCATTAACTAAATTGAAATGAAAACTAATACTTTATTAAAAAAAAAAACTAATAGTGATTCTAAATAATAATCTACTTTGTTTTAACACTAATTAATTGAAGGTAAAAACTAGATCTAAAACAAGCTATTCTAACTAATTAATGGAGTTTAACCTAATTTTCTAATCTAGATCTAAGTAATCTTAAGAGTTAAGTCTTCTCCATACAAATAGAGGAGACCAGATCCACTTTTTCGTGCATAGGATGAGGAGCCATGTTTTGGGCCGGAAAATCGAGCCCAAAACCCAATTTCTTCAGTCCACAGAGGCTTTTTCAGCTTTGGATTTGACTTCCATAGACTTTTCATCCACTTCTGTTCTTTTGATTGGGTCAAGGTTTGGACCATTGGAAAAATCTTTCCGAGACGGTCATTTTGACATAAGGTACGCCCAATTCCAAGGCCTGAGTCCAAAGATACGATCTTCGGAAGTTTTGCTAACTTTTGTGTGTTGTTTCTGCCCGCGTTGACTTTGACTTTTCAGCTTTTGACAGAGCTTTACAAAGGCTTTTTCTCCTTGAATCTTGGCTTTTTATCATAGAACTTCTTAGCAACCAACCCTTGCTCCTTTATCTCGCAAAAGGGACGCATTTCTGCACATATTCGACTCCAATGCCTGGAATACACAAAAGCACGATAACAGTACTAACTCTTACTTATTAATCACATAATTGGTCTAAAGCAATATTGTTAAAGGGGGTTAAAACTACAGTTTTGGGCTCTTATCAAACCACCCCCAAACAGCATTTTGCTTGTCCTCAAGCAAATATGAGAAATTAGAATAAATGACTAAAAATGGAGTTCTAACTAATCTCGTTTCACCGAGTGCGGTTGCATTGACCATATACAACAAGGCCTTAAACCACTAGAAATTTCCTAGTGGACGAGTTATAGCCTCGTGAAAGTTTTCCAGTGAAGGTACTCACAAACTTCATCTATACTACAACGACTAAGAAATAAAACTATTGTTTCCTTATTTATGTCTAAATGATCTATACATCTCACTAGTATTTAAACAAGAATGATCATTCTAAAACTTAAACTAATACATGCATAACAATCAAATCATCTTAAGAAAAATAACTATATAATGAACTATGATATGAAATACAATGGCAGGTCCATTTCTGAAAACTCGGAATAGCGTCCTTAAGTAGGTTCTCATAAAGAATGTGCCAAAACACATAACACTCTGATTTTTCCACTCAAGTTTGCTAACTCCAGTGTGCAGTAGGCACACGTTTCCTCACAATCTCAATGACAATCCAAGGAAGCCGAGGTTGATCAAACACATCTACCACTTACTATCATACCAACCTATTCCTAATTGAGCTAGAGGTCTTTATTAGGTGATACGGGGCGTAAGTGTTGGTTAAAGAAGGAAGGAAATGGATATTCAAAAAGACAAGTCTGAGAAAGTAGGGTCTTCATATTATGTAACTAGATAAAACCTTGTTCTTTTGCTTCTACACTTTGTTTCCATCCTTAGCCTTTTTATTTTGGCTTTTTGACTCCTTTTATTCTATTTTTGGAGTTTTTATTTTATTTTATTTTTATTTTTATTTTCTTTGGATGGAAACTTCTTTTTTTTTTTTTTTTTTCTTTTCTGAAGCAACTAACTAATTTTTGTTTACATTTCTCTTCTCTTTTCTTCACTCATCCCATTTCTCAGACTTATCCAGATAGGTAAGCTGATTTTATTTTTTATTTTGTTTTATTGGGTAAAGGATTTGTGGTTTGTGAAAAGGCTAATGAAAAGCTCAGTGGGGCGACTAGCGGATAAAAAATTTTATATAGGTGTGAATTTTTGGCTATCAATCCAAAGAGGGCCTAAATTCTCGCTTAGGATATGGTGTAGTGATCAAGTAAGTGGATGTGTGATTTCTCTACTCGAAATTTACTTCTCCCTTGTGTCATTACTCAGATATTTCACTCTTATGAGGCTTTTAGGCTAGATGCTCACAGGATATGTATTAAGTACTCTAACTTAGGTCTCAGAAAAATACTGCCAAGTACAATCAAAGATGCTCATGCAAGATGTTCGTGAAAAGATGCAATGACTATTACCTACGTATTAATCTATGTTTCAAAAATTAAATCCTAATTCAAGTACTAGGTGAGATTTCTAGACTAATATCATCATGGAGAAGGGAACAATACCATTATCACTAAGTGCCTAGTATAAACAATATTTATGATTTTTTTAATTTTTTTTATATAAAGAAAAGTGCGTAATTTACATCCTAAAAGTGCCTAATTTTTGCAAATGTTTCTATCCCACCCTCAAACAATCAAATGATTTGTCTTCAAAGTGTAAAGAGATAAGAAAATAATTTACCATAGAAACGTGGCAAAAATTGGTAGTACCTATAATGAAAATATTGTAAAAATGATATGATAACATGAAGCATAATTAAACTGTTATGTACGAACTAACACAAACTCTACTGGAGTAAACATGACAAGCAAAAGGTGGCAAAAAGATTTGAAATGAAATACCAAAATACGTCATCCCCAAACAAAATTAGAAAACTCTTTTTAAGTTTGAAATTTTTTGTTTGGCCTATACTCCAGAAAGTTGGTATTGTACAAAAACTTGGGTCTTTTAAAGTCAAATTCCCTAGACTTAATGTGATATATATGTATTAACATGCAGTTTTGTATATATTAATAATCTAAATAATTGTGGATCTTTCCATAAATAGTTAACACGGGATGCACCATTAAACAAAATTAAGCACCAAGATTTCCTATGGCATGGCTGAGTAGAATGGGAGTGAATTCTGATGAATCTAGAACCTAATCGAGCATAAAGTTTCTTCTTTTTCTTTGAACGAAAAGATGTCCAAGTGAATGATCATGAGAAAATGGATGGTTGTGGAAGATACTTGGAATGTGGATAAGTGTTAGAAGAAAAGGGTGGGAAGAATGATTAGATTCTGTGAGGGATTAACTCAGGTAGTTGGTGGTAGGGTGGTGCTCTAGGCAGTGCTTGAGAGGGTGGATCATCACAGGCTCTTAGAAACTCGTCGAATTCCTCATCTAGGTTGTTCGCATCCATATAATTATGTTATTCATCTCCATCTTTGAGGAATTCATCTATCTCGTCTATTATGAGGTTTACTCCATCTCTTGTAGTGTCGGAAGGCAGGGTGGAAAATTCTTTCTCTAGTTCAGTTATGTTCAAGGAATCAAAATTGTGATCTTTGTCTTCTTCCATAAGAGGGGTATCTACTAGTGTAGGGACGAGATCGTCGGAAGCACCAATGTGATATACCAAACTCTCAATAGACTTAACTTTACCTTCTACAGGAAAACCTAGTTGTCTCTACTTTTGTCTAAACATGTTAACTTCCATAGAAAGATTTCCAAAAGCAAGAGTCATTGAGCCATCCCGACAATTAATTTGGGCATTTGCGGTTGCCAAGAAAGGACGCCCTAAGATGATGGGAATAGAATCATGAGCAGCTTCTGTGTCCAGAATAACAAAGTCGGCTGGATAGTAAAAATCCTACACTTTAACGAGAATCTTGTGAAGCATTTCATCTGTCTTTAGTGGTGGGTAAAACTATTCCATGAATAATTGAACAAGTTGAGCCCATGAGTCCATAGAGTTTGGTGTTTGGGCAGTTAACCAAGACGCCACCTTGTCGGCTAGGGTGAAAGGAAACACCCTAAGTTTAACTTGATCCGGACTTACGCTAGGATGATGGAATGTAGTGAGAACTTGTTCTATCCTACGCATATGCTGATAAGGCTTCTTGTGGTCTAAACCATGAAAAACTGGTAACAAGTTAAATATATTAGGGGGAATTCGAAGTCCCCGAAGGGGTCTCAAGAATGATGCACGACTTAGGGCCATCGTTTAGGGTTTTATAAAAATCAGAGAGAAGAGCCTCTTGTTCTTTAGCCATTGATGCAGGTGTAGTATGTGTATGAAATTCTAGATAGGTGTGTGGTATTTATGTCTACGAAAAACAAGCCTGATTATACTAGAATTAAAACTCCTCTGACAGAAGAGGCGATGAGTGGAAGAAGGAGTACCTGAATGCCTCCTTGCTATGTGTTTGAATAGCGTCTTGTATACCGATCTCAGTGTTTGTATGATGTTAGAAACACTGAATAACTTGAAGAAATGAAAATTTGGACTGACCTATGAAAATCGAAAAAAATAGGCGCTCGCTTCCGAAATGGCCTTGGTAGGCGCGGGTCGCGCTCCTGTCTAACTCAAGTTCCAAGTGGTTGAGCGCGGGGTGCGCTTGGAAATAGTCTACCTAGGGCGCGGGTTGTGCTCATGCTTGACACAATGTCTAGGCGGTTGAGCACAGGGCGCGCTTGGAAATAGGCTATCTAGGGCGCGGGGCGCGCTCGTGCTTGACACAATGTCCAGGCGCGGGACGAGCTCCAAAAAATTTGAAATTTTTACAGTAGTTTACTAAGACATCTATTAAGTAGCCTGTAAAATTTCAGATCAATCGGAGCTATGAAAGTTTTTCTACTGCCCTTCAAAGTTTGTGAAATAGTTTTCGAACACAATACAAACAACCAAATGGTTAACAAATCAAAACAGAGACAAAAATCTCCAAAATTTTACTGGAGACTCCTGACAGATCATGGGTATTCCTGTAAAACATTTAGAGCAATTGGAGTTCTAAAAACCCTCTTTATTGGCTGTTGTTCCAGAAATTAAGTGTTTGCAAAACTGCAGAAACATACTGGAAATACTCCACTAGTTAGAAGGTCAAAACAAATCAAAAACTCGTCAAATTTTTACTGAAAACTTCTGACTTCGGATGGATACTCCTATAAAAAGTTTAGAATTTTTGGAACTTCCTAAGTAATATTACCGTTTGTTTTTCAAGAACTTACGGTTTGAAAACTGAAATGCAGCACTGTAAAGATCGTATTTGTTCACAAGGTAAAACAATTAGAAATATTCTGAAATTATTCCAGTAAATCAATAACACCTTAAATATTATACCTGAAAATTGTCAGAATTTTGGAAAATTTAAAAATACCTTTACTGCAATATTCTTCGCTGTGATTTCGCAGACACAAGGGAGGGAGGGCGCGCTCTGAACAAGGCAAAATGGAAGGTGTTCGCCCCTGTGCTTAAAACAGTGAACAATAACGAAAATATGAGAAAAGAAAAAGAAAAATGAAAATGATGGGTGGGTAGAGAATGGGGGATTGCCCCTTGAATTCAAGCAATTGAATTCTTGTCTTTAACGAGATTAAGGTGGCAGCGACGCCATTTGATAACTCATAAAAACTCAACTAGATTACTCTAACTTCATTCTTACGGTATTAAAGATTTTATTTCATACTCTCACATATATATTCATGCAATATATAGAGTACATAATCGTTCCACTCTTAAACTATCAAGACTTAACGAATTCAATTAATCAAACACAAAGAACAATGGTGAGAGTAATGAGATGTGAAATTTCTATTCTAAATAACAACTATTCTAACAAGCAATTATCCTCACATGGCTTCCTTAACCTCCTCTAATGAAGGTTTTAGCCTAATATCATTATAATATTATTCCCAACACAAAAACAACAATAACAAGTTATAATTTAATAACTAATTTAAACTTTATAAATCTAATTTTAACAATAGTCTAAGAATCAAAATGAAGACAACCTAATTTATGAATTTAAAACAACTAAAACTAAATAAGAATTTAATCAATAACTAAATTGAAATAAAACTAATACTTTATTTAAAAAAACTAATAGTGATTCTAAATAATAATCTACTTTGTTTTAACACTAATTAATTGAAGGTAAAAACTAGATCTAAAAGAAGCTATTCTAACTAATTAATGGATTCTAACCTAATTTTCTAATCTAGATCTAGGTAATCTTAAGAGTTAAGTTTTCTCCATACAAATGGAGGAGACCAGATCCACTTTTTCGTGCATGGACTGAGGAGCCATATTTTGGGCCGGAAAATCGAGCCTAAAACCCAATTTCTTCAGTCCACATAGGCCTTTTCAGCTGGATTTGACTTCCACGGACCTTTTGTCTACTTTTTCTCCTCTAATTGGGTTAAGGTTTAGACCATTGGAAAGCGCTTTCTGATCTAGTCGTTTTGACATAAGGTACGCTCAATTCCGAGGCCTGAGTCAAAAGATACGGTCTTCGGAAGTTCTGCTGACTTTTGTGTGTTGTTTCTGCCCGTGTTGACTTTGACTTTTTAGCTTTTGACCGGGCTTTATAAAGGCTTTTTCTCCTTGAATCTTAGCCTTTTATCATAGAACTTCTTAGCAACCAACCCTTGCTCATTTATCTCGCAAAAGGGACGCATTTCTACACATATTCGACCCCAATGCCTGGAATACACAAAAGCACGATAGCAGTACTAACTCTTACTTATTAATAGCATAATTGGTCTAAAGCAATATTGTTAAAGGGTTTAAAACTATAGTTTTGGGCTCTTATCACTCTTCTTCCCTCTCCTTCTCTTGTCGTCTCTCATTTACCAGAAATCTTTGTTCACTAAACCAAATACACCCGTAGACCTATCAAGAGACTGCATACTAAACCAGTTCTTAATTTATCAGTGACAAATCAGGTAGAGAATAAGTATATAAAGTACCTTCCGAGATTAGTTGTCTTCCTCAATACATGGTCAAACCGATTAACAAGTGACGACAGGGATGCCACTGATCCAACACGAATAATTTCTTTAGTGAAAATATTTACCTGCACGAAGTGCTTTTGAGTTAAGGAATTCAAGCCAGCTACAAAGGAGAACATACAAGACCTAAATATAAATAGAACATACAGCCGATTGATCGATACCAAGCAATGATCCAAGATACTCAGTAGAGCATTGGAGAACTTGATCATAGTGCTCAGCCTGGCTTGCAAGAGCAAGTCGTGTCCTGTCAAGGACTGATTTTGCATATAGTCCAGTGATCATCTCAACTTTTAGACATGTTAACGGCATGATTCCATCCCTTCAAAAATAAAAGGAGTACCAAAAAGAAGTCAAAATAGTCAAAATTTTAAAAAGAAAACAAAGATGAAAAGAATAATTTTGCAAATCACCACAAATACATCATGTAAGAGCAATTGTACGCTCAAAGATTCAGAAGTTCCTCATAAAACTTAAACAAAAATAAGAGACTTGTAAGGTAAATAACTCAAAAAAGGAAAAGTGAGAGGTGGAGTACAGACCATTCCAAGGCAGGACCAGATTCTTCAGAAGTGGATCCAAGTTCATTACAACTGTAGGCCCCTCCCTACTATTTCCTTTGTTTCTTTAACTTATCCTATTTATAGGAACATCCCATCTCCTAATTTATGCTTAGATTTAATGGGTTCATAACATTCAACTAGGAATTGCACAAAATTCTTAGTGATTGGTAGAGCAATGTGTTAGCATCCTTTATGTCCAAGCTTGAAGAGTTACCTCCTGATGCAGAATAAAGATAAGAGAGTGCAGTGCTCGAGCAAGGAAGGAATTTTCCTTTTAATTATGATTGGAACTTTTTCCAAATGGTGACTGTTTCAAATCTAAATTTAAGTGTTAAGTGTCTGATTGTTGCCATGGTTTTCACTTAATCTCGACACATTTGTATCGTGTTATACAGAGTTACCGATCTCATTTAAAACAGGCTTGCCAAAAAAAAAAGTGTTATACAAAGGTCTTTAGAAAAAATTATAAACCAAGTGTCACTTAATCTCACCAGAAAGCAACTGCTTCTGTTGCAAATTATACGACATCTGGTTGTTATTAGTTAATTTTACCACTCTATTTACCATAACTTAATAAATTCATAGCTCTGAATCTCCTGCAGCTTTAGAAAACACTGGAGGCATTTGTCGTTTAAGCTACATAAATTATGCCTTCAACATAACACAAAATTTTTCTGAAGAGTAAACAAGAAACTAATAGATTCACCAAGCAAATACCTTTAAGCATTAGAGTAGATCCTCATTATTGTCAGACGAAAGTGCAAGATTTTCAAGAACTAGAGTGATGAAATACATAATTTTCTGCAAGAGAATTAAACAGATTAGGTAAACGTTTGAGTGTAAAGTCAAAACCAATTGCTTGATTTATAGACCACAGTGTAAATAAAAATCTAAAGAAATGGAAAAAAAAAATCAACATAAAGGGAAGAAAAAAATAAAGTGTATTTAAATGGAGAGTGTACTTTCTACTGAAACGGTTCTCTAATCCGATGGGGGAGGGTTGTTCACATTGGTTGAGGTGATTTAATAACTGGTGGTGGAGGCGAGAAGTTAAGAATGGCGGTTCACTCGGAGAGAGAGTGCGTGAGTACTAAGTAGTAGCTAGGTTTTTTTCTTGTTTTCTTTTTTCCTTTTTCTCTTTTTTTTCCTTTTCTTTTTAATTGGATGTGCGCACGAGATAACCAAAAAATTTGAGCCTCAAATTTTTAGAAACAAAAATTTTGACTCGCTGAAATCACAAATTCATCGTCGCCATATATGGATTTTTAATTTCTATTTATGTCAACCCATTAGCTACGATAAAAAATGCCGCCAAAAGAGTAAGTTCTAGCTACGCTTTTCTTTCAACGTCGGGATACTCTATCATCACCGACGCTTAAATACGTCGTCATTGGTAAAATGTTTTTCCAACAGTCCTTCGTCGCCAAATAACTTTTTATGATTTTCTAAAATTTTCAACAATTTTGAACAAGGCTTTCAGCAACATAAAAAGCGTAGCCAAAAGTTTATCATCAAAGGGTTTAACACTAGAGAAATTGCGACGTTACAAACGTTGCTAAAGATGATCATTAGCCACATTTTTTATTGTCACTAAAAGTTTTGTCGCTAAAAAGCCTATTTGTTGTAGTGTAAGTAACAAAAACTTAGTTGGAAATGGTCGATTTGATCATGTTTGGGTGTCTTAGTGTTAGGCTATTGCGGCTCAAAAAAGGCTCAAGAATGGAAACTACTATGATGAGCTCCAATATCATATTGAAGTTCAAATGCTCAGCATAGCTTCCGATTGATCTTTGGTGTAGCATATATGCTAAATATCAAAAGGCTTTTGGTTCAGCCCTACCTGTCCAATGGTAGCATTGCTTCCCGTATTAAAGGTAAAGAGCCATTAGAAATTATGACTATATTGTATGTAATATTGTTAAGTTTTTCTTATAGAATCCATTAATGTTATTCCTCTTACAGGAGAGCTAGACTTTGTAACATTCAGCAAGTACTTCATCATTGGTTAGAGTCTTCTTCTTTTTATTTATTTTTTATTTTTTTATTACCACTTCTCTTTTCATGTGTTCTAAGTATCATTGACACCAAATTTATCTCCTTCATTCTACAAAAATTATAAGTGGCCAGTGGATTGTGAAATATCTTAGTGGGTTGTTTCTCAATAGCCATATCAGTATAGATGCTATAATTATTTCAGAGGTGTGTTAGCCACGGCAAATCAGGCAGAAGAAAGGTTCTACAATACAACGACACAGCCGATGAGCTTGATTCCACAAACTTTATTTATGCTTGAGTTGATTATTGAACCCAGCTATTTCCTGCTTTGGATATAGGATCAAGCTGAAGGGACAAACTTAAGAACCATTGTCACAAGTAGTTCACGGATGGGTTCGGATATTGAAGCCTAATATGTAACTGTAACTCAGTTAAAGGAGATGAATACGACATAAGGTGAAAATGCACCTAAGGTATTACATTTTTCATGTCCTAGATATTCAAGTACGACGTAAGCAGTCATTCAATAAACATTCTAGATATTTGTTAAGTAACGTTTCATTCTATGTTTTCTTGTTGAGTAGGCAAGGAAGACATACACAATATCTAAACAGCAAGAAAGATGGACAGAGGAAGAGCATAAGAAGTTTCTTGAAGCTCTGAAACTATATGGTCGAGCTTGGCGTCGAATAGAAGGTAGCATTTGATATGAGCTGATAATCTCTGGAAGCTTTGTTCCACATCCATACCATATCTCTAAATTGTTTTTCTTGACTTTGCAGAGCACATGGGTACCAAAACTGCTATTTAGATTCAAATTCATGCCAAAAAAATTATCTCTAAGATTTATTGCCCCTTCTTATTGTACATGTTTCTACCATAGATTTATTAAGTAAATCGATATGATGTTTATGACCCGTGAACATTTTTATATTAGGCAGATATTTATGTGTGGTATATATGAGTTCTCATTGCTCAGTTTGATGTTATTGATCCAAGTGGTCAAAGAATATGACGTCACACAGTGAAGGATATCCATCTATTTCAGGTTAGCCATCCAAGGTAAGATGTTTAAGATCAACGATCTTTATGCAGATGTCACACAGTTTCATTCCCCCTAAAGGGTATGGATCTTCTTAATTTACTTATGCAGTCGTCTAACCAAAGAAGCTCCCTGATTTATTTTTGTTGAACACTAAAATACCAATGTGTAACAAGAAACTGGCGACCAAATATGGCGTCAAACATGACACTTTAACAGCTACTAATATATGATTTTTTTGCTTATAACAAAATATCCAATCGCTAATGGAACCATGTTATGAATAACTTATATACTTTTTTGCATGTTACTACAAAGTCACCGATGCCTTTGGATTAACAGAGTTGCAAATCTGTATCAGAATAGGGAGTGGCAATTGTGCATTGAATAAATGTTGCTGCCAAGGGAAGAGAAGAACTATGGAAGTGTCGAGCAAGGTATGCTTTGGTTTCTTAGTGGCTTACTTTTGGTCCCTCTTCAAAAACTGATAAAAACTAAAATATCTTTTTTTTTTTTTTTTTTTTTTTTTTTTTTTTTTTTTTTTTTTTTTTTTTTTTTTGTAGCTAGATTGAATTATGTAAGTATATTTGTTGATTGATTAAAATGATGAGTTTTCCTACGAAATTGATGCCATTGTTGCACTAAAAGTTTGTTTTAGCATTGTTGATGTATAATTAGGATTTCCAAAAGCAGTCAAAAACGAAAAATAAAACTAATTGTACCTAAATGCTAGACCTTCCTAGGTGTTGCAAGCTGCTAATGTTTACTGTCGTTTTTTGTTAATATTAAGATCTGAGGCCAAGGTCAATAGATCCTATGCTATTATTTGATTAATGCTTTTAGTGAACTTAGTTTGTCTACACATTGGGCTATTGTGCATTTCTCTTTCTATGTAAATCTTGAGTGGAGATTATTAACGATTTCATTAAAATGTATAATTGGTACAAGTTTAATTTATAGCATCAATCTCTTCCATGCTAAATTCAAGGTATCCCAAGTCTTTTTGATGCGTCTATCTCACCAGCTCTACGTACGTCCTTATATGCGCAACACATGCATCTGAATTTTTAACTGAATATATACCATGACTTGACATGCAATGATTCTTTAGGTTGTCCGCATCACTCGCTATGTATAGTTATTTTTTTCATTTTTTATTTATTTTAAGATTTCTGTTATGTTAAGTCGATCCATATTACTGAATAAATTAGTTTGTTGTTTGGATTTAATTAGTGTTAGTGAGATAATTTAGTTTGTTCTTTGGATTTGATTGGTGTTAGTAGGATAATGGCCGCGTTAAAGGAACCGGTGTATTATGGTGGTATTACAATCATTTTCATTATGGGAATTATACTTGTTTAATTTTTTGTGTCTTATAGGATTTGAATGAAGCAATTGTGAAAGGAGTGATTAAAACTTGGCCTTTTTAGAAATTTCTTATTGGAATGAATGAAGAAATTACCTGTATAATTTAAAGTTGTCGATGCTATGGTCTTCACAATTCACACATGAAAGAGAAAACACATATAATTAATTTCCAGGTATGAACATAACATGTCTCAATAACTCACATTTCAGTATGATGAGTGATTAGCAGAAAAAGGAAGGTTTCTGAATTTGTCTCTAATTAGTCCACATCATCATAGGGCACAATCAAACAATTTATGGAGGCAATTGCAAACCAACTGCTTTTCTTTTGTAAATCTTTCATTGTTATGATAATAATTTTTTGTATCTTGAAAATGTGTCACAGGACATTGTTGTGGGTGCTACAGACTCGACAGCTACCACGTTAGAGTGGGCAATAATAGATATGATGCAAAATGCAGATATAATGAGGAAAGCCCAAGCAGAACTAGAAGCAGTTGTAGGACTAAACAATGTGCTAGAAGACTCTCATTTGTCCAAGTTGCACTACTTGGATGTTGTATTGAAGGAGACTTTCAAGTTGCATCCTGCAGTGCCTCTTTTGGTTCCTCAATGCCCAAGTAAACAGTGTGCAGTTGGCGGTTATACTGTCCCTAAGGGTGCAAGAGTATTTTTCAATGTATGGGCGATGCACAGAGACCCCCAAGCTTGGGAGAACCCCTTAGTGTTTGATCCTGAGAGATTCCTAGATGTTAGTAAAGGATGTAACTACAAGGGAAATGATTTTCATTATCTCCCATTTGGTTCTGGGAGAAGGATATGTGCAGGGATTCCCTTAGCTGAAAGAATGTTAATATCTGTATTGGCACTCTTGCACTCATTTAATTGGAAGTTGCTATAAGGGACTAAGCTGGATTTATTAGAGAAGTTTGGGATTGTTTTAAAGAAAAGAATACCATTGGTTGTCATTCCTAGCACAAGATTGTTAAATCATAGCAGAACCCCTCTGACATCTGTGTCTTGCAAAATTCTTTCCAGGAGAATGTCTATCATAGAAAAGAGTTTTGGGTATCCTGCAGTAAATATTTCTTTGACAAAACTTGATGCGGTGAAAGCATACTTCATTTGGTTAGCAAAAGATTTCACAATTGCTTCCCAAACATGTTCAGTTAACATCAAATCACCTTCCTGCACCATAACACCTGAATTTTGTAAAACCACAGAACCCACCCTGAAGCAAAATTTTGGAGGGTACATTGGATTTAACAATATCATACAGGCGATCATAGAGTAAAATGGCACTGTCGTGAAGCTGTGATAAAAAAACACAAGCGTTGATTTTGAGTAGGAAAAAGAGTGAATTCTATAAACTGTCCATAGCTCAAACTAACTTCGGGTATTGTGAACTCATCTTAATACCATAGTGGCATAGTGTCATAATCAAGGAAATCAGTCAATTCTCCAGCAACATGACCATAATCAACATGAATGTGTTGCAATCTTTCATATCATAATCTCTATGATAATCAGAAGTTAGGAATTCAAGGTAGCAGAATCTTAATTTCATAACCTATGTCGGAATCTTCAATTCTTCACCAACATAACTATATGGATGTTGCCAATAAAATTAAAAAAAAAAAAAAAAAAAAAAAAAAAAAAAAAAAAAAAAAAAAACTATATGGATGTTCTTGAAAATAGTTGGTTCAATACTGATAAGCAGCCAATCCTGGTATACATCCAACTATGGTAGTTATATGTAATAGCTGAACACAAATATTTCAATGACTTGAGTATCATTTGAAAAAAGTGTCAATATAGACATACATCCAAGTTAAATGAAACTATCGGATATCATATCCCACCCATCTTGCAACTTGGATCCAATCGAAACTCTCTATTCCACTACAGAATTCAGTTGGGTGAGATTTCTAATCATGTGTGACCTTTGGGATCTTGGCTTAAGGTCCCTCTCTATGGAGACATTATTTGTATTTTTTATGATGAAAAAAACTAAAAAAACAAGGTAACACCGTAATTGAAAATTACCTGATTTAACGATTTAATTGAACATTACAATATTAAACCTCTAATGGGTAAATTGAATGTAACCGTACTTGACTGTTGGACACAACATTTAAGTTCTTACTGATCCTAGAGAAATGCATTTAGGGATACAAATGCTCAATTTCTTTTGAATATTGGCTTTTGACTAAGTAGCGAAGAATGTACATATATTAGATATTCAAGTAGACTTTCGGCTATTGAATTGTTAGCTATCAATGTAGCAGGCCTGGCCAACAAAATCCTAATCTCCAATTTACATCTAATTTGGAATCAAGATTTACTTAAATATTCTTCACTTTCTTCACTTTCTTTGGTGTCGACTATATATTAGCATATCGAGTTGGGGTTAGAATATCATTACACTGTATCTTTTTTAATATTTTTTTTTTCAATAATTAATTGAATATTTGAATTTAATATCAATTGCACCTATGACTCTTGAAATATTCTGATTGGCATACATTGATCAAACAACCACATTGGTAGATTTATAGGTTCAAGCTATCTAACATATTTTTCACTTCCGTAATTTCATAAATATCAACTTCTAATCATTACGTGTTATAGAACCATTGTGCGCAATGAATATAATTCGGTTATTGCTTAAATATATGGTATGTTTTGAGTACGTGTTCTATTCTTTGATTGTTGCGTTATATTTTAATATAGTTTATATATGTGAGGATGATATGCATTGTTATATATCTTGGACAATAATAACCCAAAAATAGAAATTAACATAACCCTTCAAACAAAGTATGCAATGAATCATTAACTATCAATATAAATATATTATTTATTCAAGTGAACTTTAGGCTTTTGAGTCATTGACTATCTATGTAGCAAGTCCGGCCATTGGCGACAAATGGTTAGTAACACTAAGAGCCTAGTAGGTGTTACACTTGGTCCATTGTTTATTGTGACTCAAGGTCCTAAATAGTTAAAAGCCCAGCCCATAGTCCAGCAGCTATTGTTGACTAAGACAATACTGACCCACCACAATTGATTGAGTGGATCACACACAATGAAGAGTAAACAACTCAAGGCTTGAAATACATTGGATCTGCCATGTCATAATTTTTTAGGAAGATTTGTAGCCACTGGATGGGGGTTTTCGGCCCCACACCATTCTATTTTGTTAGATATAAAATGTTACAATACTTCTTCAGTGTGCAAAGCTTGAAATATTGAGTATTATCGGGGAAAAAAAAAGCTCGAAATATTGGGAGAAACTAAAAAATTGTACAACGAGTAAAACTATGCCTTTTTTCTTTTTTTGGTAAAGAAACTATGCCTTTTTTCGTAGTCAGCCAATTGAGAAGACGCAAAACTTTTGAAGAAGTGAGTCACGTTGGTCCTCACATAGTTGTTCGGGGAAAATTCCGCATTGGTTAATCATTTTACAATAATTCGCTAGGTTCCACAACAATTATTTCCAATTGCACTTTGTGAGGGCTAAGAGACAAGTACTGTCACGTTATTATTGTGCTTAGTACGCCGCTTGTCAACTGCATTTGTCGCTTCCCCCATTCAATAAATTTGAAAGGGCCTCCTGTTCAATGCTACAGTGGAGTCGGAGGAGCTTACATCTACGACAACTTGTAGAATTTGCACGTAAGGAAGATTGGGTTTATCTCTGTCCTATAGTCCAACTTACACCTTCAGCACATGATTACCTAGTTCATCTCACAGAAGAAGCAACTCAACTTGTGTATTTTTGTAATTGATCAATTTGGTCAAGCTATATAAGTACGGTCAAGTGTACTTTAGAGGTATAATTTCCCATAATTTAGATTAATAAGATTGTGACTATTATTTGTTGTCGATAATAAAATTGTGACTATTAAGAAACTTTCCTAAAGAAAAAAAATTCAATCCAATTCATATTTTTAATTAAAAAGTATCCTTTTTTTTATTCAGGTCGCTCCCATGCAATTTATATCAAAGACCATTAATACTGAGTAGTGGAAAATACTCCCAGTGACCCACGTCGTCAGTCCTCTTTTTTCTCGAGACCCACCCGTACATTTTTCATAAAAAAATGAATTCTACGCCTTTTTTTGGCGATTTCAATTGTTCGTAATCCAAAATAGATAAAAACCTCTTTTTATGTTTTTTTTTCAATTCTACAAAACACTCCCAACTCTCCAAAAAAAAAATAATCTCTTCAAACCCTCTCTCTTATTCTTCTCTTCTTCAAGTAGTTAGATTTAAAAGATACTCCAAGCCTTTAGTTATGTTCTTCTCTCAACTGAAAGAAGCGACCAATACAGAGAGTATGGCAAAGAAAAAGAATAGGGAAGATTCAGCCTGTAGCCAGAAAGCAGAAACCGATGGAGACAGAAAAAAGTCCAATTTCATTCAACTTCGGCATGGAGTTGTTGACGAGAGTTTTCCTAGCAGTGATAAAAGCGAGTTACTTTTAGAAAGAATAAGAAAGGCATGATTTTCTATCTCTGAGTTGTTTATCATTTTTGTAATTTTTCAACAAAAGCATAGATTGTGCATAACATACTATAAAAATCTTCATTCAGTTGAAGAAACAACTACAGAGCATCTATGTTTTATTGTTTTTGTAGTTGTTTAGTGGTCAGTTTATTGCATACAAGCGGGATGAAATCAAAGTCTCCGAATAACAAAGAAATAAGAGGCTTTCTGTAATCACATGGTCTCTTTTTTCAGTGGCCCCATCTTCTCATTCTTCTTCTTTTCCAAACCATCATCATCAACAACAACAACATAGTGTGAAGAAGATCGATTCAACTCAAATGGGCAAAGAAAATAATAATAAAGTAGTGATCTTTACCTTTTTTTACTTTGCTTTGTTTTCAAGTTTATGGATGATTCCTGATTTATGCTACAATTGCAGGAAATAAATTCAGCTTTTGTTGATGGGAATGATCAAGTTACGGGCCATATTATATCTACAACTATTGGAGGTAAAAATGGTGAACCCAAGCAAGTGGGCAATTACTTGATTAACATGTTTTTATACTCTCTATTTAAGATTTAACAATTGATGCTTCTTCTACAAACTATCAGCTACATGGCAGAGCGTGTTGTAGGGACTGGGTATTGTCTTCCAGGTAAGCAAGTATTACTTATGTTCACTATGGCTCCATTGTACATGCCTCATTTTGGTCTAAAGTCAGTTTCTTTACCTGTGTTAGGCAAAATGTTTGGAAGCTGGAGAGATTGTGGCTATAAAGAAGGTTTTATAGGACCAGTTAAAAAGAACCGTGAGCTGCGGTGATCGTTCAATGGATCACCCAAATGTGGTCTCTCTCGAAACACCGCTTTTTTCCACGACAGACTAAAATGAGCTTTTTCTCAATTTAGTAATGGGGTGCGTCCCTGAAACTGTATATCGGGTTACGAGACACTATAGCAATGTAAATCGAGGAGGATGCCCCTCATATCGTGAAGCTTTATCACGTGTCGTATATGCATGACCTTATTTCCATGGAACTATCTCGACTTTGTCTATTACTAATTAAACCCTGTTATGCAGATATTTAGGGGGTTGGCTTATATTCATCTTGTTCATGGAGTTTCTCATAGGGATGTGAAGCCTCGGGAATCTTACGGTATGCATTTCTCTTCAAAAATTTATATTCACTAGAGACTATGGCGTTTATCCTAACCAATTTTGGGCATGTAACAGGTGGATCCTCTTACTCACCAGGTCAAGCTTTGTGATTTTGGAAGTGCAAAAGTTCTGGTACGTCCAATCTCTTTTGGCATTAGTTTTCTTATCCCTGTTTGTGGTGAACAATTATGGTTTGGTAGGTGCTCCTCTTAGGTATAGGAAAAGAAGAATATTTTACAGATGTAATTCTCCGCCCGATGTTGACCACTTGAGACATTTTTCTCGAAAAAAAATAAAGTGAAACGCGTACTAAGTTTAACCTTCCGGGAACATTTGTAATCTGTTGAAACTTGGGCAGATGAGTCTGCGACTCTGGAGTCTTCTTACGAGGTGTTTGAATAATTTATTCCTGCAGTTGATTCACTGTGTTATTGAAAGAAACTTTAGGTTCACTTTATTCTCTGTTTGGAGCTGAAGTTGGAACTCAACATGTTTCATGGAATTATTAAAATATGTAATGGTGACAATCTTTACGGACATCAAGTTCTTCCCAATTAATTACGTACGCCTTCAAGCAAATATGAGATCAAATATTAAAATGTCATTTTCATGAGGTCAATGAGTCAACCAATTTTATCTAACCAATTACTCTTTATTCGACCACATTATTTGTTAGAGTTAGATCAATGGAACAAGGAGGATTCCCTCAAAGATTCGGTTCACAAAGTCGTTTTACAGGCATGCATTAATGAGAAAGTAGCTCATATTATGCGTCCTTTGGGGGAGGAACAACTTTCAAATGGATATTGGAGGATAGAGTCTATAATAAGCTAAAAGCACATGGATAGAGCAGACTACTGCAAGGAGGATTCAAGGCCAGATTCTAATGTAAACAGTTTAAGTACCTTTAATTTTTTTTCGTTTTGCAGATTGCTCTGCCTGAGCAAGAAAGTGAGCATCACCTATTCTGTCGGCACCAAAGGCAGTTTGAAGCTTTGCTAATCCAGCTTCAAGAAGAGTTACAGCCACGTTAGTCTTTGGATCCCACATGGATCCCAAGTAGGTTCCAGTTCTATCAACAGTTTCTACTTCAACCTGTTCAAGAAAGGGGAAAAAGTTACACAACATGGAGAGCAAATTCAAAATCTACATAAGTAGAGGGTAAGTCGTACCTCAACGTCCCTCTGCAGCATCTTCCTTCTCATAAAAGCAATTGCTTCATCTGAATAAGGTTCGCCACGGCCAGGGCATCCAACGCTAGAGAAGGAGAAAGCAACGGTACAAGTTTCCTTGGGAATCAACAATTTAAACCGATGACCACTGATATTGTGAAGTTATTTGGTTGGGAGACAAAGGAAAGTAGACTTAAATCTGACAACCTTTCTTTTCGACCCATTTTATATATCTTGCTACTCCATGTGCCATACTGATATTGTTTTGCTTTCTCTGTTTCATTTTTTTTTCTTTATTTTCTTTTCTTACACAGTGTTGCTGTTGAAGTTGACACTCACCTTCAAAACCTTCGATGCAAGGTAAGTTCCAGTCTTATATATTCACTTCCATAAGTATATATAACCATCAATTTTTTTATTTAGTACTAATTAAGAGCCTCTGCTTAACATGTTTAACATCTAATTTGATTTCAAATACATGTATGAGAGACATCCGTATTTTATAGTTCTCTAATAGATTAAGTAGAATCTAGAAAGAGAGTGTTTTGATCCAAAATCAAACACTTCGGTTTTTTATTTTTGGATGGAAAATGAGTTGGCCCTTCCTCAGTTTCAAGTTTTGCTTTGATATATATGAAATGTTCATAGTAATATATATAGCATTACATTTTTGGTAGGTGGCGTTTGAGGTCATGCAATTTACCACACCAATTGTTGAACTTGGCAACAAACTGGCAGAAAGGATGAGGAGCAAGGGCACCTACATAGCTCTCCATCTACACATGGGAAAGGTCATCTAGACTAGAACTGGTTGCCTTCTGGGGCTGAGCCATAAGTATGATGAGATCATTAGCAGTGAGAGGAAGTTACAGCCTGAGCTCCTAACAACAAGATCAAACATGAGTTATCATGATAGGAAACTTGCTAGAAAGGAGAGGAAGAAGAAGAAAGTGTCTGAACTTGAGGAAGTGAAGAAAAAAGGGGATGTCGATAAAGATAAGGATAAGAAGAATGCGTCTACGAAACTTTGGAGTGAGAATGATGAGACTGTGATATTGAAGGGGTTGATTGAGTTTAAGAAGAAAGGGAAGAATATGGGTAGTGATTTAACCGGGTTTCTTGATTTTATTAAGGAGGGATTAGATGCTGATGCGAATAGAGATCAGTTGAAGAGTAAGCTTCAGAGGTTGAAACAGAAGTATCAGAGTAGTAGTGTGGGGTTTACGAAACCTCGTGAGGTGAAGTTGTTTGAACTGTCAAAGCAAATTTGGGGTGAGAAGAGTGGTGGGGTTGTTGATGCGGGGAATAATAATGGTGCGGGTGATTCAGTTGTGGAAGATGGGAAGAATAGTAAGAGATAGAAAAATGTTAATGGTGTGGCTTTGCATAAGAAGGGTGATACTCCGATAGTGGAAGCGGAAGCGGAAGATAATGGGAATGGATCTGGGTACCTGTACTTGAATGCATCAACACTGCAAGGTCATTTGATTAAGCCGCCACAGGAGTTGGGAGAAGTTTTCTTGAAGAATGGATGGGATTTGGTTGGGAATGCAAATGCAAAGGAGTTGGATCAGAGATGGAAGATCTGTTATGATTCTTTGAGACTAAGGCATACATACTGATTACCTTGACTTGGTTCGTGGATCAGACAAAGTTGATGTTGGAGGCGCTTGAGTCGTCCAATCTTTAGGTTCTTGGCTAGGTAATTGAATCTTATTGACCTGTTTACATGGTTTGCAAAGGAAATACTATTTTGAGTTGGTTAGTATTATGGTCATGTTTAAGTTGTTAGTAAAGATGTGGGATATTTGACTGATATTTGGCCATTACTTTTAGTTCTTAATTGACATAGTCGACTATTTTGATGGTATATCTGTGTTGTGGATATAATATTGTCATATGTTCTTTTCTTGAAAGAGTTTGTTGTTGTTTTTCCTGCTTTTTGTCCGAGTAATTATGTTAAGATTTTTGTTATGTGCTCTTGTGACATCTTAAACCTCAGTACCTCACATCTAACTTTTGTGTCAGTAATTGAATAAGTTGAGCCAAGATAAATGTTAGTAAGTTCAACTTGGAACTATTTTTTCTTTACGGTTTGCAACTTTGCATTGCTCCAATTGTCATGAGACACTTTCATCTACATAATTAAACAGACGGAGCTGAAACGACACTTGTACTATATATCTCAAGAGTTGAAAGTGGTCCAGCTTAAAAAAAGCAACTCAAGAAATACTGGAAGAACTTTATACTCAGTTACCATCAATTGATGTTGTTGCAGAATAAAACATATGGAGCTTAAGCGGCACCTGTACCATCAGAACATCTCAAAACCCTCTATCTTAAAGAAGCAACTCCAAAATGAAGAGCTTAAATCCTTGATACTCGGTCGCCACCAACTGATGTGACAACAAGGCCTAAGTCTTCCCATAATCAAACTCATGCCACTATTAAGCAGATTTTAAGTGCACATTCTGCACGAGAATTGATTGTCAACTGGATTGAAGGTCGAGGCAAGTCTGTTGTTTGCGAAGCTATTATCAAAGGTGTGGTGAAGAAACCAATGAAATTTTTTTTTTAGGAATCTATTTTACGTGTTTGTTTCGGTGGGATCATTTTCTCTTGGTTGCTCTTCCTAAAGAATGTCGTCATCGTCATCCAGCACATGCCCAAGCTAGAACATGGTGGTCATTAACCAAATACACCCTTTTAATTATTAGATTCATATGTGTATTTTTATTTATTGGGTATTGAAGTTTTTGTTGTAATGCATTTTGGGTGTTGTTTTTTATTTAAATTGGGTATATTTGATAATTGGAGTATATGTTTTGTGCTAATGAATCGATTATATTTGGATCTCAATATTGAGAAAGTGCATTGATTAACAGATTTTAATGAGCATTTTAAAGATGGGTTTAACTGGGTAACGTTAAATTAGATTAATTGAGTTGATTGGATGATTGTGTAACACTAAATAGAATTAGTTCATCACAATCTAGATTGAAGCCAATGTGTTTAGATTTTATTTTCCTCTGTTGGATGCTGTTCTATTGTGTAATTTGTCCGAGCACTGAGAGAAGTTTGGCTTGGGTCTTTAGCTATCTATGTAGCAAGTCCGGCCATTGGCCGGGCCAAATGGCTAGTTTCTTCACAACAACTATGATTTTGTTAAGGTGCCATTATGCTAGGTTTGCTCGTCTCCTTATCTTCTAATAAAACAAGTTGAGTATTCAAATGAACCAACACCCATAATAACACTACAACTTAGTTCCCAACATTCTTTGCTATCTCAAAACTATTGGACGTACTGTGGTTGATTTTGATGGCTCTGCAAGATTTGCAAGGAATGGCTTTTAGAACCAAGAGGACCATATCAAATACTAGAGAAATGCACTGCGTGACTTAGCCAAAGTCAATGCAAATATTATTTCATCATTATCGCCAACGACATGTTCTACAAACTGGTTGGATATATAAGCATACCACTAGATAGATTCCTCAATCTTCTAGCAATATGCCAGGAAATATACCAGACTAGACTGTACATCTAAAGTGAAGTCAATGAGAGCAAAGAACCATTGCTTAACAAAAGAGTATATATACAACTAGAATATTGTTATAAAGCTCATCACTTATTTCATAGTCGAAACTATTCAGGTATAAGCAGAAGTATCAGAAGAATGTATATATGCAGGAGTATCAGAATATGAAGCAGGTGCACCAGAATATAATTGTAACTGTATTATGTTAGATGAGAGAGATTGTAATCGAGAGTAGTATAAATAGATTCAATATTGTAATGAAAACTTTAAAACTCAATGAATAAGATCAATCCTCATTTCTTGTATTCTCAACATGGTATCAGAGCCATTCGCCAAACGGCAGCCATGAAAGCATGAAGAAGCTTCTTTTTCAAAGTTGAGTTCAATACTCAAATTATCAAATTGATCATCACAACAAGTATTTCTCTTAGTCTTTCTCATCAATCATCAATTTTTCTTCTGATTAATCATCAATGATTTGAAATAATATCAATTCACAATGGAATCATCAGTTTTACCTTCTCCATCAACAATAGCTCCTTCCTCAAATTTTACTCCAACATCAAATCTATTACAAATTCAAAATATAACAAATTTCGTTCATGTAAAACTCAGCAAGGATAACTACATGGTATGGAAACAATTGTTTCTATCAGTTCTTTATAGTTATAATCTAATGAGTTTTGTTGATGGTAGTTCTGAATGTCCACCTAAATATCTTGAAAATTCTTTGTATGTGGAATGGATGAAAACTGGTCAGATGCTTCTCATTTGGATCAATGCTACAATATCTGAAGTTGTCACTACACCATAACAGGCTATTTGCAACGGCAAAAAACCGTTGTTAATAATTTTCGCAACGCTTTTTAAGTGTTGCAAATATAGCGTGGGTAAAGTGTTGGTAATTTTTACAACGGTTAATAAGCGTTGCAAACAGAAATTTCCAACGGTTATTAAGCGTTGCAAACAGAATTTTCCAACGCTTATTATATATTTCGTACACAAATTTAAAACCTTTTGCAATGGTTTTTTATTTCACAAACGTTTTTTAAGCATTGCAAAGTTGTTAAAAATATTACCAACGGTTTCTAAGCGTTGCAAAGTTGTTATTTAATTTTAAAAAAAATAATTTAAAATTCGTTTGTAACGGTTATAAACTGTCGCTGATGGGTTGCTGATGAAAAAAAAATCTCATATTTTGTAGCGAGACCAGCTAAACCTACAATAAACAATGAATACATACAAGGATGGTTTACACAAATATATATATAGCTACAAACTCACTCCAAACTGAAGCAAACAAAATTAAGGACAGAAAGCAAACTTCCCAAGAAACAAACCACCCTTGCTTTCAAAATCTACCCTTCACTCTAAGAAGTCCTTGGCATCTTCAAACCCCAAAAGGTCAACGCCTTCGCATTCCCCTTCCACGGCCATGGAAACCTGCCCTGCCACGCCCTCGACCCATCGCTCCAACAGCAGCATCTCCTTATGCACTCTCCGTCTGGATTATCAATACAATGAATAGCCATTAGAAAATAGCAATGCAAAGAAAAATTAAAAACACCGTGACTACCAAGGATGGCACAGTGGAATGAAAAAAGAAATAACAGAAGGCTAAACAACTAAACTCTTGGGATCTGAAGAAACTTAACTTTTGGCCGAGTGTAACACGTCTGATAGATAACACTAAAAACACCATTCAACTAGCTGGAGAAAACCTTACCTTTGGGTTCTTCACGGTCTCGTCCACACTTAGAATTAGGCAAGTTGCCTCTGTTGCCGCATTTATAGCATTTATCTGAGACATTTGCAATCACGACCAATGTCTAAATCCAAGGGATCACAGGTAACACAACTGTAACTTCAGTACCTTCTCTACCTGAGCCACTGTCAGCACGTCGATCATCTTTCATGCGCTCTCTTCTACCTAATAGGCTAGTGTCCCTCTCCTCTTCACGCCATCGATGACTGGTTTCAATCTTAGGAGTAGCTCTTTTCCATTCTTTCTTGTCCTGAGATCCATCCAAACGCCAACCCTCTTTCTGAAGGGAATCCATGGAGTTACCAAGGGGCATAGAATTTGGTGCACGCATGTCCTGCAGTACATATTAGAATAGTATCATGAGTACAAAGAAATTAGACAAACTTAGTAAACTATAAAACCGTAACAAAACTTGCACGAGTAATTTCAAGAATACTACTTGCGAAAATCATAAAACAAAATCAGTCATCCTATTCCATTTTTAATACTAACAAAAAACTGAAGTTCTACAAAGATTAAAGGCAATAACATTATCCAAATAATTATTTTGCTTCAAAAAAGTAAGACAATGATTTTACGATAATTTAAAATTTTATAGTAAAAAGAAATTAGGTTAACACACGAGAACAATATCTATTAACACCACAAAGAAAAACTAGATGTCCACCACTCTGGGAGCATTGAATCAAAGCCTAAATACTATCATTTAGGGGCACATAATTTCAAACAGCGAAAAGGGAAAAAAGCAGTAAACACCATCCCAAGAGTGACCAAACGCCTACGGATATCATTGACACATCAGTAACCCATCTTAGTCACTTGTCAGCTAGCATCAAGTCTATGTTTAAAAAATATACGAATCAACTAAGAAAGTATGATTAAAAACATATTCTCCAACATATACTAGATTGTAAAATAAAAGCATGCAATGAACTATTTATGGTCTCCAATGAAAATAACAATATCGAAATGATCAGGGAAAATTTTGAGTAACAACCAAATAAGCATGGAAACAATATATCAATAGAAAACAATCTTTTATTACCACTACAACTCAAAAGTTTAGAGACATATATTACTGATGCACTTTACAACTTTTTCACGCGAGTCAAGTCAAATGTTGCGAAAAGGAAAATACCACTCGAAGAATCGTGTCTACCTTTTGCCAAGGCAGAGTGGCAATTAACCGTAGGGCCTATTTCTCTTAACTAAATGAACTATTAGGCAGTTAACTATTGCGATAACTTATTTTCATTTGGCATTTAAACGGACATGCTTATGATGCCTCGTTTAAAAGCGATTAAAGAATAGAAGTGCATTGCCACGTGACTTTGAATACAAAAATAATGCCACAAAGGGACAGCTAAACTCAGATCTAGAAGCATATTTCTAAACTCAAGTATAAAACAAGATGAGCAATTCGAGATGCATGTTCATTCAACAACAAAGAAAAAAAAAGTTTGAAGGAATTCTTACCCCGACGCCTTAAAAGTCCCAACTTAGTTTAAAACTTGGTTTAGCATACAGCCATTGTGGAGATAAAGGTATGCTGTTCTCCGAAGTAAATTGATCTACATAAGTTCTAGAAAAAAAAAAAAAAACAGAGCAATTATTAAAAATAATCAGGAAAACGATATCACTTGTATAAGAATCATAAAGCAAAGAAAACTACCTTTTTGCTCATCACAAAACCCAACAAGAACCTTTTGGTCACTATTTCCACGCAACCCTTCCTCTGCCATGATAACACAAAGAGTTAAATTATTATTTCTTAAAGTGAAAAAACATCAAACCGCAAACGAACAAAGACATACACAATCGAAACCATAACACAATTGGCAAGTGTCAACCAAGCTAGCCATCTAGCCATCATACCATCTGAATTTAAAGCAATAAGTTGCAAGATATAATACAAAACTAAGCTAGCTTGAATTTAAAACACACAAACTGGTAGTAAAGGGGGAAGGTGCAAATGAAAATAAAAATAAAAATAGGGAGGCATTGACCATCTGAAGACCCGCAGTGGAAGAATTCACTTCAAAAGTTACATTGTCTAGCACACAACTAAACATCAAAAGGAAAAACATTAGTACTCAATCAACCAAAACATAAGTAATGATTCAACGAAGAATGCTAGAAACTATAACGATTTGCACCACCCAAATTGCTTTTCAAAAATTTAACTAACACACCCTACACTCAGATCCTGGTTGCCTTCATGAATATGTTTCTTAAGGAGAGGATATGACAAAACTCATTAAAAATATATGGCAAGCAAAAATTTTGTTTTGGTATGACATGGTTCTTTTTATAAGATAGAACTGCTTACTGCGTGGAAAAATCCATCAACTAGTTGTAAGTGTAAGAGCTATTCTGGAAGTTTAATGGTATTGCTGCTTGTTGGAAGATGAGAATATCTAGAAGGAACTAAAAGAAGGTTTAGTATAGTAAAGGATAAGAAGATTGCAACCGAATTGACCAAAATCATACTTGTGAAGCTTCCCCCAATTTTTACAATAGGGATTTTGATTCATGAGCCTATTTAATGCTGCACACAAAGTACATCTGTTTACCGTATCTCAATAGCACGAGGCTTTCCCACCTTCGTCATCCCAAAATCTTCCCTCAAGTAAACCGCTTCTCCTGGTAAGATTGTACTGCCTAATTATCTCCATAACAGACTAATGTAAATTCACAGTTGCTTCCTACCCAATACATTGCCCCTCTAAAGAAGCTCGCTATGAGTTCATACTCTTTTTTCACTTCCCCAAGTAAAGTGTTGGTATAAATCAATTAAAATTTCACCAAACTTCTAATCAAACACAATGCAGCTCAAAGTACAGTCATTATAGCTGAAATTCACCATACCATAAAGTACCCAAAGTTTCTACTAAACTAGGAGACAAAATCATGATGTAATACCTAAACATTACTATAGCTACACAATCAAAAAGTAACATAGCATTCATAAAACCCTACACCCTAAACCTATACTAAACAAACAACTACCCACATCAATTAACAAGATAAAACAACCATATAAACAATAAATCTAACAAGCCCATTACATAAAATAAAAAAAGAATGAAAATTTACCTCGAGAATGAATCTGTCAAGAAAGTAGCGAATAGTTGGAAAGAAGAGAGCAAAAAATGTGATCATGTGAGGGTCCATCTTCAAACACATCCACATCTGTTGAGACAAAAAACATAAGCTATAAGTATAAACGCAATGTCAGTGTAGAAACATAATTACAGTAGCATTCATCCTAATGCCCTTCATTACAGTAGCATTTGTGCTTGTCTATTTTACGTGGAGACTTTAATACTACTCTTCATCTCAAATATTATCATGAAATCTGATTCTCAAGTTGTTAATCTATGTTCCAGTGTTGCTCAAGAGCTGCAGATTGTATGGGTAGAGGTACTTTCTACGAAAAAGCTACTAACTTTCTTCCCATTTAAATCAAGAGTTAAGACTGTTTGTTTGCACACACACACAAACACAAAGGAAGGAAACGTGTATCAACTAACATCTCTTCTCTTCTTGACAGAAATAATAATAATAATAAGTTTAAATAATCACTTGTAGGTACCCAATTTTGACACAAGTAGATAAAAAACAATAGCATAAACAGAAAAGAGACAAACTTTACCCATGGTGGATGTTGTTATTGAGGAAGGTCGAGCGGGAAGCTTTGGGCGTAGGCGGCTTCTTGAACGGCTAGTTTGGTGGCTTCTTGTTTGTCGTAGTAAGGAGTTGAGATTTCTCTCCTGATACTCCTCAATCTCTTCTCTCTCTTCGATCTCTACGACATACTAAGTCTAGATGTTTGTTTCTGAGCAGTATATGACCATGCGTTTATCACATAACCCAAAGTTGAAGGACAAAATGTAACTTTACCTTCATCACAACTACTAAAAGGGGCTCATCCTCAGAAAACTCAGACTGCGTTAGAATCCTCTCTCTAGAAATTGAATAACAACTGGAACTTTAAAGTTTTGAAGAAAGAAAGACAAATTAATCCACCGAAAATTAAACTTTAAAGTTAATCCACCAAAAATTAGTTTTGAGGAGTGCGAAAATTAGTTGGATCGAGATGATGATTTTAGGGATCTTGAAATGGGGCGGTGAGAGAGAGAGAGAGAGAGAGAGAAAGAAAGTTATGTTTTATATTTCAATTTTTTTCGTTTTCCTCTTTCGCGAAATTTTCAAGTTTTTAATTTGTAACACATCTCCAACGCTTTTTAAGCGTTAGCAATTAATTCCGGAAATTCACCCAAATAAATCAACGCTTTACAACATTGCCAACACTTATTTAACATTGGAAACTTACTAACGCTAAATAACCGTTGCAAATCAAAAAAGGTGCGTGTTGCAAATATCCTATTATGGTGTAGTGTGTGTTACCATACATTGTTACATTGGTGTATTTACTGCAAGGGAACTATGGTGTACTTTAGAACAAAGATTCTCAGTTATTACTATAGCACATGTGCATCAGTTGAAAGATAAACTTCAAGCTTTAAAGAAAGGAAGTAAATCAATGTCAGAGTATTTACAAGAGGCTAAACAAATATCAAATGGATTGACTATTGGTGGAACTGTAATATGTGATAGTGATCTTGTGTATCATACTTTGAGTGGGCTTTAAAGTAATTATAAGGCATGATCACAACATCAATTCATGTAAAGGGTCATATTACTGCAGATGAGTTACATATATAGTTTGTTGTTAAGTGAAGAGCGGAATGTTGAAGAAATGAATAAGTCCATAGCTACTGAACCTACAAGTCATGTCTTTTCATCTGTTAAAACTCAAAGTTCTAATTGGAAGAATCCAAATTATTACACTGGTCAGAGTAGTGGAAGTACACAATTCAATGGAGGTTTACATATGAATAATTCAAACAGGGGAGAAGTTATAACAGAGGAAGAGGCAGGGGTAGATCATTCTTTAGAGGAGGTTCTACTAATCAACAATAAGGATTTAACCTACATCAACAGGACTTCAATTCTTCATCGAGGCCAGTGTGTCAAATATGTGGAAAATATGGTCATCTGGCTATTGATTGTTACAACAGGATGAATCATACATATGTAGGAAGAATTCCTCCATCAAAACTCTCCGCATTGGTGACTGGAACCTCAAATAATGATTCAAGCTATGCAACTTTCTCTTCTACAAGGGAATCAATCAGTTCCAAAGGATAGTCATTGGATAGCTAATTCATGAGGTACAAATCATATCATAGTTGATATTTCAAATATGAATTCATACTCTCCTTATCTTGGAGCTAACAAAGTGCAAGTTGGAAATGGTGAAGGTTTGCCTATACTCAATACTGGTCATTCTTATTTTACTACACCTAGTTCAAAGTTTACTCTTAAGAATATCCTTGATGTGCCAAATATTTCTACAAACTCGTTGTCAGTAATTAAGTTCACTACTGATAACAATTGTTCTATTGAATTTACACCTTGTAAATTTATTGTGAAGGATCTCAATTCTGGGAAGATCTTTTTCCAAGGACCAACAAAGGGAGGTCTTTACCTAGTCAACATCACATCATGCTCAAAGTACATCATCCAACCTACTGCATTTTTTAGCACAAAAGCAAATGCTTCCATTTGGCATGAGAGACTTGGACATCCCAGCAACACATTCTTTCTCAAGTACTTTCAATAAATAAGCTAACCTTACATGGTTCAGCTCAGTTGTCCACTTTTTGTAAAGCTTGTAAGTTGGGTAAAATCCATAAACTGCCTTTTGTTTCAGCTACTTCAATGTCAAAGTTACCTTTACAATTGCTTCATTTAGATCTATGGGGTCCTTCACCTATTGAGTATGTTACTGGATGTAAATACTATGTCAGCATAGTAGATGATTGGTCAAGGTTTTGTCGGATTTATGTTTTGGTTAATAAATCTGATTTTGCCAAAGTGTTTGTGCATTACAAAGTTTTTGTTGAAAATTTGTTGTCTCATTCAATAAAATCTATAAGAACAGATGGTGGAGGAGAATTCATCACAAGCAAAATATTTGAAACTTTCTGACACAATATGGCATTACTCATTATTTCTCTTGTGCATACACACCTAAGAAAAATGGAGTTGTTGAAAGAAAACACAGACACGTTGTTGAAGTAGGAATAACTCTTCTAGCAAGTTCCCAAGTTCTTTTTCAATTTTGGGTTGAAACATTTAATACTGCAGTCTATATTATCAATAGACTTACATCAACAAGATTGATAAGCACCCAAAAGTGTAGTTTAAACTCTTTAATAGTATTCTATTTAGGCCAATTATGTTTATAATAAATAAGAGTTAGTAAGGTTTACGTATTTTTGTGTATTCCAGGTCTTGAAGTTGTTTATGTACTTAAAGAAGTCATTTTGCATGGAAAACGAGTCAAGATGATTGCTGAGGAAGCTCTACTTTTAAAGCCCAAGAATCATGAAGAAAAGCCTTTTTCAAGCCCAGTCAAAGCTGGGAAGTAAAAGTCAATTTGGGTAGAAAAAGAACAGAAAAGTCAATAGAACTTCAAATGGGCGTATCTTTGGACTCGGGCATTGGAATTGGGCCTACTTTATGTCAAAATGACCGGATCAGAATAAGCTTTCCAATGGATCTAGTGTTTCTCAATCAAAGCTGTAAAAGTGGATGAAAAGGGTACTGAAATAATTTCCAGCATTTGTGGCCTCTTTAGACTTAACCTAATGGACTTTGGGCTCACATTAGAAAATGTAACCCTAACCCTCTCCTATATAAAGGGGGTTAAGGCTAAACTTATTCTCTCCTTCCTCTCCTTAGTCTCTAATTAGTTTAGTGTAGTTGTAGTTTAGTTTAGGGTTAGAATTATGTTTAGTTTGTAGCCGGCCTCAATTAGAAACCTTTCAATAAAAGCTAGTTTATTCAATTCTTTACTTTATTATGTCTTTCTCTTATTGTTTAGTTAAATTTAATCCAATGACACAAGGCTAAAACCTCTATTAGAGGGGGTTAATGAAGCCACGTGAGAATAATTGTTAGTAGTATAGTTATTGTTTTGTTAATTAGCGTTTCAAGTTCGATTCTTATGATTATTTAGAGATAAAAGTCATAAGAGTTGAACTAGAGTTTAGATCCACCATCAAAGAGATTTGTGGTGGAGCTAAACTCTCATGCTAGTAAAATCACAACCTGAGAGGACTTGGTATTCACTAGGGATCAAACAAGCGATTCGATAACTAACTAATAGTCAATCGAATTGCGTGGTGGATTAACCTTCTCTAATCCTTTCTCTCATCTTTTTATCTACTATTTTAGCTTCTTAAATCTACTATTTTTATATTATAAATTGCTCTCTCATTAGTTAATAGTTAGTTAGTCTAAATTCGTGTTAAATATGTACAAACAAGAGTGGTTCGAACACGACTACTCTCCTCTTCAACACATGTTTAGAGAGTATAATATATTGATTGATAGAATTAATTTAGCATATTAGAACTACTTTTCTCACATCTAATTTAATTATCTTGTCAAAGATTACAAAATAAATCCCCTTTTCAGTTACTTTTTCATACAATTCCCCAATACTCATTCTTCAAAGTTTTTTGTTGTACTTGTTACCCCTGGCTTAAGCCATATGTCAAACACAAATTACAAGGTAAAACAACTCAATGTGTGTTTCTTTGGTATAGTCTTCATCACAAAGGTTATAGGTGTTTAGACATGACAACTAACAAGTATATATCTCTCGGCATGTTGTGTTCAATGAATTGAAAAAGAATTCCTATTCAAACAACTAAATTCCATAACTCTTTCATCCTCTCCTAAGTCTACTTTAAGTTCTTTTCCAATACATTTGAATCCACCTAACAATGGTTCTTTCATTCCTTATTCATCTCAATCTAACACTCAAAATCTATCAGACAACTCTCCAACATCAGTTCAAAATATTTCTCAAAATCTGTCAGAATAGTCTTTAGCTCAAAACACTTCTCAAACTATGTCAGAACAATTTACAATATTGCCTCAAACTTCTCAAATATCTTCAGTTCAGTCACAAATAGTTCAAGTTACAGAACCTCAATCAAATCCTTTATCAACTCAATTAGATATTCAAGGTCAATTACAACAATCTACTTAAGTACATAATCTTCAAGAACCAGTTTTAATCTCACAACCAGTTGAAATTCAAAAACAACTTCCTATTCAACCAATTCAATCACAACAACCAATTTAAAGACGTCAAGTTCACATACCAGTCCCAGTTCACACAAGATCCCAAAGTGGAATTGTCAAGCATAATCCAAGATATGCCAATACCACCGTTGTTACAAAATATCCACTACCTCAGCTCTTCTGTCAAAAGTTTAAAATGAACCTGTTACACCTTCATGTTACTCTAAAGCAATAAAAGATCAAGGATGGAGAGCAGCAATGGCTTTAGAGATTATTACCTTACATCAAACTGGTACTTGGGAGTTGGTACCATATCTTTCATCAATGAATCTAGTTGGAAATAAATGAGTCTTCAGGGATAAAGTATAAGCCAAGTGGGTTGATTGATAAACTTAAAGCTAGGTTGGTAGCTAAAAGATATAATCAAGAGAAGGGAATAGATTACACAGAGACTTTTAGTCCAGTTGCTAAACCTCATGATAAGTACCCAAAAGTGTAGTTTAAACCCCTTAATAGTATTATATTTAGGCTAATTATATTTATAATAAATAAAAGTTAATATTATTTACGTGTTTTTGTGTATTTCAGGTCTTGAAGCTGATTATGTGCTTAAAGATGTCATTTTGTATGGAAAACGAGTCAAAATAATTGCTGAGGAAGTTCTACGTTTAAAGCCCAAGAATCATGAAGAAAAACCTTTTTCAAGCCCAGTCAAAGTCAATTCGGGTAGAAAAAGAACATAAAAGTCAACAGAACTTCAAAAGGGCGTATCTTTAGACTCGGGCCTCAGAATTAGGCCTACTTTATATCAAAATGACTGACTTGGAATAAGCTTTCCAATGGACCTAGATTTGCCCCCAAGCTAGCAGAGTTGTAAAAGTGGACGAAAATGGTAATGAAGTAATTTCTAGCAGTTGTGGCTTCTTTAGACTTAACCTAATGGACTTTGGGCTCACATTAGAGTCCCAAAGTCTCCCTTTTTGTCCCATGCATGAAAATGTAATACTAACCCTCTCCTATATAAAGAGGGTTAAGGCTAAACTTAATACTCTTCTTCCAGCTCCCCTTTCTTTAGTGTAGAGTAGTTTAGTTTAGTTTTAGGGTTAGAATAATTTAGTTTAGGGTTAACTAGTATTACCCCCCTACTAGATAAGCCAATTAGGATTTCCCCTAACTAGATAGGGAAATTAGGGTCTCCCCCCTGAGTACACACAAAAAAAATACGGTCAACCCAAGTTGACTTTTTTTTTTTTATGCTCAGGGGGGAGACCCTAATTTCTCCATCTAGTTGGGGGAAATCCTAATTGGCTCATCTAGTAGGGGGGTAATACTAAAAAATCCTTTAGTTTAATTGTAGCATCCATTAATTCCCTAAGATAAAAGGTTTAGTTTACTTTCAATTATTGTTCTTTAAATTATGTCTTCTATTCAATCTTTAGTTAATATGATTTCTATGATATAAGACTGAACCTCCATTAGAGGAGGTTTATGAAGCCATGTGAGGATGATTGGTAATTAGTATGGTTGTTGATTTGTATTAGCGTTTTAAGTTTGATTCTTATGATTGTTTAGAGATAAAGATCATAAGAGTTGAACTAGAGTTTAGAGCCACCATCAAAGAGATTTGTGGTGGAGCTAAACTCTCATGCTAGTGAAGCCTTGATCCAAGAGAACTTGGTGTTCACTAAGGATCAATAGGCAATTCGATAATCAACCTAATTGTCACACCCCGAATTTCGACAGAATTCGGAAAAACATTATTTGTTCCCGACTCTTCGATCTCCAGGGTGTGACGACTCTCAACTTCAAAACCCATAAACAGTTTTAAATATCGCGGATAATTAAAACCAGTAAAAATTTTTAACTTAAACAAAAGTCTTCTTCATTACAAAATTTACAAATGAAAATACAAATAACTTTGTCTTTGAAACTCTATATCACCTCAAGGGAAAATAAAACATATCACGAGATGCAACGCTTAATGAAACCACAAGCACTGACCTTAACTTCTTCAACACTAAACTGTCAAAACTTATCAACTATGTTCATTGAATGAACACACCCGATAAACAAACATGCAAATCGGGTCAAGATTATAAAAATCTTTGGTGTGAGTAACCACTAAAAATACAAATATACTTATACATATATAAACACCATCCATAAAGGCGGTTAGTTCCTCTACCGAGGCCTTAACTTTCAACGACAAATCAACATCCTTAAGAATAATAATTAAAGGCAGGTTGTTCCTCCACCATTGTAGTTAACTTCCCACTAACCATACAACAAACTATACACATAATAAATAAGGCATGTAGTTCCTCCATCGAGGCCTTAGGTTCAACTAAACAAATAACCAAACAAACATATTATATCGTTACCTCATTTCATGCTCAATCACGAGTGGAGTCGTCTCGCCCAAGTAATTAGTTTGACCCACCCTTACGCAAAACCATATATAATCATCTATCTACATATACATCATTAACAAACATATTACCATAATTATATTAATTAAGGTTTTCTTTGCGTGTCCCTAAAATCACGTCGTATCTATGTCTTACCTAGTTTCCCTAGCTACCCTGATCGCTACCCCGCCCCGAACATGTACATCCACATGCCTCCCGCACATAATGAACCACTCCGGGTGCGTAACCACCCCGGCGGGATGCGGCGCGACATTAAAATCCTCACACGGAAGCAATTATGTAAGTAATGCCACTATTCGGCAAAAATATTAGCGATCATCGTTCTATTTTGCGAGAACGGAATAATCAAACCACTATTCGGTTCGCCCGGGAGGGCCATTCGACTTCTTGATGAAGCGCCCGGAAGGGCGCCAGCCGAAGGCCATTCAGATTAACTGAAACGCCAGAAGGGCCAATCACATGAGTTGTGGTAGTCAGGTTCTAGGATTTTCGTTACGTAAATTATTCAGGTGTCATACATTAATGACTCATAATCATATTCCACTATATCACGTGCAGGTCAATTACCTTATTGCACTAAGCCACAATATATTGAAACATCTCAATTATATCTCATAACCAAACTTCATTCTTTCACGTGCCAATATATTATTGCACTACACCACACTCCCGTGGGCAAACATTCACCAATACCATACTACCTCATAGTAGCATCTCACATATAAAATAATGGAGCGTTTATACATCTCTCAAAGATATTGCATTCAATATATATATCCCAACATGTTATATAATATCACAATTACTTCAACGTATCACATACATTTTTATTATAACATCTCAATATCGTCACGTGTCAAAAATACACAACATCAATGTCAAGTCTTTCTTAGATAATGACAATCAAATATATACAAGCTTCCACAACATTTTATTACTATATGTGTCCATATAATATACAACATAAAAGCGTAAGCCTTGATTAAACGATCCCACAATCAAAGCCCAATATGTATCACGCTTTTACACACTACTCACGTCAAATCTAAATTAGATAATGACCAACCAAGTTAAACAATATCGACAATATTTTATTACTATATATATCCATATAAACAAACATATGAAAAACTGGAAAAAGTCAACATTCACAGTCAACGGTCAAAGTCAACGGTCAACAGTCAAAGTCAACAGTCAAAGGTCAACACATCATGGTCAAGGTCAAACTCAACATGTCATGGTCAAAGTCAAAGTCAATATGTCCTGGTCAAAGGTCAAAGGTCAACACATCACGGTCAAGGTCAAACTCAACATGTCATGGTCAAAGTCAAACTGTCCTGGTCAAAGTCAAACTGTCGTTTCCATGTTCGACAGGTTCAGGGTCATAGCCATGGTTCATGGCTAAGGTCGATAATATGGTTCATGGGCTCATGGCTAAGGTCATGGTTTGGACCAAGCTCCAAACCTTAAAACCCGAAAGTCTAAACATGTAAAGACCGAGGAAAGATCTATTTTTAAGTCGATGGGTGGCCCCAAGCAATATTAGAAATTGGCCCAAAACACAAATGAGTTCGGCCCGAAAACAAACAAAGAAAAGCGTCCCAAAACTTAACTTAAATCGGTCCACAACTTAATATGAAACCGGTCCTAAACAAAGGATTTATCCGCCTGATAACTAACTAGTGTTTAGGCCCAAAAACCAAACTGAACTCGCCCACAACAACTAATTAGTTTGGCCCAAATCCGAATAGAACTTCGCCCCATGACTAACACTAAACTGAAATTTCGGTCCAACCACCATTGAAATTTCGGCCAGTAATAAAACATTTCGCCCAACAACCTAAACCGCCCAAACAAAACCAACAGTAAGTCCAAGAGAAACCGACCCAGCCCAAGCCCGGCCGGTCATCTCCTTCCTCCAAAGACCTCCACCACCACCAAATCGCCACCACTATTCCAAACTTTATCAAATCGGTTTTACACTAAATCCAAACCAAACAACATTTGTTAACACAAAACCCCAAATCATTAAATCCCTATCTCCTTCAAAACTAGATCTAATAAAAATCGACCTCCATTAAAGCTTGTTTTCAAGCTTCCAACTGCCACCATTTTCAGCCTCACACACTCAAACACTACCCCATCATCATCGGACCCAAACGACAATACCACCTAATACAAACCACGAAAAATCACAAATAAAACCAAACCCTCGGTAACCGCGGTAATGGCGTTATTAAAGCATTCTCAAGCTCCAACGGTTCCCAATCCTACATCCCGCGTCCATCAACCACTTTCAACCAACAACTACCCCCAAAACCCAACAACATAATATATTTTGCGTGGAAACTTCATGGAAATTTGGCGCCTCCATGAACAAAGCTCCAAAGAGTTTTGAACTGTTTCTAACGATTTCAAACTCCTATACCCCCAACATCAATCCACAAATCGGTGGGTTTTGATCCCCATTAACAAACAAAGCCCGCGATGAATCAAAAAGAGTGTAAACAGAAAAAATAAGGAAAATCCCGACGATTTCTCTAATGGGGCTTTAGCGCCGCCGCGGCCATAAAGCCGTCGGTACCAAATTCGAGTTTCAAATGATTTTGAATCGGTTTTAATACCGAAGCAGTTTTACCAATATATAAAAAACAGAAACCTATACACCGATATCGATATCTGGCTTGAAATCGGTTGATATAGCAAAATAGCTACTCACTTTGTATGAGCGGCTCGGTGAATCCTCCTAACCCGATTAAATTCTCCCTCGAAATCTGACTTTCATCTCCTCCATTTTTAATATTTTATTATTCTCTTAACCCTATTTTCTAGAAAAATGTGTTTATATACTTGGGTCGAAACCCCAAGCCCAACCACGAACTTCGGGCCTAAAACCGGGCCGCGTATCGAGTCCAATCCGACGAATTTTTAAAAATAAATAATTTAATTAATTTATTAAATAGAAAAATACGTATTTAAAAATATGGGCGTTACACTAATGGTCAATCGAATTGCGTGGTGGATTGAATCTTCTCTATACCCTTTCTCATCATTTAATTTACTATTTTAGTATCTTATTTATTGTTTTCACATCACATATTACTCTCTCATTAGTTCAATAGTTAGCTAGTCTAGATTCGTTACAAGTACATGCAAGTAAGAGTGGAGAACACGATTACTCCTCTTTATTCTATGATGTTTAGATAGTATTATATATTGATATGCATGATTTAGTACTGTTTTAAACACCTGTTTTTACACTATTAAATCTTAGTTATCACCTCAGACCGTCAAAGTTGTTTTATGTTTAGCTTTGGAATATGATTGGAAGATTACTCAAATGAATGTCAATATTACATTTATGCATGGAGATCTCAAAGAAGAAGTTTATATGTTGCAACCACCAGGTTTTGAGGATCCTACAAAACCTCATTATGTTTTCAAGTTAAAGAAGTCTATCTATGGTTTGAAATAGTCACCTAGATCATGGTATGAAAAGCTATATCAAGCTTTACTTGTTCTTGGATTCACTACTATACATGCAGATCTTTCATTGTTTGTTAAACACAACAACAATACTATAACTATATATAGTACTTGTTTATGTGGATGATATCCTAGTTACAAGAAATTTTGAAGCAATTAATGTGTGACTCCATCATTAAACAAGTTCAGCCAATCATTCTCTATGAAGGTCCTTGGAGATCTAAACTATTTCTTGGATTGGAGATTCATAAAAGTTCAGACTCAATCTTCATGACTCAGACAAAATACATTTATGATTTGTTGAAGAAAGCTAAAATGGGCAATGTAAAGCCCTGCAATACTCCAATTTCTACTACAAAGGTTGATCACTTAAGTACACCATTACTTTCATATGCTACTGAATTTAGATCAATTGTAGGGGCTTTACAGTATTTAGTCTGGACAAGACCAAATATAACCTTCTCTATTAGTTAAGTTTGACAACACATGCATCAACTAAGGGTTGCACATTTCACAGCAATGAAGAGAATTTTTAGGTATCTAAAAGGTAATATACAATCACTGAAGGTATTAAGTTTTCAAAGGGTTCTTCTATTATAACTGTTTTTAGTGACTCAGACTGGGCAGGTTGTCCTCTTGATAGAAGATCAACAAGAGGTTTTACTGTATTTTTTGGGTCTAATCCAATTTCTTGGTCATCTAAAAAGCAGAATATTGTTGCAAGATCAAGCACAGAAACAGATCGAATATATGTCCTTAGCTCATACGATAACTGAAATCTACTGGTTGTGCATACTATTAATAGACTTGAGATTTCAACTATCAAAACCTCCTTTCATCTGGTGTGATAATATTAGTGCAATAAAACTTTCTTCAAATCCTGTTTTTCATGCTAGGACAAAACATGTAGAGGTTGATTACCATATTATATAAGAGATTTGTACAGAGGATCAAATAGCAGATATTTTTACAAAAGCATTGGCAGCTGCAAGGTTTCAGTTGTTGAAAAGCAAGCTTTCAGTCCAACAACCTCCCTTCAGCTTGAGGGGGTCTATTAAGGTATAAGCACAAGTATCAAAAAAATGTATATACAGGAGTATCAGAATATAAAGCAGGTGCACCAGAATATAATTGTAGCTGTATTCTGTTAGATGAGATAGATTGTAACCGAGAGTAGTATAAATAGATTCAATATTGTAATAAAAACTTTAAAACTCAATGAATAAGATCAATCCTCATTTCTTGTATTCTCAACAAAAACAAAAGAATGCAACTCTACCATGGGAAAATTTGATCACTAGCTTGTTATTATATCCACACCCGTCCTAGATCGAGTCCTCATTACAGTCAATGAGCTTACTATCCATTATGCAATAGTCATTTTTCAAACACACTGTGAATTATGTCATAACTTATACAAACAAACCGTGCAATGTAAGAAGTTTACATACAACCAACCGAATATAACTGCAAGCTGATTCAAATGCATCCACACATAAATGCAAATGCATATTACAAGCCAGTGTACCAAACACACGACCTTTGCTAAAAACAAAAAAAGTGCGTAGAAATAATACATTAGGACAGGGGGTGTATGGCCCCTACATTCAAAAGGGGCTATAAGTTGGTTGTCGGTGCCCACCCCTTATGGAGAATCCAAAGATCTCGCCACTACATTAGGAACTATTCAGGTCATCAGGTGCTTCTCCAATTGGAAACAAGCTCCTATAACTTAATGTCTTTTAATACTAATCCCCATATACCCAATACCAAATTAAATCCTTATTACATAAAACTTGATAAGGAGAGATTGATCTCTCCTCCATTTAGAGCGCACATGTGATCAGCTTCCAAATGTGCATTTTATTACCCGTATATTGTTGCATTACAATCTCTCTTACGTTTAACGAAAAGACAACTCATAGCTTTTACTACCTTTTTCAGGTTAAAGAGTATTTTAAACCACTTATCATAAAAGCTGCGTCTTAGCACCAAAAAGAGCCTTAATCACACTTATTATGAAGATCAGTAGCTGCTATGGAAAAGTGCTGAAAAAGTAAAAGTCAACGGTCAAAGTCAACAGTCAAATGTCAAAGCCTTCAATTCATAAGACCAGAGATGGAGGCCCTTATCTCAAATTATGAAGACTTTCTTCCTAAACCTACCTTGGTAATGAAAAAAGAAAAAAGTAAAAGCAAAAGTGAAAATGTAAGGTGTCTAGTTTGTAATGGAAAATGGCAAATCTGTAAAAGACAAAAGTAGGGGTATATAAGCTAAAAGCAAGGGAGAGAGAAACCATCCATTGTCTTAGGAACCAAACTATTTGGTTTGTTTAATTTCTTGTCTTATTTTTCAATTCATGTTTTTACTTTCTTGTTGTTTTATTTTATTTCAATCAAATTTGTTTACTTGTTCTTTGTTTTAATCTTCAATCTTGTTTGCTTGTTCTTTGTTTCAATTTTCAATCTTGTTTGTTTGCTTTTATTTCAATGTTTTAATCAATCTTCCCCTTCATGTTTTTAATTCATTTCAATACAACAATCAATCTTCCACGTACTTTCATTTTTTTCCCTAAATGATACTCTACTTTTTTTCTCGCCTATTAGTACCACAAACTCTTAATTTGTTTCAATTTAGTACCTCAGTCTCTTTTCCGTCTCAATCCATCAAATTTTGCTAACGGCAAGCTCGGTTTATAACACTCAAACCGGCCCAACCTAACTAACTTTTAACCCAATCCAAATCAGATAAAACCGGATGCACCTTTCTAACTTGTTGTGGGGAGCACGATATCTCATCACCTTCATCTCCCCCAACAGCACAAAACCTCCACCGATCAGCCACCATCAAACTTGATCTAACTTCCACCTTCACCTTCATCTAATATCAAGTAATATGTATTTTGTGATTTGAAATGTGAGACATTTGCAGGATAACTGAAGTGGTTTTTAAGTAACAAAAGTTTTTGTTCGTCTGCCTGGAGATCTTGTTTCATCGAGTATTAGCATTAGTATGAGACCTTTCTAAGGATGTTTTTTCTATATATAAGTTTTCTTCTTATACCCTTGCAAGCAGTTCATTAGTAATGAAGCAATTCTTCTTGTGTACACAAATACATCAAATAATCCAAAATTCAAATCCAAGCTTGGGAACTGCATAATTGAGCTTTATACTTTTACAGTCAACCATTCCAGATGGCTTGTGATTGATAAAATTATCGACGTATTTCTGTTATGTATATCCCCACCTTTGAAGTTGACGCTCATCTTTACATGTATCGAATATCTTTATTAGTTCCCTCTTTACATGCCTCTAATTTTTTTTTATCAAAATTTTCAGGTTGAATTTTAAAATTGTGTCGATATATCTAACTTTGCGAGTCAAGCAGATTGATGGCCTGTTTGGTCATGTCTAATGCGACTGCTTCTGGCCTCACAGAGTTGTTTTCATTTTTCTCTTTTCTTGATGCACAGAAGTTTATGGTTTTTTACAGTGACATACAAGAGGAAGTCGTGGTGTTGAATTCCTTACCCTTGTAAAATTGAATTTCTGGGAATGAACTCTTACCATCCGCTACTTCATGTTATATCATGGTTTAAAAGAAAAAAAGAATTCAAACCCCTCCCTAAATCGCGAGAAGCAAACCATGAAATCGTCGCTGATGGTGGTTGATCAGTGGAGGTTTTGTGCTGTTGGGGGAGATGAAGGTGATGAGAATACTGTGCTCCCCACAACAAGTTAGAAAGGTGCATCTGGTTTTATCTGATCTGGATCGGGTTAAAAGTTAGTTGGGTTAGGCCGGTTTAAGTGTTAAAAACCGAGCTCACCGGTAGCAAAATTTGACGGATTGAGACGGAAAAGAGACTGAGGTACTAAATTGAAACAAATTAAGAGTTCGTGGTACTAATAGGCGAGAAAAAAAATACGGTTACCATTTAGAAAAAAAAAAAAAAAAAAAGTACGTAGTACTAAATAGTCATAAACTCATCTTAGAACCATTCTAATCCTACAAGAGTCTACCTTTCTTCTTCACATCTCCCTCACTCAAACTCTAAATAATTTAGGATGAATCTCAAGTCTTAAACTAACTTTTTGAAATATACTCAATACAATCTAAACCTTCAACATGTCAAGAGTTGTTAGATAGAGTGAAAGAGTTGATAGGGTTATATACTAAAAGCATTACTTTTGTAATAAATCTAATTCTTTATATTTTGAATGAGAATCATATGGGCAAATGTTATGCATATTATATATGTTATTAGTTATATACATGTGTATAATACTTTATGTTGTAGATGATATGGTGTGTGGTGACACACGTAAGATCATATCATCGCATCTTTATAAAGTATAAGTAAAACGCTCACAACCTAAATGGATTTGGACAAACCATTGGTACGGTTTGTAGTATAATCCCAGTATTAATCTATCTTGACTATGGGATTACACTAGTACACTTTGTGTGTATTGAACGGGACCCAAGTGAGGTTGTTTCTCTTTATCGACTATATAAGAGAACAAACGCCTGTTATTATGGATGTTTGTCCTCTTAATCCGGATATAATAACGCACTTACGCCAAGTTATTGACATTGCTTTAAATCATCAATGAGTGAGATTCATTTATGAATCAACAAACTCGATGGATTGGGTAATGACATTGTATGTAAGGTGTGATGTTGATTATAGAGGAATCTGTCCCGCAAGAAGTCTGGGCCGATGATGTCCCCTCGAGGAGTTCATAAGGATTGTCATGTAAACCCCGCAGCAGGGATTTGATCCGACATGACAATGAGGTTGAAAGTGGTACTACTTAAGGACATAAGAAGTTGATTAATGTAGTTGTCAGTAACTTGACTTAATCAACGGGCATTCAATATCTTAAACACATGGAGATCAACGAGCATATAATATGGAGCCCATAAACGCTTACACGTAATTTGGGATTAGGGCGGTGCAAACAATGGCCTTTAGTGGAATAAGTCATTTTTGTCGACGGACTTGGGTCGTGGTTTCGGCTAACATGGGAAGCCCAAGCCCGTCAGGAGGCCCAACCCTAATTTCTCCTCATGGTCTCTGTTGTAGCCTATAAAAAGAAACATCTTTCTCTAGCCGTTTTTTTTTCTCATACATCACTCAAGCAAAAACATATCCAATTCAGTTCTAAGGTTGTGAGAGAGAGAGAGGCCAAGTGAGAAAGAAGAGGTTGAAAGATCGTTGCCCACACAACGTCCACTCACATAGAAATACAAATGTAAGATCAAGAGGTTTCTTGATTCGATTCTCAGAGTTATCACAGCTGATCTACAAATATGTTTTCCAATCAAAATCGTGTACACCATTAATTCCACTGCGCATGGTTTTCACGGTTTGTAGAAATTTACTTTCTGAAATATCGGTTCCTACAGGAGTCTAAATGTGGATGAGTCTAATTGTCAACTAAAAACAAAAGTAAAATCATAGTAATCTTCCTCCCTTTGTTCATACTATATTAATTGTGATTAACTAATAACTTTAATAATCTTCATAGTTGTTCCTACATTCAAAATCTTGTGCAATACCTAATTCCTTTGTGGTACCAAATTAAAATTAACAATTTTGGCAATTGATTATTTGAACAGTGCAGAATCCCATCATTGATATATGGGTTTTAGTTTAAAAATGCATAAACCAGACATTATTTGTACTGGGTAGTAGCTCCAGTAATTGTTCTTGGATCAACCACTAAATTTAATTGCACTTAATCGAACTAAAAACCAACGATAGCTTTCTCTTACTCAAGTTCCAATTTTCTATTTCTTTCAGCGACATTATTGATACTAAGTGCCACGGTCACAAGTACTCGTCATTTTAGGATCAAAGAAGCTACCATTCATGACTTCCAAATCCAATTCAAAGATGGAAAACTCAATTCTAGACACTTAGTCAAGTTCTACCTTGGTAAAATTCGTAAACTCGACTCACTCCTTCGCGGTGTGATTGAAGTGAATCCTGATGTACTTTATTATTACCTTACCGATAAGGATGATAGAGAGAAAACTTAAGGTTCCTGGTTCTTTTAAGTGAGTTACATGGCAATATGGCATTCCCATTCTGCTCAAGGACAACATTGCAACTAAAGACAAATTCAATACAACGGTTGGCCAGATCATTTGTGAAAAGATGGAGACCGAAGAAGAAGACGAGAGCTAAAAAAATATTTTGTTTGCATTTTTCCCTTAAATTTTTGTGGTTCTCGTGTCAATGCCAACCACGTCATCATGTTCACCTTTTGGGATGGGATATGCTTCAGTCTAAGGGTGTGTTTGTTAACTGGCAAATGGGGGTGGCTAATTGTATTTTCCCACTAGAAGCACCATTTGCCAGTGTTTGGGTGTATTTAAGGGCCCTGGCAAACACTATTTGGAATTAGCCGACAAATCAAATTATCCCACTAGAAGTGGGAAAATAGAAAACACCTCCCCCCAAAGTTGAATTAGTCACCCAGTATTTTTCCACTATGATAGAAAAATAGAAACAACTCTCCCTCTCGATCTCTCTTCTACCGGAAACAACTTTCCCACATTCTTCTCTCTCTCATCAACTTGCTCTTTTTTCGTGTATACTCTCTTTTTAGGTATACTCTCTCGCTCTCATCTCTTATCTCTCTTCTCTCTTATCTCAATTTTTTTTTTTTTTTTCACTAAAAATCTCTCTCTTTGGGTAAATTTTCTACATAAGTCACGCAACTATCGAGAGATGATTTTATCTGCCTTGTATTTTAGAAAATTCAATCATGATTACCGCCTTTTACAACGGATTGATTGATTGACGACTCCTCATCGCCAAAAAACCGTTACCGAGGTTCGCCCCTCTCTATATCTCTCGATGATGATGATTTAACTTATGGGTTACTTAACAAAGAGCCTTTTTCAAGTTGTAATTTGATTTCATTTTTGTCAACAATCACTTCAATCAACATAGACCTTGTCTTGGCGTGAGTTGAGCTCCCTCAATATCCGGCTTCTCTCTACTTTCCATGATTACCGAGGATGAGCTCACCGTAATATTCCCATTATAAAGACATTTTTTTCTTGTTACAATAAAATTGTGTATATATCTTTTCATATGAAAAATTCACTTCTTCTTCTAAACAAGCTCGGTTGTTGTTTATGCAGTTTGTCCATGATGTCCTCCTATGGCCAGAAATGTCGCTTTTCAAATGTATGTTGAGAGGTGTGCCGATTTTCTTGTTAAACCCGTAAGGAAGAACGAGCTCAAGAATCTGTGGCGTTCATGTTTGGAGAAGGCACTGTATGTCCCTCCTCCCAATCTCAATTGCACTATTCATTTTGTTTCTTCTTCACTATATTATTCTTACTCACAGGCTCTTTTGAATTAAATCTTGTTAAATTTCTATCTAAAAGGTAAACGGTGCTAGACATGATTGCAAACCCTTCTCAAAGAAAATAATGAAGCTAAGATGAGAGTTCTTCACCTAAACACTTTAATTTTTGTTACGAAGGAAACTAAGGAGTGTAGTGAAGTGAAAAAGGGAGTGATGCTCATGTGAGTGTTTCTTTCTCTGTACCATCAAATATGATATGGTTCAGTAAAACAAACTAGTAACATTATTTAGGTTCTTGGTGTGTGTGGTAGCGTGTGTAGTGTGTGCAATTAGGTGGTATGGTGGGTGTGGTGGAGTGGTGGTGGTGTGCTGCTGCTATTGCTATGCTACGATGGTTGTTTAAGAAGACATCCTATGGATACTATTAAAGTTGAGTTGTATTGTATTTTATTTTATTTAATTTGTATTTTATTTAATTTTTTGTTATACTTCATTGAGTTTGAAAACCAAAAAAAATATCTCCAAAAATTGAAATATCATTTGCCACCTGGAGAAAAAACCATGTAAACAAACACTGCAAAATCGACAAATCTTATATTTTCCCACTATAAATTTTTGTTAGATTTGTGGGAAATTTATAGCTTCCCACTCTAAGTATCTAACGATTTACAATCGTGTGCGCTCCTTGGCAAGGAGAGATTGATCTCTCCTCATCAGGACTCTTTTATTATTGGTAAAAACATCCAACGTTATTGTATTCTAGTGTTGTTGGGTGAATGTGAAAATCAACTCAAAGAACACGGGGACAACTTCCCCACGACTCGACCATTGGCCCACTGGACTCCTCCAAAGCAGTTTTCCTAACCTAGTTGGAATATGATTACTCCAAATTTCAAGCAAATCATATATCTCTGTGATCGATTTTCAGTGTATAGACATACTACTCTTGCAAAGTATTGTTGTAAATTCTGTCCATAGTTTGAGGTGGTAAAAAAGGCATAACACAAAATGCAGGTCAAAGCTAGAATCACTGATAGTCATCGAGAATAAAGTACCTATAGCCATGATAAAAGCTAATCCCTTCCATTGTTATGAAAAGATGGATAATGAAGAAATTCAAAATAATGTAGGGATGAACATACAAGTCTAATAAACCTCTCTCTCCGATAACAATGCATATACGCAAATGTGCTAACAAACATAAAGTGAAACATGTAGTAAGCACTAAAAATAATTATTAAAACGAAGTTTGTACCAAAATTTACAAAAAAATTGTCATCTTCACCCAAAATAGATCATTATTAAAACAAAGCCCATAGTCACCTCTGCTCAATTTTTTTAACCATAAAACATCACATTCTCATGTCACCGTGCATTTCTAAATCCATGCCAGTAATTGTTGTATGATGCTAAAATGGTTGGGGGAGTGGTGGGAAGAATAAGAAGGTTGCGTGAAAGAAAGTATTGAAACAAAGGATTTTTACAATTGCATCATTGTAAGATGTTGAAGAAAATAAATTAATGAAAGAAACATGAGAAGGGTGAAAACAAATGTACTACTTTCGCATCTTTCCATGGCAAACATTTCAACTGTCGGGGCAAAACATTTGCCCGATATTTGAGATGTGTGTGCGCTTCGGAAGGCCGAATGAGAAAGGAATTAGGGTTTGAGATGAGGAAGGAGAGACTGCACCAATGTCCTGGTTGTCTACGTACCCATAATGATATATGGGATCAAGTCTCTTTTCACGTAGTTTTGGAGGTCGTTGAGGCCTCCGTATTTGTAGACCTATCCTGCCTTGGCAGCCAAAAAAGAGTCTATGGAAGATTCATTTTTAGTGGGATCCTAGTCCGATCTTTGTGCAAGATCTTATTAGTTTTGCTATCATGGATCATGTTAATGGACACGAGTGATAAAATGGATCCACAGACCAGAGTGATCTAGATAGATCCATATACCAGAGTGATTTGGATGGATCCATAGACTTAAATGATCCGGATGGATCCATGGGCCAGAGTGATCTAGATGGATCCATAAACCTGAATGATCAGGATGGATCCACGAACCAGAGTAATTTGGATGGATCATATCCATGGACCAGAGTGATCCAGATGCTTCCATAAGTAAACATTGCGAGACATATGCGACCCAATGCATCTTTGAGAACGAACCACCTGGATGGTCCCATATCTAGGCCCATAGTTACTCAAAGATAGAAATATAATATAGGGTACACACATCAACAACTTTAGTTTGATATATATGTTTTCTAAGAGTTGCAATTGCGTTTGAGACACTAAGGGGGTGTTTGGGTAATAAGCTAGAAAGCAGGAAGGAGAAAGATCGAACACAATTTAAACCAAGTTAGAGGAGGAAGATTGATGGATGGAACCAAACTAATCTGAACTTTTGTCTTTATGAGAAGCTCTTAACTGGAAGCTATATCCAACGACTTATCCAAAAGCAGTAAATCAAATTTTCGAAAAACTTTGTAGGGAAGGAGTTTGAGAGGAATTCAAACTCGATCTCTATCTAGATATTAGAACTTGCCACATAGTCTAAAACAGCTTTCTCCTTCTAGGCTTTTTAGCTTATTACCCAAACGAGGTCTAAATAATCAGATTGAATTGGAGCCAACCCATTGCTGGAAACATCATGAATATACAAAAAAAAAAAAAAAAAAAATGTGCAGAAGCTGCTAAATATCTTCCATAGTCAAAGAAATCATATAATCGAACCATAAAATAAAGATCCAACTGCTAATTGAAAGAGAAAGTGATGAAATAAAGATTTACTTTACATACTTCAGCATTATATGTCATAGTAAGAAACTGTACATGATATCATTTCATGGTTTCCAACTAGGATGTACTAGTACTAGTATTCAACATAAAGAAAATTAATAGTCCATGCATGGAACTATGTATGAGAAACATTGACATTACCGGAAGAGAAATATTGATATATATATATACAACAGAAAAATGAGTAAAACCACTACCAACAACAATTTGAAGTAGACCATAACATGCATCACCACCATTGGATGGGGATCGGATGGGTAGGTAGATATGCTACAATAAGATGTATTTAACTTTAATAATAAACTAGTTGTTAGACTATAGATTCAAACATAATCATTTCTAGCAATGGTGACAATTGCATGTGTTTTTAGCAGCTTTTCTAAATTATCGCTGCGTAATCAAATTAATGGTGAAATGATATCTAAATTTTACTACTAAATATTATTTTCCCTATATACATAAAATAGTCAAATTGTACTCTTCCCTTTTAAAAATCAATAACAAGACATAACGCGATCGAAGCAGGTGTGATAGTACAAGGGAAGGGGGAGAATCGCCGCCATATGGCATCGGTTACAATTGGCTGGCCAGGATTCAATACATATACATAATCAACATGTATGGACTCTATAAAGACTTTTTTTTTAGTTAAAAGGTAATTGATTCAAATAAAATAAATGGTTACAAAAAAAAAGAATATGAAGTGTAATAAATGTCTAGTATAGGTATCATCAATTGTGTACCCACCTATTACATCCAAATTTTAGTTAATGAATCGAAAGTAAGTAGTAAAATGGTTTTCCAAGTTTCTCACAAACGAAGGTTTAGTGTCCCACCATTTACTTTCACCTTTTTGTAATGTTGCACCATGTCTCGCACAGTTGTCCGCACCTAAGTTTGTTTCTCTCCATGTAGTTGTTACATTGATCCATGATGTTTTCTCCCTAAGTTGTTTCAATTTTGTTCTTACTCTCCAATGCCACTGTGTTCTCTTGAAAAGCTTTAACCACTGAAAAAGAGTCTGATTCCACCCAAATATAATAGCTCTCTGAATTCCTTCTATAATAGCAAAAGTTTCTGCCATATAGTTGGTTGTTACTCCTAATCCACCTGCTGCTGCACCCAAAAAGCTACCCTTATAGTCATGGAGAACCACTCCCCAACCTGCCATGCTTGGATTGTCACGTGAGCTTCCATCTACATTGACTTTAGTGATGCCAGGAGGTGGGAGAAGCCAGTAGCATTCCAATATTTATTTGGGGGGCTCTTCTGATGATAAACAATATGATCAAGATTTTCTTCTTCCTGCTTGCAGATACAACATCGAAAGGCAAGATGTGTCCTCCTTTTTTGGTAATTTGTCATCTGTTCGAGAAGCCCCCCAGAGTAATTTCAATATTATACCTTGTGTCTTGGGAAGTATTTTAGAGCTCCAGATGAATTGGCACCCTATTTGTTTAGATGTTTTTTTCATGATATCCTCATGCGCTGCTGAAACTGAGAATTTCCCTTTGCAATCAGATAGCTAAATTCTTTCATCATCATTGGTATTGTCTGGTTGTTGAAGAGAGGGGGGACGGTCAATACCAATAAGCTGTAGTACTTGTGTAATATACAATCAATTACCATCAAGGAGGACGTTACAAAATTTATTTACCTTACACATTTTGTACCTATAAATAGACCCCGTTCCCTAGCACAAAACACACAAGAGGTGACTACTAATTAAACACTACCGCCAACACACAAGAGGTGACTACTAATTAAACACTACCCCCGCCATTCTCCATTGTATGTAGCTCAACCTAATTCTTCACTGTAAATTCTAGTAAAATATAAAGATCATATCTTCTCCTTCCCTGTTGATGGAAACACCGATCATTAACGAACAACGTAAAATACTAGCTATAGTTTTATGTAAATTCAATTTTATTTCTAGCAAATTATACTTTATGTAATGTTATTTCATTATAGAAATTATACTCCCTTTTTCTTAATAAAGTTTTACTTATCCAAAAAAAAAAAAAACATTACAATGATGTAATTGATGCATTGCAAAGAGAAGAATATTATATTAGTAATCCAAAGTCATAATCCGAAGATGTGATACTAATAAAGAAAATAGTAAACAAAAATGAACAGGAACCCAAATGCATTATGGCCAAAGCCAAAAACACATATACCGTAACTATAAATTTTACTCTCTATTATCTCCATGCAGAGTTTACCGAAAACAAAAAAATAAATTATCTCTGTAAGGTTCCAAAAGAAAATCAAGGGTAAAGTTGAAATAAAATGTAGCTATTTAAAATTTTGCACATTTGGGGTTTGGTTTCTTGGTCTATTATGAGCCCAGACGACATCCGTCAAGTTTTTTCTCTGTTAAGAAACTAAGAAACCCTAACAATCATATCACCAAAAACCCCAACTTCAAACCTTACATTTTGGCAACGTTACCTTTTTTTTTATGTCTTTACCAACCTTTTTATATGCTTACATTTTCAATAGTTATCTGGTTGGGATCTGATCGAAAAAAAAAATAAAAATTGGTTCGATCCCCAATGCCCACTTTCAGTGAAAATTACGTTTTTTTTTTAAATCACTCTCAAAGACAATTTTCGGGTGAAAATAACGTAAGGAGAAATTGCCCGGATTTGAAATAAATATTTTTCAATTGCTATGAACAATGAGTGTTTATACCTTATGTTGATGTATGAACAATGATTGTTCATACCCAAGTAGGTGAACATACATCATACAATATATTAATGTATGAACAATGATTGTTCATAACTCATGTTGAGGTATAAACAATAATTGTTCATATTTCAATAGGTGTTCTTATTGATCATACATTATGTTGAGGTATAAATATTGATTGTTCATAGCTCATGTTGAGGTATGAACAGTGATTGTTCATATAACTTATGTTGAGGTATAAATAGTGATTGTTCATACCCCAAATAGGTATAAACAATTATTGCTCATATACTATATACACCGGGTCGTTTATTATTTCATGCCAGGGGTATTATACTTGACTTTTCATCTACCTGAGCTGTTTTTAATTTCACGTCAAGGGTATACTTGACCTTTCATCTATCCAGTCCTTGTGAGTGATTAAAAAAAATTGTTAAGAGTTACTTTTTCCCCCAATCTGTCCCTAGAGAGTCCTAAAAAAAGTTATATGTTTATGCTGGTTAGCTCAAAGCAAAGCCCAATCAGAATAAGTTTGTGGACATACCACTATTTGTTGTCCACAAGACCTCATGTCCTGATTGGTGGAGAGACTGCCCAGAAAAATTGTTTACCTGCCCGAAAAAACTGTTTATCTGGCCCACAAAGTAGTTGGACCAATAAAAGCTGCGGTTTGTGGACAAGTCTGTCCACAAATTCGCTCTCAAGCCCAATTCAGTTTTTATGAACACATTCAGTTTTTATGAACGCAGCAAGGTTTCTGAGTTCTTTCAGACCAATCTAAACCACTCTTGGGCTTTGGAAAAGTTGTTTTATTTAGCTTTGTCATAAAGCCCAATTAAAGCTAAAACCTGGGCTATGAGCCCATTTACGTGTTGGGTGGGTAGCTCATATCTTCGATTATGTTGCCGAAATTTCGAGATATTTTCCGCCACTGTGGCCCGCCTGTCATATACTGGCCTACACGGGAGACAGTGCTCTGCCGTGAGTGGATGAAGATCAAGATAGTAAGAAATGTCTTGAAGATCAAGATTTTGGAATGAACAAACACACAGAAGATTCTTCACGAAAAGGGGGGTTGGACTTGGAAAATGTCAAATCACAAATTTAATGCGAAGAGAAGTAAAATAGTAAAATCAACAGCTTTTACTTTCTCAGCACCCGTTGTCTTTTTCCTTTTCATCTCCTCATCTTTGTTTCTGCTCATTAACTCCTTCTACACTTTAGGTAAAATAGAACAAGTGGTTGGAGAAATCGGATACTTCGAAAATTTTGGAGTTTATGTGATGCATGTTCTTTATTCTCACACGTTAATGAATAGTGATACTTTCGAACCTGTTACTATTCTTAGCAGCAGCAACATGTTGCCTTGGAGACCAAAGGAGGGTCTCCATTAAATTTGGTTATGATTAAAACGAAGGGAATACAGTCAATACACAGATAGAGAGAATCGCTTGTCTTATGCAGATGGGCGAGGGATCTTTTAAATCTTGATTGATCATCACTTATTGATTTCCACAAATGGGTCTGAAATATTCCACACAGTATATATGGCAATTTATGGGCCTGACATATTCTATTTCTTTGCTTTGTGCACTTAAAGTTATGCAAGCATGCCAATTAAAAAAAAATTATGCAAGCATTTACGAAAAATTATGATTGTTGAGGACTTGAGGTGAGAAAGCTAGAAGAAATGCGCTTCAGCAGCATTTTGGATTCTAATATGTTTTGATTGTTTTCTGAAATATTTTCCGGACAACTTCGATGATAAATTTCGGTTTTTCACAATTTTGGAATGGAAAAGATCTTACAAACGAGTACATGCGAATGAAATTACGTTGATGATTCTAGAACTATTTCATGTGGTTAGTAATAGTATTAAATTATATATTAATGTGCAGCAGCATATTCCCAGTGCTGATGATTTTATAGTGCACATTTTCTCAAGAAAAGAAAAACTAAACAGTGGATATATAACACATAAAACAAATGTATTCTGGAGGAATGATGAATACCTTTAATTGCATTTGGATTATCTCAATAGTCAATACAACTAGTGAGCTGCGACAATTCCTACATGTGATTCTGGACATTGTTTTTTCCATATAGAAATTTCCCAATATGTGCGTGTGTCATTCTTGCATAAGGGCCACGCTAATCCTCTCTTTTATTGTTCCAATATTAATAAAAGATGTCCCTGAAGGCCTGAAGGGAGACATGAGACTGCAAAAGTGAACGAAATCACTCGTTCACTCGTTACGCAGGGAATCCATACTAATAAACAAGCAGATCCAAATGATGTGGCGAAATGAATTTGGTGTGAAATTGAAGAACAGTCTTTGGAGGATTTTCGAGACATCTCACGCCATCTAGCCAGATCGATCTCGTGAGATTAGGAATCACGAAGTAAACCAGAGTGAGGCTTTTATTGCATATAAGATGTGGTGAAGTTAGACTATACGAGGTTATTGATGAAATCCTACGAAATAAGCAGATGGATTGGCGATTGCTTGTTGTAGTAGTTTTCTGAAATGACACAAAAAGTGAACTCTGTACAAGGAAGTTATCTCAAAATCATCCATTGAGCTATGCTATGTAAGTATGTATGTAACTTTAAAACTTGTGTTGCCATGTGAGACAGTCATGTGTTTAGCGGTTCTGGATGCATTAGGTTGTATTTATGATCGAGGTCATTAATACTGGTTAAGCCGTTTAACCGTACCCTTTTAATTTCTTCAAAAAAAAAATTCCGGAAAAAAAACTTACGACTGATGTTAAAGTCGTAGAACAATACACATAAAAACAATACACATAAAACATATGTAACATATAAAAGCGTAATATATTTACTTTTCATAATGATAGATGATGGAAATGGTTATATAAACTCCACTTTATATTGATTCCAAACAAATCCCCGCCACCAAAAGTAGACTTTCAAGATGAATTGAAAGTTTAATTTTATTGACAGTACGGCAGTCTTCCCAAAATGCATGGAGAAACTCCCCACAAACATATCAACTCAATTGAAAACGTTTAATTTTTTCAAAAATTAATTCGAAAAATAAAAAATCATATGAACTATTGGATAAATTTTTTTATAACGTTATAAATAAAGAACATTTGATATGGTTAGACATTTTGAAATGCCATAATATTTTGCAAAGATGTTTTTTGTTGTTGGGAGAATATTATTGCCACAAAAAATCAGCTTCTAATTTATTGATTTTTATGTTGTACCGTTTCATTAAGTGAAAGTTTAGATTGTGTAATACACGACTTTAACTATGTTGTATTACAAATTTACAATTATAATGCTTGTTTATTTATATCTGTTGTTATGGTACGTTTGTTTATATTTGAAAACTTTTTTTTGGGGTTAACTATTAGAGCGTAAGAAAACACTAGACGTACTGTCTTTATTCGATTTCAGTATAGTATAACCATTGTAAACAGTTTTGGGGTGTTGCCGTGTCGGTTCGGTTTGAGGTATTCCGCTGGCCATGGACAACAGCTGACAGTATATCAAATATATTGACTAACATAATCCACTACGAAATATAATACCCATTACGGCCATTAGATTGTTTCTTCGTCAGTTCACATTGCCACCTTGAGGCCTCTATAACCAGAAACAAAATAATAAATAAAGAAATCGATCAGAAACTAACTTAACTTACTAACCACAATATTTACATTTTCAAAGCAACAATAAAATGAGTACGACACATGAAAATACATATTTGAAAAATTAAAAATTAAAAATAAATCCAACATTCTTGCCAAAATTTATGTAGAACTTGAATACTGCTCTAGTGAGCAGATCAGCTAGCACTGCTCACTTATCTATTTAGAAACAAAAGAACTCAGCAAGAAAGGAGCTCCAGTGTGCGCTAGCAGCACATTTGTAAGATCTTAGGGAATGAAACTTGGTTGTTGATTCCTTCCAGATTCTGAAACCTCTATTTGTGAGTGCATGATATATACCCTTTTGACATTAGTTTGAATAATGGCTGAAGACTCCACTCTTATTTCTCCAGATTTAGACATGATCTTCTCAAGAAACACAGACAACATTCCATTATCAACATCAACAGTACTAGGACTTTCATCAGATCAACCACAACAAAACCAACAACAAAGCCAGATTCCACCTTCTCCAGCCGCTCATACGCGGCAATTACTCATCACTTGTGCTGAACTCCTCTCTCAATCCAACTTCCCTGCCGCTCATCGTCTAGTATCTTATCTGTCATCCACGTCATCTTCTCCATATGGTGATTCCACTGAAAGGTTGGTTCACCAATTTGCTAAAGCTCTTTCCATTAGGCTCAACCGCACCGTATCCGCATCGGCACCACCCATGATTAGTCCTTCATTATCATGTGTTCCTTATTTTTCCCCTCTTCAACCTGCAATGACCAATGCTAGTAGTGGTACTAGTAGTTCTAGTATGTGCGGTGTTACTAGTACTGGTAGTGGATTGGCATTGCTTCAGATGGAAGTTGTGGACGATCTTGTCCAACATCAGTTGCAATCTTCTTACATTTGTTTGAACCAAGTTACTCCGTTCATAAGGTTTAGCCACTTGACTGCTAACCAAGCAATCTTAGAAGCCATTGAAGGGCAAGATTTTATCCACATACTCGATTTCGATACAATCATGCAAGGGGTGCAATGGCCTCCTCTCATGCAAGCCATTGCAGGGTATTCAAATCCCCCTAGTATGATCCGAATAACAGGTACAGGCCATGATTTAGAATCACTTGGAAGAACTGGACAGCGCCTTGAAAATTTTGCGAAATCACTTGGTCTTAGGTTCCAATTCCATCCTCTTCTCCTACTTGATTCTTCATCTGTATCTCTCCAACTCACATCCTCCATTGCACTTCTTCCCGAGGAAACTCTTGTTGTGAATTGTGTGCTTTACTTGCATAGGCTTCTCAACCGGAGCGACGAAGAAGTCCGATTGTTTCTCCGCACTATTAAGACCTTGAAGCCAAGAATGGTGACCTTAGCTGAAAGGGAAGCAAACTTTAACAACCCCATTTTCTCACATAGGTTTTTGGAGGCATTAGACCATTATACAGCTTTATTTGATTCAATGGAGGCCACGCTACCACCTAACAATAGAGAGCGATTAGCCGTCGAGCAAGTATGGTTTGGGAGAGAGATTATGGACGTGGTCGCTGCTGAAGGAGAGGAGAGGAGAGAGAGGTATGAAAGGTATCAGAATTGGGCTGAGAAGATGAGAAGATCAGGGTTTTCAAATGTACCATTAAGTCCATTTGCAGTTTCTCAAGCAAAGTTACTTCTTAGGCTTCATTATCCTTCCGAAGGCTATCAGCTTCTCATACTCAATGATTCCTTGTTTCTTGGTTGGCAAAATCATTCCCTCTTCTCAGTTTCTTCATGGCATTAATACTAAATTAGCATTTTATTACTTTAGCACTACCTACCAGCGACCAATAGCTCCTTTGTTGATTATTATTGCAATCAGCAGTTGCATTGAATTTGGATGCATGCAGAGTTGTATATTTGCATGAATATTGTAATTGATCAGGAGGTAGCACCATTGATCTTCATCCTCTCATCATACATTGGAGTCGTGGAAAAAAACAAGAGGGCTGGTATTGATCAAATGTGTATTGGGTCATTTAGGTTTTATTTATGTTTGATCATTTGTTTAGGGATTTTTGTCTCAATATATATGATGCTTGAGTAAAGAAATATAGCATGCGTAGTAGTCTTCTTGATTACTTTCTAACTTAATTCTAAAGGCAGCAGCAAGTAGGAATGCATTATTTGTGGTTTGGAATCTTCAGTTCTTAATTAGCAATTTAGTACACGCGCACAATCTATGAATTAAACTACTTCTTCTTATGTTCCACAAGTTGTCTTGTCTATCTTTAATTTTTGGCTTTGCTTTATGTAATTTTATATGTTAATGGGTGATTCACTTTCTTTCTATTCTTTAGCATTACATTAATTTTCTTCTTGTTGTTTGTACATGGAGTGATTGTGATATTGGTATCTTTCTATACCTTTTGGACTGTCTTTGTATCTTTATAGATTTTCAATGGGGAGAGAGACAGATGATCTACATCACTACAAATTCTACTAATTAATTAGGATAGCTAGCTATATAATACCTGTTTTATTGTAAGTTGCTTGTTTGTAGGTAATTTCAGAACAAATTTAGTGATGAGAAAGAATGGCCTTATCATGCCTTCGTTGACAAATGACCAAGGTACTCAATTCTTCCCATTAGATATTCCAGATCTGTTGTCTTCATTCTTCTTGGTTGTGCTTGTGCTTCCAACAAAAAAGAATGGGTATTAAATGCCGACATGAGGGTTCTTGTTTTTTGCACCTAAACAAAACAACTTTCTTAAATATATGTATTGTTGTTGGTATTTGGCAGTGCACATCTACATTTATATTCTAAATAATACTATTGCCCTAATTTATGCCTTTTGTCTCTTGAACAAAACCATGAAAGTTTTCAATTAGGGTTTTCTCTTGTCCAACTTTTGCCTACCTTCGCTCAAACCATTCATTTTCTTCCTCCCTTTTAGAAACTGTCCTGCCTGCAGCACCTTCGCTTCTACTCTTTAACTTTGCATGCATGATGCATGTGTGCATGCTTTATTTCTCAGCTCTATCATTAATCATTCCCTCTCTTCTCTGCTTCTCTACCATATCTCCCTTCAGTAAAAGATAAAAGAACATGTTTTTTTTCAATTATTGAAAGACAGAAAGAAAGACAGACTGAAAAAGCTAGCTAGCAAGATGAGGGGGAAAAAGAAAGAAAAACCTTTTCAAAGGAACATAACTTAAGTGATGATAGGAAAAGCAAGCCTGTTCAGAGGCACAGAGCTACAAACAGACGCAAAGGAGATGAAACCAATAATAACAACACCATCCCACATCCCCATATCCCATGAATATGCATGATCTTAGATTGATTACTCCACTCTTTCCTTCTTATATTCATCATAGAGCCAAGTACCTATCTATCAAAAAGGAGGTTTTAGTATCTTTAGAAAGTAAAGTATCTCCTTCACCTCACCTGCTGACACTTGATAAGATGGTTACTTAATCAGTGCTACACACGAAACCTTAGCTACTTGAGAAAGAAAGGAGAAAAAAAAAACAAGAAAAAAGAGAAAAAAAAATTAATAAAATAAGGAATATTCTTTCTACCTGCTACACAGTAGATATTATGATGGAGGGATAGTGGGGGTGGAATTGGAATTTATGTGAATATTTAAAAATCCACATTCTAATTATATATACTCATTCCACAGTGGATATACAGTGGTTACAACTTCAAGGACTATATACCATCCATTCTAGCAATATGTAAATCCCACTTGCACAGAAGTAGCTTTAGTTGCATGCTTTCACTATGGACATACTCAGAACATGATCCTTTTTTTTTCTTCTGCGTCTTTTCATATATGAATGAATGAACTTATCAAAGCATCCATTTGTACTGTAGGCTCTAATGCTTTATGGCAACCACCAAAACTTGATATCAGATCATCTTGCATTGAGATGATATGATGTACTGTTGCTCACTTGTTCTTCGCTCTGCTATATATATTTATATATACCCACTCTCACATGCAATTGTATGTATATTAATTATCATGTATGATGTGATATGATGTAGCTAATAAACTATGAATCTGTAAAGATTCTCTTCTGCTGTTCTTTCCTGCCTTTCCTTTTAATGATTGAACGCTGATGAAAAAAAGTTCATGAGAATATGAGATGCTTTTTAGAATAATCGGATCAGTTGGTAAAGTGTTAAGGGTTTATTCTCTTGTCTTCTGTCTCTTTACATGATATATCTTTGGAAATTGATACGTCTATGGGATCAAAGATGATCTTTTGAACTGGATAATGAGATCATGTTCGAAATAATAATAATTTGTACTTATTAGTGTCTCTGTGGTTTGTTTATTTAAGTCCGAGTCTAAAGAAAGACTTGTCTAGAATGTGTTGGAACTTGGAAGTCCATGACTTTTTTTTAATGGGGTTTGGCAACCCCTACATGCATTAAAATCAAAATCTTACATAAATAGTCCCAAGTGCATCCACACTTAAAATTGTTTCAAGAGAAACATCTAATGGAAGAAAAAAAACATAGAAAACAGGTAATCAGCTGCTCTATTTGTCTCTCAGTAACAATGGCTGATGTTGCAAGCAACCATTTTGTCAATTTTCAAGCTAATAGCCTTAGCTATGTTTTGACAGTACCATGGGGGTTTAGTCTTCCCATTTACGAGAATAATAATCCTTCCGCTAGCGGCCCAACAGATCACATATTCATCCAACACTCCCCAGTCAATCACAAAGCAACACATGGAAGGCAAGCTATATCGACATCTAACTGTCCGATATATGTCGAAGTATAGATCCCATGTCCTATACTCCTAGACGCTCTACCAGTAGAAGACATCTCACGCACACAACCAATCGGCACATATCCCTCACGCTCCAAGATCCAAAACAGATTACGCCACATGTACATCCTTCCACTTAGAACGACCTAAGCAAAGCCCAGAACGTTCTTCTTCTCCACACGTATAACATCATGGCTCCATAACCTACCATCTCAGTCTTCCAACGCTACTACCTCACCCATCAACCACAGTCCTCACATTTCTCCACCAACTACAACAACCATATTTCTCCACTAACTATACTATTCAGTCATACCTTTAACCATGACTCACATCATACTTCCATATCTATAAAAACCAATTCTAAAACAATGTTAGCTTGATTTCGAATTTTTCTCTCCAATTGGATATGTAGACATCTTCCTCTAAAAAGAGCCGTCATTACCAAACACCCAAAACCTTCTCTGATAATACTTAACTTACTGTTAATATCATTTAGTGTAATATTGAGGTGGGTCATAAATAAACTCAATTTAGTATTTACATTGTTCCATAGCGTTGTATTTAGCAAATCTTACAAATTTGTCTCAATCCCAACCACCCCAGGGCAGGGAATTGAACCCAACCCTACTGATCCGAACCGGAATATGTCGGGTTCAGATACATTTCTCTAACCGTATTTAAATTCGGGTTGATACGGATAATTTGGGTTTGGATTGGATATATATTTTGGGTAATTTTTCACATTTTAGTGTTAACCGTTTGGGGTTTGGATTCGGAACTATGAAAAAAATCGGAATTGGAGGATATTGGGACCCGACCAGTTCCCTACTCGACCCCCACACCCCACACACACCAGGCCACCACAGACACACACGAATCCCTCCTCTTTCTCTCTCTTTTTAGGAAAACATAATAAACTAAATAAAAACCAAGTTCATTTTTATATTTTTATTGTACAAAACATGCAATTCTTATTGCTAAATGAAGAAGCCTATGGTCCCCTCATACTTGATCGATCATCTGCATAACTAGATATACTAATCAACAGACTACCAAAAAGTATTCTTCAGTGTGGATTAATAAAAAATTTACTGCTTATAATATTACTAATTTTTTTTCATAATCCCCTTTCTGCAAAGTGGCAGTTCCAAATTCCCCCAATGGTCAATTTTGTTTATTTCATATATTAATCACACATAATACTTTGTTTACATCAACGTACTATTCTTTTAATTTGGAGCTAGATCAGTAAGAGTTATGGCAGAGCTACGGAGAGGTTGAGGCAAATGTGTCTAGAGGACACTGATTGGCTTGCTGAGTGTTGTAATAGACAGGAGTGATGTTACATGTTTTGTGCTTTAGAATGTAGGCGGTGTCCTTAAATTAAATCTGAATGAGCCAATAAAACTGGTAGGGGTCTGTCTGAGCCTCTGAGGCAGCTAGGCAAGTGTTGTGCTGAGGGCTAGCGCTTAGTATGGTCCATACTCCATATAGCATTGCGAGTAATCCTGCGAGTCTGTTCCAAAGTAAATTTATTCTTTACTTTTTTCTTTTTTCTTTTTTCTAGCAAAAGGGGATTATTTTTTTTTTCTTAGTAAATGGTCTAGTGCAAGTTAGGCATTTAATCAAACACTTCTAAACAGGATTTTTTTTAAAACAGACAAACGGTTACCCCTTACCACTATAAAATTGATTAACTAATAATTAAATAAAGAACAATTAAACAAAATGAACACACGAGCCCATAAACTAGTATATAATGTATTTTAGGCAATCTTACCGACATCCATGGAGAGCTTTTGGAGAAGATTTAATCTCTCACATTTTTTATCTCTTCTAAAATTCTAGGCCCCAACCTTTCTTCCTTTGGCTCACAAGAAAATCTATTTCTTTTCTATGCTTGCATGTTTAGAAATCGGGTTCCACAACGGGGAGGGTGCACAACTGTTGGAGCGTTACTATGAAATGTCGGCATTCGTCACAAATTACCGAGTACTGTATGACCCAGTATTACAAAGTTTACAGAAGAAAAACTGATGTCATCAAATTTGGACAGTGAGGCAATCTTTGGAGAATCGACAGATAATGACAAAAAAAATTACGACTAAAGAGTAAAGAGGTAGTTCATTTTCCGGATGGAAATTTTGTTTCGCAGTAACAGTTTAGATTAGATGAAGATCTATTTCTTTTCTATGTGCACTTTTTACATTTTTAGTGCCTAAAGATAATGACAAAACCACAATTTGAAAACGAGCACTTATTAAATAGGAAGCATCACCTCACAAGTCGCATCGCATCATTCTAAACAAATAAATTGAGATAAACGATCGACCGATGTCTATTTTCTGTGAGGTCTAGAATAGAATTTCTTGGAGTTTTGTCAGTGATTCGTGGATTATATTGTAAGTCCCAGCTTCAAGGGAATATATCAGCTGAATAGCTGATGGTACGATCATATCTCGCAAGCATACAATGCATTTATTTATATAGATCGGGACTCGCCAATAAAAATGGTAGAGCAATTCATTTTAAGAATTTCACCAAGAAAAAAAAAATCAAGCCAAGTGCTCTGATTTTTCGCCAATGAATTTCGCCAATAGCTTCAGCTCCGAGCTTGTTAATGTTGCGATCTGAGTTGTTTGTAAATAGAAGGGTTAACTAGTATTACCCTTCTCACTAGACGAGCCAATTAGGATTCGGATAATTGTTTGATTCGGCAATGATAAAAGAACATTGTGCTCCAACCGGTCATGCTTTTTAATTTTGACCAATTCAACGGGGTTTTGACTTTTTTACACTTCTTTGTAATACTCTTTCTCCTACTACCACATTCTCTCTCCTATTTGTACTTTTGATGTCGACATGCGCAGTTATAATTACCCGTTAGATTTTCTTAGCAATATGTACCAGCGATTTATGACCGTTGGATTCTGACCCACATAAAAAAAATCATGGTAGTCATTTATACCATTACAATTAGCTATTATGGAAAATATGAAGTAGCAATTTACTGGTCTACTATCAGCAACTTTTTCGTAGTGTTTGTTGTATGGACATGAAACAACTTTTACCTCGATTTTTGTGCCAAACTCGATTTTTTTTTTCTAAAACTCCAAAACTTCCTATTTTTTTTACTTCTTCTTGATCTTTTTTCTTTCTCAATTTTTCTAAGGTTTTTCATGGAAGATAATAACATAAATCCGATAATGGTATAGTTCTCATTGTTTATTGATATGTTTTGAACTTTGTTTTGTTGTCTTCAATATCAATTTGGTTCTAGGTAATGTTGGGTTTGTTTTACGTAGTTGTGTTTGGATTTTTTAAAGTTTCCATGACTATGTTTACCCTTTCCATATTGATTTTGTTCTTATTGTTACGATATTTATAGAAGTTTTACTCTCATTTATCTTTATTAGTTATTTTAATTCCTATCTTGCCACTCACCTTCCCAATTTTCCATTTTCATTTCCCATATCTTTATATTCTTTATTGAATCATCTCTCACAACTAATTATATTTTCCATTTTTAGTAATATTTTTTCATAATTCACATGAATTAAAATAAGAAAAATCGTGTTTTCTTTTTGTTTGGTTAGGCTTATATCTTCATTAGCCATCTATAAAAATCTGCTTTATATATATATATATATATATATATATATATATATATATATATATATATATATATATATATCTATAATACAAAACAGCCAACAACAATAATTGGTAAACCAACCCATCATTTAGTTTAGTTACACTAGAAGTTGTACAAAAAAATATATGATGATTGTGGAATATGTGTTCCAGAAGAACTTGAAAGTGAACTTATGTTTTTTTTCAATATATTTTGTGCAAAAAATTTCTTGAATGTAATATATGAATATGGTAATTATTTTCATATAATATCTCAACAACTAATATGATTTTTGGTACTAAACTAGTGGTGATTGGTTATTTTTTATTTATTTATTTTTTGGCATATTAAATTATCTTATAAGTTGTAATTTGTTTATCTGTGAACTAGTTACAAACTGTTGGTGATTATTTTATTTCAATATTTTTTTTTAAGTTTCTCTAAGTTTTAATTTGTTGATTTTTGAGTGAGTTACATACTGAGGAATATGTTTATTATGTATATATGATATTTGTTTAATGTTAAGCTCGTGTTGTTTTAATATATATTTTTTTCTAATAAGTTTCTCTTGGATGTAAAATCTGCTTTTGGAGTTACATACCCATTCCAAATCTGCTTTTGGAATGGGTATGTCAATTTTGTATGTCGACGTAGTGAGCCCAATATATATATATATATACTAAATTGACATATATATTCCAAAAGCAAATTTGCATATTGAACTAATGGCTAATTTTGGGTAGAGATGACCTACCTACTATGGATAGTATCTCCACAAAAAAACACCTCAATCGGATATGTCTAGTCTTGTCAAAAGAGTGTTAAAATTATGGACTGTTGGATAAATTTCTAATTTGAACTCAATTTTTGGTAGGGTTTGAAATGTTCAAAGGAGTTGATTTTTTGTGGAGATGATCTCCATGTTGTAGAGATCACATCCCCAGAAAATCAATTTTTAGTTCATTATGTAAATTTTTCCCTTTTTGATCGAGTATAGTAGAGGTGCCATGAAAAAGCAACGTGAATGAAGAAGAAGAAAGGGTTTTTCTTTTTCCTAAGAGAAAATGATATTTTTGCCCCCTTTATTTGTGGCCCGTTTTCTTTTATTTGCTTGGTTTTCTAGAAGTAGATCTGGCTATTAGATTTTGTTTAATCTGAGGGTCGGCGAGGTATGTCAAGATAGTATGTTAGAATAGTATGTCGACATAGCCGTCCCGTATATATATATATATATATATATATATGGGAGGTGGACATTATTACCCAACAAAATATTGAGCAATAGGTGAAGAATACTAAAGATGGTAGTTAAAATGGGGTCACATTGCCCTACAGAATGTTGAGCAAAATAGGAATAATGCTGAAGATAGTTAGTGCATGTACATGCTTTCATAGCTAACAATTATGAATGTTTTGTTGACTAGATGGTCCGCTTGATCAACAATCAACTGGGACTCATCAATTGGAAGATATAGAGATTTATGACGTCATTGAAAAGGTCACACATAGCTTGTCGACGTTCGAAAAGATCATTGTAGGTGAGGGTTAGGCAATATATTGTATGAGTGTAAATGAGAAAGTTATTGATACATTCTTGTACAATTACTGACTGTTCGTTACCGTTTTAGATTTTCAAAGTTTTTATAGTTGGGAATCAAAGTAATGCCATTTCGTAATTTGGGAATCAAAGTAAATATTTTCAAAGTTTTTATATGTTTGGAAATCGAAGTAATATCATTTCATAATTTTGAAACTGACAGGTTCACATGTAGTGATTATCAGCAACTGGCGACTATTTGAAATACAAGTTCATCTTAGAAGATATTTACTTATTAAGACTTATATTTTTCACATCACAGCTCATCTTATAGCTTTCTGGGATTTTCAAAGTTTTTATAGTGACTTTATATGTTTGAGAATCGAAGTAATGCCATTTCGTAATTTTGCGACTGACAGGTTCATATGTAGTGACTATCAGCAACTGGTGGCTATTTGAAATACAAATTGCTCTTAGAAGATATTTTACTTATGAAGACTTATGTTTTTCACACCACAGTTCATCTTATAGTTTTTTGGGATTTTCAAAGTGTTTATAGTGACTTTATATATTTGGGAATCAAAGTAATGTCATTTCGTAATTTTGAAACTGACAGGTTCATATATTGGACTATCAGCAACTGGTGGCTATTTGAAATACAAGTTCCTCTTAGAGGATATTTTACTTATGAAGACTTATGTTTTTCACATCACAATTCATCTTATAGTTTTTTGGGATTTTTAAAGTTTTTATAGTGACTTTATATGTTTAGAAATCGAAGTAATATCATTTCATAATTTTGAAACTGACAGGTTCACATGTGATGACTATCAACAACTGGTGGCTATTTGAAATAAATACAAGTTCCTCTTAGAATATATTTTACTTATGAAGACTTATGAAGACCTTGTTGGTGTTTTCAGTATAGCATCAGCATCTACATTACTTGCCTTCCTTGGCCTTCTAGTTCTATAGGTCCTTTCACAACCTCAACATTTGAACTTCTGTCCCTTATTCTATGTCCTTCCACACCCTGAACTTCTAAACTTTGATCTTCCCCTTGTTCTACCCCTTTCACAACCTCAACCTCTGAAATTTCCATACCACCTTTCAACCCACCATGAACAATCTCTTGAATTATTGTTTCTATGCCAGTCCTTATTTCACTCTGGAGTATATCCCCCAACAACCCTAACCTCCTTAGTAACCTATTTTAGATTAATCAAAACACATAACAAAGAATATAATTAAGATCCCACTTCACTATTTGTAAACCACAACAGAAAAACAATATATACATTGATGCTGACATATATTGTTCAACAATATATCAATCATGGTACAGTAACATATTAGTGCTTCATATAACAACCAGTTTCAAACATTTGCAATTCCAATTCAAGACTATATAATATGGTACCTATTATATAACACTTCTATAACATTATAATATTATATGAGTACTTCAAATGTCAAAAACTGGTTACCCATATATTATCAGTACTTCTTATAACTATTGCTGAGATATTCGGGGATACAACATGCAACATTGTTGAAAACAGTAAAGAAAACAAGTTACTTACAAGGCCTTTAATTATTTTTGTCTGTCTTTGAAACAGTTTCTCATTATTGTATTTCCCTGAAACTGCTGCATCACTTTGCATGGGTTGTTGCGCCAAAGCATCCTTTATCACTTTTTCATTCAGTTCTCCTTCAGACAGATCTAGACTTTGCAACACCACTGCCTTCCCTTTAAGAGGCTGAATTTTTTCTTATAAGTATGTAGATATATGTTTCTAGAAGGCAAGTCTACCCAATCCCGTATTCTTGGGAACCTACCATCAACTCATCTCTGAGCCCCAAGAGATGGGATGTGAAGATATACCCAAATAACAAAACAAATTAAACAACCATAAATTGCAAAAGAATCCTTCCCGACACTCACATGATTAGATATGTTTTCCAAAGACTCTTCCAACATTTCAAACAAAGGTGTGCCCTAAGGAAAGTTGTCAAATGCATTTAAATTCTCGGCCAGGTCAATATACCTCCCATCAACCGTCCTAACAGATCCTGGAAGTACAACCTGCAACAGTACATACAACCTATTAAACCTAAACACATCTTTCTAACTTTTTTTGCCAACACTTGATTTTGCTAACTTTCTAGCTTCCAATATTTCTATTTTAAAAATTGTGGTTCCTTTAATTTAAAAAACCTTGCACGAAATTGGGATGAGATCTTCACGTCTGTCGTGTAGAATGAATTAGAAATCGCCTTCACACTAAGACCCATTATAAGAGCAATATCACTTTTTGTAAACACCAAATCCTTCTTACCGATTTTTGGTAGCAAAGTTAACCCACTTGGTGTCCCACTATAGCACAGACTAGCATAGTGGTGGTGTGCATTCTCTCGTTAATGCTTCAGAACTTCCCGAAATCTTCCTTCTCTGCAGTAGTGAATGTCTTGAACAATTTATACATTTTATCGAGTGACATACGACAAGTCAAATTAAGTTTTCTCATTTTTGAAAGATTGGAAATGGTCGGAAAACTAGGGCTTCAAGGGTTTCAATTTGGGCGGTTTTTTTTTGTCCGAAAATGAACATTGAACAGTCCTTATAGCACACACATATTACTACTGACACGTGCAGTTAAAGGTTAACAAACCATAATTTCTTCAAACTGTTCGGCAAATAATTAATGCTATCGTATCATACCTAACACGTGGCAAAGATTTTTCTCGCCCAAACTAGATTCTTCATCTCACCAATTTATCTACGTACAAACATATTCCGGGGTACTAACCATCTGCAACTTCAAATTCCAGTCAATTTTACAAAGGGTGGGACTTCAAAACATTTTGGCTATTTGTATAATAAATTTTTTTAAATATTGAACAATGGTCAAGCTGTAACTGAGTTGGGTGGGAACAATGGTGAAATATGGTACTGAGATACACTTACTACAGAAAAGTTCATTAACCAATGTTATATACAGTGGTAAAAGTCCTTTAACCACTGTTTTAAAACCATGGTAACAGCCACCGTGACAAATACTTCTAACAAAATCGTGGTATTAAGTATCTCTTATTTACAACAGTTTTGGATAAAACCGTGGTATATGATCTCCAAAACTGTGGTTAATATTCTTTACCAGATACTTTATTTTGATGTCGGACGTGGGAAATAGTGACAATAATTACCACGGTGTGATTAACATTGTGGTTTATATAATATTCTTGAACCATAGTTCTTACAAAACCGTGGTTTATACTTTTTTTTTTTTTTTAAAAAAAAATCCTGATTTAAGTAATTTCATCATATTCAACCTGCAAATTTATGAGCAACCTGCCCATTTCACCATATCCACACTGATTTAAAAAAGCACATTGCTTATCGTGTAATAGACAAAAAAAAACAAACAAATTTAGAAATCCAACATGCGACAATGTATTGCTAAAAGAATTTGATAACTTTTCCACGTCAATAAAGAAAAAACCATCCAATTCTACTTGTTCCATCTATAAATTCAAAATAATGACCAACATGTTCCTTCCAAAATATCAAAAGAGTAATATATTTGTTTCACCTCAAAGACTTTGGCAACACCAATATGCAAATGCTAAGATCAATCCCCAAACCTTAATTAACTTCGAACCTAGCTAGCGAAGACACCATGGCCAGCTCAAACCTAGACACCATGCATGCTGGATAAACTTAAGTATTTCAAGTCGAACAACATCAAGTTCATCTTGTGTGTTAAGTTTGTCATCTGCATGATCAATGATCAAGAGGTAATAACTTAATAAAAAAGATTACCATAAAAAATAAAAAAAAAAATGATAAAGTGTATGATATGACAACTTAGACCTTATTTTCAAAAAAAAAAATCAAATAAAGCTTCCATTATTTCCCTCATAAACTTCAGTATGTAATACGCACACTAAGTATTACCAGGACAATGACCAAAACCAAACGATTACTAATATCCTTAGATGTCTAATGAGCTACTACCTAATACAAAAAATTGCTTAAGAGCCACTACATCGGGAATTAAGAAATCACTGATGTGACACACTCCTTCGAATCATATTTTACAAACATAAAGAAAAAATCGATACTATCTAATCCAATTAATTTGGCCATACCAATTGCATATACTTCATCTGGCACTTGCAAATGTAACCACGATTGGTGTAAGTGTCTAACAACACATAGACACACACACATAACAAGAACAAAGCAAAGTGAACATGGCTTACACTTACTTTTCCAAAAAAAATAAAAATAAAAAATAAATAAAATCTTAACCTATTTGTGTCAAGGTTATTAAAAATGATCCTAACAATTTTCCACATAACACATGAAGAAAAACCAAATGTCTAGTCCATCAAAATAATAGTGTAGTTTTATTTCTTTTTTTCTCATAATATGCACACTAAAATTTGCATTCCTAGAATAACTAAAACTTTGTAAAATTTCATGTTTATAAAAACATCATGTTCACATGCCTGGATACTACTCAAAATCAAATGAGTGGAAGAACAAACAAGCTCACCTCCAGGAAATGATCAAGGTGTTGTTCCTCAACCAACTTGACATTATCTTATCAAAAACCTTCACAGAGTCCTGCACCATTTCACACAGATTTGTTTTATAAGTTATAAGTAGGACTTAATTCCTAAGTCATATTAATGCTAGAAACAATGTGCCCTAAGATGAATTCAACAAAAGGTAAAACAAATTAAAATGATTACAAGCATAAAAACAAATAAAATATAATAGAAGCTAAACATTTAATTAAATTAAACTAGAATTACTACATAGTAATGGGGCGTAAGCAGAGCAGTGCATTTTAGCTTTTAATTTTGTACTCCGGGAGCAAAACATGTGGATGTTGACAGCCCTCCCTTATCTACCTAACTTCCACCTGAAAAGTGCAAATAAAGAAAATATTTATGACTAAGATTTAATTTCTATCATATAATTGATTAAAAATGAGTGATTAATGAGGTTTCAGCAAGTGATGCAAATATAAAATTTTGTTGGCAGAAAAAACGTAAGAAAATCAACCGAAACAAATAAAGAGGGGAACATAACAAATTGCACTTATGCTATAATATTAATGATTTTAGAGCAATGGAATTTCTCATATATATATGAATAAGAAAATAAATAACTGCATAAAACAGAAAGTTCACTTCACACGGGAATGAGGATTAATATTAACGGATCCTAGTTATGAGTTTCATACTCAACTAAATTATCTTAATTATCTAAAGACAAACATAAAATGGAATAAGATGCAGGATCAATGCAGCTAATGAAAGCAAGCATTAACCAATTTGTCATTTCCACTTGCTTAAATTGAGAACCAGGACTTCAACTAAAAAGGGAACTGAGCAATTCCACTACATGATCAAGATTATTACCTTGCAGATTGATTATTCAGGCTCGGGAATGAACTCGAGCAAAGTTCCTCCTTGACACGGCAGGGTAAAGTAGGTGGAGTCAGTGTCAAGGGGTGGAAACTTATACTAGCTAGGAGGAAATGAAGATCTGGGAGGTGTAGATTCTAGCTCATTGTGAAGGTCATTAATTCTCTGCAGAAGCTCCTTCAAGTACTCAATCACATCCCCAAGTATAGAAGCTCTCCCATCTATTCGAAATGCAAAATCATTAAAACCAGTCGTAATCATATTGTCTAAGTAAAAACAAAAAAAATTGGCGATGCAAAGCAACCAAAATAGTGGCTTGTGCTTAGCAACAACTCATATTTCCATGTGTAAAATACTACCTATCAAATTAGTAATAGACGCAGACAAACTTTGAAAGTATGTGGTTCGCACTTTACAGAGACGATATACAAAAAATATGACTGCCTTTGTCATATTCAAGTCGAATAGTAACCGAGTCAAGATACAACTTTGAATAACTCACTTGAGTAATTTAGTTCTTAACTACACTCGGTATTCCTTGATATCTATTTCTCCTTCCTGTATAGGCTTGACTAAGCAATCTTTGGTAAAATGATGAAGGTATATGCTTGTAAATAGCTATGCTAATAAACCATTTGGTACAAGATCAAATACACCAGTTTTAAAACCTGAACACTGTTTTGAGCATCAAACTTAAATATGGAATACAAACTACATACCATTCAGAAAAACAATAGTGATACTAATTAAAAATTAATGACTATAAAAGTAAGAATCCTAGAGAAATTCACCTTGTTGATCTTGGGCACAACAGATCTTAGCATGTAAAGTTTATCACTAAACTTCTTCCTACGGCATCTTTCAGCCATCATATTCTTAGCAGGAGCCCCCTTTTTATTCCCCTTCTGATCTCCACCACCAGTGATAGTACTATTCTCTTTCGAATTATTTCCACTGCCATTCTTACAATTCTCGTCCACTTTATTATTAACATTCCCCATTCCTTTATTAGAATCATAATTAAAATTTGGCTGTCACTCCATTTTTCGCGAGACAGACCCGAGTAATTGAGATATATAGAGAATTAAAAAGAAAAAACAAATATGAACTTGGAAACGAGAAACTAACCCTTACTAGATGAAGTGAATTAAAACACGAACTGAGAAAAGATCACCAATTGAACAAGCTCATATGGTGCTAGTTCGTAGACTAGTATCAGACTATAGCCATCTACACTTGTGCATGGCTTTAACGCCTTATGTTTACGCCTTTCTTCCCTGGTTAAAACTTAGAAATAGTTTACGTCATCATTAATGAGGGAAACCATTTTTGAATATAATGTCATTATGCAATCCAGAAAAGGACCCTTTGAACAATTTACTAAACAAAATATCAAATAACCCAAGAGAGGCAATAGAGTAGAAACCCTAATAATCAAAAATTGAAAAAACAAAAAAGTCAAAATATTTGTACTAAAATACCCAATAATTGAAAAACAAAATTTTCAAAGAACAAGGAACCGAGTATGAGCTAACCTGCAATATCATTTTTCCTTGACGAAGAACAACACTAATTTTAAAGCGTTGCCATGAACCCTAGTGAAGGAACAATATAGCAGAGTGGCAGAGTTTTAAGCGCTCGACGGTTTCGGCTTTTCCTTTTTTATTCTTCTGTGCAAGTGGGGTTGGTTTCGCCATTTTCGCTAAAATGACTAGATTGCTTTTCCCACGGTTTACCCAATTTTAGAAAAAGTATAAACCACCGTTTTGACAAAGTAGTGGGATATTCCATCACCGAAAAAGAAATTAGCCAGATTTGTTGTATATGGGCATCTTATATCCCACTGTTTCACAAAAATAGTGGTATATATTTTTACCAAAACTAGATAAGCTAATTGTACCGTGGTATAAGTCAATTTCCCACTGTTATTGGAAATACAGTGGTGTAGGGGTGGGCAATGGGCCGGGTCGGGCTAGCCCGTCCCTAAACATTTAAAGTCTTTCAGTTATTAGGATCGGGTCAGCCCGATCCTAAAGTCCCCATAGAACCGGGTCAGGCCGGGTCATAAGTCTAAATTTCAAGTCTTGACCCTATCCTAAGCCCTCTTTAACAATTTAGGGTCGGGTCGGGCCGGGCCTATATATTTTCTTTTTTTTACTGCATCAGTTTTAAAACTCATTTATATTACAAAAAAAATTCAAAGATTTGCAAACTCAAAGTCCCACCACTTTGAAATTTGAATAACAACCAATCTAGTAATAATTCTTGATAAGTCTAACAATTTAAAATGCATATCCACAATCTAATAAACTGAAGTACATAGAGACTCATATTTATATTTCAAAATTACAGTTAAAATGCACAAGACACATTTTGGAATGAGCTTTCACTGACATAAATCCGCCATTTCTTGTACTCAAATCTCACCAAAATTACATTTAACATTGAAGAACACAAAGACAAATAAAAGTATGGAATGAGTTTTTACTGACGTCAACCTATTTTTCATTAGGTTAGTGCCCAGTGCTCATTATTGTTCTTGGCGACTAGGTTAGACGAGGAGTTATGAGGTGTACGTGAGTTGTGAGATAGCAACAATTAGGTTTACAAGTTTTTATGATATAAGACAAGTTATTAGAAGTACCCATACAGTAAAGTGATAAATTACAAAGGACAGTGTTATTTTAATTGAAAATATGTAACAAGGAGTTGGATAGTTTTAGTTGTGTATTTTATAGTGAAATTATAACTAGGGCTTGGTTAGGGTCGGGCCTATGTTTTAGAACCTTAGCCCTGACCCTGCCTTATAAGGCATTAGGGCCGGGTCGGCCCTGCCCTAAACTCTGTGAGGGCTTTATAGGGCTTAGGGTCGGGTCGGTCAGGGCCGGGTTAGGGTCGTTAGGGCCAAATTCCCACCCCTACAGTGGTGTATACAATTTGGCATACCGTGGTTAATGTGCTTTTATGTAGTAGTGATGCTAGTTATTACTTCTCAACTTCAATATGTGTTATTAAATGCTACACTTTTGTTTTACTTGATATTGGATAAATTTATCAAAGTTAACTTTTGTTTCACACTTGTTATTGGATAATATTATTTTGTACATAAGTTATGGGTGTATATTAAAGTCAACCTGATAGTCTTAATTGTGTTCTTGTTTATGGCTTCAGTTGATGATGTATCATACATTATAGGTTGGCAGTTATCTCAGTTTAGAATGGCACGTCCAGCCCAATTTTGTGAATGATAAATACATCTTTTCTTATTGAGTTTCCATACATATTTCTCTCTCATTTATCTCTTTATAAACAACAACACTGATATAAGGATACTCCTAATATAATCACAAACAAAACATGCGAACATTAACAATTACTGTGCTGACACTCAAGCACACTGAATCGGCCTCTTCACAAATCACAAAATACCATTACATCGATTCATTCCCAAACTTATACAATGAAACGTACTTCCAAAACTCCATAAGGTGATCTGTGTAGTGGAAGTGGGATTTCCAAGAAACCCAAGTTGCTGACGGTATATGTAAGTGTAGTTGATAGTGGCATCCAAACAGTCTTCATTGCTAAAATCTGGCGGAACTGCGGCTGAAAAGGCAATCCAAGCTCACCATAATGACTGCACAGTTGTCTTCTTCTGCTTTTGAATCATATTCAAGTAGTCAGTTTTTTCATCGATCTACAAAGGGACGTGTTCATCAAGTACATCACACAAAAACTCAATTTCATGCGTTTGGACAAACCTTCCACAAGACACATGAATCCTTCTAAAAAATAGACACATCAAACACTCTCAATTTCACCTCACCCGTTACATACTTCTTCACTCCATGCAACAAAAATAAAATCAACATGGAAATAGTGAACACAATTATAGAAATCTTAAAAAACTTTATACACCACTACGTAAAAACAAACCCAAGACGACCTAGAAACAAACCAACACTAACAACAACAAACCAAAGTTCAAAACATATCAATAAACAATGAGAACTGTAGAAGGAGAGGATAATCAAGAAGATGAATCTTAGAAAAATCCATTATCAAGATTTGTGTTCTTGTCCTCCATGAAAAACCTTACCAAAATCACGAAAGAGAGGATAATCAAGAACATTATAACACCCCCATTTTTATTCTCCTTTTTAATTAAATATATATAAAGTTAAATAATAATAATAATAATAATAGATAAAAAAAAATAAAAAGGATAAAGATTAGAAAGATATAGGGTAAAGAGGATAAACCCCATTCCCTATTTTTAAGGAATTTTTGAAAAAAAAAGTGTTTACATAGGAGTTTACACAGAGAGTTTTAAACAGTGGAGAGAGAGAGAGAGAGAGTTTTACAAAAATAAGAAAAGGGAGGTTTCTTGCTGGGGATTTGCTGGCAATAGGAGCGTATTACGAGTGAGTAGTCTAAACCTTATTTTCATATAATTGATTTACTAATATGGTTTAGATTAGTTGCGTATTTAATTCTCTATAATTATATAGAACTTTGAGATCGAAATTATTTGTTTAATCAGAGACTTTCGGTATATTGAGTTACTGGCACCAAAAGTTTAGCTTTGATATATAGGTGTTGTTGTGTTCAGGAGTACTTGTATACGGTAGTGAGTAAACCATGTGTTTATTGATTGATTGGTAGTATTTTATAGGCGTGCAATTTTTTTGAATGATGTGAAGTCATTGGATTCATGTTATAGGGTTTTGATTTTCAGAATTTCAGAACTGTTCTTAGTAATTTAAGCATAAAAAATTCGTTTTTGATCTTTTTTATATGAATCCAACGCCTGTCTACTGTAGACACGCATATCTACAATATTTGTGTTTTGTAAAATTTCATATCTAGTCATTTTGCATACTGAAATTTAAGTTGAAGTCTGATGCAGAAATTGGGACTGAAACTGAGCAGTCTGCAGTAATAAAATCATATAAAATAAACTATTTACTCTTTTGTGTTGATTCCAAAACCATTAGAGTGTAGACTTACAGAGGTACAACCTCATACTTTGACCCAAGTTCATACTTGTGTTTAAAATTATGAAAACTGACTTCAATATATGATAACTGTTTGTGCACATATTCTGGATATGTTGCATTGTAGGAAGTGTATAGAACACTATACTTTGTAGATTTGTGCAAAACCAAAACCTAATGAAACCTTAGAGAGTCGTTTATTAGACGCAGTGAGCCTCACTTAATTTGGATGAGTGACGGAAAAGATATGACCTCGACAATTATATGCGTCAGAAATTCTATTCTTCATAAAACAATTTTCTACATAGGGTTTGATCACAAATTGCATAACGATAGGTGGAGAGTTAGAGTTTTTGTAAAACATGAAAAGGTGAGTTTTATAAGTCTTCTTTCTAACACAATTGGTCTCATCATATTCTGAGGTCTGTGGAGGTAGATATGATGTCTGGAAGTTTGACTAGCAGAAAACAGTGCGTCAGAAATCAGTTTCTGTGCACTGTGTTCTAACCTAGTTTTCGTATACTTAGAATGAGATTGAGTATTTTTGTAAAACATAAAAAAATAAGTTCTGTGTGTTAGATTTTCAACACAAAAAACCTTGATGTATTTGGACACCTTTGGAAAGAGTTGTTCCATTCGGAAGATAGTCCGTCAAAAATCTAATTTGCTGAAATTAGGATTTTTACCATTTTCAACCTAAGTTTTCTTTTAGATAGGCTGAGGTTGGGACTTCGAGTTATACATGAAAAAGTATGTCTACATACCCTAGTTTCTAAATAATTAAGTTACATGTCATTTGGATGAATATAAGAAAAACTATAGTATTAACTATGTGGCTGATAAGAACTACGAAGGCTTGATTCCAATCTTGAAAGATTTGGATACGTAGGCAGCTTTGAGAAAAAGTGCAGCCACTACACTACACTATATTATATAGAAAAAATGCATAGATGGATAACGAACTATACCCTTAATCGAACATTGGGGCCCAAACTTTTTTTTGAGCAAGTTTGGGTATCCATGTCTACCACGCTTTGCAACGTTTGGTTCTGTTTCATTTCCGTCCATTTTTTTTTACATGGCATGCTATTTTTCATTTTCTCTAAGTATTTTCCTATGTGGCTATGTAAAACTTTCCACATCGTTGCCACACGGCAGGGGGTGTTCATTCGGGTCGGGCACTCTGTCGGTTTCAGTTTCGGGTAGCCCGATTAAAACCCGGTTCTTCAAGACCCAAAAAAAAACAGATTTGAGAAAAAGGTGGCGGCTTAAATAGTTATTCAAGATCTAAACCCCAAACATTTACCAATAAAAATAGATCCAAATTCCAAACACTTAAAAGTTATTTCTTTCTTGATTCCTCCTTCCAAACTTATAGTTTGGACTTTGGAATCGGAAAATGAAAATTGAAAACCCAAATCTCTAATCGGAATCGGAAAAGTTTTGAGTTGATGATTTATTGTGAGTAGTGATAGCTTTATCTAAACTAATCAACTTTTGTTATTGCCATGTTTTTTCTTTTTTTGATAGTGTATCGCATGTTTTTTCGGAAAGTAATAAATTGAAAGCCAAAGATGGTGGGGCAGTTCAAACAATGAAGATGCCACCTTAAACCGCCGTCAGTTCTCTTTCTGCCATTAGAGAAGCTTGAAGGATCGAAATAATGTTTTTTCTTCTCGAAATATTCACTAGGTTGCTATGGCGATATCTGCCGAATAATCGATATATGTCGATTTTGGAGGATTCTATATGTCAGTATACCACAGGGCAACTTTTACATAGCCACATAGGAAAATAATTTGATTAAAAAAAAAAGGTGTTCCACATGTGAAAAAAGGGACGGAAGTGAAATAGAACCAAACGTTGCAAAACGTGGTAGACATGGATACCCAAACTTGCTCAAAAAAAAAGTTTGAACCCCAATGTTTGATTAAGGGTATAGTTCGTTACCCATCTATGCATTTTTTTTCTATTATATATTAGTTATTAGTTATTAGTTATTGTGATAACTATATGTGTACAATGTTAGTACTTAATTGTGTACGTGATTATGGTTGTTTAAAATGTATTCACGAGACATTTAATTAATGTGTTATTCCTGATTGAACCTTTTGATATCTATGATTTATATAATTGATAATGAGCTGAGTTGATTATTTATTGTGTTTGGAATCTTTAGTAATGAATTATTGTTTGAGACGATGTTTGTTTTGTAATAAAAATATTATAATAAATGAAAACTCTTAAGTATTAAAATCCAGTGTAAAAGTGTCTGGTGAAAATTTAATGTGTCGACCACATCTTTAGATCTCTCCATGCCTCTTTGATGAAAAAAAATGAAATGAAATGTTTCTGACTAATGATATCATATGAAAAGCCGCCTTAGAGAGAAACTAAGGCATTCTCCTTGCGGGTTGGCTGTATTCCTTGAATGTACGGGAATGTAGGTGGGTATTCCTTGAATGTGGCTGGAATGACCCAAGGTATTAATTGAATGTGCCATGAATGACATGTTAGTGTTATGATAGGTATTCCTTGAATGTGGCGGGAATAACCTAAGGTATTCATTGAATGTGTCATGAATGACCTGTTAGTATTATGATGGGGGGGTATTCCTTGAATGTGGCGGGAATGACCCAAGGTATTCATTGAATGTGCCATGAATGACCTGATATTTTGTTATGCCCAAAGGAGGCTTTGTGATTATGTGTATGGAAAGCCCAGAGATGGCTGTGACTCACAAGTTATGAGTTTACAAGATGAAAGTATGTTTCATAGAGGCGATATCCCGCTTGGGACATATGTCTTGTAGTGGTACTCGGTATGAGTGAGGCACATGGATATGTGTGATTTGGCAAATGTGTGTAGTGCAAATCGTGGAGTAGGAACTAAAGGTTGGGTTGTGTCTTTTAATAAATGAGTCAACGAGATAATTAATAAGCAAAGTAAAATATTGATTTTACGTGTGATGGAGTTATTGCTTATGATGTATATGATTTCTTATGAGAAATATATACGTGGTTTGTATGAGTTGATACTCACAAGGGATGAATGTACTCCTTGGGTGTGATATTTCTCCGTTCTCATAAGTAGACGAGTGGTTTTTAAGTAAAATTATATGAATTGTGTGATGTTATGGATGTGAAGTGTGACTGTGAATAATATTAGTAAATGATTGTGATTTCTATGTGACTGCGAAATGACTATAACTTGATATGTTATTACGAAAATACTAATGACTTGTGATAGTCTGAGATCTATGGTTATGCACGCAAAAACTTTATGACGTAATGATGTCATATGAATGACTACCCTTGATATAGGTATTATGATAAGTGGTATTCCCCGAATATGCGGGACGAACCAGGTTATATAAATTAGACTTAAATGTCTTAAATGAGGTTTGGTTATGAATGGAAATTTGACTGGCTGAGATAAATCATTTTATTGTGATATCTAACTCTATTTTGTAGGAGGGTAGGATCTATTAATTTTTTCTGCAGGGACGTAAATATCATACCCTAAGATGACGTGTTGGTTTAAAGGTAAGGTATACCAAACTCATATTTAATTAGGTTATCATATGTGCATTTAATCAATAGAATGTAAGTGGTATTTATGTTGTGAGTTATTTTGAAAAGTGGGAATGATGAGTACTGTTATATGAGATTCTTGGAATTTGTATATTGGGGGTGAAATCTTACTTGGGAAGAAACTACATGTCGTTTTGGAAAACGAAACTAAATTGTCTTCCAAATTGAAATGGTTGGTAATATTATATTTGAAAGATTATTATATATATTTTGTTGTTAGTTTACTCATACCAGCAAATTCAATTTGCTGACCCATGTTTGCTTTTTTTTTGCAACGTGGGTGTGTTCTTGGGAACATAGATGGTGGAGTGCAGTGGATAAGGACACGTGATTTGGAGTTGCTCTTGGAGTCTTCTGGTTTAAAATTTTCTGAAAGGTACAGTTTTGTTTTGAGACAGATGTAATAGAGTTGGTTAGTTTCTTTGTAGTTTAATAATGTGATTTAAGGATTGTTCTTTTTAGTTTTCTTTTGATTTCAGTTTTGTATATATCGTGTTTGATAACATGGTTATGGGTTTTGTTTCACCCCGAGTTTCCAGATAATTGAATATAATTGTTTTAAATATTGTCTGGAAATTTGGGGTTGACAAAGATAAAGTAAAAAAACTGGAAGTTTTGAAGATTTGTAACAACTTTTATAGTTTGGCATAAAAATCTAGGTTAACGTTGTTTCATATCCGTACAACAAAAACTACGAAACAGTTGCTGATAGTAGAACAATAAATTGTTACTCCCTCATTCCCACAATAGGTAATTCTACTGGTTTAAATGACTACCAGATTTTCATTTTTGTTGGGTTGAATCTAACGATCAACAATCGTCAATATGTATCGCGAAGAGAATCTAACGGGCAACTATCAATGTGTTTGTCAACATTACAAGTACAAGAAGAGAGAGAATGTGTTGCAGATTAGAGAGTGTATGTTCAGATTAGAGAGTATTATAAGGAAGAGTAAAAAGGTAAAAAAAATCTGTTGAATTGGTCAAAATTAAAAAACATGGCCGATTGGAGCACCGAATCAGGCAATTACCCTTAGGGTCCCCTATTGATAAGCTTTAAAAATAAATGAAGAATACAGCTACTTAGAGCATCTTTAGTAGTGATATCAACCTAGCATCAAGAATTTGGTGTTTTTTCAACTTCGGAGAACTACATGTTGATGAAAACACCAAACTAAACACCAAATCGACCAATATTTGGTTCGGGTTTGGTGTCTTTGTATCAAATCACTCATCGGTTTTGCCAAAACCGTACGGTTTTGGCAACACCGCGTGGGCTTGGGCTACTAAATGGGCTTCTATGGCGCGGTTTTGGCAAAACCGCGTGGGCTTGGGCTTCAATGGGCGCGATTTTGCCAAAACCGCGTGCGTTTTTTCTGAAAATTAGAACTGTGGTGCATAGAACTTGAAAAATCATGAGTTGTGCATAGAAGTTAAGAAATTAACATTTGTACAATTGAAGAAATTAAGAATTGTAATTCAAAATCGGAAAAATTAAAGAAATTAAAAACCTATGATTATGATTATGCAGTCCAAAATCTATGATTATGATATAATTATATAATATCCAAAATAATCCAAAACCTATCATATTACATCAAATTTATTTAGCTCTCTTCTTACGCCCCTTACCACTCGATCCCTCTCCTCTCTCTATTTGGACGTTCCGTAGCTGCTCTTCTAAGTTCCTAATCTAAGACTGATGATCTTCTCATGCGCGCGAGGAGGTTAACTACTTCCGGCTGAAGTTCCTCATATCCACGATGTTCTTTGCGTGTACACTTGCTGCGCATATCCTCATCACGCTTTCCGAGTCTCGTCATACATGCTTATTTGGGATTGCTTGATATGTCGAGAATATGCCTCCTCTCTTTCTTGGCTATAATGATACAGGCGAGTCCTCATCCCATCAAACATAAGAACACGGTTCTCATATCTTTCCCGAACCTCGGCTGAAAATCCAAGAAAATACGGTGTGAGTACATATTATATATAATGAAGAAGATAAATAAAACAATTAAACTCACCATAGTATCTTGATCAATATCGGCTCTAACTTCGGAAAACGAGCATGAGGCACCTCGGGAATGGAAATATAAGTAGGCTCCCCATCGAGTCCACACCGCAAAACATCTAAAGATTCTTGGCGGAACCGCGAGGGCGATATGCATTCGAGAGGTTGTGGGTTAAAACCGCCGGTGGGCGGATGAGGAATACATAGCTCCGCGTCTCATCCCTTCCAGGCCCACAAATTCGAAGTTGCTAGCCCGACCAACAGGAGGCAACAATGGACCCATGGAGACACGGTTCCACCATCTATAATCTTGATCGGCCAGATCTTTCAACAACAAAGAAGACGATCGTCGGCCAAGGACCACCACCGGCATGAACTTCATGAACTTGAATTCTACCCCACGACTTTGTATCACTAACATCTGGCATGGGAGCACATGGAACTCCATAACGTCCAATTATCTGCCTCCAACATCCGCCAATAAGTACCAAACCCGATCCGCGTCGCGGCAAAAACAACTCGTGGCGTGACACACACACAAGCATCTTTGTCTGCCTAGATCCTCAAAGTAGTAGACAAGCGCCAAAGTCTCCACTCAATAGATGACAATGATCTAATATCAATCGAGCCACGAGCCATACAGGATATTATTCCTAATATGCCCTCATTCACGAGTCAAGTGAGGCCCGACCAACTAGCAAATCTAGAGGCAGTATCGGCAATCATGTCTATGTTAGGACAAAGACATCGAAAGTACTCATAAAACCAAATCTCTAAAAAGTCCCGTGAATCCTGCGCAATCGAGGACTTCTACTTCGAATGTCTTTGAAACTTTATCTAATCGCCGATATCAATGTGGCATATCTTGAGCTACCCAGTCATAATCTCTCATAGTATGCAAATCATATACATAAGCATAATATCCCGGTCGTGCGCAGTAGAATGACCATTGGGAAACAAAACATACCCAATAAAAATATCAAAAAGCCCAACATCTTGACGGCACCCTCACTACCGGTAGAAACGATCAAAGCTAACTCGGCTTCGTGTATCGGGGATGCAAGAGGGTTCCATATATGCAATCTTAATATGAGATAGCTTAATACCAGAAGAATCATAAGCATCCGCACCCAAACGAGGAAAACTCACAAGCATACTATCCATATTCTCATAATTTGTTTGAAAATGTATCGGTTGGCCTATACCGATACTCAACCCAGAAATCATAGTGAAGTCTAGTGGTGTGAACCCTAACTCCGCACAATAAAAATGAAATGTATGAGTTCTACTCCACCATCTTTCTACTAAAGCTATGACCATTGCCCAATCAGCCTTCTCATAATCCGTATCAATCAAAATACCCAAAGGTGTATACAAAATACTATCTTTAATATGTACAAACTCATCCAAACTCCTAATAACCTTCCACCACTCTCTAACACTAAGTAAAGCCGATCTAACTCGGTAGTCAACAACATGCTGATATTATATAAAAAAAATAATGCGTATAAGATAAATAATTAATTAGTCCAATTCAACTAATTAATATTCAAAATATTTAATCAAACTAATTAATTGCCTGAGTATTAGCCATTTACTTTCGACCGTGTTTTGTATCACGTGTAGAAGACACAACTTCCATATCAAGTGCTTCTCCAGGTGCAAATTGCCAATCAAAGTCGTTCATCTAATACTCCAGTACATAGGGATGTCTATCAGCCGGTGCGACATCTTTGGGTTCTTCTTCCCCACTGTCTTCTCCCCCACCGTATTCTACTTCCTCATCGCTAATGTCGTCTGTGTACTGTCAATCATCACCGTCGAAAGGTTCAAAAAGATCCATATCAAATTTTAAGAGTTTAGGTAGGTTTTTGTTTTTTTTTTTAACTAAAGAGAGGATTTTATAATTGTGAGAAGAGGTGAAAGTGATTGAACTGCGCGGCTTTGGTGCTGTATATATATAGAAGTAGCATGCGGCTTTGAGAACACCGCGCGGTTTTGCCAAAATCGCGTGGGCTTGGGCCTGTCAGTTGGGCTTTAGTGGCGCGGTTTTGGCAAAACCGCGTGGGTTATATGGCGCAGTTTTGGCAAAACCGCGTAGTTGTTTGGTGTTTTTTTAGTTTGGTGTTTGGTTTGGTTCAAAATTTTGGTATTTTTTTGGTTGCTTTGCTAAAGATGCTCTTAGACTTGGTCTGTCTTCACTCGAACTTACTTCACAAATCACAATTTAACGATCAGTGAACAAAGGCCGAAAAGTCTTCACCAAACGGCCCAGCTCAAGTGCTCAACTATTGTACTACGCTACTGCTCTTGGAGTAAATGTGATGAAAATGTTATGTCTTGTTCTTTCAACGTTCCTTCAACAGTTGAAAGCAGGGTATACGAATTAGGAATCCGAAGTATGACTTGAGAGTAGAAATGTGATAGGTATGACTTGAGAGTAGAAATGTGATAGGGTGGTCGACTGAGAGTAAACAGTTTACAGTTGTTACGGAAAGAAAAATTTGAAAAATCGTATTCAAATCGGACGCTAACTTGTGATGTAGTTTGATTTAATTATTAGGTTAATTGTTTGACGAGTTGATGCTTGATTTTTGATAATTTAACAAATTTTCATGTACCTTGTTGAGTTTGTGAAATGGCACTGAACAAAAAGTAATTAAGTAGTTCTAATTTAGTATGGATGTTGACTTTTGTCCCTTGCTTACCGACAGTATAGCTAGTGCTATCAATGGGTTTCGATAACCCAATAATCGGTCCGAACCAAACCCATAAAAAACGATTTGGATTTTGATAATTTAGTTTATCTTTTACCGATCTGAAACTGAACTGAACCGATAAGATATTAGTTTGGTTTTGAGTTTGCCCTCCACCAAACCGATATAAACCCGAACTGATAAGATAGTATTTTAGTAATATTTATGATTAATTTTGTATGTGTTTATCAATTGTGTGGTTAAAATTAATAAATTTAATTGATTTTATAGTTTTCGATTCGGGTCGATTCGGATTCAATTTGCAATATATCTTATCAGTTTGGTTCGGTTTCATATTAGATATAATATTATAGGTTCCATTCGGTTTCGGGTTTTCAATTTTCTTATCGGTTCAAATTCGGATTATTCAATACCCGAGACAAACCGATCCATTGACAGCACTAAGTAAAACACCAAACATCCAACTTAAGCAGGCATGATGTCTGTGGGCCATAGGCCCCATCAACCAGTGTCCAGTCTCTGGATAGGATCCTAAATCGCCAGATTTTGCTATGGCCATACGCGCATATGGACCTCCCTTTTAAAAAGAGAACTTCCCTTTTCCCACTAGCTTGGAGATGATGTGTTATGAATTGCCGATGTTTTGGGTGCAAGCCTATTACTTCCAACTGTTGATCAACAATGAAGATTCAACCAAACAATTCTTCTAAACATCAACAATCAGTGGAACTCATCAAATTAAATTTTAGATTTTTTTTTTTTTGAATAAGGTAGAGGGTTTGGCAGACCCTAACCTGCATTCATAACTGTTTAAAGTCTTACATATATCTTACCCCTCTTATCCTCCTCAATAATCTCACAAAGTTGAGAACCAAGAGGTGGAATGAAAATACATAATTCATTTACTTCAATTGCAAGACCTGCTAGGTGATCTGCTACCATATTGGTTTCTCTATAAACATGTTCAAAAGTGACAATGTCAAATTCCAAAGCAAGCTTTTGAATTTCCAGAACCAAGTTCTGACAATACCATGGGGCATTCTCATTGTTGTTAATAGCCTTTATAGCTCTTACAGAATCAGAAGCTACATTAAGTTTCTTAACCCGAATGTTTATACATTCTTTTAATCCTTGTTCAATAGACTTCAGCTCCTTATACATAACTGATCTCAATCCTTTTGACCCGGTATAGGCCAGAAGAACTTCGCCATTCTCATCTCTTGCAATACCACCATAGCTATGTACTGTTAAGATCAAAAGTTATTTTACTTGCTCTTGGTAGTATATGAATTTGTAAACAACCTGCAAGTGTTAAGTGTGGAAAACTGCAGCTACAAAATTTGTAAAATAATGGAAAGACAGCTGTCCTGCTTCTAACTGGTAACAACTCTGCAAATCGTGCTGACGTAAAGTATAAAAGTTGTTCTCTATGAAGATCCAAGATGCATACACAATCACTGAAGCTTATCTTGTATCGGTGGCATCTAGAGTGAACCAGAGTAACACGAGTTCACTATTATTTTAGGAAGTGTGGTGCAAATAACCCAAGAACGCAAATTGCAAAAGTTTATACAATTGGGCATAAGCGGCAAGGTTATCTAGCTTCCTGATTCTTTCACCAGATTTAGCACAATTCAATTTTAAAGTACTCATTGCAAAAAAACACATACAAGGAAACTAAAATTTCATATTACCACTTGAATAGACACAGCTTGGTTCTACTTGTAGATCAATAACAAGCAAGCAAATATACCATCATATATGTCTACGCAAACAAAGTTCCTAATCTAATCAAAACTAAACCAAGCTCAGAGACGATATTTGCTGCCCAAGGCATGGAATTCACTGAGGATTAGGTGGGCGGCTGTTAGCAGCGGAGACCCTGGAACCCCATTCAAGCAGCTCTTTGCTTGTATCATCCCTGTGGCAGATAATCTCAATGAAGCACAGACAATCCTTCTTTGCTCCTGTTGCTGTCTCAATTGCTTCCACAAGCTCTTCCTCATATCGGACCTATACAAACAAAGATGATAAACAATTAAGTATAATAGACCGCATCATTCATTTGGTTTCAACTAACCATGTCGTATAACTTGAAATCCTACCTTAGTAGTCCAGCATTTCCCTTCACCATTGTGGAAGGCGTCCACAACCCCAGTGTAGTTCCAGTTCTTAATCACATTGTAAGGCCCATCATGGATCTCAACCTCGATAGTATATCCACCATTATTTATCAGGAAGATGATACTATTCTGCCCACCTCGTATCATTGTTGAAACATCTTGCGCTGTCACCTGTCCACACAGCATGCTTACAACTTCAAGTTTCCAACTAAGAAATCAGAATTACTTAAGAACTATTAAAGAAGGATCTTGGACCCATGCTGATGGTTACCTGGAAGCTTCCATCCCCGATACAAGCAATCACCCGTTTATCTTTCGCTGCCTGTGCGTAACCAAGTGTTGCTCCGACTGACCATCCAATTGATCCATATTGCATCTGAAACTCATATCTAGAAAACAGTTCCACATTAAAGTTAGGAGATAATCTTCCAAGATAAGAAAGTTTAAGTTAAGTTCAGGCAGAATAAGTGACAGGAGAGTTCAATGGACTCAAAATAAATGGAAGGAAAGCATGCACTCCGTTGCATTTTCAGAAATAACAATGGCAATGATTAGAAGAAGTAGAATCAAATTAATAATTCGCAGAGACCACAAAACTTTGTTTGCTTACCCACATCCTTGTGGCAACTTTAGCTTTTGGCAGTTAAACCATGAATCCCCTGTCTCAGCAATCACAGCAGTATCACCCGAGAGCATTTCTTGAATGTGCTTGAAAAGGATATTAACCCTCAAAGGCTCCTGAGGTTCACATTTAAGAGGAAGACCTTCTGGAACATAGATGCGGTGATAATTCTCATACGCGGTTGTATTGCACTTAAGCCTCTTTGCAAGTGCACAAAGGAAATCTTTCATCAGAATGCACCCAAATGTGGGACCATTAGCAATAATCACACGATCGGGCTGAACAATGATTGCCTTCTCCTTCTTGAGAAGAAGCGAGTATCCGACCGAACTGTAATCATTAAAAATGGGTCCAGCAAAAAGGTAAGCATCTGCTGACTCCACAATTTCAGCACAAAATGCAGTGCTTACAGCACCCCAGTATGTTCCTATGAACCTTGGCTGGTGCTCAGGCACAAACCCTTTAGCTGATGGCATCACTGCTACCGCATAACCAGAAGCATCAGCTAATTCCACAAAAGCATCAGAAGCCTTTGCCACCCGAAGTTTTGGCCCACCAACCAATACCGGCTTCACAGCATTGTCCAAGAATTCTGCTGCAGCTTCCACGGCCGCTTCTAGACCCATCTGATTGCTCACCCTGCAAACAACAATACCCAAAATCAATCTTTTTGAATCATGAATCCTAACATACAACTCAATATAATAAAAACTGCTTTAAATCAACAAAGATCAATCCAGACCAATTTACCTGGGAGATAAGACGAAAGGAACAGGTTCCCTAATGAAAGTGGGATGTGGAATTGCAGGCAAATTGCAGCTAATGCTAATATAAACAGGCTTGCATTCTTTCAAAGCAGTAGAGATAGCAGTGTCAATCTGCTCATGCGCATCTTCCAAATTATTCACCACAGCCTAAAATTCAAAAACAAAAACAATAATCAACAAAATCACTTAATACCACAACATCATAGTTCTTTCATTAATTTAACATATTGCACCACAAAACACAAAATTAATATAATCCATAATCATGAAAACCACTAAAGACCCAGATCATAATTCTTGATCAAAATAAACAAATAACATAAAATTTAGACAGATTTAAAAGATGGGCATTTCGTAAAAATTACCTGATAACAAGTAACAGTCTGAAAGCATCGAAGTTCTTGAGAGAAATCAGGGACACCAATAGTATGATGAAGAATTCTATTGGTACCATAATCATTAGAATTAGGCCCACCAACAATGCAAATAACAGGAAGATTCTCACTATAAGCACCAGCAATAGCATTAAGAACACTTAAACCACCAACAGTGAAAGTAACAACACAAGCACCCACACCACGTGAACGCGCATAACCATCAGCAGCATAGCCAGCATTAAGTTCATTACAACAACCAATGTTATTCAAACCAGGTTCAGCAATTAAATGATCGAGAAGTGTGAGATTAAAATCACCGGGAACAGAGAAAACATCAGTTACACCAATTTGAACTAGTCTACGTGCCAAGTGTCGACCAAGTGTTGACTCGGGTGAACCAAGAAGAGCTGGACAGACTGCGCTCTGGAGTGTTGAAACCGTTCCATTTGTAGAGATAGTACCTAGTTGAGTTTCCATGATCAAGAATCAAGAAAATAGTGAAAGGTTTTAAGGTTTTTGTTTTGAAATGAATGAATGAATGAAAGGGTTTAAGGGTGAGGGAGTATTTATAGGATCTTTGAGACTTGGGAGTAAAGATAGGAAATGATGAATTAGAAAGATTCTAGTCGGTTTTGAACATACGAGCGACAACCTAGGGGCGGTTTTATTCTTTTGGAAGGTTTGTGTTTGTGAGATTGTCCTCTTTTTAATTCCTTTTATTTTTGTGAGCGGAGCCGAGGAGGTGGTGGAAACTTTTTGACCATGTGACGAACTGTGTTTTTATGATGGACCTGTCGACTACGTGTTGTCTTCTTATGGAAGACTGCTTTTATTATTATGGTATCCAATTTGTATAATGTAAAATTTGTATACCAAAATTGGCTGGCCCCCTAGCCAATGGCATATACGTACGAAAAGTTTGAAACCATGGGAGATCTAATGATTTAGTCATTCAGACCTAATATTATTCCATCGGTCTGCCTCTTTTGAACCATGTGCTATACTTAATACTAGGAACACTGGAACATAACAGTTTTCCTATTCAATTTTGCTTCTATTTAGAGATTGGAGACACCAATTTTATTGAGTCGACACTGAAGGTTCGGAGAATTTGGAAGCAGTGGTCCTAGAACATCATAATATACACTTTTAATACCTAGTAAGCTAAAAATGACACTATCAACAACTTTTCAGAATAGGGTGTACAATGTAGGGCTTCCAAACCTCGAAAATCTCAGGGGGTGTTTGGCAACTAGTAAAAACTCATAAGCTACCAAGTTAAAAAGTTATTATTTGATTTTTCACTTAATATAAAATAAAAGTACGTTTGTCAAAAATACAATTTCTAAAACCAAAAAGATGAAATTGAAAAACCAAAAAATTAAAAATTTGTTTAGTGCAAACAAAATTTCAAAATGCTTCCAAATCAATATTTTTTTTATATGATTATCGTTTGTCTTTACCCAATTTATAGATAATATAATATCTCAAAACTAACATATTAAGTAAAGGAGTACAGTGGAGACGAGCTAGTAGTTTTAGCGCCAAGTTCAGTGTTGGTCCCAGGTTTGAAACTTAGCTATGTTCAATTTAAGATTTTTATATCAGATTTAATCATGTGGGAATTTAGGGGGGAAAAAAATAAAAGAAACTTGTTAGAGGGGGGAGTCGAACATGTGACCTAGGTGAGGTGGAATGGCTGGTTGATCCACGGGTAGACAATAACACTTGTGTTTAGACCCAATTTCACAATAAAAAGTCATAAAACCCAAAGAAAAAAACCTAAAAAAAATTAAAAATGCTATATAGAAAGCAATTATTGGTATTATCAAAAAGCTATATCTTTGTCTTTTTAACTATATGGTTTCTTGATTTTGGGGCATTACCAAATGAATTTTTGCCTTTTTTGCTTTTAGACGTGTTGCCAAATGCCCTCTTAATATACAAATATACCATCTCAATATATGAATACACGAAGCAAAATTTAAAATTTTTAACACCATCCTAAATTCCTGATAATCCAACAGTCAACACAGAATTGACATTCCACGCATCATACCTAACGATAGTTTTAGTAGGTCTCCTTGACAATCTAGTGAAAATGACTAGAATCAACTAGAATAATCAAATAGCAAACATGTTAATCATGTTTTTGACATTGGTTTTTATTCAAAGTAATCAAATACCACAATTTTATACAGAATGTTTAATTGACAACTATAAAAGTATGAAACCAATGTCTTCATGGTTTATGGGTTTGGACGTTGGTTTTTATTCAAACTTTTAGCTATGATTTTATGATTATTATAAAGGTGATTTTTAGTTTTAGGTCCTACCAGTAATAAAGGTATTTGTGTGGAATCCAAAGTTTTTTATTTATTAACTTTAGATTCTCCCTACCGTAGTTGACCACATTGACTGTCATTGACCAAATTTGACGTATGTTGTAGTGTGTTTGGTGTCGTATATTTTCAAAATGCCCTAATTACCCCCTCATATGGTTTGCAAGTGCCACACAAAAAACAAAATAAAATTGCATAGATAAAACAAAAACAAAAACTTAAACTGTCACGGGGCTTAAATTGGAATGTCAAAATTGTGTTCATCTCATGCTCGAGTCATCTTCTTCCTCTCACTATTTCTTCCTCATGTTCATCAGTCCACACCACCACTCTTATCCAAATTCACAGAATCCACTCAAGTGTTAAATCCACCACAACGAAAATGTATATTAAGATCTTATAGCAATTTCCAGCCGCCACCACCACCATTTAATTGAAAATAAACAACCAGAACTATGATGATAAAGTCCATAACCCAAACCAAATTCCGCTGCTCAATCTAAATTGGTCTCCTACACCAAAAAGTTTACCAGGCCCCGGCAACGTACCGATTCATCTAAACATCCTTGGGGTCTATTGTGATGTTTAATCAATGCTGGTCTTGCTATACCATCGCAGCATTGGAACTCTGTGGCTAGCTAGAAAAGAAAAGTATGGTACTGATCATGAACAAGAAACTTGTTGTCGTTGTTTAATGATGGGCTTATTATACTTGCTGTAAACCATGATCCTTGGAATCTTTCTTCAATGCTTGAAACTTCAACTTCTTGACCCTTGCTGAACTCTGCTTCTGCATTCATCGTCATATGCTTTAATGATGAGCCATGTTGTTTACCTTGATATCTATAGCTTTTACTTGTATCTGTTTCTTTTGCTTATTTTGGTTGAAATTACTTGAGTAAAAATGTTCAATTACATGGATTCAGGGATTCTGAGATTGAGAAAAGAGACAAATATTAAATATACCATTTCAGAAACTGGTTTTTTCATTGAAAACTGCTTTCCAGTTTGAGGAGGTTGCTCAAATTTTGCAAATGGGACTATGGGAGAGAAGAAGATGAAAGTGGAGAAGGAAGAGGCTGAAAAAAAGTGTTGTAAATTGTCAAATGAGATTGAGGAGAAGAAGAACGAGCTTGTTGCTGTTAAGGAAATGCTTCAGGATATTGAATTTAGAAAGAGTAGTCTTCTCCATGACTACACCTTCACCATCCCTATCTTTCTCTTTCCTCATTATTTGTTTTTTTAACTTTTTGGACACCAGCCGTTGGATTAGGGAGCTAGGATTACAACACGTGTGGTAAATTGAAATCAAGATTTTGAGGTTTTTTGGGTGGGCACCTAAGCCATGTGTGAGAGTAGTTAAGGTATTTTGAAAGTGAACTACACCAGACACACCGCAATATACGGTCAAATTTGGTTACCTGATCAACTAACTGTAGGGAGGACTTAAAACTAATAAGCAAAAAACTTTAGATCTAAAGCAAATACTCCTGTTATTAGGAGAGGACCTAAAGCTAAATCACTCTTATTATAAATTTATAATAGGATTTTTTAGTATTATCCCTTTATAATAAGCACAATGCACAAATACAAAGAGAGAGAATTTTTATATCCTTCTTCCCAAGTTCCAACCAAGGGGTAAAGTTCCAACCAAGGGGTTGGAAGTAGAGAAACCTCTGTGCACAAATGCAAATAGAAGCAAACCACTAACAAGTGATCCCATTTGTTTCAACTTTCAATACCACCAGCATCCCTGTCTCAAATTTTTTAACAATCATGTGGGCCACATATCCTTTAAGTAACTCAGGAAAAAGATACGTGTTAGAGCATTTGCAATGAAGGGGTTTCAAGGGGTTTGTGACTATAGTCCCCAGTTTTGGAGAAAAACTTCTATACAATGCGAGAGGTGATTATTCGGTGAATATTTTGCCCGTTGATTTCAAGGTGAAACTCATTCTTGAGATAATGGTGACTTGTTAACCCGGACGGGATGTTGGATTACGTATGGATTACAAAACTCACCAGAGACGGAATCATCACACTCAATTTCTAAATAATTAAAAAAAATGAATATTTGAAATATAAATATCTCAAACATCACTTTCGGTTCAATTGTCTAAACCAGGGCTATGGCCATGGGATGGATACAACACATGTCAAAACCTAAAACCCACATCATAAAGAATCTTAACAACAAAAAAATCTCCAAAATTCTCTATTTCACTTTATAAAAGGCTATCTTCCGTCCCCGATAAAACATCAAATAAACTCTCTTCAATAACATTCTTAAACATCGTTATTTCATGTCATATGAAAAGGAAACTACGTTATTACATACTTCTAAAAAGAACAGACCTAATAAAAGAACTAACGGACTGCTGCACGAGATCAAATCCAAATCAACCGCCCCAGGTTCCATCGCCTTCCACCTATGTTCCTAGAACACACGTTAATGCTAAAAACAAAGCAAACATGGGTCAACAAAATGAAATTTGCTGGTATGAGTAGACTAACCACATAAAACCATTATCATACTTTAATTATCCAAACAATCACTTTATATTTCCCATAACTCAATCTTTTTCAGCTTGGAAGACAGGTAGTTCCGTCATTTCAACCGGCATAGTTTCTTCCCAAGCAAAACTTTCATTATATTAATTCATTCTAATAACTCGTTTTAATATCTAAATCATTGAATTAAGACTTACCGATATCTACTGCTGTATAAAGGTAGGACCGCATCTCTGCACAAAATGTTATTAAGTCCTACCCTCCTGCAAAAGAAAGTTAGAACTTCTATATAACATATGTAGATATTATATTAGGTATTCAAAAAGTAAATGAAACACTCGCGATAATCAAAGAATCTAACTAACCCTTGGCGAATACCTTAGTTCCTCTCAGGGTAGTCGAAAAGAATCGGTCATTCATGGCACATTCAATGAATACCCATAGATAGCGTTAGCGGGCCATTTATGGCACATTCAATAAATGCCCACCTAACATATGGCGACATCAAGTTATAAAACTCAATTCCAAAACTTTAGGTGGAGAGTTCTAAAAAGTTCATGATAAATTGTTTACGCGTTATTGAATTTTATTGTATATATCATTTCGGAGAACAAAGGGAGTATCTTGATTCATGTATTTTTTTGGTTTCTGGCGTTATTAATTATATGGATGTCTAAAGTGTCATAATCGCGTTGCATATCATAAAATCTTTTGCAAAATCACATAGTATTTAACACACATATATATAAAAAGGTCTTAGCTTAAAACCAAGCATGCTAATAGCCCCGGACCTATCCTAATAACCCAAATCATACTCGAGTTAAAAGTCAAATTGGGTCAATCGGTCAAAGTCAACCACGGTCAAAAGTCAACTCTGGTCAAAGTCAAAGTCAAAGTCGACTGCCAATGGTCAACAACAGTCAACCAAACCCAAACTCCTCTAACCCAAAAAAGCCCCAAAGTCAAAGGCCCAAAGTCTAATACCTGAAAAAAAATCCAAATTTGAAAATCTAAAACTAAAACCCATAAGCCCTTTTCGATTGGGCCCAAGCCCAAATCGAGATTTACCCATCCATCTTCCTTCCTCACCAAAACCTCCACCAGCTCTAGCCACCACCGGCCATCACTCAAGATGAGTTGGTTCTATCCAACCCACACTAGAAATGGTTCGGCCCAAGCCCAGCAGACGAGGAAAACGCTGTTCATCTTCTTCCCCTCACGGCGCCTCCACCACCACAGCCACCACCAGCCACCTATAACCAAAATGAACCCAGCAGTTTTCATCCCCACGAAAAACCCCACCTACCTATACCAACAAATCATAATTTTCTTATACTGTAAAAATTCGAATCGACGCCATTAATGGTTTCTCTGGAGCTTCAACAGCCCACCCAATCTAGTATTTAACCCTTCCACTACAACCAACACACTAGACCAAGAATTACAACTTAACAACACAAGAGTTCAAGCAACAATCCAAGCGGCGACGCCGCGCCCTTGTGTCGGATGCAAAGCTTCGACGACCCGAACACCACTCCACCAATGTCAATCTCGACAAAGACCAATCCACTCTACAACCAACTTCAAATACTATACCCCCAACATCCATCAACAAATTCCAAGCCCCGCGATAAAATAAAAAGAGTGCAAATAGAAAACGGAGAAACAATGGCGATTTCTATAGGTTTGGCTTTAATCGCCCTCAACCGGCCATAAAGTTTGACGACTAATTCCGAGTTGAGTTTCAAAACCACAAACAAACAGAGTCAAAACGAAACACAAGCGAAATCTTCTTTGTGGGGCTTGCATATTAATTAACGACTTGTTTCAAGCCGGCGAGTTTAAGGCCGCGATATCCGCGATTCAGCCAGTTAAAATATCAAATTTGAGTTTTAAGTTTTAACAACCCGACCGATTTCAACCCAAAAAGAAATCGGCAGTAACAAGGATTTTATAAAATAAAAATCCATAAAAAATCTACTCACCTGTAGCGCTCTCCGATTATCAGCCAGCTACAAGAAAAACCTTCCTTTTCTTCTTTCAGAAAATCCCGTTTTTGGTATAAAACTCTCATTTGTTTTTCCCAAAAACTTCTACGTGAGAAAACTTCCCGAAAAACAAGGACAACCCTTATCTATTACTTACGGGACTTTTATCCTTAACTGATAGTTATCATCTATCCATTTTATCTATTTTCATTATTATTATTATTTTTTATTATTATTATTATTATTATTATTATTATTATTATTTATACTAGGAAAACAAAAGAAAAAGCCGGGGTGTTATAGAATCCAACATCTGGTCTCGCTATATATCTTTTTTTCCAGACGGAATCAAACATCCCGTCCGGAGTCCTAACGGCTAGTTCACCAATGGTCAGAAAGTCAGAATGGTAAAAAACGGTCAAAATAAAAAACTTTGGTATATATACAACATTTGTTTCATTTCAACTCACACTTCCAACAATCATATATCATATTTCTTCTTTCTTAAAATCAGTTCTTCAAAAAAACAAAATATCAAATGACATCAACTCAAGCATCTCAAGCAAGTGGTAGTACTCAAGAAAAAGCAAAAACTCACTTTAGCATGTCCGAAGATCAAGCTCTATGTCTTGCTTAGATAAAAATTAGTGAAGACTCCATTGTTGGTGCTTTCCAAAATGCAAAAGGGTTTTGGAATTGTGTAACAAACGAGTTCAATCAAGCACGTGGGTCAGATAGGTCTTCCGATTCATCTAGCGGTAGATGGAAATATATTTCAAAAATGATGAACAAGTTCGTGGCAATTGTGAATGCGGTGGAGGTTCGACATGCAAGTGGTACAACAATACAACGTCGGGTAATTACAACGTTGTTAATTTGGAATTTATTGATTATCTTAGTCTTTGTCTAATTATTTTCGTCTTAGTCTAATTATCTTAGTGTATTTATTATTTCCATTTTAGTTTTAGTCTAATTATTATCTTAGTCTAATTATCTTAGTGTATTTATTATTTCCATTTTAGTTTTAGTCTAATTATTATCTTAGTCTAATTATTAATTTAGTTTAATTATCTTAGTATTAGTGATTATTTTAGTCTAATTTTTTCTATTTTATTTTTTAGTTGTCCGAAGCAAGGATGACGTACCAACTACAAGAAAAAACGTCTTTTTCACTTGATCATTGTTACGTTATACTCAAGGATAATCCAAAGTGGAGTAACGTTTTTAAGGCAAGGTCAAGCCGCCCCACAAAGGGAAAAGGTCGCAAAAATTATGGAGAAGATTCAACTTCTAATTCACTAAGTGTTGGTGGAGTTGAATTGGAGGGTTTTCAAGAAATAGAACGTCCTCAAGAAATGGAGCGTCCTCTTGGATCGAAGAAAGCCAAGTCCAAGATGAACCAAGAAAAATCAGTTGGTATGTTGGAGGGTTACTTTACACGTTTAGAGGATACATTTTCACAGGATGCAAATGAAACACAAAAATGCTTAGAACTTAGGGAAAAGGAACTTGCATATGGTCAAAGAACTGTGATGGCAAGAGAAGAAAAATCGGATTCAAATGGAAAAAATCAAGTTCAATTGGAAAAAATTGGCTTCTAAATATGCAATCTGAAGCTAAGATTTTAGCGACCGATACAAGTGTCTTCCATCCCGATACCGTTTTTAATCGAGCAACAACAAGCTGAAATCGTCTTTGAATGGGCAAGGGCTAGAGGTGGTTCTAGCTCTAACTAAGCTTATGTAATATCTAGTATTTTATTTTAATTAAAGCACTATGTATTTTAATTAATGCACTATGTATTTTAATTTCAATTTTCTTTTTAATTAATGCACTATGTATTTTAATTTCATTGTATTTTTAATTAATGAACTATGTATTTTATCTCAATTTTTTTTTTAATTAATGCACTATGTATGTTCTTTCCAATATAATTATTTTCATAGAAATACAATTACCAATAAAATTAATATACATTGTAATATAGTTCATTAAAACACAACTCATTAAACACATAAGAACTTATTGGAATTACATATGAAATACATTAGGAAATACATAGGAAATACATAAAAATACGTTGGAACTTAATAGTTCATGTTAGGAAATACATATGAAATACTTTGGAACTTCATAGTTCACGTTAGGAAATACATAAGAAATACACTTTCATTTCCATTTTAATTTTCGCCTCCTTCTCCCTTCTCTGGATCCGACTAATTTGGATCATAAATTGGTACCAGATCTGCTGTTTCTTCAATGCCAGTCCAATTAAAAACATGCTCAACTAACTCCTTTTGAATATTAGTATACGTAACTTCATTTCTGATCTTATTTCTTGCTTTAATCATCTGATAGACAAAATGAAAACCATCATCTTCCTGAAAAGAGCGTAGGTATTGTTTCTTTCCTCTGACCTTTCCAATTCCAAACTCCACTTTCATGTTCATTCTCAACAATCATATTATGCATTATAATGCATGCCTTCATTATGTCTCCAAGAACAACAACACTATGACAGCGCGCAGAAGCCTTAACAATATGCCATCGTGCCTACAAAACTCTAAACGTCCTTTCAACATCCTTTATTGCAGCTTCTTGACGTTGAGTAAAGATCTTTTCATGCTTATTTCTTGGATAACGAATGACTTGAACAAATGTGCTCCATTTTGGATAAATACCATCAGCAAGATAATATCCCATATCGTAGTCATTACCATTCACATTAAATGCAACAAAGAGGAGCCTCACCTTGCTCTAATGATTCAAAAACATGAGAACGATGAAGCGTTAATGTCATTATCGCTAACTTGGTAAGCCCAGAAGAAGCAATGCCGATCTAACAAGTGTTTGTCGCAGCGGCTTCAAGTACCAAAGTTGGTTCCTTCTTGTACCACATGTGTTCCGACCCGTCCACTTGGACAATTCTTCCACACACAAAGTGCATACAACCAATTTATCCAAGCATTCACGGAAAAGCCCTTGCCGCATTTTTCAGCTAATATTCTAGCGATTAATGCGCCTAGTTGGTCGTCTCAAGTACTTTCTTCCTCAAACGTCGTGATTATTGCCTTTCACCAACCTTCATAGATATATTTGCTGTGGAATCTCCAATTTGTAAATACTCATCCGGTTGAATCGGAAAGAACAACCCGGTTGCTAATTGTGCAACTACTGACTAGTCCATACGTAACCCGTAAATTGCTTGCCGACCCAATCCATCCACCTTGTCTTTAAAGTAATCGTCTTTCTTTTACAGTTTTCAACATATACATAAAAATCTCTCTTGTCATCCCTGTACCTTCGTCTAAACTTATGAGGAGGCCACCTACAAGGTGTTGTGAAGTAATCACTCATTATCTTTTGTTGACTAAAATCACCACCATTTCTAAACGTGTACTTTCTACCTTTCACAAATCCAATTTGCGTGTTTGTTTGTATCCACATTTTCAATTTCAATGGTCGCTTGAGTCATTAATGCCTCAGCAATGGATAATAACTGCAATGTCCTCCTCCTCCTTAGCCTCATCATATCATTATGCTCATCTCTTACTCTTTCTATATAGTCATTTTCAGCGGAAGTACCAGAAGACGACCCGGTAAAACCAGAAGATGAACTATTACTACTAGATCCTCCCCATAACCTTTGGCTAAATGCAATTCTTTCTTCTCTAGACATTTTTTCTATTTTTAGCTTGGTTGTGGGGAAGAAGATGGCTGTTTGTTTGTTTGATCTAAAAGAAAGAAGAGTAAAATGAAATATGAAAGGTAAGGTCACATGTGATAGTTCCATTTGGTCCACTTTGCAATTGACATCACATTTTATCAGATTTTTGTTTACTCTCCAAGTGACAACACATTGTATCCAAATGTCTATCCAAATGTATCCTCAAGAATTCCAATTTATGGCCCACCATCCACAAATCCAATGTATGGAATAGTAAAAGGCACAGTGGGATGGAACCATGAACCAGACGGGATGTTACATTCTGTCTTGGTCTAAAAATACCAGATAGGATGTTACATTATTCCGTCTCGGTATCCCCATACATTATTTCCGGTCAGAACCTGTCAGAACCAAACCACCTACAAAAATTAGTGATATTCCATCAAAATTGGCTGTTTCAACCAAGACATAGGAAATGAGTGAAATGCGAGGTCTAGCCTAACCTACGAACTTTTGGAATGAGTGAAATGAGTGAAACGTGAAATTTTTGGAAACATACGAACTTATACTTTGGAAACATACGAACTTATAATTTTTGAATTTTTTTTGCCATAACCTCATTTGTTTTATTGACATATTCATATCCAAAACCTGCTAATATACTTTGAAAATAATAAATAAGACAAACAACAATCATGAACAACACCCAAGTCTAACACAGAAACTCGGTAAAAAAACTAACTTATAATTCATGATTTTTTTTGGACATAACCTCCTTTGTTTAATGACATATTCATATCCAAAACTCATAAAAAAAACAACCTGCTAAATCAAAAGTCGTTACAAACAACAATCCCAAACGCCATAAGACAAGTAATGGCGCACAGTTATTATAAACTACAAAAAAATATCTATTGAGACCTCCTCCCCCTACGAGAAGGCTCGGTCAAAGAGCTCTCCCCCCTACGTCATTGTCGCCTCTCTGGTTGAGGTTAAGCTTGAGGTGTGGCACTTGCAGCATTCTCCAACTCTTGCACACGTCTCTGAAACTGCAAAGTTCGATTCCGCTCTTCTTGTAAGTACTCAAAACTGCGACGAGAGGACTCCATGAAGGACGCACGGATGGCATAACTGATGAGAAGTCAGTTTAAGGAGCTCGACCTTACTTCATCTGTTTAACAAAACAAATGCATGTTAGGGGTTATAGTGAATAATAAATAAAAAAAACATGAATAAATTCAAATCATACTAACCTCGGCTAACTGCTTCAAACTATCTCGACAAATCTGCTACCATCTTCGCATTTCTTGGTGGAATAGGTATGCTTCATATCTTGCCCCCGAAGTAATCATGCTCCATTAAAGGTCATCCTCATCAAATATCATTGGAGTTCTTTAAACATCTGAATATCATGAAACACCACGGGCTGTGATTGTGGCAACTCCACTCCTTACGGGAAATAAATGTCGGGCCTCATGCTTCAAAAAGTAACCCGCTTCAAAATTGGTGCCCGTATAACATAACACACCTAGCAAGAGACCTCGACCAACCCTCTTCCAATACAAGTCATAGTCTCCCGTAAAAATGAAAGCTGATGTGTCTGGCCAATCATTTGGGTTTGCTCTATAGTGTGAAAGAGCAGCAGGAAGAATATCAGAGGCTGCCATATCATGGGTGGTGGGTAAGGTATAACAATCTCTTCAGATACTTGCATGACATCTGTCCCCAAGGTACCATGCAGTTATTGACCTTACAAGTATCATTCGCCGCTGAGAAAGAAACCTTGCTCTATGACACATAAATGATAGTCTACGGTACTTAGTGTTCTCTGGAACATCTGGAATATCCGCATAAGGGGTCTGAAATATGAAGGACTTCGCCCGGGGTTGCCACTTTCGGTCGGGTAGCTCCTAAAAGCTCAATCATTGACGAGTGTTATGAATATTATGGGATAGATCCCCATACCCCCTCTGCCTTTTGATAAAGCCCCATGTTTGAATCGTGGAATCAGGTCATGAGTCTTATTCTCTTCCAACCTCTTCAACACAGGGATGCATCACACAAAAATGCTCGTTACCACCAATACTAAATCAATAGATAAAATACAATATCAATATATATATAAAATGAAACAATAACTTAATAAATAAGACTTACCGGGGTATAAATCCAAACAAAGCCGCTTCAAATTGCCTTTAGCGGCTTTCGTCTCAACTTCAGGAGGTCTAGCCAGTGATAAAAGGTATGCCAAGATGGATTGACCCCACCATAATCCCACATCCTCTCTACGTCCGAGGCGGCTGACCATCCACCCGATACGTAAATAACTATCAAAGATATCCAAATAATACCGCGACCAACAAAGTAGAAGAGGAAGGCACGTACATATTCGTGGATCGACTCCTCACCAATATGATAGTCTTTCGGCTTCTCCTTGAGTCTATTCAAATATCTCGAAGTAAACCAACTCATATTTATAGCTCCTCCGCTTAAACCTGCTTTCGGCCGATAATCTCAAAAACCCATCTTCCTCATCATCTTCATCCAAATCAAAACCTTTAAAGAAACTCATCGCCGTAGTAAAAACCTCTAAACTTTCATCAAAAGGAACGGCATCTCCATAACCAATTGGGATACCCGTGAGCATTGAAATCAAGAGGGGTAATCCCAAGCTCACCCCATAGGAAATGGAATGTGTGGGTAGTTTGCCACCACCGCTCAACTATCCCAAACAATAACGCTTGATCATTTTGTCCCAAATTAAAATTTAAAAAGTTCTCAAATGGTGTGGCGGCTATAATATTGGTAATCGTGACAAAATTAGGATTCGTTTTTTATTTCATACCACGCCACCACGACACAACATTTGAAAGTGCACAACGCACTTTCCATAGGTGTACTTCCTACATTCAACCAACACGCAATACAATATAATTACAACTAATTTTTTTTTAAAACAATGCGACAAATTCAAACTAATTACACAACAACAAACTTGATATAATAAACTAACATAAAAAATAATAATTAACATAAAAAAAAAATCTAAAACTTACTTGAGACTCTGCCACTCGATTTGCTACGTGTCAGATCGATGTTGACGCTAATGGTGGGTGTTCCTCGATTTCACAACGCGGTGGAAAATTGAACCCAAGTTCAATTTCGTCATCCTCGCCCACATTTTGCGTTCACGACGACGATCCTTTTTTCCCCTTTTTTTGGATATTTTAAAACTTCCAAACCATCTACTACGCTCTTCATGTGGTGAGGTTGGTGGGGATGCATTAGGGGTGGAGAAGTCATTAGGAATGAAAGTTTGTGATAAAAGGTTGTTAATGGATGCTAGAAAATCACAATGGAGGCTGGGAAGAAAGTGAAAATGGAGCCTGTTCACGTCTGTTCATATTGACTCACTAGACGGGATGTTACATTCCGTCTTAATCAAAAACTTCCAGACGGTATCTAACATCCCGTCCGAGATATTTTATTCACCTTTGCATTGCACAACTTCACCTTGGTTTTCACCGTTTTGGTGAAAATGGGGTGAATAAGTGCTAAGGTGGTGGTGATAAGGGAGGGATTATAGTCACCTGCATTGCAAATGCTCTTAGACAGACCTGCGTGGTACTCTTGGGAAAAATTTATTGTCTGGGTTTGTCATGTGAAACTTAACAATCACAACACGAATTAAGATACCCTTCTTTCTATGAACATTAGAGCCTTCCCAATGCAAGTGGTTTTGGGGGGTTTGTGACTATAGTCACCGGTTTGGTTAAAAAAGGGGTGTGCAATGCAAAGGTGAAAAAAAGCGGTGACTATTTTCCCGCTTAAAATCAAAGTGAAATCTTCCACCGAGATAGTGGCTGACTTGTTAACTTCGGACGGGATGTTGAATTCCATTTGGTGTGTGTTTTTTTCTTTTTTAAATCAGTTTTTTTTTTCGGATGGAATGTTTCATTCGTCGTTTTTTTTTTTTTTTTTTTTTTTTTTTTTTTTTTTTTAACTTTAGACAAAATACCAGACGGAATGTTATATTCCGGCCACATTCGCCTCAATCAAAAGCCTCCGACGGAATCCAACATCCCGTCCGAGATTTTTTTTCACGTTTGCATTGCAGTTCACCTTTGCTTTTCACCGCTTTGGTGAAAAAAGAGGGAATAAGTGCCTACGTGGAGGTGATAATGGGGGGTTTATTTTGACTTGCACTGGGAATGCTCTTAAAGCCAACAAACATAGAGTTTGGGTCGTGATTTTTGGAAGATGATACTGATGCCACGAGATTCTCATACTAAAAAATAAGTTTGCATCGGAATTTTTTATCTCGCCAAAAGGGAGTGCAGTTTTTGTTTGATCTTCAATATGATGATTTATATGGCGTCGGGATCATCATCAAGGAGAACTATAAACAGAAATGTTCCCAAGCAAAATGGACTAACCTTTGATATCAAGAGACCACACCCAAAAATCAGCTCTCGCAATTTACAATAACTTTCAATGTCTTCCTGCAGTCAATTGTACCTACGATCTTCAGTTTTTCTAGCAAGGACGCGAGGTTAAAATTTTGAAACGCAGTGAGCTTTGGTACACTGGTACGATAATCTGCATCACGATTTCTATCCTTATCGTTTGTCCGACATAAGCAAGTTCTGGACACGATTTTTGGTGTCCAACGAAATAATTTCCCAGCAACATGCTAAGTGATTTCGTACTGTCCACGTTATGAACATTAAATAAGCTGGGCTGCCAATTGCCGTACAAGGATATGGATGTGGAGGGAAGGTACCAAAATAACAGTATGTGACACATATTTGGAATAATCGCTCAATGCAAACACAAATCCGTGATAGTTGTGGAGCCAACTGCTATAAGCTAACACTAGGCTGTTATTCATCTGATGCCCTAGTTAAGTTTTATCAAGTAAATCTCTGCAGAAAATTTGCTATGAGTAAAGATCTAATACGTAATCTAATTTTTCCCTTCACAAAACATAACACTGAATCGACCTCTCATTGCATTGAAACTCCTGGCACCGTGTCCTACTTCTATTCATTCTAGCTCAAAATTCACAACAAAGAGGACAGAACTACAGAGGTACATACTGTTTTTCATCAAACAAAAGCATCCTATCAACAAAAGGTTTGTATGAAACAAAATGCTTATCAGATGTACACACTTTCACGGATAAGTTTTACGTACTTTTATACCTATGCTTCAGTTTCGGCACCACTAGGTGGTGCTGGTATGAGATGACCCTCTTGGAGCAGAGATGGAGGGAATGGTGCTCGGCATTTGCTAATGTGTGATTTGAGGCGGGGAATGTTAGGATGTGCACTCCTACATCGGTGGCACCTCAACTCCATTGACAATAGCTTCTCGTCGTTGTTCAACCTTGCTTTCCCATATTTACTGATTTCATCAATTACATCTACTGAATCGCTGAAAAAAGCAGTGGTAAAACAATTCCAGTGCTTCTTGTTTTTAAATGTGTTGAGTTGAAATCCTGACTGATAACATGGAGGTGTAGCTGCTGCATTGAAGGGGTCTGCAAGAGTATTTTATTCCAGTCAGTAACTGTGGCTTATAATCTTGTAATACTCAGTCAAATCCAAATTACTGTCTTTTATACTGGTGCTGCAACATTACCTTGAACTTTTGACCAACATAACTATCCAACACTATTTATGCTATTGATTAATGATTATACATACAGTACATTGTGGTATTTAAAAAGAAAGATCGATGAGAACTACTGTGTGTGCTCATGGTCTTCCATCGTGAGGATGACGAGTGTGAGTGGTCCACAGGGTTTAAACCTAATGGACATTCCAATGAGAACGAGAAATACATAGATATAATATTCAGTCGGGATCCTTGTACGTGTATATCTTACTGGCGTTGGAGTGTTGCAACATAACCCTGAGCATTTGAATAAGAAGCAATCTAAACAATAGAGCACTCTTTACAGTATTAATAATACATACATATCCATACATAACAGTATTCACAACAAAATATAAAGGAGAACTAATATGTGAACTCGGTTATCGAAAAAAAAATAAAAAGAAAAAATAAAAATAATAATATGTGAACACATGAATCATCATATTTACTAAATAAAGGAATACTCGTCAGTAAGAAACTCATGCAATAAAGAAAACAACGAGAGATGAAAATTATGATGCACGGAATTAGGAAAGTATGTCTCCAACAAAACTCACGTAGTTTTAAAATAAGCATGTTTTATTTATTTCTATTTCGAAGTGTTCCTCAATCATTAGCACCACCAATATTCCGAAATATTATCTCCAAATTACTGTAATTTTTTACTGGTGCTGCAACATAGCCAAACAATTGAATGAGAAAAGATATGACCTATTCAGCATCTGTAGACTGTACTATTAATATCGTTACAGAATGGTATCGAGACGGAAGATCAATGAAGCATCATCTGATGAGAACTTCCTAGCCCACTTCACACCCGGCATGCATGGTCCTTAGTAATTGAAGGTGTTCTTCCCCTACATCTGCAAGATGATCAAGACCATCCTTTCTTGCTAACACCAGAAGGTGATTTTGTGCCTGCATGAAGATGAAGTATTAACCCGTTGTAACAACAATTATAGATGAGACCAATAGCAGGTCAGTTACCTTGGGGTAAAGATCGTTCAGAACAACCACATCATCTACCATCTCAATGACAACATTACTGTACTTCTCAGGATGGATAGCAATATGATGAAGACCTTGAGCCCATGAACCCCAACTCTTGGGCGTTTAAGCCACCAACATTATCATTGTCAATTGTGGATTTCTCTTTTTAGCACTAGTAGACCCAGAGGGCAAACACTTTCATTTGACTCTGAGAAAACATGCTGATTTCCAGGTTCACCATCAAGCCCCTTGCATTTCTTATTTCTCTCAGAGTCATAGGTAGCCCCTGGCAATCTTCTGATTGTTATTTGAAAAATCACTAGTAGGCTGTCTCTGTGGTAGATCTTCTCCATAACCTTTCTCTGTTATTTGCTTATTCACAGCAGATGCAAAACCTTCAAATAGTGATGAGTAGGCCTTCACGGAGAACATTGCAACCTTTATTGTAGTCATTGTTAAGAAAGTTTGGTCTGTGGGGATTCATGTTAGGACCCAAGAACATGTATGACATGAGTAACCCCTTCTTTTTTATATAGCGGGGGAGGTTAAAGGAAGAGGTACAACTAAAGCACTCCCTGGTGCAAGAGACCCAGCCAGTTTCTCAGTTGCAGCTTCTAGGGATGGACCCGGCATTGAAAATAGCTGCATTTACTCCACCACCGCCGGGTTTCAGTTTAGCCTGCACAAACAAATATTTTAATCAGATACCTTGACATGACTGGGTAAGAATACAAGTCTTCTACCCTTCGCCTTTAACCTTGCAAATTTCTTTTTAGTTGGCAGTTCTTTAAAATATTTATGGTAACAAGTATCCAATATTGCCATCTCACAAGTCACAACCATAAATGTAATGGCATGACAAACCGACTTCGTCAACCATCTTCCTTGTATTAATGGGGAATTTCTCATATGTACTCTTTCTTATGCCATATAGCATTATCAATACTCCTGCATAAATATCACGAACTAATGTACTAAAAAGAAATTCAATGATTTCAAAAAAAGAAAACAAAAAATACAGGAAAACAAAACAAAAGGTTGATACGTTCACAGTAGGCCTCCCTATGGAAACAACATGCTCCATCAGAATAATCATTCATTTCTAGTCGAAGTGTGGATGTTCTCCAGAGGCTAAATTCAGTTTCCTGATGATATGTATTTGGTATTTAGGCATTGTTGTGAGCGTCCAAGTACATCCCCCCCTCCCCCGGTTTCTATCCCTACCCAGAATATGCACAAAAATCACTAAATAATAATGCAAAAAAATGTCAAGTGAAGGTGAAAATACTAGCCCTCATCTACACAGTAACATATGACACGGTCAAGTCATGCAGCTATATGCATAGTTAAACAAAAATTTGTCGCGGAGCTCAAAACAGTTTATTATTGATTATGAGTGAATTCCTTTGCCTCTCCCCTATGTTATGCGCACCTTCTCAGTGTCTTATGTTGCTTCTACTACAAAATGAAACAGCTGGCACAGACTCTACAGAATTAGCACTTCTTTAGTAGCAATATAAAATCTTGCAAGAAGTGGTTACATACTGTAGGTATACTGGTATAGTTAACAAGTTCTCAAATAATGACTCGAGATGACAAACCACACAAAAGGTAAAAAGAAGTAATCCTTATACAACCATTGATATGAATTTAACATGTTCCCGATCCCAGCATACTTTGGCGCCCAAGTCCAAAACTTCGAGTGTGAAAAATAGTAATTAAAACACTTTTTGTTAAAACTTACCAGTTGGCAGCATTAGCAATTACATTACAAAAGCCAAACCACCTAGTGTATAAAGCTGAGGTTATATCTCCCTACAAAGCGTGAGGAATTTGGCAGGGGTCAATATTTTTCTCTGCTTTAGCCCTAACCAAAGCCAAAATCTTTGACCCGATGAGTCAGGTCTACCAAAACAAGTTTGACATTCTCAACCTTATTAAAAATTTCTCAACTTCTTCAACAATGACATCAGATGCCTTCTCCAGGTTGAACTGAAAATCAGCAGTCGAAATGGGCCGAAATGCAAGAGTAGAACCACTGGAAGAAGTTTCTGAAATCACAGCAGCTGATGAGTCCAGTGGCAAGTTTTCATCCATTTTTATTTCTTGATTTGAATTCTGAACAGCTGAAGGGTTGTTTCCTTACACTCCTTACCAGCAGGTTCCTCAGTTTCTTCATTAGACACAGTACCATGTGAGCAATTCACATTTGAATCTTTGGCAGGATTCTCAACTTTCTTCAAAATTTCATGATTCCTAATTGAACCATTGCACCTGGGTTTTCTGACCAAAACATCCCAATGGCAAGGTATCCCGCCCAAGGGCAGTGTACGTATTAACAACACCTTGAATATCAGTGTCATTTTGGCAAAATGTGATTCGAGAGAACCCTTCATTCAGCTTAGGTAGTTCTTTGTTCTGCAGCATTCTGTTCACAACAGCAGCAGCCTTTCCACCTTGCAAGTTTCCTTCATGACCAGTACGCTTCACTGATCGAGATATACAAAGTCGAGCAGGAAGATCAAGCACAACAGCATGAACATCCACTTGAGGTCCCCCTAGCTTCACAAACTCAGCACGTTGTTGTCTGTCTATATTGCATCTATCTATAAAAACACTTTTCCCATCCTTCAACGCTTCCACTGCACTCTTTAAACACTGGGCTTTTGTCCCAGATTTTTCCATTCAATGGTATCCTATAATGTAAAACAACAGCTTCTTCATACCCTTTACTAGAAATTGTTAAAACAAGTTGGAATTTACAGAGAGCGATATAAATAGACCTGGCAAAACACGAACCCAAGTTCGTTTAGCAGCTTTAATGACATTTTTCACAGAAAAAAGACTTTCCACTTCCAGGTGCACCCATCAAAATTACTATTACACCTTAGTATTCTTCTCCATTTCTTCTGCAAACACAAAAACGACAAAATGACGATACAGAGATGCAATTATAAAAACAGATATTTCGGGTTACGTACCTTGTGGAATCATTTCACTGTCCATCTCCATATCTTCTTCGTTTGAAACCTCATAACTCCTCTCAGGGGGAAACCTTCAAAAACACAAAACGCTTCTACGTAAAAACTCAACCCGCTTCCTCTTCAAATCTGCATAACTTTTTCTCGCCTACTTTGTGCTCGCTTTAATCCTTTCTCTAATGACTCTAATCTGTCCAGATGTCTCTCTCACTATCTCAGGCCCAAATAATACTCGATCTCCCACGTCTGCCCAACAAGCAGGTGATCGACATGGATGCCCATACAAAGCCTCAAAGGGTGCCATACCGATGTTCGACTGGAAACTGTTATTATATGCAAACTCCACCAAAGGCCAATGCTCCTCCCATCCTCCACCAAAATCCAATACACAAGACCGTAACATATCTTCTAATATCTGATTCACCCTTTCCGTCTGTCCATCTGTCTGAGGATGATAAGCAGTACTCATCGCCAAACTAGTACCCATAGCACGCTGAAAACTCTTTCAAAACTCATAAGTGAACAAAGGATCTCGATCCGAAACAATACTCACTGGAATCCCATGTAACCCCGACCACTTCCCGAATGTACAAGGAAACCAACTTATTTGTATTTCTACGCACGTCAATAGGAATGAAATGAGCAGTCTTTGTTAAACGATCAACAATAACCCAAATAGATTCATTACCTCTCTGAGACTTGGGCAAACCATCAATAAAATCCATAGAAATGTGCTCCCATTTCCACATCGGTATCTCTAATGGCCGCAATAATCCGTAAGGCCTCGATGTTTCGCCTTTTAACTGTCGACAAGTTAAACATCGAGAAATATATTCATCGACATCTCTTTTCATCCCTTCCCACCAAAAGGTCCTCTTCAAGTCATGGTACATCTTCGTTCCTCCAGGATGAATTGTAAACCGAGAACGATGAGCTTCATATCATATCTCTGTCTTTAACTCTGCATCATCTAGTACACACAATCTCCCATGAAATCTCAATCCTCCATCATAATCAATCTGCCTAATCGCATTTAACAATCATCTAAAAATATCAATGACTAGATCATCTAACCGACTCAAAAGAAATGGGTCTCTGTGCTACATGGCAAACACTCTACTGAAAATCACTGGTCTAACCTCCAAACTGCATATATACCCTTTATCTGTACCTGGTGTAGTCCGGATGTCATAAGTTGCTATAGTCTCCAAACTCTTCCACTCTTGCACCATAAGAGTGGTCAAAACACAAGGCAATCGACTAAGTGCATCAACAACTACATTGCCTCTTTACGGGTGATATTGAATCTCAAGTCATAACTACTTATGAATTCCATCCATCTCTGCTATCTCATGTTCAACTCTTTCTGTGAATAAAGATACTTCAAACTCTTGTGATCTGTGTAAAGCTCGAACTTCTCACCATATAAATAATGCCTCCATACCTTCAAAGCAAAAACCACTACCACTAACTCCAAGTCATGAGTGGGACAACGCCGTGTATCTTCAACTCGCCGTGAAGCATAACGACACCATCTTTTGGTCTTGCATTAACATTAACAACCCAAACCAGGTTCCACTAGCATCCTAAAACCACTAGTTTTTACGCCTCTAGTCGGGATTACTAGAATCGAGAGTAGTCAACCTCTGTTTCAATTATAAGAAAGCCTTCTCACAATCATTAGTCCACATAAACTTCACATCCTTCCTAGTTAACCGTTTTTGAGCGGAGCTGCAATAAGCGAGAACTTCTCAATAAATCTCCGATAATATCCAGCTAACCCCAAGAAACTCCTAATCTCTGTAACAATGGTTAGTTGTTTCCATTCTTTCACTACAGCAACCTTTTCAGGGTTTACAACAATCCCCTCACTAGATATCACATGTCCCAATAAACGAATTTCTTTTTTCCAAAAATGGCATTTGCTAAACTTAGCATACAACTTTTGTTCTCTAAACGTCTGCATCAGTATCTTCAAATGCATTTTATGTTATTCTATGTTTTGTGAATACACTAAAATGTCATCAATGAAAACAATCACAAATTTATCCAAATAGGGCTTGAAAATATGATTCATCAGGTCCATAAAGAATGTAGGTGCATTCGTCAACTTAAAAGGCATCACAGAAAACTCATACAAATCATACCGAGTTCTAAATGCAGTCAAAGGAATATTATTCTCTTCAACCCCCATCTGATAATAACAAGTCCTTAAATCAAACTTTGAAAATACCTTAGCCCCTTTCAACTGATTCAACAAACCGTCAATCCTAGGAAGCGGGTACTTATTTTTTATAGTCACAAGATTCAAATCCCTAAAATCAAAACACATTCTCAAGGTACCATCCTTCTTTGAAACAAAAATAGCAGGCGCACCCCATGGTGAGTTGCTTGGTCGTATGAACCCCTTCCTGAGTAATTTCTCGACTTGTACTTTCATTTCCTCCAATAGCTTAGGCGCCAACCTATAAGCCAACTTTGAAACTAGTGCAGTCCCTAGTACCAAGTCCATACGAAACTCTACCTCCTTTGTGGGTGGCAACCCTGGAATCTCCTGAAAAACATCTTCAAAGGGGGCACTACTTCCATATTGCTGATATCCCTCGTAGGTATCTTTATAGAGCACAGGAAACTAGATATCACCGAGTCCTCCTTACTATCACAAGTGTGAATCAACCTTGACTTGCCAGGTGTATTCACTATAACTTCCCTCCTCGCACAATCCAAGGTAACATGATAGCGCGTCAACCAGTCCATACCAAGTATGAAATGGAAACCCTCAAACCCTAAAACTATCAAGTATGTCATAGAATCAACTCATACAGATCAAACTCATACATACCTGAAGATTGATTGAGTTTCAACTTGCCTATCTATCAAACTCCTACTAGTCAACATTTCATAAAAAATGCACCCAACCGACTAGATATATGCTGCAAAACTGTAGTGCCCCCCACGAGAATTTCGGGAGCTCTGTAACCGGGGGTACCATGCTGAAATAAAAAAATGTTATTAGTTTTAATAGCAGGGAATGAGGATTTGTGCAGAATAACATACTACAATGAAATTACATAGAAAACCGTTAAACAAAACTTTTAATTGCAACCAACACAAATAGCTAGGGGTGGCAGTTTTGTACACGACCCGCTAACCCGACACGAATCCAACATTAAATTAGCGGGTTCAGGTTGGAAAAAAAAGCTTTTGGGTCATTTAAGGGTTGACCCACCGAACCTGACAAATAAGTGGGTTGGGTTAGTAGGATCACATAGGTTAACCCGAGTAACCTATTAGATAAATGTTTTAACATGTTTTAAGATAAGTTTCCTTATTTGTTAAAATCTCATCATCCCAACTATCTAAAATAAATGACTAAAAGGAGAAGGATTAGCCGTCATATTGATTCATTCGATAAAGATATGTTTTATTATTCAATTTTCATTGATATGTAGGTGACAAGAGCTCGCTTTGTATTTGGTTGGCTCTTTGGTGAAAACATGTATTTTGTATTATATAGCTAAGGTTGTTTTAAGTGAATCTTCTACGCAACTTCATCAGTGGAGATTCACTCAATCCATTTATTCACTATCCTCACAACTTGATCTTTCATTGAATTCAAGTATGCCTCGATAATTGGCTGTTTTTTTTATCTATTTATTTTTTGCTAAGATTTCAAATTAATACATTATAAGTGTATTGCTACAATGTCTTTGAGAAAAAGACTAGCTTTCGAACCCGTTCGTACCTTTATATTAAATTATTCTAAAAAAATTAGCAATTATGTATATATGCATAATTAGCTATGCATAGTTATGAGATCGATATGAAAATTATATTAATCACTCATTCAAATTTTTTGCACCACTCTCTATAAAAGGAAGCACCAAACCTTGATAAAACCCATCAACTTCTTTTTTGTTGTTAGGGTTAATAAGTTTGATTGAAGTTTTGTGAGAATGTTAAATATGGCTTAAAATAATATTGAAGCTACTTGAATAGAAAGACATTCCTAATCATAATAAAAAAAATTATGATAAACACTACTTAAAATACAAAACTATATTTGTCGAGACATTTATTCCCCTACATATAATCTGAGGACATATTTTAGGGTTATTAGTTCAATGCATTTGCATCAAGTTTCTGATTTTCCAATTATTCTTTAAGGTTAGTTCAATGTAGTACGTTGCATCCAGTTTCCAATTTCTCATTAATTATTCTTTGGGGATAGTTCAATGCAATAATTGCATCAAGTTTTTGATTTCTTGTTAATTATTATTTGAGGTTAGTTCAATGCAATTGCATCCACTTTATGATTTCCCATTTGTTATTCATTAAGGTTAATTCAGTATAGTTGCATCCAGTTTTCGATGTTTCGTTAATTAGTCTTTGAGATTAGTTCATTGCATTTGTATACAGGTTTCAATCTCCTGTTAATTACTCTTTGAGGTTAGTTCAATACATCTGCATCCAGTTTCTGATTTCCCATTAATTACTTTTTTAGGTTAGTTCGTTAGTTTACAATTTCTAGTTATTTATACTTTGAGGTCAGTGTGATACAGTTATATCCGGCTTTCAATTTCCAGTTAACTATTCTTTGAGGTTATTTCAATACATTTGCTGTAAAGTCCTGAATTATTATTAAGGGTATTTTCGTAAATTTCCTATTAAATCTAGGGTCGTTTATGTAAGTTGGTCGTCGGGTTTATATTTCAAACGTACGTAACTGGATGAAACTTAACTCCGACTCATAAGTCACGTTAGGTAAGCGACCCATATGCAAAAATTTGATAAAATGCTGGTTAGCGGTTGTTTCAGCGTCGTATGGCCGCACGAAGTTACCAGTTCGCCAGGAGGTGGGTTATTGTTATAGCCTGCGGAGAGATAGAATATAGAAGATTAAATTTAGCGGGATGAGCCGGAAAAATAATTACGACGCGACGTCAAACGAGTGGTGGTTAGGCGTATTAGGACCTTAAGTCCAATTGGAATCGATCGGGCTTGGGCCCAAAAATATCGGCCGAAATCGAAAATAGGAAAAAACCGCACGAAACCAACAGTAAAATGAAAAATCGCGAAATCCATCGCACCTTCTTCCCCAATTCGACAGTAACAAAAACCTAGGAGAGAGAAACCAAAAATTCTCTCAATTCACCTCGATCCAAACCTCAAATCTTCACCCTCAAGCCTTAGAAACCTTAAACCCAAATGTGAGGATTCGAAATTTGTGGGAATCGCGCCGTATCAAGGTAAAAGGTGAGTGCGATTTCGTATATATGTGCTGATTTGATTTAAATTGTTGATGGAATTGATATCTTGATTGTAACTGAGTGTATTGGGGGGTGTTGAAGGTCGGCAGTAGCAGTGGACGAGCGGGAGTGGAGTGGAACAGTGGTGAAAAAATTATTGGAATTGCGTCGTATCGCCGCTGCCACCGCTGCCGGGTGAGTTTAATTTGCTTTAATCGATAGTTAAACTCATTGCAATGGAATTGATGTGTTACTGAAAATATTGAACGGTGGTGTGGTGTTTCGGCAGTAGCTCGGTTTGGAGAAGGAGAGCTGCGATTTTGGTGGAGCAGCAAGCTAGGAGTGATTTTGTGGCTGACTTGGTAAGAATTTGATTATTCAAGCCAATTTCGAGCAATTCATGTTGATTTATAACTGTTTAAGACTTGAATGAGTAATGAGTGAGAGATAAAGAACACCCCGATATTATTGTTAGAGTTAATATGAATCGGGCGGCTGGGATTGGTTGTAGTTGAAATTTGGGACTGGAAAGTAGGATGGAATAGGATTGGCGTCGATATGAGGGCCTGCAATGGCCGAAATAGCCCGTAGAGACCGCCGAGTAATAAAGGCTTAAAATGGCCTGTGGCTCTGTTAACGGTAGTTAGATAAAAATAAATACCCGAAACCAAATTCGTAGTGTCGAGATTCTTCTCGACTTACGTTATATAAGAATTCTCGTTCGTTTCGATAATTTCTAATGGTCGACGATATATATATATGATGTGTAGGAGTAAATACGAGGGGATTGATTAAGCGAGCTTGATTCGTTAAGTGGGCTTGAGGAGAACGGAGCTTGCTAAGGTAGGAACCTACATACCAATATATAGTCTGCTTATTTTCATGCATGATTTGAGTTGTTTAAAATGTTAAGAAATAGTTTGCGTATCAACCATGCATGTATATATGATATTCATGTTTTTGCATTGTAGTTTTCCTCGATATGAATTAAGTATATGGATAGCTTTCGCGTGAAATGGTTTTCTGTAAAATTGGGGGTAGCGAGGAATTGTTTTCTGGTTAAAAGTGAAAAACTGGTTTTAGGGAAAGGTTCGCGTCTCTTGTCTCAGCAAGGAGACAGAGAGATGGATTTTGTAATGCGGGTAAGGATTACCCGGTTGTTTGTAACTAGGTGCGAGGTTCTGGATTGGTCCCGGAATGGTCGTGCATGTTATTTACGATGATTCGCCGTTTGGGAATCATCGGTTGTTATTTACTATGACTGGCCCGTTTGGGAGTCATAGGTTGTTCTGCTCGATTTCGGGAAATCCAGGAACTCACACCTATATAATCAACAGTTTTAAAAGAAAAACTAGATATGTAACTAGAGTATTTGAAAATAATCGGTAATCTATATATATATATAGATATTACTATGTTTATCACGAGGAGATTTAGAAAAGGAACCGTGAATTCCTATAAAGAAGGAACTGTTGTCGCATTTCAGAGAGGCAGTCATTCGCTCTAGATTCCAACTGTGGTGTACACCTTCGAGGTGGTGGGCCACCTTTAAAGGGATGCATCACTGGATGTAGTCGGGAATTCCTTTTCTACTTTTCTAGATAACCATTGCTTGTGGACGTGTCAATTTGTATGGTGATTAGCTTGTGGGGTTACATGCTACCTCGATGAGGTTTAGGCGAGGAGTGAGAGTTTAGTCCACTCCACGGATGTGTGTCGATCCCGAAAGATCTGAGTCGCCGAACGGTTGACCACCGTAAGTTAGGTGGTGACGACCGTATGGGGGGTCGTGGGTCACAGGGCCCACCCGAGCCCTAAAAGCTTTGGGGATTTTGTGTGTACGAAACACAACAACGGCATTTCCCCTCCGGCCCGGTAAAATCAGGAAAACAACGGTGCATGGTTCATTAATTGGGAAGTCTTGAACCGAGATTGCCTCGTGGGACCGGGTCGAGTACCCTGCACTTCACCATTCTAATAGGATGCGTGACCCACAATAGTTGTATGATGATTGTGAAAACTCTATTTTGAATATCAATGAAGCATGTCGAGATGATTTTTCGCTAGTTAGTGATGTATATATACATAGTCACAATATTTGAATACTATTATAGAAACCCCGCATGTTTTAAATGTTTTCTATAAGTAAACTATTATTGGCTATGTCTTTCACTGGGCATAGTTGTTTGCTCATCCTACTTAACATTTCGGACGAGCGATTCCGGAGGAGGGTTTTTCCCTAACCCTAGTGATGACGGGTATGGTGATTTGGGAGGATTTCCCCCCTTGCTTGAGAGAGGCGAGTCAAGTTTATATTTTTGAATTTGGATAGAGATGACCTAGGTTATTCTTTTTCTTTGTATATAATGAGCCTAGCTCTTTTCCTTTGGTTGTATAGAAAGAGACTAGTTTCTTTTGTTGTATATATAGAGAGCTAGGTCATTTTGATGTAATAATCGTGATTTGGCAACGGTTCTCCTTGTTTTGTAGTTATATCGTCATATCCCCGCAGTAGTAGTTAGAGTTAAGTGTAGTATATATGGTTGTTGGATGTATGTATGGTTGTTGGAAGGGAATTATAAGATGTCGGGGTTTATGACAAAGTTATGACATGAGTTTTTTAGGTTTCTTAACGTCGATCAAACAAAGGAAACTCTGCCGAAATTTCGGTAGAATCGGGATAGGTGTCTGCCTCGAGATTCATTCCACGTCCTCGGGATGTGTGTTGGGTCTCGGGGCGTGACATTTGCATACAATTTCTGATTTCCCATTAGTTAATCTCTTATTTTAGTTTAATGAAGCTGCATCCAGTTTTTGATTTCAGTTAACTATTCTTTGAGGTTAGTCAGTTGCATCTAATTTTCGTTTTTATATTAATTGTTCTTTGAGGTTAGTTCAATGTTTTTGCATTAAGTTTTTGATCTCCCGTTAATTATTTTTTGAGTTTAGTTCATTGCAATTACATCAAATTTATAATTTCATGTTAATTATTCATTTAGGTTAGTTCAGTGCAGTTTCATCCATTTTTCAATATTTCGTTAGTTAGTCTTTGAGATTAGTTCATTGCATTTGCATCCAGTTTCCGATTTCCCGTTAATAACTCTTTAAGGTTAGTTCAATACATCTGCATCTAGTTTCTGATTATTTATATTTTGAGGTTAGTTATTTTGCAATTACATCCGGTTTCGATTTTACGTTAACTATTCTTTGAGGTTATTTCAAAGCATTTGCATTTAGTTTATGATTTCTCACCAATTATTCTATGAGGTTAGTTCAATACAGTTGCATTTGGTTTTTATTTTTTGTTAATTATTTTTTGAGTTTAGTTCAATGCATTTGTATCTAGTTTCTAGTTTCCCATTAGTTATTATTTGAGGTTTGTTTGATGTATTTGCATACTATTTCCAATTTCTCGTTAAATATTTTTTAAGGATTTGCATCCAATTTCTAATTTCCTGTTAGTTATTCTCTGACGTTATTTTAATGCAATTGCATCCAGTTTTCGATTTCTGGTTAACTACTTTTTGAGTTTAGTTTATTGCATTTGCATAAAGTTTTCAATTTTCCGTTAATTACTCTTTGAGCTCAGTTATGTATTTGAATCCAGTTTCCAATTTTATTTTAATTATCCAATGTGGTGTGTAATACCAACTTCTACTGATACATCTGTAGTGTCCTTGCAAACATGACATAAAAAATAAATTATGCTTGATTTATTATGTGGGATCATCGAAGATTATCCAGTTCCCAATTTCCTGTCAATTATTATTTAAATTATATGCATTACTCACTATGTAGAATCTTCAAAGATTATCTATGAATGAGTGTTGTTATATTAATTATTCTGAAAAATATTTGCAAATATGCAGAACTATTATATATTAATATTATATTGATCACTCATCCAAATTTCTTATAATGTGAAAACCTCATTCTCCAAAAAAAAAAAAAAAACTCGCCTTTGATAAAACCCTTCAATTCAACTTCATTTTGTTGTTTAATAATAGAAGTTTGATTGAAGTTTTGTGAGATTGCCTAATAAGGCAAAGTTCATATATATTGAAGCTACTTGAATAGTAAGGAGTTCTCAATCATACGGAAAGAGATAAGATAAACACCATTTTAAATACAAAGCTGTACTTATTGAGACATTCCCACAACATATAACCCAACTATGTTTTGAGATTAGTTCAATGCATTTGTATCTAATTTCTGATTTTCCGTTATTTATATTTTGAGGTTAGTTCAATGCAGTTGCATCCGATTTCCGATTTCCGATTTCTCGTTAATTATTCTTTGCGGTTAGTTCAATACATTTGCATCCAATTTCCAATTTCTTGTTAATTATTTCTTTGAGGTCAGTCCAATGCATTTGCATCCAGTTTCTGATTTCCTGTTAATTATTATGTGAGATTAGTTTAATGCATTTGCATCCAGTTTCCGATTTCTCGTTTATTATTTGATAAGGTTGCATTTGCATCTAGTGTTCGATTTCTCGTTAACTATTGTTTGAGGTTAGTTCAATGAATTTGCATCCAGTTTTCGATTTCCCTTTAATTATTTCTTGAGATTAGTTCAATGTATTTGCATCCAGTTTATTTTTTGAGATTAGTTCAGTACAGTTGCATCTGGTTTCCGATTTCCCGTTAATTATTCTTTAAGATTAGTTCTATGCATTTGCATTATGTTTCCAATTTACAATTAATTTTTCTTTGAGGTTAGTTCAATGGAGTTGCATCCAATTTTCGATTTTCCATTAATTAAATCTTTGAGGGTTAGTTCAATGCATTTTGCATCCAATTTCCGATTTTCCGATAATTATTATTTTTTATGTTAGTTTGATGTATTTGCATCCAAGTTTTGATTTTCTGTTAATTATTCTTTGAGGTTAGTTTAATACAGTTGTATTCACATTCCGATTTTTTATTAATTACTTTTTAAGATTAGTTTAATGTTTGTATTTGCATCCAGTTTCCGATTTTCTGTTAAATATTATTTGATGTTAGTTCGATGCATTTGCATCCGGTTTTCGGTTCCCCATTAATTGTTCTTTGACGTTAGTTTCATTCAGTATTATATATATTTTAAAATATTTGTCATTATTATTTTGCAGTTATTTTTTTTATTTTCTATTATATATTTTGTGATATTATTTTTTGTATAATTTAATTTTCTACATGTAATTTGTTTTGGTTTGGTATATAATTTATTTAAATCCAATGTCCACTTTAACTGAATCTCGTTATTCCGCCAAATATATGATATTATAGAGTTGAAAAATTATATTATAGTGTTGAAAAATTATAAATTCATAAATTTAATTGGAATATGTCATAATTATTATGGTTAGAATTGTGATTTTTGGAATCATTAACTATGAATTATGTCTAAATCCCACAGTGGATGGCGCATCAAATCTAAAGGGTTTTAGGAAAATCGTTTTAGGTAGAAACTATTGTTTTTAGCAATTTAGTTTTTTGTCTGATATTTTTTTTTTTCCATAATTAGCTATATTGTTTAGGAAAAGTTGGAGACTTTGTGAAACTCTAGATAAGATTGTTTTTTCGTATTTAGCTATAGTGTTTAGGAAAAGTTAGAGAATCTGTGAAACTCTAAATGGGATTGTTTCCTTATTTATATCATATTTTATTTTATTTTTATAATTAGTAATAGAGTTTAGAAAAAACTGGAGTCTCTCCTAGTGTTCCAAAAAATAGATTGGTGAGGGTATAACTATAATATATATATCTAAGGAATTGGAATATGTCGTAATTATTGTGGTCAGAATTATGATTTTTGAAATTCTTAACTATGAATAAATGTCTAAATCACACAGTGGATGACACATCAAATCGAAAGGGTTTTAAGAAAATCATATTTAGTGGAAACTATTGTTTTTAGCAATTTAGTTTTTTGTCTCCGATTTTTTTTTTCATAATTAGCTATATTGTTTAGGAAAAGTTGGAGACTCTGTGAAACTCTAGATGGGGTTGTTTTTTTGTAATTAGCTATAGTATTTAGAAAAAGTTAGAGACTCTGTGAAACTCTAGATGAGATTGTTTCTTTATTTATATCCTACTTTTTTATAATTAGTAATATAATTTAGAAAAAATTGGAGTCTCTGCAAAAAAAAAAAAAGATTGGTGAGGATATAACTATAATATATATTTAAGGATAAAGATAAATATTTGTTTCCTATTTTTGTTTCCTATTTTATCTCCTACTTTTTCTTAATCAGTCATGACACGTGGACACCCTAAAAACACTTCCTCAATTGAAGAGGGTAGAGCTATAATATATATATATATATATATATATATATAAAGACACCCTTTTCGGAGCAAGCAATTATGCTAACATATGGACCAGGTGTGTTCTAAAATAATATTTTTAGCATTAACCATGTGAACTTAGATTTCACTATTTCATACAACACACATGTAATCTTTCTGCATCATTAACATAGAGATACATTTCTATGATTACTAATGAACTCATTGTGTTATACTGTTTTTGATAGGTGCAAAACCATACTATACAAATGTAATTGTGTCCTTATTAGTTATTATATATTGCCGGCTACCCGTAGCATATTCATTGTGAATAACATTGATATAGATGAGTAATAAGAGGCAAAAGATTATTTTAAACCTTTGAGAAAAGGAACTTTGAATGGTGTCCTCCGAAATTGAACAAAAAATTAGCTCATGGTATGTAGTGGTATGTAGTTTAGGTTAACGCAGTAAACAACACAAAATAAACATATAACCAATCTTTAGGAATAAGAGCACCAACTAATAATACCTTATACTTTGATCTTAGTTGGTATCGATAGTAGAATGTAACAAAATTTAAAAAGAACTTCATTGTAGTCGGGAATTAGAAATGCAAGATGACATGTTTTCTTTTATCAAGGCAGTCTAGAATTCATTGGATCAAAACACTACATAAACATATATAGTAGTATCTTTAATATTATTGATTGTATTAAAATGGTACAAACTTTTCTAATTTCAAACATGTACTCGGTAAAGTGCCAAACTATCAATTTGTAGTTTACTTATAAAAGGAGACTTCCAAGCAAGTTGTTAGTTTTGTTGTTTCCTTTTTATTTCTAAATTTTTTACCACTTAATTTTGCTTTGGGATTATCATTAGGTTTCTCTTTGCAACGGTTCCATTGTTTCTACTACATGCTTCCACTAGCCATATACTCCCTCTCTCAAGTCATTTTTGTGGTTATTTATCATGACCTTTTAGACAGCAGAGGCTTCAACTTTACATACTCGAGGAGATTATAGTGCCAAACCAAACGGTGTCATGGCCAAGACACCTTCTACTAACTTATTCAAGTAATTTAGTTAATCTTTCGTGAAACTTATCCTCTCTTGATCTGTTTATTATTGATTATTAATTTATTAGTCATTTGGTTTCGGTAATGTGCCTCTGAGTTTGACTATATGTTTCTTAGAATATACATAAGACCATCCATATAGGATATAAAAGAAGACTCCAGAAATTTGATATCTTTCTCTTTGAATGAGATCTCAATTCTAGCTACGACTATTTTAACAAGTAGATGTTGCCAATTTCATTGGGAAGTAATCCCAATTTTACATTTATTGGTTGTCTTCATATGCGTAATGCTATTCCTTAGACTTACTAGAAACTAATAGGTAACCTGTTGTTTTCATATGTATAATGTATTTTTGGAGGTTTACATCCTGAGCCTAAATTATTAGGATAGGTAACCTGTTGTTTACATTGTGTGTGTATATATATATATACACACGAGGGGGTTCCGTTTACAATAGATTTGGTATAATACTTCTTACAATAGATCAGGACCGAACACAACTAAAAATCTAGCGGGTTTAAATTTGTGTGAGTTGGCACTCATTTAGCGTGAAAGAAGTGTGTGGGAACGGCTCCAACCAAGCCGAGAAGAAAAAAAAAAAACCCCCACGTAGTTTTTTTTACTCTTCTTCCTCTCTGTTTTTGGCCTTTAGAAACCTTACACTTCACCTTCTTGAGAAATAATATTACCTTCGCAGCTCTCTCTCTCTCTCTCTTCATATATTGACACCACTGTCAGGGTAAAGCGCCTGTTATGACCAGCAACAACGCTACTCGACATTGACGACAAAAAGAGATTAAACGAGTAACTTATAAAAGGTATACTTCTCTCAGCCCAATTTTGTTATACTAAGAAAAAACATTACTTTGGGTGAAGTTATTGTTCAAAAAGTTATAAAATTAAAGTTTTTATGCGTTTTTTGTCTACTTCTTGGGTGATGTTGGTGTTCATGTGTTTTGGGATGAAAACAAGATATTTAGTTTCTATGGGAAACTAATTGATGTCAACGTTATTTGACAATGTTGCTCATGCATTACAGACAATAATATGATAACATATGAATTGAAGTCTTACACTTTTTTTTAAGATTTTTTTTTTCTTTGTATTAATATTCTGTTGAACTTTTTTTTTCCATAGATGCTACAAAAAATGGAAGAGTCTCATGACCAAGAATCTGAGCTTATGGGGAACTTCAGCGGAGTCACAGACTGTGGAACATCTTATGTCCAAGTGGAAAAGAACACAGTTGGATCTCCTACAAAGGATTTCGACGATGCCATAGACACACCCTATGTAGGGATGACTTTTAAATCAATTGAAGAAGCAAAGAAATATTATGAACGATATGGTGTAAGCAAAGGATTCTCAATTGTTACGAGATCTTCTAACAAATCTTGGCTGCATTGTGACATGGTGACAAATATCGGTTTTGCGTGCTCACATTTTGGTTCTCATAAGAAGAAGTTAAATGAAAATGTTGAGAGACCACGTTTGAATGCATCAATAGAAAGAGGGGATTGCAAAGCATATATGTACGTTAAGCTTAGGCGAACCACACTAAAGTGGGAGGTTGGACAGTTTTGTGATGAACACAATCACACATTTGTCACGCCGTCTAAAACGATATTCCTTAAACAAAACCGAATGATGCCAGCTACGGCAAAAGGCATGGTGGAACTTTTTCAGAGGGAAAATATGCAAATAAACAAAGTTACAGCGATCTTTGGAGGTGATGTCATTGGTTTCACAAATCGTAATTGTTGGAATCATCTTCGTGACGTAAGGCAAAAGCTTGATGTTGGGGATGCTCAGTGGGTCTTTAACCACTTCCAAAGAAGGCAAATTGAGAATCCACAATTTTTCTATGCTATTCAATATGATGGAGAAGGGAGAGCAATTAATTTCTTTTGGGTTGATGCTAAGTCTCGTGATGTCGATTATTAGCGGTTTTGAGATGTAGTGTCATTTGATACTACATACAAGACTAATAAGTACAAGCTGCTGTTTGCACCATTCACCGGTGTGAACCATCACTTTCAAACTATCCAGTTTGGATGTGGGTTACTACAAGACGAGACAGAGGAAAGTTTCATATGGCTATTTACAACTTAATTGGAAAGAAGCAATGAGGGAAAAAACACCTATTTCCATTATTACTAACTCGGACCTGGCCATGAAAGCTGCTGTACCTAAAGTGTTCCCTAGCACACGTCATAGGCTATGCTATTGGCATATTAAAAAAAAGTTTGGTGAGAAGTTGGGACATCTATACCACAAAGGCTCAAATTTTAAAGGAGATGTTAAGAAATGCTTAAAATGGACATTCAGGATTGAAGATTTCGAGAGAAGATGGAACACACTGATGAGTAAATATGAATTAAGTGACCATCATTGGCTCATTGGAATATTTGAAGATCGTGAGGTATGGGTTCCTGTGTACAATCAAACTACTTTCTTTGCTGGTATGAACACTATTGGTCGTAGTGAGGGAATCAACGGGTTTTTCAAAAATCATATCAAAGGCACCACTAATTTAATGGAATTTGTTCAAAAATATGAACAAGCTTTGAAGACTATGGAATTAAATGAGAGAACAGAAGATTATGAGTCATAACAAAAGAATCGTATTGTCACTGGGAGAAGTTATATTTTGAAGCATGCGGCCAAGATATATACACGAAGGATGTTTGAAAAGTTTAGGACTCAATTTCTGAATGCTGAGTTATACAAAGCTGACATTGTTACTACTGAACCACTTACATATGCTGTGAAGTACATTAAAAACAAGACTGATAGTGAGAGTGAGCATTAGGTTGTGCAATGGAATCCCCAGACATGTGAAAGTATTTGTGAATGTAATCGTTATGAGTTTGTTGGAATACCATGTGTGTAACGCCCGTATTTTTAAAATATGTTTTTATCTATTTAATTAATTAATTTAATTATTTATTTTCAAAATTCGTTGGATTAAATTCGAGATACGTGGGCCTGGTTTTTGGGCCCGAGTCTGTGTTGGGCTTGGGTTTCGAACCCAAGTATATAAACATATTTTTCTAGAGAATAGGGTTTTTTTTTAAAGATAATAAAATAATAAAAATGGAGGCTCGAGCGTTGGAGCGCGACGACTCGGACTCGGAGAAATTCGTGGAGCTTTGGGATTAAGGTGAGTAGTTTAATTTCATTTTTTCTCGTCTATACCAAGAGACAATTTTACTGTAGTACCACGTTTACTATATGTTTTCGGTTCATTTTTCATTTTCTGCTCATTTTCTGTTCAGCAACGATTCTTCTCGTTAATGTTAAAACTTGTTAGAATTATAGAATTGTCAAAAACTCGTTAATAGTTGTTCATGGTGGCGCGAGCCCAGTGAACAGAGAAATCATCTCTGTACACTGTTGAAACTTTTATTTTGGTATTATCTCGTTGGTTGAGGTCGGGCTGTCAAAGCTCTGTCGAAGCTTCGAGAAGCCCTCAATGGCGTTGCCCAGCCAAAGAAAACGGAATCGTCCCGTTCTTTTTTTGTTTAAACTATGTTTTTGTGATGTTCAACTGTTGTGTTGTGTTATGGGATTGATTGATGATTTGGAGAGTTGGGAGGGGGCTGTTGGAGCTTGGAGAAAGCTTGAGCCGTCGTTAATGGCGTTCTTGCCATTCGGTGGATAATCGGGGGGCGATTTTTGTAGGTTGAACTGTTTTGGTTGGGTTTTTGAATCTTGTGTTGGTTGTCGATTGAAGGGGTTGTGTTTGAGTGTGTGGGGACTGTTGAAAGGATGCGGAAGCCATTAATGGCGGCAGTAAAATCTTTTAGATCTAGTTTTGGGTGAGGGTTGGATTGTATGATTTGGGGTTTTTGTTTTAACTAATGTTGTTTGGTTTTGGATTTGGGTTAAAATCGGCTTGATGAAATGGGAGTGGGTGGCCGGCGCGTTTTGGTGGCTGGTGGAGGAAGAAGGTTGGAGAAGATGAACAGTAAATTTCGGTTGGGCTTTGGGCCTAAACCTTTTGGTTTTGTGTGGGCCGAAATCTAATTTAGTTTGGTTGGGCCGGTTTTTAGTTAAGTTGTTATTGGGCCGGACCAGTTCAATTAAGCTTGGACCAATTTGGTTTAGTTCTATGGGCCCGTTTCATTTGTTTTGATTGGGCCGGTTTCAGTTCAAATTTTCGGGCCGAACTCAGTTGTGTTTTGGGCCAGTTCAGTCTAAAGTTTTTGGGCCAGTTTCTAATATTGCTTGGGGCCAGTCCATAGGATTTAATATAGATCCCAATTGGGTCAGGTTGAATAATAAGTTAGTGTAGACTTTCGGGGCCGGGTTTTAAGGTTTGGGCTTGGCCAGTTGGGTCCGAACCATTACCTTGGTCATGAGCCCATGAGCCATGCACATTGCCCTTAGCCATGAACCATGGCTATGACCCTGAACCTGTCGAACATGGAAACGACAGTTTGACTTTGACAATGACAGTTTGACTTCGACCATGATGTGTTGACTTTGACAATGACAGTTTGACTTTGACCGTTGATCGTTGACTTTGATCGTTGACCGTTGACTGTGAAATGTTGACTTTTTTTTCCAGTTTTTCACATATTTAAGAATATGGACAAATATAGTAATAAAATATTGTTGAAATTGTAATACGTTGTTGGTCATTATCTAATTATGATGTGACGTGAGTAGTAAAAATATATATATATATATATATATATATATATATATATATATATATATATATATATATATATATATTGGGCTTTGATTGTGGAATTTGTAGAAATTTGTTTAATTGTGCTACATTTTATGTTGTAAATTGTATGGACAAATCAAATGTTGAAATGTTTGTGGAAGTCGATATAAATTTGGTTGTCATTATCTAATTAAGATTTGACGTTGATATTGTGACATTATATAATATGTTGGGATATATATATATTAAATGCAATAGTTTTGGAGGAATAAATGTATAAACGCTCCATTATTATATTTATGAGATGCTAGTAGAGTATTTGTGGATATTTCCCACGGGAGTGTGGCGTAGTGCAATAATATATTGGCACGTGAAATAATGAGAGTGGTTATGAGATATAATTGAGATATTTCTAAATATTGTGGCTTAGTGCAATAAGGTAATTGACCTGCACGTGATATAGTGGAATGTTTATGAGTCATAAATGTATGACACCTGAATAAATTACGTAACGAAAATCCTAGAACCTGAATAACCGTATTCGTTAATTTGACATTTTTTCATTTCCGCTAATTCACGAATTTTTCCCGATTGTCCATTTATCTTATCGTTTACGCTCACACGACACTTTGTTATACACTCCGCTTACTCTTTTATTAATTCACGTTTTCTGTGATTTATCTTATCTTCTTTGCCATGTGAACTTTGTTCGCCTGACAAAGAGGGGGCAGTGTTTCAACCCCCACCTACGTGGCAAACGTCCATTAGTAGGGGTCTCTATTTTATTCACTTAATCAACAGGGCTAAAGCCCAATTCGCAATATCATGGATCAATGTACAAGCCTATTAACTCATGTGTCTAAGGTTGAACCTTAGCCACATGGCTTGCCACTAATGTACATTGATTTATGTCTAGATTCATTTCTTATCAAAGAGATAATTATCAGTTGACAGTTGTATTCTATCACAATTACTCAAACAACAAGATTACTTGAGCTACAAGGACTCTCTACTCTACCTATATAAATACCACATTATTTTTCATAAGGAACTACGTGGAAACTTGATCCCTAGAGAATAGATCTTGGGTACGTAGGCAGCCATTATTTGGTTCAGTTTCATCTCCCCCAACATCACATTCCTCTGTTTCTTAGTGTGTTCTTTACCATTGCTCTCGTTGTGTTGAAGCAGTTTATTGCCGAAACACTTAGCACTTGACTATTTTGTCTTGGCTGATCTATTAACTCATCTTCCAATATTCAAATGTATAGTGCAAGCAGGCTCTATACTCAGGAGTGAGAAATAGAAATTTCATATATTATGAATTTCATGTATCAACTGTGCCTTTCAGTATAAAACTATAAGTGGTTTATTTAGCTATTTTCACTCTTTTGGCTTGTCTTCAGATATTTGTGAGGCAACTCGATTTTTTGGGAAAAGTTGTGAGGCAAAAGGAATCAAAGAGTGTATAAATTGGTTCTAGCTATTGCTATCCTACCCTCGCTATTAATTACACTCCCTTCCACAAGACTTGGCATCCCCTGGGAATAAATCGTTCAACATGATCAGAAAACAAAGTTCTCTTAACTATTTTAACTAACAAAATGCAAATAACAATCACAGCTAAGTCAAATATTTTGCAAAATGGAAGAAACCGAAAAACTAATCGACCTTGGGGGTAGCTTATATTCTCCTGATAAAGAAGTAGCTGAAAGGGAAGTGTAATGAAATTTGCATTTTCTTATGTCGGCAAAAACAGAAAATTGAGATTTGCTACAAAGTCACCTGGGATTGCTACAAAAACAGAAAATCTCTACAAACTTTGTAGCAAGAAGACCTTAGTACACATCTCTTGAGCAAATTCCCTCCAAGATTGATGTTGAAACAGTTTCAAAGAACAATATATTCAAGTTGGGGACATCCATCGAGGACAGCTTGTAAGCCACTGTCTGTCAGTGTGCATTCAATAAGACGAAGAAAACGCAACTGAGGCAGGAATTCTGCAATAGCAAATGCCTCTTCGTCACAATTTCGGCAAGAACGACCCAACTCTTCAAAAAGTGGAAGTCTTCTGTCAGAACATTGCTCCTGCAACAAACAATCAAGCAACTTAAAACGATTTGGCAGAAATGTGGCAACTTAAAACGATTTGGCAGAAAACATTAATCTTCTTCTTAATAAGCATTGCTCTGTCAGAACATGTCATGAGGTAATCAGAACAATCAGAACATTGCTCCTGTCAGAACATGTCATGAGGTAATCAAAAAACATTAACTAACCTTCCAACATTTGGCAGAAATGTGGCAACTTAAAATATCACTAGCCAAAAAAGAAGATATGCCCCCATTCAAAGTGTACTGGTAAACCAGTGATTAGCAAAGCACTCATGTCATAGATCAAACAAGTGACAGACCAACAGTGATTGGGTTTAAGCTCCCTAGAGTGAGAACTGGCTATGCTTCTGGGTGAGCCATCTAAATACAAAGTAAATCAATCCCATCCAATGACTAAAAGAATGCATTACAGCTTTTAGGCTCAATATCCAAAAGAGTGCACTTAAAGAAGACTTATAGAATAATTAAATTAGGAGATGGAACGTGTCATATGTATAAAAAAAATTAAAACAAACTTAGAATTCATAATACGAGATGATATGAATAAAAAGATGAAAATATACTCAAAAACACTTAAGCAAGGAAGAACCTGATCTGAAATATAAGAAACTGGACATCACTAACAGAAGTGTTTGTTTCCTATCTAGAGCCTAGAATGCAACATTAGATACTATCCAATGGACATAATGATGCAATAGAACACAACCCTCGACACAGATAAAATATTTGACGCACAGATATAGAATCAAATATTCGACGCGCAGATAAAATATCATTAGAACTAGTTTTGAATAAAGCTATACTTACATTTCACAAATTACATATTATTTTTCTCCGGACAATTTCTCGAGTCATGGTTAGCAATCTGTCCATATCTGTGACACTTTCTTCCTGAATTGTTTACGACTATCTCATTGTTTAGGGCTATCTCTCTGGAGGATTTTCATCTATCCGCTTTCTTCTTCCCCCTCCCTTTTGTTTGAGAAATGTTGGGATTCAAAATCAATAGCTGAAATAAAGACCGAATTAAAATAAATATTTATATCAAACTAAACACCGAATTAAACACTAAATTTATATAAAATTAAACATTCAAATAAAAAAAACCTGTGATGTATTAACCGAAGGTATCGAAGGCTCTGCAACTGGAGGCTCTTCATCATCTGCGTCTCCTTCGTAGGAAGTTTCATTAAACTTTGAAATTCCAATAGCCATTTCACCAATCTTTTCAATAAAATATGAATAACCCTCAAAAGTATGTGACGCATCGTAAGCCACTTGAGAAGCAACCTTGATAGAATGAGTCACTCTCAAAGGTTCATTTGAGACATTCCCGACCACAAATCCAGTACCATACCAAACTCTGCTCTATAAGTGTTAGCCTTTTGCATCCACCGCGTCAATCTAAAATGGCTTGGAATCTCTTCAATCTCGTAACACCTAAAAACCTTTAAGATATGACCACAAAGCAACCCCATAAACTGAAAGTACTTGCATTCGCAATCTCCCTCTAAGGTTCCTCTATCGAAACTCACTCTCCAAACAGACTTCTTCAGCGGGTCTCTCCATTTCACCATGTAGCTTCCGGTTCCATACCTGTCAATCTATTCCCCATCAATTTTGTACTCCATCTTTGCCTTTTCTAGTTGCTCCTTAAATTTATTGAATATTGAGATCGTATAGACCTTCGCGGCATGCATTAGGAGGAAAGTATCGTTATGCACAATCCGTGAACTATGCTCGGTGCGGTAATCAGAATCTCTTTCTTTCCTAGCAAGCAAAGCCAGAGACTTCTCATTACCATGTACAAACTACATAAGCATAGCCGTCGAATTGACAAACTGGTCATAATGAGAATTCATCGATTCACTTCGACCAGTCATGTGTATACCAGCCAAAAAGGTATCACTGAGATAATAAGGAACCCATTTCTCCCGTATTGAATATATCTCTGTCAACCAAAGATTTTTAGACAACTCATACTTCTCAATGATTGTACACCATCTTCTCTCAAAATCAACAATCCTATACGAAAAAGAAATAGTGTTCTTCAACTCAGTTACCAATGTCTCAAATTTGGTAAATGACATCTTCTCTTGGAATTTCTGCATAATATGCCAAAGACAGTAACGATGACGAGTATTAGGGAACACTTTGGCAATGGCTGCAATAATCGCTCTATCCTGATCAGTGATGATTGCAGTTGGCGCACGACCACCCATGGCTGCAAGCCAGGCCTTAAATAGCCATATGAATGTATCTTCTGTCTCATCAAGCAACAATGCGCAACCAAACTGAATCGACTGATAATGATGGTTGACTCCAGTAAAAGGGGCAAAAGGCATGGAATATGCATTGGTACGATATGTGGTATCAAAAGACACAACATCCCCGAAATAATCATACTAGCATCGAGACCTCCCATGAACCCAGAAAAAGTTCACCGCAGTCCCATTTTCATCTAAATCAATAGCGTACAGAGTAGAACCGTGGATCCTCGGCGACTCTTCCTCAAGATAAAATATTTCAAAGACGACAGTTGCATCACCTTCTTTAGGCATCTTTATGGTCAAACCATAATGATGGTTCCAACAATCTTTCTGTGTAAACCCAACTTCCTCTCCATGGAAAACAGATGCCACTTTCCCAACAGGTAAACTGTTATCACTAAACATCTCGGTCAAGCACTTCGCTGCTTCAGACATATGTTTGTTAGTTTTCATGCAAATGTTCTTCGATGGGGTCACCAAACCGTGACTATGGTCATTCTGAGCAACGCTGATCTCATATATATCTTCATGCATTCTTTTCTTAATACGAATTCTAGCTTGGCAACCACACCGGATAGTTGATGTATTTCTTGATCGGACTTCATCTTTCTTGGTAACCCCTTCACGTGAGCAAACTAGTAAACAACCACTAACCAAATCCACCTGATTTTCTTGCTTGGAAGTCGTCCGAACACGAGTCTCAAATCCCTCTTGTTGACCATACTCTTTGTAGTAAGTCTTTGCTTCGTCAACACTTGTAAAAGTCATTCCTATATAAGGAGCAGCTAATGTTTGCATGCCTTGAACAGGGGCTTTAGTATACGAAGACCCAACTACGTCTTCTTCGATATTGATTGATGTCTCTGTCTCCATTTCTATAAATCGAAAACATTAAAAATATAAATAACTTAAACAGACAAAAATCTCAATGTACATAAATAGTGTAGATAACTTAAACATCAAAACTCTGACAGAGTTCACCGAATATGCTACTTCATTGAACTCTGACAGAATTTACGTCTTCTTCGATATTGATTGATGTCTCTGTCTCCATTTCTATAAATTGAAAACATTAAAAATATAAATAACTTAAACAGACAAAAATCTCAATGTACATAAATAGTGTAGATAACTTAAACATCAAAACTCTGACAGAGTTCACCGAATATGCTACTTCATTGAACTCTGACAGAATTTAAAACTCTGACAGAGTTCACCGAACTCTGACAAAGTTCAAAACTCTAACAGAGTTCACCGAATATGCTAGTTCACCGAACTCTGACAGAGTTCACCGAATATGCTAGTTCACCGAACTCTGACAGAGTTCAAAACTCTGACAGAATACGACATGAAGAATACGACAGAGTTCAAGCTAATTAAATACCATTCAAACTTCAATGAAAATACCATTAAAGCTAATTAAATACCATTAAAGCATGAAGAATACGGCAACGAAAATACCATTCAAACCCTTCAAGGAAATTTGCAAAATTATTACATGTACCCAATTTGAATAAAGGTTACCTAATTTGAATAAATTTCATACACGCGGTTGTCTAATGTTTTCTTCAAATATAGAAACTTGTAGTTATCAAACGAATCCAAGCTAATTAAACAACAAATCAAACGAATTAAAAGTGGAAAAATACCTTAATCCAGAAGCTTGGTACGATTTGGAGAAGAAGAAGCAGAGAGAGAGAGAGAGAGAGAGAACAAAATTTCGCATTTTTGGTGATTTTCGTTTTTTTTTTTTTTTTTGAAATAACACGAAATTTTGAAATATCGGTTTTATCAGTGAATTAGATCATCAGATCTTGAGGCGAGATCGGACGGCTGAGGAGAAGTGTGAGATTAAGTAATTCTCTAAAAAGTAGCTACTTAAGTTAACTTAAAATAAGTATGTACGTAAAACTTCACCTACAAAATGAATTCAAACTTAATTTTTTGTAGTTATGAAGCACTCACTATAATGATTATCTTCCCAAAATTTCAGCTCATTTGGAAACCTCTAACATAGATAAAAATTGTTGTCATCTTTAAAAAGAAATCTAACGGTTCATAAATGTTGAATTTTTGTAATTGTTTTTTGTCAATGTTAGAGGTTTCCAAATGAGCTGAAATTTTGTAGAAATGATCTTAATATTGAGTATATCATATCTACCAAAAAAAAATGTTTAAATTCATTTTGTAGGTGAAGTTTTACTTACGTACTTATTTTAAAGTTAACTTAAGTAGCTACTTTTAAGAGAAAGACTATAGTGACACAGTTATAGTGCCACCCTTATCTCACTCCCCTCCTGGTCCGTCAGATCTCTTTTCAAGATTATCAGATCTAATTTACTCAAAAATCGCAAAATTTCAAACTTTCGCACTATTTTAAAAACAAAAAATAAATAAAAAACGCGATTTCCATTCCATCTCAATTCCATCTCGAAAAAACGAAGGGTTTGGGTTTTTTCTACCTCTCTCTTTTCTCTCCATTTCAAACCCAAATTCGTAAAATTAGTTCGATTTCCAAAATCAAAGCAAGCAACCAACTATTTAGTTGGATTTCCAAAGACCCAAATTGTTCGGGATTTAGGGAAAAAGGTAATATTGTTCCCATTTTCTAATTCCAATTCAGTCCCCGGATGTTGTACAAGTCTTGGGTTTTGCATCCGTGTTTAATCTTCTAAATATGACCCAGTTTACTTGCTTGGTAGAATCGACAACTTGGGTATGTATTAAAACTTGTGGTTTATGTATGAAATTCAAATTTGTTGTATGTTTATTCGGAGAAATGTCAAAAATTTATAGCACATTGAAATCAACAAAATCAGTTTCATTGCAGTTTTTGCAATCTTTGGATTGGAAACAGTAAAAATTCCAAGTTTTGTTGAATTCATCATCTTTTATATGCAATAACGAAATCAACATATTGCGTAACTTGCCCTGAAAAAAAAGAGCCAACTTTTCAACAAAAATAGTTTTGAGTCTTGACTAAGAGTGTCAATGAGTACCCGTTTAACTGGAACCGGACCGTTGGCACCCCTAGTCTTGACCACAGCCCCACAATGTTTTTTATGTTGTGAACCACATCACAGTGGTCATTCAGAAGCCCAATATATAAACTCACCCAAGTCCCAAGCTCTTTATTATTGGCTAAATAAGCCCATGAATATTAGTCCGAATGTAACTTCATTTCCAAGTGAGTAGACAGTTTCAATTAATCAAGCAGCATTAAAACCAAAACAGCATACGTGAACACCGAATCACAACTTCTCCACTACTTTTAACAAACTCTCTTCACTCCACTTCTTCTGCGTCCTGTCCTTACCGCGCTTTTATTTCTCTCTCCTCAAACTTCAATCTCACGAATCTCGAGGAACATCGAACGGTTTTTAATCTATCTCAATTCAAATTTAAGCTGAAGCTTCATTAGAGAAGAAGAAGCAGAAGAAGAAAATGTTCTACTCACATCAACTTCTTGCTAGAAAAGCTCCACTAGGCCAAATATGGTATCCTCCATAAACTTGTTCATCTTCTTATTTGAATTTCATTTTGAAGTTTGAATTAAAACGTTGTTTTCTAATGATCAAGGATGGCGGCGACTATGCATGCAAAGATGAACAGAAAGAAACTCAATAAACTTAACATCATCAAAATCTGGTAACAAAAAACAATCCCCATTTCCACTTTCAACTTTCTTCTTCATTAACTCACTGTGTTTTAATGGTTTTTTTTTTTTTTTTTTTTTTTTTTTTTTGTAGTGAAGAGATATTGAATCCTCAAGTTCCAATGGCTTTAAGACTCTCTGGAATTCTCATGGGTATATATATATATACTATTTTCTCTGTTTTTTTTAAAAAAAAATATATATATAATTTCCATGTTTGTTTTATTTCAGGTGGAGTTGTGATTGTTTATGAACGAAAAGTGAAACTTCTCTTTGGTAATAATAATTACAACCCTCTCTGTTCAACGTTTTTCCAATTCCTCTGTAAATTTATATCTAATCTAATCTTTGTTTTCATTTTCAGATGATGTTTCACGTCTTCTGGTAAATTTTCCAACATTGAATTTGGTTTTTATTTGTTTCATTGTTTTGATTTTTTTTAAAAATTTCAGGTGGAGATAAATGAAGCATGGAAGATTAAACCAGTAAATGAGGACCCAACTGTTCTTCCCAAAGCCAAATCACAAGCCAAGTCAGTATTAGAAGAGGATGCGCATGTTAGTGGGTTATTAGGTGCAAGTTAGCTAGCTGATTCTGGCTATTTATTTGCAGATTTGAGGCGGTTACATTACCTGACAAGAATAGAGAAATTGTTGAAGAGATTGAACGGTCTCTTAATGCCTCGAGTAAAACAACAACCATCAGATTTGAACAAACACGATACATTCACATGGTAATTTCCAATATTGCCACTCTAAAATATGATACATTTGAATATAAAAGAAACAAGTCACATGGGTGTGTATATTCCACTGCACCAGGTTGTGAGCTAATGTTCTGTACATGTTTGAAGTATGTATGGTTGATTGATACTTTTAAATGTAATTAATCTGTACATGATGTATGTAGAGATTGGATTCTGTTGATGACCCTGTGATTAATGATGAGATTCCAAGAGAGGAGGATTTAAACGAACAACATCATCAAGGTTATTTGCTATGTCAATTTGTAAATCCCCTTTTTGCAAATAGTTTTAGTATCACAATGTCACTGATTGTTATACCTTTGTGTGTGTCACTCAGCTGATGCTGCTAATATTACACTTTTGGACCCCTTCGATTCTTACCAGCCAGATGCATTTTTGTATGATCGATTCGATAGGTGAGGTTAATATGTTGTGGATATTTTGGTGTAGATTTAATATCTTGGAGGAGTAATTTTAATGTGAGAAAGAAACTTTGGCAGGTTTGACATTGAAGGTGATGATGAAACCCAGACAAATTTCACTACACAAGATAACTCGATAATTCCTAGTCTTATTCCTTCCCCACTTCATCATGAAGTGCCTCAACAAGGTAAGCTATCCAAAATCGCTTGGCAGTACATTTTCCTCTCTAGCTAAATGAGCTAATGCATAATAACCTCTGTTCAAACACACAACAGACATAAATAGTAGTGCCACGAGTGCAGGTTGATTTTCAAGTGCTCAGGTGTAAACAGGCTCTTATATTGACTGTTAGTAGTGTCTTGTAGAAAAACAACATATACATGCTCCTTAATGACTTGCAACTTTGCAAGGAATTGGACCTATGTTCCTTCTTACCCATGTAAAGAAATTAAGGCTTAATTGGTAGGAATAACTAAAAGTACTATTCCTTTTTCAGTGGATGAAATTCAAGATCTGTTTCCAGAACCCCAGAACAATCATGTGTCTCCAGAACAAAAGAACAGCAATCGGTCTGATGAGAGTAGAGAAGAAGCCCAACAGGTAGTTAACTATCATGTTTTCGTAGCTAATGTAAAGACAATGTGAAATTAACTCTGTACTTAAATGCATATGGTTTTCTATGTCTAGCCCCAACCAAATGAACAGAAACCAAGAGCGGCAAAAAGAAAAGTACGACCAAGAGCAGGTCATCCTCAGCTGGATTATGAACAAACTATCATCCCAGGTCCCCTTTACCAGTCTTGGCTCCAAAAGACAGCTGATATAGTCACAAACAGGGGAGGCACTAAGAGGGTAGGTATCTTACAGTGAGTATCACTTACATTGAATCCAAGAGGCAAACATGACTTCTAAAAGTGCTGATTTGGATGTCATAATTCTTGTTGTTCAAGTGGCACAGTGATTGTTTAGAATAACTGAACTTTCCCTTCACAGGGGAATTTAGTAGAAATTAGTCATTTGTGGATTGCAAATAGAAGAGTAATTACATTGAACGAGTGCCACAGTTTCTAGTATGTATCTAGGCCCTGGGCTCAAACCTCAGGATGTGTAGTTGTAAGTGGTGAAGGACTGACCAGGTCCCAGAACGGGTGATGAGCATTGTAATTATTTTTTGTAGTTCCTCTACATTACTGCTTGAGTCGTTTATAGTTTTCAGTAGTTGGAAGATTAGTTTTGAGATTTTAGTCTTTTCTTCAGTTCTTCGAATGATTTTTTAAGGCTGAAGTCAGATGTGTTAAGGAATGTTTTCGTGCATGCAGCGCATAATACCTATTTCCACAATGAAGACAGCTCATCTCATGGAGCTACCGCCTGGAGCCCTACTTAGTGGTTTCTCAGGATTTGGATCCACAGAAATTCATTATCCAAGGCCTCTTCTAGATCTTCATTTGAGATCTGCCCAGCATCGTACTCCTCATGATTCACCATCAAGTCAGGGTTTTACTGCATTTTTTTAGAAATCCCTTTTTTAAAAATTGAAGATATGAACTTATTATGCTTTCTGTTTAACTGTAGGAAGAAACTCATCGCCACAGCCACCAGTACCATCATCACCATCAAAGCCACCATTTAATCAAAATCCAGTGGAGTTTGTAAGTTACTGTACCCCCTGCCAAAAACATTGCGTCTTGATAACGAATTTATGCGTATATACTGATTGGCACATTTCCATGCGAAGTCTGTTGAAGATTTTCACAGTGGAGTTGGTTCTCATCCTGAGCATCGTTCCATCGAGAGGCAAATGGACATGAACATGGACATGGACATGAACTTTCCAGTAAATGAGTTCAACCAGATGTTCACGCCTGGAAATTCAGGTGGTTGGCCTTTTTATTTAAATTCTATTATGGGGTTTATCATGAATGGAGATGTGTTGTTGTAGTAATACTCTTGGAGCCTTTATTTACAAGTGCTATTTCCCATGAATTTACAGGGAGCAATGAGAGATCAATTCCCAGCTCTGGATCCGGGAATGGTTTGCTTCATTTAACGCCAGTAGAGCAACAAAGGTATAATAGGAGCTGACAGCCCAAGATTGAATTGAAATACTTGTTGACTCCACAAAATTAGTGTGTTGCCAATTTTCCATCAAAATTTACTAGCCATTCTTCAATGATAAGGAGCATTTTAGCTATATATTCTGACGTGTCGGTGGTGGTTCTTATGGCAGATCCAGCTTAAAAAGGGGTAAATCTTCATCAAAGCATGGGACCAGTGGCCTTGATCCAGTGGCTGAGGAGGAATCATTTGAGCTACTTACTCCAAATTTCAAGCTCAGAAGAGTATCGGAAGATGAGCCTTCCCATGATCAAGGTCTACTAATCTATCTTGTTTTTCATGCAGTAACAACAGCAATACTTGGAAGCCTATAAACTACTTTTACTTTCGCTAATCATATAGGTTATCCTTGCAGAGATGTTAATTGAAACTGGACCAACTCAGACCCCGCTTCCAATATTTTATCACCCCATGGACAAGACAACTGATTCTGTCCGGAAGTAATATCCCTTGCTCAATTTTGCTTATTTCATTGATCAATCTTTTTACGTGGATTTCTCTGTCGAGTTTCATCTGTCTCTGTATTGCATGTGTAGGCATCTGAAGACACATTTTGATACAGTGGGGGGCACTGAATTTGAGTCACTTAACCAGTTAAGTGATGGAATGAACCAGGCGAAGGCTGCCAAACTGTTCTACCAAATCTGCGGTAATAACAACTGCACTACTTTAAGAATTAAGAGTAATCTGTGGCAACTAAAAGAACAAAATACCGCGTTTGTTTTTACCTGTATTACTTCAGTGTTTCTTGCCTGGACTATTGCGTTATGATGGTTAAATCTTACATAGGATATTTGCACTCTGCAGTTTTGGCAACTCGAGACTTTCTGAAGGTTAAGCAAACAAAGGCATACGGTGACATCCTCATTTTCAAGGGGTCAAAGATGTAAAGAGAAGTGCTGGGACTCACCTTGGATCTGTTTATTAGCAAAATCCCAAACGTGGGATTTACAGTTCAACTACAGGCTAATAGATTAGTTAATATAAGACTAGTAGATGGCACGTGCTACGCACGTGATTGACAGCAAGTATTTTGCAGTATCTCTTCATGGAGGTCTGAAAAATGCATGTGGTAGCTGGTTTGTACTTTGTAGGAAGGGGGGAAATGAAGATTTATGGTACGGCGTAATATGCTTCTAAGATTTATGGTACGGTGTAATATGATTAATATATGGTTCTTTTTTTCTGATTAGTAATCTATATACCATTGCGAATAGAGAATTAAGTACCCAAAACTTCATATAATGCATATATACATACAACATATTAACAATGTCTAATACAGATCTATGACCTTACTTCATAGTTTAGCTAAATATGTATAGTAGCTAATAGTTGAGTGCATTACATTTAGATTAAAAAACACACGTACAAAAGAAAAATGAGAAAATAGTAATAGCAAACAGAAGCACAGTCATCTCCACCAGTAGGTCTACCAAACTCCACCATAACCACCGATAACCCAGTAGTAGTCTCTCTCACGATGTCAAACCGGTGATCATATCCCTCGCGACCTTTGTTATCAATGTCATAGACGATCTCCACATCCTTCTTCAGCTTCTTCCTCAAGTACAGTCGTAGTTTAGCAGCGTCAATACTTCCACTCACAGTCACCAAGTTTTCCTTGTAATCAACCCAAATATTGTGAACACCTGTGGTAATTGGAAAAGTTATAAGTATGAACTGCATATATGAATGATTTAACTAAACTTAAAAATTCAATAATTTTGACCGTTAAACTTCGCAATGGTCTTCTGAATCTTTTCAGCACACCCCCCGCAATGAAAATCTATGCGTAAAACCAGTGTAGTCACATTAACCTACAACACAATCCACCAATGGGAAATGTATCAAGCTTTCTTAGCATGCCAAGGTATTTTAAAACTGGATTAGTTGTTCTTAGAAATTTTTCCCCGCGTATAACTGAATTATCATTCCCAGTCTCTATTTGCTATCCTGACTCTGCAAAATTGAAAATTAAAAACAAAAACTGGGCTCCATATAAAACAGTTCAAATTAGAAGGAAAACTATTGCACCAACTTAGATATCAAAGAATAAAACTAAGGGAATGGAAATCAAGTTAAACAGGAATATGAGGGTATTACAAAGCATGGTAAGATGAATAGGAAGCAAAGAGATTGCATGCAAGTTTTGTATACCTGTTAGACATCAATGATATGGTCAAAGTTTTGGATTCACCACTCCTCTTTGGTATAAACTCCAAGTTGTTAGAACAATAAGACCCGACGATAATGCGCTTCCATTGAGGATTTCACAACACTTGTGCCCACTGCATAGAGGTATGCACACATAAGATCTTCGCATGAAAGAAAAGGAACTATCTCAGTAACAGGTCGAAGACAGTTGTTGTAATGTATGATATCAACTATAATTCATAGCTACTGTAACAATCAAATTACTTAATTACTAAAAGAATACGTCATTGCAGATAATGCAACTAAAAGTCTAAAAAGTAGTCAATAAAGTAAAATTCTTTTATTATGAATCATAACACAACTTCTTTATACATGGTCCTCATACATACAACATAAATATTAATTAAACTAAGAGGAGATTCTCACTAAGAAAAGTGAGGATATCAATATTAAACAGGCAAATTCTTTTGAAGGTTATGTTAGCAGAGATAAGAGGAGATTCTGAGGAAGCTAAGCAAAGCGTAAAAAAAAAAAAAAAAAAAAAAAACTGTATCAAAGAAATAGGGACCACTTCAGTGCAACTACTCAGAAAAATCTTGAAACGAAACACACTATAATATAGAGTTATTTTAATTGATATGTTAGACTCACCAATTTATAAGGGGGGCACTTTATTTTTTAAATACACATCAAAGTCACAATGACATTGTCTAAAATATTTAATCGGTCTATATCACACAATGAGAAAGACAAATGTATAACAAAGAAAAACATACCGAATGATTGCTATGGTTATAGGAAGAGGCTCTCAAAAGTTTAACACGACTAAAATAGCTAAATAGTGTACCCCGCAACATAACAATTTGTGATAAGCAAGCCTCCATTAGTCAATGTACAACCGCTATCACTGGATTTATAGATAAAATTGAACTTTTCAATCAAATAAAAAAAAGTCAATAAACAATTAAAATCAATATCAACGGATTGAACTTTTGAAGGTCCTATTCACTTCATATCTTCTTGTGTGAATTGCTTGAGCAACTTTTTTCTAAGTAGGGGTATAAATCTGGGCTCCTTACCAATTTTTATAAGTTGACACACATTATTCAAGGTTGCTTCCCTGCTACATTCGATAGGCAAGGGATTGACTTGAAGAAGGAAGAGATCGAGAGGGCGTCAGGGAGACCCACGGAATTGGATGAGTCCCCATCCCATCTAAAACCCTTGAATCAGTGAATCCGGTGATAGAGACCTAGCCTACTTTATTTAAACAGCTAAGATAACGTCTCGTTTTCTATATATGCAAACAGAAAATTTCTATAATCGGTATGAATTTGAATGCATTTAGACAACAACTTATGTTGGGAAAATACCACGTACTCGGGACTTAAAAAAAAAGTAAAAGTTCTCAATAAACATAGAGGAAATATAATATTAACTCCTTTTGTCTATTCTACATGCATCATATTAACACCATGAGAATCATCAACCTTAACTAAAAAAATACATTGGAATGATAATTTTGGGAAGAAGAAAAATCATCCTTAGAATTGCATTATACGTTACAGAGACCATAACAGAATAAACCAAAAAAGAATGCAATCAATACAGAAAATGAAAACACTCAACTGAGATCAGAAGGGCTGTTTTGCATGCTATCATTCCATTTCAACAGTGTGTCCAGTGCCTATGATGAATTAAATTATTAAGAAAAACTCCCCACCTATAGTTTTATATTATCTCCAACTTTTACCATTTAACTTGAAGAAATTATATCATACCTACTCATTTCACATATGAAATCATCATGATCTGGCTAGTGGCTACACACCACAAATAACATAGTCAAATTTAAGTTTCATATGAATAATATTGAATGGTCTCTTCTACAATATAAAACCTATCATTAACAATCGTATGTATGTACCAACACAGTATTACAACCATTACCAAATTTAAGTGTAAAAGTAATACTAAGATTAATGTTTAGAACCTCAAATGCCTTCCAAATGTTTTGCTCTTGTTTTTCCTAATAGCCAACTTACAATTTCTATCAAAACATTAGTTGTTGCTGCTTTACTTGGTTTACAACGCTTCATTTGTCACCAACCGGATCTTCATGGACATAAAATCACCTCAGTAGCAGCTCAAGCCTCGCCTCCTGCATCAAATAAGATGGTCAACTTCCAATTATCAAGTATTATAATGTATAATGGACATGGAAGTCTATTTCGAAATGGCCACAAATTAAACGAATGCAAGATGATTTATAAATTTAATGAGATTCCATGTTATAACTTTACAGAACCCAAATGGGGAAAAAAAACATTACCCAGAGATTTAGAAAAGGCACCTACTAACAACATCAAGCAAGTCAATGTATATCCTATTCATTCTCAAGTCTCAACACACTCTATTTTCCATATTATCTCTCTATTTTACCAGCACTCCACCTCCTAACTACCCATATATTAAAGAACCCCATCATTATTTCATCAAATTTATACCAGATTGATACTACATGCCATTATCATCTTCATGAAGCTAACCATATAGTCGCAATTATTTTCAATACTGCCTTGCCATTTAACTTAGCTATTTAGGTGTGTTAGTATTTTTAAATTTATATGGACCAAGTAAACATTTTATGCACTCGTTAGTTTGTGTTATTATTTAAAGAAAACCATCTGATGAGTGCCAAGAAGTTAATCTAGAATTAAATATCGACGGAAGCAATGTGCAGAAACAGTAAGGCCTTACCTTGGCAAGGAAGAAAGTTTACCCACTGTTTGTTGATTGCGGATATAAAATCTGCCAAATAACCATAATAGTTTGAATACAATAACATCAAAAAATATCAAAGGAAGGCTAATATGTTATCTAAGGTCACACTTAAGCACTCATTTATAGCCATGAGTACTTTTACTGCACTCATGTAGTACCGAAGTTTATAAGGTACCTCGAACATAATGTCTGAGATTGATATAAACTTGAAAGATAAGCCATTTGGAGGGAAAACAGTTGTTTTAGGAGGTGAGTTCAGGCAAACGCTTCCAGTTATAGAAAAAGGCTCAAGAGAAGCTATTGTGTCAACTTCAATAAACAGAACCTATTTACGGCGTCACTTAAAGGTTTTTTGTCTTTCGATAAACATGCGTTTGAGTAGAACAGACTCTATATCAGCAAGTATCCAATCCGATGTAAAATTTAACAATTAAATATTAGTTATTGGTGAAGAAAAACTGCCAAGTCTATCACTATGCGAAGGTGAAGAACCAACGTGGATATCTAACAGTTATTTAATGTATATGAATAATGCATGGTTTATTTGTGGGGTGTTCGGTACCTCCTGGTCTTAATACTTCTAATGGAATTGCTCTTGATCACTAACCGATGTATCCGCCGATAATGTTGAAACTCAATAACATGAGTTAACCACTTCAACACAACAGTTCACCTTCCACTATCTCCAAACCATATGGGTGGTGCAGTGGACTCATCCCATTATATTGTGTTTAATATTTTACATATATACCAAAAAAAATCAAATAATAATAATAATAAAATGATAGGATTAACTTAACACATTTTAATTACATGGGGTCAATGTCTATCATAGGTTTAAAAAGCTAACCTGATTCATTTGCATTGAATGAGAACGACAATTCAGAATCTTCAATCTTCCTTTGGCAAATTGGTTATACTTGGAAAATCTGTCATCCATAAGAAAAGCTTAAAATCACAAAGATGAAAAGAGATGCTGATAGGATCTTAAAGCTTTTCCCAAAGTGGGGATTCATAGTATTACCTTTGTAGTACGAACATTGTCTATGGCTGGCTAGAGATCATTGAAAATATGATTCTACACACCCAATTAAAGAGCAATCTTACTGTGAGCTTAACATCCCTGACTTGAGTGAGAATGCTCAGTCTCCACTGATTAACAGGACCCTTGTAAATTAGATCTAATTGAGTGTTAATAGTAGGCTCGTCAAAGAAACTGAACCAAATAATAAATTAGAGTATGAGGTTAGTTTATTAAACCCATTTACAACACATTAGAAACAAAATGCTAAAATCATACAAAGTTCTAGGGCTGACTTAACTACAACTCATAACCACTTAACAATTGATATCTCATTTCACTAACCAATATACATAGTCTATCATTTCTTTATGGTTGTTCAAGGACTTATAAGATTGAGAATTATTTGAAACATCCCAGTATTCCCTGATAAAGAAGTTCCTGATGAGTACGCAATTACAAAATCCTTTGATTGATAATTTATATGACTTTTTGGGTTTTCCAAGTTGTTATTATTGTTTAAAAGGTTTCTGGATGGATAAGTTGTTAGTAATGAAAATGCAACCATTTCATTCCGTATAGGCATATATGCGCACCTTAACGATCCTTTTGCAAATGTTTATGATTGCTTTTCATTTTTTCTTTAAGTAGATAACAATTGTTGGTTGCTAATTGGCAAGAAAGAACAAAAAGAAGAAGAAAAAAATGAAAGAAAATATATTATTGAAAAAACTATGTAGAGAGTAATCAATCAAATTATATATAAATTAAGAAAACTCGGGCTTACTGGTTCGAGGAGAAATCCTTGATGTCACTCTTTCTATGGATCAGACCGCATTTTGAGCTGATACATACTGAAAGAAGTTACAGGACCTGCATTATTTGAAGGGAGAAATTGCCACCCGGCTTTTAGAATCAGTAGAATGGATAACCCAAAAAGAAAAATGTAAACACTGCACTGCCTATTGCTAAAGCAGGTATACCAAAACTAACACACAACCATAATGGAATGAAAAGCATGGTCTGTCATAACCGTTTCATAATTCAAATCAAGCTTAATTGTTAACTGGAAAAAAAATTATGACATTGGTTACTCCAACACTTGTTAAACATCCCATATTAACTCCTTTTGATACGTTTTTTTTTATGCCAATAAAAGCTAGTAGCATTGACAGCCTATAGCTTTCAATTTCATCTACCTTTAAGGTTACATACTTACATGTACTCAAAGTTCAAAACGTCGGCAGATAAGCCAATTACAACAATTTGATGAAACGGGGAATTCAAATAAATTTGACAGCAGATAAGTAAAACAGATTAAACTTTGAGAAACGGATGGTGAACCATTTTTCTACATATAATACTTCTAAATCATCAAGTTGATCATGTCAACTGTAGCATGAGGATAAAAACTTTCAAATCCCACTTTCAATGAACCAAGAATAAGAAAATCAACGATACATTACCAACATGAAACTTTATCAGTAAACAATCATTTAAAAAAAACATAACACAATTACCAAATTGAATAATTAGAAAAATTGAAGTAAAAAAGCAAAAAAGATACATACTCATGATAAGACAAAATTAATGAATAAAATGTTTATGCTTAAGTTAAGAACTAAGGTAAGATACCACCACTGAAAAAATAACCCCTTTTACCAAAAAAATGAAAATTAGCATTTAAAACATGAAAACTCTTGAAGACATCTATATTTAGCATGAAATGATGTTTGAAAAACATAACTCGTCATCATCAAGGAAAGAGGACTCACTCTAAAGTCTCAATAAAACTCAGTTGCCATTTCTATTTTTGCTTGATATTAGATTGGATATGAACTATAGTTCATGAACCACTTTGGTGATGTTTCGAACATTGAGTTTCCAAGCAAACAATGGGTTCTTATTCACTTTACTATTCTTCTAGCTTATATATACGTCAACAAAAGAAAAATTAAAATTCTATCTTACTTTTGTATGTGGGGAATTATGCACATTCCATATATCTTGTACTCCTCAAGCAACTAATGTAGCTTAAGACTTCTGGCACTTATTGAATAATAGGCTCCTTGACCTGTCACGATGATAAAAAGGGAACAAAATAATTAGTAATCAGAGCTGCTGAATATAGCTAAATATCAAATACTTGCATAATACGAATATTATAGTTTAGCTCCACTTTGAGTATATAGTGCTTGCTTCCTGAATCGCTTATCATGGGAAGGATGACTACATATAGTAGTGTCCCCATCATTATATATAATCAGTGTTCCTTCCATTTGCCCGACCACTCTCATTTCCTTGTGCAATGCTCTCTCGTGAAGTAATAGGCTGCAAAAAATAGTGATTCTAAGTACGTCATATAGTACATGTTTAACTGGAGGGCTCTCTTATTCACTATCATAATGTAAACTAAAAAGAGACAATGAACTAACCTCAAGCCTGCTCACAGGTGTATTTCCCTGCTCCCTCATCCTTCCCACAATTTGCTCACTTCTCATCAGATCTCCCTTTGGTGCGAGTAAGATCACAACCAATTGAGTGGAGCCCACCACAGGTAGATGTATCTCTATGATTGGCACCTGTTTAGAGGGTGTAAAAATCTATTACTTTAAACAATCTTTAAAGAATGGATAAGAACCATAGCTTCCTGAATAACACTTCATCATACTACATACAAAGAAAAATAATAAAGAGATGGGATAATATATTAAAATGAAGTAGGAAGTTACTAACGTCATAAGCATTAAGTTCGCAAAAGGAAAACAACCTAACTACCAACATCCCGTATATGCTATTCAAAAAAGAAAAAAGAAAAAAAAACACATCCCATATCTGTCGTGTACTCTGATTTTAAGACTAACAGAACCCTTAGAACAAAACCTCCATAGCCTTCCAAACTCAAAAAACTAAAACTATACATCTTCCACAACATACGAAAATTGAGAAAGCATAACAAAACTTTAACAAATCCAAAAGTGACATGTTGGTTTATAAAAAATCAAATAAGTGAAGAACTGCAACAGTCCATTAAGATTTACTAAATAAACTTCTTGCTTGGAAAAGATACATACAATAATGTCTACTTCCACAGACAAAGGAACACAAAATGATCAAACATTTTCTACAAAATAAGCAAGCTAGAATGAGTGGGCTGAGCTTATTGACAGAAAATACACAAACTCAAATCATATCATAGCAAAAACATATACGTATTTCAATAATACACAAAATCAATGTTCAAATATTGCTATATAAGTAAGACAAAAGCAATACCAACCTCTTGTTCCTTGGAATTTTTTCATGCTCCACCTTTGCTTAGGTATCATTTATCCTTAAAGAAAGCCCATGTATCATATCATGTTCATGATCTTTGAGGTTAACCAAGGACCCGAGAGAAAAAAATCAGATCAATAGAACTGAAAACCCATGAAATTAAAATCAGCAACATGGCTCATGCATTCACATATAAACGAAGATGAAAACTCCAAAAATAATTTACAGCGCCAGTGGCGGCTAAGCATGGGCTTAATAGCTTGGGCAGGCCGCTTTAAAGGTGTTTAGATATATGTCAACAGAATATTACAAAGAATAAATAGTCATTTAACAAAACAATCAATTTATAAGAACAGTCTGTAACAAAGTTGTAAAAGACAGAAGAGCAATAATGCCAATCTAAAGGTGTTGAGAGAGGTTAGCTTATACAATTTATTATGCACATATGTTCCAAACTAAAAAAAAATAACAGCTATATCATAAGCTCTTGCAGACGCAGTTGCTGGTGAATATGAACAAAGCCATATTCTCAGCAAACCATTTTCCCCACAGAAAATTAGCAAACTAAAAAAAAGTCAGAGCACCAAAGTTGGCAAGACACAATTTCAAGCCTAAAAAAGCAGCAAAGCAGGAAACCATTTTCCCCACAATAAATTAGCTAACTAAAAAAAAGCAACAGAGCGGCGAAGTTGTAAAGAGAAAATTTCAAGAAGAAAAAAGTGGCAAAGTAGGAAACCTCCAAAGAAGCGTATGAGTAGCCAAATCGTCTGGTTCTGAGGGATTGGCACTTGATTGGAGGAGTGAACCATGAACTAAATCCTTGATTCCAGTAGACTTGCTTCAAGGAGCTTCTGATTGATGATCTTTTATTTCTTTCAATGGCAAAGTTGGCTAATTTGAAACTCTTGTTCTAATGGCAAGTTTGGGTTTTGTTATCAGCGAGAAAAGAAATTTGCATACAGAAGATAAATACATACGTTTGAGAAGAAATTTGGGGTTTTATCTAAATCTAACGGCTTCAAGGCTTGAGTGGCTGAGCAAAAGACGTGTTTCATTCTGGTAGGATCGAACAGACGGAATCACAGCCGGAAGGCTTAGAAGGCTAAAACCAACAGATGTTAAAAAGTAATAAGAGGGTATGACGGTGGAAGGCTAGCTCGTTAAAGCCTCTATGTCCTAGCGGCTAAAAGCAGGCTCAACAGCGCGGGCACGCCCCTTTAAAGGGTTTTAGATAAGAAGAGAGCTGCTATTGTTTTCAAATAGTCATCTCAATGACTTCGATGTTTTATTGGCATGTCATATTGGGGTTTTAAGCAATTATTGGTTATGCATTCCCTCTTCCTTGTGTCTACAACAATACCATTATAATGATTATCGGAAAAAAAAACAACAATACCATCATAAGAAAAGAATTGGTAGGAAATGTACATCTTGCAACAATGCTTCAATTATTTTTGTCACCATAACATCTCAGTTTTCATGGAGATCTATCTGTTTTAAAAAATGTACGTCATTTGACAAACATACTTACAGAACCACAGATGTACAGATGATTATTTACCCACTGGTTGGGAGAGAACACCCTGAAAGAATCTATGTGTATATCTAGGATCATAAACCTTCTCTAAGACTTTGCATAGATCATAATCACTTGGGAAAATGGGAACCGGCTACATTACAAGAGAAACCTTTACTCTTTATCTGCACCTTCGTCAAATCCTTCAGAGCATCCAATACTGAAATCCAGCTGCTTCTGAAGCTTGGAACGTCTTCGTTCATCAAAATCTTCCCATCCTTCAAACTATTTTCCAGATAATACTATGATCAAACTCTAAAAATGTATTACAGTTTCATACAGTATTCATGTAAGAATAGATAATAAACATTGCTACCTGACGAAGAAGATCCATTGTGATTTCTGTGTTATGCAGATCCAATGTCGATAGCTTTAAACAAAGCTTGAAAAGTGTAGAGGGCAATGACTTTAGGCCATTGTTTCTAAGATACAAAGCCTACATAAACAATGGAACTATTATTTACAGGTAACATGGTAAACACAGAAGTAACAGAAAACAGTCTATCCTATTCAAAGACAACTTTGGCTCAAATCATGATTGAACAGGCAGCAAAAAGTCAGTGCTATGTATGACCCTTCGAATCAACCTCTGTGGGCAACATTATTATAATTATAATTAATATTATTATTATTATGTTGAAATTTAAATATATTAAATTCTCTGACAAGTTGACTCTCAAGATAGATCTCGAGATATGGCAACGTCTTATGGTCAATCTCAAGATAAGTGGCAACAGCTACAGTGACCTCAGGATGGTGGGATATGTGATAACCTCTATGACTACTTTCTCATCACATAGAATATCTATTTTTTTGAAACAAAAAATCGCCGTTTTACCTGAAATATGTCTTGACCTCTAATTGACTTGAGATACACATGCTATATTTGTTGTCATATTTAGGTTTATGCTAAATTGTAGAATATTTGTTAGCATAACAGTAAAGGATGAGCTTGCAGACTTTACGGAAAGATAAAGGAGGTTCTCGGAGAGCTACGAGGACATAATAGTAAACAAATAGACACAACTTATATCCTCAAACAAGCAAAGACTCGTTATCATTTCTGTCTCTTGCTTGGTTGTTAGAGCAATTGTAAATCCTTTAAGTTACGCATCAGAAAATTAGGCATAAAGAGACATTCTACCAAATTCAAGCAGCAAAAGGCCGCAAAACGCAATGTATAAGCACCGACCAGCTGCTAGAATCACCAACTGAGAAGATATAACAAATGACTGAATGATAAATCAAAAATTATTTGAAGATACGTGACCTAAACAAACAAATCACCAACTGAGAAGATATAACAAACGACTGAGTGAGAACTTTAATATTATATGAAGACATGTGACCTACAGACAAAATCTTTATCAAGACAATCTTTATCATTGAACTTGCAAGGGTTCAGAGGCTTCGTCCTACACATTTATCCTTTGAATTTGAATACATATTCTCCGACTAGCTTCCGTATTGAATTCACATGTTCTCATCAATGTTTCCAACCCAACATAGGCAACTACGAATATAACCAGTTTAAGCTAGACCATTTTTTTTTTTTTTTTTTCGCTTTGTTCTTGGTTATTCTATGATTTTGATCCCAACAAGCTAGGTTTCTTTTAAATTTTAAGCCAGATCAGGTCATAAGATGGCTTAATTCCAATGAGTTTGGACAAGAGATCTTGACCTCTCAAACATTCCTACACAATTAACGAAAGGAAAGAGGGGTGGAACACATTTGAGGAGCTAACTATGTTCCCGATACCGACAGCAGCTTCCAAGGGTTTAATTCATTGCAGAAATAAATTCTTCCATGGTATCCCACCTTTTAGTAGGCAGTTGCAGGAGATAGCAGTATCCAAGGGAATCTCTCACCACACTTGAGTACAATTTTGGTGGAGAAAATTTATTTCGGATAAGTCTCCAGGAAAGGTCTTGAAGGCGGTGAAAATTCCCTTTAATAGTCCTATCTGATGAACATTTTCCACTGAAAACTGGCTTGACCAGGGAAGAAAATTCCCTTCTAGAATCAAATACACAAAAGCTCTGGGTAACAGATACATCATAGAGGTAAAATTACAGCTTAGAAATCTCAGTTTAAAGCATCACATTCTAATATTTTCCAGATACTGTACAGAAACCATTTCAAGTTATGTTATAAGCTCACATCTCTATTATAACCTGTAAAACTTTCAATATGGCAAACCGAGTTTTTGATAAGGTAGGATCAACTAAACTAAGGATTGGTCCATGGTTTCAACTTTCAAGTGTTACTGAACTATGGAATCCTATGCCATTAGGAGAAAAAAAAGAAATCAAACTTCGTTTCTGCCTATATAATGGAATTCGAGATTGTGTGCATAATACCATAAACCAAATCTATGTCTGATCAGTTCATTTCTTTTCTTTTTTTTTTGCTCGGTAGTTCATTTCTTTTCTTACTAACTCCACCCATAACTATTTTACCTCTTTTCCTTTTTCAGTTATCATCCTTCACATGCACTCCTTCAGATAAAGTATCATTAACTGAAGAATAAGAAGGTTGGCCGCGATAACCTACTAGACGAAGAGGGATAGCACACCAATCCTTTTTAAACCAAGAAATTATAATTGGTCACTCAAAACATTTTAACTCCTAAAGCTTCCAGGCGTTTTTTTTTTCATCCATCACTGCAAATCTCAAACGTTTTTCAACTCCTTATCACACTCCATAAGAAGCTCATACTTTCTTTTCCCTTCATTTAGAGAGCATGATTACCTCTTTTCACATAAAATCCATTTCCACAATATAAGATAGTAGTACCATAGTTAAAGGAAGATAAAACCATATGCCTTTAGTAACTGAAAAAGGAAAACATTAAAGGGAACTCTACACTTCCAGTGTGCCCATGCATTCGCAGGATATTTTTGCAGAGAGAGAGAGAGATGATGCACCTTAAGATTGCATAAACTTCCAAAAGTCTCCGGCAAGTCCTCCAATAGATTTGATGAGAAATCGATCTGCACCACAACAAAATCATGCAAAATGTATTAAATAGTGATGCTGATGCCTTTTCTAGTCCAAAGTTAGACTTTATATTGATGCTGCATATAAATCATGAAGAATGTGACCAGAACACCACCTCAATAAGAGAACTGCAGTTCCCTATACATGGAGGCACAGCAGTTATTCTGCAAGCAAAAACAAGCATGTCAAATCAAAGGAAGGAAAGCAATGGGCATCCCAGAAAATGGACAGATCCAAACTTTTAGTCATATTATTCAATAATTGTCTCTTGCTTTGCACCATTGTACAAAAACAAGGTTATTACCAAACTATTTGAAAACCAGTTAAATTCATGCAATTGCACCGAGAAAGGCTTCCTTTAAATCAAGACTGCAGTGCAGAATTGGTAGGAAATCAAATAGATACTAAGTCATCACTGTTGGTAGCATGCACATTACAAACAACAAGCGTATGCATATGCTCATTGCACAAACAATCAGATTGACAACAATCAAAGGATAAAATGGTTTTTATATTTACCTGTTGAAGTAGTATATAATATTTGAGCATTTACACTTGTAGAATTTTATAGCCATTTCAATGTTAGTTTGCCGCTACAAATGCTGTAACATTTACAACATTTGTAGACATTGATTTCTATTTAGTTTGATTTTCCTATTTTGAATTTTCACGATTGTGCAATTGTAGTTGCTACTTTGATATTTGAATAAGTGGCTGGTTCAAGTGGAGCCATTTTTGTTCAAGTGGTCTAGTTGTATGATATGAAACTCTCTTAGTAGATTTTCCAGGAGAAAAAATAGAAAATGGCATCATTTATTGAGGAGGCCACTAATAAGGAAAAAGGTGAATGAAAACCGTTTTAAGACAAGTGGACATTCATGAGGGAGGGACGGGAGGTCAGCTCAAACGGCTAGCTTACCCTAGCCACATTACAAAGCAGAATAGATAGCTGAAAAGGAATTACAAAACAAAGAATCCACTTTAAGCATATATGCTAAACAGGTAAGAGCGTTAAACACAACCTGTTGTTGTTGGCTTTCAAGAGTTGGAGTCGAGTCAAAAGTCCTATTTCAACTGGCAGGCTTGTGAGCTTGTTGTTCGCAACATCAAGTTCCCTCAAAGAAGTCAAATAACCAATTGAAGATGGCATTGCTGTTAAACTGAGAAAATGTATACAATGCCTCAGTAAATGTGCAGATAAATGCTTTCCTTTACAAACGGTCTTCCATAAATGTAATCAGGTACTAGGATGTGCGATGTTTTGCACGATCAACCATACGTTCTCAGAAATATAGTATAAAAAATAAATGTTTAAATGGAAAGTCCCTGAGACAATACATACAATTTTTGCTCACTGAAAAAAAAATCGTATTTACAGTTCAAGAGTGCTAATTCTGGATGATAACGACTAATATGGCAGAACATGGCAATCTATGAAACGCACATAACCTTCCAGTAATTTGTAATATGCATTATCTAAGTCAAATGCATAAGAGCTTGAAGCACCAAGCCTCCAAGAGGCTTAAAGGCCGAGGCTCATAGGCGTGGAGGATTAAGCCTCCAAATTCCAAAAGCGCTCTCAAAAATTCCAGAAACATAGGTATAAACAAGAAGTATGAACTACAACATGTCAACAAACCTTGTGAATAAAAGAATATAAACAAACTAAGAACTTAAATATGAGATACAGCAAGTCATTTGAACAAAGGCACTAATATCCACTTACAACCTTTAAGCCTCTTGCACTACCTGCAAGGCTGCAAACTATATCCTCAGTGTCATCTTTGATGAGAGGCTCTGAAGCGATCCTCAAGGGCAAGCCTAACTGTGATTTCTAAAGCACTTAACTAGATCAAGCTATCTATATCATTTGCCATTGATGGTCAGAGATGGTTGATCTACTTGCTATTACATTATTTAGAGTGTCTATATCGTTGATCTCTTTTTTGATAGTGACAATATTTTCATTATTTCGCGTTTTAGCCACAATAGACTATCCATACTTTTCTCAATATCAGGAAGAGCAAACCAAAGCCAATTACCAACATTGAAAACATATCGCTTACTAGTTTTGGCTTAGAGACAGAACCCTTAGAGACTTAAGCGCGGTTACACCCTGCCAACTAAGGCTTTCATCGGCTATATCATTTGCATTCAGCAAAAGCTTCTGCAAAGGGATCGAGCACACAACAAATCAATAATAGAGTTGCTACGAATTCTGTAAGAAAACAGCTCAACGCTAAAATAGAGAAACAATTATATGGCTAGCAAGATTACCTGGAGCGAACTCAAGGATCCAATTTTAGCGTGTACCTCCTGAATAGAGTTTTTGCTAATATCCAATAACCTCACAGATGACCCACAAGCCCAGACTTCATCAGGTATGACCTTCCAAGTTCAATAAACAATAAAAAAATGACTGAATAAGACATGGAGGTGCGCAACAGTGCAACCATATTTCTTTTTCTTTTTTGATCAGTAAAGAATAGTTTATATATATATATCGAAAAGAAAAAGGATGAGATATCCTATAGTGCAAGCTACAAAACACTAAGAAAAAAACATATTTCAATTTAAACCTTTTATTTTTCTGGAATATAAACAGTGCAATCATAAAACAAGAACCTCTCACTAAGTATATTTCCAAAAGTATACCAAATTCTTCATACAAGAATTGCTGACTACCAACTCTTAAATAAATCTTTCACTGCTCATATCAATATTTATGCACAATGCCTATAGCACACTCTGAGCCCTCATCAAAGATATACCCCTGTGTGTATCTTAGAGATTAGAGTTTAAAATATAACCGCTCATTGAGCAGCGAGCACTGTCGGCACAAAATTTCCAATAGCAAATCTCTATCCCCTGAAAAATTCTTTCAAAACAACCACACTAATAAACTCTTTTTTTTTCATGGATCCTAAATTCCTAATACAAAATTTCAAATTTGATTTGAAGGCTTTATTAGCTAGTAAACATAAGATTGCATAGTAAGTCTTGATTGATTTGTCAAACGTTGTTGTGGGTGAGGGTGTATGTTCATGCCCTTATGTCTTGTATACATATATATTAACGCAATCTGAATTCATGATGCCAAATTCAGTCAAGTATATGTCTTGCTAGTATATTCTATTTAAACTTGCACGTTAATACGACAATCATTGCTTCTTATTCTTAATTTACTACAAATTCTCCTACAAATTTGAATAAATATAGGAATGAGGCAAAAGCATATAGATACCTTCAATTGAGAATCTGATAAAGCAATAACCCCGGTAAGCTTCCACCGTTCCGTTCGTGTTTTATCAACATTCACTACAACTTTATCTTGCACGGCGCGATCACCATCTACCAATGCCGGCCTTCTCCAATTAGACAGTGTAGATTTCTCTTTAGTAATAAACCCATCCTATTTATTCAATGCAAAATTCACAGCATTCAACTCAAATCCCAAAATCAAGATAAAGAAACATAAAAATGAAGTATAATTACTAAAAGTACCCCTTGATGTAAACCCTGAGAAGCCATGAGCATGAGTTTTGCTCCATTTCTAATATCTGAACCAGTCAACACCATTGTGTCCATCAAAACTTTTCCTGTTACAGTTACACAAGAAAAAAATTCCCTTAAAACTCATTTTGCAAAGAGAGAGAAAGATAAGGAGGAGGGGGCGGGGGCAGGGGTACCTTTAAAGATGAGTTTTTGGCCTCTAGGAAGGACATTAGTGAGAGGTTGAAGAAGAGTTTTGAGGTCTTTGATTGTTGAGTTTGAGGACAGAGATATTGGGATTGATCTTCCACTGAACTTCACATGAACAGTCATCATTTCAGAAGCTGCTGATGATGCTTCCATTTTTTTTGTTTGCTGCTGTTTCAACTTTCTAGGCCAAGTCAATAGTTAAAGTGTTAAAGTGTTAAAGTGTTAAACTGTTAAACCCAACATGTACTAAATTCAAAGCCCATGGGCCCTAATCACTGCGGGCCGAAGGCATGAGGGGGACCAACTAGCCATTCACATGGGTCGCAAACATGTGGGTGACAAAGATGGATTTCTAATGAGCAGTGTTCTAAAAAACGCTAGGCGGTAGTCGGGGGTGGTGGGAGGCGCTAGTGCTTCTAGGCTGAAGCGATCTTTCAGGCGAATAAAGCGGAAAGCCGTTTTTCCCCAATATATATAGTAATATACACATATTACAAGAAATAAAGAAAATCATTTACCATAATTCAAAAAATAAACACAAACAAAAATACTTATTACAAAAATGTATAATAGTTTAAGAATATTAACTTCATATAAAAACATACTCTTTATTTACAATGACATAATTTACATTAGACTTAAGTATTTTAAACTCATTTAAATCTTAAGCCTACACGGCCTTTATTTTTCGACATTTAATCATTAAAAAAAAAAAAAAAAAAAAAAACAAACTTGGACCGCCTAGAGGCGCTTTAGCCCGCCTAGTCGGTTCACCGATTTTTAACGATTAGGGCCTGGCGAAGTCGGGTTGAGGCACCCCTTAGCCTTTAGAACCGCTGCCCAAGCTGACCGCTGATTTTAGACCGATTTTTTTGTCTTAATGAGTAGGGTGTCAAAATGGCCCTCAAACCCCTTAGCCCGCCGCCTGCCCGACCCGCCCATGGGCCCAAAAGCCCTCAAAATGGGCCCTCACATTAGTGGGGGGCCGACCCGACCCTCAAGCCTTTGAGGGGGAGGGTAAGGGCCTAGACTTTGAAACTTAAGCCCTACGCCCTCATTAGGCCCTCAACATTTATTACATATATTTTAATAAAAAATTTACAATATATTTCATTTTAACATTAATATCTTAAAAATCACTTAAAAAACGTTTATCTATTAAGTTTGTCAACTTTATAATTTCATTATAATATTTTATGAAATGAATTTAATTGATCTTAATTGACTAATACAATTTTAACAAGTTTTTTAGTAGTTTGAAAAGTTTAATTGTGAAGTCGATTCGATTTTATCATTTTTAACTAATGTTTAAATTTATTTTGTAAATCAAATGTATAACATAAGTATCCCAAGGCATCACGTTTGGCTTCCAGGCGGGCCTTTGAGCCCTACCGAGGGTTGTTGGCGGTAAGCGTTTCGAGATTTAAGCATTGGCCCGACCCGACCCGGCCCTCGAAGTAAATGAGGATAGGGCTGGCCCGGCCCTCAAAGCATGAGAGCTTCATTGTTTGAGGGCCGGGCCATCCCGGCCCGGCCCATTTGACACCACTACTAATGAGTGAAGTTTCTGTACTGATGTGCGTTTCTTTCCACATTTCTTAACTAACTTCCATCATTTTCAAATGTAGCTTTTCAGAACAACTTTGTCCATTTGCAAGTAGCACTTCTTGCGAGTGCATCTTAACCAACGAATCCGTCTTTGTGGACATACATAATTGATGTCACTTGGAATCTATTAGTCATCAAAGAAAGTGGTCTTGGAGGTTGGAGCCTTGGACAGTTGACTCTATAGGCGCGTTCTTATCAGTTTGTTTTACTTTTTTTATAGGCTCCAGCTACCCTGAGTATATTCTTGATGAGGGTCCGTGGACATGAGAGGACGGACGTTGTATTTCTAGACTGGATCACACGGTCGCGCCCTCGTCCCTATGAGGACATCCTCGAAAATGAATGAAGGTGAAAAGAGAGAACCCATGAACAAATGCTCAATTTCATTGACTTTAGAGTCCAGATTTTATGTCTGCTACTCGTTAATTAGTCTTCACCGGGTCAGAAAGAAGAAAACGTACAAGTATTCCATCATAATCACACTATAATTAATTCCAACTTAATTTATAGAATATAATTAGCTGTGAAGAACTTGCTAAAAAAAAATTTCCATATCTAATCATACGATTAAATTACAATTTAACAGAGATTTGGTGTGGCCAGTGGGTATTACCTAATCTTCCATCTTCATTAATCTACTTTCCAAATCTTTGCTGTCCCTAAAACCAAGAACACGCATAGGGATGTACTGATTTCAAGCCACAAAATATCCATGTCAAAAACATTCACCCCCTCAAACTTCAGATAGATAGTCAAAAAACAAAAGTCACTTGAGTATGTACCATGTAGTACAAGCAATCGAAATTTCGTCGATTATCGGATCTAAGAAGTAGGACTTGGGTAGACTACAAAGAGGATGTGGGTAACTTTTTGGACAGCAAAGACAGCTGACCACAAAAGGAAATCTGCTTAACCTTTCTTCATTTGCCCTCTACTTAATTAAAAAGCAATCAATACCTTCTTAACCATCTTAACTAATCCCTCGACTCTTTTTATCTATCCAACCCCACACACTCACAAGTCACAAAAAATTTGCAGCACCATCTCATATAACTCTTTCTAAATGTGGTCACCAAGGCTGAGCAAATCAACAGGTCGGATTCACACCACCACTAGACCTACAAATTTTTCTTGTTCATCATTCAAAGACATTCAATCACTCTGCAAAGAAGAACCTGAAACTCCCAAAAAGCCATCCATCTTCCACCGAGTCCGGGTCGCAACTTCCATATTACGAAACTGGACCCACCCAACAACAACCAAACCCGACCCATCAACTCAAAAAATCGGCATCGTGATCTACTTCACTAGTCTCCGAATTGTACGCAAGACATTCGAAGATTGCAAAACAGTCCGATCAATTCTACGCAGCTTTCGAGTCAAAATAGACGAACGAGATCTGTCAATGGATTTAGGCTTTTTAAAAGAGCTCGAGGGTATTATAGGAAAGAAGGAAAAACTTTCGCTGCCTAGAGTGTTCATCGGGGTCGATACATTGGTGGGGCCGAGGAAATAAGAGGCCTTCATGAAAACGGGGAGTTGAAGAAAATAGTGGATGGATTACCGGTTGATGAAATTGGGGTGTGTGATAATTGTGGTGGGTATACATTTTTGCTATGTGACCAATGTGATGGGAGTCATAAATTGTTTATGGAAAAAGGTGGTGGGTTTAGAAGTTGTTTTGTTTGTAATGAGAATGGTCTGATTCGATGTCCGTCTTGTTCTTCTTCTGTTGTCAGTTGAATGAGAGAGAGAGAGAGAGAGAGAGAGAGCGGTCTTGTAAGGAGTGTTTTTTTATTCAGTCATTTTTTTAAGGAATTTTTCTTTGTTGAGTAAAATGTTATTTTCCTGTAAATACAAAATATTGACCGAGGAATTCGCTTCTATTTGAGCAGCTTAGTCAATTTTCGTGATTTTCTAGAAAAAAAAACATCCTAATAATATGTTTCCGTTCACTAGATTACTAGAATGTCTCATTTATCAGTGATATGCGTCAAAATGAACATATTGGTCATTTTATATTTTTCTTTATATTGAAGTTCTAATAAATTTCATTAAGCTCAAAATGAAATTTTGCATATGTCAAAATGAACATATGCAAAACATTGAGGAGTGAGGATAGGTACAAAGAAAACCATGAGCTACTGTCCTACAGCACGTAAGCATAAGCTCCAGGACTATTTGTTACTACTGGGGAGGAATTGAAACAAAATACTGAAAAGAGTGTCAAGTCTGGACACTGAACGTCCCTGACACCATTTTGGATGATTGAACTGGACAACAAGAACACTAGCACGCAACATGTCAACAAGCTCAAAGGTAGAGACTAGAGACACAGAGATCATTCCGTCCGAAACGTTGGAAAAGTCCGGGTTTCTAGTTTGGCCCATGGACCACGAATCTTCAGAACCTTCGTACGTTCAAGAGGAGAAGAAAGAAAGAGAAGTTCACTTGACTGGAGCCCCAACCCTCGATAGAAGAAGAATAGAGAGTAAAGTAGCTAACAAATGGCCGACCTACCACAAGTCATAGTGGAGATTCTATCTAGGGTACCTGCGAAATCACTTATAAGATTCAGGTGCGTTTGTAAGCCATGGTGTACGTAGTCTAACAGTATGATCCTAGTTTTATCAAAATGCACCTTAATAGAGCTTAGATAGAGACGACGGTAATATCTTAGCTACTATGATCGACCACTTTAGGAAAGAGATGGATTTTTCATGGCAATACGAGAATGAAAGCACAATTCATTGAAGGAAGGGGTTGTTTTGGCGTTCTCAGACGTACATCTATTGTCTAGAGGGTAATTCATTTGAAAAAGCAGTTATAATTAAAGACCAATTTGGTGAATCTCGATATAGTTATGGTTCAAGATTGTTGGGTTCTTGGTAATGGAGTTATATGTTTAGTTAAGGAGAATCAAGTTTGCTTGCTGAACCCTTAATACCAGAGAATACAAGATTGTGGCATTCGAAGAAAGTGTTCGTTTTGAAAGTGATTCAGTTTATAGCTTTGGTTATGACCCTAGGAAAGATGATTACAAGTTGGTCGAGGTTATAGACTCCAAGGATTGTGAGTCTCAAATCAGTGTTTACTCCCTAAGAGATGTATCATGCTCTTTGATTTTTAGTATCCCGTATAGAATTTTGAATAGAAAGTTGTTGGGAATATATTTGGATGGAGCTTTTTATTGGGTTGCTCGTCACAAGTGTAGTCCTCTCGAAGTAATCGTCTCTTATGATATTAGTAACCATGTGACTCGAGATATTTCACGACCTGATATTGTCGGTAGAGATGTTGTTAATGAGGACTATAATACCAACTTAAGTGTGATGGAAGGGACTCGTGGCGCAAACTGTTTTTCATTAAAAAGGGAGACATGTATCAGATGTATGATCCATGGCCAACTTCCCATGACTGTTTTGAGATCAATGCCGTTGTATTTTACACATAATGCCGAAGTTCTAATCAACAATGACAATTTTTTTTTTTTTTTTTTTTTTTTTTTTTTTGAAACGGTGATGGGTTGAGGCAAAGCCCTACCTATTGATTAAACTTCAACAAAGTTTCCTCCCGTGATATGAGTTACCACTCCTTGACCATTTATACTATCCAAAACATACATCTGACTGCATTTTCCAACTGAAATGGAATATTACTGTTACATACCTGACTAAGGGTATGATTGTTAGAGGGAGAAAGTTCAGTACAACAACACTAGGCTCTAAGCCTTACAATCATGAAAAGCCTAACAATCATGAAAAAAAAATCACTCATGAACATAACCCACTCGGGTATACACACAAAATTAACTACATAGAAACATCTGACGACTCCCACCAAACAAAAGTTTATCCCTTAAGACCGGATTATCATTCCTTAGATGTTTATGCCTTAGATGTTTATGGCGCATTCTCAAAATTATAGAAAAATGTCCCACATTCACAACAAACATATGTTAGACCAAGAGTACAGGGTCGCTCCTGTGTTTCAAAGGGCCCAATACAAAGTCTGAAAAATTGGGCTTTTGTCTGGGTTTCTAACACTGTTTCAAAGGACCCAATGCAAAGTCTGAAAAATTGGGCTTTTGTCTGGGTTTCTAACACTATAGTGGACTTTTAAGAGCTTGCTTTTAAGGGCCAATTTTTCCAGGTTTTGAGAGAAAATGTGTTACACACTTACATCTGTGTAAAATCAGCGTCACTCTTATTTGTTTCCTCCAGTACAAAGATTCTATGTTAATTTGAACATATATGGTGTAATTTTCTTGATAGTGTGTGGACCCTCATAAATGGTCTGCATGGAACTATCTGATCCTCCTATTCTGGGGCTTCGTTGGACCAATTGTGTGTAGTGAGACTTCCAGCTCGATGGAATGCTCAGCAGCATAGCGTCTCTGTGGGCCAGCTGGGCATGTCCTCTGAACATGGCACCTACACTAGACCCTTTATATTTGCAGGCTTAGCCCGGGTTCGTAGCCAGGGCACAATATGGCATGTGGGCCAAGCCTCATTGTAAGCCCGAAATCAGGTGAAAACAAAGCCCAACCAGATCTCACAAAATTCGGAGGTTTTGACTCTATTCAATGTACCTAAACACTAGGGATAAAGATTCATATCCATAGATTCTCTAGTTTTTTGGGTGGTTACATATTGAAGAGTTTTTCAGCAACAAAACTACATTGAAAGCTCTATACTCCGTAGACTTTCAGAGACTTGATCCCTCTAGGGTATGTAGGCAGCCACCGAACTAAAAAGTGGTTCAGTCTCAAACATCCAAACAAACCATCCCATTACTATCATTATCATTCAATTGTGTGTGTCATTCTATGAGTTGTGATAGATATTCAGAAAGTAGATTTTTAAGAGTGTTTAGGTAGATCTGTTTTTCTTCAGTTTTTCCCCCGACATCTTTTGGCGTCGTCTGTGGGGATCAAACCCACAACCAAGTTCTTCTCTTTTATTGAATATCACGATCAATGGCTGTTGGTAGATCCAAAAGAAATCAAAAGTTGGCTGACACCAGTTAGGCTCCAGAAATTGCACAAAACCTTCCTCCTAATGTTAAAATATCACAACACACAGTTGTTGACGAGGTTCATACTCAGCATCAGCATGCACATCAGATTCCCCCACAGAATATGGATGCTCAGCATGAAGAGGAAGATTTGGTGGAGAACCTACGAATTACTGTTCTAGCAGGGGAACAAGATGCAACTAGGGATACTCGAGTCGTCACACATAGAGACGGATTTGCATTTACTAGGGCAAGACCTTCGATGCTGCCTCAGCGTCTGCAACAATGCCTTGGGCCTAGGTCGGGTGCTATTTCCACCCAATCTGGGCCATCCATATTGCCTAGGCGTTTGCAAGGCCGCCTTGGGCCTGAATCGAGCCCTCAGGATCTGATCCACAATGCTCACCCATCTTATGAAGAAACTTTAATGTCTATGATGCTCAGGCTGACCAGAGAAAATGATTTGCTTAGGAGAAATTACTACAAAAGGCCTATGGAAGAAAACTCTCAGTAGGAATCTTCCGTACCAAGGGAGAGCAGGTCTCCAAAGAGGAGACATCATCCAAGGAGCCATGCCTCCACTGCACCCAAAACCACATAATTCCAATTGTGGAGCGTTTAGGTGGTGCTGAAGCTATACTAGAACGGGTTCGTTGCCCACAGCGTTACCGAAGCAGATCAGTATCAAGACGTTCCTAGTACTCCAAGCAACGTTCAATGTCAGTTTCTGGATATTCCTTTTCGGATCAAATTGATCTAGAGCGTGGCATACAACGCTCTCATAATCATGTACCACAGAGAGGACAATGCAAACTAGCTAGAGGTAACAGAAGATTTGATCGTAGTCCTGGAGGTTCAGATTCCTCGGAATCCGGATACAATGGTTCGAGGAACACTTGCCGGAGGACTAATGGAGGTTATCAGAGAGCTGGAGATAGAAGAGGTAGACAACAGTGGGCCAAAAGCCACAAAACCGGAGCCCTCCATAATTATGTGGGTGATTGCGCTCGAACCAGAGAGCTAAACCCACGCAGGGCTGAAGCAAATTTCAGGTGATATAGGCACGACTCTGTTGAGCTAGGCTAGAGCCCTGAAAGGAAAAATTGTACCCACAAAGTCGGCACAAACAATGTCACTATGCTAGAAAATAAAGACAACTTGAATGAGCAGCGAATCCAAGAACTCATTAGAAATGCCTTGGATACCAAAGCTACCCAGGAAGATAAGCAACATAAACTGGCAATCAAAGGACCTGAAGAATCTCCTTTTATAGATGAAATCAGAGATTACATTTCCCCTGGTTCTTTCAAACAACCTTCAGTTCCAACCTACGATGATGTAGATGGTTGTCCAGATGAGCACTTGATGAAGTACAGATCATCTATGACTCTTTTTAACAACAATGATGTGTTGATGTGCATAGTGTTCCAAGCTACCCTTAGCGGAGAAGCTTTCACATGGTTTAACAAGCTCCGTCCTCATTCAATCCATACATTTCCGCAACTCCCTGACAAATTTTCAAAACATTATCGCTACAACAACAGGAAGACCATAAAAAGTTATGGAACTCTTTTCAACCTCCACATGGAGAAAGGAGAAAACATTCGAGACCTTGTCAGAAAACTCAGGGTGCTGCTCAAGAAGGTCAATAATGTCCCAGATGACGTCGTTGCGCAAGCTTTCAAAAATGCTCTTCCTTTTGATAAGTCTGGTCTGTACAACTCACTGACTTTGAAGCCTCCAGAAATGGTTCAGGATTTGCTGGTGCGAGCAGATAGGTATGCTACTGTTGAAGAAGATTTAAAATTTCGGAAACTTTAACATCACTGGGGGCGACCTCAGCAAAACTCTAAGGCTAGTTAACTGTATATGTCAAAGGTGTACGTCATTCTAGCCAGTACAAGACAATTACTTTACCTTATTCCTCAGAGTCATCTAGTGACATTGAATTATCTTTAGAGGTTCAAAACAAGAGTGTCTACCTCAACATGCTCAATTTCTAAGGGTTAAAGTCTAATAAGCTACTTTTGTCATTGATTTCAATTGTGATCCAATAAAGAAATCCATCAAAATAAGTCTACAACTCACAGTTTACTTTGTTCTAGTAGATTGTATCTCTAGCTATAGCGAATTACAGGCAGAGATCTAGTCAATCTCGACTTCTCAAATCATCTGCAACATACCGTTGGGCTGGATATCACACAGCATACTGCCGAGCTAGATTTCTCATTAGACTTCTAAATTTCCCATACAAAGGGAACATTTAAGGTTTGATCCAAATCAAGGGTCAATATCTCTTCAGCATCGTATCAATTACAATGTTGTTAGTTCACCACAATTCTGGGGGCGTCAACAGTGCATCAGTCGCAACAATGCAAACCAATCCAAGCAAATGGAGAAGCCAGTTTAAGGCCCCTAATGAAGAGATCAACCTCAATACAGTTTAATCTGGGGGCATGCAGGAACATATCGGAACCATAATATTTTTGATATACCATTCCAGCATATCAAAACCTATGATGGGGGCGTCAAAGCCTCAACACTTGCAACAATTAATTCAGGAAAGTCTAGGCTAATTGATATGGATTATCAGCCATAGTTGAATTGAACTACTATCTGAAGTATTTCTGAGCTTTTGAAAATTCACAAGGTTTTCACTGCAACACCGAAGTTTGTGCAAAGCAAAGCTAATGTTGAGCTTAGATAATCATTCTTACATGCTCAGTCTTTGAACCTAAACCCAGGTTCAAGTGCTCAGCGCGCATGGTCAAGTTAGAATCAGTGAACTACCTCCTACTTGCTACTATAAAATTCAGGTTCAAGCGCTTAGCGCGCCTGGTTAAAATGGGACTGGTGGCTAATCCCCTCCCATTTATTATGCAATCCAAGTTTTACTACTCAATACGCTTGGTCAGGTTTAATGTGGTAATCAAACTCCCCCTGTAAAAATCCAGGTTCCAATGTTTAGCATGCCTGGTCAAGTAAGGAGCCTCACCTTTCTTGTTATAATCCAAGTTCAAGTGCTCATCGTGCTTCGTTGAGTTTGGTGTTCTTCTAACTCAAATTCTATAATCCAGGTGAATGGCATTGACCCTCTGGCTTGGTACAGACTTGAGCGATCCTCCTGTTTGTGAAAACCCTCTACATCGGGGGGGCGTGATGATGAGGCAAGTGCCAGTCGTCGGGCTTGAAAAATGTCGTCTAACTAAAGTATCGGGTCCAGGTATATGGCTTTGACCCTCTTGCCTGGCTTTGGCGTGAAACACAAATCCCCGAAGTTCAAAAAGCCAAAGTACTGAAGAATGTACCTTGGTCCGGTAAATGGCGTTGACCCCTCGGCTAAGTCCTATTTGTGAAGTGGGTAACTCCGAACTTTTAGGACTTTAAAAACCCAAGTGCTTGATGCAACCTATCCCCTTGGAGGCGCCGCCAAGTTTGGATAGAGAACATCGCTTAGTACGGTTGTATGACATTGACCCTCTAAACTGAAGACAATAGTATAGAATTATACTCTGTGCATTAATGTCATTTTTGAGCTTCACAACAAAAAAAACTCAGCCCAACTACGCTTCACGCTAACTGGGATAATATTTTCCAAAAATGTTTATGATAACACCTTCAAGGGTTCAACTATATAGACTTATTTTATCTTAGCATTCTTACAAAACTGCTCAGTCCGATTACACTTCAATCGATCGGGTTATTCTTTAGCTACAGTTCACTGTCATACAATATGTATAATATGAGTATGACAACATGCTCAGCCCGGTTGCATCATTCAACCGAGTTATTCTGTAAACAGAACTTGCCGAACCTCGATTTGTTGTCGATTTTTATTTAACACTACATGCGAATGATATCCACTTGCAGTATTGGGGGGCGATAGTATATTACTTCATTAATATTCATGTCGTGCATTTTATATATTACTTTGCTAATATACATGCCATACTTTACAAGTTCTATTCTACTATCAAAGCCACTATTGAAAAAAATTCATTTCACAAAAGTCTATGGCTTTGCACTACTGAGAATATCATAGTACTTCAAAATAAAGTGCAAGAGTTATCACAATATCTGAGTTATAGCCAGTAGATACATAGTGAGAAAGCGAGATGTAAAGTTAGTCCCTAACATGCTCCATGAGCTGGTGCACCTCCTCAGCTAAATGCCAATACTCTAGCACAACACAACATGTATGCTCCTTACTTAGATGACGGTCACACTCCACAATTTGTACAATATTTTGGGACTCACTGAGCCTATCAGTTAAAGTAGTCAGCTCTAAATTTTTAGACATTTATCTCATCATGGGTGGCTAATCTCTCTAAGTTGTCGAGCTCTATAACAACCCCAATTTTTAAACAACATAAATTAAATTATTTGATTGAAAATAACTATTATATTATGAAGTCTAGCTTATTCTAGAATTAGTTTAGCTATTGTTGATTTTCAAAAAAAAAAAAAGTTAATGTTTTTACTTGAATTGTTTGTTAGAACTTATGTGGGTATTTTATAATCATTTTGGGCTTGAAAACATTGTTAAAATGTACCCATTCATATAGGTATGGACCTTGGGTGTTTTTAGACCCATTGGAGGCCCATAGGTTACCTTAAACAGACTTAAAACATGGAATAAATAAGAGCTGCGAATTTTCTCTGTAAAAATATGATTATTCAAAATCAAAACCCTAGCCTCCAATAAAAAGAAGGGGAAGAAGAAGAAAAGAGAAAAAGGGGACGCAAAGTATTGGGCTCACCGCACTATTGATATTCATAGTTGTTTACATCTTGTAGACTTAATAAGGTGAGTTATATTTATTTCTTTTATTATTTCCATAGAAATAGGATATGTTGTTTGTTATGTGCGATCATATGGATTGTATATTGGGAGGATAAAGCCATTAATAAATTGTATAGAGTTTTGTGAAGAAGATGAACAGTTAACAGTAAACACCATTCTAGAAAAGTTGTCTGCGCAGTTTTTTAATTATATTCAGATGGAGATCTTTCCGCACACGGATGTCTCTCAAATTTAATCCATAGTTTTCTGACACATTGTAGTCTGACATATTAAAATTTTAGACAGATCCAACGGTTGGATTTTTGTCGAGGCGCGCATAAGCGTGACACATCGTAGTGTTTCTACACCAGAAAAACTGCAGTGTGCAGTCTTTTGTTTCTGCTTAGATGGTGTCGTTTTCATACTCGGATTTGTATGAAATTTAATCCATAGTTTCCTGACACATTGTAGTCTGACATATTAAAATTTTAGACAGATCCAACGGTTGGATTTCTGTCGAGGTGCGCATAAGCATGACAGGTCCTAGTGTTTCTACACCAGAAAAACTGCAGTGTGCAGTCTTTTGTTTCTTCTTAGATGGTGACCTTTCCGTACTCGGATTTGTATGAAATTTAATCTATAGTTTCCTGACACATTTTAGTCTTCCATATTAGATTTTTAGATTTATCCAATGGCTTGATATCTGTCGAGGCTTCCATTAGTGGGACTAGTCGTAGTAGAAACTACACCAGAAAACTGATGGGTGCAGTCCTTTGTTTCTGTTTAGATGGAGGTCAACCTATTATCGGATTGACCTCAAATTTAATCCATAGATTCTTGATATCTAGTTAAATGACATATACAAATTTTAGGCAAATCCAATGGTGGGTTGTCTGTCAAGGCACGGATTAACAAGGTTGTTAGAATTAGCTCAAGTTTAAAATAGATATAGTTGGGGTGGTTACATGATGGCATTAGATGGTCAGTGGTTATTATACTTTCGATATATTCTTACTATCATTGAAAATATTGGTGTGGAATGAAAATATATCTATATGTTTTATTTTATCGTGATTATTAAAATATTTGGAGAATTGGTTAAGAGTTACGTAAGGCTTGATTCTAATCTTAAAAGATTGGATACGTGAGGCAGCCTTATGTACAAAAGTGATCACTATATCTATAATATATATATTAGTTTGTGTGATAACTATGTGATTGTGTTAGAAGCATTTGTTGTTTTGATACTACATAAATATATATGTGTGAGATAGAAGTTGTATATGAATATAGACTTTAGTATATGTAGATCCGCTTTTGGACATTAGTGTGTGTGGACTTGAATTTGGGTTAATGAACTATTTGTTTACAATATTGTATATATGAGTGTGGTTATGTAAATTGTATTTGTTTGATTATAAGTCTGTTTACATTAAATGATGCTTAAGTGCATGATTTGCCTTGACACGCGAAATGACTCTCTACATGTGTGGTCTGTTTTGACATGAGTAATGCTAGTATAATTATAAGTGATAATAATGTTTTAAAATGTCTCCCACATCTTTAGAACTCTCCATGCCTCAGGATTTGGTAATGAGATATTATGACTTGTGATGTCATGTGATAGATGGGTATTCATTGAATGTGTCATGAATGACCTGGGTATTCATTGAATGTGCCATGAATGACCCAATAGTTTGGACTGCCCTAGAGAGGAACTAAGATATTAAGCCTTCATGGGTTGGTCGTATTCCTTAAATGTACGGGAATGTAGGTTTGGGTATTCCTTGAATGTATGGAAATGACTCGGGGCATTCATTGAATGTGCCATGAATGGCCCGTTAGTGTTATGATGGGTATTCCTTGAATGTGGCGGGAATGACCCAAGGTATTCATTGAATGTGCCATGAATGACTGATATTTTGTTATGCCCAAAGGAGGCTTTGTGATTATGTGTATGGAAAGCCCGAGATGGTCGTGACTCACAAAGCTACGAGTTTACAAGATAAAAATATGTTTCCCGGAGGCGATATCCCGCTTGGGACATATGTCTTGTAGTGGTACTCGGTGTGAGTGAGGCACACGGATATGTGTGATTTGGCAAATGTGTGTAGTGCAAATCGTGGAGTAGGAACTAAAGGTTGGGCTGTGTCTTTGAATAAATGAGTCAACGAGATAATTAATAAGCAAAGTAAAATATTGATTTTACGTGTGATGGAGTTATTGCATATGATGTATATGATTTCTTATGATAAATGCTTACGTGGTTTGTATGAGTTGATACTCACAAGGGATGAATGTACTCCTTGGTTGTGACTTTTCCTCGTTCTCATAAGTAGACGAGTGATACTAAAGTAAAAGTATATGAATTGTGTAATGTTATGGATATGAAGTGTAACGGTAAATAATATTAGTAAATGATTGTGATTTCTATGTGATTTGTGAAATGACTATAACTTGATATGTTATTCTGAAACTATTAATGACTTGTGATAGTCCGAGATCTATGGTTATGCACGAGAAACTTTATGACATAATGATGTCATATGAATGACTACCCTTGATGAAGGTATTATGATAAGTGGTATTCCCGAATATCTTGGACGAACCGGAGTAATATCAATTAGACTTAATTGTCTTAAATGAGGTTTGGTTATGAATGGAATTTTGACGTATTTGAGATAAATCATTTTATTGTGATGTCTAACTCTGTTTTGGGAGGGTAGGATCTATTAATCTTTTCTAGGGGACGTAAATATCCTACCCTAAGACGACGTGTTGGCTTAAAGGTAAGGTATACCAAACACATATTTAATTAGGGTTGTCATATGTGCATTTAATAAATGGAATGTAAGTGGTATTGTATTGTGAGTTATTTTGGAAAGTTGGAATGACGAAAGTCTTGTCGCTATATGAGATTCTTGGAATTTGTATGTTGGGGTGAAATCTTACTTGGGAAGAAACTACACGCCGTTTTGGAAAAACGGAACTATATTGTCTTCAAGTTGAAATTGTTTGAAATGTTACATTTATTCATTTAAAAGATTATTATATATTTTGTTGTTAGTCTACTCATACCAGCAAATTCAATTTGCTGACCCATGTTTGTTTTGTTTTGCAACGTGGGTGTGTTCTTGGGAACATAGATGGTGGAGTGTAGTGGATAAGGAGACGTGATTTGGAGTTGCTCTTGGAGTCTTCTGGTTTAAGATTTTCTGAAGAGTGGGTTAGTTTCTTTATAGTTTAATAATGTAATTTAAGGATTTTTTTCCTTTTCGTTTCTTTTGATTTCAGTTTTTGTATATATCGTGTTTGATAACAGGGTTTTGGGTTTTGTTTCACCCCGAGTTTCCAGATAATTAAATATAATTGTTTTAAATATTGTCTGGAAATTTGGGGTGTGACAGGCTCCCTCCAACAAAGTGGCAACTTTGTCCCGTAAACACTAAAGCTCTTACTCTGCTTCAACACAAGCGTCACGGAAAAGACTAGAATACTTAGCCAAGACCTCCTCAGCATACTGAAATGACAATGAAAATGGTATTTAACTAGAACAAGGGTCCCTCCTAACTCTCTTATCAGGGTGGTTATCTCCAGAATTGTCTCCCATATTGTGGCTCCCTGAGTAACCAAATACATGGTTAAAGCTAGCAGACTGTACATCATATCTACAACATCAAGAATTGGTTCAGAAGTACCTTTTCCTTCCATATTGGCATTAGCATGGTCTCATTATTTGGGTCGCACTACATCGAGCGACTCCCAAAAGCTTACTTGTCAAACTCTTCAGTATTCAACACCTTTTATGCTCACTAATCCAGCAGCAAAATATTCAAGAGAATGAGTTGTCTCACATTTTCATACAGTATCTACAGATTCTCTTTCACACAATATGAACTACTTTAGGAGTCTCGGCTCTTTCACGGTAAACTCAACTCCCACAACATTAGGTGGTGCAGAAGACGGAGTGGAGCGCAACAGTGAGCGCTGAACATATAACTGGGACTGACCTCAGCGTCACTAGGCAGATCTCAATTTTTAAACATCTCCAAGACTTCTCCAGGTCCAAAACTCTACAGACTTAGTGAAAATATTTTCTCTCTACGTTGATGAGCTCAAGATCATACATCCTCAAGCTAGACTATCTGTGCTCCAGGCTCTCAAAATAGAGAATTAGATAATATTTCTGTGGCATAAGTTTACGAACATTTTTCTGCAAGACTCACATATGCTGCAAAAACACTGGGGCCTAACCAGAGACACTTACGTGGACATACATGAGATTTTGCAATACGACTCCCTTATGTTCTTAAGCATCGGATTTCGGTTTCTATGCATCGGTATTCTCGAGGCATCAATGACGAAGGATGCTGAAGAGACACCATGACATCCTATGTCTAAATAATTCAAATACAAATATTAAGAGCATTCTATTTCTCTTCTCTGCCACGTGGCTGCTCCGCGTGACAAAGAGGGGGCGATGTGTGGACTCTCATAAATGGTCTGCATGGAACTATCTGATCCTCCTATTCTGGGGCTTCGTTGGACCAATTATGGGCAGTGAGACTTCCAGCTCGATGGAATGCTCAGCAGCACAGCGTCTCTATGGGCCAGCTGGGCATGTCCTCTAGACATGGCACCTAGACTGGACCCTTTATATTTGCAGGCTTAGCCCGGGTTCGTAGCCAGGGCACAACATGGCATGTGGGCCAAGCCTCACTGTAAGCCCGGAATCAGGTGAAAACAAGGCCCAACCGGATCTCACAGAATCCGGAGGTTTTGACTATATTCAATGTACCTAAAAACTAAGGATAAGGATCCATATCTATAGATTCTCTAGTTTTTTGGGTAGTTACATATTAAAGAGTTTTTCAGCAACAGAACTATATTGAAAGCTCTATACTCCGTAGACTTTGAGAGACTTGATCCCTCTAGGGTATGTAGGCAGCTACCGAACTAAAAAGTGGTTCAGTCTCAAATATCCAAACAAACCATCCCATTACTATCATTATCATTCAATTGTGTGTGTCATTCTGTGGGTTGTGATATTCAGAAGGTAGATTTTTAAGAGTGTTTAGGTAGATCTGTTTTTCTTCAGTTTTTGCCCCAACAGATAGTTAGTTAGCCGTTGATTCCTCTATTGCCTCCAAGAGTTGATTTCTTAGAACTTTGCGTGGTAGGTTTAGTAGAGTAGATTCAAATATTTGCTTCTGTTTTGGTTGGAATTAAAGAAGAGACAAACTCATTTAGTTGGAAATAATGTTAAAAAAATTATGTGAACAAAGACCTTCAGTATTCTTGAGAAGACAAATTCTGTGGCTGTTAGCTTTAGTCATGGACTTATGGTGGTTGGCCATGATCGAGAACAGGTCTTTGAGGTGCCGAGACATTGATCTGGCAGAGGCGATTCATTAGCATGAAGGTGACGCTCATCATGGTCGACCTCCAAACCAAGTCCTACACTCCTACTCTACTCTTACAGTCCTACATATGGAGTTTTGTTAGCTAGCTAAAATCAAGTTTCGTTTGCTTGTGCGAATCTCTTAACTAGCAAGTCATCTAAGAAAGTTAAGTGGCATACTGCAGAGGAAGAAGCCCATAATATAAAGTTACAATGATGAAGTTGTGTGTTTGTGTCCAAATTCTATAGTTCTTGTCTCTTGTTTGAGCTTTACATGATCTCTGATCTGGATCAAATGATCATCATGCCTGTTTATGAAACAAACTAAAATGAGATCCCAAACTCTGGACTTCAAGCATAGGAAAGAACCATAATAAAAATCAGCCAAAATCAATCAATCATCGTCCAAATCGTTGGAGCCCATATGTGCAAATTAACAATTACTTTGCGAGTTTAATACGAGTACTGTATTATAAATTTCTAACAACATAAGATAGGGCGGTAGAGTCCTTCACACTTCAACTTCTACATGTCAGGTTGTCATTTTTGTAATATCCATTCTGAGATTCCTAAATTTCTCATCCAAAGTACAATACAAATGCTTTTGATTCATCAAGTTCTTGCAAATAGATTGGATAGTGTTTGATTTTCACCTTCTATCACGTCCAATAACCCACGCATTTGAGTTATCAAGGAAGCGGCTATTGCCAATAACCGATTTGCTTTTGCCGCTTCCTTTCAAAATTCCTTTCAAAATGATAAGTCAGTGTCTTAGTGTACTTGAATAAGTAACTCCGAGCTAATATCGTAATTTTGTGTTATCTATTGGAGCATCTACAACACGGTGTGATACCTGAGATCAATCTATTGTAACTCGATTTCATTGGAGAGAAGAAGTTTATTGTATTTTCTTTTTCTTTAAATACAAAGAAAGTAAAATACTTATTACTTACTTATGGTACGTAGAAGAAAATGAAAATCCTCAAGTTACGGACTCTACACAATTGAATAAGAAAGGTAAACATTTGTTTAGACGCAATGGGAATGTTCACCTCAAGTCGATCAGTGAGCACATATCACATGAATAGATCGTCCACACCTGTTTGACAATCTATAAACAAAACAAATAAACATGGGCATTTCAAAAAGAGCGCAGTTCTTGCGTGGCCCAAATGAGGTGTGAACTGTGAACACACGCTTGGAATGAATTCATTAAATCATTATCTAGACCCATATCTATATATATATATAAAAGCTCGCGCACATTCTCTCTCCTCACCATATCGCTCCATTTTACACCTCCAGCAATATGATTGGTTCCTAAAAGATCGGATGGAATAATAATTAGTGACACCTCCCTATATTTGTTTAATTCTCCTTTATCTATTCTCAAATTAATATCACCTCTCCAAATTCAAGCATCGTACGTAATTCTAATTCTTTGACAGTTTTACTATAAAAAAAAAAATCTTTGACAGTTTGCGATTTTAGAAATACTCTCAAAAACCACCAACAAGGTTTCACTCTCCACTCTCTCCAATTTTTTCTCATCTAGGTTTGTATACTATAAAATTTAAAACGGAGAAAAAACTGGCGAACAACTTATATTCGAGTAAACACCTATGCTTAAACGAGCTATTTATTCTGAGATAGAAGATGCATTGGCAACTGGGCGGTCGCTTCCCCTTTCTACGCCGTTGTTTTGCAATTTGCATTTTGCAATAGGTCCTCGAATAATAAGCAGAAAAAGTCTGTCAGGGACCTCTCAGGCTAAAGTAGAGGTGAATACAATTGGAGCGGCATCGCTGAACCAAACCTCATCGTTTTGTGGCTCGATTCCCTTCTCAACATCTACCGATGGGACCCAAAGGGGTCCATATCCGCCAACCGAAAGTGGCGATTAGGAGTTGTCGATTAAGTAGTGAACTCTATCCGGTTGCGCATATGTTGTAACTGGTTCGGAACGGAACTATCAAACAGAAGAGGGCAAGCCACGCAAACAGAGTGATCAAACCCCCTGAGGTAGTAACCAGCCGGTTTTTGCTTTCTCTTTGGTTTTTTCAATTGTTCGCCATCCACCCTGAAAACCCCAAACTCTCTTAAAAAAAACAATCTAAATTACAATATCACGCCCAAAGTCCAAGTCTTTTTAAAGGTTATCATCTTCTTCCCAAAACCCAAATAAAATCTCGCCCCTTCTTTTTTCAGTTTTTTTTCCGATAATAATCTCTCCCCTTCTTCAAACCAAACTTCAACAGGTTTTTTTTTAAAGAAAATATTATGTTTGATTCCGCCTCCTCAAAGTAAGTTTATTCTTCCATTTTATTAATTTGGGGCAATCCGATGTTTTCAAATCTAAATCCTTTATGGATCTGAAGAAACGCTTCTATCATAGTTCTCAACCTCAACCAGTTGCCGGATCTCGACAATTTTATTAATCCGGCCAAGCAGAATTCAATTTTCTTAAGGTATGTTCTAAATTTCTTTGAAAAAAATCAGCTTTCAGTGGTTTGGTTATGATTGTGGAATTCGAGTTGTTGAAGATGCCGAGAAGTTGAAACTGAAAATTGCTGTTGGTGAACAACTTAGGAATTTCTCACGTTTGTTTTCTTCGTATTATGATACTAAATCTGGTAATGTGATAGTACATAAATCTGTTTTTAGGTGTCTTTTTGGTTCAAAGGTATATTTGAGTCACTAAATTACTTTTAGGTTACTTTTGCTTCAACAGTAAATATGACATGATAATAGTACTAGCAACTTTTTATGCATTGCATAGGTAGGTTCAGATTCAAGACAAAGAAATGCTCAAGTCTTGAAAAGTGTATGCCAAAGTTTCATGCAGATTTGCTCTTGAAATTTGAAGTAATCAACAGCTTAACAGTGCATCAAATAGAATCTTAGAGCCATTATATACTATATAGTTTCAACTTTTTTTACTTTTGAAAATGCAAAACCATGCATCGACTGACTAAGCTTAAGTGAGTCAAATAGTCAATGAGGAGGAGGAGAACATGTGATGGAGGTGTTGGAATTAGTCGGAATATGACTTGATATTTTGGAACATAATGCACCACAATTGACAGAGATAGTAGTTTTACAGGAGGTTTCAGAACATAAGGTAGCTTCACCCATGGAGGCGGATTTGACACCACAATTGGTGCCTTGACAAGAGGATATTGTTTTGGCACGTATGGTCACTATAAATATGAGGTGTCATAAGTACTGGAAGTGATGGACATGGGGCTTCATCACTAGATGCTTGGGTATATTGATTTCTTCGTGCACCTATTGTTTTCCCTTTGAGTGATGTTCTAAAATAATCGTATTCTTTTCTTCAGTTATGTTGCAATTATCAATTATTAGTTCTACTTGACTTTTGAATGTGTTTTATTTGAGAATAAACTTACATATGAATTGACGTTGAAGTAATTTGAGATTGTGGCTTATAATTTAGTTTTGGCTTTTTTGATTGCTTTTTGGTGATATTGAAGTTTGGATACTTTTGTTGCAGGATCACTTGGGGGATGTTTCCATTGGATTAGGCAACGGGTAGGTCTATTATATGGGAGCCGAAATCAGTTAGTATTTAGTATTGATCCCAAACACCTAGCAGGGTGCAACAAATAGAAAACCTAGAAAGGTAAAATTTTAGTGTAATTCATCAGTTCCATATATATATTTTTTATATGTATAATGAATATATTGGGGTTTTAATCATGATTGATAGTATTTTATAAATGAGTCGGCAATGTTTTGTTTTTTAGGGGTAGTTGCAAGATTCAAAATTTTTAGTAAACATTATATATTATAATTATTAATATTTTTATACTTTATTTATTTTTTTGGCATTGTAGTTGCTATGAATAGAAGTGAAAGGTGGATTGTGGATGTTGAACAAAGGATTGTGCAGTTATTATCCTGTATTGTTTGCATTGGTGTTACTATCACATCAAAAAGCAAACCAACGGAGATACAAATCAGGTACTTCATCACCGCCATTAAGCAATTTACTGTGTTATGAGTTGGTATGTTTGTTTTATTTTCCCTAGCGTAGCAATCATCTTCTTCGACTCATGAAATGCGAAGAGTAGCAAGATCTAAAAAAATGGTTAGAAAAGAAAGTTTGGTGCTATGAAGATGATAATTAAATGGTCAAGTTTGGTTGATATTGATGTCTTTCATATTGTTGTATGTAGATGGCCTATATAAAAGTAGCTCACTTATTAGATATATAATCTAAGACTTTCTAAAGTGTAAACATGTCATATTTAGGATTGATATTAATTTTTTGCTCACTCAAATAGTTTACCAAAGTTGATTTAACCATGGTTACACATCAAGTTCACTAAGCTGAGAAGCATTAGTACTTTCTTTTTGAACCGAGCTTTTTGTTGTCTCGATATAGATTAACTCAAGCTAATTTGAATGTTACAAGCTAATACATTGGTTACATATACCAAAATTTATAGTTTTTTTTTTTAAATTAGATAGAAACAATGCCACAAAGGAATAATGACTATGTTTCAAAAAAAAAAGAAAAGAAAGACAAAGTCATGTAGCAAGTATTACTGTAAGTGCAGGTATAATTTTAAGTTTTAACACCAAGGTAGATTGAGTTGCTTGCTCAGATTAAATTATGAGAATGGGTTGGAGAAGCTTGAATTTAGTATGACACATAAATTATTTATATTACTTTAGAAGAAAAAAAATGAATTTTGAATGATAAGAGTTGATATGTGAGCATAGGTATTCTGACTGTTGGAAGTTAGGCCATAATAGTCGGTCACGAGGATTCAGCTTTGGTAAGATACATTTCTTGATAATCTTTTCATAATAATATATGTTTCTCTGACTATACTCCTAATTAAATGCTATTAGTTTTATTTTACTTTTAATCAGTAACAATAGATATGGATTCCACCACAACTTGAGCCTCAAAAAGTGTAAGGAGATAGAAGTGAATGTGAAGATGGATTCAAAGATTGAGGGTACATGTGCTAAAGGCACTGCATCCTTATGTCCAAGTACTCTCACACTTTCTCGCTCACTATAAACTTTCTCAAATCTTTTCAATGTCGGTAGGTTTTTTCTCCCTCTTCAAAACCCACTAATTTTCACATCTATATGTCTTAGATAAACAAAAGTTTTGATTTTTATTGTGATTATTATTTCTTTTTGTGACTGAACTTTGAGTACAATGGAAGTGCAATTGGAATATATTAACTTTTATACTTTATTCTCCTCCGATTATACTTTATTTTATTAATTTTTCTTTAACTAAATGTGTTATTAGTTAAGCAAGGGTATTTTGTGATAGGGGCAACACCAAAATCAGTTTTGGAGCTAATAATGAATGTGAAGGATCTAACAATAGCTCATTGAAGAGTCACTTATAGGTTAGGTTCTTCGAAGAAACCTTCTTTGATTTCAAATGGATATCTCATTCTTCTTTTGGGTGGTAAGTCTTTTATAAGTGGTTTTATAGAAAAACATATAATAAGTGAGGGAACGTACTACTTAGCGAATGAACTCATTGTATTTTTTTATATATAAATATATGCTCATGGTAATTATCTAAGTAGTGCTTCTATATTTTATGTGAAGTGAACGATCTTAAATATGAGATGATCGTAACACAATATATAAGATTCGCGATTCTGGCAATCCAATCTTCCGTGTGTAAGGTGGAAGCAAGTTATTTACTAGAGCAAATATAGTGCGGAGGTCAATCGGGGAAAGTGTTAGGATCAATTTTTCATGTTAAGCTATATGAATTGTGAGTGCTTTGTATGCTAAGTCCATAAATTATAGGGTCAAATTTTGTTACTATTGGTGTTTTTTATATCATTCTTATGTAGCTAATGTATATAAGAATAGCTAGCTCTCTTAGATATATTTTTTAAGACATACCAATAAGTTGTAAACCTGTCAAATTTAGGGAGGACATCCAATGATATATAATGGAGACTTTACAAACTTCTTATCATGCGCTACTCATTGGCCGGCCTACTATTTTGTCGATATTATTGTGCAAGATATTGTTATTGCTTAACAATTAAATACAATAATAGCTTTGTGGCGTACTCTTACCTAGACCAATCTATCATGAGGCTTTTGGAGTCATGTTCTTATGGAAACGTGATGGCCTTTCTTCTTTGCTTTTTATTATAATTAGGCCACTCTTCACTTTGCCTCGGTCCACTAAGGAAATTAAGTTAACTAGATAAATGGCCGAGAACAAGGATTCAAACTAAAAGTAGTGCAACACACTCTTTGTAATATTCTTGATCGAATTTATGCAGTTTCAATTGTCACGATATTTTGATAGGAAGCTAACCGAGGTATTTATATTTTTCAATTGTAGTGATGTGCTCATTAAGAACTGGAAGGGTTCTCACTTTCAATGCTGCCAACACAAAGAGCTTTATTGCTCTTGGCCTTAGGATATGGGTTTTCGTGTAACATGCCTCTAATAATGCATGTTCTATTTCTTGTCAGTCGTGTAGATGTGTAGTTTCTCATGGAGTACAATTTAATCTCACTAATGCCTAGAATATGTTCAATGTAGTATTGTAGTAAGATACTTAGGAATTATTCATTTGAATTTATTTTGCATTTTGAAAATTCATTGCTATTGCTTTTTATATGTAGTCAAAAAATGCATTCCAAGTATTACACCTTCAAAAAAAAACAATATCATGTAACAAAGTTATATAACATTCAGATTGCCTTGAGTGTAATTGATTGGTAACTTTTCAAGAGTGAACTACATTTTTTTGGAGTCTGTTTGTGAAGTTTTGGGGTCTTGAAGGTGTCTGGTGGCTCACTGGGCAAAGCGTTAAGGGATGGGCCAATTCCCATTTCTATCTAGGAAAGAGGGATTAAGGGGTTTCAGGTTAAAAGGTAAGTTTTTAGGGTTGTAGGTCATAGCTTGAGTAGATTATATTTGATAGAAACTTTGCACAATAACTGTAATATTAGTTACCAAAGAAAGTCAAGACATGGTGAAACTTCACGAATATTTTTATTCTTGGTCAATATAGATATGTTTTTCATTTGTAAATTTCTAATATAGTTATACGCGCAAAATGTATAGTCTTTTACTTTTACATTTTTTTCCTTGAGTCAACACATTTGGAAACATACAAAGAAGAGACCCTATTGTCGCTAACATAATGATGTCCAATATGAAGATAAAGTTTCCAACTAAATTTAACAAGCCCGGCCATATTATATTGGGTATTTAGATTTTTGAATTTTAAGCAGACACTTGGATATTAAGACTTAATACTTGCTTGCAGTTGTGCATCGTACTGTACCAAAGCATTTTTGTCCTCGCTTTTACATGTATTTGACGTTGCTAAGTCTTAGTCATTCTATGTGTGCTAGGTATTAGTGGTTTCTTATGTCAATTATTTATTTATTTTTTTATTACATATATTTCATAAAACTCTTCAGAGGATAACCTAAGGAAATACAACAATGCACCTGGCAATGGGAAAGTTGAACTGTGTAACCCCAAATGAAAGTTATGAAGGCTGTGGTGGCAAAGGTCAAGAAGACAAACCATAACACACTAGGGATTCAAATTTGAAGAATAGTTGGAGTGACCAAGCTTCCCGCTGGTATGGTCATTATGCTCACTATTTGTATTTCTTTAGTGATTATTTATATAGTATTTCTACGTTATATTTTTTATTTCAAGTTGCTAATGCTATAGCCTAGAAGATTACAAGGTATTTCTTTAGTGATTCAAGTTGCTAATACTTTTCTTGGAGTGTAAACTTCAATGCTACAATGGTATTTTTCCCATTTGAAAAGTGATTTGGACACAATGGTATGCTTGATGCCTCACCACATTAGTATACCCTTGCGGTTTTTATGATGTCAATTACTATGAAACCTTATTTGGCAACCATTGTATAGATTTGCTGGCATAGTCATGGACCTCAAACAGATTGTTGTCACACTTGCACGGTGTTTTCATTTCTATTATTATAAATGTATATAATTAGTTGATTCTCGAAAAATTGGGTACATACTCCATAGAATCATGTTTGTGCAACTCTAACATTGAATCATGTTCACCCGGCTTGAGGCAGCACATGCATTGAAAAATCTTATTGGATTTAGAGTACACATGGAATAGAGTGCAACATTAAATCTATATGCCAACATTAAATCTTTTGGTTAGGTTGCCAAATATTCCTAGAACTAGATAGATATTAGCATACAAACCTGGCAGCTTCAGGAGCTAGGAGGTACTTATATTCCTTGACATAATCACTTTTGAGCTGGTAGATTGAATATTCATATATGTTTTGATTAAATATTTAAGCAATGGACTGCCATAGGCACAATTATTAAACTCTAAGTGTGCAGTTAGTTAGTTAGCTACTAATACATTACGCACATTCTATTCATTCTTTAGGATAAATGATTCCATATCTGAAGAAAGAGGAAGTGTTAAGCTTGCATACATGGAAGTTACAACACGAAGGTGAACATATTGTTGATTTTAGGATAAATGTACTACTAGGTTTGGTACACTCTATTAATTCATTAGGATATATGATGCATGACTGAAAAAGAGGAAGTAATTGGTTTGCCTACATAGAAGTTTCTGACACCAATATGAAGTTAAGTACCATGAGGCGACTAGATTTTAGTAGAGAAGTATGAAGTTTGTTCAACATAATGAATTAATTACACTACATTTTGTTGAGTGGTGAATGTGTTAATCAACCTAAACCTTTTGAAGCCTTAATTGTCGAGTGGTGAAAATGTTAACTTTTGATGGTGATGAAGATACATATATGATGCATTTTGTATTATTTTTTTTCTTTACGGTGTTTGACAACCCAAAGTGCTAATGATGTAGTCGTCGATGGGGAAAGGTTAGGCTTGGATATGGGATAATGCATATGCATATATGCATCTTAAGTTACCTTAATGTGATGATTGTTTACATTACCATGTTCTTAACCTCGAATAGTGTCGATGGTTTCCCTATTATGTGGTTCATAATAGAACCAATGATGTTAAGTTTAGTTGGTACAAAGAAATAGATGATTAAGATTGTGTAAAAAAAACATGCATTGATTTAAACAAATAGCATATTAGTAAAACAAAATCCGTGCTCACTGGATGTGGTTGCATTGACATACTCTCCCCCATTAGGTTTGTAAGATATAAAAATAAATAAATAAATAAATAAAAATTGATGTATTGTGTAATGCGTGCTCTGCATGCTGTGCTGACATTTTTTGTAATGAGCAACATACTTGGTAGTGGGTTGAAGAGATGCACATCATCACAAAGGATTCTCTATTTCAGCATTTTTGTTAAGCCTTTAATAGTACAACAACACATCAACAATAAGTAAAGTGATTCTCATGACAATGGAATCTATTTGTTTGAAAATATTGATGCATGCTACAAGGAGTGCTAATTGGAATGTTTTGGATCATGGGTTGAAGGTATGTCTATGAGGAGCTTTTTTTTATTTAATTTTCTATTTTAAATAAGACAAATGAAGTTGACAGGAAATTTCACCTCAAAAGTGTGGCATATTTACCCTATTTTCTTTATATTTGTGAGAAGTGCATACTACGTCAGTTCAACGATCAGGTAAGCTTACTCCTATAGCAATGCTTTAATTGCTGATTGGTTTACACAAAGGTAAGCTTACTCCTATAGCAATGCTTTAATTGTTGATTGGTTTACACACTAACGCCCACGCCCTCCTTACAGTTGGGCTAACCTTTGGGTGTATTTTTTTTGGTATATCAATGGGGGTTGTAGATAAAAAGACCCAAATAAATATAGTTTTTGACTTTTTACTATAATTTCAGATACTTATTTTACATTTCTCCTAATTAATGTAGCAAGCCCAGCCAAGTTATAGTTACCCGGATGATCAACAAAGATGGTGACAGGAAAGAGAAAATTTCACCTAGCAAATTACAGGTGGTTATGAAATAAGGTATGCTTCAATATATAACTATTCTGTTAGAAGTATGTACTCATCTAAAAGAGTTTCAGTTATGAATATATGTGGTGTTATTTGTCATGGCAATGGAGCATGGTGCTTAACTTTGAAAGCGTGGATTAATTCTAATGACTATACGAGAAAAGAGCATGCCAAAGCATTATAGATAGAATAAACCTGAGGAGAGTGAGAGAAACTATAGAGCTGATTTTTTGGAGAGGGGTAAATTTTAGAGCTTATTCTACTGTATTTCATGTAATTTTTAGTGTTAATAAGCCACTCATATTTCTAAAGATTATAGGGTTGAGGTCTTCCTTTTATTGTGTATTAATGTGGAAAACTACTGTCTATTGAATGTTGCTAATGGCTATAGTGATGTAGGTATGGTCATAAAGTATGGAAAGTATCTTGATGAGTAGGAAACATATCCAAGGGTCAAGTGTGTTCTTGGCAAAGACGTGAGCAAACACTTTCCAGGTAAATACAATTAAGAAAGCTAATTTTCCTTTTTCAATTTTTTAATTTTTTTTATCACTTGATTCTCCTATTTAGCTCCTATAATTTTCCCTGAATTTTGTATATTGGGACGTTGTATAAAATTTTATTAAGCGTGACCAAACTTGATATTAGAAAATTAATCCAAGCAGTATCCCAATTATTTATGAAGGGTTAAGTACGCCCTTGCACCTCTAATATATATCACCTGTAAAAGCACACTTATATGCAAGGAAATGCATGTTACTATACAATTAATAGTATGGAATTGATACTAATCATTGTGTTTGATAGTATGCATTTACTTGAAATACATGCATTCCTTACTATAGTCAAATTATAAGGAGCCCTAATAAATAATAGTCTTTGCATGATATGCATGCATGTTAAACTTAATGATAGCATCTAAATCTGGGGTGCAATTTGTATAGCATGTGCTTTTCAGTAATATTTGTGGAATACCAAAAGTTTGAATTTGAGTTCTTAGAAAATCAAAACCGTTTGGAAGGGGCCCATATATATGGTTGATCATTCGTCATTCATTTAAATAGAACTGAAGTATGAAGAGAATGCTTTAAGAGTACTTTTCTTAAATGGGAGCTAAGTATTCATGCTGATGAAAGTTTACGCCCGATTTAGATTTTCATGTTTGATTGTTATAGAACTTCTTGGTAAACTTTAAATGGTCGTTGAGATTAAAACATCAGCGATGATCATATCGATACTCACGATAACTATATTATTTGATAAAATAGACTAAGTCTACTTCAAGCACCAACTTAAGAACGGACATTGGGATCTCTTGATCTTTGTCTTAGATTTTGACACTAGAAACATGCAAGTGAAACATTTTAGCTTCATAGTGCAAATAGGAATATCTCTATCAACCGGTGAGCAATGAATATTAGGTTCATCTTTGCCTCTTTCAAACTTCTTATTTGTTTCACAAATGTGTCTCAAGAGCCAATATTGATTATCCATTACGATGACAGTTGTACAACAAAGCAAGTTTACTCATTCAACATGATATTCTCAAGTCTGCATATATGATTGTTGTCGATATACCGCGTGTTGTTCCTTTTTATATGTTTTTTTTCGTGGTCTTATATTAGAAATTATGTCTTTGGAAGAATGAAGATGGAGGCCTTGAGGGAACAACTTCTTGATAACGAAAAAGACTCCTTGACAATTATAAAGTTAAGTGATTTAGACTTCTTCTTTGCATATGCTCTATTAGGTAGTGGTGAAGTCGTCTACTCTTTGCTAAATAGATTACATATTGGAAGCTATTAGTAAAGTTGAGTCGATTAGTTGAGCAAGTGAGTGTGATAGGCTATTTAATTGAAATTTTGATTAAGAAACAAAGTGGATGGATGTAGACACATGTCATCTTTTTTTCTTTAGCAATGGTCAAAGGGCAAGGGCCGTTTATTTCTCTGTAGCAATGTGTAGCACAGACTTTTATATAGTTCATTTCTTTATTGGCCCTAGAATGTATGCTATTTCTATGTAGGTTCACGAGGTCCTTTTTGAATGACATGACATACGCATTGTGCAATGAATCTTTACGTACTTCTTTTAGTTGCTAACTTCATTTATTTTCTTACACGTGATATAGGATATGAAAATATGGAATATGGTAAATACTCTTAAGTTTTAATGACAAGTGCCAATTAGACGTGCTCAATATTAACAACTTTTGATACCTATTCACTGTAGGCATTGGTTGTGTTTGTTCTTTAGGGCATTGGTTTAGACAAATAGTTCGAGTTTCATAGCATTTCACTGTAAACTTAGTCATAGAAAATAAAAGGTGTCTCATGTGTATTATCCAATAGTATTTAATGCTAGATATCGATTTTTTTTGGACTTTTCGTGTTTCTAAAAATAGTTTACTTGCTATGTAGAATGCATACTAGCTACCTTTATATCATTTTTCTAATTAGTCACTATTTTTTAGTATGACAACAAGAAGTGTGCACATTTAATTCTTTTAAGTTCATAGTAACTTCTGCTATTGAACATCTACTTATCAGCACTTGCTTCTTCTTTACAACACCCAAAGCGGCCAGTATGACAATATTTTAATCATCGACACCCCGTTAGGTATTTCAGACTTTATACTCTTTTCCTTTTTATATCAAGACAATACATAGATTTCTACTTATTATTATTTTGTTTTTTATGACTGAATTGAATATTTTGAATTCATAGTCATAGAGATTGCTTTTTTAAAAAGTAGTGTAAACTCTTTATAAACATGTGTAGACTCTGTGTTGTATCCAGTTTCAATTCATTGTAAAGATGATCAATGGTTTCTGAATTTGACTTCCATTCTTTCCACCGAGGTCAGAACACATTTCTCCCTTAGTTAATAAATATTCCAATAATATAGAGTAATTAAGTGCTCAATAGTTATAGTTGTCATGGCGTTTCTTATTATTTAAGCTCCTTATTCTTATAAGAATATAATAATTCATTGTTGTTTTTTCCTAAACAGGTCATCTCTTATATCTTCACCGTGAGAGGTCGTCGTGGAAATTGGGAATGATCAAAGCTACAGCAATTCAAAGGTAATTTCTTATAAGAATATAGCAATTCATTGTTTTCTTCTCCCCCCCCCCCTAAACAGGTCATCTCTTATATCTTCACCGTGAGAGATCGTGGAAATTGGGAATGATCAAAGCTACAACAATTCAAAGGTAATTTCAGTGCATCTTTCTTCATTGACATTGGTCTTTCAAGTTTATTGTCTACTACCATAGACCATGAAAAATATGCAAATAGAGGTTTGATTGAGCATAATGTGTTATGGACCATTTATATTTGATCGAGCATGGTTACATGTTGCTTAGTTTTTTACTAGGTTTTCTTATATATGTTAGAGCCAAAATTTTTTTATGAGAAACTAATATAGACAAACGGACAAACTAAGTGGATATGATACCCAATTCGATGAATAGCGGTATCTATTGCAACCTAAAGAAACTTCATGAGACCATAGGTCGTATTAATATTACTTGGGCCAAGATAACTGATCAACATATAAATTGCTATGACAATCTTTTTTGGGTATTATATACGAGTATGGGTATTTGTTACTTTGGGCAATTTTTATGGTTTGTGGTATTGATTGCAACATATTCAGAATAGACGAAGTCTTTGGCAAGAAGGTCAAAGACTAGAAAGACTCTTGTCACTATAATTAAGTTATGTTACACCTATAATGAATTTACAAGTTCTTGAAAAAGTCTGAAAGTAACAACATGCACCTTTGCACTCATTGGTATTATATAGTAACAACAAACACTTGGTATTATTTAATTTTATTATATTGGAACACATTCCTTATCCGTAGCTGATTATATAGTTTAAATTGTATGAGTGATAGGAAACACTTTGATACAGCCTAACCCAATGAAATGAATAAGAACAATAACTATAACCTAAAAAATATAACTATAAACCCTAATTGTCATGGGGACAATGAACTAACCTCAGAGAATAATTAACGGGACATATAACTTTGCATTTAAAATTGTGTTTATCATATATCTTTTGGCTATTAAAGTAGTTTCAATATGACTTTTGTCTCATTTGTCTCAATGGACATTTTCACAAAACTTCATTCAAACTTCCTATATCATAGCTATAGCTATTCATAATTGCAATTATTGTTTAGAATAGTAATTTAATATAACGGCATATTCAATTTCAATGCTGACCATCAGCCTTCAGGAAGCACGGTTCATGACTCCAATCATTCATCAATGTCCCTTTCTCTAGCCTTTGCTTTGGATTGTATCTCTTCTGTTGAGATAAGACTAAGATGATCCTCTTATACCGTTTTGGTCATCTGGTATCTGTATGCTTCATGCAGGCAAGTAGGACTGAGGGAGTTCATTGCTTGCAGGTGGCTGCCCTACAAATTGTCATGCTAGAAACTTAGAAAGTCGGTAGGATGGATAGTACGATAGTGCAAAGAAGTCTCGCAATAGATTTATGAAGAAATTATATCTTTTTTTTTGTCACTCACAATTTGTTTTCTCTAAGAGCTAAAGAAAGAAGATGACACTGTAATGTCGCATGTGTCACACGGAAAAACATAGATAGCCATTAAAGCATTAAGTGAGCCTTCAAGCAGCATCCATGGCACGCTCAAGGTTTGTCATACCTAAAGAAATTTATTACATTTAAAACCCCACAAAAAGAGAAAAAGAAGCTTTCTTGATTCGCTCATAGATGATGATTACTATTCACAAATCAGTGGGTGTGAATCAGATGGTGATGAAGAAAGTAATTCATATAAAGAAAGGATGCTTGGAGAAAATGAACATACAAGTATGAATCTAAATATATGTTATTTTGATATTTATAATGTGAGAATAACTTAAAATATATGATAAAGTTGCTTATCGTAGACATAGAAATAGGTAAATTCTACTTCGTAATCAACTTAGTGCTAATTTCTTTTATGAACAAATGTCACTTGAATGAATAGTCTACTGCTCTTGAATTTTCCATAATGGGTCACAGGTGCAATGATGGAATTACAACTATATAGGAAGAACACGATGATGTTAAAAAATGGTTTTTGCTATCGGTGAAGGAGGGGATTAGCTTTCGATAGTGTTATGTATTTTAAAAAAAATACTTGGAGATGCAGCGGAACATGCATATTCATTAAGGTACGCCTACACCTTTTCTTATTTCAGTATGTTTAATAGCTTATTTTTGTTTCATCCATGTTCGAGGTTTTTAACAATTCACTGTGCATTTAATTTTACTTGCTGGATTATAATTGAGATACTGAAGACGTTGAAACAAGTTGTTCTGTGAATAAAGAATTTAAGGTAAGTAATAATGAAATCAAGCTTTATGTTGTGGATACTTAGTGAGTTAGTGGTTGAATTTAAGTATCTCTTTATGTATAGATATCCTTGAAGTGGAAAATGCAGAGTCATCTCCATAGACTCATAGTAGCATTGGTTTTCTATACAAAGATATTAGAATTAACCAAGGAGGCATGTCAGAATGTAAGACTGGACATATATTTGAAAATTGTTATCCAATAAATCCTAATAGTGCAACATTGCCATTAGTGGATTTTGGGGTACAACGTGTTCCTTAGCTAGCACTGCATATTGCAGAAAATAGCGAGGATTGTGTTATGTATGCATGTCATCGTATTCCATGGAAAATAATGTTTTGGACTCATTTAAAGAAGTGAACTAATTCTTATCTCTCTATATGTTATACACAAATCCTTTGATGGTAACAACCCTTGAATTGGAACAATATATAAAGCCTTTTACCGCCTTCCGTAAGCATTATCAGGTTAGTTGCACGTTCCAAGGATATTGATAGGAAATGGTTAGTTCTTTCACTGAACTTGGTTCAATGTGCTATTAACAAGGTCCTGTTGGCATCATGTGTATTATTATCTTTGCAAGTAGCATTGAAAGTTATTCAATCCAAGATGTCATTGTAGGAATATGTCTACTTTTTTGCCGTGGTAAATAACCAATGTTTAAGAAGGATTTAAGAAACAACGATTAAATTATTTCAAAAGTTTATTGTTTATTATATAGTCTCTTTGTGAGAATAATGTTCATATTTTCTTTCTTTTTTCGATTGGAGCTTAGAGGTGAGCTTCTCAACAATTGTCAAGCATGTTATGTCATAGCCTTGCTGCAAGATAACAAGAATTTGATGTCAAACTTTGTCAAATACCTAGATGGTAATTTAAAGATTTGTTTTTCCCATCAAGATGTGTTTAATCGGATGAACAATCAGTGGCCCGCAATAATAAGCATCCGTGTTCTTACTAAACAAATTCATTATGGTTATTGTACTTATTCTTACAGGCTCTTTTTGTGCCATGGTAACATTTGATTGAATAATGATCAAATGGGTTGATCTCCAGAGGATTTCCGAACAAAACGACTTAGATCATAGCATCGTAAAACTGCCATTGTATAACTTTGGAGTTTGGACGCTCTTATTAGGTTGAACCTCCCATGTAAGAAACGTTTTTTTTCTTTTTTGTATCCAGCTGTGTCCAGTATGTGCGTGGTACATATTAAGCAAGTTTTTCTTTGTCTTTTGCAGAGACCATAGGAAGAACATGTCGGATGCAATGAATTGTGAAACTGAGATGAATATCCTCGGTAAACGCCCAATAATTGATAAAGGCGCATGCGGATTAATAAAGGCGACAACACTCGGGGAGAATCTTAACCATCCCATCCAGTGCTACAAGAAGTTAATGTGAACGTAAGAGCAATATATGAAAAATTAATTTGAATCATTCAACCACTAAGCTAAGCTAAGCTAAAGGTGTATAGTTTTAGTGAGTCTTAGTGCTGTCATAGTATCATTGACTGCTATATTTCATTTCATATGTTATTGAGGGGCATTTTCTCATTTGTCGTGTTATATAATTGATATAATCTAAAGGGTGTCGTGTTATGACATAACATAAGCGTGAACAATTTTTCAGGTGCATTTTTGGAAAGTTCAAGTTTTGAGCATTCTTTTTTGTACGAGGAAAAACTGAAAAAGTCATCAAATTCCTAACCAAACACCAACAATCAGAATGCTATTTAAGATGCCAATTGCAGCTATTATTCTAACAAGTCATACTGAACTTTTTGAGTTTTTATTTCAAATGAATTTTTCCCACTTCAATTTATTTTTACAAATTACATATCAATATTATATGCCAATATTACAAAACAAAATAATAAAGTACTTTCATATTACAACATATTACAAACGACACCACAATTTATTTAAAAAATGCAACTAGAAATCTTTAATGATCCCATATAGTGAATCATGTATAATTTTTTTTACACAATGTTTGCAAGGACACTACAAAAGGATCGATAAGAGTTAACACACCCTAAAATAATTAACGGCAAATTGGAAACTGGATACAAATGCATTGAACTAACCTCAAAGAATTATTAGCGGGAAATCGAAAACTAGATGCAAATCATTAACCTAACCTCAAAAACTAATTAACGAGAAATGGAAATTGGCCCAAGCTGCGTCGAACCAACCTTTTTAACCAAAGAATAATTAATTGAAAACTTGATGCAAATGCATCGAACTAACCTCAAAGAATAATTAACATGTTGCAAATGCATTGAGCTAACTAGTAAAAAAATAATTAACATGAAATCGGGAATTAGATGCAACTGCATTGATCTAACCTCAAAAATAATTAACAAGAATCGAAAAACTGGATGCAAATGCATCAAACTAATCTCAAAGAATAATTAAGGGAAATCAACAACCTGGATACAAATGCATTGAACTAATCTCAAAAGAATAATTAAAGGAAATCATAATTAGCATAAAATCAGAAAATGGCTAATAATCTTTGATATCCTGTATAGTTAATCATGTATAATTTATTATTATTATTTTTTTTTTAATGTCATGTTTGCAAGGACAATGCAGAAGGATCAATAAAAGTGGGCATTGCACACCACCTTGGATAATTAACGGGGAATCGAAAACTAGATGAAAATACATTGAATTAATCTCAAAGAATAATTAACAATAAATTGTTTACTAGATAAAAATGCATTGAATTGAACTAATCTCCAAGAATAATTAACAAAAAATTGAAAATTGGATGCAACTGCATTAAACTAACCTCAAAAAATAATTAATGGGAAATCAGAAACTAGATGCAAATCAAACTAACTTTAAATAATAATTAACGAAAAATCAGAAACTGGATGCAACTGCATTGAACTAACCTCAAAGAATAATTAACGGAAAATAAATAAATAAATAAATAAATAAATTTAAAAAAAAAACTAGGTGCAAATGCATTGAACTAACCTCAAAGAACATTTAACATGAAATCAGAAACTGAATACAATTACATTGAATTAACCTCAAAGAATAATTAATGATAAATTGAAAAACTGCATATAAATGCATTGAACCTCAAAAAATAAGTAACAGGAAATCGAAAATTTGATGCAAATGTATTAAACTAACCTCAAAGAATAATTAACAAGAAATGAAAAATTGGATGTAAATACATTGAACTAATCTCAAATAATAAGTAACGGAAAGCAAAACCTGGATGCAAATGGTATGTATTGAACTAACATCAAAACATAGTTGTATTATATGTAGTGAGAATGTATTCACAAGTATAGTTTTGCATTTAAAATGGTGTTTATCTCATTTTGTATAATTGGGAATGTCTTGCTATTCAAGTATCTTCAATACGATCTTTAATTCATTAGGTATTCTCACAAAACTTCAATCGAACTTCTATTATTAAACAACAAAAAGAAGTCGAAGGGTTTTTATCAAAAGTAAGTTATTTCTTTTTATGTGAAGTGGGGTTTTCACGTTGCAAGAAATTTGGACAAGTGATCAATATAATTAATATTCATATCTCATAGCTATGCATAGTTGTTAATATTTTTAGATTTTTTTTTGTATAACGGTCGAAGGGTTTTATCAAATGTAGGTTATTTCTTTTTATGGAAAGTGGGGTTTTTACGTTGCAAGAAATTTGGATAAGTAATCAATATAATATTCATATCTCATAGCTATGCATAGTTGTTAATATTTTTAAGAATAATTTTATGTAACAACACCCGTTCGTAAGATGGGTTCGAAACTCTAAAAACAAAAACCATTCATTCTCTCCATTTAAATCTTAATCTCTCTTTCTCAAAATCAATTTTACTTCGTTGTTAGCTTTGTTCTCACCTGTTAAATAGAGTTTGTCGCGTTGGCAATTGATTGACAATATATTGTAGCTTTGGAGTTCTTTTGGGGTATTCTTATTCACTGCAAATTTTGATCGATTATTTGCTTAGCTTGAATTTCAGGTAGTAGCAATCTTACACGTTTATTCTGCAATACTAAGTTCATATAGCCTTTAATGATCAATTGTTTGTACACTCTGGAATCAGTAAAATGTACAATATTATACTAATTTTGAAACCAAGGAATATGCAATTGTACTAATTTTTCATGGATTTATTATTATGCACCTTGAAATAGTTTTTTAAATTGAACCAAGTACTGGATGCAAAACAAGTTTGTTTGCAGTAGAAATTAATTTTCTATATAGGTTATTTAACGATAGTGGACCTTCATTAAATTATCTTGGTTTGCATTAGTTCAACAATTGACTTTAGAGTGGCTCTGATGCGACTCTCAGAATGCTAATTACTGCTCAACAACTTCTTAGTAAAAATTCTTATGCATCGACTCTGGAATTTAGTTTTGTTTTTGTGTACTTTAAATATCATGTGGTGGCAATGTCTAATAAATTTTTGGCTTCATCAATATATTATGTAATTATTGAGTATTGTACTATTGTGATCAAGGAATTTGGGTAAAAAAGAAGGAAAACGGACTAAAGTCAACCAAGCCAAACATGTTTAGGTATAATAATCCAGTTAACATGAACAAATGTATGATATAGCAATGACCATCAGAAGCTGAGTGCATATCATCCTAGACTATTCCTGAGAGATCATATTAAAAAACAAATGAGGAATGCTCTTGAGTCACCGTTTGCTTAACTTGCACTTCTTTGCATCTTATCTTAACTTCTCTTCCCTCTCCACTTCTTCGAGTTGAAGCTCTCTTTCCTCCTCCTCTTTGCACTTCTCCTTTCCTCCTTTCGGATTATATTAAAATTAGCTTCCATGTCCCTGTCGTCTTCATCAACGCTAACGTGCTTCTAAGGATCATATCCAATTTTTTTTTTATAGATTATTGTTCAGGGATCCTCTTCATCATCTGCTTAATATATTATTGACTTGAAAAAGAGATAAGACATAAACGATCGTTGTGGTTTTGGCAGGGGTCATGGAGGTTTCGGTGGCCATGATTATTCCTCTTTGTTAGGTTCAATTTGGAAAATCTATATTAGCTTAGACCATATAACTATATTACATCATGAGCATCTTGGTATTCTAAATTCTTGGTAATCTAAATTTTGATGTTAGTGAGTACTTTCATTGGGTCGTCACATATTGATAACAAAGAATTTATTTTAAAATTATATAGTTTTAGCTATATATATGATAGTGTTGGATACGTCGATGTGTTATGTGTTAGATTAGAATTTGGAACGTAGGATGAACTGTGAAAGACAATGGTTGGTAGTGCAATTTCAGGTCAACTAATTGGGTATGTAATTTTCATAAAATTTTAGAGTTAGTATTAACTACAGACCCAAGTAGATTGTAGCCACACTAACATTGTTTAGTTCATTATTTTCCAATTCAGTTAAATTAGTTGGTTAGGTTTTTGCTTTTCATTGTCCCACTTTGAACTCTTATATGAATTTGTGCATGATAGTATTTAGAGAAAATCTCGATCAATATCTTTAGTGGAATGTTTACGAGTTATGCAATTATTGCTTCAGTACATATCAAAATAGTCATAGGGGGAGCATTGTAGATTGAATGTGGCTTCTGAAGCTATTCAATGCAGGTTTTTGAATCTTGAAAAATCCAAGTTATGAACTTTCAGGGTTTGTGGGTTTGTTATACGTTTGATTTCTTTTCTTCTTCATCGTTCACTTTTATAGATTTTTGGCATCGTTCACTTTTCTTCTTCATCGTTCACTTTTAAAACTACGATTACGTATATTATCAAGGACAGATTCCAGACAAACAAAGGGACATGATGTGATGAGTTGGAAGCAAAGGAGGATCTTCTGAAATATCTTCATTTTCTGATCTCATTTAATTTTGTCTTCATGAAAATTGGTAATATCATAAGCGGAGTTATTTTGGCTCTTTGTAGCAAATATACTGCTTCGATTATTTTCCTAAGCTAAGACTGAGAATAGGTGGATTCCTTTCTAAAATATTAATAATTCAACATAACAATTATATTAAGTTACATAACTTTGAACTCAATTTATTTCGTAGTCAATGTTTGCTAACAGTCTATGTTTTTTGAATTATCATTCTTTTGTGTGGATTTTAGTCAATTAAAATTTAAGAAAGTATCAAACCTAACTGTAATAAACTATCGTGTTCTCTGTCTCTCTTGGGTTTTCAATATATTTTCTTACTTTCTATGTTTGTTAACTGAATTTCACAAAAGTTATGAAGAAAAAAGTGTTCGATGAACTGCAAGGTGGCTTTGATTATTTAAAGTAGTGTAGTTTTGATTATTTGTTAATTAATGGTGTTATATGTGTAGTTTTTTTTTTTTAATTGTAGGGATAACTTTCTGAAACAAGCACCACTTATGTGAATCAAGCTTGGGGTTTTCAGAAAAGTAAGAGTTGCTATCACTCTTGATTCAAGTAACTTCTTCTAATTGTTTCTCTATATTCTCTAAGTTTTGATGGTATAATCAAAGCCACATCCATGCATGCATGTGTGCTCTTTTTCCCCTAAATTCTATTAAAACAATGTCCCCATGGATGGATGAAGAATTCTTCATCTTTTGCATATATAAATTGAATTAATGAAGGAGACTTTTATAGTTCTTGGACGGCTCTAATCTTAGCCCTCCATGGCATGCATATATCAATTTGGAAGAGTTCATTCGAAATTAAATCATTTTGCATCAAGTTTAATCGGGTTGATTCTATTGTTGTTGTGCTTTTAGCCTGTAGACACAGTGGATTTCATCACTAGAAATGGACATCTTAAGGAGGCAGAGCAATTAACCGTACCAGTTGCTTGCCTATCCAATGAGCTCATTTTTATATATAGCCCTCCATCTTGACCAGAAGCCAGCCAGAGCAAGAACTAACTTGAGACACCAAGACATTGTAGTGAATAAATTCAAAAGGAGTAGAAGCATGGTGATCTATAGAAAGAAGAGAATGACAAGTGAGTACATCTCTCAAGGTTGTAAGAGTTGCAAAGTAAACTGAAAGAGGGGCTCAACAGGTTAGTGGACACTGGAACCTCATCTTGCAAACTGGCTAAAAGTAGAAGTGATTTGTTTTAGCTCTAGCTGTTACGGATTTGAACTGAACCGCTTCTTGCTTTATACCTTACCTTATCTTATTTTTGATGATACAAGCGCTACAACAAAGAATTCAAATACTGACTACAGAGGAGATGGAAAGTAAGGTTGCCATACAAAATGATAGTTGGCTACACAATGAGAAGTGATCTTTCAAGCCATGTGACTGCTGGTGACTTTCTGTGATGTCCAGATGATGACCAGCTTGATCGGCTCACCATATCTCACTACAATCACAATGGTAGCAAATAAAATTATTAATGGCAACCTAGCTTGCAAAGGCTGCCTCTGACATTAACTTGAAACAACCAAAATTTGTCATTTGCCGCAGCTGTACCTGACTATGCGAGGCCATTAGACGATGGCCTTTATCTGGCAATTGTCAATCGACATAATTTTGCTTCATCTGCCTGTACTTGAACAAGTAGGTTTCATTCATATTCATGTTCCCTATGCATGCTATTAGGGGATTGTGAATGCATATTGATAAAGGCACGATTAACTGCTATTTACGTTAATCTATCGATAAATGAAAAATCTAGCTAATGGTTGTTCATTGGTAAACTCAATGGAACCAACATCATCTAAATGGACTGAGTAGTGACTTACTAAAAATCAGATTATTTGTCAAGTGGTTAGTATTTGAAAACAGCTTGACGTATATGAGTATTTGATCAGTTTGTAGCATATCCCTTCAGTGAATTAGATGTCAATTGCTATAAACATATGTATGCACATTGATTGATGCTATAATTCTATAGACACACCCATGCATCACAGAATCCGAGAAGGAATAGTTACGCCAGCTGTTGGACTGCCAAAAACTACCATTAAAACATTGCCCACACTTCCCCTCTGAGTGGTATACCAAGTGCTCTTTTTTCAACAGCTCCAGTAGAATACTTCAATTGCAGGTTTGCTTCCATTGCACACATTGAAAGACTTAAGTTTCTCCCGTATATGCACTCAAAGTTTTTTTGCACATTGAAGAAGGATGTCCCATACTTTTAAAATCACCTCAGTTCAATGGGGATGGCCAAATGCACGGATTTTTTTAGATGCATCTCAGGTGTCAGGTCACAGGGATGTACGTTCCTGCCACCATTGTAATTACTTGATCACTCAATATAGAACAGGTTCTGCACTAAATTGTGCAAGTTATAGTGAGTATGTTGTTTTTATTTGTCAAGAAACACTGAACAATCTTGAGGGGTAGTAAAATGAATAACATCGTGACATCCGTGCCGAAAAAATCTTCATGTTAAGTCAGTGCAAAAAAAAAAGAAAAGAAAAGGGCGGACAGATGTTGAGCACACCGCTACAAAGTTAATTGGTAATTCTCAAAAGGTTTCATCAAATTTTTTCCCCTATAGGTTTGGTTCTTTAGATTAAGTTTACTTCATTCCAACTTAGTGTACATGACAATCACTTATGACTTCTTTGGATTATAGGAGTTTGCTATTAACTTTTTAATTATTTTCGAATTCTTATAAAAAAAATGGGACTCAAGAACTATTGACCATTGGCGTGAGGGGCATTTGCTATTTGGTTTCTTGGTGTATTTGGTTTTTTAGTTGAGTAGTTTTGTTTCGAAAGATAAAATGTATGACTCTACAAGTATTAGCAAACTATTAAATACACAATTTTAGAGTAAGGATGGGAGAGAAACTCAGCCACATTGTGGTGAAATGAGCACATATAATTTAAAAGCAATAGGTGAATAACAGTTTTAGAGGATGGTGTAACACTCTTTTCATTTTCTAACATACATTTGCCTTAGTGTTTTAGGAGTGAACATGCATCCTACTACCCATTCTATTTTGTGGTTCAGATGCGTGTAGCTTTATGGTTTAGTTCAAGTAGAATTATATATATTTAAATTAACAAAAATTGAAAAATCAAATTGGATGTACTGGCTGACATGATTTTACCAATATTTTACTTTTCTAAAGAATTTGTTGAGTCGGAAGTCCCATATATGCGGAATTGCATAATCATCTTGGTGAATATGGCATATTTGGGATGTTTAAGAGTATAAATGAGTTTGTAATTAAATATTTGGAGAAGGAAAATTAGCATACATAGACACTTCAATTTCCTTTCAATTCCTAAGGTGCATGCATACCTAATATATGGAGGTCACCATTTGTAAGTAAACAAAAAGAAGAAAAAGGTTAAAAGTATGGCCAATAGGTCACCTAGCTTAGTGGTAATTCTAAGAGGCTTAAGAAAACATATCTAATGCGCAGGATAGTATAATATGGTTAAAGCAAAATTCCATAATTGGTTAATCAATTTGATAGTAGTAGTTGTACCCTCTTTATATATTCATAGATCCATAGGAATTGATAACATGTTTCCACTTCAATTGATTTTAATTTTAATCACATAGAATATAATAATTGAAAAAATTGGAGTTTGGTTCTCATTCAATTTTCCCAAAAGGATGTGAAGATGGAACGTTAGTTGATGTAAAATAATAAGTTCACACATACATTTATTTAGCTTAAGTTACTTATAATGACTCAAGTGGCTACATTAATTGCTTTCTTTAGTGGGTCAAAATGTTGCAGTTATTGGGGTTAGAAGCAACAAGTGCTATAATGAAATATCGATTGGAGCTCCTTCGCGGTCGGGTCTTCCCTAAGCGATGACCAACAACGCATAAGTTTTACTTTTTAATGGATTTTGCTCAATGCTCTATATTTGTAACTTTGTTTAATAGCCATAACAAATTATTGGCACTAGGAACTTTGATTAATTAATTTGCTGTATGAATTTCAATATAGTTTGGAAGTAAGATTTTTTATACATAATAATAAAATAAAAAAAAATTATATAAAAACGGTCCCCGTTCGTTGAACGGGTCCAAAAATCTAGTGTATAACTAAAAGCAGATGTGAAGTAGTCTCCAAAGTTAAATCACCCCCCACATCGTTTGCTCAAGCGTTTCCTTCTTTGGCAAAGTTTCTATTAATTCTTCTCAGACTGATAAAAAAAAACACACTGCAAACACATTTATTCCAATCAAGAACAATGAAAAAGTCACTAAGAGATCAAAATATAAATTGAAACAAAAAGAAGAAGCTGACCTACTTAAAATAAGGATGGCAAAACACTTTACTTGCTGTTATTCTTTGCTTAGGATTCAACATCAACATTAGCTGGTAAGAACAATTTTGTTCAATTTTTTATATTTTTTTTGGAAATTATATACAAAATTTAGAAATATAAGTAGTTGCTGAATCTCACCTCTAACAAGTCTAAAGCACTAACTGGAACCTCCGACATTGCAACACGAGACCTTAAACCCTACACAGGAAACAATATTGAATAGCTTTGTAAAATTTCAAAAATTTGTAAGATTTCAGATTATAAGACAAAATTTCGAAGGAAAAGATGAGCATACTTCAGCTCTCTTAAGAGGTAAAGTCGGATTAAAATGTTGCAAGGAAGACACTCCTGGCCGGGTGGATTCAGTTGGAGTACCTAAAAGACTATATGAACCAACTCAAATTAGTAAAAAGGAAAGCCAAATAATTAGGAAAAGAAATTGAATATGTTAAGAATATACTGGCATATGGAAATATTATTAGATTATATACCAAGTATTAGGAAATATTTTATATTCTACGTATTTTGAAAGATCTTGTATTGTACTACCATAATTCTCAGCTTGTGGTAGTAAAGTAGCTGATAATGGAATAATAAGCTGAGAATATATAAGCTTGTGGTAGTAAGATCTTATTATTCCATAATCTTCTCCTTCACTATTTTTTTACTGGCTTACATGTAATTGTATGTGTTAACTATCATAGCATCACCATTTCTTACTGGTTTACTTGTAACTGTGTTAACTGTTAACTCTCCTAGCATCATCATCTACATAATATATCTAGACTAATAAACATACCTAAATATCGATTGAGTTTCGGCTTGCATACCAAAGGCTCGTTTGTCAGCATTTCATAAAAGATGCATCAAATGGACCAAATATCTGCAGGAAAACTATAGTTTCCCCCTAGGAGAATTTCGGGGGCATTGTAACCACGGGTAACATCCTGAAATAAGAAATGCTAGTAATTTATGTGCCATCTATCTAATAATATAGGGTTTTTTTTTTTCACTAAAAGACAAAATTATAATAAAGGACGGTCCAGATCTGTTTGAGAGAAATCTAACGGTAGAGATGCGGGTTTCATTTTAACGATACCATTTGGCTGAGAACAAAGGCTATGAGCGTCCAGTATACAGTTTTGATTCTGGGCCACCATTTGCAACATCAAAGGAAGAGTTTTGTGTTGTTTGGTACGATTCGCTTACTCCTTGGTTACGCGTTGACTGCAGGCAGTTTCAAGTTAAAAGACCAACTGATGGGGAAAGTGGTGTACTTCTTAACCCTGTTTGCAAGAGCCATCCAGCTTTTACCGTTGAATTTAAGGTTACAGTATGATGTTCAGCAGTATGATGTCCCTTTAAGGTTGTATTTGGGGGATAAAGCTTACAGTATTTCATTTTTTTAATTTCGAGCTTATTAAAGTTTCTCCAACAGCACAAATCCTCATTGCCAATGTGTAAAGCTTACAGTATGATGTTCAGCAGTATGATGTCCCTTTAAGGTTGTATTTGGGGGATAAAGCTTACAGTATTTATCAAATTGCACATTTCGTTTTATTAATTTCGAGATTATTAAAGTTTCTCCAACAGCACAAATCATCACCATCCCTCAAAGTTCAGATCGATACATTGTTTTCAAAGCTCTGCCTTGAAAAAAGATTAACAAATTGAGGATCAAAAGAATTTGAAATATAATTATTTCGGCAACAATCTCTATTTGAGTATCTATCTATTGAATATCATTTTTAATGGTTTTGGATCTGATTTGATATTGGAAATTTGGATTGGATTGTAATTTAGTTTGGTTTTTGTTGTTTAGTGTTTGATTGGTTGGATTAAAATGAGTCGGGTTGCTATTCCGTTTGTTAGATTTGGGTGTTTTGATGTGAGTTATTTGAAAATGGTTGTTTTGTTTGGATCTTTGCATTGGTATTAACTTGAGATTGTTTTTCTTAGTGTTAGTTGATACATTGTACTGCTTGCATATTGCGATTTGTTAAGTGATTGTTTTGATTCGCGGGTGCCGCTGATTTTAATTGCGATTTTAATTGATCTTTGCATTGGTGAAGAATGGCTTCCGTTTGGTATTCGCGGCTTCCGTAAGTTCGCATTTAATTATATAATTGTATCTCGATGCTTTTTAATTAGGTGTCCAACAATTTACTACTGTGAGTCTTCGTCGTGTTCTTTGATTAGAGCTCTATTTTGATTATTTAACTTTGCATTTTTGCGAATTGATGCTTCCTAGGCAATCATGGTTAAAGAGCGCATGGAAGAGAGAGGAAGGGAATCGTTAGTTCACCCAGTCAATTCCATAACACACCATCCTATTGAACCTCTCAATCTGGTATATGTGCCTCCACACCGAAGAAATGTTGTGCGTCCTAATCTATATGTGCCTCCTAATCGAAGATCAACTGCGACTCCCAATATTCTATTTGTTGTGCCTCCTAATCGAAGATCTAATGCGGCTCCTAATAGGTTATCTGTTGTGCATCCTAATCAAAAATCTCCTGCGGCTCTTAATAGGTTATCTGTCGTGCCTCCTAATCGAAGATCTCCTGCGGCTCTTGATAGGTTATCTGTTGTGCTTCCTAATCGACAATCTCCCGCGGCTCCTAATGTCTTATCTGTTATTTCTCATCATCGAAGATCTATTGTGCCTCCCAATCTCTTATCTATTGTGCCTCCCAGTCAAAGCTCTATTGTACTTCCTAATTGGAGATCTATTGCACAACGTCTTCGAAGAGAAAAAGATATCGATCAAAGGACTATAGCACAACAAAATCGGAGACGGAGGGAAAAAGACGTCATATCTGATTACATATCAGATTCCTTTAAGAAGATGAGGTCAACGCACGAAGTTGAGTCCTCCTCATCTATCACGGAAGATGTTACAATGCAAAGTTGTGAGGATAATACTATGTAAGTCAAGTGTTTAAATTCTCACTCTTATGTTAGGTTTTAACATAACGTAAAGCGTGATATATCATAGGTCTATTTTTGCAGTGATCATGATATGACTGGATTTGATGAAAGTGAAGAAGAAATTCTTAATCCTCATAGAGGCCATGTGCTTCCTATTCCAAATCGCCACTTTTTCTAGGAAAGATGGATGTTCTCTGTCCCCATTTTGTTCTCTTCATTGAAAGATGAACAGTTATCAAAATCAAGGCTAATCGACCTTTATTTGGAACTTCTTTGTTTACAAAGAAAAGTTAAGCTACCGCTTCTTTCTCCACTGCCTCCGACACTTAAATCTTTATTCGAAGGATCTAATAAACGTGCAAGATTATTCCGTGAGCAGATTCGGAAATATAATGTATGTAATGCCTTTACTAGTCTTGGTTGCAAATTTAACGATCGTGTGTTACATGGACGTGGTCCAACCTCATTCACTGTTCATGGGGAGTTGCGGCACCTAATCGGTTCATTTTTGCCTGATCCGGGGATGGAACCTAAGTTTTCACAACTTTATATTTATGATCCCCTAGCTGCTTTGGATCACCGCCACAATCGCAACCCGAATTTGTTAAGGGAAGTGTTGAAAATCGCATAAAAACTTTTTTCTCGCAGACCCACAAGTTTTGTGATATCTATAAGCAAGCATTTGAGGTTTTAACTGAAAATGCTTTTGAGAATAACAATGTTCCGGTCCATCTACACTATGATCCGCGTTCGGATAGACGAAGGTACAATCTTCCTACAATTGATGAGATCGCAGTGATATTGCCTGGAGATGGGAGTAAGGTTGATGTCATGCGTGATATTGTACTTCGCTTGAGAGGAGGGCATGAGTTGGAACGGATAAGTGAATGTCATCCCGCTTATTTGCCTTTGCATTATGTTCTTTTGTTTCCTTATGGGGATTTGGGTTGGTCACCTGATTTAAAGTTGTGGGACGTCAAGAGAAATGCTCCAAGTAATGCAAGACTCACTCAATTATTGTATTACTTACCGCTTGTTTGAACGACCTACGAGTACTCATCCATCTCTTTGGGGTGTAAATTGTTGCATGAATTTTTGGTTGATGCTTGGGCTGCATATGAACAGTAACCGCCTCGCGATACATTAGACTAAATCAAGACACCATCCGTTCGGATGTGTACAAGTGCTTGATGACGATGTTGCACTTGAGGGATTAAGTCCCGATCAAATCGCCAACGGTTCATTTTGCCTTCCTCGCATGTTGGAAGTCCAAGGCACATGTACGAGATTTTTCAGGATTCAATGGCTATCACCGACACTATAAGCACCCGGATATTTTTTCTTACGGATCGCAAACCCTAATTGGCGGAAATTAAAGAGCGCCAAGGAACACCAAACTTCGACACTTCGCCTAAAATAGTCAGTAACGGGTATTCGAGCTGAAACGAAAAGCAATTATGAAAGAAATCTTGAAGAATGATATCTTCGGTCGGGTGGTTGCATATGTCTATACCATTGAATTTCGAAGCGCGGTCTTCCACACATGCATTGCCTTTTATTTCTCGGCGCATGATGACAAGATCCAAACAATGAGCAAGTGGATAAATTTGTATGTCTTTGAATTCCCTGACTCGACACCCACCCCGCATTGTTTGAAACGGTGAAGAAGTGCATGGTTCATGGCCCCCGTGGTGATCGAGATCCGAAAGTGCTTCATGTATGGAAAATGGTCAATGCACCAAAGGCTATCCAAAAGAGTTTGTGGAGGAAACAATTATGGATAAAAAGGGTACTCCATTTACCGGCGCATTAATCGGCAAGAAATATTTTGTGAATAGGAAGAATAAAATGGTTAAAGTTGATAATGGAGATGTTGTTCCCTACAATGCATATCTATCGAAATGTTTGACGCCATATCAATGTTGAAGTTTGTGCATCGTGGTCAAGCTGTTAAATATATTAACAAGTACATCTACAAAGGCTATGACAAAGCAAATGCTGATGGTGGCGGAGGGAACAAATGATGAGATTGAAGAATATATCGATGCAAGGTACATTGGACCAATGTGGTCGCGATGGCATCTATTTCAGAATCCAATGCATAAAGAGTTTCCAAGTGTCCAACGATTGGCGCTTCATTTAGAAGGTATGCATAGGGTTGTTTTCAATAGCAAAGAGCCCATGGATGCAATTCTTGCCCGAGCCAAAGACCAAACTTCAATACTGACAGCTTTCTTTAAGCGTTGTGTTGAAGATCCAGATGCACGAGCATATACCTATCAAGAATTTCCACGACACTATGTTTTCCATAAAGACTCTCAAGAGTGGACTCCTAGGACTCAGGGACCTTCCATTGGTAGGATGTATTTTGCAAGCTCTAATGTCGGGGAGAGGTTTTATCTACGCTTGCTACTTACTGTTGTAAAAGGGCCTACCTCCTTTGCATATCTTTATAAAGTCGGTGATACCGTGTATAACACATACAAAGAAGCATGTATTGCCCGTGGGCTGTTGGAAGCTGATGATTAGTGGATACAATGCCTAGAAGAGGCGGCAATAATGAAAACTGGATATCAACTGCGGAGGTTGTTTTGTGTAATTCTTTTAGAGTGTCATCCTTTGCGACTAGATCTACTTTGGAGCAAATTTGCATCGAAAGTATACGCGATGATCTTGGAATCGGCCGAACAAAGCACGACATCCCGTGATCCAACCGATAAGCAAATAAATGTGATTACGGCTTATATCTGGTGGAACAAATCCTTTTAGAATATGGGAAGACATTGGAAAATTTCCCGCCCATGCCAAAGCAAAAAGAGGATTGGAGCAAAATTATTGGCAATAGGCTTATTTGGGAGCAACGCCAACTTTAGCATGAAGGCATAGGACAAGAGGCTGCAGTTGATGTGAGTCGCCTTAATGATTTAACAACTTCATGCTTACAACTGGCCGCGGATCGATTCAGTATTTGGTGACAAAGGCAAACTTTTCTTTTTGAATGGAACAACTGGTACAGTGAAAACTTTTTTGTATAATACAATTGCAAAGGCCTGCCGCAGCATGGGTCTTATTGTCATCATGGTGGCATCATCGGAAATTGCATTTTTGTTATTGTCTGGTGGACGCACCACTCATTCTACATTTAAGATTCCAATTGATGTGATGGATACCACTTTTTGCGGCTTCGCTAAACATTCGGACCTTGCTGACCTATTTAAAGAAACAAAACTAATTGTTTGGGATGAGGTGCCCATGCAACATAGATACTGTGTTGAGGCTGTGGATAGAACACTTCAAGATATTTTGCGGAAACAAGAAGATATTTGGTGGTATTACTACACGTTCTTGGTGGTGATTTTCGACAAACACTACCGCTATACCGTTAGCCGAGAGCAATTTGTTGGTGCATCACTACGGCGCTCTTTCCTTTGGAGTTATTTAGAAGTTTTGCACTTGGTACAGAACATGTGGCTTGAAATGGTGGAGTCCGAGAATGTCGAATTTGCCGATTTTTTGTTGGAGGTGTGCTATTAATGCCTTCTAATTATAATGTTTTTTCTTTATTAGTTCTATATATAAACGAACTATTTTAGAAACTAATGAATTTATTTTTTGCTTTGATTCATTTAGATTGGTTCGAATCCCAAAGAATGCGTACAATTGCCGAATGGAATACGCAAGTGTACCAATATCCAAGAACTCATCTTCTCTGTCTATCCCCAATTGGATGTTATGGACACACCGTCTCCAAATTTCTTAACTGATCGTACTATTCTTGCTGCCCGTAATGATGATGTGAGTGCAATTAATGAGATTGCACTGAATTTGTTCCTTGGTGAAGCGCTTGAGTATTTGGTTGCGAGATAAAATCATCGAAGATGATATTGATAATCCAAGTGGGGCTCACTATCCCACCGAAGTTTCTGAACTCCCTCAACCCTTCTAGCTTACCACCTTTCAATCTCAAGTTAAAACACGGATGCCCTATAATGTTGCTCGGGAACATAGCACCTAAAGATGGCCTTTGCAATGGGACACCGAATTTATGGTGCTTCAAATGCGCAGTAAAGTCCTTTAAGCCAAAATTTTGACCGAGAGAAAATTTTGGAAATCCGGTACTCATCCCAAGAATATCTCCGGCTCCCTCAAATTCAGAGTTGCCTTTCAAACTATCAAGACGACAATTCCCTGTTCAACTAGCTTATGCCATGACAATTAATAAGTCGCAAGGCCAGTCAGTGAAATATGTTGGCATTGATTTGAGGACACCGGTTTTTAGTCATGGGCAACTCTATGTGGCCATGTCCAGATGTACTTTTTCAAAAAGAATATCCGTTTTTCTTCCACCTAATGAGAGAAATTGTACTACAAATGTCGTATACCCATAAGTTCTTCTCTAAGGACATCGATACCAATGAGAAAAGGCAAGTGAGAAATTAAAGAATGTTACTTTTATTGGTTTAGAAATTAAATAATATGTTGTATCCATATATATGATATGTAAGTTTTTATGATAGTTTTTTTTTTTTATGATAGCGTGGATACTTAAAAATAAGAATAGAGATTATTTTATTTTGAGAACCATCACTTTTGTAAACAATATGCTAAATGTATCAAGTCTAAAAAAATCATATGTATGTGGTTTGTTTGCAGGTACCAAGTTAAATTGCCATAATTTTTCAGCGACATTACATGATTGTAGTCTTTGCTCCATGGCGATTTATCCATATGGTGCTTGAGAATGAATGGTGTGAACAAGTATGCATAAAGGGGAGAATGAGAGAAATTAGGAACTTCGATGGAGTGGGAGTGGAGTATTTATTTTATTTTATTTTTCCCTTTCGTTACTAGAATTAGCCTAGGTGTGAAAAATTATGTAAAGTCTTCTTTAATGTTTAATGAGTTGTCTTTTAGTTTTAGAAGTAATTTGTGTTATGTATAAATATGAAGTTATATATTTTGGTATGGTTGATCTATGAGAATTGTATTGTTTGATTTTCAAGTTATGGACGGGATTTAGGTTTTTGAAATGTTGAAAATACAAAGGAAACTCTATTTGGATTTTTTTTTTTTTTAAAAAAAAAAAAATGATGATGCTCTTAATTGAAGACTCTCTCCCTTTATTTTCATCATTCTCATTCTGATATGTATTGAATTAATGAATGTGTAAGGGTATGTGTAATGAGTTGGTTTGTGAGAAATGAAATGCATAGAATTGCAATAATTAAGCTCACTTGAGTATGTGTATGAAATGATTATGAAGTATAAAACTGTTGGAAATGGTTATATCATCGATCCAATGCTACTATAGAGATGGTCTCTCTTGGGGTGTTGTTCAAAAGCAATGTGTCTAGAGTGCCGACTGGCACAGGCATTCACTAGTCTATCTAATAAGATAGGGTTTTTTTTCTCACTAAAAGACAAAATAATACACAAAGGACGGTCCAGATCTGTTTGAGAGAAATCAAACGGCTGTTGAGTTTGAAGCCAAAAAACAAGTTTCAATTTTTTTTACCAGCAAAAAACTTCTCTCTTCATCGTCGCTGGGTTTACCCATCTTCTCACCTCATCGTCGAGCACTTGAACTCCCCTTATCTACTAGATTCCAAAATCCCCAAATCCCTAATTTCTACAAAGTTTATCAATTCTCACCATTGAGAGCAAATCAATTCTCACCATTTGAGCAAAAAAAATTATCATTAGTGGTAGAGGGTTTTGATTTTATCGGTCACATATTCTTAGGTCGAGCAAAAAAGGCAACAAAGAAGGCTTGAGCTGTCTTGATTCTCTCAGTATACAGGTAATTCTCTGTCCTATGATTTATAGTGTGAATTTTTTATTTGTAGATCTTTATTTGAGTGATGGGCTAATGTTTTTTTCCCGTGTTGTGTTAGTAAGTTTTCTTTGTTTGTATTTAGGCCTTAAAGAAACTTAGACAGAATTTGTAGATAGAAAAACTTTAGTAAATTGAATCCAAAATCTTATAAGATATTCATCTTATAAATGCATTAGGAATTAAACAAGCACTTATATATCGCTCTATGTTTAGTTAAGAATGTCTTGGGAACAAGCTTAATGTACTTCAAGTATCATGTGGGCTGGCTAACTCTACATGAGTCATCCAAAGCAAATGGAAATTTTATTAACTCCTTTGCATATGATAGATGTGTTGACCGTTCAAATTCTATGCTCCCTCACCCCTATCGAGGTTTCAAAACTTGAAAAGGAAAATCTAGGAAGTGTATGGAATTATGGATAGGGAATCTTGGTAGAAATTTGAGCATATGTCTACCTGTAATAGATATGTGAATATGTATTGGGTATTTGACAGCAAAAGTGTTACACCCATATTTTGCAAGCGTTTTGTGAAGTAATGCTTTTGGTCCAAGTTGTTTCCTCTATATCTAAATCTCTATTTTGTTTATACACTTTTAGTTTTCGTATTCCTGTTTCTTTTTTTTTTCCTTTGTTTTTCTCCCCTCATATAGGTTAAGGACCTGAAAGAGGAAAGGAGTCAACAGATTCTTTTGTGATTCCTCAAATAGTGAATTGTTGGCAAATTTTTTAGACTTTCTTTGTGTCTTTTTTCCTAGATCCAGTGTTTTTGGTGTTGGAGTCTGGGACTGCTACTGGCACCTAAAGGAGATTGCAGATTGTCCATGAACAAGTTTTCTCAGTTTTTATTTGTTTTTGTGTTGGTATCTTTTTGTGTTTAATGTTTTCTACATCTTTTTTTTTTGTTCCCATGTGTGTTTTATTTCACCTATAACCGATCGATCTATTTAAAAAAACAAAAAAAATTATTTGCTTTCTCTTTGTTTTCAGTCATGAGCTTGTTTTTGCTTTCTTCGCTATTTCATCATAGTTTAAGACGGGGTATAAAACAACTTGTCAAAATAAAACCTTTCCCTCTCACAATATATTTATCTGCTCTTTTGGATGAATTTGAACAACCCCATTAATCTTCAACTCCACCCCCATTATTCTCCAACCCAGATAACTAGCAACTCCACTTATTGTCATTATTATAAGCATTAAAAGAAATTTGCTTTTGACAAGCTTTACCCCTTGGCAATATCAGGCTCCAAAAGAAAACTGAAAAAGAAGAAAAGGAATTAAGAAATTCTTATTACTCTTTCAGCCATGGTATCACAGATTTTCCGTCAACCCCACGTCCAAGGCCCAAGATCTAAACAGTAATCTTCAAAGTGGGAACTTGAGATTTTTAGCTTTCTTGAAAAATAAGTTTCTCAGAAGTGTATTCTTGTATTATTGGATCTAGACCTTGAGCCCGAGTTAAATACTAATCGGTCTGGGCTTGAACACAGGCCCATTTTTTTTGAAGTTAGAGGGTTAAGCTGACCCAACCTGTATTAATTAAGTTCTTTTGTAAATACATCCACTTGAATCCTCATGAACAATTACAAAGAGTTTTTCCTCTAAAGGCCCTATACTACATAATGCACCTATATCACTCTCATTTGCATTTTTTACTACAAAGTCAGCAGCTCTATTCCCCACTTTATAGATATGTTCCACCAGGAAGGTAGTCATCTGTTGTCGATGAGCCTTTACAGCTTGAAGAAGATTCAAGTAGTGTCAAGGAGGTGTTTCAGTGCCATTCACAATGTTCACTGCCCTTACAGAATCAGAGTTGACCATCAGATGCTTGTACCCCATTTTAACTGCAATGCTCAGTCCAACCTCAATGCCTTGTAACTCTAGGAACAAAATGGATTTGCTCTTAGAGGCACCACAGTATAAGAGCAAGACTCTTCCATCTGCATCCCTGAACAGGCCTCCATACCCAGCTTTGTGCATTTGTAGCATGCCGTCAGTGTTAAGCATAATTATATTTGCAATTGCTTTCTTCCACTGCACTAGCTTTTGTTCTTTTTCATTGAATTGAGCCTGTATTCCAAGCCTCTCCAATATTTGTCTTGTTGCTCCTGTGTTTTCTACTTCTTTGATGGCCTGTTGCAAATATAGTTGCATCTTCTTCATAATATCGTTTAAAACTTGAGAAGAAGAGTGAACTTTATTCTTGAACCTTCGACTATATATTCCTTTCATTCCACACTGCATAAATCACAGCACAAGATGGCCATTGCCCTTATGATCTCAGATTCAGTGGTACTCTTCCTAGAAATCCTGAAGATACTATACCATTCATAGTTAGATTGCAGCACGTTGTTAGTCAATCCCATTCTACTCTTTACTCCCTTCCACACCACCTTTGTATATGGACAATCAAAGAACAGATGATATGAATTTTCCCTCGCATTCGTGCAGAATACACACTCAGAGTGGTTTAGAATTCTTTTTGATCAACCTATCTTTTGTTGATAAGGTGCCACTAAAGAGCTGCCCCGCAATAAAGAAATGTTTGGGCACACAGAGTTTTCCCCAAATTAGCTTGTACCAGCCTACCAGGTGAGAAACGAAGGAAACTTTGCGAAACTGCCTTATTTAATTTGAGTTATAATTTTCAGACTGCAACATTTTCCTCGATCTACACCGGCCGACTGATTTGGATTGTGTTCTTAATGATATCTTAATGATAGGATATGGAACAACAATATACTATATTAACGGTGCCGTTCCACTAGTTGAAGAAAAGTTTGTTAGTGCAGTCTATTTGGAAGGGACCTTTTATTTTGTACGCCTGCTAATTCAAGAATATTAGGGGATTACAGTATTGCTAAACAAAACTGGAGATTATTTGAGAGACTAGAACAAGTGGATATATAATTCCGGCATATGGCTCTTCACCAGAAAATAAAAATGGCTTAGTCATAGTCTCATAGTCTTGTGGTCGTTACCATGAGAACATGTCCTCGAGGTGCCGAGATATTGGTTTGGCAGAGGCAATTCATTAGCAATGCAAATCCTCTTGGCACCCCGAGAAGGTGATGCTCATCATGATCTCCAAACCAAGTCCTACAGTCCTACCTATGGTGGTTTGTTAGGTAGCTAAAGTCAAGTTTCATTTCCTTATGCCAATCTCTTAACTAACCAAGTCATCTAATTAAGAAAGTTGAGTGGCATACTGCTGAGGAAGAAGCCCTTCTTATAGTATGGGATGGTTGATGAAGTTGTGTATTTGTGTCCAAATTCTATAGCTCTTGTTTCTTGTTTGAGCTTTACATGATCTCTGACCTGAATCAAATAATCATCATACATGTTTTGTGAAAACAAACTAAAATGAGATCCCAAACTCTGGACTTAAGCCAAGGAAAGAACCATAATAAAAGTCAGAGCGAAAACCAATCAATAGTGGTTCAAACCTTTGGCGGCCATATGCGCAAATTAACGATTACTTTGTGAGTTTAATATTAATTTGTATTATAAAATTTTAACAATAACATAAGACAGATATAGGCTGGTAGAGTCCTACACACTTCAACTTCTTCTGTCGGATTGTTAATTATTTTTGTAATATCCATTTTGAGATACCAAAATTTCTCAGCCAAAGTACAATACAATTGCTTTGATTCATCAAATTCTTGCAAATAGATTGAATATTGACTGATTTTCACCTTCTATCACACAATGCCACAATTCTTGCAAACTCTGGTCATTTAATAAATCGTTTCTATTTTGTCCTAAGAAGTTAATATTGAGATAAGGTTTCTTTTTAATTTTTTTGATGATGTCCAATGATGATTATGAATCACGCATTTGAGTTCTTTTTAATCAAGGAATTGAAGCAGCTATTGCCAATAATTCATTTGTGTTTGCAGTGGCTTCCTTTCAAAATGATAAGTCAGTGTATTTTTTTTTATTATTGGGTAGTCTGTTTTAAATGAGAACTCTTGATGTGGCGGGGTTTGAGCCCAAGACCTCTGATATGATCAGACACCTAAAGGTTTTACCGATTTTGCTAGTCAGCACCTGTTTAAGTCAGTGTACTTGCTAGAGATGGAGCCCATTTTGGCTGCAATTTTGGTATAAGCAATGAGTGCTGTATTAGGCGCCACTGAAATTAGATTGGGCAGCCTCCAGCCCAAGTCCAAACAACAAAGCCCAACTAAAGGCCCAGTACACCCCCCACCAAATCGCCGAAACCGGAAAAACCTCTTCAACCGGTCATCTCTATCGTGCAAAATCCTTCGCGAAACCCTAACAAAAAATACCCAAAATCAATTTCGTGAAGCAATCTAATCCATAAACAATCGCGAAATTACAACCTTACAACATAAACAATCAAACAATCTATTGTTTATTATAAGAACTTGAGCAGGTTAGTTCGAAATTTGATGGATTTCAAAATTTGATGGATTGAAGAACTTGAGCAGGTTGGTTCTTCGCGATTGAACTGATTTAGTTCTTCTCACTGCCCAATCTCTCGAAATTTGATGGATTGAATCCCAGCAACAGGTTAGTTCTTCGCGAATGGTCTTCAAAAATCAGCTATTTCGAAATTGAAGCAAAACATAACACCCACGACTATTTGAAATCGGCTTCTTATCCACACTCCGACTATTTGAAAAAGTCACTCCAACTTCAACTTCAAAATCTTTGCCGATTGTTACTCTAACTTCAAACCGGCGTCGTCAGGACTCAGGCATCAATCAATTGAGACAAATTTAAAAGTCATCAATCACTGTGGAAAGATATAGGTAAGTTCCTTAACAGTACTTTAAGTTTCTAATGTCAGTCAAAGTTCTTGTTAAAATATCGCATTATAATTGGTACACCATTCTATATTTCCAAGTTCGCTCGCTCTCTCTCAACGAACGAGCGAACTCGGTCTATACGGAACATTCATTAAAGATGTCAAGCGTGTCGTCGTTAAGGTTCATTTTTGTCGTTGATTTTATTTTTAGGAAACTATAATTATTGAACTATAATCATTTTTGTCGTTGTAATTGAGATTGAACAGTTGTCTTTATTATTGTAACAATTCAACATTGTGTAGAGTAGATTGTTAGTTTTTTTTTCCAAGTAGTGACAAAGTTTGACAACCAATGCCAAAGTTTGATGATCAAATTTCTTGCTAAATTTGCCTTTTGACTGTTACCGGTGAGAACTCAAGTCAAGATCTCTTTATTGTTCTTATAAGATGTATTTTACTTGATTTGTTTTATATTTATATTTCAACTTTGTGGCTAAGTTTAGGTCGGTTATATGAAGAGACGATTACTAAGCTAGATTGGCTGAGTAGACAAATATTGTATGGGCTCTTCTTGTGCCATTGGCTCGACGGGAAGCTTCGAGGCACACTAACTAAAACTTATTGATTAACCGAGCTTGTTGTTGTACATATTGAAGTTCAGTTTGGCTCGAATCGAAGTCTTGACAGTTGATACTTGATACTAGCCTTAGTCTAGGTTGGGGCCAAAGGTTATTGCATCCGTTTGTTGGTGCAAGATGAAAGAATAAAGTAGCTCCAGTAGCTCCATTAGTTAAAAAAATCTCGGGACACATTATTCTTTATTTAATTATATATAAGATAAAGAAATCATATTGCCTTGAGTCATGATAAAAAGCACCCAGTTGAATTTTAATGACGAGGAAGAGTAATGCTATTCTAAGCTGTTAAGTTAGCAATTAAGTTATACAAGCTAGTTTTCGATTACCCTAGGTTTTGAGTAGTGTTATTTGTATAGTGGTTATTTAATTATAGTTTGTTTTTTTCGACCAATAGAAATGATATCAGTGTGTATATTATTATCTTTTTTATACATTTTGATGGTAATAAGTAATAACGATGATGGTATAGTAGAGTTTTTGTTTAGTTTAGCACCATTCACTGTTATGATGATAAATGGTATCATTAATTTCCCTTTAGTTGCATTTAATCGAAAATCATTTGTTTTACCAATTTAAAGAATTTCGTGTATTTGGGATTTGGTATAATGTATGAGGCGATTATGATAAGGATGACTATAGAGTAAATAAGGATTAGGAGGTATATCACCTTGTTTATCAATTGGTTTGAGTGTCTCCCTCACATTTTCAACAGTGTGAGTTTAAAAGGATTGAAGGAATTGTGAATATGTCGTAGTCTTGATTGCATTATTGAGTGGCGTTAGAATCCTTTAGAGTTGTAGCTGATAGCTCCTGTACTTGATTTGCATAGGAGTTTCACCAGATAGCCATCCAGCTTACATCTTCTCACAATCCAATCGTCTCACAATCCAGGTATGGCGCACTAGATATAACTGTTATTTTCCTCTCACATTGCACTCGAAGTATGTCTTCTACTCACATTTTCTGTAATGTTTCTATTCTTGTCTTTGGGTTCACCAATTTTTTTGGTGTAGAAACTGAGAATCTCTTATTAGCTTCTACAAGATATTTTATTTGCTTTGAAAGATTAGTTTTTTATGTGTGAGTGGTAACGTGAAATTAAGAAATGGGTTGTTCACCATTTTTTTTTTGTTTTTGTAGTTTTATAAGTGTGTGTTAGTAATTGAGTTTGTTTGAGAAGTAGAATATTTGTTCTGAAGCTCAAATGAATTTGCAGTTTATACAAGTGACCCAACCATGTACTATAAAGCATTACATTATACATTGCATATGCCAATTAAACTAAAGAAAGCTATTGTTTTGTTTTTTCGAATGTTGATGGAATAATGACAATTGCAATTTGGCACATGCCATTGTGTTCTAAATAGTATTGTTGTGGGTGAGCGGTTATATTTGAACTAGATGCTTAATCAGCCCACGCCCATTCCGTGTGGGTTATATTGAAACAAATTTACAAATGGTAGACCGGAGGAAGTAGGCTTAAAAGGAGTCCAACAAACCCACACCCACGTTCTCATGAGTTAGGACACAATGAGGTTTTCAAAGCTTTAAGACCTATAGACCATCCAACATGCTCGACCTTTAACCCTCTCAAAAAGCAATCGCTTTCCAAGCTTTGAAGCCTTAGTTAAGTAAAAGCTATATTCTCGTGATTTTTTTTAGAAGGTAACTACTAACTAAACTAATAATTGAAACTGAATGTTTTAAATTATGAGGCTCATTATTTGAATTCTGACCAATGGACTTCACTCACTTTGTATATTTATCTCTTTATTGTGTTTATGAATTCTTTAGCATGCGTTTTAAAATGTAATGGTTTGTGTTTCACATATAGGATTTAAAATGTACATATATTTAGCTAAGATTGATCTATACTTGGGTGTCTAAGAGTAGTTGGCTTCTCTTTAAGGAGAAGTTAAGTAGCAAAAGCCGAGCTTGAGATATTATAAACACTTACCTGTTTTACTACCTCTGCCGGAATGTAGAACCTAAAAGCACATATGACAAACATTAGGCTTTGATTCTATCCAAATTGATGTTAGCAATGCCATATAACTAGACCCAAAAGCCGAGTGTGTTATCCGGGGCATTGTGGTGTTTTTTTGATTTGTTTGCCCTTCCTTCAAACTTCTTGAATGTATGTTATCAAGGTGGTTTCCCTATGCTTGACGGGGGACGAGTCAAGTTCATTTTATTCTTGAGAGAGAGTCAGTTATTTTGTTGTAATACTTGATGTACATAAATGGCCGGTTCATACAAAAACAGTCTTGTATATATATACATTTTCTTTGTCGTGTAAAAGTTAGGTTATATGTACATATGGTTGTTGGAAGGATGTCATTATTGATTTCGAGGTTATGACAGGTTTAAGTATCTGAAACGTTGACCAAACAAAGGAAACTCCCAAAATTGATAGAATTTGGATAAGTAACGCCTCATTCTATTTCTTCATATATACTTGGAGTTATCATAGCAAGCTTATAAGTCTATTAGTTTTAATTTGGGATGATCTCTTTTTCTAGTGTTTTTCTTTGTACATTGTTTCTTTAAATATGGTTTACTAATACTTGTTTTATTTTTCTTTGTAGCGATGGGTCCTCGATCAAAGAATGTGAAGAATGTAGCGAAAACTACATTCAAAGGGTGTTAAGAAATTGTTTGGTGGCGGTTCCTCTAGCGGTGATGCAGTTGGAAAAAAAGACATAGGCACGGCTTAACGGCATCGGTAGCGTAGGGGACCATTTGGAAAAGAGGTTCACGAGGTTGATTCGTTTAGTGAAGATAGTGTAGATAGTGTAGATAGTGATACTAATGTAGGTTTAGATGTAGGTTTAGACAAAGGGAAGAGTATAGTAGAAGAGGAGAGTGAGGAGAGTGAGGAAGAGAGTGAGGAGGAGAGTGAGGAGGAGAGTGAGGAGGAGGATGAGCAGGATGATGATGTTGAAGAATATGTGGTAGAAGACGTACCACCAGTGGAAGAAGCACCTCCGGTATTGGATTTCGTAAGAAAATCCAATGATGATTTGGAGTTTCAAAGAGGTGTGTATGGGGGAGGCCCGTATGAGTCAGAGTTGTTGTATGACTATGCGGTGCATGTCGCTCGCGATGTTTGGGAGAGAAGGGTAATATTTTGTTTTTCTTGTGTACTTTGATTTTCTTTTTTACAAAATCTTTTGTTTCTGTTCATATATATCTAATGCGTGCTCGGTTGTTTCAGGAGGATCGGCGGGCGTTGAAGTGTGTTTCACACTTAGCGAAGTTATCCCAATGGAATTTCAAAATGAATGTGAAAGGTCTCCGAGAGATTTGCCGATGCGGTTGAGAAGGATTGGGTTGTTTGATCTCGTGGAAGGTTATCACGAGCATATGGATCCACCATTGATCTCTGCGTTTGTGGAGAGATGGCATCCGGAGACCAACACCTTCCATATGCGGTTAGGGGAGATGGCTGTGACTTTGGACGATGTTATCCAAATCTGTGGAGTCACAGTTAGAGGAAGAGCGGTGCAAGGGGGACATGAGCTGAATTTACAACAATCGATAAATCTCTTTACATCTTGGTGCGGGGCTCCCTATTGATTTGATTAGGCGGAGATGGAAGCTAGCAAGTTCACTTCAAAAGTAAGGCTAGAATTCATCGGAAGCATTTTTGCGAACAAGATTCATGATAGCCCTATATGTGGTATTTCTTGGGAATGTGGTAGAGAAGGCCTCGAGTTTCGGGATGTTCAACGGATTGTTAGAGCTTTTATTCTGTTTTTCTTTGGATGTGCGTTTTCTTGACAAGTCTGGGATTTGGAGTGCCTATATGTTATCGAGGCCGTTGTTAAAATTGATGAGATAGAAGAGTATGCATGGGGTGCGCAATTTTGGCGTTTTTATATAGAGGTCTCGGAACGCCACATGTGCGAAGGTGAAAGGGGTTCAGCTATATGACTCTTCTACGTGTAAAACTTGAGTATTTTAGAGTTTTTTTTTTAATGTTAATTTTATTACTCTATCAATATGTTAACTATTTGTGTATATCTAGGCATGGATCTATGAGTATTTTCGGTATTCATGGCAGTCCCAAACTTCAACTATATCTCGTCTGACCCGTGCTCCGCAGACACATCCGGTCGCTCCCACACTATTACGACACAACGTATGCATTGCGTTTTTATCGGCGATAATTGATGATTTGAATGAGTTCAATGTAAGTATTAAATTCAATGACAATTTGGTATTTAAGTTTCTTTATATTTATTTTTTAGTAATTGATCATTAGAGTTGTTAATGACACATTTGATTTTGTTTCAGGTTGTTTGGCATCCCTACAAAAATATCAGAGATACAAACCCGATCGATGACATTGCATTTTTTGAGGGATTGCTATTTTTTTCAATATTGTCGAGCTTTTTGTTGTCGCAAAGGGGTGCGTCGGTTGGGTCCGCGTGCAACTTGTACCTAAAGATCCTACAATGCCAAATTGGAGAACAAGAAGCGTGGCGGGGGCGGGTATGAGGTGATTTGGACCAATATTGGGCCACTTTCTTGGGAGTCGTGGCGAGAATCCATTGATTCAACTCTGCAACCGAGGACCTATTTCGTCTTATCCATGGGAGTGTCATCAAAACTACATGACTTGGTATGCGAGGAATTCTCATGTAGTTTTGGTGAACCCGAAGCTTCTCCCCTATTCATCCCTCCCCGGGAACCTTTGCCCTAAGCGTTCACCGATTGTAAGTATTGTGATTTTTAATTGAGTTTTCTCTAAGCGTGATTTTTGCATTCGATTGGTAACTTATCTTGATTTTTCTTTTTTAAATGAGCGGCGTCATCGATGAAACCCAGTCGTTTGCTAGAGAGAGGTCCGCAATTGGCGGGGAATGATATGCGGAGGAAGCAAGGTCCTCCTTCGAACAGCGCACAACTTGACTAGGTGCAAGTACATTGGTGGTATTTATAGTTGATTTGTTTCGGTTTAGGGTTTGTAACTTTGTAATTTAGTTTGATGGATGTAATTTGTTTTGGTTTAGGGTTTGTAATTTTGTTAACCGAATGAATTGATGGATATGATGTTTGCATGAATGTTTGAATGGAATTTAATGTTTAGGGTTTAGGGTTTAATGTTTGAATGTAATTTGTTTCAGTTTAGGGTTTAATGTTTGAATGGAATTTTATGTATGGATGAATTTGATGAATGAGAGTGTTTGATATTTGATGTTTGAATGAAAAAGTGGAATTTGATGAATGAGAGTGTTTGATATTTGATGTTTGAATGGAAAAGTGGAATTTGATGAATATGAAAGTGTTGTAAAAACAAAGCGAATTTGAAAAAAAATTCTTCCAAAGCGACCCGGCAAGATCGTTTGGTATAAAGGCCAAAGCGACCTCGGCGATCGTTTTTCCTTTATACCAAAGCGACCACGCGGCGGATCGTTAAGCTTTTAATCTCAAGCGACCCAGCCGGATCGTTTGGTCTAAAGGCCAAACGACATGGAATCGTTTGGTCTAAAGGCCAAACGACATGGCCACATCGTTTGGTCTAAAAGGACAAACGACATGACCGCATCGTTTGCCCTTTAGACCAAACGATCTGGTGGGGTCGATTTTGTATTAAAGCCAAACGACTTTTACCGTGTAGTTTTGGTCATTATTGACAACATCTTAACGTTATTTCAAATCACTTTCGATTGCGGTCGAATCAACTAGTCGATCTTTCGATTGCCATCCGAATCAACTTAGTCGATCATTCGATTTCAAAATCACTCGATTGACGTCCGAATCAACTTAGTCGATCGCTCTATTTCCAAATCACTCGATTGCCGTCCGAATCAACTTAATCGATCACTCGATTTCCAAATCAAATCAAATAAAAGCCCTAACATTATTTCCAAATAACAAAAAAATAAAATAAAATTACATTTGTTCCAAATTACATCAAAATATCAAATTACATCAATATATCACTTAGTCGATCGCTCGATTTCAAAATCACTCGATTGCCGTCCGAATCAACTTAGTCGATTACTCGATTTCCAAATCAAATCAAATAAAAGCCCTAACATTGATAACACAAAAATCAAATCAAATTACACTTGTTCCAAATTACATCAAAATACAAATTACATCAAAATATCATATCGACAACATACAAACAACTTAGTCGATAACATGTACTGTTGGGTCTTCAACGAGCTCATTTTCCCATATTAAATTGGGAATGTTCAATGCCATAAATTGCAATTGCCTTACTGTCAATGCCAAATTCCAACTTTCAGCAATATCATATCGAGCTCTAAGCCATTGGCGATTACTGGAGGAACCGGACAATCTTCAACAAGTTCAATATTGACAAAATGATTTCCACAAACATGTCGCTACCCCAACACTTGGGTCACTCTCAGGATTTGCTTGGGTTCTCGGTGGCATGAGAAGGAAGCAGCGGCGAGCTCCTAAATGCATAAGGACAACATTAAATCTTGAAGCAAATAAGTATCAACAAAAGGCATGCTCATCCACTTATTTAAGGGTCGCGTAACCTTCTTCATGTAGGATTTCCTTCATCGAATAAAAACCTCACTTTGATTGTACAATAAAGGGGAGGCGGTTGTCGATAAGCTCTTCTTCGCACAACTCTTCTTCTCATCGTGGCTATTCTTCTTGACTTCTTCCTAATGCAATGCAGAAAGCTCTATAACCATGAGTTGCCATCGCCATGTGGTCATAGACTCTAACAATGTATTTATGCATTTCTTGGGAATATCCAACCCGTAATCCTTAGGACCCTCGTCTTTCCAAAGTCTAAGCCATCTCTCACATTTCGTGGTGTGATTTGTTTTTAGAGAAGGCTTATTTAATTGGGTGTGGTTGTTTTGGTGTTTTGGGAGAATGTTTATTTCTTGGTGTGGTTGTTTTTGGTGTTTTTGGAGAAGGCTTATTTGTTGGTGTGGTGTGGATGTTTTGGGTTGGTAGTTTTGGAGAAGATTTCTTTTTTTGGTGTAGTGTGGGTGTTTTGGGTGGGCGAGTGTTTAGTTGTGGCGAGACCCACTCTTCATGGTCGCGTTGAGAATGTTCAAAATGAGATGGATCTCGCTTTGAAGAGTTATCATCTCGGTTTGAAGCTTTCTGCTGCAGCTACCTTCGGCCGACCTTTGGTTTTGCTTCCTCACAAGGCGGTACTAGCCATGTACTTTCCGATACGGCAATCTCCATAAGCTTCCTAATCATAACCTGCTCTTCTTGAAACCATTGCAAACCTATTCATGAACAAGTCCATGAAGGTGCAACATCGGGACCAACACCCACCTGACACATTGGGAGAAAGCGGACAATGTTTTCCAAAAGGGGTCGATAGCGATCAAAGGGATGGACCGCTCTTGCTCTTCAAACTCAATTAATTCATGAGCACATGGCGGTCCATGGCTCGTGGCGCAAATAGCACCAACACCTTATCTCTCCATCTTTAACACGCTTTTACGCGGGTATCTATTTCTTCAAATAACAAGTCTAAACACTTGCGTGAGACAAGGCCCTCCGAGTTCCGCGAAACAAAGGAATCCGGTGGTGGTGCGAGTTACAATCATACTTCTCTCGAAGGTAGCTCTAATCTCGGACATCCGGATCTCTAGAATCGGGTGGATTAAGCTAAACATACTCAAAAATCATGGCGGTTTGCATTTCCTAGTACGCGCTTCACGAGCATGAGACGGGGCCCTTCAACTCTATTGGTCGTTGTACTCCCCAAAGTGAATGTGTTGGTTAGTCCAACAACATACGAATCGATCCACAATGAGGAAACCAAGTCTCTCGCCAAATAACAAACAAAATTGGAGTACTCAACCACGTAATATTTTTCTAAATCATCCCATCTACGTTTGGAAAATAACCTCGTCTTCGATTTGACTCTGTTGTTCCACGAGAACTGGGCCTTCTCTACAAGTTACGTAGTTGGAAAAATATCGTAACATTTTGAAAGGACGCGCGTAGCGATATGCCATCTACATAGATGCTTGTGGCGCGTTAGGAAAAACTCTGTCGGCGGCACTCATCGGGGCTAAGTCCTGTCGGACCCGATCCGCGGATGGGCTTATGTCACCAAGCAAGCCACTAAAATGATGCAGGCCCACTCATAGTCGATTTGTTGTTTGGTGAAACAACACCGACACACGGTGAAAGATTTCCACGTTGAAGTCACCCCAACAAACTGTACGAAAGGCCACCGATACCTGTTAGTTTTGTAGGTAGCGTCTAACATGAAAACTATTGGAAAAGTCCTAGCCAACTTAACACCTTCTGGATGGGCCCATAACAATCCCGTTATCTCCTCGGTATTCTCATCCTGTCTCAACTCCTCAAAATAATGTTCTTTTGCTAACAACTCACGCAATTTCTGTAATTGTGTGAGACCGTTCATATCCAATTTCCTCACCTTCTGCCTTGTAGTGTAGACTTGGGATATACTAGAGATGTTATCATGATACCTATTCTTGATGGAATCAATATTTGTTTAGGTTTTATTCCACACTTACTCATCTCTCGACAAATACTTTCGAACTCGGAGCGGTTAGTCGAGTAGCAAATGCATGTGTCCTTCAAGGGTCTTCGCGATGGATGGTTGTGAACACCATTAAGAGCGACAATTTTCCAACTATCGGCGGTGCCGCGTTGGAAAACACCTTTTAACTTAAATGGACATCCGATTTCTTGGTTCCCGACCTTCTCTTATTAGCCTTCTCTTAGCCTTCCTTCTTGTGTGACCGATACACACCCGAGGCAAGCACTCAAAGCCAAATTCAATCTTGCTACTTTCGGTTTCCTTTGGCACACTCCGACTTTTCAATGACCACAACAACATTAACTTGTCTTCCTCTAGCGGTTGCCCAATCGATTGCCCTCGCTCGTGTGTATGAAAGACCTAAACACATAAAAAATAACAACTATTATTAATACACTAATAAAATTATATTTAGAAAATTTAAAAAAAAAAATGAAATCAATGCCTACTCAATCATACCTCTTCCGTAGTAAAATTTCATTTGTATCACTTAAAATCGGTTGACAATCCACATCATTCGAGTTTGCGAAGATCGGTTCCCGGATAGCGGCAAAGAATTCTACATATAGAAGAATAAAACAAGAGTCTCAAACAATTTGCATTTAGTTTCAAAGCGACCCAGCCATGTAGTTTCATCAAGAGTCCAAACGACCCGGTCATGTAGTTCTATAGTGTAATGAAACGACCGGCCATGTAGTTCTATAGTGTAATGAAGCGACCCCAGCCATGTCGATTCGTAGTGTTCTTAAACTACACCGCCATGTCGTTCAGTAGTGTTCTCAAACTACTGAGGGCCCATGTCGTTTGATAGTGTTCCCAAACGACCCGACCATGTCGTTTGGGCTCGGGTTTTGCATTCATTCATTTTGCATCCATTCATTCATTCATTCAATCAATCAAGTGTTTTGTATTCATTTTAATCAAGTGTTACCTCATTATTTAGGTTTGCATTTTGTAAATTCGGCGATTTCTCGAATTTCATTTGCTTTCGACTTGTCGATCTTCAAATTCTTCACCTTGACCTTCAACATTTTGTTCCACTTCTTCACTTTCAACATATCTTCTATTTTCTCCTTCTCTAATTTGTTGTTCTTCTCTAATTTGTTGTTGTACCTCAAACATTACCTCAAATACTTCTTCTTCATCTTCATGTTCCATTTAGAGAAACTTGAGTGTGTAGAAAAACTTGAGTATTCTATGTAAACCCTAAACTCTAAACTGAGTGAATGAGTATTCTATATATATTTGAAATTTTGATATATTTCGAATAATTGAGTGAAATATATTTGTAAACCCCCCAAACTAGTTTATTATTTACAATTGAATAAAAAAAATGGAAAATAACAAGTTTAGATATAAAACAAATTATTATTTTAGATTTGGATAATTTAGTGAAATATGTTTGAAATTAAATTTTTTTTTATGTCGGTACGAAATTTGTAAACCCTAAACCCAAACCCCAAACCCCCAAACTAGTTTATGATTCAAAATTTGAAAAAGAAAATAAAAAATAATAAGTTTATAAATAAAACAAATTATTATTTTGAATAATTAAGTAAAATTTGTTAGCACGAAATTTGTAAACAACTCTAAACCCTAAACCCTAAATCTCAACCTAGTTTATGATTCACAATTTTAAAAATAAAATAAAAAATAACAAGTTTAGATATAAAACAAATTATTATTTCAAATAATTAAGTGAAATATGTTGGTATGAAATTTCTAAACCTTGAACTCTGAACTCTAAACCCCAAACTAGTTTATGATTCACAATTGAAATAATAATAATAATAACAAGTTTAGATATAAAACAAATTATTATTTTAGATTTTATAGCATGTTTGATTACATGTTTTAACTTGGTTATAAAGATACTATGTCATAACAGATAAAGAGTGTAGAGTGCATGTAGTTTTATTGATGTAATTGTGTTGTTTCTAACCCAATTTTTTAAATCGGATTTCAATTTTTCTAATTCAATTGAAATCGTTTGAGTGCATTTGGAATCGTTTGAGTGCGTGTCCACGTCGTTTGAGTGTATACTCAAATTACATGTCCAAGTCGTTTGAGTGTATACTCAAAAACTACATGGACAAGTCGTTTGAGTGTTACTCACACTAACACACAAACTACGCGGCCATATCGTTCGCGGCCATGTCGTTTGAGTGTACACTCAAACTACGCGGCCATGTCGTTTGAGCGTACACTCAAACTACATGAACCCGTCGTTTGAGTGTTACTCACACTAACACTCAAACTACGCGGCCATGTAGTTTGAGTGTACACTCAAACTATGCGGCCATGTCGTTTGAGTGTATACTCAAACTACGTGGCCATGTCGTTTGAGTGTACCCGCGTAGTTTGAGTGTTAGTGTGAGTAACACTCAAACTACGCTGACGCCATGTCGTTTGAGTATACACTCAAACGACTTGGTGATGTAGTTTGAGTGCACACTCAAACGACATGGCCGCGTAGTTTGAGTGTACACTCAAACGACATGGACGCGTAGTTTGAGTGTAAACTCAAACGACATGGACACGTAGTTTCAGTGTTAGTGTGAGTAACACTCAAACGACTTGTCCATATCGTTTGAGTATACACTCAAACGACAATATGTAGTTTGAGTGTAACTCAAACTCAAAGTAACACTCAAACGACATGGTCATGTCGTCTGAGTATACACTCAAACGACTTGGCCAAGTCGTTTGTTTACACTCAAACGACATGGTCGTGTCGTTTGAGTGTAAACAGAAACGACCCGGAGGGTTCGTTTTGGCGATACCGGTTGAATTGGTTGCTGGGCTTGGGCTTTGATGGCAAACTTGTAATATGGCAAATTTGTAAAATTTCTTTTTTTTAGGGGTTGCCCAATCCAATTTGATGAGTGCCCAATGGAATCACCTAAGCAATTTGCTTCTGGTCACCACACAACCTATAATAAAGGTTTTCCAAAAACAAAAACAAAAACAAAAACCCAACCAAATAAAGTTACTAAACATACCACAAAACGATTTTCGATGAATTGGTGTCTGTCTTCTCCAAAACCACTCCCACCCCAGCTCATTTCTTTTGATGATTCTTTAATTGCATCCCCTTAAGTATACAATATTCCAATCCAAACGTGTTTGAAATATTAAAAGCTTATTATTATGATCAAAATAAAAATCAACTTTTATTATTAAGCAAAAATTGAAAATTTCAAATTGGAATTTCAGTTTGAGGTTTGAATAAACTTGAATAGTATTTGATTACAAACAGTTCGCCTGAATGTTAAGAAGAGAAAGAGAATATGGGTGGTGGTGGATTGGTGGGTTTTGACTTTTGGGGTGGATGTTGAAAGAGAGGGCAAAATAGGAAGAATAATAGTTGAGAATATAACCTATTTTTGTTAGTTTTTGTTTTGTTGGTTGACTTGGTTTTGTACATGTGCCATATACCGATTAGGCAATAAGCAAAATGAGCATTACAAAAATTGCAGCAAAAATGAACTTTGTGAACACACACGTGTTTTGGAATGCATTGATTAAAACATTTTCTAGTGCTCTAGTAGTATTAGTAGTCTCGTGTGTAAAATATAGTCATATTGTAAGGGCGACCCAACTAACAAATGGACCACCACTTAAGAAAACTATATTTAGAATTACTAAAGGCGACCCAAATTTAAACTAAAAAGAACATAAAAGTTAAAAACAACCACAAATCAAACTTTTTCTCCAAAATTATAACTAGTTCTTCTTTCAAATATATATATATTCCATTAACAACTTTTAGAATACTAGATTAAGTAACATAATTTCGAATTTTACAGTGTGCTCTCCATTTTCCTTTATATTCCAAAAAATATTAAAGAGGTGAACACAAGATTTTTTGTTGTTTAAATTTTTTGTTAAACTCTCTATCCGATTAAACAAATAAAATCTTTAAGTGATTAATATCCAAACTGCATGTAGATATTCAAATGCACGTTACCACTACTTTTACGGTCTTCCGTTTTATTATGTTTACATAAGAACTCATTAGGTTTTCATTTTTGTTGTTTTTTTTTTCTTGCAAAGACGAATTATTAAAAAACCTTGTTTTTTTTTTATAATTTGTTTTCTATATATGTGGTAGTTGGTCATTTGTATAACAACACATGTACAAGGTCAATAGGCAGAATACTATGATGCTCCAATTGTCTTTGCTCATAAATAGTGTAGGGAACATACTCAAACGGTATGCACATTTGGCCCGAGTCCGAATCATCAAACGTATGTCTCACCATCCTATAAATTCAAAAACAAACATTAATAATAGAATATGTAAAATAAAAATTGTATCAGAGAAAAAAAAATTACTTTACAATGTTCTTGTGAACAAGCTTTTGTAAGAGAGCCAAAACATTTACTTTACAATGTTCTTGTGAACAAGCTTTTGTAAGAGAGCCAATCCACTTCTGAATATCCTCCAGTCTCAATTAAGCTCGATCTCATGCTTGTACTAGTTAAGAAAAAAACAATTAGGATAAGATAGGAAAAAGAATAGAACATGATATTCCTAAGGCCTAATTTACTTCAGCATAGGGTTTTGACTTCTAATGACTAAGACGCCCCTAAACATACAACACTAAAAAGTAAATTTCTCTTAAGCATAACATATTAACATGACATTTTTAAACATGTTTCTTCAAATTTTCTTATAATTTCACTTTTGTATCAATCTTCTACTAATTCTCCAATAAGAACTTGCGTATTAAAGAGGATGAACTTTGGAAAATGAGAAAAAAAAACAAAAAACAAAAAAAACAAAATAAAATATTACCATGAATAAACTCTAACCCTATGTAATAAAATAAATATAATTTTTTAAACTGCTAGATACTCATTCAAACCTCAAAGACAAAAAAAAAAACACATTACCTCTTTGTATGTATTACCTAAGCTGAAAAGTTGAGAAGTTGTCTTTGATTTCTTTAACTCCAAAGGCAATACAAGTGCCAGTCTCATGAATTTGGACCCAATTTGTGTTATTGGATCTAGACTTTGAGCTCAAGTAAAATACTAATGAGTTTGGGCTTGGACATAGACCCAAAAAAGAAAGCATTACTTTGGTTTAGAAGCAGAATCAACCAATATATATGTTTATTTTCCAGCCGGTCTAGAAATATATGAATACTTTAACAAACTTTTAGTTTAAATCTTTTTGTTTGCAACGTCGATTTGATGAAAGGGGAGGACCAAAGAGAACGACAAAGAGGAAGGTATAATAGTATGATACACATGAAAAGAAGAATGACTGATAAAAAAAAATAAATAAATAAAAATGAGAGCCAATCTTCCCCTAGATATCGTAGCAAACACATCAACACGTCTAATCTATACTGATTATGTTGATCTACGTGTAGTTTGTAAGTCATGACATTCCATGTATCGCGTTTAACAAAGAAAGTTGTCTTTCTAATTAAGTTCGAGCTTATGGACAAATTTATAATTTTATATAATTCAATGAAGGATTTACAATAGCAAAAATTTAAGGGAGTATTTGTTTTTTGCTTAATTGTGAAACACTTATAAGTGTTTGCTACTTATAAGTTTTCCTACTAACACTTTTGGCACTTAGAAGTAGCAAAATATACCAAATAAAAAGCGTATCACTTATGTAGCTGAAAAACAAACACCCAAAAACAAAAAAAGTGGTCACCACTTATGCCACTTCCAGTAAGAATAAGTAGTAAACACTTAGAAGTTATAAGCTTCTAGCTCAATTGGTTGTGTACCCTCTCCTCATGGGAGAGGTTGTAAATTTGAAACCCACAAAGTGTTTATTGGGACTTATTTCTTGTGTAATTATGTGATGTGCTTTTAGGTGAGCCTTCGAGCTAGAGACATGCATGGTGCTGCTACCATGGGTGGGTCGAGGAGCGAAAACAAGTCTTCATGGACAAAGTGAAGGCGTTGGGTCTACTCAAAGTGGTGCATCGGCGAGAGCCTTCGGGGTTGATGAGCCTTCGAGCAATGTAAGCCTTCGAAGTAGGGTCCTTAATGTAACGTGTGTGGGTATGCCTTAACCCTCTAAAAAAAATGTAACAAACAACAAACACCTGCTAATAATAGGGAAAGAAATTGCAAATTTGAGATGTATATAAATATCCATGCATATTGCTTGTAAAGATGGTTGTTTTTTCTATCCCAACCAGTTAAACAAAGGTCAGATGGAGACGTCTTGCTTGTTTTTGTTTAGTTCATTCACCAATGAGAGAAACTTGTACTGCCTAGCTTATTTGAGTTCTAATTTTCAAACTGCAACATTTTCCTCTACACCGTGGAATTGTGTGTTCTTTGTCTTGAATTTAGGAAATAACTAACGTAAACACCATTAATTTATATGAAGACCTGTTATCTTAATGATACTATGATAGGATATGGAACAACCATACTATAATTAACTGTGACGTTCCACTCATTGAAGAAAAGTTTGTTAGTGCAGTCTATTTGGAAGGGACCTTCTAGTTAATTTGTACGATTAAATCAGGAATATTAGGGACTTACAGTATTGCTAAACAAAACTGAAGATTCTTTGAGAGACCAGAACCAGTGGATTCGACTGGCATACGGTTTTCACATGGCTTGCATTGTGTTTTTGTTGTATCTGGAAAATGTATCTTACATTCTTACATGCATTTTAAATAAGGTAGTCCAATGTATTCTTTCTACAAACTTCACCGTTCCAAGATGATTTGAAGTTCCAATCCTACATCTGATTGTCGAATCTTGTTTATGGGCGATTGGAATGTAGTGACATTGGTAGAGGAGTTATCACTAGAAGAACGTCTCAGTGGGATCTACATGTATGATACAATTGCCATTGAAAGCATGACGAACCATCCTTGTTACAGAATATATGAGTCACTCGAATAAAGTTCTGGAAGGCTATGGATTAAACTTCCTCAGACTGGAGACTGCTGTCTTTAGTTAAGTCCTATAGGTTTAAAACCCTACAGAGAATGAACAAGCAGGTATGTATGATCTGCAAGTGTCGTCTTTAAGTACTTGAATGTTTTAGTTCTATTCAAGTTATAAATGCTTCTCATGACATGAATTAGAACTTAGAAGTACTAGCTAGGTAGCTTACATATGGTGTGCTGGCTCCTGCAAGTAGACGCCTCATTATGAGCTAATCGGATTATAGTGTACACCTTGCAATAAGCAACACTGGAAACACCCCTTTGCCGTCTATTGGGATCAAAAGGATTGCCCACTAAGACGTTAGGTCCTACTTAGGTGCCCTTCTCAAATAATTCGATCTCCCCCGTGAACGTGTGTAAGATCTTGTATTTGGTAAGTGGAAAATGCCTTGTTATGTGCTGCATTCTTCTGTGCAGAAACGATATTCAAAACAGAACCAGAGATACCCATTATGAATTCTAAAATACCCGTTGCTTCATCAAAACCACTGAGTAAGCCTCTTAAGCAGTCCATGATATATGTCTTAACGTCTTGTGGTGATTGAGCTTTTCCATGATCGTTGTTAAACCGTATTCTAATTCATTCTTGGTTTATTTTCATTTTTTTTAATTATAAATATAGAGATCAATTGTTCATGTTCTAGAGGTATAGGTAAACAAGTTTGGCATGTGTCTTCACCAGAAAAGAAAAATGGCTTAGTTATGGACTCGTGGTCGTTACCATCAGAACATGTCCTCGAGGTGCCAAGATATTGGTTTGGCATAGGCAATTCATTAGAAATGTAAATCCTCTTGGCACCCCAAGAAGGTGTGATGCTCATGACCTCAAAAGCAAGTCCTACACTCCTACTCCTACAGTCCTACCTAGGGTGCTTTGCTAGGTAGCTAGAATCAAGTCATCTAAGAAAATCATCGAGTGGCATACTGCTGAGGAAGAAGCCCTTCTTATAATATGGGATGATGAATGAGGTTGTGTATTTGTGTCCAAATTCTATAGCTCGTCTCTTGTTTGAGCTTTACATGATCTTTGATCTGGATCAAATGATCATCATACCTGTTTTATGAAAACAAACTAAAATGAAATCCCAAACTCTGGACTTCAAGCCAAGGAAAGAACCATAATAAAAGTCAGAGCGAAAACCAATCAATCATCGTTCAAACCTTTGGGGGCCATATGCGCAAATTAACGTTAACTTTGTGAGTTTAATTTAGTATTATAAATTTCTAACAACAACATAAGACAGATATAGGCTGGTAGAGTCCTACACACTTCAACTTCTACCTGTCAGCATGTTATTTTTGTAATATCCATTCTGCGATTCCGAAATTTCTCACCCAAAGTACAATACAATTGCTTTTGATTCAGCAGGTTCTTGCAAATTAATTGGATAGTGACTGATTTCCACCTTCTATCGCACAATCCTTTGATTGGATAGTGACTGTTTCCACCTTCTATCGCACAATCCTTGCAAACTCTGGTCATTTATTAAAGGGAGGGTTTCACGGACATATATTTGAAAAACACATAAACAAACTCAAACTCGTTACAAGTTTTTTTAATTAGCCAAAATCGTTACAAATATAGTATCAAAAATGATGAAAATGATCTGTCCACAATTAGCCAATTTTTTTTAATTTGTTGATGACATTAGATGGGGTTACAAGTTTCGGATTTGAATAATTTTTTGTGATAATGTTTTAAGTAGTTGAAAGATCATATTTATAAAAAAAAAATTAGCCAAATCTAAAACTTAGAAATGTCTTAAAAATTATGAATTTATTTAGGTGTTTTTCTAATATATATCCCTATAACCCCTCCCTTTATTAAATTGTTTCTATTTTGTCTAACACTGTTGAAAAGTTAGTATCTAGACAATTTTGATGGTGTGCAATGATGATGCATATGACTCCCGCATTTGAGTTCTTTTTAATCAATTGTACCACAATTCATTCTAATGTTTTCCTCCCATATTTGCTGAACTGCTATATTTTTAGAACTTCCTGATTGGATACATCAATCTGTGACGTTCTTTGTAATATGGTTACTACATAAATACCTACTGTATAGAGGCAGAATGTTATTCATAAAACATAACCAAGTGATCAACTCAAAATCTGGCCTATAATATTTTGATTGGGTGTTTGTGTGTGTAGGGGGGGGGGGGATGATCCAGTACTCCAAACCTACTCAACTAAAATAACCAAACACAGATATTTGATATTTCACATTCTTGACAAAACGTTCAAAGAAAACCCATTCAAAGAATTTAGTTTCTAGCTGAAACACAATTCAGCGAACCAAACACAGCCGTAATGCTGACACAGCAAACTTCCATCTACTATATTTACACTGGATCTTTTCTTATTAATCTAATTGTTTGTGGCTGGTCACTTGGAAGCTACAAAACCCGACTCAAACATGCCATCATTCTGGTCATCAACAATGACCAGTTGAAAGTGAGCATTGACATTGCAAGCTTAATATTAAACCATGAAAATAGACTTTAAGTTAAAGATATAGTATATTCACAAAATGCTTGTTAACTTATATGCTTGCCTTTTCTCTGACCATTATGTTAGAACTTTTCTCTTTAATGTGTACCTACATAGATCATACACATTACACAATTGTTAATTGTCGAACTACGTCTGAGTGACATTGAGAAGACTCACTAAACTGTGATCTTAAAGTAACATGACTGAGTCATTTACATGTCTCAAACCACACATGTCAAGTCATGACACGTGTATAAAGTGAGTATGGGCTTAACGATATGTGCAGATACTTTTTGGGCTTAAAGTATTTTATTATCGTGATGGTATAATAGAATACACCCATAATATATAAGTTGAGGTCCCCACCCCAAACCCTATTCTCGATTCTCATAAGTTTTCCATCCACCGTGAGATAACATGAAGGGTTTTGGAGTGAAAAACAACAACGTTCATTTCTTTTTTATAGGACTTCTTGATCGATGTGTATGGCTTCGGGTATGTCCTATTATTATTTGGTTTTCTTTATTGATTGACATGTATTACGGGTATTGGAGAAATCCTCACAATTGGTATCAGTCGCCTAGATGTTAATCATGAAGAAAACATACAGTTTAATTTAATTACTGTGTAACATTGAGTAAAAATCGAATTTTTTTTCGGTTAAGTTTGCGAAATATATTTTTTTTCGTTTTTTATCGGATCACCGAATCTGTTCCGGTAAAAGGTTTTCATAGGGTCGCAACTTCGTTATCCAAGAATCATGTTCATAAGGTGGATGATGGATTTCGATTAATATACCTTTGATTCGTTGCCGCTAATCCGTTAAAAACTCGTTTTTTCTCGACTTTAAATCCATAGATCTTTGTAATCTATCTTTGGATTGTGCTGAAATTTGGTGGGTAGGGTCGTACTAAACTCTAGATTACATCTGTACGGTTGGATTTGTGTTTGCATCATCTGGTTGTGGCGTTCAGAGGTGGCAGTAAGGTTGCCGAAGCATCAAGGGTTTGTTTTACATTACTGCTTCAGACTCGAGGAAGGTGACGATGAGTTGTCCTTGAGTCAACTCGTCAATCCCAAATTTTGAGTTTTAAAACCGATCCAAAATTTTGAGTTTTAAAACTGATCCAAAATTTTGAGTTTTAAAACCGATCCAAACACAAATTTTTTTTTGGGCCTTTTTGTTTTATATTAAAGCCCACTAAAAGAGATTGTGTTTTATTAAAGTCTGCCCCATAGCCCAAAGTCCATCTCGACCCATAAACTATATTAGGCTTGGGTCTGACCCATGTATGCCAAGTCTGACTTTTGAAAACAAAGTTTGACTTGTGCTGACCGGGTCCTACTCATCTGCTGAATGGACTGGTTTGACCCGGTTTTGGGCCTATTTGGTATTTTTGGGCCCAATTACCTTATTTCAGTTGTATATAACTCAATTTAAGTCCGTTTTGGGCGGTTGAATAGTCAAATCGAAGAGTTTTTCGAGCCCAATAAAGTAGGCGAACTTAAATTTCAGTTTGATCATGTTTGGATTTCTTAAGTTTGCTATTGGAATTTTCTTTTCTACTATTATCATGTTAATTAATAGAATTGAATAATAGCATGTTCCAAACATTTGAAAATTAGCAATCTAAACCATGAAATTTGGGTAAGTTCAGCGTGATACGCTGCCTAAGTGGCCTCTTTCATGGAAAATTTATTTGGGTTTAATGGTAAAGTTGATTAGATTGTATATGGTTGCGTCTTAATCCATGCCGGTAATAATAATCGGCCCAAAGGAAGTTTATTACTTTGGCCTGATTAGTGACGGTATAAGGTAATTAATATATGTAAAATAATTTTAGGAGTTACTTATGCATTCAATAGTCGGCCCTAAGGAAGACTTATTGTTTGGCCAAGCCTAACTTTGTTTTACATATGTCGATTAGCCTTATGTGTTTAGGAAAACCACTTACACGTTAAATGCTTGTCCAAAGACTTGAATTATAACGTGTGTTAGGTTTCTCATTAAGGCCCCCTACTAAAGTTTTATAAATGTTTTTCTTTCTTGTCATTTGTCTATTTGATTATTATTTTTCATTTAGACTAATGAATGCATGATAATATTACAGACTTATTATTGTCTATGCATTAAAAAAAATGGCATATGTATTAATGTGAGTTATCTTTTGTATCATGTTCAGTGAATGCATCTTCTATATCCGCCAATTTAACTAGTATTCCAGTTCTTCTTGGTTCCAACTTTACAAAATGGAAAGAGCATGTTCTAATCGTTCTTGGATGTATGGATTTGGATTATGCATTACGTGTTGATGAGCCCGCTAACCTTAAGGTGATAGTGGAGTGATGAAAAGGCTACCTCTGAAAAGTGGGGAGCTCCAATCGCCTTTAGTCTTAGTATAATGAAGCACTCTATTTCTGAAACTTTTAGGTGGTGCAATGCCTAAGGAAGAAAATGCCAAGAAATTCCTAAGCCAAGTTTCGTGACCCGATTTGTTGCATCGGAAAAGGTGGAGGCAAGTACGCTTCTTAGCAAACTTGTCACCATGCGGTATACTGGCAAAGGAAATGTTAGAGAGTACATTATGGAAATATCTAATCTTGTTGCCAAAATGAGGGCACTAAAGTTGGAGTTCTCTGATGATCTCCTTGTGCACCTCATTCTTATTTCTCTTCTCAAGACAATTTGGTCCCTTTAAGATCAATTATAATACTCAAAGGGAGAAATGGACTCTTAATGAGCTCATTGCTCAGTGTGTGCAAGAAGAGGAAAGGCTGAAACAAGAGAAGACAGAAAGTGCTCACTTGGCCACTTCCTCTATTGGCAATTCAGGCACTAAGAAAAGAAAATGGAATAATAAGGGTAAAGGAACTGTAGATAATGTGACACCGGGGTGAATGCGAAAGATAAACGGTGTTCAGGGCTACTTTTACATTACTTTTGTAAGAAACCCGCAGTCACATTAAGAAAGAATGTCCAAAGTATATAAAGTGGAAAGCAAAAGCAAGCGGGTAATGAATTTAGTTTTGTTTGTTCGAATTAAATCTTGCGGAAGTACCTTCTAATTCTTGGTGGATAGATACGGAGCAACTATTCACATTAGTGTTTCCATCTTGAGGGGTTGTCTAAGGAGCCATAAGCCAGTGATACCGAAAGGTTCATTTACATGGGTGATGGCAATAAGGCATGTGTTGAGGCCATTGGAGTCTTTAGATTAAAATTAGAGTCTGGTTTTTATTTGGATTTAGATGAGACTTGTTTATGTACCGTCTTTTAGCGGGAATTTAATTTCTTTTTCTGTTTGGACAAATCCGGTTATACTTGTTCAGTTGGAAAAGGAATATTTAGTCTCTTTCAAAATTCAAATCTTATCGTATTGTGCTCTTTGATTGATAATCTATACAAGTTAGACTTGGATGCCTCTCACTTAAGGTTAAATGAAACTTTGCATGTTAATAACTATGGTACTAAGCGTAGATTAATTAATGAGAACTCCTCTACATTGTGGCACAAGCGTTTGGGTCATATCTCTAAACAGAGAATTGAAAGGCTTGTGTCAAATGGAGTTCTTGGTGCCCTTGATTTTTCAGACTTTAAAGTTTGTATTGAATGTATAAAGGGTAAACAAACAAATATAAGGAAGTTTGGTGCCGTGAGGAGTTCAAGTGTCTTAGACTTGATATATACCGATATTTGTGGTCCATTTCCACGGCTTCTTGGAATGGTCAACGGTATTTTATCACGTTCTGGATGACTATTCTCGTTATGGGTATCTATACTTAATTCATGAAAAATCACAGTCCTTTGGATGTATTTAAGGCCTATAAAGTGAAGTTGAAAATCAACATTCTAAGAAAATTAAAGCTATCGATCGGACCGTGGTGGTGAATACTATGGTAGGTATGATGGAAAAGGCCAACATCCGGGACCATTTGCAAGATACTTGGAGGAATGTGGCATCGTTCCTCAATACACCATGCCGGGGACTCCACGCCAAAATGGTGTATCCGAGACTTAAATCGGACTCTAAAGGACATGGTTAGGAGTATGATTTGTCATTCTACCTTACCAGAGTCTCTTTGGGGTGAAGCCTTAAAGACTGCAGTATATATCCTTAACCGAGTACCTAGTAAAGCAGTAACTAAAACCCCATATGAATTATGGACTGGAAAGAAACCCAGTATAAGGCATTTACATATTTGGGGTTGTCGGTGAGGCTAGCCATATAGGCCTAATGAAAGAAAAACGGACTCAAGAACGGTTAGTTGCTACTTTATTGGTTATTCGGAAAGGTCAAGGGGTTTCAAGTTTTATTGCCCCTCTTCCAATACCCTAATTGAGACGGATAATGCCAAATTTATTGAGGATGTTGAGGATAGTGGGAGCACACAACAACGGAATATTGCTTTTGAAGAAGAGCGTGTTGATATTCCTTTAATGGATATCCACGAGAGATGAGTTGATCACACCTGTCATTAGGCAGAGGATGCGGTTGTAGATCAACTAAATATTCCGAGTTGGCCCCCTCGCTATTATAGAAGAACCTCAACAAATTCAATTGGAAGTGCCAATAAGGAGATCAACTAGGGAGCCGGAGAGCGACTATTAATTGAGATGAATATATAGTCTATCTCCAAGAGCATGAGTTTGATATAGGAATGGAAAATGATCCTACTACTTTCATTCAAGCCAAACAAAGTGCTCACTTCTTAGATTGGATGAATGCCATGATAGAGGAGTTAAAGTCTATGAAAGACAATGACGTTTGGGATCTTGTCGAGTTGCCTAATGGAGTCAAACCCATTGCTAACAAATGGATTTTCAAAACCAAAAGAGACTCAAAAGGTAGCATTGACAGATATAAAGCACGTTTTGTTGCAAAAGGCTTTACTCAAAAGGCAGGCATTGACTATAAAGAGACTTTCTCTCCAGTTTCATCGAAAGACTCTTTTAGACTTATTATGGCACTTGTAGCTCATTATGATTTAGAGTTACACCAGATGGATGTTAAGGCGCCTTTTCCTCAATGTGACATTCAGGAGACTATCTATATGAGGCAACCTCATGGTTTTGAGTCCAAAGGCTCTGAACATTTGGTTTGTAAATTAAAGAAATCCATCTATGGCTTAAAGCAGGCATCTCGTCAGTGGTATTTAAAGTTTGATCACATCATTTCCTCTTTTGGTTTTAAGGAAAATGATGTGGATCAATGTGTTTATCACAAGATCAGTGGGAGTAAATTTATTTTTCTAGTGCTATATGTTGATGACATCCTATTAGCGAGCAGTGACATAGGCCTTTTGCATGAAACCAAGCGATTTCTTTCAAGGAATTTTGAGATGAAAGATCTTGGTGAAGCATCTTTTGTGCTAGGCATTGAAATTCATCGTGATAGATCACATTGGCATTCTAGCCTTATCACAAAAGGCTTATGTTGAAAGGGTGCTAAGTAGGTTTGGCATGCAAAACTGTGCACTAGGTGATGCCCCATTGCTAAGGGTGATAAATTGAGTTTGCTTCAATGTCCAAAGAACGATTTAGAGAAAGAACAAATGCAAGATATTCCTTATGCATCAATAGTAGGGAGTCTTATGTATGCTCAAGTTTGTACGCGTCCAGATATTGCGTACGTAGTTGGAATGCTAGGCAGATACTTAAGTAATCCAGGAATGGATCATTGGAAAGCGGCTAAAAAGGTGATGCGGTATTTGCAAAGGACAAAAGATTTTATGCTCACATACCGAAAAACCGATCATTTTGAGTTGATTGGGTATTCGGATTCAGATTTTGCTGGTTGCTTGGATAGTAGAAAATCCACGTCTGGTTATGTTTTCATGTTAATTTGGAGGTGTCTTTGTATCATGGAAAAGTGTCAAACAAACACTAATAGCCTCCTCCACTATGGAAGCAGAATTTATTGCTTGTTTTGAAGCATCAAATCAAGTAAAGTGGTATAGAAATTTCACTTCTGGGCTTCATGCAATGGGTTTCATTGAGAAACCATTAACGGTTTATTATGATAATAAAGCCCATGAACTTTATTCCAAAACAACAAGAGTTCGTCAAAGTCTAGGCACATTGACATCAAGTTTCTTGTCGCGGAAAGAGAGGGTTAAAGATCATCATATGACAATTGAGTATGTTAATACAAATCTCCAGATAGCTGATCCGCTAACTAAGGGCTTACCACCTAAGGCATTTAAGGAGCATGTAGCTCGTATGGGGGTGGTTAGTCCTTCTGATGTTTCCTTTTAGTGGGAGTTTGTATTAATTTTTTGTTTACTATTGATGATTATTTTTTGAAATAAAGTTATCTACTTATTCATTTATGGTTGCGCATATAAAGTTTGATTAAATAGAATAAAGAAATCATTATAAATCATAAGGTTGGACCGGTTGAAAATGAACATGTTAGGGATCACATTACATGTTATTTTCATGCTACACATCCATACTTAATCTATGTCGTTGGAGATATTAGTATTGTGACCACGGATGGGTCTAGTCATGCTAAATGTGGCAAAGGTCATTTGTGATCCTATATTTTTATTTTCAATGGACCGATTGTGTTTTTGAGGCGCCACTCATTATTTCGACAATAAAATTTAGAGCTCTTAAGGTCAACATTGTTTAATATCGGGTTATGACCTATGTGGTACAAGTGGGAGATTGTTAGAACTTTTCTCTTTAAGGTGTACCTACATAGATCATACACATTACACAATTGTTAATTGTCTAACTACGCCCGAAAGTGACATTGAGAAGACTCACTAAACCGTGATCTTAAAGTAACATGACCGAAGTCATTTACATGTCTCAAAACCACACGCGTGTCAAGTCATGACACGCGTGTATAAAGTGAGTATGGACTTAACGATATGTGCAGGATACTTTTTGGGCTTAAAAGCGTATTTTATTATCGTGATGGGCTATAATGAAATACACCCATAATATATAAGTTGAGGTCCCCACCCCAAACCCTATTCTCGATTCTCATAAGTTTTCCATCCATGTGCATTGAGAACACAAGAAGGGTTTTGGAGTGGAAGACAACAACGTTCCACTGCTGCTTATAGGACTTGCTTGATCAACGCTATGGCTTCAGGTATGTCCTATTATTATTTGGTTTTCTTTATTGATTGACATGTATTCTGGGTATTGGAGAAATCCTCACACATTAGACATGCAAATAATTTGTTGTTAATGTCGTCGTTTAAGGGTAAGTTTCCCAAGAGAAGGATGGTAAATCACTTTGAAAGAGACATATATAGTTATCTAAAGAAAAAAAGAAGGGAAGAAAGAAAGAAACTTAAGATTTCAGAACCTATGAAGAAACTGCCAAGGAGGAATGACGCTTCAGGTTGTAACTGTACGATGAAAACTATATGGAGAAAGTCTATTGGAAATTTGGAATAAATGGGCAGCAATTACGCGGTAAAAACAGTATGGAGAATATCCATTGGAAGAAACAAGCAGTAATTATCTTCTTTACGTCGTTTTCCCTGTAAACTCCTGGCCTTGTCTCCTGAATGCACATCTTGACTTGTATAAATCTCCACTACCCTGTTACCAAACCTCCAAAATAAGTCTTCTTCTTATTCTTCTCCGAAACAAAGCATGCAATCTCAAATGCACCTTCTTCATCACTCATGGACATGCTACAACATCATAAACCCATCTGCTGATGAATCTTTTCTAAACGGCCATCTAGACATGGATTTCAACATGGGTGAATGTGATTTCTCTTCTTCAGTTCCAGTCACTGAGGAATCATACGACATATCTCCTGTCTCTCCCTTATTGACCATATGCCCTGCTAGCTTTCTTGATTTTCCAACTTATGGCGACTATTTACATGCCATCTCCCTAATTGAAAATTCAGCAGAGTTGAAAGAGTTGGGTTTGTCCAGTGATACCTTACTGAGTGGTGAGGTTGATGATTTTTCTCCACGTGTCGAATGTTGTGAGAGTGACTTTCTTTCAGCAGATAATTCTACTAAAGAAAAAGGTGAAGATTGTCTTATCCCATCAAGTGACGTGAAGTCAACTGATATGTCTGTGGGGTCATCATTAATCCAACGGTCACTTATCTTGCCAAGGGAAGACATGGAAATTGATAACCAATTGGTTCTTCCTCATCTTCTGAAGGCATATGGAGATGCAATGGAAAATGAACAGGCAGAGCTGGTAGAAATGATATTGAAATGCATAAAAGGAAAAGTTAGTCCAGCAGGGGAAACAGTAGATGAACGTCTTGCATATTACTTGTTCCAGTCCCGGGACAATCAAGATGATTTTTTACTTCAAGAATCAACAAAAAACTATGAGGTAGCATTCAGGGCCTTCTACCAAATTTTTCCATACGGAAAATTTGCCCATCTCACTGCAAATTTGGCAATACTTGAAGCCATGCCTCCAGATGCAGAGACTATTCACATTGTCAATTTTGACATGTCTGAAGGTGTTCAGTGGCCTCCCTTAATTGAGGCTATGGGACAGCGAAGAACACTACGGTTGACATCAATTAAATGGAAGGATGAGGACTTCGATTGTGTACTTCCCAATTGGAGGTTTGAGGATACAAAGAAGAGGCTCTATGATTATGCAAAATCTTTTGGCGTGATGTTGCAGGTTGATGAAATGAGCATAGAAGAGCTAGTTACTGACCATATGAACAGAATGAGAAGAGATGACGGAAGAGAATGGATGGCCTTTAACTGCATGTTGGGGCTCCCACACATGAGAATAGGCAGAAATAGAAGAAACGTAATGGAGTTCATCGATATAGCTAAAGTGTTAATCAGAAGATCGACTAAAAGAGGTATTATAACTTTTGGTGATGGAGATCATCTAGAGGAGAAAAAGATAAATTGCAGCAGATTCGGATCATTCTTCAATAACCACATAATTCACTTCCATGCTTTGTTTGAATCTATGGACTGGCATTTTCCTTCGCAACTTCGAGAAGCAAGGATAGCACTGGATTGTCTCTTTGTAGCACCATGTGTCTCTTCTCATGCTTGCCTTCAGAAGTGGAGTAACAGTAGGGAAAGTTTTGCTCTTCCCTCTGGATGTGGAGTAGAGGGTTGGAGATTGAGTAGACAAAATCTAGCTCAGGCTAAAGAACTAGTGAAAGAAGGGCAAGGTTCGTACAAGGTATGTCTTGAAGGACAGAATGGTAATGAGATGGCCTTGGAATGGAATGGGACTCCGTTAGTGAGAGTTTCTACATGGAGATAAGGAACACAGGGGCCTCTAGAAATTAAAAATTTTATCGATAACACAATACTTGTGAATACATTTATTATAAGCTGGATTAATTGAAAGTGTTAACTTGTAGTTCTGGAATGCAAATGCTAGATCCAAATAGCAAAGTTTTTTTTTTAGAGATGGACCTAGTAAATCAATCATGTGTATGTGTCAATGCACAGAACCCTGTTATCCAATTAAAAAAAAAAGGGTTAACTAGTATTACCCACCCCACCCCACCCACCCCCCAAGATGAGCCAATTAGGATTTCCACATCCCCACCAGATGGGATATTAGGGTCTCCCCCAATAGACTTTTTTTTTGTGTATTTGGGGGGGAGACCCTACAACCACCAAGAAGTAAAAAAGAAAATGAAAAAGAGAACTTCACGCAGAGAAACCATTATACGAAGTCACGCACCTTCCATACACATCTTCATTAGGGACAATGGGACATGACTCTGCACCAATGATGTATTTTTAACGAGTTAAACCTTCATCCGCTATGTTTTCAGTACAAAATCACTGCATACACTTCGGATCGTAAGGGGCCTATATATGGTTTTTATGAAGTTTGAATAGACCAGAAACTCAACTGCAAAGCTTCAAATCCTTAAGAGGACAATGCACTCTACCTTGATGTAAGATTTAGGGGTTAATTGTGCCTCTGTTTCTTCCATTTGTTTGATATAAACTTGATTCCCTCTTTCAGTGTTGCCCTTCTTCCCTCTTCAAAGTTCCATAGCTCCGGTATTGCATACCTTCCACTGGGATTGTACTCATTCATCTCCAATAAGGCTGTTGCAACCGCATTGTACACCTTGCTGCCTAATTCATTCTTAAGGTCTTTCAAATTTGATTCCTTGTCATCTACTATATCCTGCATCACATATAAACTTCGTACATTAATATTATTATGCTTAGTCATACAGACGAAGATTAAAGCAACTTTAAGAGTAGTTTAAACTTGCCAGTTGCCACAGAGACCATAAAGAAGCAAAAACTTCTAGTTAAAGAGCAAACATACGCCCTTTGTGTAGATAAAGAAGAGGAAAGGGAGGGGATAGTTGCAAACACTGGAAGTTCTATCAGTAACATATATAACAGAGAGGTTCAAAAGAACTGTGGAATATTAAACTTAACCATGCCACTAGCTCTTTTAAAAGGATGCCACTCTGGATTCTTTAGGTAATCATTCCACAATGACCAAAACTCATATGCTTTCACATCTGCTTCTTCAGAACAATATTTACGCTGGCATGCATCTTGGAATGGTTTGATGTCAAGCTCTCCCATTCTTTTTACTCCGAAAAAAGCTTGACGAGAAGTGTCATTCAAGGCCTGCAGGAAAAGAAATATTGTAGGTTGAATTCAATGCAACAAGATGATACAGAATCTTAAAAAAAAAATAATGGGGATAAAGCTATCCTAATCTGCAGAACTGTCAAGAGTGGTCTCAGGAAAATGGTGTTGACACATGGACACATGGAAAAAATTTGTTTTTCGATAACTTCCATAGGATTAGGAAGAAATATTTGGTATGGCAAGTCACAGGATAGTGTTGACAAACATGATATCTTCAATAAGTGGGTATAGTCCAGCAGGGAAAAATTATTATAAGAACTCACTTACATCCATCAATTCCTTGCGAGCCTCCTGCAGCTCATCATTGCTCCTTCTCTCCTTGACTATAAGCATTCTATTCAAGGAGTCTAGGTCTTCCATGTCACTTTCCTTCTCTTTCGACATTTCAGTCATTTCCATCATCCGCTTATTCATATCCAGTTCCAACACTTTCTTTTCATCTAAATTTTTTTCTAATAGAATTATTCTCTTATGAAGAATCTCCTTCTCCCACTGGTATGAAAAACCATGAAAGAGTGACGATATCAGATATCGACTCAGAAAAGAACAAGCATATTCAAATGATGTTTGGTATAGGCTAAATTAACACGTAAATTACCACTTGAACTTCAAGAAGCTTCATTACATGTTCGTTGGTTCTTGCTTGTTCCATCGTTGGCATTTGAAGCAGATCATTGTTCTAAAAGAATCACGAAAGTAGAATAATCAAACATCTGTCCAAAACAAGTCTGTTATCACAAAAGAACTTTTCTCGACCTCAATAATCTCAAACTCTCAATATTGGAGTCAAGTGAGACCTATTGTTGTATGGTGGGTGTGCCCGACCCCTTGTGCTTGTGAATATAAACTCAAATGTTAAGTATCTGCCAAAAGAACAGTTGTAAACTTGCAACAATTTTAGACTTTTAGTGATTGTGGATAAGTAATATAGATATTTCAAGTGCTCTAAAAAAAAGTTCACTCCATAAATTTTAAGGTAAGTAATCAATAATCACTAACCATTATGATATGAACATGTATATAGAAGTAATAATACCTCATTCCTGTCATCTAAAACTTTCCTTCTCTTGCCGCCACTTTGCGACTCACACTTCTCCAGCATAATCTCTTTTTTATAAGATTCCAAATTCAACATACATTTTTCAAGCTCATGAAAATTCTTCTGGATATGATCCTTTGCCATCAAATGCATCTTCCTCATCTCTGGTAAATGAAAACAAACAAATCGCACAAGGCTTCCATTTCAAATACCAACACATAAATAAATAAAAGGGTACTCGCATTACCTTCATTACAAGCAAGAGTGAGCTTTTCTTTCTCTTCTAACAAACTTTGCAAATTCAAAGAATTCTCTTCAAATTTATGCTTCATTTCTTCCAAGCGCTTTTCCATTGGCTCCATATTCGATCAGGTTTCCTGGGCATTTCCAGCCTCAGTATCATTTAATATGGTTTTTAAAAAGACCTACACTGTAATTGAATAAGTTTTCAAGACTCCTATATACACACGGTGTGACCAATTGAATAAATTGGATATGAAATATTGATTTGTATGTAATATTATTTTATATAATACAATGAAAGAAATATAGTTAACTGATAATTTGGGGAAATCAATCTACCTTAGAAATGAGAGCCAGATCAGTTCATCTTTTTCAAGAGATAAAATAGTGACGAGAGCTGCAAATCAAGGTCTGAATCGCCAACAAAATTGTAACTGAGGTTACGCGCCTTTTGAATGATGAGCGCCTTTAAATAGACTTTCTGCGTACAAATATCGCGACATATGCCGACATATGAGAAATCGGCATATATATTTAAATTGTTTTTTTTTTTGGAAAAGATGCCGGGATTTTATAGGTCTCCATATGTATTATAACCTTTCATAAGTTAACATTACATCATCCTCTACTATAGAATTCAACTTGATACATAAAGGAGGAATAAAAACAACAGGTTCCATATTTTCGCCTAACGAGAGTTTTGCAAGGTGATCTGCAGCTCTATTTTCTTCTCTAAATACATGGATCAAAAGGACACCAACCAAGGAAAGCATAAGTCTTCTAATGGTAGCCACCAGATTTCAGCACTGCCATGGTGAAGTCTCGATATCTTTAAAAATTTGGATAGCTCTTAGTGAGTCAGATGCCACTATGATCCTCCTATAGCCAAGATCAATACATAGACTAATCCCAGTCTGAATAGTCTTTAATTCTTGAAATAGGATTGAGTGAACATCTCCTCCTCCAGAAAACGCAAAAATGACATGACCTTGTTCATTTCGAGCCATACCACCATATCCTACATCCTCCATATTCATTGAACCATCACAATTCAACTTAATATAACCTGTAGGTGGGAGTAGCCATCTAACCTGTTTGGTTGTTGCCTTTTTATATTTGAAAGAGAGTCCTATTTGATTAGCAAAAACTCGTAAGCTTTTGATATCCTTAAGCTCCTCCACTTGTACCTCAAAGTAATGCTTCATATCCCTCAATAACATGTTACTGATGACTGTCGGGTTCGAAAACATTCCATTAAACCTTCTGTTATTACGTTCAGTCCAGATGTAACCTATGGTAGCACATATATACACTTTGATCAATTCCGCCTTTTGTGATTTTCCTCGTACCATATTGATAAGATTGCACCACTCCTTATTTGAATGATCAACTTGTCTCCCCAAGCCTATAGCATGCTTTACATTAGACCAAATCTCTTTAGTAAAGGAGCAATTGAAGTACAAATGTTTAGAATTTTCTCTGCTATTGTTGCAAACACAGCATGAAGAAGTTTGCATAACCTTCTTATACACTAGTCTATCCTGTGTAGGCATACTTCCAGAGAATAATTGCCAAGCATTGAAAGAATATTTAGGAATCACCAACCTCCCCCAAACAAGATTTGACCATTTAACTTTGTTTCGTTTCCTGATGTATGATGTATATTTAAATGTTTAAATGTTCGTTCCCCCAAACAATATATATTTAAATGTTTGTTTACTGATGTATGAACATTTTCTCACAACGTACGTATAATTGCGTTGAACTGTTGACGACCCCAGCGTGCAAGTTTGATGCTGAGTTTTTTTGGGTTTTTAGCAATTGATATTGCACACTGCGCCTGTTTTTTAAAGGGCCTAAAACTTTGAGTAGCTTAGAGCATTTTTAGGAGAGCTACCAAAAAAACACCAAATTTTTGAACCAAAAAAACACCAAGCAATTTTAGGAGCAACATCAAAATTTCACCAAGCAACTACGCGGTTTTGCCAAAACCGCGCTATATAGCCCACGTGGTTTTGCCAAAACCGCGTCACTAAAGCCCAACTGACAAGCCCAAGCCTACGCGGTTTTCAGAACACCGCGTGCTACTTCTATATAAATAGCTCCAAAGTTCTAATTTTCATAAAAAGCGCACGCGGTTCTGCCAACACCGCGCCCATAGAAGCCCAAGCCCACGCGGTTTTGCCAAAACAGCGCCATAGAAGCCCAAAAACCGCATGAGTGATTTCATACAGCATCAAACCTTGAACAAAATATTGGCCGATTTGATGTTTGGTTTGGTATTTTTTTAGTGTTTTCATCAACATATAGCTCTTTTGAAGTTTAAAAAACACCAAATTATTGGAAATTTGGTGTTTGGTGCTAAATTGATATCACTCCTAAAGATGCTCTTATGCAGTTATGCAAACTACGCAAGATACCTAGAAGACGTTTTCTATGATTTTTGGCACGAAGTTCAATGGTTTTTTGTGCAATTGCATACTCTGTATGTATCATTTTAGCCTTTTAGGTGTAGTATCGATGTCAATTTAAGACCCACTGTTCCCCAAAATATTTGTACACCATGTATGATCCACATTCCACTGAATATCCATCCATTGTGAGAGTCTGAGAGAAGGTCAGGTGCGATTGCATACTAAACTACTAAGTACTAACTACATGAAGCCGACAACCCGGAAGTCTAAGGGTGTGTTTGTTAACTGGCAAATGGGGGTGGCTAATTGTATTTTCCCACTAGAAGTACCATTTGCCAGTGTTTGGGTGTATTTAAGGGCCCTGGCAAACACTATTTAGAATTAACCGGCAAATCAAATTATCCCACTAGAAGTGGGAAAATAGAAAACACCTCCCCCCAAAGTTGAATTAGTCACCCGTATTTTCCCACTATGGTAGGAAAATAGAAACAACTCTCCCTCTCGATCTCTCTTCTCTCTTTCTCACTGCCAATAGAAACAACTTTCCCACTCGATCTCTCTTCTCTCTTTCTCACTGCCGCCTCTCATCAACTCGCTCTCTTTTCAGGTATACTCTCTCGCTCTCATCTCTTATCTCTCTTCTCTCAATCTCTTTTTTCACTATTAATTGATTAGTGGGTGTTGTTTTTTGTTCTTGTTTGATTTTTGGATTTTTTTTTTTATCAGTGATTTTTGGACTTCGTTTAGTCATTTCTTCAAATATATATGTAGTCGAGTCATTTCGTTTAGTCGATGCTACTGGTGATTGTTTCTTTAAGACAGAATATATGCACATGAAATATACTTATCAATTTGTATGCACATATTTGAGTGTATTGAAAGTTTTATACTTGACATATGATAAAACCTTTAAGTGGCCCTTAGTCAATCGATAAGTTTTTATCCATTATAGAACTTTGATAACTTGTTCCAAATTTACTGCTTTTTAGTGTTGGAATTGGATGCTACAATAATGAAGCTCCTTAACATCGACAATGAATCCGGATAAGGTTGAAAATATCTTGTCCAACTCAAAATAGAATAGTGTTCCCTAATCTGGATCATTTTATTGCATGACTTCAACAATGGCCACATCCGTCGGGTTCATTGTGATGGTAAAAGTGATGTACTGACGGGATTATTTGGTGATATGTTGCTCCTATGTGTTTCAATTATTATCAACGTAATCAGATTCGATTTGAAGTTTAATTCCTTTGCTTCCATGATATTATCCTTGAGTAGACCTCAAGTCCAAATCATCCAGTCAGCAGAGACATTCCCTAAAGTCCTTGTTTGTAGTATAAGCTCTCTTCTCGCCCCTACTTTTTGGTGGCATTTTATACACACCCAAGCCATTTAGGAGTAGGTTGTGCTTCATGATCAAACAATCCAATGAAATCGTATCTCTTTGAATCAATCAAATATCTCTGAATCGTATTAGATTTGTTAATGAATAGAATAACTAGATAAAAATAAGTAAACAAGTAGAAGAACAACGAAAGAAAAACTCGTCTCATCATATTAAACTAATAGATCAACAATCGGTGAAGTATTAATTAGTCGGCGTTATACTAACATGACTAAATGAAGGTGAGAAGCAAACTCCATTTCGTTATTTCTCCGTACTCTTTAGTTCAATTTGTATGTATGTTTGTATGTTTGTATCAATTTGTTTGTTTCGTTAATTGAGTACATGAATTTGTATACTTTATTAATTTTTTTTCTTTTTGAGATATTGTAGAATGATTACCTAACGCCGTCAGTAGGTTAGTGGCATTTCTACTTATAGTTATAAGTGCATATATAATGATGACATGGTGGTATAGGAGAATGTATATTGGGAGGTATAGGCCTAGGGCGTAGGGCTCCCCGCTCTTATTAGAGGTCCTCGTAGGAATTGGGATCAAGTCGCGGAGAATCGTATTGGGTAGGATGTATACAAGCACTGACAGATTTTGCCACGAGCAATTAAGGATGAGGCGATCAATGTTTCGTCGCTTGTGCACTCGTTTGTATGGTCATGGTCTACGTGAAAGCAGACATAAGAGCAAGTTGCCATATTTCTCAACACTGTTGGGCATGACATGCGTAATCGGAATGAAACATTTCAATTCTTCCATTCAGGAGAAACAGTTCACCGTTATTTCCATCTTGTGTTGGATGCAATTCTTTGTTTATTCAGAGAGTTAGTAACAAATGCTACCGCTGATAACTCCCCTCGCGAGTGTACCAACACACATCATTGGCATTGTTATTTCAAGGTCAGTCAACTTTTTGGAAAATGGATAGGATCATTCTGATTTCAATGTTTAATAGTTCAATAAATATTTATGAAGTTTTTATGTTAGGATCTTTGTGGGTGCGGTTGATGGTACACACTTTCCAATCAATTTACCACTAGCTTAACAGGCTAGGTATCGTAACGAGGAAAGGTGTCGTGACCCAAAATGTGTTAGTAGCTTGCACATTTGACATGAGGTTCACATCACGTGCTAGCGAGGGTGGGAGGGATCGGCACCACGATGGGCCGGTTGTTGAGGAGTCTTCGTGGCTCGTCCCGGGCATAAGCTTATGTTCCAAATGGCAAGTACTATCTTGCGGATGCTGGATTTGCTTTAGTGCCAGGGTTCCTCACGCCTTAGCGTGGTGTACGGTACCATCTTAGAGAGATCGGTGAAGTTCAACCTCAAAATCATAAAGAACAATATAATTTTCGCCATTCATCTTTGCGTACTGTTGTTGAAAGGACAATCGGTCTCTTGAAGAAGCGATTTGCCTATCTAAGGCATGCAGTTTTCCACGATGTCAAAAACACACAAAGGTTATCCTTGCATGTTGTGCATTGCACAACTTCTTCGAAGAAGAAGATCCCGATAATACATTGAGTGATGAGGAGCTCACTGATGATGAGGAAGAGGCTGACAACTCTCTGAATGCTCCAAATATGAATATTGATATGCAGCCAAGCATTGGGTGGACTAATTTTAGGGATGAGTTGTCAATTGCAATGTGGGCAGATAACGAGTGATGTAATAGATATTATGATTTTATGAGTGATGTTTTGTAGTAGACTTATGATTTTATTAGATTGTTTTGTAATAGACACTATTATGTTTCAACTACTTATAATGTTTTATTCACATGCAATCTTTCTTATTTGTTACCTTGATATGTTACTATGCTATGTTCTTTGTTGGTCATTGCTTCAAACTAGGTATGGCTGGAAAACGAGAAAAAAAGTTGTGAAAACAAGATCGCCCCAAATTAGATGGTATCCCAACATGGAAGCCATCTTGGTAGAGGTGTTGTTAGAGGAGTTAGCTCTTGGGGGCAAGAGGCAGATAATGGGTGGAGGAAAGAAAGCTTGAAGCCGCATCACTGATGAGATCAATAGTGACTTGGAATGAATTGTGTTTGCACAATGTCGGTCGAGGTTGAAAACAATGAGACTTGCTTGGCAAGATTCGCGAAACATGCGATTGATGCTAGTGGGTTTGGTTTGTCTTTCAACAAAGAGACCAAGAGAATTGATGCAGATGAGAATGCATGGGAGAGTTATGTAAAGGTAATAAAATAATCTCATTTTTTTTTTATAGGATTTGGTTTTAGATGCCATATTAATTGGTATATTGTGGGATTTAGGCTCATCCGTTGGCAAACACTCGTGCGAAATCATTTCCTTACTATGACGAATGTTGTCTCATTTTTGGGAATGATTATGCAACTGGAGAAGGGGGCAATAGTGGGTTCGATGATGACATGGTGGATGGAGGTAAGTTAATTAGATGTAAATAGAGTTGAATTTTGTGTGTCTAACTAGTTTTGAAATTAACTTTTTGTTTCAACTTCTTGTTTAGATGATTCTAGGCAAACCCAAGGAGATGGGGGTGACGATTCTGATGCTAGTGAGTCCTCAGCTTTTGGTGCTCCCTCAGATACTGGTGGGGATACTTCTCAAACTGAGAGTGGTCCTAGAAGCACTACACCTACTTCTAAGAAGACTAGGAAGTCTCGATTCTTTGAGGATATACGAACCCCTTCGTTTAAGGTGTTAAGCTGAAGCGGTGGCAAAATTGCCGAGGCCCTCAAACCGAGAACCACAAGAAGAAGAAGTAGACCAAATAGATTTGTTGAAGGATGCTTTGCAGTCTCTTCCCCGATATGAATCCCGCTTTTCTTTAAGGTCGCTTGACTTGGTCGGGTCGAGAATGATAGGCTTATTAAGGTCTTCTTGGGCCTTAAAAGAGGATATCAAGGCTTCATGGTTGTTTAGGAGGCTAGAACAAAATTTGGACGTTGATTCAACCTTGTTTTTTGGTTTATTTCTATGTTTGAACTATATGTTTTTGTGGGATTGTTGTTAAGTGGTGGACCGATATATTATTTTTAAGTGACATTGATGTTACTTTTGGATATTTTATTGTGTGTTCTTGTTGAGTCTTTGTGTGCGTGTAGTGGGTTGGTGTGTGTAGTAGTGTGTGTAGTGTGTGCAATTAGGTGGTGTGGTGGGTGTGGTGGAGTGGTGGTGGTGTGCTGCTGCTACTGCTATGCTGCGATGGTTGTTTAAGAAGACATCCTATGGATACTATTAAAGTTGAGTTGTATTTTATTTTATTTTATTTTATTTGTATTTTATTTAATTTTTTGTTATACTTCATTGAGTTTGAAAACCAAAAAAAATATCTCCAAAAAATTGAAATATCATTTGCCACTGGAGAAAAACCATGTAAACAAACACTGGCAAAACTGACAAATCTTATATTTTCCCACTATAAATTTTTGCAAACAAACAGCGGCAAACTAAAATTTTCCCACTATAGATTTGTCCAAGCAAATTTTAGTAGGAAAACACTGGCAAATCTTATATTTTCCCACTAGAAGTTTGCCAGTTAACAAACACACCCTAAAAATGATGAGGGCAGTTTATCGGGAAAAAATATATATTATGAGGGCCTTGAGGGGTCAAAAGGATTTAAAGGCCCGACACTACGATATGTATCACCATTTGGACCTGGATAGGAGGCCCAGTCACAGCCCTATTAATAAGCGTTAAATTTCTAACCGAATATTAATCTGTCCCGCAACCAGTGAGCAATCCTGTCAAAACCTATTCCAGTTGTTCACTTGTTCCTAGGAAGCACCTTGGAAACTTGGAAGTAATCCTGCAGATGGGCTTTCCCGTCCAATGCTGCCCTCGTTGTCAGCGAGGAAAGCTCCTACTAGGGTGCCTTAATCGAAGAAATCTTATCCTTAAACGTGGATAAAATGGCTTCTTTAGTTGATGGACAAAAGCCTGTAGCAATTATGCAGAAAACAATCTTACTGAGAGGGCATTTCTCTGGGCAAAACCAAAATTTTGAACAGAAGAGGGGCATCAAAAAACAACTGAAAGCTAAACAGAATTCTCTAATGTCAGTTGCTTCAGAAAAGCATCAGGTTAAGCCCTCTATGAAGTTACAACCGGAGGATGGCGTCTATGAAAGTGGATCGCAAAAAGAGAATGCAAGCTTGGTCGCACGTACTTGGATGAAGCTGACGATGATTGCCATAATCTGTAAAAAATTTCCATATGATCCTAGTGAGTACGATGGCAGTGATGAGGACAACAAAAATATGGAATCAAATTTTAATGATATCCAAAAGGAGGAAAGGAGAAGTGCAAAACTCAGCTGAGAGGAGGATGAATGAGAGCGTCGCCTCGAAGAAGAAGCGGAGAGGCAAGAGAAGTTAAGAAGACACGCAAAGAAGTGCAAGTTAAGCCAACAGTGACTCGAGAGCATTCCTTGTATGTTGTTTTAAGATGATCTTTCAGGAATGTACAGTGATGATATGTATTGAGCTTATGCTGATCATTGTTATAAAGGGGAGCTAAACGTGTTTGGCTTGTTTTACTTTACTCAGTTATCCTTCTTTTTTACCCAGATGCCTTGATCACAATACTCAATAATTACATAATATTGCTGAAGCCAAGAATTTTCAACGACATGAAATTTAAATTACACAGAAACAAAACAAAATTCAACAGTCAGTGCATAAGCATTCTTTACTGAGAAGTTGCAGATCACTAATAAGAATTCTAAGAATTGCAGCAGAGCCACTCCAAAGTAACTTGTTGAAGTAATGTAAACTTAGGTCCCACTTTTTTCATTTTTATATCTAATTTTTTGGGCAAGAACCTAGCCAAAAAAAAATGTCAATACAGGAAAGGGTTCCTAATAGATGAGCCAATTAGGATTCCTCCAATTTCTATTTCCTATTTTATTTTATTACTCGTTTTACTCTTTTTTCATATTAATCGTAATTAAACAACACCAAATTGGCCAAATAACAACACGAGGAACCCATTAAACACGTCAGTCTTCCCTCTTTCTGTTACTTTTTATTCAGTCCAACCTTCAATTCGCAGCTCCCTCAAATAATTAAAAAAAAACGAGATGGAGAGATCAGTAGCGTTTGTGATATTACTATTTATTTGTGTATCCTCAATATCAATATCAACATCGAGATTCGTGGTAGAAAAGAACAGTTTAACAGTAACATCACCAGATAGTATTAAAGGAACACATGATAGTGCAATTGGAAACTTTGGTATTCCTCAATATGGTGGAAGCATGGCTGGTACTGTTCTCTTTCCCAAAGAGAATCAAAAGGGTTGTAAAAAATTCGAAGATTTCGGTGTTTCGTTCAAAACTAAATCTGGTGGGCTTCCTAATTTCGTCTTGGTTGATCGTGGAGGTACCCAAAGTTTCAAACTTTTGATTCATTATTGTTATTTGGCTAATTCTTTTTATTGAGCTAAGATTATGGTAGATATATTAGTTTATTTACATAAATTAATTGACCATTTATAGTTTTGTACACTTATATTAGAAGTAGAACATTTTATGGATTTGAGTGGTGTATACTTGTTGTTATTATAGATGTTCCATTGATTGCTCATTTTGATACATTACATTGATTGCTTGAAGAGAAATTGGTACTTGCTTAGGAAGAGCAGAAGGAGAATGATGCGAGAAATGTTCGTTTGATTATGGCGAAAATTAAGTATCTTTAGAAGAATGTTGATGAGGCGTTGAGTAGAGTTATAAAAAGCTTGCGAAAGAGGATCCCAACGACTACCGGCCTTATTTTTATCAGTTTGTGATTTATAGCTTGCTTGATCGGAATGAAGAGGCGAAGGCGCAGTTTGCAAAGTGTCGTGAAGTTTGTCCAAAGGATTTTAAGGTGGAAGGATTTGTGCAAACCCCCATTATCAAGAGCGAAGCTCTTTGGGTCAGGCTTGGATAATTGATTTTAGAGCATTGTTTCGGTATTGATAATAATTAGAGGTGAGTACTACGAGGCTTATTCGGACTTAAAACGAGAAAATGTAACCAATGCTATCTCTTTTTACTGTTGATGAAGAGACGAAAAGAGAAATTAAGAATGGATGACCGATACTTTAGATGTAGTGAATCGGAAAAAAAATTCTCGTAACTTACATGTTCCCGACGCCAGTGTGAACATTGATGAAGGCTCTAGTAGTCAGGATGTGGTCAAGGAACCTGAAGTGCTGGAAATTAAGGATAAACAAAAGAAAAAAGAGTCTCCATTAATTGGGGAATTGCGCGATTCTGGTTTAAATAGGAACCCTGAAATTCTACCTACTATAGAACCTGTTCAAGCTCGTCTTTCTCGTCGTCCGGCTGGCCTTGGTGGCACTGCTCCATTGATTGTTCATTTTGATGTTATATAGACACATTTTGTAAAACTATATTTACAATCACTGAATTTTTATAAACGTTTTTTTGACATTTTAGTTCTAACCAGGTGACGTGGGTTATGAAAATATGAATTTACATATACAAATATGAAGTTACATATGTGCATACAAATTTACATATGCAAATATGAAATTTCATAGACATTTTTTCTGACAACTGACATGTGATACAGATTATGTAAATATGAATTTTCATATGTAAATATAAATTTAAATTTTCTTATGAAAAAAAATTTTATATGAAAATTTAAATTTAAATAGGTTAAGAAGACTGTGTAATTTTATATTGTCATATGTAAATACAAATTTACATAAGATGACGTCAGCCCGGTTTGTCCTTAAGCCAAAATTATAAGTAAAGATTGATGACGTCAGCCCGGTTTTTATAGGGATATTTTGGTCTGTTTGGGTATTTTAAAACAATAGGGAGTTTTTATGGGTTAGTACGTAATGAGGGGGTTTTTATGCTGGTTATATATCAACCAGGGAGATTAAACCCAAAATCTGTCTCCCCCCCCCCCCCCAAACTAGATGGGAGATTAGGGTCTCACCCCAAAACCAAAATATACACACACAAAAAAAATGGTCAACCCATAAGGAAAGAAGTGTCCCAAAACATGCTCACGGTCATTAAACTTCTAAAGTAACATAAACCTTCATCTAATATTTCCATTCAACAAGAAACAACTATCGCTGCATCCAAAAAGTAGCCAAAGGTACCATCTACATAAAGTCTGAACCCAAAACGGCAAAATAAAAACTCCCAACCTGTAACTTAATGCAAGATTTAGTGCTTATATGATAGATTCCCTCTTTCAACGCGCTTTTGTTTCTTCAAGTTATTTGACATGGACTGGATTCCCTCTTTCAGTGTTGCCCTTTTTCCCTCTTCGAAGTTCCACAGTTCCCTTACTATGTGCCTTCCACTGGGATTGTATTCGTTCAACTCCAGCAAGGCTGATTTAACCGCATTGTGCACTTCATTGCCTAATTCATACTTTAGTTCTTTCAGTTTTGAATCCTCTTCATCTATTATTTCCTACAACACACATAACAATCCCACATGAACTCTAAAAGCTACATTGAGAGTGGTTTAAATTTCTCAAGACATCATATGCCAGCAAAATCATCTAATTAACCATAATTATGATATTCAAAAGAAATTTGAGACGAACCATAGCTAAGCCACCAACGTTGACCACTTCAAAAGGATGCCACTCGGGATTTCTAAGGTAATCATCCCACAGTGAACAAAGCTGAGTAGCTTTTTCATCTGCTTCTTCAGGACAGTATTTGCGCTTCCATGCATCTTTGAATGGTTCAACTTGAAGCTCTCCCATTCTTTTGACTCCTACACCAGCTTCAAGAAAAGTTTCTTCGAAAATCTGCAAAAAGGGAATTAGTACTTCCATTGTTGATCTTGAAGTCACTGCAATGGAAGATGAGACAAAAGCTAAACAAATTAATTGGTTTATTACTTTCAATCGTGTAAAACGGTATCAAGATTCAGGAGTTATGTAACAATGCAAAATTAAATTTGGGATATTACTTGCAATCGCACACTGCAGAACTGTTATGATACCAAGGAAATGGTGAGGATGCAGACAATTATTTATAAATTACAGTATAACTGTCATAGGACCATGCACTTCTCCGAAAAATCACAGAACATGAAAATCCATTTAATATGGCATCTAGGCATCTAGCATATCTGACCAACTTGATGGTTTCATTAAGCGGGTATAGCTGAAGAGAAGAAAATAACATAAAAAGAGACAAGTAATTTACTTACATCTATTAGTTCCTTTCGAGCATCCTGCAGCTCATCATTGCTCCTTCTCTCCTTCACAATAAGTACTTGGTTTATGGATTCTAGGTCTTCAATTTCACCTTCCTTGTCTTCCAACCTTTCAACTATCCTCTCTTCAACATCCAATTCCAATGCTTTCTTTTCATCCAATTGTTTCTCTAATTGAGCTATCCTCTTATAAAGAATCTCTTTTTCCCACTGGTAGTCAAAACCGAGAAGATTAGGAAATAAGAAACCATTTAATTAAAAAATATAATTTACTGGATAGATAAAACATGTAACAAACCATTTGAACTTGAAGCATCTTCAGCATGTGTTCATCTGGTTTTGTTTGCTCCATCGTTGACATTCAAGTGGATCACTTTCCTAAAAGACAACAAAAATACTAGTGTCAAACAAATCTAACATTCACATAATAACTTTTTATCCCTTCCCCTTGTTCTGAACTGTAACCTTAAGTCCTTAAGTAGTGTAAATTGTGATGAGGAACAGGTGTGGACATGTGGTTCCTGTCTAACTCATTACCACCTCACTACCAAAAAAATGGAAGGGGAAAATAACTACTCGATGCTCCATAATCTGGAAAACACAGGTAATCATGGGAATTACTAATCATCAATTCCTCGTGCTTGTTAAGTATGTAGACTTGGGAGGTTATTCACAAAAAACAACAGGTTATTCAAGGACTTGGGGAAATGCAGATCCAGTAAAACTTTGCTGCCATTTCAAAAATGAATAACGTAAGGTTTGATTACAATTTTCATTTTTTTTTTGCAGTGAGTTTGGTGGTGGAACCACATCCTAAGACCTTGAATCACCCCTTGTTTCAGTAAAACTTGTGTTGAAATTTTTCCCAAATTCGCATATTAAAATAGGCACTGCCAATAATGCAAACATGCTTACATGCTACAAATATCACTCACACACCATTCGAGTCACACTAATCCAGTGTGCTTGTGAAACAACATAAGCTTGTTGACTTGTTGTATAAGATATAAATGAGTTAAACACAACACTTACTAAACTATGTAACATTTTCTAGTCAAATTTCGCAAATATTTTAGTGTCCACTTCATAGTAAATCATAATCAATCACAAAAAGAGGAAATATTACAACGTATATATAAAACATTAAAACCCTAGGTAACAAAATATATATAAATTTTTAAACACCTAGACACTCATTCAAACTATTAAAGACAACAAGGAACTGATTCAGACAAAACAAAAGGACGTATATAGTTTACGTACCTCCTTTTAGGATGGAAAAGTTGTCTTTGATTTCGTTCACTGGACCACTCTTGTCCTCACTCCTCACTCACTCCCTTCAAAGCAAATACAAATACAAATCCCACTGTTTCCCACCCAACTCAAACAAACGGGTGTGTGGATTTGGGCCCAAGTAAAATACTAATAATCACTTTGGACTTGGACATAAGTCCGAGAAAGAAAAAATTATACTCGGCTTCGAACTAGCACGAATTGAATTTGGACAACTTCCAAGTTCCATGTTGTATTTTAAGAGCATCTTTAGGAGAGCTATCAAAAAAACACCAAAATTTTGAACAAAAAAAACACCAAACCAAAAAAACACCAATCAACTTTAGGAGCAATATCAAATTTTCGACATCAAACTACGCGGTTTTGGATAAACCGCGCCATATAGCCCACACGATTTTCCCAAAACCGTGCCATAGAAACCCATCTGACAAGCCCAAGCCCACGCGATTTTTCCAAAACCGCACGGTTTTTTAGAAATCGCGTGCTATAACCATTTAACCCTCTTGGTCATGCGAGGTTCTTTTCATTTTTCATGTTCCCTCTCATCTAAACTAATCTCCTTGAGCAAAAAAAAAAAAAAAAAAAAAAACACTACCAAAACTCTTGACGATTTTTCAATGGATCATTCATCTTCTTCTGATTCATCTTCTTCTGATTTTTCATCGAGCTCGAGCTCAAGCTTTTCAAATGATAACATTGTAGTTAAAACTCATAAATTAGTGGCTATTGCTCTACCTTTAGTTCGACATCGTCTGAATTTATTGCGTCACCAAGAAGCGGAGTCTTCTTATAGACCACATGGTGGCTCGAAGAAAAGAAGAAAATGTAAGAATCGTCAGTATGAGGCAACACTGGCTCGTGTAAATACTAACTACTTCGGCGAAAATCCTATATTTCGTGACCACGACTTCCGACGCCGATTTCGTATGGGTCAGTCATTATTTAATCGTATTTTCAATCATCTTAATCATAATGTACCATATTTTCAACAAAAAGTTAATAGTGCGGGTAAGTTTGGGATAAACCCAAAAATAAAAATAATTGCTGCTATACGAATGCTTGCTTATGGGACTGCAGCTGATCTAGTAGATGATATGTTACATGTTGTTGAGCCAATTGTTCATGAATGTATGCGCTATTTCTGTGATGGAATTATTAGAATTTTTGGAGGTGAATACTTGTACAAACCAAATGCTGCAGATATTCAACGTTTGCTTAAAGAGTCTGAGGAACGTGGATGGCCTGGAATGCTAGGAAGCATTGATTGCATGCACTGGCAATGGAAGTAGGGCTGGTCATCGAGTCGAGCTATTCGTGAGTAACTCGAGCTCGGCTCGACTCAAACTCGTTCGCACAAAAGTATGAGTCGAGCTTGAGCTTAATTTAAAGCTCATTCTAGATAGCGAGTAGTTTGAGTTTGAGTTCGAGTTCGAGTTCGAGTAGCTCGCGAGTTACTCGTGAGCTACTCGAGTCGAGCTCGAGCTTGAGTAGCTCGCGAGCTACTTGTTTTATAAGCTCATACGTAGTATATAATTTATAATTTATACGACATTTTATACTTTATACCCAACTATAATTTACAATTTATACTAGTTTTAATGTTTTATATACATTTTTTTTTCGAGTTTGAGCTCGAAGTTCGAAGTTCAAACGAGCATAACCGAACTTCGAAGTTGAACCGAGCTCGAGCTCGAAGTGTAAAATGAGTCGAGCCGAGTCAAGCTCGAGCTATTAGTATAACTAGGCGAGTCGAGCTTGAGCTTCAATATTAAGCTCGAATGCGAGTTCGAGTCGAGCTTCTGCATGTGCGAGTCAAGCTCGAGTATAGCAAAACTCGACTCAGGTAGCTCGATGACCAAATAGCGGGTTCTCACAATGATCTTAATGTGCTTGACCGCTCACCAATATTTGATGATATAGTCAATGATGAAGCTATTCCTTGTAACTACACTGTGAATGGCCATCATTATGATATGGGCTATTACCTGGCTGACGGTATTTATCCTAATTATGCCACCTTGATTCAAACGATTGCTAAACTGACTATTGCACAAGACAAATATTTTGCAAAGAAGCAAGAAGCTGCTAGAAAAGATATAGAGCGGGCGTTTGGTATATTATAGTCGCGTTGGGCTATTTTAGCGAATCCGTGCAGATTATGGTATTTGGAGAACATGGCTACTGTTATGAGGGCTTGCATCATTTTACACAATATGATTGTGGAAAATGAAGCAAACGGATATCCCCATGATATATCCTCGATTTGGAAATACCAAGTAGAGAAGGTGCATCTGAAGATCAACGCCAATTTGTTCTATCTCGTTGGGCATCTGGCGTCGAGAGGGTTCGTTTAAAAGTTGTTCATGATATATTGAAGAATGACTTGGTCGAGCATTTGTGGAGTAGGCGTAGGCGGCGTGGTCAGACTTGATTTCTATTTCTATTTGCACTTCGTTTGGACTTTGTGTTTATTTATCATTTCAATTTCTATGTATTTGTGTTCCAAGTTTATTTCTATGTATTTGTGGTTTTATGAAAGGATTTGTGTATATGAGAATTTTGAAAATACAAAGTAGACTCTGCCGAATTTTTTTTAGAATGATAAAAAGTATCAACTTTAAATTAAGGTAACTTAACTCAAATTAAAAGAAAATATTCAATTAAAGTACATTCTAATTAAAATCAAAATACAAACTCAAATTAAAGTACGTCATTAATTAAAAGACATAAATTAAAAGACAAATTAAAATACTCAAATTAAAAGACATACAAACTCAAATTTAGACTATGCACTACTTTGACTACTACCAGTGATATTGTCAAGTCGATTCTTCATTTTTTGTAAAATTTATGCCCTTTTGAGTTGCCAAATTTCGCGCTCATTTTCGTAATCCTTCTAATTTCATTCCTAGTATTTTCGCATCATTTTCATCTTCTCGAACTTCGGAGCGATCTTTCTTCAATTGAAGTTTTTTTTTGGATTTGGAGCTTCCAATCCATCTAACTTTTCTTCAATTGAAGTTTTTCAAATTCCATCTCATCTTTCTTCAATTGTCTTTGAGCTTCCAATTCATAGCCTTCTTTGGTGGTTTTAGAAAGTTTCATCAGAAAATCATCAAGTTTCTTAGCAGATTCCTCCAATTTAGAATTACCTTCTTCTTTCTCTTTTTGCCTTCTTTTCTTGTCTTCTTTCTTTCCAAGAGGCCTATCCTCAAGCCCATGAAGTTGGTGTGGATCATAATCCATTGGTTGAGTTGTCGCAGTTGATATTGGAACTGATGAACCTCCTTCCCCACTGTTTGACTTCAACTTTTTGGTGGGATGCAAATCATTTCTCAACTGTAGCCTCTTCCATTTGGGTGAGTCTTTCACCATATTATAGCATTGCATCCACTTCCAAACCCCATTATGCATCACATATGCACTTATTGCTTACTCAACCTACCAATTAAGCAAAAACTAAATTAGAATTGAAAGATGTATTTGTGAATCAAAATAACAAATAAAAAGTAAATACTTACCATCATATTGTCATTATAGCCACTTTGAGGAGATGCTTGAATCTTAGAAAGAATAGCATGAAACTTGTTGATATTAGCTTGAATGAGAGTCCAACGGTGTTTCATGCCCGTCAAATTGCGTTCGGTCATTCTTCCTAGATTTGCATGAAATGCATTTAGAATTCTAGCCCAAAAATCGTTCGACTTTTGCTCATTTCCTACTATACCATCTTGACTAACTTGTAGCCAACTATTGGTGAGAGCAACATCTTCTTCTTGTATCCATGAAGCCCCTCTAGATTTTGATTTTGGTTCTTGACTAGTCATTGTTGTTTTAAGAGTAGAGAATAGAGAGTAGAGAAAAGAAGTGAGTGTAAAACTATGGTGTGAGTGTTTCAATTTATAGGGTAGAAAGATATAGCCGTTTTTTGCCTGTTGTTGTCATTGAGAGCACGCGGTTTTAGAAAAACCACGTGGTTTTGCCAAAACCGCGCCATAGAAGCCCATTTAGCAGCCCAAGCCCACGCGGTGTTGGCAAAACTGCGCGGTTTTTCTAAAACCGCGTAGATTATTTGATACAGCACCAAACCTGGATCCAAATATTGGCCGATTTGGTGTTTGGTTTGGTGTTTTTTTGGTGTTTTCATCAACATGTAACTCTCCTGAAGTTGAAAAAACACCAAATTGTTGGAAATTTGGTGTTTGATGCTAGGTTGATATCACTCCTAAAGATGCTCTAAGGCCTACAAATATGTGATCTTGGTTAAGGCAATGGAGATATCATGGGAAGGGGTGAACAAAAGAATATGACGAAGAGAGAGATGTGATTTACGTGAAGAGAAGAATGAGAGCCAATGGTGTGATCTTCCACTAGATGTCCTGGCAAAGATATTAAAACCTATGTTGATCATGTCCGTCTACGTGCATTCTGTAAACCATCGAATTCCATGTATCGTGTTCAACCCATGAAGCAATTACCATGGCTTTTAGCCTTTGAAGAAGATTCTTGGAACTCATGTAAACTCTTCGACCCAGTTTACAGAAAAGCTTACAACAGAGACATCAACAGCAAAAGTCTAGTTGGAGACGTCGTGTTTGTTTTTGTTTTGTCCATTCACCAATGAGAGAAACTTTGTGCTCCTTCATTTGACCAATGTTCAATTCTATATTTCTATGTCTTGGATTTAGAAGATAATGGAGACACTATTTGTATCAAGACCTGTTACCTTAATGGCAGGATATGGAACAGCCATACTATAATTAACCGTGACGTTCCACTAATTAAAGAAAAGTTTGTTAGTGCAGTCTATTTGGAAGGGACTTTTTATTGTACGGCTAGTTCAGGAATATTAGGGACTTTAGGTACAGTATTGCTAAACAAAATTGGAGCTTCTTTAAATTAGAGACCAGAACCACTAAATACATCTAGTCTACATTTCTTACATGACTTTCCTCATCTTTTGGTTGTATCTGAAAATGATATCATACATGTTTACTTGCATTTCAGAGGCAGTCCAATCTATTCTATTAACAAACTTGACAGTTCGAAGATTATTTGGAATTCTGTTCCTACATCTAATAATCGAATCTTGGTAATGAGTGATTAGAATGAATACAATGACATTGTGTAGAGAAAAAGACGTATTTTTCTTTCTGGTGTGAAGGGCGCGACCCGCGCTCTAGTTACACCTGGACAAGGCGCGACCCACACTCATGCGTTGGCAAACTCCAGTACTTTAGGCGCGACCCGCGCTCGATTTTGCCTGGTCAAGGGCACGACCCGTGCTCCACCGTTTTCAGCACGAAATTCACTGTTTCAGAAGTTTTTCTGAAATAGTATAAACATAGGTTTTTTCTGTAGAAACCTAACTTTTTCAAAACTAAGAAAAAGAGAGATTATAAGAGAGCAATTCTTTGTGAGTTGAGTGTTCATTCTTTCTGAGTGAATTGAGAGACTTGTAATTGATAAATGCTCAAAAGTAATGATTTATAACCCCAATTATGTGTATGTTAGTCTCCATTTTATATTTAAATATTCTAATATGATGCAATTTAAGTTTTTGCAGGTCAAAGAGCCTAAATGTGAAATATGGAGGGAAAAGAAGTCAAACAAGTCAAAAAGGAGTCACTGGGAATTACAGCTAAAGGCCTAGGGCAAAAATGTCATATTTGTCTCTATGAGTGCCAAGCCTAATGGGACTCTAAAAGAGGATAATAATTGAGTTAAAAGAGTCTTAAATCTTATCTCAAAGCCTTAATTTCGACTTCATAGAAAGAGAAGATCAATATGGAAAAGAAGTCGAGTTTCACAAGAACTAGGAAACGAAAAGTCGCCGTGGAAAGCAGCCTTGGTAAATAGTTTTAGAGAACAAAGTAGGCCACGTCCAACTTTGGTCCAACCGAATTTAACTTTTCCGTGATTGCTTCTAGAAAGATTCTGAGAGAGTTTGACACCAAATAAACATAGGATTTGGATCTCTATCCGACGAGCATGTAAGCCAATATATAAGCACACAAAACCTCGGTTTATATCATTTAGGAAATTTAGTTTTGCATCTTAGATCTAGAATTAAGAGAGAAGAAAGTTCAGACATTTTCACCATTAATAGCTATAAAGATTATTCCTTTTCATATTGTGTTCATAGCATAGTATGAGGGGCTAATCTCCTTTCTCTTGGGAGGGGAGATGAAGCTTTTTTTGTATGTTTTAGTTTAGTTCTTCTTCTATCATGTTTTAGTTTAAATCCCTCATTGAGTTTCTTCTTATTCGTCCATTGATCTAACGCTCCTGTGGAGGTTAGGAGGTCTTAGGGTAATTCAAGATTGTGTAGAGCCAAATACCACAAACCCTAGATTCTTTTCTTCTAGTTTTTAGTGTTCTAGTGTGATGATTGGATTCTTTATGACACCTCAATTAGTTGTATGGTTAATGCCACATGTGGATTTTCCATGGCACCTAGAGTTGTATATTGAATGCCACTTAAAGCACAATTTGGTTAGATAGAAGATATCATTGGAGATTGAAGAAGTATTTGATGGAAAGATAGAAAGCACGTTGAAAGCCATATATTATCATCATGGTTATGAGCATAAGGTTTGTAGGTATGGTGAGTTTCTATTGGTGATTTATATTAAGCATGATAGGTAGATCTGTTAGACTAATTTTATGATTTTGGTGGATTCATCTCTCCCAAGATATTCTCTCTCTTGATTCATATTCATATATTTAATTTAGTTTATTTTATACATAGTTTAAATCTCAAATCAAATCAACCATATATTACTTATTACTTAGCCACATCTTTTACTTGCATCCATTAGAGTAATTTAGATTAGGAATTTCTATTACTATCAACTAATTACTTAGAGTAGGATTGATACCTTGCTAGCCACTATACTAATCAATATATATAATAGGCTAAGTAAGATTTGCAAAAGATACGTAACACAAACAACGACACAAATAATTACGTGTTGCGTGCTTTTTCATTTATACATAGTTTAAATCTCAAATCAAATCAACCATATATTACTTATTACTTAGCCACATCTTTTACTTGCATATTTAGCATAATTAGATTAATTTAGCATAATTCAATTAGATTTGCATAGTAGAAAGTATTTTCATAAAATTTTGTATTTGTTTAACAGAAAAGAATAGTACAGAAAACATATTTATAAATTTCAAAAAAAAATCTGAAATTTTACAGAGTTGATCTGTACAGTATCGGTAATTTATTGGAATTTTTTCGAATTTTTAGTACTTATCTTACTTGGGTAACTAACATCATCTTTGCAGTACCCCATTTTCAGTTTTTAGGACACAAGCATCTGTAAAAACAGTTGAGCAGAGTTATTTGCACAATATAAAAAATTCTAAATTTTTTACAGGAGGAACCTCGATTCGTCAGGAGCTTCCAGTAAAAAGTTGAATATTTTTTGACCTGTTTTGACCACTTAACTAGTTGCTTGTTTTCAGTATGTTTCTGCAGCTTTTCAGGACCAAGGTCTCTGGAAGAACAGTCGAGAAGAAGGATCTATAAAATTCTAAATAATCCAAACTTTTTACAGGATCATCCCTGACACGTCAGGAGACTCCAGTAAAAATTTCGTGATTTTTAGTGCTCTTTTACTTATTTATTCAATCGATTGTTTACAGTGTGTGCAGAAAACTTCTCACTGGACTCTGTAGGATTGAACAGTAAAGAAGAGGGACTTACCAAGCTCCGATTGCTCTGAAATTTTACAGGCTACTTTCTGGACGTTTCAGGTAGCTTCTATAAAAATTTCAAAATTTTTGGACTTGTTTTGCTTGCTGTAACAGTAAGTGCTTCTCTTCCACCGTGAATCCCCTGTTAGCGGTTTCATAATTAGCATTAATAGTTAGCATCATATAGTTTGATAATATAATTTAGTTAATTAAGTGCATATTATATTATTTTACATAGCTTTATTACTTAGTGCATGAAAACTTGGTTTCGTGATTCACCTCGTAAACGTTTAATCAGAAGAGTTAATTCTTGTAACAATCTTCCAATTCTGGTTTTGGAAGAGACAACACCATCAAACTCGTGGATCCGATTCAAAACACACACACCACTAGTAGACTTAGAAGATACACCAGAGAGAGTACCATTAGACACCATGGCTGATCAAAGAACTCTTAGCACCTTGTTTCAACCTATCGCGGTTCAACCACCGAACTGCAAAGTGATGCCCGACAATAACAATAACTATGAGATTAAGCCCACTATTCTTAATATGTTGCCAAGATATTATGGAAAAACAAATGAAGAGCCATATAATCATCTGAGTAAATTCTTGAGCATATTAAGTACTTTTAAAGCACCTCATCTTTCCCCTGAAGAGACTAGATTAAGGTTGTTCCCATTGACTTTTGAGGATGCCGCACTACGTTGGTATAGATCCCTACCCTCTAATTCTATAACTACTTGGGAGCAACTATCACAAAAGTTTATGAAACAATATTACCCTTTACGTAAAACTGAAGCCATGCAATTGGCTATTTCAACCTTCAAAGGAAAACCTAATGAAGAGTTTCATACAACATGGGATAGATTTAATGATTTACTTGTCCGTTGTCCACATCATGGTTTTGACATACTTAATATTGTACATTACTTTATAAAAGGTCTTTCACCTATGAACTGTCAGTTAATTGAATCAATGAATGGAGGAAGATTTACTAGTCTTACTCCCCGATGAAGCCTACACTTTTTTTGCAAAACTTTTCGAGAGTTCTAAGGATTGGGCCAATAGTAGTGACCATGAGGACATGGCACGGGTAGATGGGGATAAGTTTTAATAAACCGGTATGTATGAAGTTAGAAACGATAGTGATCAAGAATTAAAAGCCACACTAGTTAGTTTAACCATGTGAATCGAAAACTTAAACAAGAAATTTGATTCATTCACTTTAAACCCTCCAATGAATAATCAACCTCAACAAGCAATGAGTGCTAATCAATTTTGTGAAAGTTGTTTAGCCACGCACCATGATACACTAATTTGTCCAAGATTTGTTGCCCATAACTTTAGTAATAACTATAACCAAGATCCACGAAATAATTATCAATGGAGACGAACATGTCTCCACAAAGAAACCAATATGGTTTTCGGGGTTATCAAGGGAACAATAGGCAACAATACATGAATAATAGAGGCGCAAGTAGCACCTTCTCCACAAGACTACCCACAACAACAACAACAACAACAACAAACAAACATGAACAGAGAATTAGCCATAGATCCTATGGCTAATCACCAAACCCAACCCAACACCATAGATGAAACCATGAAAGCTTTAGCCACCAAGACCGAGAATGAATTCAAAAGGATTGACCAAAAATTTGATGTTATGACTCAACGGATAAGCCAACAATTCAATCGGATACTAGCTAGTCTAGTAGAGACCCAAAAGGAACCTTACCAAGCCAACCTGAACAAAACCCAAAAGGTAGAAATGTTTATCAAGTTGAAACCACCCTTCATCCAAGACCCACGAGGTAGGTTAACTCAATAACTACCCTTAGGTCAGAAAGAAAGTAGATAACAAAGTTGACATACCCGATTACGATGAAGTTGTTATAACAAAAGATAAGGAAAACCGTTGAAACCGAGAAAACCAAAGAGCGGTAACTGAAAAAAATTCCACCCGCACCATTCCCATCTAGGTTAAAAGATAACAAAAAGGAAGCACAATATAATGAGATCATGAATATTTTTAAAAATCTACATATCAATATTCCTTTTCTAAGTGCAATTAAACAAATACCTTCATATGCAAAATTTATAAAAGACCTAGTAAAGAAGAAAACAAATATTCCTAAGGACGCTTTTATTGCACAAAGTTGTTCATCCTTTCTACAGAACAAAGCCGTAGTAAAACATAAGGACCCCGGTAGTCCTACGTTACGTGTAGAATAGGAGATGACTACACCGATCAAGCATTATTGGATTTAGGTGCTAGTGTGAATTTATTACCTTACTCAGTTTATAAACAGGCTAGGGTTAAAAGACTTGAAACCAACAAATGTTAGACTACTGATTAGTGATAGATCTATTAAGATCCCACGAGGAGTAATAGAGGATGTGATTATCAAGGTCTCGATTTTTTATTACCCCGTTGATTTTATAGTTCTTGACACTTTACCTACAAATGGAAACCAAATTCCTATCATCTTGGGTAGACCATTCTTAGCTCTACGCCAGAAGCTTTAATTAATTGTAGGAATGGGAACATGTCTATCACTTTTCGAGAATATGAGAGTAGATGTAAACATATTTACACTATTTAGAAACCCCGGCGATGATAATGAAAAAGATGGATGATCTATGTGTAGTACACACAATAGCTAATAAAAGTTTTAGGAACACTCACTACAAAGATCCATTTTTATCATGTGTATCACAATTAGGCATGAATTATAACAAGGATAGTGTTATACATCATATTAATACATTGCTAGACACTGGTCAACCTCATACAAAAATAGAAGACATTCGAGCATCTTTATGTCAAGCTACTTTTAATCGTAGATTTATCAAAGATTTAATTAAGATGACTCACCCTCTACTAAAATGTATAGGCCACGCATGGAAAAGAAGAAAGATAAAAAGAGCAAAAATTGGATTACAAACAAGTTTTAAGTCTAGGGAATCCGACTATAAAAAGACCTATAAAAAAAAAAAAAAAAAAAAAAAAAAAAATCAATTACCTAAGCTAGTTAGGGGGGTAACCTTAAGTTTCCCCCCCTCTATGTCGGCTGGCGACATTAAACTTAGCGCTTATGGGAGGCAACCCAAGTAGTTTAAATAGATAGTAAATTATTCCTTATAAAAAAAAAAAAAAAAAAAAATGCGTACCTGACCCTGTGCTGAAAATTCACAGCAAAATCCCATGTTTACAAGGTTAAATTGGACATCAAATACGGAAGAGAGTTGTTGTCGAGGTGTTATTGGAGTAATGAAGATATTTACAAAAATTGTACCGACAAGGAAGTTTGGAAGATAATTTTTGAGCACATTGATAGCAATGACAAGGTTCGGGAAGGAGCTTGAAGTATCGAGAGTACGGAGAATTAATCTATTTTTACTCGTTAGGGTATAGTATTTGGAAGAGTTTCATTAGAAGTTAATTTTATTTTCTCTTGTCATGGGATTAGTTGTTTTAATTTCTTAAAATATCAATAGTTTATGGAGTGAGTGATTAGTTTTATGAATAAGAATGAAATTGATATGAGCTTTGAAGTGTATCTTGTGACACATATATATATGTTAAGTTGTGCTTTAGTAAGGTGGAATTCTTCTCCATTACGGACTAGATCTCTATTCCCCCGGTAAGTTAGAATCCCACTTTGTTTTAAATCCCAACCCTAGTAAAACTCTCTAAAAATCGATTTTGGGCCTTAAAACTCAAAAAGCCCAACAACCAAAAAAAAAAAAAAAAAACTTCTTCTTCTTCTTCCGGCCGCACCCACACTCCTTCTTCCTCTTCCGGACACACTTCCAGCCGCACAAGTCACAAATAACAACCACCTCATCACAATTTAACTCCACCCACCACAACCCCAACTTCTTCGGCCGATCGGGACGCGACTTATCGTCGTGTTCAACACTTGCTCACCGGCAAGATCGACCCGCCGGGTCAAGCATAATGGGATTTGAATTATGGGTGGCTCAAGATTCGACCGCCGTGTTCAACACTTGTATCACCTTCGGTTTCGATTATGGGTGGCTGAAATTCGCGATTTGAATTAATTTTTCAGTTTGTTTTCTTTTTTTTGTTGGCTGTTGATTGAGGAGAATGGGAAAAAATGTGAAGGTAGTAATGGGTGTTGAACTGTGAAGAAGGAATGGTGCCGTAGTTAGGCTTGAAAAATTTCGGAGAAACAAGGTTTTTGGTGTATAGGACGATTTTTTTTGGTTTACTGAGCAACTGTTCGCAGTATTGTTCTAGTAGTGTTGTTGTGTTAGTTTACCTTCTATATGGCCATCTCCATTATGACAGCTCGAGGATAAGTTCGCAAACGGTTGAACATGACGACCGAACAAAAAATTCATGCCGAACTCTATTATGGAGAGTTGGTTGATAACAATGCCATAAACGGATTTTTTTTAAACAAGAATGCGAAAATCGGGGTTGGGACTGTCTCTTGTATTCTAAGGGTGACAAATGTCCTGAAAATATATTGTTTGATGTTTTTATGACTGTCGAATTGATTATGAGAAGGCGAGTGCACAGGAAAATGGAGTTGTAATGGGATAATGAAACCAAGTTTATTATCATAATCGATCTTTCCGGTAGAAAAATTTGGACTCAACTCCGCAGTTCAAGATTTTCTTAAAACTATTTTTGATCACTCATGTATTTGATTGTCTATTATGGTTTTATCACTTTTATTTGTAGGCAGAGACAAATCTTGTATTCCATGCAAAAAAATGAAACTATTGATTTAAATCATTATTATTATTATTATTATTATTATTCATTGTTTAATTTTTAATTTTTATTTTTCAGTCGTGTCATTTGTACATGTGACTCTTACATTCCACTCTAGCACATTTTCTCTGTCTTTTTAGAGACGTATCACTCTACGGATTGAGCACATGACAAATATTTAGTCGTTGTAGTAATTATTGATCCTTATAAATCATCACTCTTATTTGTTTTGTTAAGGATATAAATTCTACAGATTTTAGTGATGTAATTTTGCACATTTAAGGTAATATCCCTCCTTTTCTCCGATTATTTCAATTATGGTAAGCTTTAGGTTATTTTATTTAGTCATTGAGGACAATGCCTAATTTAGTTAGGGGGTGAGAATTAAAATTTTGCAATATTTTAATTACAATATTTGGAAAGTTTATATGTGAATTATGGTGATTCTAGGTGAAAAGTATATTTTTATCGTTTAAACTCAAGCTAATGAAATAGGAAATTATAAGTCATGACCAGGATTAGTAAGACTTTTAGACTAAGTTTCTATTACTAAAATAGATCTCACTGATTAAAGTCTTAGTCTAGAGTAAGTTCATATAATACAACCACTAGAGGAATTTCAAATGAAAAAGCAACTTAAACTTCTACCAAACTAGAGGATTAGTACACGGAGACTTGACTGTGAGACTTGAGCCTTTCAAATTTTAATTTCTTGGAGAGTCTTTACGTAAATCTGAGTCCAAGTTGACTCAACCATTTTTCAGTGCTTAAATTCGTTGTGTAGTCTCATTTATTCTTGATTTGGTCAATCACGAGGTGGCATCAACTGGGGAGATAGCCATTAGGTCTTGTAGTCTATTTAAAGCGGAATATCATACTGATAAGTCAAGTAGTAAATCAATCAGCCTTTACCCCACCTAGTAGGATTATCATGTTAACCACTTTTTTGAGCCTTATATATTAAGCCCTTTATTCTTAAACCAATCACCTAAAACCTAACTCGGACACAAGGAGTATATCCCATATTATTAGCCTTACCCATATTTTAGAATTTCTAAAGAACTAAAGAGAAAGTTAGAGCGAAGAAGATTTTTGAAGGAAATTTGACCAAAGTCAAATGAAGAAAATCATTTCTTTTGCTCAAAGAAAAAATATATATATAAAAAAAAAAAAAAAAAAAAAAAAAAAAATGAATGAGCAAAAGTAGTGATAAAGTTCAAGTGTTTTAGCAGTTTACAAGTGAAGAAAATTTCCAAGAAGGTCAAAAGCAAAAAGGTTTTAGTATATTCTCTAAATTTTTGAATCCTTTTTACCCTTTTCTTGTTAACTGTCCCTAAGCCCCATTTTAATACCCGGACTTATCACTAAAGTATGATATGAAGTGTAGAATAGGTGAGAGGATGCTAAAGTGAAGGACCCGACACTTCAAATGTGATTGACATTCTTTCCATGAGACTTTATTTATATATTTGAAAATTTCCGTCTTTCTGACTAAATGTGTGGGATGTTCTATTTTTTTACTCATTTCCCTACATATGGAGATAAAATAGAAAACTTATCTGAAAGAGATTTTCTTGTGAGTGTATGAAATGGTGAGATTTGAAGTCAAAATACTAATCCAAAGGTAAGGTAGAAATTCCGTTGCTTGGAAAAGAGAAAGAAATCAAAATGGTTAAAAATGAATAAGCTCTAGTTAGGATGATTAGTCAGTCTTTTCTATCTTTAAGAATAGAACCTTAGCCTAATGTTTTATGATCATGGGCATGATAAGTAATAACTTTTTGATTTAGACATTTTAACTGAAAAAGTTGTTTTCTCTAGATTTCACCATAGTTCATATGTAAAATTGATTTTGTGGGTATATCAACTGAAAACCCTCACGAATTTTATAACTCGCCCTTTAAGGGTAACTTAAAGGTTTAAGGCCTTGTTGCATATGGTAAATACAACCATGATGCCTGCGAAAAGTGAGTTAGTTTATTATTTAATTAGTATTGTTAGCTTTGAACACTTCTCTAGTATAACATATATTTCTTTAAGAGACTAGCAAAATGCTAGTTGGGGGTTGTGATAAGTGCTCAAAAGTAATGATTTATAACCCTAATTATGTGTATGTTAGTCTCCATTTTATATTTAAATATTCTAATATGATGCAATTTGAGTTTTTGCAGGTCAAAGAACCTAAATGTGAAATATGGAGGGAAAAGAAGTCAAACAAGTCAAAAAGGAGTCCTTTGGGAATTACTAAAAGGCCTAGGGCAAAAATGTCATATTTGTCTCCATGAGTGCCAAGCCTAATGGGACTCTAAAAGAGGATAATAATTGAGTTAAAAGAGTCTTAAATCTTATCTCAAAGCCTTAATTTCGACTTCATAGAAAGAGAAGATCAATATGGAAAAGAAGTCAGAGTTTCACAAGAACTAGGAAACTGAAAGCTGTCAGAAGCTGCAGCTTGGTAAATAGCCTGCAGAACAAAGTAGGCCACGTCCAACTTTGGTCCAACTGAATTTAACTTTTCCAGGATTGCTTCTAGAAAGATTACAGAGAGTTTGACACCAAATAAACATAGGATTTGGATCTCTATCCAGACGAGCATGTAAGCCAATATATAAGGCACAAAAACCTCAGTTTATATCATCTAGGAAATTTAGTTTTTGCATCTTAGATCTAGAATTAAGAGAGAAGAAAGTTCAGACCTTTTCACCATTAATAGCTATAAAGATTATTCCTTTTCATATTGTGTTCATAGCATAGTATGAGGGGCTAATCTCCCTTCTCTTGGGAGGGGAGATGAAGCTTTTTTTGTATGTTTTAGTTTAGTTCTTCTTCTATCATGTTTTAGTTTAAATCCCTCATTGAGTTTCTTCTTATTAGATCCATTGATCTAACGCCTCTGTGGAGGTTAGGAGGTCTTAGGGTAATTCAAGATTGTGTAGAGCCAAATACCACAAACCCTAGATTCTTTTCTTCTAGTTTTTAGTGTTCTAGTGTGATGATTGGATTCTTTATGGCACCTCAATTAGTTGTATGGTTAATGCCACATGTGGATTTTCCATGGCACCTAGAGTTGTATATTGAATGTCACTTAAAGCACAATTTGGTTAGATAGAAGATATCATTGGAGATTGAAGAAGTATTTGATGGAAAGATAAAAAGCACGTTGAAAGCCATATATTATCATCATGGTTATGAGCATAAGGTTTGTAGGTATGGTGAGTTTCTATTGGTGATTTATATTAAGCATGATAGGTAGATCTGTTAGACTAATTCTATGATTTTGGTGGATTCATCTCTCCCAAGATATTCTCTCTCTTGATTCATATTCATATATTTAATTTAGTTTATTTTATACATAGTTTAAATCTCAAATCAAATCAACCATATATTACTTATTACTTAGCCACATCTTTTACTTGCATCCATTAGAGTAATTTAGATTAGGAATTTCTATTACTATCAACTAATTACTTAGAGTAGGATTGATACCTTGCTAGCCACTATACTAATCAATATATATAATAGTCTAAGTAAGATTTGCAAAAGATACGTAACACAAACAACGACACAAATAATTACGTGTTGCGTGCTTTTTCAGTAATCTGTTACTCCAGACATCTAGTAAAGCTTGGAACTCGCAGTGTGGAAGTAGGCAAATTGCCGAACCACGATATATCTCATCTTGTGGTTTGTTCTTCTTTTACATTAATTGTTTTACTTTTTATACTTGTTATTTGACATTGAGAAGTGTTGGGATATTGCTTGGAGGGTGTTGAAGTCTTGTCTATTGAGAATGATCGATCCTTGTGTAGGATTGATCTATTTGTTATGGGTAATGTTGTTTCCGCAGTTATTAATTCACAACACATTGGTAGAGGAGATACCACTTAAAGAGCGTATCTTGGTGAAATATACATGTATGATACAATTGCTACGGACAATATGAGAAGCCATCCTTGTTACAGAATAAGAAAGTTCTGAGAAGACTTTGGATTGAACCTCCACAGACCGGGAGACTTCTACCCCATCGATGATTGTTGTCCTATAGTTTAAAAATCCTAGAGGGAATGGAAAAGGTATGATCCGCAAATGTCTTCGTTAAGTACTTCATTGTTTTAATTTTATTCAATTTATCAATGCTTCTAATGACATGTAAAACTTCTTGAAACTCCAATGGAAAGTAGATGGATTTTTAATTTACTCAATTTACCCAAGTAGCATATGACCTTAACATATTAGAGTGAACACCGCTTGCAAGCAACATTGAAATGAATGTGCCTTGCGTGCTATTGCGGATCAAAGGGATTGCACACTAAAACGCCAGCCTCGCTTGTTGGGGTTAATCACCGATACCAATCGATTCCCCACTACACAGATAACTTGTATTTGAACAATAACAACTCCAGACAACAATCTAAATATTCCCTATAACCAAACTAACATGCCCAACTCGCTAAACAACTATTAACAACAGATTATAATGTAAAGCAGTAAAAGCATACCATAACACAAAGATATATCATGGTTCGGCCAATGATGCCTACTTCCATAAAGCTAATCTTTTTATAAAGTGGGAAGGAAGATTACAATCACTCCTTGCAGTCTCTCACCTTACTAGATCACTCCTCTCTCTTTATAGGCTTGTATCTCTGTAAAGGTTATCTCTCAATCTTGATTGCTTTCAATATTGGGTTTCTCTCTCTTGTGCTGTGTATTTTATTTTGTGTCTTCTGACTTAGTTAGGTTTTGCCAAAAAACCCCAACTTGTATTGGAAACTCACGGTCCACAAAAATAGAATTCTTCGAAAAAAAGGAATGGGCGCAGGTCGCGCTAAAGTGCATGGAGGTCGATTAAGAGGCATGAGCTGGTGGTCGCTTGGCAAGCTCCTATTCAGAGCGCTGGTCACTGCTTTTTGCACCAAGCAAAAATCCTTTTCTCCTCATGTGAAGGATAACTCCAACAATCTCCCTCTAAAGCGGTGAGGGGATACCTCCATGCAATTTCCAAATCAATAGGAGGAGTCTGCTACCATTCCGGCAGTAGCACAACAAACATCAAACTTAACTTTGGTAAGACTTTGGTCATCATATCCGACCTGTTCTTGTCGGTATGGATTTTCTCGATACACAAATGTTTGTCTTCGAGTACTTCTCTAATCCAATGATAACGCATATATATGTGTTTGGATATAGAATTAAAACTCATATTCTTGCTCAAATGGATGGCGCTCTAACTGTCACATAGAACTACAAATTGTTTCTGCTTTAGCCCAAGTTCGTCGAAGAACCTCTTCATCCATAGAATCTCTTTGCAACACTCAGTGGCTGCAATATACTCAGCTTCTATAGTGGAGAGGGCAACACAGTTTTGCAACTTAGATTGCCAAGAAACTGTTCCCCCTGCAAAGGTAACCAGATAACCGGAGGTGGACTTCATCGAGTCAACATCCCCTGCCATGTCTGCATCAGTGTAGCCTTCAAGTAAGGGCTTACTTCCACCAAAACACAAACACGATTTGGAAGTGCCCTTGAGATATCCACTTAACACCTTCCTAATATTCCTTACCCGAATTTGACAGAAATCGGCTTACAACACCAACGGCAAAAACAATATCCGGTCTTGTACACGCCATTGCGTACATCAAGCTGCCCACTGTAGATGCATAAGGAATCTTTTCTATCTGACTCTACTCATGCTCACCCTTTGGACACATCTCTTTGGTCATGTGGAACTGGCCACCGTTTAACAACTAACTGGGCTTAATTTGATCCATGTTGAATCTCTTCAACACCTTCTCAATGTAGCTTTCTTGAGAAAGCCACAACTTCCCACTCTTTCTGTCACGAGTAATCCGCATCCCAAGTATCTGCTTTGCTTGACCAAAATCTTTCATCTCAAAAGACTTACTCATGTCTTTCTTCAGCTTGGATATCTTGTTGATGTTCGGGCCAACTATCAACATATCATCCACATACAACAAGAGCACTATGAAATCCCCATATGGAAATCTCTGAACAAACACACAATGATCGGAAGCAGACTTTTTATATCCTTGCTTCGCCATAAAGGAATCAAATTTTATGTACTACTGTCTCAGTGCCTGCTTCAACCCATACAAGCTCTTTATCAGCTTGCATACTAGGTGCTCCTTGCCTTTGACATCAAACCACTCTGGCTTGTCTATGTAGACATCTTCTTCAAGGTCTCCATGAAGAAAAGTTGTCTTAACATCTAGCTGCTCAACCTCTAGGTTCATACTTGCAGTCATACCCAATACCACCCAGATAGAAGTCATCTTCATTATAGGAGAGAAAATCTCATCAAAGTCAATCCCTTTCCTTTGACCGAATCCCTTCACAGCAAGGTGAGCTTTGTGCCTTGGGTGTGGATTGTTCTCCTCATGCTTGACCTTGTAGATCCACTTATTCTTGAGACTTTTTCTTCCTTGGGGTTTCTCAACTAACTCATAAGTGTGATTCTTATGCAAAGAATCCATCTCGTCATGCATGGCCTTCAACCACTTTTCTTTGTTTGTACATTCAAGTGCCTTTTGATAGTACATAGGTTCTCCACCATCCGATAGTAGAACGTACGTATGTGGTGGATACCTGGTTGAAGCTAGTCTTTCTCTGTCTGACCTTGTTGCCCCATCTGCTGGTGCCTCAGGAGGATGCACTTCTGCTTGCTTTGGTGGTGGTTCATACACTTCATTTGCATATTCTATACCAATAGGTTCTATCCCATCATGAGCAATAGGATTCTCATCATGAGCTTCAAACTCATGGTTCTCTGCGTTCTCAATACCTTTTACACATTCCACAGTATGAACTTCTGGTTCTGAATCAACAAGATCATTAGTGAAAGCCTGTAGCTTCTCACCCTCCTCAAAGTCTTCTATGGTTTGGTCTTCCAGGAACACAACATCTCGACTTCGGATTATCTTCTTGTTAATCGAATCATAGAGTTTGTTACCAAACTTTTCATCTCCATAACCCAGAAAAATGCACTGCTTGGCTTTGTCATCAAGCTTGGATCTCTCATCCTTCGGAATATGCACAAATACCCTGCATCTAAATACCCTCAAGTATCCATAATCAACATCTCTGCCTGACCATACTCTCTCTGGATAGTCACTATTCAGAGGCTTTGACGGTGATAGGTTGATCACATGCATGGCTGTACGCATTGCTTCTACCCAGTAGGTTCTAGGTAGCTTTGAGTGAGATAACATGCATCTCATTCTCTCTACAATGGTACGGTTCATTCTCTCTGCTATTCCATTCTGTTGCAGTGTCTTGGGAACGGTCTGCTCATGACAAATCTCATGACTCTGGCAATACTCTTCAAACGGCCCAATGTACTCACCCCCATTATCTGAGCGAATACACTTAAACAACTTTCTTGTCTCTCTTTCCACCATGCTATGAAATTTCTCAAACATGCCAAGTACTTCATCCTTGGTCTTCAGACTATATGCTCATACCTTTCTTGACGCATCATCAATGAAAGTCACGAAGTATAAGGCTCCCCCATGGGACTTCACTTTTATAGGACCATATAAGTCTGTGTGCACTAGTTCAAGGACATTGTCCTTTTTGTGAGACGGGAATCTTCGGAAAGACACCATGTGTTGCTTTCCTACCAAACAGTGAGTACATGTATTTAAATGTGTACCTTTAATGTCTGGCAAAGCTTTTTGCTTAGCAAGAACTTCCATCCCTTTTATGCCCATATGACACAGTCTCTTGTGCCACAGTTCGGAGAAAGCTTCTTCTTCTGCCGCATTCACTTCTGCTTTACACAAACTAGCCTGTGTTTTGTAAAGAGAGCAAGTTTTCTTCCTTCTAGTTGCTACAATGGAACCTCTGCTCAGTTTCCATACCCCTTTACCAAACGAGTTTACAAAGCCATCGTCATCTATCATCTAACGAGTTTACAAAGCCATCGTATGTCAGGGACATGTCTTACATCCTTGAGTGTCAAGGTGTAGCCGACATTAGTTTCTACATGAACATCACCAATGCCTATAATCTTCGAGACTCCACTGTTACCCATCTTCACTTCATTATATTCACCACAGCTGTAGGTAGTGAAGAATCCCCTGTGCGGTGTGACGTAATAGGATACTCCTGTATCTATCACCCACTCTGTATCTTGGCCTGAAGTACTAAGACAGCACATACCACAATCTGACATAATTCCCACTAGATCGTCGACTAGTGCAGTAGTATATCTGCCTGTGTTTTCATTCCTCTGTACCATGTCTTCATGTACACAGTTATTCTTCTCATCCCTCTTCAGTGTTTTGCACTCATATCTGAAGTGACCCTTGGTGGCACAATAGTAACATTGCCTCTCTGCCTTAGGAGTTATAGTTTCACCCCTAGATTTACTTCTGCCATCACCTCTAATACGAGATGGTTTCCTATTTCTACCTTTCCCCCGTTTCTCTGTGACAAGGATCTCTAAGTGAGAGGAGCTACCTTTTGAACTCCTTCTAGTTTCCTCTTTCAACAAAAACGTGGTAGCCATCTCCATGGTAACGATTCCATCCTTGGCTACTCCATGTAGAGAAACTGCTAACGTCTCCCAACTTTCGGGTAGAGAGCCTAATAAAAACAAAGCCTCAACTTCATCTCCCAAATTAATCTTATCATCAAATGCATCTGATTGATAGTATTCTGTACTTCGTTAAGATGTTCAGACATTAAAAAACCTTCTTGGTACTTCGTGTTGGCAAACTTCTTAACGACCAACACTTTGTTTCCGCCCGACTTTCTCTTATAGAGGTCTTCGAGTTTCTTCCACAAGCCAAAAGTTGTAGTCTCTTGAGATACATGGTGAAAGACACTGTCGTCAATCCACTATCAAATGTACCCAATTGCTTTTATGTCAAGCTTGCTCCACTCAACCGCAGCAACCGTTTCCGGTCTTTCTCCTCCTTCTCAATAGGTTGTGCCAAGTCCTTGCAATAAAGCAAGTCTTTCATCCTGGCTTTTCAAATGGTGTAGTTCTTCCTATTCAGACTCGTCATGTGAGTGTTCATGGAATTGTCCATCTCTACAAGTTATTTAAACTCAAATCTTCTCTCAGGAGTTTTGTCAAACACCTTTCGACCAAGATTTGGATAACACCCTAAGCTAATCTAACCAAGGCTCTGATACCACTTGTTGGGGTTAATCACCGATACCAATCGATTCCCCACTACACAGATAACTTGTATTTGAACAATAACAACTCCAGACAACAATCTAAATATTCCCTACAACCAAACTAAGATGCCCAACTCGCTAAACAACTATTAACAACAGATAATAATGTAAAGCAGTAAAAACATACCACAACACAAAGATATACCGTGGTTCGGCCAATGGTGCCTACTTCCACAAGAGCTAATCCTTTTATAAAGTGGGAAGGAAGATTACAATCACTCCTTGTAGTCTCTCACCTTACTAGATCACTCCTATCTCTTTACAGACTTGTATCTCTGTAAAGGTTATCTCTCAATCTTGATTTCTTTCAAGATTGAGTTTCTCTCTCTTGCGCTGTGTATTTTCGTGTCTTCTGACTTAGTTAGGTTTTGCCATAAAACCCCAACTTACATTGTAAACTTGCGGTCCACAAAAATAGAATTCTCCAAAAAATAGACATGGGTGCAGGGCGCGCCTTGGCTAAGGCCAAGTCAAGCGCGGGTCGCGCTAAAGTGCTTGGAGGTCGACCAAGGCATGAGCGCGGGTCGCAACTTGGGCAAGCCTATTCAGAGCCCGGGTCGCACTCAGGCTTTTGTACGTAAGCAGAAATCATTTTCTCCTCATGTGAGGGATAACTCCAACACTGCTAAGGTGTCATTCTCAAATAATTCTTTACACTCAAATATGTATAAAATCCTATATCTGGTATGTGGAAAATGCCCTTATTTGTAATGATTTTTTTCTGTGCAGAAACAATATTCATTCAGAACAGAAAGGGAAACCGAAGAACCAGAGAAAGCCAAATTGAATTCTAAATACCAGTTGCTTCATCAAAACCACTGAGTAAGTTGTAAGCCTCCTAAGCAGTCAATGATATATGTCTTGTGGTGCTTCAGCTCTTTCATGGTCGTTAACAATCATTGTTAATTTTGCTTTTTATACTGTGCTCAATTGTTCTCGTTAAAAGAGTTATAGGTAAACAAGTTTGACTTATGTCTTCATCAAGAACGTGATGTGCACACATCACGCAGTCCACACACGACTACAAGAACACGAGCACTCGCTCATTCGATCGACTTTAGATCAACATCTCATGACTCGTCACTTGACTTCATCTCATCATTGCTATCATTAGCATTGCTATCATTGTTATCGTCTCGTCACTCGACTACTCTCATCATTGCTATCATTAGCATTAGGCCTCCACCCGTCGAAATACCCAAATCATTACATCCATTTACCATTATTACAGTGTTTTTACCATCATTACGCCTTATGCCAGCTCAAACAACCTAACACCTGGAGCTATTAGACACGTACTCATCTCAACCGCACATCTGTCTAGACCATCGGCCACACGTGTCCTACTAGATGTACACCCTCAATGTCTATAAAAGCCACCCTCATAACTACATTGGCTTGATTCCAACACTCTTGATTCTACTCTCACACACAGTGTTGGATGCATATGCATCTTGAGTGAATAGCCATTTCCATCAACCAAAACCATCCCCTTCTTTCACCCAAACTAAAGCTAAGTCTTAAATCATTGGTGTAATGTCCTATTAATCCCATAGGATAAAATTAGGCATTTACTGAAACGCCCATGCATATTAGGTTTGGCCTCATTTCGTGTCATATAGGTTCGAGTATATACATTAATTCCATGAACTCACCTTGAAGACATCATGATTGAAGTTACATTAAGCTCCATGATGGTGTCAATTTCATCGAGTCACATCTAAGGTATGTATGGCTTAGGTGACCTTAGGTTTTTGGAGAAGTATTTATTTTACTTGAGCCTAAAGATTTTATTTTATTCTAAATAAAATTTGTCCTGCTGTATTGGTTCTAAAGTTGCATGGATTTAAAAGTAATTTCACAGTAAAATAGTAGTGGGCTTTGGAAACATGTTTTTTTTTTTGGGAAAACAAGTCGTGGGTTAATTAAGTTGAGAAAACCAACTTGGTTTTTAGGAAGTTTTTTAAGGAGAACGTGAACAGAGGTTTTACTGATGGTTTTTTTTTTTTTTTTTCTAAAAAAATTGTTCTCTGAATCTTGTGATATTTGATGAAATCTTTGCATTGCTGATTTTGATTGATTTTCATATCTCTTCGAATTGTGTTTTGAATCAAGTTTGTTTGATAAAAGAAATATTTATCCACTTCCTATTGTTAGTTACGTATGGAGCTGAATCATTATAATGTGAATTGAAGATTAGTGATAGGCTATATTCGTCACGTGGTAAAACTTCATTCAACAAAGGAGGTTGGCAGAAGCTCAAAAGTCACAATACAAGATCCTAAATATAAGGATTCAAATTCAACAATAAAGGCTGCAACTATTTGAAGGTAAATGAAAAGCCTATAAATATGTGCTTTATCATTCGTGAATTGTATCAAATTGAGGGTGAGAAACAATATTTGTTTGAGTGATTTTGTGCCTGATTTCAATTAAGGAAATCAAGGCTTTGAGTGAGAGACAGAGAGCTAATTGTAGGAACTTTCATCTTTAAATAGTGAAATTGGTGTGCTTTGGAGGTCGTAGATAATATTGCTGAACCTCGTTAAATTCTTAGTGTTATTCGGTTGTTTTGTCGCAGTTATTTAATTTCACTTGTAACGTTCTTGTTACATTACTTCTAAGATCTTAATTATTCTTGGGGTTATGTTAATTATACCCTAACAATTGGTATCAGAGCGGTTATTTTCTGATTAAGAAGAAATTAATTTCTTGCTTAGTTGGAAGTGGGAGCAATGGCTACAAATGAAGGGAAGTTAAGAATGGAGAAGTTCAATGGCTCGAACTTCGTATACTGGAAGATGCAAATAGAAGACTACCTTTATCAAAAGGATCTCTATCTTCCACTTGGCAAAAAACCGACAAACATAACACAAGATAAATGGGATGTGCTTGACATAAAAGCACTCGGCACCATTCGACTATCACTCACAAAATCAGTTGCTTTCAATATTGCAACGGAGAAGACGACAACGTCTCTCATGGCCGCTCTATCAAAGATGTATGAGCAACCCTTAGCAGCAAACAAAGTGCATCTTATTAAAAAGTTATTTACTTTAAAGATGCATGAAGGAGGATCTTTCGCAGAACATCTAAACGAGTTCAACACTGTGACTTCTCAACTTTTGTCAGTTGAAATAACGTTCAGCGATGAGATTAAAGCCTTGTTGGTTCTAAGTCAAATGCCCGAGAGTTGGGCAGGTATGGTAACAACTATTAGTAGCTCTGCCAAGAAGTTAAAGTTGGAATTCGATAATGTGGTAAGTTTGATTCTGACAGAAGAAATCAGAAAACAAGCTACTGGGGAGTCTTCAGGTACTGCTTTAAATGTTGAAAGCAGAGGGAGAAGCTCACATAGCGGTTCGGGTCATGGTGGATCCAAACCCAAGAGAGGCAAGTCAAAGTCAAGAAAACCGAAAGGTGTATGTTGGAATTGTGGCAAGAAAGGCCATTATGCTAATGAATGTCAGTCTCCAAAGAGGGAAGCTGAGAATGATCTCAGAGCAAATATTGTTGTTGAGGATGCCTTAATTTGCTCTATGGAGAGCAAAGCCGAGTCTTGGGTGCTAGACTCTAGTGCTTCATTCCACGCTATTGCACACAAAGAGTTCTTTAAGAACTATGTACCTGGTGATCTTGGAAAGGTATATCTGGGAGATGACCAGCCATGCAATATCATCGGAAAAGGTGATATATAGATCAAGCTAAATGGGTCTGTATGGAGATTGAAGGAAGTTAGGCACATACCTGACTTAAGGAGAAATCTAATCTCAATGGGGCAACTTGCAAATGAAGGTTATGTTACAACCTTTGCAAATGATGCCTGGAAGGTTTCTAGAGGTGCAAGGATCGGATAGTTGCACGTGGCCAGAAAGACGGTACTCTCTACTTGACCACAAATGCATGCGGTTCCATTGCAGTGGCTCATAGCAAGGATGATCCAAACCCATGGCACAGAAGACTTGGGCACATGAGTGGGAAAGGATTAAAAATCCTACACTCAAAGGGAAAGCTACCTGATGTACAATCTATTGAGATTGACATGTGTGAAGACTGCATCTTTGGGAAGCAGAAAAGGGTGAGTTTTCAGAAAGTTGGAAAAACTCCGAAAAGCCAGAAGCTTGAGCTAGTTCATATTGATGTTTGGGGGCTAGCTACTGTGGCCTCAATCGGTGGGAAGTCTTTCTTCGTCACCTTTATCAATGACTGCACAAGGAAAGTCTAGGTCTATTTCCTTAGACAAAAATTGGAGGTCTTCGATGTGTTCAAAGACTGGAAAGCCATGGTGGAAAATCAAATAAGACTGAAGCTAAAATGCTTACGGTCCGATAATGGTGGAGAATATGGCGACAAAGAGTTCAAAGCATTTTGTTCTTCCAGTGGGATCAGGATGGAAAAGACTGTTCCAGGGACACCTCAGCAGAATGGGGTTGCAGAAAGAATGAACATAAATTTGATAGAGCGTGCTAGGAGTATGCATATTCACGCTGGATTGCCAAAGCAATTCTGGGCGGAGGCAATCAGTACAGCAGCTTACTTGGTTAACCATGGACCATCAGTTCCATTAGATTTCGGAATTCCAGAGGAAGCTTGGAGCGGAAAGGAGGTAAAGCTTTCACACTTGAAAGTTGTAGGTTGTATTTCATATGTACATATCAGTGACAATGCTAGGGGCAAGCTGGACCCCAAGTCCTTGAAATGCACATTTATTGGATATGGCATCGACGAGTTTGGTTATCTCTTTTGGGACTACCAAAACCGAAAAATCATAAGAATCAGAGATGTGGTATTCAATGAGAAGGTGATGTACAAAGACAGGAATGATACACAACTAAGTGATACTGAGTATGTTGAGTTAGAAAACCTTGAAGCTAGTCGCGTTACAGAACAACAACCGGTTGTTGAGGTTCCTCGACTAGACACAGATGGTAGTGTTGAGGGTGCAACACCACAGATGTCACAGCCCGAATTTCTAAATAATTACAAAGTGAATATTTGAAATATAAATATCTCAAACATCACTCGGTTCAATTGTCTAAAAACCCAGGCTATGACGAGGTGGATACAACACATGTCAAAACCTAAAACCCACATCATAAAGAATCAACTTAACAACAAAATATCTCCAAACTTTCTCAGCCACCACTTTATTAAAAGACTATCTTCCGTTCAAAAATCATCAATATAAAACTCTAAGAATAATAGGTCTTCAACATCGTATTCTCATGTCATGATGGATATGAAACTACGTTATTACATGTTTTCAAAAAGATCAGACCTAATAAAATTAAACTCCCGGACTGCTCTAGAAACAAATCCAAACCAAACGTCGTGGTTCCACTGCCTTTCACCTATGTTCCCAAGAACACACCCACATTGCCAAAACAAAGCAAACATGGGTCAGCAAAATGGAATTTGCTGGTATGAGTAGACTAACCACATATAAACATTTCCAGTCTTTACTTATCAAACTATCACTTTAAAAATATCCTAACTTAATCATTCTCAGCTTGGAAGATAGGTAGTTCCGTCATTTCAACCGGCATAGTTTCTTCACAAGCAGACTTCCATTTTATTAACTCATTTTAATAATTTGTTTTAATAACTAAGTCATTGAATTAAAACTTACCGATATCCACTGCTATATAAGGGTAGGACCGCGTCCTTGCACAAAAGGTTATTACGTCCTACCCTCCTGCAAAAGAAAGTTATAACTTTTATATAACATATGTAGATATGTTATAGATATTCAAATGTAAGTCCAAGCACACCCATACAATCAAATCAATTTCTCTTATTAATTAATCGATTATTTTTCTTATACACCCACCATTTAGTACCTATGTAGTATGTACCTTAGGTCATTCCCACATTCAAGGAATACCCAACCCTACATTCCCGTACACTCAAGGAATACAACTAACCCGCAAGGCGAATACCTTAGTTCCTCTCTAGGGCAGTCCAAACAATCTAGTCATTCATAGCAGATTCAGTGAATACCCGGGTCATTCATGGCACATTCAATGAATACCCAATTATAACGCTAACGGGCCATTTATGGTACATTCAATAAATGCCCACCTATCACATGATATCTTCAGTCATAAGTCTCATTTCCAAAACTTGATGCGTGGAGAGATCTAAAAGGTTGCGGTAAATTGTTTACGCATTATTGGATTTTATTGCATATATTATCTCTGAGAACGAAGGAGTTTTTTGTTTCTTATATTTTTGGCTTACGCGTTATTAATATTGATGTCTAAGTGTCATAGCGTTGTATATCATAAAAGATTGAAATATCACATAGTAGTTAATACACGTACACACGTAGATATATATATAAAGTCTTAGCCTAACGCCAAGCACGCTAACAGCCCTAGACTTATCCTAATAGACCGAATCATTTGCCGAGACAAAGGTCAAACTTGGTCAACTAGTCAAAGTCAACCTGCCAAGGGTCAACAGCAGTTAACCAATCCTAAACTCATCCAACCAAAAACTCAAAGCCTAAGGCCTAAAGTGTTTAGTCATTTCCAAGCCTAATCTAAACTTAAGCCCATAAATTTATAACCTGACCCACTTGGATTTATTTTAAGTTTTATGGACATCACCCATCCAAAATAGAACTGGCCCAAAACTAATAGATTTTGGCCCAACACAACTTATTGATTTCGGCCCAAAACAGAAATAGATTTCGGCCCAACCCAAGCCGAACCGACCCGACCAACAGTCGTCTCCACCGGTGGTGGCGACTCTCCTCCACCGCCTACCACCACCAGCCACCACTCGTCACCTCCTCATTCCAATCCAGCGGTTTCACCCCTCATCAAAAACTAAACAACTTTAACTCACTAAGAAACTCCAAATTCAAGTTTCGAAAACACTCCCCCAACTATAGATCTGGATTCTCGACACCATTGATGCGTCTTCAAGCTCCCAACAGCCGCCCCCTCACTCTACAGCACCCAATCAATCCTCAATAACCCATAACCAACCAACAATCAACACATTTAAAACAACAAGAGTTCAAACCAACCCAAGCAAGACAGGCGACGCTATTAACAGTTTCTTCTAAGCTTCAACAGCCCGCCTCTCATGACACCAACAATCACCCTCAATTCAAACCAATAAAATGCATATATAATTACCTAGTTCACCCATGACAATTACAGTAACCATAATCAATTTATGTATTCGTTTTATTTCAAAGGATTGGGGCAGATTTTTGGTAGACAATTTCGAACCAATGAAAACAGCAGTTAAACCACATAATTTAAAATGTAAAATTTATCAGGGGAACACAATAGGTATTCTCCAATTCCTCCGCATACATATAGAGTTAGTAAACACAGAAACTTAACATGGGCAGTAAAGCAGAAAACTGATAGCATTATAACTTTGTCGGTAAACCCAAAACATGCTGTAAGAGTAATAAGAGTAAGAAATTTCATGTTTAAATGAATTGAGGTATTCTCTACTCACTTGTAGAGTACTCCGACTATCAGCTAGCTAACATAAAAACTCTTCCTTTTCTTCTGTCAGTAAAACCCTTTTTTTTTCTTTCCTCTCTGAAAAACTCTCGCTGTGTTTTTCCCCTCCAAACTCTACGTGAGAAAACTCTTTTTTTTTAATTAGTTTTAACAACCTCACCAAAAAAACAAGGATAACACTTATCCGTTTACTTATAGGACTTTTATCCTTAAGCTAATAGTTATCATATATCTAGTTTTATCTATTTTCATTATTATTATAATTATTATTATTACTATTATTATAGGAAAAGCAAATAAAAAGACGGGGTGTTATAACAGAGTCCAACTCCTGCCCCTGAACCGAGAAAGTCATCTAGGCCACCTGTGTCGAGCACAAGGTATCCGTCATCTACTTATGTCCACTTCTTGTTGCTTACTGATGGTGGTGAACCCCAATGTTATGATAAAGCATTAGAGGTAGAGGATGCAAGCAAGTGGGAGCTAGCTATGCAGGATGAGATGGAATCCTTCATCTAAAACCAGACTTAGAAGTTGACTGAACTACCCATGGGAAAGCGGGCTCTACATAATAAGTGGGTTTACAGAGTTAAGGAAGAAGATGATGGAAGTAAGCAGTATAAGGCCAGATTGGTAGTCAAAGGCTTTCAACAGAAGGAAGGCATTGACTACACGGAAATTTTCTCCCCAATTGTGAAGCTAACCACTATCAGAGTGGTGTTGAGTATTGTGGCTGCAGAAGACTTGTATCTTGAGCAGCTTGATGTGAAGACTGTATTTCTCCATGGCAATTTGGAGGAAGAGATTTACATGCAGCAACCACAGGATTACTCAATTCATGGCAAGGAGAAAATGGTTTGCAAGCTCAAAAAGAGCTTGTATGGACTAAAGCAAGCTCCGAGGCAGTGGTACAAGAAGTTTGACAGCTTTATGCATGGTAATGGCTACAACCGGTGCAATGCGGATCATTGTTGCTACTTCAAGAAGTTTGACGCCAACTATATTTTCCTTTTACTCTATGTGGATGACATGTTGGTGGCAGGATCAAACATGAAAGAAATAATGAACTTGAAGAAGCAACTAGCAAATGAGTTTGCTATGAAGGATTTGGGAGCTGCCAAACAGATTCTTGGAATGATAATCAACAAGGACAGAGCAAATGGAACACTTAAGCTATCTCAAGCAGAGTATGTTGAAAAGGTTCTAAAACGTTTCAACATGAGTGATGTTAAACCAGTTAGCACACCCTTGGCTAGTCATTTCAGATTATCCAAGGAGCAGTCGCCAAAGACAGAGCAAGAAAAAGACTTTATGGCAAAGGTGTCATACTCGTCAGCAATCGGCAGTCTAATGTATGTTATGGTTTGTACCAGACCAGACATTGCCCATGCAGTGGGACTGTGGGAGTAGTGAGCCGATTTATGAGCAATCATGGAAAACATCACTGGGATGCAGTGAAGTAGATTCTCAGGTACTTAAGAGGTACCAGCGATATGTCTTTATGCTTTGGTCAAGATGACAGTTTACTATAGGGTTATGTACACACCAACTTAGCTGGTGAAATTGACCATCATAGGAGTACTACTGGGTATGTGTTCACTGTGGGTTCCACATCAGTAAGTTGGGTCGCTCAGCTGCAGAAGATTGTAGCTTTATCGACAACAAAGGCTGAGTATGTCGCAGTCACAGAAGCTAGCAAGGAGATGATTTGGTTGCAAGGTCTTTTGGAGGAACTAGGTAGGAAACAAGAGAATAGCACATTATACAGTGACAATCAAAGTGCAATTCATCTTGCCAAGAACTCGGCGTTTCACTCAAGAACGAAGCACATAGACCGGAGGTACTATTTCATTCGTACACTTCTGGAAGATGGTGTTCCAAAGCTTGAAAAGATTCAAGGGAGTAAGAACTTAGCTGATATGTTAACCAAGCCAGTCACCATTGACAAACTGAAGTTGTGTTCAACTTCAGTATGTCTTCATGCGTGAAGATTGAGGGAATGAACACACCAAGTTTCACAGGAGTTAAAGATGTTATGCTTCAGTCTCCAAGTGGGAGATTGTTAGTTACGTATGGAGTTGAATCATTACAATGTGAATTGAAGATTAGTGATAGGCTATATTCATCACATGGTAAAACTTCATTCAACAAAGGAGGTTGGCAGAAGATCAAAAGTCACAATACAATATCCTAAATATAAGGATTCAAATTCAACAATAAAAGCTGCAACTATTTGAAGGTAAATGAAAAGCCTATAAATATGTGTTTTATCATTCGTGAATTGTATCAAATTGAGGGTGAGAAACAATATTTGTTTGAGTGATTTTGTGCCTGATTTCAATTAAGGAAATCAAGGCTTTGAATGAGAGACAGAGAGCTAATTGTAGGAGCTTTCATATTTAAATAGTAAAATTGGTGTGCTTTGGAGGACGTAGGTAATATTGTTGAACCTCGTTAAATTCTTAGTGTTATTCGGTTGTTTTGTCGCAGTTATTTAATTTCGCTTGTAACGTTCTTGTTACATTGCTTCTAAGATCTTAATTATTCTTGGGGTTGTGTTAATTACACCCCTAACACCTACAAATCGACTTCTTGTTATGAGAACTCGGGGTCTATTTGTTGTGAAGAATTCTTCACATCCAATACTTTGAATTCAATTTGTGATTCCTGCGAGAGGAGGATTATTCTTTCACCTGCAAGAGAGGAAAGACTTGGGGACTTCGAGTATTACGTTGAGGAAAGAAGATGGTGAGTTCATGATTGGGATAATGCATTTCTCACTGTGAGTATCTTCGATTCTATACATGTAAAACTTGAAGTTTTGTTCTAGTGTTTTTTCTATTACCTGAGATAGGTGGTGGCGTGGGTTTTTCTCTGTGAGTGGGTTTTGCCACTTAAAATATCATTTCGTTGTGTACTGTCTTTTTTAGTTATTGCAGTTTAAGTTTAATTTTTATTGCAATTAGTTGATCAAATTAATTGAAATCTACTGCTAGTCTGCCGTGGGAATTTCATTTACAACAAAAAAAAATAATAAATAAAAATAAGTTATGAATTTTGGAGGGTTGGAGTACAAGTGAAGAAAGAAGTTCATATTAACTTTCTCACTGATCCGAATGAGGGCAGATCGACACTTTGACCTGCAGATGTCTTGATTTATAGTTGGTCTGAGGGAAAACATGCATGTTTTGATGTAACTAGAGTCTCTCCATTGGTAGGGTTGGAGAATGGTGACTTTGATGTGGGAGAAGCAGCTAAGAGAGTAGCGATAGAAAAGATGGAGAAACATGAGGAAGCTTGCAGGGCTAACCAGCAGTGTTTCATTCTGTTTAGTTTCGACACTTTCGATTTCTTAGAACAACAGTCTATGGAGCTCCTCAAGAGACTTCACAAAGTTATAGACAGTAACGTTATGATAGCTGGTTCTAACGAGTTTGTTTTTAAAATGATAGAATTTGCTATTCAAAAAAGACTTGCGGCGCAACTTATTGCACGCTTGTCCTAATTATTTGTAAAATTTATTATCATTATCAATAAAATTTTCACTTAAAAAATAATAATAATAATGACTTCTTTTGTTTAGTTGTTTGTTTTCCACCCAGATGCTTTATCAGGTACTAGTATAAGTGCACGTGCTCCACACGTGGACTGCAAAAGAAAAGGTCAGGGTTATAAACTTGTTAAAATGCAACTATTATCAACGGGCGTTGTTCATTGATTAGGTGTTAATTTTTCAAATAGATTTCATGAGCTCAACTTGCTTTAGGTTCATTTTTCAGATAGGTTTCATGAGCTCAACCTGCTTTGCTGTCTCGTGGAAGCTATGATGTTGGCATGAGCACATATGCACCAGAAACGAAGGTCATTATGAATATCTAAAAAACCTACGCGGCCATAAACATTTTGAAAGTTAAGTCAAGGTCAATTTGAAGATGTCTGGGAGTGTCTAAAACTGAATAAATCGCGCATACGGAAACTTGTTTTTAACATTATAATATCGCGGAGGTTGTCTTAAGCATGTGAAGCCAACATAGGATAAGTTAATCGAACTGAAGTTATAGTAAAGTAACAAAAGTTAAGTGAAAACAACACTGATGTATTACTTGCCTCCTAGAGTTGACATACTGAAAAGGCAATCTAACTGAAGTTACTAAAGTAATAAAATTGTAGTGAAAACAATATTGATGAACTGCTTAGTAGTTTGCTGGTGAAGTTTACATATTGAAAGAGAAGGAACAAAATAACAAAAAATATCAATGTCATAGACATGGCTGCTGGAGTGAGCAAATGATTGTTATTACTTTCATAAGTTGCTATATATTCATCGACTTTCATTATTTGGAGTTGTTTGCGTATAGGGCATTTGGTGACAATGACAGCCCAAGAATAAGATCAAGGGCATGACTTCCCTTTCATTACCTTTGTTCATTGAGATCTATCAATCAGTCATTTGAATGCTGAAATCCATTGCGCAGCCTAAGTAGACAAAATGACAATTAAATAGGAATAAAAGTTTTAAAATAAAAGCAATATCTATATATTACATAATATTTGAGCTACAAATCTAGCTCCAACGGAGAGTCTTAAAGTGGTGGTGGCAGAGCAACTGTAGATATAGAATTAAGAAATTCTTGATCATATAAATGCCTTCAATCATTGGAACAGATTTAAATAAGTAGTATGTTTGTTCTTCTCCTGGAACAGACGGATGGTGAAAGTAAATAATCATTACGTGATCATTATTGGATAAAGCATGATATCTACTTTTACTTTTCAGTAACATATAAATTTTCTACCCCAGATAACCATTTAAGTTTGATAGAGTTACCTTTGTAAGTCTGTTTCTCAGTTGCTAAGCAATCACAGGGCTTTCTATTCAAACCATACTGCCATTTTTTAAAATAAGTCGCAATTAATTTTAGGAAATATGTTGCAATATTTAGTTTAAAAAAGATGATGCATACCTAGTTGGTAGTAGTCACATGTCATCGCTGACCATCATTACTTTTGTAGTTACATGTCATGTTAATCATCAAACAATAACGATAATGATTGTGGAAAAAAAATACTAAATAGATCCAGATAATAAAGAATGAAAGAAGGGAATTGAAGAGTTTTAGTTAATCCATCACTGAACTTGTTTTGATTTAATTAAAGAATGCATGCTCTTAAAAACCCTGAATTAATAAACAAAATTGTTTTTTTTTTAACTTCTAAAGTCTACCCTCTTCATGCTATATTGAAAATGACGAAAACGAAGTCTGTAACAGTATATGTGAGACATTTTTATCAGCAAAGTGACATCTCTTTAAACAGTTGATATCTTTGAATTAGACCAGCCCGCTAGTCGGTTAGTGTACTTAAGCTTCATGGTAGAAGCTCAGTGATTGTCCTTTGTTAGTAGCCCCCTTCCTTGCTCGCTTGTGGTCATTATTAGAAGGAAAGCCGACTTGTTCCCCAAAAAATGAAGGAAGCAAGAAAACAAAGCATAATTTGTTACTGAAAGGGATGAAGGGTGTAAAAACATATTCTGTAGCCCTGTCTATTGCCTACTATATTTACCATGCAATGCCTAGACTGTTAGTGAACAATAAGTTAATGCGGTACTTGGAATAGTTAGGGAAAAAAATAGTTGGAATTTGGACATAATGCATAATTAAAAAAGAACAATCTAGTCACTGAAAACGTAATAAAACATAATTTCGATTTTGAACATTCGAGGTAATAGCATATATTGCAATCAAATTTCTAAACCCATTAATGCATAATTATTTTTTACATACCTTATATTTGTGCTTGCTAAATGCTTTTCAGGTTTGTACCCATTCTCCCTATTCTTCCGTTTTACAATAGGTAGCAGTTTCTAAAACATACTATAAGGTCGACAATCATTTCCCTATTCAACACATCCTTTAACAAACAAACAATAAAACACTAAGATCATCCCAGGAAAATTAATAAAGAAGGATTGACTTGTCTACCTAGTAGCTACTGACCAAGCACAATAAGGTTTTTAGTGAGCATAGTAGCCGCAACAATTTCCTGTAAATTGGAGAAGACACTTTCTTGAGAATGAATTGGGAATACATCGGCATATAGTATGACAGAATTTGCATTTTGGGTAAAATATTCATAGGATGGACATGCCACCCACATCACCTGATTTCAACACGACAAATATAATGAAAACTGCATACCAAAAGTAAAAACACACTAACCTCATTTGGGCAGCTTTGACAGCTTGCACTGCAGCAACTGCATCTTCAATAATAACACAATGGAAAATAATTATGTAGATTAGTAAATTGATATTGTTAGAAGGGTAAGGCTAAACTATAACAGGCAGAATAGACCATTGGAGTTTGAAATTTCATACAAAAAAATGTTGTTAAAGTTGAGCAATCATCTGAATTTGTTTGCGTACATGGCATGTGGTGACCATGATAAACCAAGAATAAGATCAAGGACATGAGTTTCCTTTCGCTATCTTTTACCTATAGTTTTTTCACTGACATCTATGAATCAGTACATTCTTTGAATTCTGAACTCCATTATGCGGACTAATTAGGCAACACGAAAATTAAATAGGAATAAAAGTTTTCAAATAAAAGCATTATCTATATATTACTTACCATTTCAGCTTCAAATCCAACTCGAAGGGAGACTCACAAAGTGATTGGGGCAGAGCGGCTGTAGATATAAAATTAAGAAATTCTTGATGATATAAATGCCTTAAGTCATTAGTAACAGAGTGAAATAAGTAGTATGTTTGTTTTTCTCCTGGGAAAACACAAACGACTCAGCAATGTAATTCAACTCATGACCATTATCAACTCGTGACCATTATTAAACAAAGTAGGAAACAATAGAGATATTAAGCTGGACAGTGAATGGTAAGCTTCCTATGGAATTAGAATGTGATATGGTATGTTATTTTGCTGATATGACTTTTGAGAATAATGAAGTAGTGCATTTTGTGACATCCTCCCACACACACACTATCCACCTATTTTATCGATATTTGTACAGGTATTGTGAGGTGAATTCAATATTTTAGGATCATACTGAAAAACTTTTACACCCTGTGAACCATCTACATGAGACATTTTTTTTATTTAGTAGTCTAGATAGTTGCAGTCATGACTGGAAAAGTAAGAGATGCACTGGTTCCAAACCTAAGCGGCTTTGGAAATTATTGGACCATAGAAGATAATAACATTGATATAGGTGCAGATAGGCACCGATTCAGATAGGCCGGATCCCAATCCGAAGCTGAAATTTGTTACTCACATTCGAATCGAATCCATTACCCACGGATGTATGAAATAGCATTTGAATCCGATATCGATTCGAGATCGGATAATAGCCGATAACTAAACTGTAAAACATATTTGTTCTCTCGCGTTGTTGTTGCTTCAATGAAGAAAGTGATTGAACTGCAATTGTTGGTGAGCAAGTAATTCATTTGAGTAATTTGGGTAGAACCCAACAAGAGTAAATAAAGTTTTTGGAGTTGGGTTTTGAGGAACAAAGAAGAAATCCTCTCCCAAAGTTGGGCGTTCTTCATTCAACCGCATCCCGGCGACTTCAGCAGAGAATCATATAGAAGATCCCAAGCATTTTCTCCCTCATTCAAAGATGATGAAGGTGGAGAAGACACCATAGATGGACCATTAGGACTACCTCGACTCGGCAAAGGGCCAACTTCGGGACCATACGGTGTTGATTCGAGGGCAAACCAAAGAATACCCCTTGTTTTTGGTTTTCTTGGTGAAATAAAGACCTAGCTATTTCCCTAAGGAAACCAGTCAAATAATTATTTTCATCACTTTCAGTTTCATTAGCTTTAATGATTTAATGATTTGATGAAGGAAGAAGAAAAGTTGTGGTGGTGGGGATGGTCTCTCGCTTTGAAGAAAGGAGAAAGGAAAAAAGCCCTTCAACATTTTTATTTTTATAGTTCATTAATTTATGATGTTTTGTATTTAATTAATTATTTAATAATAGACTTTTAATAATTAAATCGGATCGGATATTATCCGACCGATATCACCGAACTCGATCCAAGATTGAAATGGTTTTGATTGCAAATTTGATCTGAACCTGAATCTGGTATTCGAAAGTTTTGGATAATATCCGATTTTTCTAATATGAATTTGAATCGGATTCGAATATTTGGATATCTACTTGCACGTCTACATTGATCCCTGTAAATTACTGGAATATCGGAAGAACCAATGCGATGATCAAGTGAGGTCTATATCTCTTCTTCAAGATCGTTTTCCATGTTTGGCGGCTCTCCAAAATCAGTCTAATTATTCCCAACAAATCATTGGACTTTTCAACAATGTTATTTGTGGTACGAATATAGTGTGAAACATCAAGGGTAAGAAGAATCGATCTCTCCTAGGTCGCATGTTTTCAGTGAGATGAAACACTTTAACTGTTTACCAGGGCTTAGAATATATTATACATGCATCAATCTTTTGTGCAAAAGTACGAGGAGATTCTTTACGCACCTTGCAGGTTGATTTTGCAAACGTCAGTATGCGAAGTGAAAGGTTGAGGGAGCTCAACAACCACCAGATAACATAGTTGCTGCAAGACCTAGAGTTGACATTACAATGGCAATGCACTCATAATTTCTTAAGCATGGTCAACCTGAAGGATATAAAAATGTCTTACTTGTTAGACAAAAAAACGAAATATTGAAAATCCCCAGGCATGGTTTTGTTTTGAAAATTGATTCTTCAAGGTTATTGGGGATATCGATATTGAAATGAGGCCGACTTAAAAATGAAACAAAAGTATTGGGATTAACGAATAAAATTGAAACAGAAATATCCATCGGGTATCGTACTATATTGTTCGTTAACTAATAATTTGAGGATTATAAAAAACAAATACCTTCTCTTAATTGAAGGGTAACTTGTGTGGAGGCTTGTGCATGGTTAAGGATGCCAATATGGATGGTAGTTTGAACTGTCGAGACAAAACTGATTAAGATATATATACAATGGTGACAGGAGTCAAATATTTTTACTAACCTCAGGGTACTCTAGTGAAATAGCCCTGGAGCGTACAATCTCCTTAAAATCGTCAGTTCTTCCCCTGTTTTTTAACATTGCTTGGTCATGATTAAAGAAGACAACTGCGAGTATTTGCAATGACAGTTTTTTAAATTTGATGAAAAATAAAACAGATGGGATCATACCAAAATACAACAGCAGGGGTTATATGGGACAACCCATATATATTGTGACCAGAAACTTCATTGTGTAGATAAACAACTCATCCGTCATCATGGGGTTCATATATAGCATTTGTATGAGTCATGTGTAGATTAACCGATGCAATAATTGGTAAGAATTCAGAGTAATAATTAATGAATCAAGGAGCAAGTTATGTTTCCACTACATTAGTGCAAAACAGCATTGTTGGTCCAATTAATAAATAGTTCAATTTATTGTCCTATTGCTACCACCCTGCACCATTGGGCATTGACAGAATATAAAATAGATTTGATAAACATTTGAACTACACAATTTAACTTCAATAGTAATTAGGACAAATACCCAAGAACGAAACTCCTTATGAGACTGATTTGGGGGTGTGCATACAACAGATGGTGTTCAATATGTAAAATTGAATTTGCAAGGTTACTGGGAACATCGATAAATTCATGGAGCAATTTAAGCAGTCACTTCGAACACAATGTTGTCCCTTTCTTGCTCAGTTGTGTTATTGAAAGCTACATATTAAGTGAAGGGTAACTTGTGTAGAGGTTTGTGCATGGTTAAGGATGCCAATATAGATAGCGGTTTGGACTATCGAGACAAAATCGATTAAAATATATATACATTCGTGACAACAGTCAAATGTTTTTACTAAACTAAGGGTACCCTAGTGAAATAGCCCCAGAACGTATGAAACCTTACATATATTCAACTGGGCAAATCAATTTAGACAAAGGTGGTTAGAGATTATCAAGCTGCAAATATAAACTATAATCCCTTATAAAAATTCATTTTTTCTTAATTTATATAGGAAGGGAAAAATAGTCACACAGTATGTTATAAGTACAAAAAATTGAACAACTAACAGAAGGTGATAATTTATTAATATCAACTGATGGGGTTGGTACAAAAACTATTGAGAGCAAAATATTATGAAACTAAACCAACAGAAGAAATATAAAACTTACAATGGAACAGTTAACAAAATAAGACAATGCATAGATCTGGACTTTGGAGTTGAACTGCAGTATAATAATTTGGATCGTGTACAACTGTTCCATTCCTAAGGTGCTTCAAAACTACCTTTGATCTTTTGCATGTACATGATAAATAAATATAACATTAGAATAAAACTAAAACAGTCAAAAATAAATAAAATGATATGGTATGTAAACAAAAAAGAATGCATATGCCATATTTCTTAACTAAAGATAATCTTTTAGTATCTCAAATGAGTATGTAATATTTTAGTTGTAGTGGCTTGCAATTATATCCTCCATATCCAATGCTCTCAAATAGCCCAACATATTCACCACCCTGCAGATCCTAACCATGCCCTAATCCTCCAAGCGCAACCATGCCCTAATCCTCCAAGCGCCACCAGCCCACTGGCAAGCTTTATTACTCACCCATTTACTCCAACAAAGCTTACTACCCTACCTCTCACGACCCTCTTACCTAGAAAAAGCACTACCTATATGTGGTGCATGTTGGGACCATGTTAAGGGCTTCTACTACTACTGCAGCTCCTGTGACCTTGACCTCCATATCCTCTGCGCTTCCATGCCCCCATCCGTCAAACACCAAAGTCACTCTCATCCTCTTAAACTGGCATATAACCCTCCCTATCAAACCAAAGGCTTATCTTGTGACGTATGCCAAAAGCTGGGATCAAAGCAATGGCTTTATCGGTGTAACGTATGTGAATTTGATGCACATCTAGATCGAGTGTGTAATATCTAAGCCTAGAGTGTCAGAAATTCAGCATCAGATTAGGAGTCGACAGCCAGAGGCACTACCTTCAAACTACAATTCATTTCCAGATTCACATCAACCTCAAATATAACGTTTTGGAACTGGACAGTGGGGGAATGTGTCTCAACAACCAAATGACTACGTCAATAATCAGAGGGTGGCTTCCTCGCATACAAATCAGCCTGCACTGATCAACAACATTATTGAGAGTGGACCCCAACAAGTTAGCCAAAACTTGGATTGGAATATGGTGGGTTTTAACAACAATGGCGCTGATACTACCATTATCACAAATTTGTTCAAGTACTCTTCTGGTTAGTAGGCCGGATGGAACCGAAGAAAACTTGGACTCTTATTTAAGTTCTGAATGTTGACCTATGTTTTTGCTTTACATATTCTACTTACGAGAGATGATTGTATTCCATAAGACAAATAATCATTCAACATCTAGAATTGTGGCTCCTACATTCCCAGACAGGTAAGTGGACTTGTAAATGGAGTCCTCTCTTCTAGACGACATTGATCCAATTCATCAAGTTAGCTAACAAAATAAAAACATTGGTTTGATCCAATTTTCGAACCCCACTCAATTGAAAAAAAAAAATCCAGGAAAAAAAACATGATATACCCAATTGACAAACATGAACGAATCAATGAAATGAAATAATAAAAAGTAATTAAAGAAGCAGGGTTCTTACCTCTTATTAATAGCTTTTTTTCTTCTGCTTCTTCTTTTTAGCGATTGAAAAAGGAGAAATTCGTACAATGGGAAGAAGACGTTAAGCAAATGATTTGATTCGATAAGAATAGAAAAAGTACTGATTGAATTGATTTGATTCGATAACAACGAATTTGTTTTACAGAGCCTTCTTTTGATTGGGTGAAACAGGCGGGGGAAGCTGAGGATGATGGCTCGGAGTTGAGCAGCTAGGAGAAGGTAGGTGTTGAATGCTGTTTGGAGGAAAACCCCGGACGGACGCCGGATAGAGTTAGACAGCTAAAAGGGACAGATGGCGAATGGGCTAAAGAGAAAAAGGGCTGTGTACGGTTAGGTCGCCCACGCTTCTATGGGCTGGCGGCTTAAGCTAGATCGGCTAACTCGGGTAAGCTCTTTTAAAGGTGTTTAGATAAGTTATGCTAACCATACTTTTTCTTTGGCACTGTTGAGCACTGTATTCGGTGGCTGCCAAGATCTGTTGATGTACAATATGTGTAATTCCTTAACTAGCCATATTTCTTATATTCGACTCTCTAGCAACAACGGACAGGTGCTGCTATTTAAAGTTTTAAACTACTGCAGGCGCGCAACAAAACAAAAACAAGTTGATTAGTTGCGATACCCGAATTGAGATTATGAACATGAATACGCCAAACATAGGCATGATCAAATGTAAGTCTAGTCTCTACTCTCTAGAACTATTTGCAACTTGCAAGAACTAATTCTCTTGTCAAAGTGAGATTATTATTTATGTTAATTTAGTCATTGTTGGCTTCTCAGAATAAAGAAGTCCTTACGCGATTGCATGTCTCGGTGTCTCCATATATGTGGTCCCTTAAACTTGTCTTGTCCTGTCAGAACTTTTCACCAAAATGCAGCTCTAGAAGTTTGAGACGAGTTTTTTGGTCCGTTATACTAAGTATATGGACATTTAAATATAGGTCGACACTCATCAAATTGGATTTCTCAACAACAACAACATATTAAATATAGTTATCATACCATATTATCTATAGTATAGTAACTAGCATCCACATTTAGCTTATAATAGTTTGTTGGTGATGGTTCCCAATTCATAGATATAGGAATCTTAGTGATATTGGTATGCACTCTATGATTTGTAGGATCAGAAAAGAAGCTATCAATGATTTTTGAGATTCAAAATAAAGATGGAATAGTTTTATTGTGAAACACAGTATACCTATCTCTCCAAATATTGGAATACAAAAGCAAACAAAATTTAGTCCAAGTCTCATTGTGAATCAACCGGTCTGCAGGTGGACTAAACCATAAACTTATCCATTCATACCATGTTGCAGATGTTGATTGATCGTCAGATACCCAAAAAATATCGATACTAGCTAGCTAGGAGCTGAGCTACTTATTCAAATGCAAAATCTAACTGTCAAGATTTTTTGTATAGCTAAAATTCAGTTACTTACATAGCAAAGGGTCGGCACATAAAAAGTGATACAAGGTGATTTAAACCTTCCAAGATACACGTCCCTTATCATTTTGAAATTGCTTGCTAATACGCATGTAGGGACAAAAGAAAACAGGTAGCCCACTCTGTATACATCAATTTCTCTCCTCTTAACAAATATAGTATCAAAAATGGTGAAAGTGAGCAGTTTACAATTAGCCAAATTTTATAAATTGTTAATTACATTTGAGAAGTTTAGAATTTTTTGATTTTTTTTATTATTTGTAACAATATTTAGAATAATTAGGAGATCATATCTACAAAAAATTAGCTTCATCCAAAACTTATAAATGTCCTAAATATTTTGAGTTTGTTTACGTGTTAAGATAAAATATGTCCCTAAAACCCCTCCCTTCAGCATAATGCACCCAATTTATATTAATTTTGTCATTGTTGGCTTCTCAAATTAAAGAAGTCCTTACGCGATTGCATGTCTCCATATATGTGGTCCCTTGTATGGAAGAGACACCAAACTTGTCTTGTACGGTTAGAACTTTTCACCAAAATGCAGCTCTAATTCCTCAAGTTTGAGACGAGTTTTTTGGTCCGTTATACTAGTCCATGGACATTGAAATATATTGTGACTTCCTCTGCTTTCATTTAGGAAGACTACTTCACATCTGGTTTTAGTTTTACATATGGGTCTAGAAAATGATTCAATGTATGCATTCCAAGGGTGTGTGTGTTTGTTCACCTCCTTAGTTCTCGCCTCATTTGGACCACGCAATAAGTGCGCTCTTTTTCAACTTCCCATGTTTAGTTGTGGACGATCTATTCATGTGCTCACTGATCGACTTGAGGTGAACATTCCAGATTTTGTCTAAGCAGTTTACCTCTCTTATTCAAATGTGTGAGTCTTCCTCGAGGAGGATTATCATTTCCATATCTACCTCTACCGTGCATTTTTTTCTACTTTTCTGTGCTTAAAGAAAAAGAAAAATAGAGCTGCAGATCATCTTGTAAAGCTCTCTTTAGGTGCTAATCTGGAACCCTTGGTTTTTTCAAATCTTTTATGTAAGACGTTAAGCACTATAGTACATGAGGATTTAACAAAGGTTTATGAAAGATAATAAAATTGTTGGAGTTATCCCTCACATGAGGAGAGAAACAGAATTTGAGAAAACGAGTGATTCGGCGTTGGAGATGTCGAGCCGCCAAGGCCAGATATTACTCAGCGCTCATGGCTCCGATGTTTGAAGGCCGACCAGCTTCATATGAAGCGCACCCAGCCATAGCTCCGGTGTTTTTGCGACCGACTGCAGGCGTGAAGGCGCCGAGTCCGTGTCTAAAGTGGGCTTCATTTCTGATAAAGAATGAAATTTGGTTTTTGGAGATAAAACCAAAATCAAGGTTTTGGAAAACCTAACCAACCAAGTCAAAAGGATTGGAATCCAGACTAAAACAAAGAGAGAGAAACCCAATCTTGAAAGCTATCAAGATTGAGAGATAACCTTTCCAGAGATACAACCCTGTAAAGAGATAAGAGTGATCTAGTAAGGTGAGAGACTGAAAGGAGAGATTGTAATCTTCCTTCCCACTTTATAAAGAATTGGCTCTTGTGGAAGTAGGCATCATTGGCCGAACCACGATAAATCTTTGTTTTGTGGTTTGCCTTTACTGCTTTACATTATTATTTGTTATTGATAGTTGTTTAGCGAGTTGGGCATGTTAGTATAGGCTGTAGTTGTGATATTTAGATTTTGTCTGGAGTTGAAGTGTGCTCATACAAGTTATCTGTGTAGTGGGGGAATCAATTGGTATTGGTATAATCCCCAACAAGTGGTATCAGAGCCTTGGTTGGAATAGCCTAGGGTGTTATCCGAATCTTGGTCAGAAGGTGTTTGACAAAATTCCTGAGAGAAAATTTGAGGTTAAATAACTTGTAGAGATGGACCATTCCGTGAACACTCGCATGATGAGTCTGAATAGGAAGAAGAACTACACCATCCGGAAAGCCAAGATGGAAAACTTGCTATATACCGCAAAGGACTTGGCACTTCCCATTGAGAATGAGGGAGTAAAACCAAAAAAGACCGATGAGAGTGGAAAAAAAAGCTTGACGCGAAAAGCGATTGGATACATTCGGTGATGGATTGACGGCGATTGTCTTTCACCATGTGTCCTGAAGAGACTACTGACCTTCGGTCGTGGAAGAAACTTCAAGACCTTTATGAGAGGGAAGTCGGGTGGAAACAAAGCTGCTAGTCGTTAAGAAGTTTGCGGAACACAAAGTACCAAGAAGGTTCTTCAATGTCCGAAAGCATCTTAATGAAGTACGAATATCATCAATCGATGCATTTCATGAAGATAAATTTGGGAGGCGAAGTTGAGGCTTTGTTTCTATTAGGCTCTCTACCCGAAAAGTTGGGAGACATTAGCGGTTTCTACATGGAGCGCCCAAGGATGGAATTGTTAGCATGGAGATGGCTACCACGTCTTTGTTGAATGAGGAGACTAGAAGGAGTGCAAAGCAGCTCCTCCTCACTCGAGAGATCCTTTTCCGAGAAACGGGGAGAGGTCGAAGCGAAAACCATCTCGTTCTAGAGGTGATGACGTAATAAATCTAGGGGTGAAGCTAGAACTCCTAAGGCGCAGAGGCAATGTTACTATTGTGCCACCAAAGGCCACTTCGGATATGAGTGCGAGAACATTGAAGAGGGATGAGAAGAATAAGCGTGTACATGAAGACATGGTGGAGAGGAACGGAAACACAAAGTGAGAGAGATACTACCGCGACTAGTCGGCGACCTAACCTGGGAATTCAGGTCGATTGTGGTGTGGCTTTGTCTTAGTACCTCATGTCGATATCGAGTGGGTGATAGATCTGGGGAGCATCCTATCACGTCACACCACACGAGGGGATTCTTCACTACCTACAACCGTGTGGTGAATATGGTGAAGTAAGGATGGGTAAATGGAGTCTCAAGATTATAGGCATTGGAGATGTTTATGTAGAAACCAATGTCGGCTACACCTTGACACTCAAGGATGTAAGACATGTCCCCGACATACGGTTGTTTTAATTTAATCGGCCGGAAATTAGATGACGATGGCTTTGTAAACTCGTTTGGTAGCGGGGGTATGGAACCGAAAGCGAGGTTCCATTGAAGAGTACCCAGAGGAAAAAAACTTGCTCTCTTTACAAAACACGCATGTGCTAGTTTGTGTAAAGCGAAGCCGAAACGCGAAGAAGAAGCTTCATCGAATCGGTGACACAAGAGACCGCGGTATCACGGGCATAAAAGGGATGGAAGTTCTTGCTAAGCAAAAAGGTCGTGCGGACATTAAAGGTACACATTTAAATACATGTACTGTTTGTTTGGTAGGAATGCAACACAGGTGTCTTTCCAAAGATTCCGATCACGAGAAAGGACACCATCCTTGAACTAGTGCACACGGACTTATGTGGTCCTATGAGAGTAAAGTCCCACTTTGAGGGAGTTTCGTACTTCTTGACATTCATTGATGATCGTCAAGAAAGATATGGGCCTATAGTCCCGAAGACCAGGATGAAGTACTTGGCGTGTTTGAGAAATTCCACAAAGATGGTGGAAAAGAGAGGAAGTTGTTGAAGTGTATTCGCCGGATAATGGGGGTGAGTACATTGGGCCATTTGAAGAGTATTGCCGAGTCATGGGATTCGTCATGAGCGCACCGTTCCCAAGACACCGCAAATGTAATGGAATAGCGAGAGAATGAACCGTACCATTGTAGAGAGGATGAGATGCATCCTATCTCACTCTAAGCTACCTAGAAGTTAGTTGGGTAGAAGCAATCGTCATGTACCGTGCATGTGATCAACCTGTCGCCCGAAAGCCTACGAATAGTGATTATCCAGAGAGAGTATGGTCAGATAGAGATGTTGATTATGGATACTTGAAGGTATTTGGGTGCAGGGCATTTGTGCATATTCCGAAGGATGAGAGATCCAAGCTTGATGACAAAGCCAAGCAGTGCATTTTTCTGGGTTATGGAGATGAAAAGTTTGGTTACAAACTCTATGATCCGATTAACAAGAAGGTAATCCAAGTCGAGATGTTTGTTTCTTAGAAGACCAAACCATAGCAGGACTTTGAGGAGGGTGAGAAGCTACAGGGCTTTCACCAATGATCTTGTTGATTCGAGAACCGAAGTTCCCTCGTGGAGCGTCGCGAGGCATTGAGAAATGAGAGAACCATGAGTTTGAAGCTCATGATGAGAATCCTATCGCTTTCATGATGGGATAGAACCTATTGGTATAGAAGATCAGATGAGATGCATGAACCACCACCGAGAAAAGAGTGCAACCTCCCCGAGGCACCGGCCAGATCGCAAAGGAGGTCCGATAGAGGAGACTAGCTTCAACGGTATCCACCACATACATACATGCTACTATCGGATGGTGGAGAACCTATGTACTATCAAGAGGCACTTGAAGCGTACGGACAAAGAAAAGTGGTTGAAGGCCATGCATGACGAGATGGATTCTTTGCATAAGAATCACACTTATGAGTTAGTTGAGAAACCCACGGGGAGAAAAGTTCTCAAGAATAAGTGGATATACAAAGTCAAGCATGAGGAGAACAATCCTCACCCAAGGCACAAAGCTTCGCCTTTGTTGTTGGAAGGGATTCGGTCAAAGGGAAGGGATTGACTTTGATGAGATTTTCTCTCTGTAGTGAAGATGACTTTTATCGAGATTGGTATTGGGTATGGCCGCAAGTATGAACCTAGAGGTTGAGCAACTAGATGTTAAGACAGTTTTTCTTCATAGAGACCTTGAAGAAGATGTCTACATGGACCCGACCCGGAGGGTTTGAGGTCAAAGGCAAAAGAGCACCTAGTATGCAAGTACGATAAAGAGCTTGTATGGGTTGCAAGCAAGCCGGAGACAATTGGTACATAAAATTTGACTCCTTTATAAGCGAAGCAAGGATACAAGAAGTCTGCTTTCAATCATTGTCGCGTTTGTTGAGAGATTTCGGATGGGGATTTCATAGTGTTATTCTTTGTATGTGGATGATATGTTGATAGTTGGCCCAAACATCAACAAGATATCAAAAGTGAAGAAAGACTTGAGTAAGTCCTTTGAGATGAAGGATTTGGGTCAAGCAAAGGCGATACTTGGGATCGCGGATCACTTTCGTGCGAGTAAAAAGTGGGAAGTTGTGGCTTTCAAGAAAGTTACATTGAGAAGGTGTTGAAGAGATTCAACATGGATCAAGCGAAGCCGGTCGGTTGTCCGCTTGGTGGCAGTTCATGACCAAAGATATGTGTCCTAAGGGTGAGCATGCATGAGCGAGTCGGATGGAAAAGATTCCTTATGCATCCGCAGCGGGTTTGATGTATGTCATGGTGTGTACTAGACCGGATATTGCTTTCGCCATTGGGGTTGTAAGCGCATTTCTGTCAAATCCGGGTAAAAAGAACATTGGGAAGGTGTTAAGTGGATATTGAGATATCTCGGGCACTTCCAAATCGTGTTTGTGCTTTGGTGAAAGTAAGCCCTTACTTGAAGGCTACCCGATAATCGAACATGGCGGTGATGTTGACTCGATGAAGTCCACCTCCGGTTATCCGGTTACTTTGCGGGGGGGCGATTTCTTGGCAATCTAAGTTGCAAAAGTGTGTTGCCCTCTCCACTACTGAAGCGAGTATATTACAGCCCAATCGAGTGTTGCAAAGAGATGTTATGGATGAAGAGGTTCTTCGACGAACTAGGGCTAAAAGCGTAAAGCGGTTTGTAGTTCTATGTGATACGATCGAGGCGCCATCGCGAGCAAGAATCCGAGTTTTCATTCTAGATCCAAGCACATACACGCGCGTTATCATTGGATTAGAGAAGTACTTTCGAAGACAAGCATTTGTGTATCGAGAAGATCCATACCGACAAGAATGGGTCGGATATGATGACCAAAGTCTTACCGAAAGGTAAGTTTGATATTTGTTAGGCTACGGCTTAATGGTAGGAGACTCCTCCTGATTGATTTGGAAATTACATGGAGATATCCCCCTCACCGCTTGGGGGGAGATTGTCGGAGTTATCCTCACATGAGGAGAGAAATTTGGAGAGAAACGAGCTGATCCGGCGTTGGAGATGTCGAGGCGGCGCAAGGCCATGGCTTTGTTTGAAAGCGACCAGCATAGCCATAGCTCGATGTTTTAGCGACCAGCGCCAAAGCCAGCGCGCCAGCGCCAGTCTAATTTTCGTGGGCTTCGCTACAAGAACCGAAATTTGGTTTTGGAGATAAAACCAAAATCAAGGTTTTGGAAAACCCTAACCAACCAAGTCGGATTGGAATCCGGACTAAAACAAAAGAGAGAAACCCAACGGATTGAGATAACCTTTACTGAGAGATACAACCTCAGAAAGAGATAAGAGTGATCTAGTAAGGTGAGAGACCGAAAGGAGAGATGTAATCTTCCTTCCCACTTTATAAAAACGGCTCTTGTGGAAGTAGGCATCATTGGCAAACCGCGGTAAATCTTTGTTTTGTGGTTTGCCTTTACTGCTTTACATTATTATTTGTTGTTGATAGTTGTTTAGCGAGTTGGGCATGTTAGTATATGTTGTAGTTGTGATATTTAGATTTTGTCTAGAGTTGAAGTGTGTCCATACAAGTTATCTGTGTAGTGGGAGAATCGATTGGTATTGGTATAATCCCCAACAAAAATCAGATGGGGATGCAAAATCCCAGCATCTTTTCAAAAAAGAAAAAGAAAAATACAATAAACTTTTCTCCATCTCTAGCTTGGTTCCGTTCCAAGGTTATAGATGTTGGGGTCCGGTTAGAAAAGGTTATAGAATGAAATCGATTTCCAATATATTGATCTCAGGTATCATACCATGTTGCAGACGTTGTTTGATTGTCACATACCCAGAAACTATCGATACTAGCTAGCAAGGAGCTACTTATTCAAATACAAAATCTAACTGTCAGGACTGAGAGAGAATTTTTTGTATAGCTAAAATTCAGTTACTTACACAGAAAAGGGTGGGCACATAAAAAGTGATGCAAGGTGATTTAAACCTTCCAAGATACACGTCCCTTATCATTTTGAAATTGCTTGCTAATACGCATGTAGGACAAAAGAAAACAGGAAGCCCACTACTGCCCCACTCTGCATACATCGTATATATACAGCAAATACTTCACACATTTGTTGATTATATGTATTTTGGTTATCAGAAGAATGTGTAAAATAATTATAAATTGAGTTTTCTTTGTTGTCAAGAAACTAGTATGTTTATAGTCATTTTAAAGATACTTACGTAAAAGAACAAATGACTCGTAACAAACTTACTTAGTGATTAATTGACATACACGGACAAGATTGCTAACCAAGTCAACAACTCTAAACCGTGGAGAAGAGTTTCGACTGAAAGATATGGCTGCAATACGAGTACTAGTAATGGCCTCAATTGACTCTGCCTTGGCAAGTCAATTAGACTCGGTCTGGAATACTCCTACTAGTTTAAACCATATATAAATTATTGTCGGCTACTAGATAATCTAAAGGTATTATCTGCTTCTTCATCATTTTCTTGCACAAACTCCATGGCCATAGCTATCATTTTAACCTTTCTTTTGTCCTGCTTTGCATACTTTGGTACATCGCAGAGTACTGATCGTTTCATATTCAATGATTTTAGAAAAGCTAACCTTAGCCTAGACGGAGTGTCGACCCTCATTACTCCCAATGGACTACTTCAGCTCACTGATCAAACCGTTAATGTAACCGGTCATGCTTTCTACCCTTCTCCCATGTTCAACAATTCATTGAAAAGAAATAATACTTCTATTTCTTCATTTAGCACATCTTTTGTTTTTGGAATTATTCCCAGTGATCAAAAGAAGGGTGGTGGTCATGGCTTTGCATTCGCAATCTCCCCATCAAACCAACTTTCTGGAGGTTCCTCTAGCCATTACCTTGGACTGTTAAATCCATCCAATGATGGGAAGGCCACAAACCATCTTTTCGCTATTGAATTTGATACAGTTGGTGCTGGAGGAGCATTTGGAGACATTGATAACAACCATGTTGGCGTTGATGTCAACAGCATGATCTCCCTCGAGTCGAAAACAGCTTCATATTACGGGGAGAGTGGTAATACAACTACAAAGATAAACATGGAGAATGGAGGTCCAATTCAGGTATGGATAGAATATGATGGAGTAAATAAATTCATAAATGTAACATTATCTCCGATATCTGTACCAAGGCCTAGTAGGCCTCTTATATCATACAAATTCGATCTCTCACCGCTACTAGTGGCGGAGCCTATGTACGTTGGCTTCTCCGCAGCCACTTCAAAGCTCTCGAGCTCTCATTATATTTTAGGCTGGAGTTTTCAAGTGAATGGAATAGCTCAAGAGCTCGATCGCAACCGCCTCCCTGCGCTCCCACCAGTAGGAGAATCATCTTCAAGTTTCAAAAGAAACCTTCAACTTCTTGTAGTAATCCCGGTGACAGCTGTAATGGCAGCAATAGCAGCTCTGCTTTACCAGTATCGAATGCAAAGGAAAAAGCAGTCCGAGTGTTTAGAAGCATGGGAACTGGATTGTCCACACCGATTTCGATACAAAGACCTCTATATTGCTACGAAGGGTTTCAAACCAAGTGAAATAATTGGAGTAGGAGGATTTGGTACAGTGTATAAAGGTGTGTTACCTAGAACTGGTGAAGAAATTGCAGTGAAGCGAATATCGCATAATTCAATGCAAGGGGTTAGAGAATTTGTTGCTGAGATCGAGAGTCTAGGACGTCTAAGACACAAGAACCTTGTGCATCTCCTTGGTTGGTGCAAGCGAAAAGCTGATCTCCTATTAGTCTATGACTTTGTTCCCAATGGAAGTCTTGATGCTTTCCTCCTCAACCGACGAGATGATTTTGTTCTTAGCTGGGAAAGACGGTTCAATATCGTTAAAGGAATTGCTTCTGCACTGTTGTACTTGCACCAAGACTGGGAGCAAGTAGTAGTTCATAGAGACATCAAAGCTAGCAATGTGCTACTAGATGTCGATATGAATGGTCGATTAGGCGATTTTGGCCTAGCAAGGCTGTATGATCATGGTGACAATCCACGTACTACCCACGTGGTAGGTACGTTAGGATACATTGCACCGGAATTGGTACGTATAGGCAAGGCCACTGCGAGTTCCGACGTGTTTGCTTATGGTACACTGCTACTTGTGGTGGCCTGTGGCAAAGGTCCCATAGATCCAGTTTTGGGTCATTTGACTCTGTTAGATTGGGTGAGTGAATGCTATCGTTCTGATCAAATTATGGACGTCGTTGATCCTAAACTCAACTCATCTTATGTTATTGAAGAGCTGGATCTGGTATTGAAGTTGGGTCTTCTTTGCTGTCATCCAAAATCTGATTCAAGACCTTCAATGAGGCAAGTGATTCGGTATCTCAATGGCGATGATTTGCTTCCTAACGACGACGATGCCTCTGATGCTTATCTTCATCTTGATAGTGTTAAATCCATCTACCGAGGTATGGACCCAAAGAATGAGAGCACGCAGCTGTCACAAGATTCTTCTTATGGTCGAATATCCACTAATTCACTGGAAGCTGGTAGATAGTATATTTGTAAGTTACTTGTATATTCCAATTTTGTATTTCAAGTTTTCAACTCAACATTTCTCTCAGGCCTAATGTAACGTTGCAATACACTAATGTAGCTCACTGTGAATCTGTGATCCAATAATCCATAGTCATAGCGAACATGATTTGATTACCCTTGTTTGGGAAATTACTATACCCTCAATAAATTTCTGATGAAAAGAATAAACATATTGATGGAATGAGCAAAAATATCGAACGTAGCTCTAAAAAAAAAAAAATGAAGTATATTATGGCGATCAGATCATTTTCAATATTATATTTAATCAACCTTCTAACAGAAACTGGAACATGGGCAAACTGCATTTACCTTCTAAGTTCTAACAGAACTCTCCTCTACTGTGAGTAGTTCAGTTGTGATAATCTGAATGATTGGAACATATGTGCATGGGCAATGCAAACTGCGCGCATTTGCCTTCTAAGAGAAACTGTCGTCTATTGTGAGTAGGTAAATTCTGATAATTAGTTTGAATAATTGGAAAATGGGCAGTGCAAACGGACTTCCAACGGAAACTGTTGTCTTTTGTGATTTGTGACTTGTGAGCTAGTAGTTGAGCTTTGATAATTTGTAGGGCCAAATAATTATGTGGACCAATAAAAAAGAGATTTTTTTTTTTTTTTTTGTGAGCAATAAAAAAGAGACGAGTCTTATTTTGTCAACAAGGTTGTTTTTTCGCTTGGTAAGAAAAATAGTATATTAAAATTTACAAAGAGTTACAAAAGTTGTTGTGAACAGGTACATGCATGCCTGTTCAGTTTCAAAACTAAATGGAAACAAGAACATCACATAAAACATAAAGGTCAGCCTCCAATCCCTCCATACATGGCATTTACTTAAGTTTTTAAAGATTTGACTTTCGTAAGTTTACTTATCAAATGTCAAAGAATGGTTCTGGAGTTCTGGGTAGACACTTTCACGGGACATGGAAGGAGGGCGCGTACAAGAATTCAATGATTGACTAAGGGTCCAGTTTTTTTTTTTTTTATTCTCTTTCAGTCTAACTAACCCCTTGGAAGTTGGAATACATTTCCAAATATACCTAAAGAGGAACTTGACCGCAAAGAAACTCCACAGTAAGCAACCCCGCCCTTCGAGGCAACTACCGATGGAATAATAGCAGTAGCTTGCCTATGGAACATCACCCTTATTCATACCGAAGAATAGGTACTAAGTCCGATCCTTCGCATTAGGCTTTGAGCTGAATGGTCTCTTCGCCATGAAGAATCTTCATAACTCGTAAGAATAGAAAGACAAGAAAAATGTATGAAACTGAAGATCTAGAATGATTTTATTAGTTGCATTAAGATCTTTATTTTTTATGAATTTATATATTTGTATCCTGTAAAAAGGAAACAAATTGTTCAAGATTATAAGAGGAAAAAATCAAAATATAAGAATAAATGTGTGTAAGTGTGTTCCTTCTACATACGATTCTACCAGCTATATAGGATATAACAGGTATTCAAATCTATAGAAGTATATAGATAGGTTACTAATTTTCAAGACTGCTGACACCAATTATATACCACCGAATTGTACAGTGCACAGGTGCTTTGGAAATTAAGTTTTCGCTTTTACTTATCCTCAGTCACCAAGTAGGTCGAAGCAAAAATCTAAAATGCGAACACAGACTTCATATCTGCCATTTTCTAATCCACAGATCCACCATGATATTCAATACTATGTTAAGTCGTTTAAACATGAAAAATGACATCACAATATTCTACTGAATTGCTTCACTTGGAGACTCCAAAGCAACAATAATAACCCACATAGAGAACATCATTACTACGTACAAGTCTAAGAAAGTTAAAAATAAATCAAAAACCAAAGCTTCACTAATTACGAAATAAAAAGACATCCAAACATCACAAGCAATTTGAACACTCCAAAAAATAACCACATTTTTCAAAGCCACGCCTCCTCAATACTAATCTAGTTTCTGGAGAGTAAATCTTGAGCAATCTTGTAAGAAGCATAAGCATCAATGCAGGCATATTCAATTTGATTCAGATCCAAGATCCTTGATTCCCAGTTACTCAAGCACACATGTTTAGGTTTCATCATACGAAGTCCCGAGATTTCAAGAGCAAGATCCTTCAAACCGGGTCGCCTAAAACGGCCAGGATAACGTGTCTTAGCCAGCTCACGGATATCCAAGTGACTGCTGCATATAAGGCCATACTCATTTCGAAGCTTTTGAACGTCATCACCAACTTCAATTCCTACAAACTTAAATTTAGAGTCTCCAAGGAAATCTTTGAGTAAATTAGGAATTTCATCCATGTAGAATAACTGAAGGATGAGACACTTGTCATCGATGCATAGTTGCAAAGTAGCCGATTTGTTGCTCAGATCTCTGATTGGATGGGGCCTCCATTCGATGTCCAAGCCAACAATAACTTGTGTCTTATGTTGGTGTATCGAAACAATGTCACGAATCCAATCTTGGGCCACAGATGCCTTGTCTGTGACTGTGGTCTCTATTGTCTTCCCAGAGAAATAAACTATGTATTGTGTATCACTGTTTGTGCAAATCATTGCCATGACTCAAGCTTGCTCTATACTTAGCCTTGTTATTGAGTTTGCAACACAATGTAATATATATAGTAAAAGGAGATCGAACGTTTATTTCTCCAAAGTTTAAACTATCTTATTGGAAATTGCACTTCCACTCCAGGCCATCTGTCAATCTTTACTTTTGCTCTAGGAAATTGTATTCTCTTGCAGTTCAATGCGTCAAGAAGAGGGCGTTTCAACTTTCAATGTTGGAGTTTGGTTCTAACAGATTACCAATAAGACATACGTATTAATGAAAATCCACATTAAACTCAATTACTAATGTTTAGCTAAGCATCAAAGAACAGGGATTTATTACTTGCGCAAACTTTTCCAATAACCGAAACAGAGAAAAAGGAGTGGGCCTGTGCTCTTTAGAAGCCCAAACACCCAGATCTGTAACAGATTTAGTGCCTTACTCGGCCAATCCATACAAAAAAAGAGTACGGATGACTAATTTGAGAAAAAACAACTTTAGAACACACCGTTTTTTTAGTAACCCATATGGGCAAATTCCAACATTAAGTAACTCATGAATCCACGATTTCAATTTTAGTAATCATCAAGGACAAAATAAGTTGGCCTAGACTTTTTACTTTTTTAAAAATACCAAATTTATCCATTAGTGTTATTATAGATATAAAACATATACATTTTTATTTATTTTTTAAATATAAATTTCACCCCTCTGTGTTATGTTTATAAAGCCATAAAAATTTGATTATTGTTGTACCCAAATAGGTGAACATACTTCATATACTATGTTGATGTATTGTTCATACCCCAAATATGTATAACAATTATTGTTCATACTCCAATAGGTGTTCTAATTAATCATACATTATGTTAAAGTATAAATAATGATTGTACATAGCTCATGTCGAAATATGAACAATGATTGTTCATACAAACAGTTGATACTCCAAATAGATATGAACAATCAATATTCGTTCATAGCTTATGTTTGAGGTATGAACAGTATTCTCCGAATAGTTATGAACAATCAATATTCGTTCATAGCTCATGTTTGAGCTATGAACAGTGTTGATGAATGAACATTAATTGTTCATACCTAAAATTAATATTCATACTCCAATCAATGTTCGTTTATAGGTGTTCTTACTAATCATACATTATGTTGAAGTATGAACAATAATTGTTTATTTTTCATGTTGAGGCATGAATAGTGATTATGCATAGCTCATATTGATGTATGAACAGTAATTGCTCATACCCCAAATAGATATACATAAACGATTAATATTCATACTCCAATATGTGTTCTTATTTATCATATATTATGTTGGGGTATGAACAATCATAGGTATGAAGATACCAAATACACCGGGTCGTTTCGATTGGGCCGGACTGTTTATTATTTCGCATCAGGAATATATTTGACTTTTCGTCTACCCAAACTATTTTTTATTTCACATCAAGAGTATACCTGACTTTTCATTTACCCCGTCCTTATGAGTGATTAAAAAAAAATGTGGTATTTACTTTTTTTCAGTCGTTTTGTCAATGAAATTCGCTTCCTTCAATTTATATAGAAATAGTTGTGTACATGTGCCGAATGAACCAAAGACTCAAAATAGTCTCGCCACCTTTGGCTATACGTAGTATATGAGTTTTCTCTTATGCCTCTCGGCTTGGGTGACACCTAGTAATTAGTACTTACACGTCATTCATTATAGGTCTTGTCCGTCCAAGAGAGTTGAGAAAACCTTCAAATTGGTGAATTGTTATTTCAGCTGAAAAATTTGCAATGTGAAGCACTCTTACGAGCATAATGAAAATTTGTAGGCTGCGTTTGGTGCAAAGAATTATCTTTTAACTAAAAATTGCATTATTGTGCCTTGAATTTATCTTAATTTGTAGTTAAATTTGCATGCTTGGGTCGAAACTTGGCCGACACCATATCAAACCCCACAAAACTTGTAGAAGATAAATTTACCTCTCTCTCCGGCCAACCGCTGGATCAAACCTTTTGCCTGTAGAAAGGACGAAAGGCAGGCACCTAGGCAAAATTGACAGGTAGAAAGGACAAAGTGATCGAAGGGGCCGAACTTCACATGCTAGTGGTTAAGATGTAAAAGTTGAAATGGCCCATTCGTGGGTCCAATAGTAGGCCCCTCACCAAATAAAGTCAGTTATTAGATGAAGGAGAATGACCTCTGTTCAGATAAGTTGCGTGGTCTGCATTGCAGTCCAGGACTACCTTTTGTAGACCCAATTTGGATGTGAAGCTCTAAATATTACTCATTACTCTACAGTCTACACCAAGGGAGAGTTGTGTCCCTTATGAAGTTTAAATCTTAGTTGTTCCTATAAAGGAAAGATTCAATCAGTTTTTCTTATTTCAAAGATGATTCTTTGTGTGTGTGTGATTTGGATCTTCTAGATATGGTGAGATTTTGAGAAGAATCAACATTCGACTCATATTCCAATGATTTCAATCTAACCAATCTATCATAAAAAGCAGTGTTTACCAATATATTTCAGTATGATTTATTACTTTTTATATATGTAAGAGCATCTCTAGGTGGACGTATCCGTGGTCGCATTCTTCAAATTTGAAGAAATGCGTCGGAATTTCCCGGAATTCCAACTCTAGGTGGTCGATCACCGCTTGTTTCGCAAGATTCTTGTTAAATTTGGCAATTTGGATGCGGATCGCGGAGCGACAAATAATAATAATGTCGCGGCGCCATTACTAATGTCGCTCAACTTTTTGACTTTGACCACAAACAAGGAGGCGCTTATTACCACCGCTGTCGCTAGCGCCACTACTTCGGGCGCGCCAACTCTAATGTCGCGCGGCTTCAACGGGCAAAACGGGCAAAAAGCGGCGGATTTCTACCTTCTATATCTACACTCATCTCCTTCTTCATTTTCACACACAACACTCTCAACCATTTCACACACAACACTCTCAACCTTTCACACATAACACTCTCAATGTCACAACCAAAACAAAGGAAGGGGTCCAAGTTGGACAAATGAAGAAAATATTGCTCTTACTAGAGCATGGATTGAGATTTGAGAAGATCCTATAGTAGGGAATGATCAATCGGGTCAAGTTTATTGGGAGCAATTATGGCTAGAATGAATCAAATTCAAGGTTTTGACCGCGAACCGTAAAGTGGAAGGGAGTTTCACAACGTTAGGCGATTATTTTACCGTTCTTCAACAAATATCATGCTATCTTCGAGAAAGCTTGAAGAACAACCTCCGCCGGTGGGGACGTGAAGACATTGTAAGATTCGTTTATACCGTTTAATTTATACTTCATTTTATATACTACTTGATATTTTTTTTTTTTTTTAAATAAACGTAGCTTTTCGACGCAAAGAACAACTTATGCGGCTACTCTTGGAAAACCTTGGATATGGCAAGATTGTTATAATCTAGTCAAAAACGCCAAAGTGGCAAAGAACTCGATTCTGTAACGTAAACGCTTGCTCCAAGACCAAAAAGAAAGCAAGATCCAGGAGATGTTGAAGGTTTCGATTCTTCACCCTCAACCCCAACCCTTCAACGCCTTTACTCTGCCCCTTCACCTTCATTGACTTTCGAGATACGATCCTAGCGATCGGGAAGGTTTTGGAGAGGTCGGTCGGTAGAAAGCAGAAAGCAAAGAAATTCGGAAGAACAAGAAAGTTGTTTCTATGTTGAGGGGTAATGTTGCATCCATCGCTAAAAAAATATGGATGATTTTCTTTGAAGCTTTTAAAGAAAGTCGAAGAAATAAAGAAGAGATTCAAAATGAGCAATTTCAAAGTATGATGAAATTGAAGCAAGAGAAGACACAAAAAAAGTTATTTTTGAAGCAAGAAAAACTCCGTGTTAGAGAGGAGGAAAATGAGACTAGGTTGTTGGCAATGTCACTCGACAATGTCAATCCTCGTTTGCGAAGGGTTTTAGAGCTAAAACAAGATGCAATTGTAGCTAAATATGAAAAAAAGGCTGGAGCAAGTAGTACAAATGAAGCTTCCAACAACGAAGAAGCCAATGATGAAGAAAATGATGACTGGCTTGATAATTAGAGTAACTCTAGTAGTATGTAATAAGGGTGATATGTAATAGTTATCTTTTATTTATTTATTTTTATTTGATGTTTTTGCAATCATGTATTAGTTGTCGTTCTATTAATAAAAATTGTAATTCATTTGCTAAATCAAAGGAAATAAATTCTAAATCACACAACATAATAATAATGACACAACATATCAAAATGATCAAATGAACAATTCTAAATCACACAACATAATAATAATGACACAACATATCAAAATGATCAAATGAACAATTCTAAATCACACAACATAATAATAATGACACAACATATCAAAATGATCAAATGAACAATTCTAAATCACACAACATAATAATAATCGTCATACAACAACCTCCTAGACTATCCTACATACGCCTCCTCTGCCGTGAACTCCTCCTCGATTTGTCCTTGTCTTTGAAACTCTCGATCATCCATGCTTTGGATGAACTCACCCTTGTGCGATCAATCTGAGCAGAAACTCATCAACTGGCGTTTAAATCGTCATAATCCACATGAGCTTGGGAAAGAAGTCTCTCTCTCAACATCAGAAGCGAATACCGAGGAGCGCAAGCCATCATTTACACGAATGCTTGTCTCATATCTCGTCGTGAGGTCATCCCGAAATAATTATTCATTAATAATTTATGACATTTTCATAATAAACCAAAATAATAAAACAAAACCAATAAAAATAATTACGAGATAGATGTCCAAGGTCGCTCTAACTGACGACGCTGAGTGGCATCAATAGAAGAAATGGGCCGGTAAATCGCCCCGCCACTCGGATCGCTCAAACCGAAAACCAAGGCCACTCGACCGAGGGGATCCGTCTTTGGAACAAATGTGCACGTGTCCATGCCGAACGTTCCGGTGGACGACGGCCGGGCCAATCTGAATTCACGTCGACACCCAAATTGCTAACCGTATGAATGTTGCCTCAGATGACCTACGGTGGGAGCAAATGACCAATAGACACCCTGAACCAAGAACGGTAGTATCGCTCATAAGTCTCCGCAATGTAACTAGGTCGAAGCACAGTAGCCAAGTCCAATGCACGTTATTACTCGATGACTTGCTCTAAGGTCATGTCCTTAGCCTCGATACATGGGTAGGCGGATCGGGGAGGGATACCAAAGTATGGTGTGAGTCATGCGTAACATCTATCCCCTAAATACCACTCCATATCACTCCCACAAGTGAATACCATCCTCCTATGAGAAATGAACAATGCATATCTACATCATTAGCCCGATGTGCTAAGATGTCCTCCAAGGCCTCCAAACAATAGAAGCCCCGTGTGCTAAGCTCGATCGACGGGTTGGATGAAGTTATGTTATGACCGATCTCACCGGGTCGACGCTACTCGACAAGGTCCGTGCCAAGCCCTCGAGCCTAGGCCTCATCGTCGGTATACTCTGTGAGGATAGGATTTGCAAAGACGGAAATACTCATAAAACCATACCTCTAAGAGAATGACAAACCCTCCCATCCGGGGACTCACCGACAACACCAAGATCCCAAGTTAATCGTGGAATGGCGGAAGGAAAAAGAAGACACCCATCAAATACATACAAAAGCTCTTACATACTCATCAACATGTGTTTGACCATCATCGAATCAAGTGACAAATAATCTATCAAAAACTGCAATCTCGAATCAAGAGTCAACGGTGTAATGTATGCGACCTTGATACCGAAATCCTAACACCAAAGATCGGTCATACGACTCCGGTCGGACAAAGGGAAGAAAGTCATCATTTGGGCACAACTCGAATTGCTATTACATCTCAACGGATTACCTAATCCTATACTCAAACCAGATATCATGCAAAAATCTAATGGAGTGAAGCCCAACTCTCCCCGAGGAAGTGAAAAGTATGTGTACTATCCCACCATCTCTCAACTAAACCATTAATAACTCCCGAATGTCGGGTCTTATTGTAAGGGATGTCAACTAGACTAGATGAGCAAAAGGAGTCGCTAAAATTGCATCTCTAACATGGTCAAGTGCACCGACTTTCTTAATATCATCCCACCACTTCCTAAGCGCACGTGGAGTGCACCGAACCCGATACATAACACATCTCTGATGTACGCAAAATGAAACTAAAATTAAAAAAATAAAAATAAAAATATACGTATTGTATTGAACTACTAAAATTAACTACTACTACTACTAATTTATGAAATTAAAATACATACCTGTTGTTCAAGAACAACTCTTGAGACATGCCTTTCATGAAACCTCTTAGACACCGGCCTAAGATGGCTGAAATCAATAGCCTCCCAAGCAGAAATTCAAAATCGACTTGTCGATATTGAAGCAAAGAATGGATCGTCGACCTCGACTCCTTGATTTCCAGCTCGAAGTGGTTGGTTCATCATCTAGATCACCATGGGATTATCCCAAATGTATGCACTGTTTTCTTCTTCACCACCACCACTCCATCGTTTGGTTATTATAGACGGATTAAATGGCCGGAACTCATTTTTTTCCTACTAAGTAGAGTGAATTCTCTCAAAATGACAAAGTCCAATCGTCGCTACGACATTAAATAAAAAACACAAAGACGCGACATTAGATCGGCGCGCTACCACTGTCAGCAGGCTAAGTGGGTCCCCAATAAATTTTGCGACCACGAATTTGCGACCACCTAGAGTTGGTCGAAATTTGCTATCAAATTTTGTGGTAGCATTCTTCAAATTTGAAGAGTATGCTACCACCACCTAGAGATGCTCTAAGGTATCACAATGTTTTGCGAAAAAAATATATAAAGAGAGTTACTCTCCAGAACAGATTGGGAGAGAAAGTAACTCGCATAACCAATTTTTTTTTAAGCACTCACAAAAACGGTGTAGATGAAAAGTTAATTATACTCTTGATGCCAAATTAAAAATGGCTCGAGTAGATGAAATATCAAATATATCTCTGACGCGAAATAATAAACGGCCCGGCCTAACCGAAACGACCCGGTGTATATAGTTTGACCCGATATTTACATTGTTCATACCTCAACATAATGTGTGGTAAGTAAAAAAATATGAACAATCATTGTCCACACCTATTGGAGAATCATTGTTCATACGAACAATCATTGTTCGATTGTTTATACCTATAATGATTATTTATACCTATTTGGGGGGTGGGGTGGTATGAACAATGATTGTTCATACCTATTTGGGACATGAGTATGAACAATCATTTCATACCTATTGGGGGTATGAACAATCACTGTTCATATGAACACTCATTATTCATACCTAATGTATGGTTAGTAGGAACACCTATTAAAGTAATAATAATCATTGTTCATACCTAATGTCCTAATGTATGGTTAATATGAACATCTATTAGAGTAATAATATAATAGTATATTATTATTCATACCTATTTGGGGTATAAATAATCATTGTTCATAAGTTCATACCTCAACATAATGTATGATTAGTGAGAACACATTATATAACAACCCCAATTTTTAAACAACATAAATTACATTATTTGAATTGAAAATAACTATTATATTATAAAGTCTAGCTTATTCTAGAATGTGTTTGGATGTTGTTGATTTTTACAAAGTTGTTTTTATTTGAATTTGTTGTTATAACTTTTATGGGTATTTGAGAATCATTGTGGGCTTGAAAACATTGTTAAAATGTACCCATTCATATAGGTATGGATGGACCTTGGGTGTTTTTAGACCCATTTGAGGGCTATAGGTTAAGCTAAACAAACTTAAAATTTTGAATAAACAAAACCTACGAATTTCCTCTGTAAAGTTATTTTTATTCAAAAACAAAATCCTACCTTCCATTAACAAAAGAAACTTGGATATATATATTTTTTTTAAATAAAGAGAAGAAAAAAAAAATGATTGGAGAAAATGAAGCATTGATATTCATTTACAAATTCAATTTCAGGTGAGTAGACATATTTTTATCAAAAAATATATATAAATCGTTTTTATGTGATTTTTATCTTATTTGCTTAAAGTTTCATCTTTAATTATATAAATGTTTCATTATCATTTCATAAAAGTTCCATCTTTAATTATGAATGTTTACTATTAGTTTTGTAATTTTAATTGTCGTTTGGAACGATGATATATATGTTTGCAGAATTCTGCACAAGTCCTGACTTGTGACTTGAATTCGACTAATTATATGATGTAACTAGTTTTTCGAAAGAACTAAACTATTTTAGTTCTCTGATCATCTTTCATTTCCAATTGGCCTTGACCGATTCCAGTTTATATTCTATTTGATGTGAATTTTACAAGAAATTGCGTCAGAAAATTGAATAACATAATTTAAGTTGTGGGTATGCTCCATCACATAGTTTAAGGTACATACTAAAAGAAATATTGTTTAAGAATTTTTGTATTGAAATGGATTTTTTGTCTAATTTTTATAATGGTATAATTGATTCAAAACTTTGATTATATGAATTCTTTATGATTTTTAGAATGGACAAAAGTCAAACTATCCTAACCAATTTCTCATCCATAGAACAATATACGTAACTTATTAACGTATGTTTTAGTTGTATAAGAAAAGTGTAATGATCATGCAATTTATATCGTATTAATATTTCAAATAAATGTATATTGATTGGAGGAGTAATTATTTTATTTGTCTAAAAAGTTCGATTACATGTATTGGAATGAGAGTTGCATGCATAATTGTTTGATGAATACTGTATTTATAGAACGTATATTGGTAGCTAAAGATTTTAGTTTATTCTCGTTTGATCTTGTAGATCTAATAGTAGAATTTATATTGTTTTGTTTTACGTGGAATGCATTGCATGTCTTTTAGTTTAACTAATGTGTTATTCATGATTGAAACTTTTGATTATAATGAGGTGAGTTATTTGGTTATTGTGTTTGGAATATTTAGTAATGATTCTATTGTTTGAGACGATGTTTATTTTATAATAAAAATATTATAATAAATGAGAACTCTTGAGTGTTAAAATTCGGTGTAAAAGTGTTTGTAAAAATTTAATATGTCACGCCCACATATTTAGATATCTCCACGCCTCTTTGTTCAAAAAAAAAAAATTGTTTATAACTAATGATGTCATGTGAAAAGCCGTCTTAAAGAGAAACTAAGGCGCATTATCCTTGCGAGCTGGTTGTATTCCTTCAATGTACGGGAATATAAGTCTGGATTTCTTGAATGTGAGGAGAATGACCCAAGATATTTATTGAATGTGTCATGAATGACCTATTAGTGTTATGATGGGTATTCATTGACTGTGGCGGTAATGACTCAAGGTATTGTTTGAATGTGCCATGAATGACCTGTTAGTGTTATGATATGATAGATATTCCTTGAATGTAGTGGGAATGACCCAAGGTATTCATTGAATGTGTCATGAATGACATGTTTGTGTTATGTATGTTTGGATTTCTTGAATGTACGGGAATAATCTGTTGTTATTTTTCTGCCCAAAATAGGCTTTGTTTATGCGCATTGAAAGCCTAGAGATGGATGTGACTCACAAGTTACGAGTTTACAATATGGAAATATGTTCATGGAGCTGATATTCCCACTTGAGAAATATGTCTTGTAGTGGTACTGTCACACCCCGAATTTCGACAGAATTCGGAAAAATATTATTTGTTCCCGACTCTTCGATCTCCGAGGTGTGACGCACTCTCAACTCCCAAAAACCCATAAGCAGTTTAAATATGCGGATAATTAAAAACCAATAAAAATTTCAATTAAACAAATGTCCTCTTCATTACGAAAATTCATCAAATAAGATTAAGTTACAAATCTCTTTTCAATAACTCTTTAATTAAAATTACAAATGAAAATACAAATAATATTTCCTCAACTGAAAATCTATATCACCTTAAGGAAAACAAAACCTATCTTGAAATGCAACGCTAACGCAAAACCACAAGCAACAACCAATCTTCTTCAACACTAAACCTCTGTTAAGACTTATCAACTGTGTTCATTTAATGAACACACCCGATAAGCAAACATGCAAATCGGGTCAAGATTATAAAAAATGCCGTGTGTGAGTAGCTCAAAAAACACAACATATACTTATACATATATTTATATACAATTCATACGGCAGTTAGTTCCTCCACCGAGGCGCCTTAACTTTCCACGACTAATACATCATCCTTAAGTACAATAATCTAGGCAGGTAGTTCCTCCACTGAGGCGCCTTAACTTCCCACCAACCACACCACAAAATATACGCATAATAAATAAGGCATTTAGTTCCTCCACGAAGCGCCTTAGGCTCTAACTAAACTATAACCAGCCAAGCATATACAATCAACTATCTAAAGATATATTATTAAACAACATATTACCATAATTAGATTAATTAAGGCTTTCTTTGTGTGTCCCTAAAATCACGTCAGATCTATGTCTTCGTGAGTTTCCCCGGCTACCACAATCGCTACCCAAACCGAACATGTACATCCACATGCCTCCCCTTACATAATGTACCACTCAATGTATGAACTACCCCTCGAAAGCAGATGCCGCGACACCGTAAATCCTCACACGGAAGCCATTATGTAAGTAATGCCACTATTCGGCATAAAATATCGCGTCTCGCTTCTATTTTGTGAACGGAATAATCAAGCCACTATAAATTTACGCCAGAGGGCCATTCGACTTTTATCAAACGCCGGGAGGGCCAATCACATTACTTACGCCCGAAGGCCATTCAGATTAATCAAACGCGGGAGGGCCAATCACATTACTTACGCCCGAAGGCCATTCAGATTAACTGAAACGCCAGAGGGCCAATCACATTACGCCGAAGGCCATTCAGATTAACTAAAACGCCGGAAGGGCCAATCACATGAGTTGTGGTAGCTAGGTTCTAGGATTTTCGTTACGTAGTTTATTCAAGTGTCATCTATTTACGACTCATAGTAATTCCATTATATCACGTGCAGGTCGATTACCTTATTGCACTAAGCCATAATATTTAGAAATATCTCAATTATATCTCATAATAACTTTTATTCTTTCTCGTGCCAATATATTATTGCACTACGCCACAATCCCGTGGGAAATATCCACAAATATTATACTACCTCATAGTAGCATCTCACATATATAATAATTGAGTGTTTATACATTTATTTCTCCCAAACATATTGCATTATATATATATCCCAACATATTATATAATATCACAATATCAACGTCAAACCTTAATTAGATAATGACCACCAAATTTATACAATTTACAACATAAAATGCAGCACAATTAAACAGTCTACAGTCCACAATCAAAGCCTAATATATATATGTTTTACACACTACTCACGTCAAATCTTAATTAGATAATGACAAACAACGTTATATAATCTTCGACAATATTTTATTACTATATTTGTCCATATTCTTAAATATGTGAAAAACTGGAAAAAGTCAACATTCCAAAGTCAAAGGTCAATGGTCAACGGTCAAAGTCAAAGTCGACACGTCATGGTCAAAGTCAGTGTCAACCCATCATGGTCAAAGTCAAACTGTCATTGTCAAAGTCAAACTGTCGTTTCCACGTTCGACAAGTTCAGGGTCATAGCCATGGTTCATGGCTAAGGTCAATGTGTATGGCTCATGGGCTCATGACCAAGGTAATGGTTTGGACCCAACTGGCCAAGCCTAAACCTTAGAACCCGAAAGTCTAAACGTTGAAAGACCCATTTGGATCTCTATTTTAAGTCCTATGGACTGGCCCCAAACAATATTAGAATTTTGGCCCCAAACACTTAAATTGAACTGGCCCAAAACACAATTGGATTTGGCCCGAAAATTAAACTGAAACCGGCCCAATCAAAACAAATATTAGAACTGGCCCAACAATTTAGAACATAATCGGGCCCAATCAAAACAAAACAAACCGGCCCAACCAAACAAAATGGCCGGCCCAAAACAAAACCAACCAAGGCCCAAAGCCCAACTAAGATGAACAGTGTCATCTTCTCCAACAGCCGCCACCAAAACCGGCCACCCCCAATTCCGATCGACCACCTATTTTGACCCCACGGTTTTCCTCCTCATCACCAACCAAACAACATTAACGAAAGCCAAAAACTAAAAATCATACAATCAAAACTCTTCCTAAATCTAGATCTGAAAATTTCGGGTTGCCATTACTGGCTTGCTTCAAGCTTTCAACAGCCCCCACCAAATCCAACCTTCAATCCGACATCACTACCCAAACCTCAACCCCTTACTACCCCAATCTTCAATCAACAACAAAAAACAACAACCACGGCCACCTAACTTTTCTTGGCGATTTTTTCCTTAATCGCCATTACCTTCTAAAAGCTTCAACAAAGACCCATGACAACCTCCAACCATCAACCTACCAACATCACAACATAAAAGAAAGTTCAAACACGCCCATAGTATTTCGTTCAACTGTTTTGGCGACACCATTAGCGACTTCTTCAGAGTTTGAACAACTCATCCAATCACCGACAACCACCCTCCAGTACGTAACCCCTGACCTCCATCAACCAATTATACCCGACTAACACACCATGTATTCAACCCAAGACAAGTTTAAAAAGGCAACAGAGACGATCTCTCTGTCTTGCGCCTCCATTGACAGCTTCTCGAAGCTTCGACAGTTTAAGGCTCAGTTCAACAGTGTTTCAAAATACCGTTTAAACACATTTTAACAACTACATAACTACCGGACGATTAACAGTAACCGAATAAATGAACAGTAAAATCTAGTGAAAACATTGGAAAGTACAACGGTTTCTGTATACCGGTGAAGTAGAAAACTAACTACTCACTTGTATTAAAACCCGACGAATCCCTCCTAGTCCGAGCCGTCGCGCTCCAAAGCTCGAGCAAGCAAGCTGCCTCCATTTTTAATATTTTTTATTCTTCCAGAACCCTATTCTCTAGAACAATGTGTTTATATACTTGGGTCTGAAACCCAAGCCCAAAACAGACTCGAGCCCAAAAACCAGGCCCACGTATCCAAATCCAATCCAGCCGATTTTTAAATAAATAAATAATTTAATAAATAAATAAATAAATAAATACGTATTTTAAATACGGGCATTACAGGTACTCGGTGTGAGTGAGGCACACGGATATGTGTAATTTGGCAAATGTGTGAAGTGCAAATCATGGAGTAGGAACTAGCAGTTGGATTATGTCTAGTAATAAATGAGTCAACGAGATAATTAATAAGAAAAGTAAAATATTGATTTTACGTATGATGGAGTTATTGCATATGAATATTTATGTATTATGAAATACATTATTTCTTATAAAGAAATGGTTATGTGGTTTGTGTGTGTTAATACTCACAAAGGATGAATGTACTCTCTGATTGTGATATTTTATCGTTCTCGTAAGTAGACGAGTGGTTTTTAAGTAAAATATTGGCTCTATGTATGAGCGAGTTTGTTGGATATGATTGGTTGTGTATTATGATATAATACATATGATTTCTTATATGAAGGAATGTGAATGTGGTTGGCATGATATGATGGATATGGTGGTAGGACAAGAATGTTAATATTGATAATATATTATGCCATATTGTGTATTCTCATAGTTGTTATGAGAAAGAAGTAGATGTATGATTTAAGTGTTTATGTTTGAGAAACCTAACTTTATTTTGTAGGAGAGTATGACTTATTGACATCTTATGTAGGGATGTTATCCTACCCCTAACATGTAAGTGGTTATATGTAAGATTTTAATTAAATTAATTTACTAAATATTGGGATTGAAATCTTACTTGGGAAGAAACTACACGCCGTTTTGAGAAAACATAACTATCTTGTCTTCCAAATTGAAATGGTTGGTGATATTATATTTATTTATTTGAGAGATTGAATGTAGTACTGTATATTTTATTTTAGTCGATCTTATTCATATAAACAAATTCAATTTGCTGACTCATGTTTGTTTTGTTTTGCAACGTTAGTGTATTTTTGGAAATATAGATGGTAGAATACAGTGGACGAAGACGCTTGATTTGGATTCGCTTTTATAGGCTTACTGGTTTAAATTTTTCTAAGTGTACGATTTTGTTTTGAGACAGATATAATAGGGTTGATTAGTTTCTTTTTGTTTAAATAAGGTAATGAACAAATTGTTAATTTTGTTTTAATTTGATCTCATTTTTATTATCGTGTTTGATAATAGGTTATTAGGTTTTCGTTTCACCCTTTGCTTTTCAGATGATTGAATAGGGTGGCGATTGAGATATTTATATCTTGAAAAATTATCTATTTTAATTATTTGGAAATTCAGGGTGTGACATATTAGAGTATGAATAATCATTGTTTATACCTCAATATAAACTATGATTGTTTATACATCAACATAGTGTATAAAATATGTTAACATATTTGGGTATGAATAGTCAATATTCATACAACAACATAAAGTATACTAAAACAACATAAATGATAAAATTGAAAAATATTTATTTCAAATCCGGACTATTTGTCTTTACAGGTAATTTTCACTCTAAAATTGGTTTTCAGACTTATTTTGAGTCCTATTACTGCCGGCAGTAACAAATACCCTTATTTTCATTCGAAAATTGTGTTTGAAGGTAATTAAAGAAAAAACATTGATTCCGAGAGCGATTTTCAGCCGAAAATGGATAATGGATAGGTATCACAATGGCGTTTTCTTCTCTTTATGTGGCCCACGAGGTTACGAATCTTGATGTGCTAGCGCCCTGCCGCCTCATTGCGAAGACAATTATTTTTTTTCGATAATAGATGCCTAGTCACTTGTCTTTGGGTTAAGGGGGTTCAGCTCTCGGTTTTCCACAAAGGGGACTTTTCTTCTGTTTTTAAGATAATTTAGCTAATTTTCATTTAACGGAAGCATATAATAGCTGTGAAATCCATCTCAAAACTATTATCGAAAAAAAAGTCCATCTCAAAACGACGTGATGAAAGGATACGACGGTTAGCTCTCAACTTACTCTATGTGGCTGGGGTCATGTAATTGACTTTTCAAGGGAATGAATGCTCTGATATTGAAAGTGTACTTTCTTTGGATAATAATTAGCAATACAAAGTTTCTCACAATAATGTCGAAATAGTAGCAATCAATCAGCACACAGAAACGACTAATGCTATAGTAATTTGCTTGGAAGTGTATAAACAGATGGATACTTTATATACGTTATTATAACATTATTTTGAATTTTGATACTCTGCACAAATGACGAGAATATTCAAACACCATATTTCAATCTTCAAAAGTTCTGATTGCCCATAATTACAACAGTCAGCACAGCAATTAATTAGGTGATTTAATCGGTCACTCATCAAAATGCATTGAGCAGTATCCAGTCCAATTCTGACAACTAAGTCCAACAACAATAGCCCAATACACTCCCATTAACGCATACCAGCTACTATTTTTTTCAAACTTTTTTAGCTGGTATCATCTCTTCATGAGACTGAACCAAAAAAAAAAAAAAAAAAAAACAAAACAAAAGTTTTAAGTCATGTTCATTCATCTCGAGTTGTGAATCAATGAGAATTAAAGTTGGCGACTTCACCCAATTCGAGTCGTGTCTCGTTTGAGTATAAATTTGATTGGGTTGATTAAACTTGATTATGTTGATTAAATTTGATTGGGTAGAAAATTGGATTGATTAAATTTGATGATTTCAAACTTGATGTTTTTTTTAGAGTTTGGGTGGAAGATTGAATTGATTAAATTTGTGTTCGAGTTTGCCCAAATTTGATGAAGTCGTTTTCAAGTTTGAGTTTGAGTTTGGGTTGATTAAGTAAAAGTTGATTTTTAAAATGAACATCGTAACAAACAAATTGATTTTTTTAAGTCCAAACGACCCAACTATGTCGCCTAAGAGAGTCCCCAAACGACTCCGCCATATTATCCTGGAGACTGCCCAAATGACCCCACCATATCGTCTAAAGAAAAACAGTTTTTTTGTCTCAAACGACACGCGCAGACCACTTGAGTGTACACTCAAACTACATGGTGAGGTCGTTCGAGTGTATGCTCAAGCTATAAAGACCGTTTCACTCAAACGACCCGAATAGTTCATTATGGTTGGATTAGTTGTTGGGCCTAAACTTTGATGGCAAACTTGTAATATGGCAAGTTTGCCCAATCATTTGATGAGTGCCCAATATAAGACCCCATTAATTATACTATTTCATACGTCAACACAATATTTCACTCCATTTTGTGCTAATACTAAATACTAATACACACCACAAGCTAAATACTGGATAGCTCACAAAACACTCAAAATATTGCGTTTGGACCTTTGGCCCGATGTTATCGGTAATCCGTCCTTGTTAAAAAAAAACAATTAAACATCACATGGAACAAGTGGTCTTCGGCCGCTTTTTATATAAATAAACGTGAAAATTTAACACAACACCATAGTCCTCTTTTGTCTTCTTCTTCTGAAATAGTCACTGCCGGCACCTGATACTTTTTTAGTAAGTCTCATTATTATTTACTATATTTTGTATGTATCGGGTTTGTCACTTGTTAGTTAAGTCAAAGTACATAAAATAACAAAAACGGTGATATAGACACGCGTTTTCAGTCTAAATAAGTCTGCAATAATGTGAACGCGCCGAAAACTTATATTCCTGCCAACTTATTTACTATGAAATCCAACAAGTGAGATATTTTTTTTCCTGTTTTGAGTACATGCAGATTAAGTTAAAGAAGCTATGGATGATGAGTTTCGGATTGCTTTGTTGTTGATTACTACATGTTTGTTGGCTCAGTGTTGTTGGTCTCTAAATGATGAAGGTTAGTGATTTTGATGATTTTAGTTTGTTGGGCTTTTAGATGAATGTGTTTTGAGAGATGGTTTGGAATTTGTTTTGCAGGTTTGGCATTATTGAGGTTTAGAGAGAGAGTGGTGAGTGATCCTTATGGTGCTTTGTTGGATTGGAATAGGAATTATGGGGAGGAGAATCCTTGTTCTTGGTTTGGTGTTGAATGCTCTGATGGAAAAGTTGTGATTTTGTAAGTAAAATTGTTGATTGTAAGGTATTATATTAGTGATAGCCTAATTAATGAGATGATCATTGTAGTCCAGAAGCAGAAATATCTCTGTATACATTGATTATCTTGATTTTAGACAAAATTAGCTAGTCCATTGTCGATAAACCTTTTGGTTTATTGTGTTTTTTGAATATATATATTGTTGTGGACTTGAGGTACATTATTCTAATTTATTGGATGTGTAACATATCCAACTTTGGTGCATTTCTTTCTAATTGCCCCAATTGGAAACTTTGTAAATCGTGTATCCTAGGTTTGTTATGATTCTGAAAATTTTAACAGCAATGAGCAAGTTGATTGACACTAAAGGGCTTATCAAAAAAAAAAAAAAAAAAAAAAAATTGACACTAAAGTCTGTAGACATGTTATGGATTTTTAGGAATTGGTTATAAGAAATGGAATTTCTTCAAAAAGAAGCCAAAAGTATGCTTGGACTTCTACCAAGTTTCTGAAAACAACAACACATATCATTACAAATTAAGAAACCGTTGTGTAGCAATGAATGGTAGATGAAGTATGACATAGTGCTATATTGGTGTATAATGTGGTCTCTGAAGAAATATTTCTCACACTTACACTTACAGGAACTTGAAGGATCTTTGTCTTGGTGGAACGCTGGCTTCTGAACTTGGGAATCTTGTACACATTACATCTATGTAAGTATATCAAAGTTGCAACGAAGTCTGAAACAATGAATATTCATATTGATCCCAGCTCAGTGGGTATACATGTGCATCACATATATCAGGTGTTTATGATTGCATCCTTACAAATCTTATTGAAGCATAAATGACGAAAATTGCTAAGAACAATGGACACACATTTCTTTTACTCATTCGTTTTAATATGGGAGCTGTGCTTTGATGCAGTGTTTTACTTAATAACTTTTTTTTTTGGAGTCATCCCTGAAGAGGTTGGTGAACTGAAGGAACTGGAGATGTTGGACTTGGGATACAATAACTTCAGAGGATCAATTCCAGCCATCCTTAGCTCTAGCCCGTCCTTGACTATCCTGTAAGCTAATGCCTACAGCTATTAAAAGCATAAATTAGACTCCTTTTTTCTTCTCTGTACTTAAACTAACTCCCATTTTTCAAATCTGTTTCAGCCTACTCGACAACAACTATTTCCTAGATACCTTATCTTCTGAAATGCTTGAGCTTAATAAGCTTTCTGAGCTTCAAGTAGATAAAGACCTACTGTTCAATGCTGCAATGAGCGCATCTTGTGATAGAAGACCCTTTGCATGGTAAGTTCTTATGAAAGCTTTCTCTTATGAAAACACAAGCACATATGTATTACCACTGGCTTAATGGTACAAGTAGCACAAAGGTTCATGATAATAATCAATCTCAATTGGTCTCACCTAAGAACTCTCATATACCAAGTGGTAAAAAGAAATTCAATATGTTGAAAGGAGAAGAATACAGTGTGGTAAGAGTGTTAGATCATATAGAAATGTCGCACCACTCTTTCGACTGCCAACTTGAAAAATTAGTTCTACTTGTGGAGCATTTGCAACTCACATGTATCTTCATAATCAACTAAATATAATGAAACCAATGAAGAATGAACACTACCTGTGATTGTGTTGTGGGTTCTACTTAAATATTGTAGTGCTTTAACAGATGAAAGTATTGAGCATTACCATTTGACGTAATTAGAAGTTCAGATTGTAGCAACTTTCATTTTATTGACGCATTGTGCTGTTGGCATTTCGTTAAAACACTGATATTGAATAAATTCGCAATTATTATCTTGGTAAATAATTTGTTTTGTTGAAACACTCACTTAAATAGACTAATTTGGGGAACACATGCAAAGCACATATGCGCACACTAGCTAGAAAATAAAGAACAAGCAAGTAAGAATAAGTAATAATAGCCCAAGTCTTCAGGAAAGTATGTATCTCTGATGCTCATTCATATTAGATTTTAGTTGAGGAGATCTCTTGGTTGTGGCACCGAAAGTTTGTCTAAAAGCACTTTCATTTGTCCCATCACCCATTTGTATGGGTCTGGAAGGTAGACATGTGCTATCTGTCCTTCAGGCTCTGCAATTCTTCTTTACTAGGATTTACGTGTAATGATTAACAGAGATCTTAGTGAGCATTTTATTTTCAGTGGGATTCCTGACATGGATCTTATCTCTTTTAGGAACAATGTCCAAGATGACAACCTACTTCATGTTAGGATGCTACAAGTTGTACCAAAAGGACAGACCCACAAAAATCCTTGTCTTCACAGTCCACAGCATCGTCACGATCAGCTTCTGATTCAAACGGACAAACACGGCAAAAATCCTCATCTTCACAGTCCACAGCATCATCACGATCAACATCACCTTCTCGTTCCCCACCAGTGTCACCTTCATTCATCTCATCGCCATCACTGTCACCATTTTCTCCTTCCCGATCTCCGTCATCATCCCCACTGACATCTCCTGCACCCTCACCTGCGCCAACCCCAGATTTGACTTCTGCCGCTCCAAAGAATATTCCCACTGTCATTGCTTTGCCTCCATCTCACCGTATGTCCCCACAACTGCCACCCTCAGATAGCCCCTCGCAAGCAAGAGGGACTGTTTCACACTCAAAACAAGGAATGCAATGGAGAATTCTATCTGGAGCTGCGGGAATTTCTTTCCTGCTCATTTCAGTCATTGGTTTATGCTTCTGTCGTGGGAAGAAGGTGGTTACTGTTAGACCCTGGGCCACAGGGTTAAGTGGGCAATTGCAGAAAGCATTTGTAACAGGTTCGTCCTCATTCTAATTACCTCAGTGCAATTTGTTTCTTTACTGGATAGTGATATACTGATATGTCTAATATTAAGTCAATTGCCAGTGAAGTGACTAGATATTGTTAAGTGCAACTGAAGGTTCTGCCATTTTCTTGGTCGTATGGATTCCACATAATCCTAAAAGAATTTTAAACTATTTCGCACAGATATAGGACTCTCATTTAGCTCCGACACAGCATGTTTCTGTTTTGTATCTTCGAAACTGGAGAGAGAGAGAGAGACTATTATTCATCTTCCGACTTTTGAATCCTTTTAGAGAATTCAATCACCAGGCTTTGTTTAAAGTGTGAGGTTTCGACTTAGAACCCAGATCATCTGCAGTCAAGAGTGAAGGTCCAACATCCTTCTTTCTTGCTTAACACCACAAAATACTACCACTTCCTGACATATACTTCACTTGTTGTTGTTTTTCTGACTAAATGGTTAGTTAGTTATAAAAGATTAAAGATTATAAAGAATTTATTCATATATGTAGTTGTCATGAAAAAGAGGTGCATTTCAATACCACTTAATTGTTCTTCCCAGCCATTTTATTATGGGCCAAGGATATTTTTGGACTCCTGAGTCCATGAGGAAATGCTGACAATATTTATTACTTGTTAAACTTAGTGATATGTTGAAGATAAATTAACATTTGCAGAGATAGCTTTTGATCCCCCAATCCCTGAATCCTAAATTTTACCTTTGTTATATCCACCTCGCACCCTTTAGCCCCAGCAGCTTCAACCACATGGGATATGGTAAACAAAAGAAGCAATGAAGGGACTCACGCTCGCTAGCAGCTCAGACTGTAACTCACATACCCACACCAACCCATGCAACAAGTGGTAAACCTCTAGTTGCTTTACTTGAAATCATTTCAATAGGCCCGCATCTAAGTTCGTTTTAATACCAGTCTCTTTTAGCAAGGCATGTGCACAGATAGGTTCTTATCCCATCCTAATGCATGTATCCGTCGTGCTTTGTTTGCTCTCTATCTCTTTATAGGTGCACACTTATACTTTTATGTAAGATATATTTTTCTCCGTTTACATATAATTGATGGGGGCTGCAATTAGGTGTTCCAAATCTCAAGAGATCAGAGGTTGAAGCAGCTTGTGAAGATTTCAGTAATATAATTGGATCTTCGTCAGAAGGAACAGTGTACAAAGGAACGCTATCGAGTGGAGTTGAGATAGCAGTAGCATCCACTGCAGTGACATCTGCCAAAGATTGGTCCAAACAGTTTGAGGCAGAATTTAGGAAAAAGGTATTCCATCAGCAGAGTTCAAAAAATCTTTTGCAATGTATATACTCTAGCTAGAGTCCAAACTCTATTTTTATTGTGGTTTCAGATAGATACTTTATCAAAAGTTAACCACAAGAACTTCATGAACCTTCTTGGGTATTGCGAGGAGGTTAAACCTTTTACCAGGATGATGGTTTTCGAGTATGCTCCTAATGGAACTCTCTTTGAGCATCTGCATAGTGAGTATCCTTTTTCAGTCCTCATGGTTTCTATAGAGGAATACTATATGTACTTATTATCCAATATTTAGTCTGTACTTTCTCTATCAGTTGTTTGCCAAGTCAACTTTAATTTTATTAGTGGCCTGGTGTATTATTTATGTATGATTGGTTCAATATACTATATTTTGAAATGTTAACGACTAAGTCTCTTTTGGAAGCAAATGAAAATTTTGAATAGATTACTATATTTCATGTCTTATGCCGTGCAAATATGTAGTACGATCATTCCGTATTTTGGTATCGAAGGGTTGATTAGTATTTTTATTTTTTTTCCGGATCAGAAAAGTATGATTAGTGTCTTTAACCACTAAGCATGAGCCAAGGCATTTCACTTCTTGTCCCATGAAACTATGAAAGTACAGTTTTAGAATCTGAAGTTTCTTAAAGTTGCTTATCCATTTCTTTGTCTGTTTGCAGTAAAAGAAGCAGAACACTTAGACTGGGGTGTACGTCTGCGGATTGCAATGGGGATTGCATATTGCCTTGAGCATATGCATCAGCTTAACCCTCCTGTAATCCATAAAAACTTGCAATCTAGCAATGTGTATTTAACTGAAGATTATGCAGCCAAGATCTCGGATCACAGTGTATGGAATGAGCCAGCTATGGCCAAGATGGGGTCAGCAGGGACAGAGTCAGTTGACACATTGTCACCAGATCTCCAGACCAACATTTACAATTTCGGCATAATATTGCTGGAGATGGTAACAGGTAAGCTTCCATTTTCGGCGGAGAATAACCCCATTGTAGAATGGGCATCAGAATATTTGAGAAAGGGGTCACCTGTTAGAGACATGGTAGATCCAACCCTGAAATCTTTCTCAGAGGATGAGCTCAACAAACTATGTGAGGTGATAATGTCATGCATCCATGGTGACCCCAAGCAGAGACCAACAATAAGAGAAGTGGTAGCCCGTTTGAGAGAGATTGCCGCAATTACACCAGATGGAGCTACACCAAAAATATCTCCTCTATGGTGGGCAGAGCTGGAGATTATTTCTGAAGCAGCAGGCTAAGCGGTGTAACTTTATGCCTTTCAATTGTGGAATTGCTATAGTCCTGTAGTCCTTTTTTTCTGTTTGCGGGCAGCTGTATTAGGTTGGTACTACTTGTACCTTGTGGGAGTAACAAGATGTTATGTAACTAATGTATATAAATGAGAGAATTGTGTTGTGTATACTAATGTACCTTTCATACTCTGTAGAAGTTTGCAAAAAATGTATAGACGAAATACACAAGATTTTATCTTCAACTGTCACTCACTGTTCCCTTTTTGTCAAGTTCGCGTATCACCTAATCTGGGTTTACTTTCAAGCTTCTATTTCAGCTGTCTCTACAGTGGATGCGTGGACTTCCTCATTTATATTAGGCTGAAATTGTTTTTCAATAACCACTTCTGTCGGAACCCAGGTACAGATATATGGCATACAATCCAGGGAGGATCTTATATGCAAGTACTGGCTTTCAGCAACCTAGTGACCACTCTTCAAAGATTACTTGGAAACACAGTAAACGTAGTTTGAACAGATTACTTTACAGAGACCAAAGTATTGCTGTATTGAAATATAACTTCTGGATTTTCTAGCATGGTTATAAGTTTATAACCCGGCCTATCAACAATCTTTTTTATGTTTTAAGTGAACTTGGCCTACTATCATGAATTATAGTCGGTACCTATTCCGTCAGCTTGAGGTTGAACTGGATCAATTAATCAGTTCACCTGCAACTGCCCTAAAGAACTATTTACAGTAACCTAAATCTATGAACTGGATTCAGGCAAACTACCTTGGTCTGATGTCAAACAATAAGCTAGGGATGCAAGCCATCCACCTTTAACATGTTAAAAAGAACATAAACCTAAGATAAGCCATAGGTGCTACTTTAACGTACAACAACAAATCTCCCACGATGAGGAGTGAGGACCATGACCACCATGGTTCTTTATTAAACAATTGTGGACCAAAACTAGTACTCTAAATTACTACAATATATATGTCTATTATATCAATGGCTTTGTGTCTGACAGCAATAATCCTTATTAAAATAAGTACAAAATTGATTCCTATCCCAACCAGAATGAAAATGGCCTTCTCGTATAGATAGATGAGCTCCATCAATACAAAATTTTGCTTACTGAGAAAAAAAAAAGACGGGCTCCAAGTCTCCAACACCAATAGTTAAATGAATGTGTTGATCACGTAGTGAGAAAAAATGAACTATGCAACACTATATAAAAGCTTCAAACATTCCCTTTCTCTTCATCCTTCACGTATCTTCTTTAGCCTTTTAGCTCTTAATCATCGCCAATCCTTCAAGAAGATATGGCAAGACAACAGCTTATCACTGCTATCTCTTTGCTTCTTTTATCATCAGCCTTTGCTTTCGTTAAAGGTTTCGAAGAATCCTCATCAGAAGAGAACAAAGTCGGTGTAGTGGTGGAAGGCATGGTTTACTGCCAGAGCTGCAAATATTATGGAACATGGTCTTTAACTGGGGCTAAACCCGTCCCTTCAGCCAAAGTGAGTGTTACCTGCAAAGACCATAAGAACCGAGTATCTTTCTACAAGGCATTTCCCACAAATGAGAATGGTTATTTCTATGGCCAACTTGATGGATTCAAAATGAATAATTGCATCTTAGACCATCCCCTCCAGGCCTGTGTGGTGCGCCTGCTTTCCTCTCCTGACTCTAACTGCAGCAGCATCTCCAATATCAATGATGGAATTAATGGTGCCCCTCTTCGGTATGAAAACAAGAGGTTGTTTGGAAAGAAGTATGAAGCAGTGGTGTATTCTACAGGACCGTTGGCATTCCTTCCTAGTCGCTGCTATTGATCATATATCATGGTCATACTTTCTTCTTTGGCGTTGTAGTTTTTGGTTGATTTTAATAATTTTGCCATTTTGTCTGAATAAATGGGAGTCTTTTACTTTATCCAAAGTTATGAAATGATTTTTTTTTTTTGCTACAACATGAAATGATTTTTCAGAGTACATGGATCTTGTTTATTTATTGAACGGTTCTAAAATATCTATTCACATCAACAAGCTAACTACTGGACCTCGCTTAGTTCAGAATCTGGATTACATCAGTGTTTGGGTCTGAAATAGGATGATGTGACATATCACGGGTTTCGATTTAGAAACAAACATAAATATTGCTCAAATCAAATCACACATTACATATCGGGAAAAAATTGAATCACACGTTTGTTGCAAACTAATGAAATGCACGTGTGCGAGTAACTTGAAGTGTTACCAGAAATGGCACCACACAATTTTGCTAGCTAATCTTGTAACTGTTGCTGTTTGCGGCATGGTGCTGGTTTCACCAATGTTTGGGCTGGTTTCACCCATGTTTACTAGCAAATTAGTGAGATATTGTGAGGAAACCAAAAAAAATGACGAAAAAATATAGAAGTTAAACCAATGTAGATTACACAAAACTCAAAGGTAAGTTTCAATCTTTTCAATGGTTTTTTTTTTTAATATCATTGTATCAAGTTGAACTATTAAGGGTCTAATGCTGTCACGCTTTCACGCCCATTTTAGCGCCACGATGAAGTAGTTGATGATCAAACTTACACAAGTGACAAGTCTGCTATTGAAAATAGAGTGGATTGTGTTGTTATATGCAAACACTGATCTTCTTGTTTATAAGAATAAATGCTCAGTTTAGTATTTACTCCAACCCTCAGCTGAGAACTACCACTAACTGCAAAGTGATCAAGTATATGATTGTTCCTTTCTGGTAGCAAAACGCATCTCTTGTCATCCTCCCGAATTCCTATTGTTGCTATCATATTGTTACTTAAATAGAGAGGCATCTGGTATTCGGATGGACCCAACTAAAACGGTACTGCTCCGGAATGTATCAATTGATTTTTTTTTTTGAAAATTATCAGAACAGTTGGCAACAATTAGGTTATTATCTTATATATAATGCGGAAACTTGGTTTCGACACATTAATTCGCCATGGAAGAAGTAAGATTTCTCTTTCGTTTCTCTCAAATTTTGTAGTTATTGGAGTGTTCATGTAGTTCATGCATTTTGCTTCATTACTGTTCTGTTTCTATTCCTATTTCTGCCATCTGCTTCATTACTGTTTTATTTTTTATATATATTGTTATTTGGTTTTGTAGCCTAAAAATCTGATAAGAGAATTATCGTTTTGATAATACTCACTGAAATATTAACTAAGGAAATTGACATACAATGCTTCACAATGTGACGTAGTTTACTTTATAGAAATTTCTATCTAAATTATAACATTAACTTTCTTTTTTCTTGCATTTTTTTCAATTAGTAATCTTTTACTCTCCCGAAGTTGTGCATTTACAACCCAAACACGGCGGGGTATCAACTTATTGCGACAGCCTAGAACACAAACACCCCAGTTCTAGAAGTGCCTCGCAATCATATAAATTTAGGTAATAAGTGCTCACCAACATTTATGTAACGATTTAAAATAATTTCCTTCTCGATCAGTTTAGCATTTACTTCTCTTACCATGCCGTTCACATCTAACTATCTTTGGTTCCTAACTATCTTCGGTTCCTGGTTTTAATTGTATTCGACATGTTTTATGTTTTGCAAATTTTTGTTTAGCATGTACACACATTTTTCTGTCATCTATTACAAAGTCAAGTATATTTCCAGTATTCCATGGATTCGGAAACTGAACTGTTTTAGGCCATATGTACTTTCTGATATATAAAGTCATACGTGAAACCTGGTACAATAACAAATTAGAAGCTGGCATATTGTGCAAGAACTTCATTGTGTTTTCCAATTATTTGTTTGATTAACAACAAAAGATGGATGCATAATACATTGCTAATAGATTGATTTATTTCATCATGTTTGGTTTTGCATACTTGCATACATTTATTTCTTAAGTGATTTCCAAGTTCACAATAATCTGGGATTCATATTTCTGTTGCTTTATCAGGTTCTCTTCTTTCTTTTCATTTTCTTTGTCCTTATAATCTGATTCTACTCCTCTTTTTTATTACATTGTCACTGTGGAGGGTGATTAAGCTCGATACTTTTTCTTCACCATAGCTGCCTCGGGTTTCTTCATATGGTTGCTAATCCGAAGTTGCATGGATTTTGATACAAAAATGAAAACTTATCCAAGGTGCATTGGGAGGGTAGTGCTATCAATTTTCATGCACCTGTACTTTATTTTGCTTCCATGGGATTCCTAATACTAGCCAAGAGATAACCTACATAACCTATTCCGTGAAACTAGATTTCAGTATTCATGGATTAACGTTAGTGAGAAAGTTGGTTATGTGATAATAGTGACTCTAATAATTATGCCTTCAATGTTGTTAAGCGACTTGAGCAAGCTATATCTTATTTATCGTCATAGCTTCTATTATTGTCATTGATGCTGTTCTCTGGACTGGTGCAGTTGATGGAGTTGGAGGATGTTGTTAGTGCGACTTGAGCAAGCTATCTTATTTATCGTCGTAGCTTCTGTTATCGTCATTGCTGCTGTTCTCTGGACTGGTGCAGTTGTTGGAGTTGGATTTCATGAAAAGGGAAAGGTTTTGAACTTGGTCAAATTCCTACAGTTTTGGCTTATATACCTTCTGTTTTAGTACTCATCCTGTTTTCCCAACATTGTATACTACTATGACAGACATAAAGCAATTCACTAAGGTACAAAAGCAACTCAAAAAATATTTATTCAGTTAGTATGAGTGCAATTTTTTTTTGTGACTTTGAATGTTCATGTACTTGGAAAAATAGAAAGCAGGTAATTTTTATTTTTCGTTTAAGCCCTTGCTGTGTTATCCTCACCTATACCGACATGTTATCTTATTATAAACTTTCTATTGGTTGCGTTATTTAACTAATGTGCAGTGAATCCTGGAGTTGCTTTGTGTCTTTACGATCAAGGAAGATAAAACATTTATGGGATAGAAAAAGAGTCGGAAAACAAAGTTTAAGCATGTATCTGCTCTGATGGGTACAATTTATGTGTTTCCTTAATATATCACGGTTTTTATTGCTATTCCACACCTGGTGAATGCATCTGCATACTTAGTGATACTAAGCTATTTTCAAATGCAGTTGTTGTTTCGGTATTTAAATCAGCAGATGCTCAATGCACTTGATATAATTGATCAATAGTAAAACTAATTGCCGCAAGGGACTCTCTTAGGCAATTGTAACTCCAAATTCTCATTTCATGCGTCGTATATTAACTGCTTTCATCATGCACTGAACTAACCATGGTTTCTCTTGGTTATACTGAAATCAATATTAGGTCTGTACTCACATCCGTGGAGATATATATTGATATTGACAAACTAATATTTTCATATCGATCTTCTTGAACACCCTAGGTTGCACCAGTATGCCGCAGAATGTCTAAATCAATAAGAATAAGGTCGACGAAAGTGGCTATCCTGTTCAGTCGCAACTTAGATGCTATAAAAATTGGTTTTACTTTTTATCTTTAGAGCAATGTGGTCTCTACTCCTGATGTTGGTTACATTCATTTCTTTTCCCCAGTCCCGCTCGTTCCACTACCAGCTTAGTTTAATCAATTTCATTGTTACAAACATTGAATCAGATTTGCAAATGAAAAATGATACTTATGACTCATATTTTCTTTTGAACCACCAAATTATAGGATATTATTGGTTTTGGTGGAAATCTGTAGTTCCATAATATTGTTTGTTGAAGTGATTATCTATTAAGTTTCATAACGCGTGCAACGTACAACGTATGTGCCCATTTACTAGTAGTCTACTATCTATATACTAAAGCAGAGACCTCTAATTGAGGATTTTCTCTTTCCTATGTGGCACTCTAATATGAGAGAGTTAGTTTTTTTTCTCTCCTATGTGGCACTATAATATGAAAGATAGTCTTTTCTAATAGCCTACAATCTCACATACATAGAACCTCTTATGAGAGTTTGAGTGTATTTCTAATTATTATATTTGGAGAGTTTGAGTGTATTTCCAATTCTTACATATTTGATCAAATAAAAAAAATTGCTAAAAAATAGGTGATTTGTAAAAGGTAATTTCCTATTATGAATCAAACACTTTTAGTGTTCCAATTCTTATATATTTGATCAAATAAAAAAAAATAGGTAATTTGTAAAATTCCTTATTACAAATCATACAATTTTAGTGTCTATGATAAAACACCTAACTTATTTCAAATATATTCTTAACACGGCCCTCAAAACATAGTTAAAAACAATTATAAAAAAAATAACATCACAAAAATATATAATAGAAAATGAAAAAAAAATAACGGCAAAGCAATAATGACAAATATTTTTAAAATTGCTAAAAATAGGTGATTTGTAAAAAGTAATTTTCTATTACTGAATCAAACACTTTTAGTGTTCCAATTCTTATATATTTGATCAAATAAAAAAATTGCTAAAAATATGTAATTTGTATAAACTAATTCCTTACTACAAATCATACAATTTTAGTGTCTATGATAAAACACCTAACTTATTTGAATATATCCTTAACATGGCCTCAAAACATAGTTAAAAACAATTATACAAAAAATAACATCACAAAATATATAATAGAAAATTTAAAAAAAAAAAAAAAAAAAAAAAAAAAAAAAAAAAAAAAAAAAAAAAAAAAAAGCAATAATGACAAATATTTTAAAATATATATAATACTGAATGAAACTAACGTAAAAAAACAATTAATGGGGAACCGAAAACTGGATGCAAATGTATCGAACTAACCTCAAATAGTATTTAACGGAAAATCAGAAACTGGATGCAAATGCAAACATTAAACTAATCTTAAAAAGTAATTAATATAAAATTGGAATATATATGGATACAACTGTATTAAACTAACCTCAAAGAATAATTAACGGAAAATCAAAACTTGGATGCAAATACATCAAACTAACATAAAAAAATAATTGTCGGCAAATCGGAAACTGGATGCAAATGCATTGAGCTAACCCTCAAAGATTAAATTAATAGAAAATCAGAAACTGGATGCAATTGCATTGAATTAACATCAAAGAAAAATTAATTATTAATTGGAAACATGATGCAAATGCGTGGAACTAATATTAAAAAATAATTAATGGGAAATCGGAAACCGGATGGAACTGCACTGAACTAATCTCAAAAAATAAACTGGATGCAAATGCATTGAACTAACCTCAAGAAATAATTAATGGTAAATAGGAAACTGGATGCAAATTCATTGAACTAATCTCAAACAATAATTAATGAGAAATCAGAAACTAGATGCAAATGTAACTTTATCAAATAATAAACGAGAAATCAGAAACTGGATGCAAATGCATTAAACTAATCTCACAGAATAATTAATGGGAAATCAGAAACTGGATGCAAATGTATTGAACTGATCTCAAAAAATAAATAACGGGAATTGGAAATTGGATGCAACTGTATTGAACTAACCTCAAAATATAAATAACTGAAAATCAGAAACCGGATGCAAATACATTAAACTAACCTCAAAACATAGTTGGGTTATATATTGTGGGAATGTCTCGGTAAGTATAATTTTGCATTTAAAATGATGTTTATCTTATCTCTTCCCGTATGATTGGGAACTCTTTGCTATTCAAGTAACTACAATATATATGAACTTCACCTTATTAGGCAATCTCACAAAACTTCAATCAAACTTCTATTATTAAACAACAAAATGAAGTTGAAGGGTTTTATTAAAGGTACACGAGTTATTTTTTTTTAATGGAGAATAAGGTTTTCACGTTGTAAGAAATTTGGTTGAGTGATCAATATAATATTAATATATAAAAGTTTTGTATATTTACAAATATTTTTCAAAATAATTAATATAACAACACCCGTTCGTAGATAATCTTTGAAGATTCTACATAGTAAGTCATGCATAATTTAAAGAATAATTAATGGGAAATCGAAACGGTAATCTTCAATGATCACACATAGTAAATCAAACATAATTGACTTTTTATGTCATGTTTGCAAGGACACTCTGAGATGGATCAAGTAGAAGTTGGTATTATACACCACATTGGATAATTAAAAGGAAATCGAATTGGAAATTGGATTCAAATGCATAAACTGAGCTCAAAGAGTAATTAACGGAAAATTGGAAACTTTATGCAAATGCAATAAACTAAACTAAAAAAGTAATTAACTAGAAATTGAAAACTGGGTGCAATTGCATTAAACTAACGTCAGATAATAACTAAAGGGAAATTAGAAATTGTATACAAATCCTTGAAAAATATTTAATGGGAAATCGGAAACGGTATGCAAATACATCAAACAAACCTCAGATAATAATTAATAGGCCGAGAAATCGGAAACTGAATGCAAATACATTGAACTAAACTCAAAAAATAATTAACATAAAATAAAAAACCGAATGCAACTGCATTAAACTAACCTCATAGAATAATTGGTGGGAAATCGGAAACTAAATGCAAATGCATTGAAATAATCTCAAAAAATAATTAACGGGAAATCAGAAACCAGATATAATTGCATCGGACTAACTTCAAAGCATAAATAATCAGAGACTAGATGCATATGTATTGAACTAACCTTAAAGAGTTATTAACGGAAAATCGAAAACTAGATCCAAATGCAATGAACTAATCTCAAAGACTAATTAACGAAACATTGAAAAATGGATGAAACTACACTGAACTAACCTAAATGAATAATTATCGGGAAATTATAAATGTGATGTAACTGCATTGAACTAACCTCAAAAAATAATTAACGGGAAATCGAAAACTTGATACAAATGTATTGAACTAACCTCAAAGAACAATTAACATAAATTCGGAAATTGGATGCAACTGCATTGAACTAACCTCAAAGAATAATTAACAAAAAACCAAAAACTAGATGCAATTGCATTAAACTAAAATAAGATATTAATTAATGGGAAATCAGAAATTGGATGCAAATGCATTGAAATATCCTCAAAAAATAGTTAACTGAAAATCGAAAGTCGAATGTAAGCAAGATCAAGACCTAAAAGCATAAATGTCGGTGTTTTTAGCCTTCTCATATGAGTAATTACGAGTAATTAGAAACCCAAAATGAAAGTGAGTTTAAAAAAAACAAACTCTTACATGTATGCAAACTATATAGAAATTGTAAACTATCGAACTAACCTAGAAAAAACAATTAATGAGAAATCAGAAATTGGATCTTGGATGTATTGAACTAACCTCAAAGAGTAATTAACGAGATATTAGAACACGGATGCAAATTCAATAAACTAATCTCAAATACTAATTAACTAAACATAAAAACTAGATGCAACTGTCTTGAATTAACCTTAATGAATAAGTAGCATTGATATCATAAAATGGATGCAATTACCTTGAACTAACCTTAAATAATAATTGATGGGAAATCGGAAACTTGATGCAACTGCATTGAACTAACCTCAAAGAATAATTAATGAGAATTTGGAAACTGGATGCAACGTACTACATTAAACTAACCTCAAAGAATAATTAATGAAAAATCATAAACTTGATGCAAATGCATTCAACTAATAACCCTAAAATATATTTGTATTATATGTAGGGGGAATAAATGTCTCGACAAATATAGTTTTGCATTTTAAGTAATGTTTATCATACTTCTTTTATTGTGATTGGGAATGCCTTGCTATTCAAGTAGCTTAAATATTATCTTCACCAAATTGGACATTCTCAAAAAACTTCAATCAAACTTCTATTGTTAAAACTAACAATGAAAAGAAGTCGATGAGTTTTATCAAAGTTTGATGCTTCCTTTTTATAGAGAATGGTGCAAGAAATTTAATTGAGTAATTAATATAATTTTCATATCTCATAGCTATGCATAGTTGCTAATATTTTTTAGAATAATTTAATATAACGGCACCGTTAAGTAGGACACGTTCATGTGATAAATCTTTTCAAGTGAGAGTGGTGTATTCTTTGAGGATATGGAAACAATCAATCTATTTTAGTGATTTGTACACATTAGTACATAATTTGGCGGTGATGATTTACCATTAAATCACCATAAATCTAATAAAACTATTATACAAGCTAGATCGAGTTTAAGATAATTCTATTTGAAAATTACGGATTAATATCCTAAACCACCAAGTGAAGAGGCTATCTCAATTTGATCCCTTAGTTTCCAAGTACTTATACACCATAATCATTTGCTCGGCTATCTCAATTTGATCCCTTAGTTTCCAAGTACTTATGCACCATAATCATTTGCTCATTAACATATTTCGGTTTATTTTCAATAAAAATATATTTTGATTCGAAAATTTGCTGCTAAATCACCATAAATCTAAAAACACTATTATACAAGCTAGATCGAGTTTAAGATAATTTTATTTGAAAATTATGGATTAATATCCTAAACCATAAAGTGAAGATGCTATCTCAATTTGATCTCTTAATTTCTAAGTACTTATGCACCATAATCATTTGCTCATTAACATATTTCGATTTATTTTCAATAAAAATATATTCTGATTCGAAAATTTGTGTGAGACATTTTATAAAGCCTTTTCAGCACACAAAATATTTAATAGATCCCGGGCGTATGCCCGGGTCCAAAATCTAGTTCAAACTGAAACTGAAGTTATTGGTTTCAAAAGTTCAGTCATTGAGACAGCTCTGGCCTCTGGCGCTAGCTCCGTACATACCCAATGATGGCAGTACCTAGACTAAAATGCTATGTGTATCGAGAAGCAAGAAGGCTCCTGCCATTGGTTGCATTAAGATTGCGATTACAATATATGTTGCACGGACGCGGACGCGGACACTGACGCAGATACGGACGCGGCGACTCGGTTATATCTCAAAAAAATAGAACGCAAACGCGGCAAACGGCAAAGGACACGGAAATTAATTAATATTTATAAATTTATTTTATATAAATTAAACATTAAAAACTAAATTAAATGTATCAATATTCATAAATTCAAAACTAGTAAAAATAAATAGCCACAAAATTAAGTTTAATATTTTCTAATCAAATTTTAAAAACATGTCATAAGTCTTAACAAAACAAAAAAAATGAAAAAATTGAGTTTTTTAATATTATTTTGATTTATTTTTTATTTTTTTAGGTCAAAATCCGTGTCCTAACCATATTGATCGCGTCCTGACTGTGTCTTGACCCGCGTCCGGTTTAGTTGACCACATCTTGACCATGTTAACCGCGTCCGACGCGCGTCCATACCGCGTCCGTGTCCGCGTTCAACGCGTGTTCGACGCGAACACAACCTATTAGGAGATGCGTCCGTGCTTTAGAGATTGCAATGTAAGATGCAAATAAACTATACATATCTATATATAAACTGTAGGGAGGAGTTCTAGGGACATATTTTATCTTGGCACATAAACAAACTCAAAATCGTTAGGACATTTATAAGTTTTGGATTAAGCTAATTTTTTGTAGATATAATCTCATAACTATTCTAAACATTGTTACAAAATAATCAAAAAAATTTAAACTTGTCAAATATAGTATCAAAAATAGTGAAAATGAATGGTCTACAATTAGTCAAATTTTGTAAATTGCTAACTATATTCGGCAAGTTTGAAATTTATTGATTTTTTTGATTATTTGTGACAATGTTTAGAATAGTTAAGAAATCATATCTACAAAAAATTAGCCTAATCCAAAACTTATAAATGTCCTAACAATTTTGAGTTTGTTTAAGTGTTAAGATAAAATATATTCCTAGAACCCCTCCCTTAACTGTATACTTCTTCATGCACGTTGCAACACAGTCGTGAGACGCCCAAAATAAAAGTAAAAGTAAAAGTAAAAGGGGAAAAAGAACCATTAAACATAACAATAAGTTTTATAACAAAAGCCATACTTCTTTCACATGTAAATGCAACATCACGTGAATATGCGCCTGAATTCACATGATGGACAGCCCACAACACACATTCGAATTCTCCTCTCTGAAGAACTGCAATGCAAGGCAGTGGAGTACTTGAGTACTTGAGGAACTGCAAAGAGAAATTTTACCAATTATCCTATAATAATGATCAGAGGGTAAGATGTTTACTTGTTAGTTGTTACTGTTACTGCTATAATAAACTAGATATTTCCTATCCGAATGTATAAGTATTGGCTTCAAATATCATCCAAAATTTTCAAACACAAGCAAGCCCAGTAAGGTTGTAAGGAAACTGTCCATTTCTAAAAGTTGAGTAATCAATTCGATGGTTCATGCCAGGGAGGAGAAAATTGGAGCTAACTTTGCTCCTGAATGCTGACAGAGGTCCTGTTAAAGAGATGTACCAAGTTACATAAGTTAGTTAAAGACTTGACGGTCTTCATAGAATTACACTTCCGCGTAGAAGGTACAAGCACAGAGCATCAACATGAGAGTAAAAGTTTCATTATCTTTTTCTTCACATGATATAGTTGTACACTAGTTGTTCTAATTCTTCTTTTCAAGTTTTCAGTACTATAAAATCAGCGACAATGCATTTTAAAGGGCTTGGCCCGTTACTAGACTAGATACTCAAACTTCTAACCAGGGATATTCAAAACTTATTACAACATAGATTGCATACTCCATAAATCACCTTATCACCTGTACAAACCACTAAGAACTAATGATGTTCAAAAAAGTACGAAACAACTCAAAATGGATTAATAATTAACTTACAGTTCTTATACTCACTTTTTGTGGTTTCCGATGAAAATGGAAGGAATATGGACGGAATTTTTGTGTATCCTCTCTGAATTTCATGATTGGCGAGCCTTGCACATCCTGACCATCAGATCCAGGAGCTATTGGAAATATGAAAGCATCTTGACAGTTGCTGCCATCAATTCCATCACTACATTCGCTATATTCATCATCAACAAAAAAATTATAAGTTTCTTGAGGAGGCGACCGTGTTTTGGTTTCAAGTCCAATAGATGCTGCTGGCTTTGTAGTATTTATAAATGCTGAACTTGAGGGTACAACAACAAATCTACTGTGAACAGGATTCAGGCAATCTACCTTGGTCTGATCTCAATCAATAAGCTAGGGATGCAAGCCATGGGTGCCACTTTAACGTACAACAACAAATCTCCCACGATGAGGAAAGAGGATTGGCCCATGACCACCATGGTTCTTTATTAAACAATTGTGGCACCAAAAATAGTACTCTAAATTACTACAATATATGTGTATTATATCAATGGCTTTGTGTCTGACAGCAATAATCCTTGTTAAAATAAGTACAAAGTCTACTAAATTGATTCCAATCCCAACCAGAAACACTTATTTAGTTTTGAACAAATGAAAATGGCCTTCACGTATAGATAGATGAGCTCCAAGTCTCCAACACCAATAGTTAAATGAATGTGTTGATCACGTAGTGAGAAAAAATGAACTATGCAACACTATATATAAGCTTCGAACATTCCCTTTCTCTTCATCCTTCACGTATCTTCTTTAGCCTTTTAGCTCTTAATCGCCTACCCTTCAAGAAGATATGGCGAGACAACAGCACATCATTGCTATCTCTTTGCTTCTTTTATCAACAGCCTTCGCTTTCGTTAATGGTGTCGAAGAATCCTCCTACTTGGAATCAGAAGAGAACAAAGTCGATGTAGTGGTGGAAGGCATGGTTTACTGCCAGAGCTGCAAGCATTACGGGACATGGTCTTTAACTGGGGCCAAACCCTCCCTTCAGCCAAGGTGAGTGTTACCTGCAGAGACCATAAGAACCGAGTATCTTTGTACAAGGTGTTTCCCACAAATGAGAAGGGTTATTTCTATGGCCAACTTGATGGATTCAAAATGGACCAGCACATCTTAGACCATCCCCTCCATGCCTGTGTTGTGCGCTTGCTTTCCTCTTCCGACTCTAACTGCAGCAACATCTCCAATATCAATTATGGAATTGATGGTGCCCCTCTTCGGTATGAAAACAAGAGATTGTTTGGAAAGAAATATGAAGCTGTGGTGTATTCTGCAGGACCATTGGCCTTCCGTCCTAGTCACTGCTATTGATCATCTGGTTGTACTTTCTTCTTGGCGTTGTAATTTTTGGTTGATTTTTGGAATGTTGATTTTACCATTTTGTCTGAATAAATTGGTGTCTTTTACTTTATCCAAAATTATGAAGTGAATTTTCAAAGTACATGGATCAAGGGGAATTCTCAAAGCACAGTTATTTTGATTTTATAATTTAACAGTTATAAAATATCAATTCACACCACAAATCTACTGAACCTCGCTTAGTTCAGAATCAAGATTAAATCCGTGTTTGGGTCTGAAATAGGATGATGATGCTCAAAATGTGACATATCATGGTTTTCAATTTAAAAACAAACATACGTATCGCTCAAATCGAATCACGTGCACATTACTCATCGGAAAAAAATAGAATCACACGTTTGTTTGTTGCAAACTAATAATGAAATGCAATTGGTATGAGGCCTATGCCTATACAAGTAGATATGACACAAGTAAATCACACTTGATATAATGTTCTTTATATGAGTAACTTAAGCTCTTAAAGTGTTGCCTGAAATAAAACCAAAGTAGATACACAATTTTGTATTCACTGTTGGTTGATGCTGGTTTCATCAATGTTTACTAGCAAATTAGTGAGATATTGTGAAGAAACCAAAAAACTGATGAGAAAATATTAAAGTTGGGAACACTAACCCTACGACAAACCTCAAATGTAACCATGTAAGTTTCTACTCATCGTTTCAATCTGTCTTTATTTTATTTTATCATAGCAAGTTAGCAACTCGTTATATGCCATAATTCGTGTATTCTTCATATTAAAGGAGACTGTCTAATTCTGCATATTGTCAATGCTTGTCATGTTCTGTCACAAAGGTAATTGCCCATCTTAGTGCCACGACGAAGTCATTGATGATCAGACTTACAGAAGTCAGCTATTGAAATTAAAATAGAGTGGATTGTGTTCTTATAGGCAAACACTGATCTTCTGTTTATGAGAATAAATGCTCAGTTTAGTACTTACTCCAAGTCTCATCATAAGCTGAGAACTACCACTACCTGCAAAGTGATCAAGTATATGATTGTTACTTTCTAGTCATGCAAATTGCATTTCTTGTCATCATCCCGAATTTTTATTGTTGCTATTATATATTGTTATTTATAACTGACTTGGTTCACTTAAATACAGGAGCATCTTGCAATTTCTGGCTATTCAAAATGAAGTTCCTCAACTCGAATAAGCAATCAGATATTTTGGGCCTGGGGTCAACCAAAATGGTACCTGCTGGAGCTTCCAGAGCATATACATACCTTTTTTATGAAATTTATCCCATCCATCAACCGAGAAAAACACGCTTCTTTATTCAAAACAAATATAATCCAATTTCAGGTTGGTTGATAACATTTTTGAGGAAACACCAGTTGAAGTATGGACTGGTGGTGGAACGAATACATTGTCTCTGAGTCTTTCTTTATGTTTTGGTTTCCCATGAAAATGGAAGGAATATAGATGGAATTATCCTTGCTGACAAACAAGATGCTTTGTGTTCCAATTACACTAGAAACCCAAGAAGAAAGACAGGTTCCTCACATGTTTTCAGAAATCCAATGGCATTCCAAACATCTCATTGATATCATCCATCGCTTTCTTTGTGTTTATTGTTAACTCGAAAAGATCGCTTTCACTGCCGAATTTGCTGGATGAACATGATGATGTCTGTGGCAGAAGTGGTGTTTCCAAATCTTCATCGGGCAGTACGGAAAATCCCCCATAATCTCTTTCCTTATCCACCTTTTTCCCTTGATTCTTTATTCTATTTGTCTTCACAAAATCTAAAGGCTTTCCAAACATGCTGTTTATGTCATCCATGGCCTCCTTCAAATTAATTGTGGGGTCTAGTAGTCCATGGTGGCAAGCATTTTCCACCTCAGGCTCATCAAGAATGGCAGATCCCACAAACCTACCAACAACTGTATCCTCTCTGAATTTCATGATTGGCGAGCCTTGCACATCCTGACCATCAGATCCAGGAGATAGAAGATCGTTTGCACTTGGAAATATGAAAGCATCTTGACAATTGCTGTCATCAATTCCACCACTACATTCACTATATTCATCATCAACAAAAAATTTATAAGTTTCTTGAGGAGGCGACCGTGTTTTGGTTTCAAGTCCAATAGATGCTGCTGGCTTTGTAGTACTTATAAATGCTGAACTTGAGGGTAGAGCACCATTTTCTTTGTTCTCGTCAGACAAGTCCAGTCCCTTATCCAAGTCTTCGTCGACAAAAATTTCAAACCCGCTGCTAATTCTCTGTTCACTAACTTTGGGTCGAGTCCTATGTGATCTCCTCCTATGTAATGCTTCCAGCTCTAAGGGTTCCCGAAACATGTTATTGATGGCATTCATGGCCTCCTTCATGTTAATGGTGGGATCTACCAAACCATGGTGACAAGCATCTTCAGCTTCAAACTTTCCAACAATGGCAGTATCGACAAACTTAAACACAACTGTTTCATCACTGCCACCCATGTTAGCTTTATCTGGTTCCCGTCAATGCTCTCTTTTTGCTTTGATAAATGGTTAGAAGACAAGAGAGCCTCTGAGTCAGATATCCCATTCCGCTTGTCCATGGAAAAGTCTTCCTTAAACTTTTCGGCATCAACACCTTTAAAATCACTATTTACTTTCAAATTATCTCCTGTGGTCCTAGCTTCAGCTATGCAAGCTACTTGGTTGGTCTTTTCATTTTCCTTGTTATAGGAGTGAGTGCTCCTTGCAGCCATGGTAGCTCTTAGTTCCTGGTGCTGAAGTGCATTAGCTACAGGTTAGATTATAATAATATTGAGAAGATAGAACGAAAACCAGCCGGTAACAAAGAAAAGAAGAGGCATTACCCTGGTTTTCTTTTTCCTGTACAGCTCTATATGAAGAAGAAATTGCTCATATGATTTCTGCAACTCTCCAGCTGGCTCTGCAAGACTGGTCAAGCTTTTAGACAAAGATAATTCTTCAGTGGAACAATTACTGATGCATACGGATTAATACAAAATTTAAATAAACCAATAATTATTAACCACAGGCTATATCTTTCTATAAACCTATTATACTTCACCAAGAAAATTAAGGAAACAAAAAGAGATGAAGGTGGTCAAAAATGCTCTTTAATGAAAACTGTGCATCGTAGAGTGGCCTTCTGCCAAGACACCACAGTCGACAAATTACAAATATGTAGCAAACAACTCCAACCAATATGTGGTGAACCAAGTATGGCTGACACCTCACATATTTTTGTAATCCTTTCCCGTGGAATCAGATGAAATTGGAAACCAATGGCTGCTGATAACAAAAAACTTCACGTAAAACTGTAGAAGTTGAACAGAATTTTACAGAAACACTTTATCATTGAGAAAAAGAAGTAAAGTCAAGTGTCAAAAAGTATTATCCGATAAAAGACCAAAAGGGACATGGGGTCATGGTGTCCTTGCAGCAGATTTTGCATATGCAACAGACTAAGTACTACAGTTTTTTTAAGACTCCAGATCCTAATCTCCAACAACAGAAGTGCTTAAGCAGTACAATGAAGTTGGCCATTCTGAAGACATTATAACTAATCTTCTCATCACACACTGAAATACGTAAACTCTCAAAATTCATTTGCACATTTTGGGAAAGTCACTGAAGTATGCAAAGCATAATGTGTAAACAAAATCCCACCAGCCCAAGTAAGAAGGTGAAACGTAACCATCGAGTTTGAAATCATATCATGCATTCTAATCTACCCAGTTAAACTAATCAAACAATAATAGATTGGTGCACCATTTCTCACTTCATATAAACACTCTCCAATTTCCAATACATGCTAGAACTCTTCAAGAAAATACATGTATATCAAAGGGACAATGGCTCAAATATAAGGCAGGGAAATGAGACTATAAATGAAATCAATAAGGTCGAGCTTACTTGTGAACTCCTAAATGGTAAATCTTTTCGGCCTCCTCAAACTTTTTAAGCTTGACAAAGTACAATGCATAAGCCTGATAAAACAAAGCTTGTTTTATTCCAATCTTATTCATTTCCATCGTCTTCAATACCCTTTTTGGATTATCCACAAAGTCCATCTACTCCACAACAACACCAACAACAAAAAATATTATGTAAATCAACCCAAATAAACAAGAAATGAGTTATTACTACTACTTACCAATCGAATCCAGACTCGGACATATCGTAAGTCATTTCGATATCTCGAATCAGTCTGAAAATTCTGAGCACATTTCTGTAGAAACCGAGGGAGTTTCTCTTTGAGAAGGTGTGGAGGGAGAGAATCTCTCATTTTCTTGATTCCCCTGTTTTTCAACAAAAAAAAGAAAAAAAAAAGGTTATTTATTTGTAGAAAGAAGGTGAAAATGTGGGCAATGAAGAAATGGGTATGGCTTACCGAAGCCATGGAAGAAGTGGGTCTTTGCCATTGTACTGTTTTATCTCTGAGATTAATGATGTGAAGAGGTCGTTTTGAGAAGTGTTGGCCATTTTTTTGAACTGAGAAAGACGTTGAAAGGAAGAAGAAATTTTTATTTGAATTTGAAAAATGAGGCCGCTCTTTTTCTATTTAGGGTTGGGCATTTTGGTCAAAATTGGTCATGTGTGCGCTCTTTCCGGGTCCAATGTTTTGTTGTCAATTAAAAAACAAAACTTCAGGAAAATGCAGGCTGATTTTGTCGAATCATGCTGTATGATGTAAAGATTCGTGATTGCATAACTATTTCTGAAAACGTTTTAGAAAGATACTAATAATATATATGATTTTGCAGCGTTGAGAAAACTTCGGAGTTTGGTTGAACTCCAGGATTTTCAAGAAACTCTAAAGAATGATGGGATTTTAAGCGAAAATCTCCAAAGGAAATTCTAAGGTAGACAGAAACTTCCCATCTAACCAAAAATGAGTAATGTTGAATTCCCTAATGCATTGATGAGGTCTGTGAATACAAAGTGCAGCATACAGAGAGTCCATTTTTATGGAAGGTCCGGAATACAAAGTGCACTTTGTATTCCATTTTTATGTGAATACAAAGTGCAACATACAGAGGTTTCAGAAGTTCAGCAGAGTGTAACATAGAGAATCCATTTTTATTCACCCAAGCTTTTCATTTCAATCATATTTCACTTGACAAATGAAAATGCCTAGAGTGCATGGTTACTGTGCTGGCGAACAAAGTTGGACTCTTCAATCAAATATAATATATCATAATAAACAGCATTTCAAAAGCAAAAGAAGAATGAAACAAACACACACACATACATACACCCACAAAGAGAGAAAGAGACGAGTTCTGGATGGTTCACTTTCATTGTATTAATAAATTTGCAAGTTGCAAATACATGAGACCTTGGATCACAACAGCGTAATGACTAATGAGTGAAATAACAGGACGGCTACCGACTCAATCAACCACCGAGTAGTGGAGGGAGACTGAACATACCCAACTTCATCTGAGTGACCTTACTACAAATCTTCAAGGATTCTTTCTTGAACCCCAAAAAGAGCAGCATATAAAACTAGGGGTCCTCAACCTACAACTTACAACTTAATACATGATAGACGACCAACCTTTACTGCCCCATTCCAATAATGAGATACTTGAAACAGAAAGAAAAACAAAGACCTGTTCACCCAAGACAGACATTGGCTTCACCTCACGAAACCAATATGCGACCAATCATACCCTGTGTCCAAGCAGCAGTTTCCTTGAGCTGGTCATCATCAGACTGAAGACACTCGCCTAAGAAATCTACATAGAAGCTTTTATCTTTGAAAGCTATCTTCATATTTGGGCCAAGTGTATCCGCTAGGTCACCCATCACTGCAACAGCAGCTTTTGTAACACTTTCATCCCTGCAAGCATTGTGTCTTCAGTTAAACAAGCGTGCAAAGCACTTAAACAACAAAGTAAAAGATACAAAACCAGTGAAAGACATGCATACCTCTGCTTATCTCTGAAAACCACTTCAATGAATTGTAATAGATGGCCAGCATGAGGTAGCATCAGCTCTGCCTTTGAGTTCTTGAAACCCTGGAGAATACCTGAGTAGGCTTCAAAGATACTTCTCCTGAGCTGGTTGCCATAATCTAACATCTCCTCATCATCCGAGTCTATCTGAGCACAGACCTCAGAAGCACCCTGCATCATTGGCATTGCATAAGGCAAGTACTTCTCAAAGTGTTCGCCAATTGCTAAAGCAATATCACCAAAGCAGGAGAATATTGGAGGCTTGACAGACCGGTGGAGTATCCCACTTGACAGGTCATTGAGAAGATTGGTCATAATCTGATCACAGTATGGTAGGATCTTGTCATCCAACGCTCGGCATATGTCACCAACCACCCCAACAGAAATAGAGCAGACCTGGTACTCTTCAAAATTCTGCAAACCCATCTCTAAATACTTGTAGAATTCCTGCATGTATTTGCCAAACTCAGCCCCAGTGGCATAAGCAAGGGCTCCAATGGCAAGCATCGCTTCCTCATGCACCGTGGAGCTGCGGCAGGCAAAGACTCTAAGAAACAATACCATCATCTGATCAGCCACCTGAAGGATAATGTGCTTGGTATCATCTGCAGCACTCAATTTCTGGATGATAACCTGGAGGACACCACAAAGCAGAGCTTGCAAGTCTCCCTGTTTTTCCCTATCGTCAGATGATATGATCTGCATCTCTACTGTCAGCCCCAACTTATTCATAATGACCGGGAGGAGCTGCGCAATGATTTGGGATGTCTCTGCAATATTTGCGCATCTAACAACCTCATTAAGGGTCTCATAGGCAGAAGCCACAAGCCTAGAATCATTGGCATCTGTTCGCTCGGCTGTCGTGAGAAGAGCAGCTATCGTATTAGGAAGATACGGTGAAAGGACAGAGGAACGTGAGCCCGCATCCTCGTATCCTTGAGCAAGGTAGTAGATTGCCCCACAAACCTTTGCAGCCACATTTGGAGCATCCTTTATACTTTCCAACAAGACGCTCATGATCCGCGTGAGATTTGAATTAGATATCACAGAAAATCCAGTAGCAGGGGAATGCAGTATCTCAAATATCCGACTTAAAGTCCAAGCAGTTGTATCCTTCACATGGCTGTTTGCATCACTCATCGCATTAAGGAGAAACTCTAATCCTCCATTGACTAGGGGGGTGAGCTTCTCAACAGAAGGGCCATCTAGTATAGACCCAAATGCAAATGTAGCTGCCTCACGGCTCGCCAGTCTGGCTTGGTTATATTAGCCTCCACAAAAGGCATGATAAGGGGCACTATTGCATCACCGACAGTCTTTGCAACTAGCCCAAGGCATGTTCCACCAGCCATAGACAGATTCCAAATATCATCGTCCTGATCCTGATCCTCTTCTTGCTTCAACAAGGTCTCTAGCAACATAGGAACCAATGGCGACAGAGCCTTCTCTATAAAGTGGGAATGGGAAGAAGCAGATTCCTCACTCTCTACATCATACTCTTGAAGCTCAATCTCTTCATCACAGATGGTGCTCCAAAACTCAATTGCTTGAAGCATAACCGCGCTCTTCGTCCTGTCTAACTGCCTTTGATGTAAGGTCAAAAAGAGTCTGCATGTATGGCTCAAGCACATGATAATAAGTAGATGAAACTGAAACAAGGCATTCAAAAGCTGCTTGTCTAATCTCAGACTCTCTGGACACTGCTGTCTCAATAAAACCACCTTCATGATATAATTCCGTTCCATCTCGTTCTCAAAATTAGTTTGTGCAAAATCAAGAGCATTATACAAAGCCCTTGTTGCAGCAAGACGAACTTCAGGGCCATGATCTGCAAGGGTCATCCCTTGAACAACAGCTGTAAGAACAGAGTTCACCTCGTCTTGCCCAAGATCCTGATATGAGATTTCTTCACAAACGAAACCAAGAGTTTCCAAAGTAGACTTCTTCAGGGATGCAGGTCTATCGGGTTGTGTCATGTTGGTAAGTAAAGACCCAATTAGTTCAGGCCATTCCTTCCTTGGTATTTCAATCGAAGCAATTTTAGCAATCACTTGCGCAGCAGTGTGACCTGCCTCCGCCACAACAGACCCAACAGTCCTTAAAAGCAGTTCCTTAATCTGCAATTTCACCGAAGCATCAATAGCCACCCACTGTTGAATCAGCTGTTCCTTCCTAACTGCATCCTTAGCATCCAACGAAGTTCTTAAGCACAATACCAGCCAATCTTCGTGACTCAATAGGTTTATCATCTTTTGATAGTTCAACTGATAAAGAATACAGAAAAGCAGGAAGATTTTGCTCTTGATACTGCTTAAGACTCGCTTCAGCTGCAGTTCGGATATTCGCATCAGGCGACTGAGCTGACAATAGGAATGGAGTAATCTCTGTCGCCATATTCTCCTCTCCAAACTACACACCACAACAAACCAATAAAATCAAACACCAAACCAAAATAAACGTTGCACCATAACAAACATGAGAAAACAAAAGGCAATAGCAGCCTAGAAGAACAAAACAATGCAAACAAAGATATTGCTCCAGAAGTGAACTAAACAAAACCCCCAAATGCTAATTTTTAAACCCAATACCAAAACCATGTCTTAAAAGTAGCACCAAATGCGTATCAACTGATATAAACCCTAATCCACAACAACATACAAGAAAAAAGCCCCAATCTATAAATCAAACTATAGTTCCAAAAGCTTAAACCCTACTTACAAATGCCAAAAAAAAAAAATTGTAAATCCCCAATCGAACATCAAAACCCTTCATTTTCAACTCCAAATACAAATAAATCTATACATAACAACAACCAACAATCCAAACCAGTAGATTTCATAGTATAACAAATTAAACCCTAAAATTTTACTCAAACATTCAACAGTCTCAATCACTGGTTATAAACTCAAAACCCAGCATAAACAACAACAAATAAAGTAAAAAAAAAACACAGATCTATTAACAAAGCAAAGTATAAAATTGAAATATATTACCTTAGGTTAAAAAAAATGAATAATAACTGCTGAGAAATGAAACGAAGACACTGAAAAGAAGAGAGAGATATTGTATTAGGGTTAACGAGACTTTGAATCTATTTCTCGTTTATCGAGAAAACGATATTTTGAGATTTATTCTTCCGCCTCCAAAATTTCGAATTACTTGGAAGAAGCGGGAGTGAGAGTGAGTGTGTTTTTTTTTTTTGTAAGGGTTGAGTTTTGAGAGAAGAGAAAACAAGTAGTAGTCTTTCGGGCAACCCGAAGTCTATTTTAACCTGCCCGAAATGTCTGCCCGTGATCACCGACTACCAAACCCTAAAATGCCATAAAAAAAATCTTTTGGATATCAAAATACGCTAGCTATACTTGCACACGTTTTGTGTGTAGTTAGTTTACGGGTCGTTTGATCAAACTTTTGGGACACGCCATTTTTGTTTCCTTGTGTACATGCTGTGGAGGTGCACTGAGTTGTGACTTGTCACTTGTGTGTGTATCATTTTGTGTATTGGAATTGAAACGCACTATGTTAGTTTTTGCACTTTAGATGTTAGATATTTTTATGCACTTTACTACTTTGTACTATTATTATAACGGCCATAGCTCAATACTTTCTTTTTAACTAGCTAATAATGAACCAACTTCTTTGTGTGACTTAATCAAATGAACGGACACGTGTGTTTTTCTCTAATGATACATGAGCACTCCACTGACTGGAAATGAACCATAGTCCCAAACAACCACAACAAAACTAATTTTTGTTTATACTGATGACTAATCATTACTAGTCACCACCTCAATCCACATACTCAAACAAACCCCTAATCTGATAACTTTTAATTAAGGTTGTATAATTTTTTTTTTGAAATACTAAATATCACCTAAGATATCAAATTTATCAAATCAAATATAAATATATATTGAGAGAGCACATTTATCATGCGTGCTCATTTCAATTTTAGTATTTGACTAACCAAAGGAAGTTGAGATATCATTCCTTTCGGCAACGCTATGTAAGCTTCGTATTCAAGTCGTTAGACTTTATTTGGAAACATGGATTATACTTTGGAGAAAAACAAAACAACGTTGAAGATTTAAATTGCTCGTTGTGTTTTCTATGCAAATTTTCGCAATATGTTAGAGTTTAATCTAAACTTGGGTTGTGTTTCTTCAAATTTTTATTCATTCTTCATGAACATTTCCCAACGTGTTGTGAAAGTCAACAAACTATTTTTACTTTAAAAAAATTGTGTTGCTAGACATGTTGGAGTTGTAGGGTTACAAAAGTACAAAACAAACTATTTACAACAAGTTACTTTGTAGTTTGTACTATTAGTTTTGTTTCGTATAACGACTATGGCCGAATAATTTCTTTTCAACTAGCTGATAATTACCAATTTCTTTATGTGACGTAATCAAATGAACAGACATGTGTTTTACTCCGATGCTGCATGAGCACTCCACTGATTGGAAATGGACTGTAGTCCCAAAGTATAACAAAACTAATTTGAGAGGTTTGGATTCGATTTTTATTTATACTGATGACTAATCATTACCAGTCACCACCTCAATCCACATACTCAAACAAACCTCTAATGTGATAACTTTTAATTAAGGTTGTATAATTTTTTTTTTGAAATACTAAATATCACCTAAAGTATCAAATTTATCAAATCAAATATAAATATATATTGAGATAGCACATTTATCATGTGTGCTCATTTCAATTTCAAGATTCATCTCACGGGAGAAAGTTGAAATATCATCCCCTTTGGCAACCCCGCGTGAGTTTCATAATCAAGTAATTATAGTTTATTTGTAAGCATGAATTATATTTTGGAGATAAACAAGATTTAAATTGCTCGTTGTGGTTCCCATGCAAATTTTCGCAACATGTTAGAGTTTCATCTAAACTTGGGTTGTGTTTCTTCAATTCTTTATTCATTCTTCATGTACATTTCCCAACGTGTTGCACAAGTCGACAAACTTTTTTACTCAAAAAAAATTGTGTTGCTAGACATGCAGGAGTCGTAGGGTTACAAAACAAACTAGTTACAACAAGGTGGATAGCAAGTTGGCAATTTTGCGAATGCATTTAAATAGATAATTGAATGTATGCATATAACTTGTCGATTTGCGATTGAATCACTAACAAAGAGGGTGATTGATTCAATAACAAAGTGAGATATTGAGACAGAGAGATAATATAAACAACTTTTTGAAATTAAACTTTTTTATAAGAAAAAACATTACTTAAAATCCAAAAATCTTTAACGAACCTCAACCGAAGAGTCTCCACGTTGTAAGCATGCATTTTTACCTTTGTTGATAGCAGCGCTAAGAACATCGTCTTCTACATCTTTTAATAGGTAAAAAAATATGTATCCAAGTTTAGAGAGTTTGACATTTCCCCATCCGAGTCATCTTTACCATTGAATTCTAATTTTCTTTTAAAGTTCTCCAAAAGCCCTTATTCAAATTTTTTTACTCGATTGTCTTTGTTGAGCTCAAAATCAGTTACCATTCTCTTTATTTTTAGACGTTGATATAAATCAATTGATTTAGCATGCTTCTAAAACTTGGCATAACAATCTAAAGCCACTTCTTCTATCTCCATCATAAACTCAAACATATTTTGTTCTATACTTAAATGATATGCAACAATAACTAGCCACCATTCTTCTATAGAAGTTTGAATTTTTTTTTTGTTATAAGTGGTTGATAACCATAAAATCAATGTGTAATAGTGTGAACCCTTCAATCTCATGAAAAAAAAAGTTTTCTCCTAGATAAATCAACTCAAAAAGATTTTTTTTCCAACTCATTAAAATTCCCAAACTCTTTCTTCTCCAGTCTAATTGCACACAATTGATCATATTTAACCAATTCACTATTGAAATCCACACAAAATGTTGTTGTATAAGAATCATTTTTCTCTACTTTAGCCCATAAATAAGTCTCAATTTCCTCTACTTTAGCCCATAAGTAAGTCTTAATCATGTTTTGGCGATCTAATTACTTCTACAATATATAAACCAAAACAAAATAAATATACTCATTTGTGTTTGTTTTTCAAGTACAAATTCGTTCATCTCTATCTATTTATTCTATAAATTATTAATCTCTTAAAATTGAGTTATATTGTGATCGAAAATCTATCCCCAATCAAGATCTATTCACTTTTATCTCTTCGTCCATCGTTGATGTCTTGATTCCTTCACTCCATCCACATTTTGTTAGCATCCTTAGGGCATCACCAATGGGGCCTGTATCCGGGCCTTAAACTTCAAATTTGAAGGACTGATAAAAAAACCAGCCTCCAACACAACCTCTAAATGGGACCCCAAATTTATAAACCTATATATCTCTCTCTATTTCTATCGATGATTTTAGAGGAGCTAAAGCCCAAATCCATTCGCACGTGGCCAAAAACGTGACTCCACTTCATTCGGTTCATATATTTTTTTTCTGCAAAACCCCAAAACCCCAACGGACATATTTTGAACTTCCCCACCACCACCTTATGCACCTTCACCATTTGCTTCACAAGCACTCGTTTCACCACTACTACGCCATTAATTCAACACAAATCGCAACTTCACGTTCAATTAATGTTGGAAGGAGGGGTCCAAATTTTTCATTGGAAGAAGATGAGGCATTGTGCAAAGCATGGATGGCTATTGGTGAGGATTCGGTTGTTGGAACATGCCAAACTAGAAAAAGGTTTTTGGGAACGGGCACTGGACGCGTTTCATGAGACCTTGAATTACCAAACCGATCGAAGTTCGAAAGGGATAAGTGATCGATGGGGTGTAATTCAACTCGTAGTCAACAACTTTTGCGGATTTCTCAGTCAATTAGAAGCAGTACATCAAAATGGGATGACCATGCAAAATCGGGTAAGGCATCTGTTTGCTTAAATTTATATAGTATGTGTATATGTCTTTGATGAAATGTCCAACAAGAGATATTCACTCAATGGGAGCAATCCTATATTTGCTTGTTCGGATCAACAATAACCCTTAGATGTGAAATGTGTGACATGATTTTGTAAGGAATGACACCCTTTTTATACTGTGTGTATGGTTGTGTTGGAAAGAGGAGAAAGTGCATTAGTGTCGTGCATTTTGATTTCGTTTAGACCTTTGTACTAGTAATTTGCTTTTCAGGTTCAAATTAAAAACTGATTGGAAGTTATAATTATCAAGTAGGATATGGTAGCATGATTCAGTGTTCGAGGTACTTACGATTTCTTATATATACTTGAATTGTCATTGATGAGTTATTGTTCTTGTCATTGTGATACTGATTAGTCGAACCTCATAGTGTATTTTTTGTCATTATGGTAGCTTGTTTGTTTTTACTGTCAAGGCATGATATTAATCATTAGACAATTTTTTTGTGTTTTTTTTTCATACTATCTAGATCATGGAGGCAAAACGTGTTTACGCTACTGTTCAAGGAACACAATTCAAGTTCGATACTTGTTGGGTGTTGGGAGGTTTTGAAAACTACTCCAAAGTGGAATCAGTTGATGACGAAGAATGAAAGTACCAACAAATCAAAGAAGTTGAGAGTTACCATTGAACCAAACGGTGGAGATTCTTCATCATCCAATCCCACTACTCCGGGATCCACAGACTCTTGCTTTGATCCAATAATGCTAGTAGAAACTTCGACGACAAAAGAGAGACCAATCGGATGTAAAGCGGAGAAAGATCGAAGGAAGAAACATGCCGATACAAATCGAAACCTATCGGAGTCTAATGCAATAATGAAAAGTTTCACATCTTCACTTGATGAAAGAACTAAAAGATCGGAAAAAATGCAAATGGAAAATTTGCAATTAAAGAGAGAAAAAATGCATCACATTCAGCTAATGAATGAAAAGATGATTATGGACACCAAGTTGGATGGCATGACTTTAGCGCAGTGAGAATGGTACCAACTTCAACAAGTTGAAATTCTTCAAAGGTGGAAAGAGTCTAGCATGGGAGGGGGAAGTAGCAGTGGTGGGGAAAGTTAGAGTATATGGGATTCTCATATAGGATTAAAATTTGTTTTCATGTCAGAGATATGATGTTGTTGTGTTGTTGAATAAGGGGAACGTTGTTGTGTTGCTCTCATGATTCTAGGATATAGTTCCTCTCATGATTCTAAACAATTATATTGTTTTGTTTGTTTTATGTTCTTATTCGTTGGTTTAATATCGAATCAATTGTTTTTGTATGTTCTTTGTTTTCCTTGGGCAGTTGGAGAACAGATGTGGTATGTATGTGTTTTGAGATTGTTAGTATATACTTGCTGAGTTCTTTGGTTGAGCTGGTAGACTATCAGAGTGTTAGTATATACTTGAGGAGTTCCTTTGGAATTGTCAGTATATACTCTTATTTTTTCGGTTCTTATTGGCAGAGAGGAAAATCACTGGGACAGGTTCTTTGCATGCTTGCAGGAGACCTGGACTAAGCCATCCTCTGGATAAACCTTAATCTTCATAGAAATCCTTATTTTTTTTATCATTTACTTTTTTGTTTGCCAGTTTCTCCACCTCTTTAAACTTAAATTCTTTGAAATAGTACATAGAATTTGTGGTAGTATGTAGCAGTACTGGCTAAGTGGATAGTCAGACTTAGAGTAACACAATTAGAATTAAGAAATACTTTATGCATACATGCATACAATATCGTTGGCTTGTTGGGCTCAATATCAGTGGAATAGAATTCCTTTAAGATATACTAGTCTCTGACATGGAAGTTGATCCTCACTTGTACTAGTCTCTGGCATATATAGAAGTTGATCCGAACAATAATTCTACAAAAGATATACATACATAAGAATTGAACTATATAAAATACAACTAGGAACAACATGGATTTCAAAAATACTTGTCAATGCAGATATTCAACAATTGTCTATAACACATCAATTGCGAGCAAAAACTACTTGAAGACCAAATATCTTGTAGCAAAAATAAGATTAATAATGGTTAGGGAATTTGATCACACCCCTCTTTTATGCACAATGAAGGAATGAAATTGAAAAGGATACAGAAGATTAGGCAACAATAAGTAAAATTTCCTCACAGCTGGAGTGTCCTATCTGCATTGGACGCACCTAAGGAAACATTGCTCACTTTCACTGTTCTTGTCTACAACAGGAGGGATACAATCAGCAACAGGTATAGTCATTGAATTTAACCACCAAATATATGGTCCTATTTCTCTAGCAACCACAAACCACAATCAGATCTCCTAGTAGTAATTATATGTTGTCTAATAAAATATTATAAAATTTCCTTTCTGTTTACTTCAAGTTACATAAGAAACAATAACTCTGATTTACTTAGTGGGGCAGTTTCTCTAAATTAATAAGTAACAAATATATTGTTTTGGAGCAACTCTGACAACACAAGCTACTGATTTACTTGTGCATCTTCTGGTAACCCTTTCGCTAATCCTCTTTTTTGGTGAAGTGTCGGACAGCAAAGGCTAAGCCCAATATCGTAAGCGGTAGGCGGTACTGAGAACTGCAAAATCTTTATCAGAGGAGCAGGATAATTAGCAGTTAAAACCTGTCGATACTCTTCCCTCTGCAATCAAATATCGTCCTCATCATCATCGTCAGAAATGTCACCCCTCCTCTGCCATAGATGCTCAATAAGGTCGTTCTTTAATTGTTCATGTGTTGCCTTGTTGTGAATTTGTTGTAGACGAGATAAGAATCGACCCAAAACAAGCTCTCAGTTTTGCCCAAAGCCCTCAAGTTGAATGAGACTAGTGTAGTCACGTGGGTCCATAGCAAACCTCATATTTGATTCACGTTGATCTTCTATGATCATATTATGCAAGATAATGCAAGTTTCCATGATTAAAGTCAGGTCTTCTTTACTCCATAAGTGCACTGGATTTTTGATAATTGTCCAACGAGATTGAAGCACCCCAAAAGCTCACTCAACATCTTTTCGAATAGCCTCTTGCTTTCTTGCAAAATATTTTCGTTTATTCCTAACTGGTTGAGATATGCTTTGGATCAAGGTTGCATATTCAGGATATATACCGCCTGATAGGTAATATCCCATGTGGTATGCAGGACCATTCAACACAAAGTTGCAAGCAGGAGCTCTCCCATTGATAACATCATTGAAAAGTGGAGAACGGTCCAAGACATTAATATCATTATGAGATCCAGGCATGCCAAAAAAGGCGTGCCATATCCATAAATCTCTGGAAGCTATTGCCTCTAATATCATAGTAGCTTCTTGCTTGTGACCGACGTGGGTACCATGCCAAGCAGTTGGACAACCATGTCATGTCCAATGCATACAGTACAAACTGCCAAGCATTCCAGGAAATCCCCTCTCCTCCCCTTCTTTTAGTAGGCGTTGAACATCAACTTCTGTTGGTGCTCTCATATATTCTTCTGCATAGAGCTCAATTACAGTCGAGCAAAATCGCTTAAGGCTCTCCAAGATAGTACTCTTTCCAATTTTAAATTATATGATTTGCTGGACTTCCAAAATCAAGCATTCGAATAGTGGTTGTCACCTAATTAACATGAGTGTAAAAAATGAAATACATAGAGATATATTAAACAAATCACTTGAGTCAGTGCACCGGGGAGTTGAAAAACATACAAAGAAACACAACTAACTAATTTAAGTCTTAATAATTTAGTTGCTTAAACTAATTGATAATACATGTACTCACCTTGATCTTCGATGTCAGGCCTAGTCGTCCTATAACATCATTTTTTTGAACAAAATATTGGTCTTGCTTTTCAACATCAGCAAGTATGCGAAGAAAAAGTTTTTTGCTCATACGATAACAACTACGAAAATCAGCATCCAAGTAAGTTGAATTCTCAACAAAGTAGTCCTACTCCAATTGATAAGCAGTAGAAACCCTTGCACGATGTTTATAAATCCTCCCAACAGTAGACCCACCATGTTCACCCTTCTGGTTTTGCATCTCCATGAAGCACGCATTGGTTCTTATATGATGATGTAGGAGCAGCACCACTGAAATTGCAACTTGGTTGAGAATATTTTGATATTCATCAAACTCATCATCCGAGGAAGAGTCGAAAGAAATGAGAGAGAGAGAGAGAAGAGGAACCATGGTAAAGTGCCATGGGAAGATGTCTGAACTCAATCACTTGCTATGCAAAACACACGACATCAAATGCAAATGGATAAGAAAGAAATAAGTATAGAAATCATAATAGCACATAATAGTTCATAACCAACAAAAGCAAGATATCGAATTTTGCCAATAAACTTCAAAAGCTTCAAAGGACATTCATTTATGCACATACACATAAATCACAACATTCCACAAAACAACATTCTTTAAGCCTAGTGATTCCAGTTCATAGCTAGAGTTCACATTGCAATAACTTTAAACACAAATACCCACAAACTAAATAAAAAAACAAAATCGCAAACACCAACAATAATCTTGAATCAAAACAACATCAACATTAACTTGACATGGAACTACTCAAATTAAAGGATGTCCGTACCAACAACAACAGGAACAAGTTTCACATTCAATGTGACACAATATCTAAACTGTCTATATTGATTCAATATTTCACATTCTAGTACCCAAATCGAAGCCACTTCATCCCAAAGTGAACACAAATATAAATAAATATATGTGAAGAATGGGAGAAGAAGAAGTGCTTACAAAAATTTGAGCTGCTTTAGTGAAAGAGAGAGACCAACAATAGAACTTTCGAAAGAGAGCTCCCACCACAATCAAGCTGTTGGGTATTTTTTGCGAACGAGAATAAATTTAGCGTGTGTTTTGAAAGGTGTTTAGCTCTAGCGTTGGAACACCGTCTTTTTTTAGAGTTCTAGCTCTTTTAAATGGACCTGATTAATCCAACGTGGCCCTTTAAAAAAATGACGTGGGCCTGGGTTTTAGGGGCTTGCATTGGTGATGCCCTTAGTTCTTATTTAGGAAGTAGTATTAAGTCGGCCCTTAGTTCTTATTGTGGATTCCATCGGGCACTCATCAAATTGGATTGGGCAACCCCTTAAAAAAAAGAAATTTTACAAGTTTGCCATCAAAGCCCAAGCCCAGCAACCAATTCAATCGGTATCGCCAAAACGAACCCTCCGGGTCGTTTCTGTTTACACTCAAACAACGTGGCCAAGTCGTTTGAGTATACACTCAAACTACGCGACCACGTCGTTTGAGTGCACACTGAAACTACGTGACCACATCGTTTGAGTGTATACTCAAACTACGTGGTCACATCGTTTGAGTGTACACTCAAACTACAAGGTCACGTTGTTTGAGTGTTAGTTTGAGTTTGAGTTACACTCAAACTACATGGTCAAGTTGTTTGAGTGTATACTCAAACGATATGGACAAGTCGTTTGAGTGTTACTCACACTAACACTCAAACTACGAGACCATATCATTTGAGTGTACACTCAAACGACATGTACACGTCGTTTGAGTGTACACTCAAACTACGTGACCATGTCGTTTGATTGTATACTCAAACTACATGACCAAGTCATTTGAGTATACACTCAAACTACGTGACCACGTCGTTTGAGTGTTAGTGTGAGTAACACTCAAACGACTTGTCCATGTAGTTTGAGTATATGTCATATAGTTTGAGTGTACACTCAAACGACGTGGTCAGGTAGTTTGAGTGTACACTCAAACGACATGGTCAGGTAGTTTGAGTGTACACTCAAACGACGTGGACATGTAGTTTGAGTATACACTCAAACGACTTGGTCACGTAGTTTGAGTGTATACTCAAACGACGTGGACATGCACTCAAACGATTCCAAACGCACCCAAACGTACTCAAACGATTTCAATTGAATTAGAAAAATTGAAATCCAATTTAAAAAATTGGGTTAGAAACAACACAATTACACCAATAAAACTATATGCACTCTGCACTCTTTATCTGTTATGACATAGTATATTTATAACCAAGTTAAAACATGTAATCAAACATGCTAAAATCTAAAATAATAATTTGTTTTATATCTAAATTTGTTATTATTATTATTATTTTTCCAATTGTGAATCATAAACTAGTTTGGGGGTTTGGAGTTCAGGGTTCAGGGTTTAGAAATTTCGTACCAACATATTTCACTTAATTATTTGAAATAATAATTTATTTTATATCTAAACTTGTTATTTTTTATTTTATTTTTAAAATTGTGAATCATAAACTAGGTTTGGGGTTTAGGGTTTAGGGTTTAGAGTTGTTTACAAATTTCGTGCTAACATATTTTACTTAATTATTCAAAATAATAATTTGTTTTATTTATAAAGTTATTATTTATTATTTTCTTTTTCAAATTTTGAATCAGAAACTAGTTTGGGGGTTTGGGGTTTGGGTTTAGGGTTTAAGGCTTACAAATTTCGTACCGACATAAAAAAAAATTTAATTTCAAACATATTTCACTCAATTATCCAAATCTAAAATAATAATTTGTTTTATATCTAAACTTGTTATTTTCTATTTTTTTTTATTCAATTGTAAATAATAAACTAGCTAGTTTGGGGGGTTTAGAATTTAGGGTTTACAAATATATTTCACTCAATTATTCGAAATATATCAAAATTTCAAATATATATAGAATACTCATTCACTCAGTTTAGAGTTTAGGGTTTACATAAAATACTCAAGTTTCTCTACATATTAGAATACTTAAGTTTCTCTAAATGGAACATGAAGATGAAGAAGAAGTATTTGAGGTAATGTTTGAGGTACAACAACAAATTAGAGAAGAACAACAAATTAGAGAAGGAGAAAATAGAAGATATGTTGAAAGTGAAGAAGTGGAACAAAATGTTGAAAGTCAAGGTGAAGAATTTGAAGATGCGACAAGTCGAGCAAATGAGATGCCGATAAATCGTCGACGACAAAGTGCAAACCTAAATAATGAGGTAAAAATGAATACAAAACACTTGATTGATTGAATGAATGGATGGATACAAAACACTTGAATGAATGCAAAACCCGAGCCCAAACGACATGGCTGGGTCGTTTGGGAACACTATATAACTACATGGCGGTGTAATTTGAGAACACTATAGAACGACATGGCGTTGTAGTTTGATAACACTATAGAACGACATGTTTAGGTTTGGTAACACTATAGAACGACATGTCCGGGTCGTTTGGGGACACTATAGAACTACATGGCCGGGTCGTTTGGACCCTCTATGAAACTACATGGCTGGGTCGTTTGGACTAAATTTAATTAAAAGTTTTTTTTTTGTGACTTTGAAACTAAATGCAAATTGTTTGATACTCTTGTTTTATTCTTCTATATGTAGAATTCTTTGCCGCTATCCGGGAACCGATCCTCTGCAAACTCGAATGATGTGGATTGTCAACCGATTTTAAGTGATACAACAGAAATTTTTACTACGGAAGAGGTATGATTGAGTAGGCATTGATTTCATTTTTTTAATTTTTTTTTCTAAATGTAATTTTATTAGTGTATTAATAATAGTTGTTGTTTTTTATGTGTTTAGGTCTTTCATACAAGTAGCGAGGCAATCGGTTGGGCAACCGCTAGAGGAAGACAAGTTAATGTTGTTGTGGTCATTGAAAAGTCGGAGTGTGCCAAAGGAAACCGAATAGCAAGATTAAATTTGGCTTGCGAGTGCTCAGGTGTGTATCAGTCACACAAGAAGGAAAGCGAAGAGAGGGCTAATAAGAGAAGGTCGGGAACCAAGAAATCGGGATGTCCATTTAAGTTAAAAGGTGTTTTCCAATGCGGCACTGTCGATAGTTGGAAAATTGTCGTTCTTAATATAATGGTGTTCACAACCATCCATTGGCGAAGACCCTTGAAGGACATGCATTTGCTACTCGACTAACCGTTCCAGAGTTCGAGTATTTGTCAGAGATGAGTAAGTGTGGAATAAAACCTAAACAAATTTTGGATTCCATCAAGAATAGGTATCATGATAACATATCTAGTATATCCCAAGTCTACACTGCAAGGCAGAAGGTGAGGAAATTGGATATGAATGGTCTCACACAATTGCAGAGTTTGCGTGAGTTGTTAGCAAAAGAACATTATTTTGAGGAGTTGAGACAGGATGAGAATACCGGGGAGATAATGGGATTGTTATGGGCCCATTCAGAAGGTGTTAAGTTGGCTCGGACTTTTCCAATAGTTTTCATGTTAGACGCTACCTACAAAACTAACATGTATCGGTGGCCTTTCGTACAGTTTGTTGGGGTGACTTCAACGTGGAAATCTTCCACCGTGTGTTAGGTGTTGCTTCAGTCTGAAACAACAGTCGACTATGAGTGGGCCCTGCATAATTTTAGTGGCTTGCTTGGTGACATAAGTTCATGCGTGATGGGTGTCGACGGGGAACTTGTACGATGAGTGTCATTCGATGAGTTTTCCCCTAACGCACACAAACATCTATGTAGATGGCATATCGCTACATGCGTCCTTTCAAAATGTTACAATATTTTTCTAACTACTGAGAACTTGTAGAAGGCCGGTTCGTGGAACACTGTAGTCAAATCGAAGACAGAGGTTATTTTCCAGCGTAGATAGGATGCTTTGGAAAAATATTACAGGGTTGAGTACTCCAATTTTGTTAGTTATTTGCGAGAGACTTGGTTTCCTCATAGGGATCGATGCGTATGTTGTTGGACTGACCAATACATTCACTTTGGGAGTACAACGACCAATAGAGTTGAAGGGTCTCATGCTCAGGTGAAGCATGTACTAGGAAATGCAAACTGTCATGATTTTTTGAGTATGTTTAGCTTAATCCACCCAATTCTAGAGATCTAGATGTCCGAGATTAGAGCTACCTTCGAGAGAAGTATGATTGTAACTCAGCACCACCAACGGATTCCTTTGTTTCGTGAACTCAGAGGCCTTGTCTCACGCAAGTGTTTGGACTTGTTATTTGAAGAAATAGATACCCGCGTAAAGCGTGTTAAAGATGGAGAGATAAGGTGTTGGTGTTATTTGCGCACGAGCCATGGACTGCCATGTGCTCATGAATTAATTGAGTTTGAAGAGCAAAGAGCGGTCCATCCCTTTGGATCGCTATCGACCCCTTTTGGAAAACATTGTCCGCTTCTCCCAATGTGTCACTGGGTGTTGGTCCCGATGTTACACCTTCGATGGACTTGTTCATGAATAGGTTTGCAATAGTTTCTGAAGAAGAGCAGAGGGTTATGATTAGGAAGCTTATGGAGATTGCCATACCAGAAAGTACATGGCTAGTAATCACTTCGTGAGGAAGCAAAACCAAAGGGTCGGCCGAAGGTAGCTGCGAGAAAGCTTCCAACTGGAGATGTAACTCTTCAAAGCGAGATCCATCTCATTTTGAACATTCTCAACGTGACCATGAAGAGTGGGTCTCGTCACAACCAAACACTACGCCTACCCAAAACACCCACACCACACCAATAAAGAAGTCTTCTCCAAAAATACCAACCAAAACATCCACACCACACCAACAAATAAGCCTTCTCCAAAAACACCAAAAACAACCACACCAAGAAATAAATATTCTCCAAAAACACAAAAAACAACCACACCAAGAAATAAGCCTTCTCCAAAAATAGTCACACCACGAAATGTGAGAGATGGCTTAGACTTTGGAAAGACGAGGGGTCCTAAAGATTATGGGTTGGATATTCCTGAAGAAATGCATAAATACATTGTTAGAGTCCATGACCCTGTTGGCGATGGCAACTGCGGTTATAGAGCTTTCTGCATTGTATTAGGAAGAAGTCAAGAAGAATGGCCACGATGAGATGAGGAGTCAGTTATCGAAGAACATCGACAACCTCCCCCTTTATTGTACTTTGTACAATCATAGTGAGGTTTTTTATTCGATGAAGGAAATCCTACATGAAGAAGGTTACGCACCCTTAAATAAGTGGATGAGCATGCCCTTTGCTGGATACTTATTTGCTTCAAGATTTAATGTTGTCCTTCTGTATTTAGGAGCTCATCAGTGTTTCCTTCTCATGCCGCTGAGAACCCAAGCAAATCCTGAGAGAGTGACCCCAAGTGTTGGGTAGCGCACATGTTGGTGGAAATTATTTTGTCAATGTTGAACTTATTGAAGATTGTCCGGTTCCTCCAATAATGCGCCAATGGCTTAGAGCTCGATATGATATTGCTGAAAGTTAGAGTTTGGCCTTGACAACAAGGCAATTGCAATTTATGGCATTGAACATTCCCAATTTAATATGGAAAAACGAGCTCGTTAAAGACCCAACAGTACATGTTATCGACTAAGTTGTTTGTATGTTGTCGATATGATATTTTGATGTAATTTGTATTTTGATGTAATTTGGAACAAGTGTAATTTGATTTGATTTTTATGTTATCAATATTAGGGCTTTTATTTGATTTGATTTGTAAATCGAGTAATCGACTAAGTTAATTCGGACAGCAATCGAGTGATTTGGAAATCGAGCGATCGACTAAGTGATATATTTATGTAATTTGATATTTTGATGTAATTTGGAACAAGTGTAATTTGATTTTATTTTTATGTTATTTGGAAATAATGTCAGGGCTTTTATTTGATTTGATTTATAAATCGAGTGATCGACTAAGTTGATTCGGACGACAATCGAGTGATTTGGAAATCGAGCGATCGACTAAGTTGATTTGAACGGCAATCGAGTGATTTGGAAATCAAATGATCGACTAAGTTGATTCGGATGGCAATCGAGTGATCAACTAGTTGATTCGGACTGCAATCGAGTGATTTGAAATAATGTTCGTATGTTGTCAATAATGACCTAAAACTACGGTCAAGTCGTTTGGTTTTTAATCCCAAACGACCCAGCCACATCGTTTGGGATTAAAGAAAAACGACATAAACAAGTTGTTTGTATTTTATACCAAACGATGTGACCATGTCGTTTGGTATAAAAGTCAAACGATCTGGCGAAGTCGTTTGGCCTTTAGACCAAACGATGTGGCCATGTCGTTTGGAATAAAGGCCAAACTACTTGACCATGTCGTTTGACTTTAATCCCAAACAATGTGGATGGGTCGTTTGGGATTAAAAGAGAACGATCTGCCAAGTCGATTTGGTATAAAGGAAAACGATCGATGAGGTCGTTTGGCCTTTATGCCAAACGATCTTGGTGGGGATTTGGGAAAAAAAAATTCAAAATTCATTTTGTTTTTACAAAACTTTCATATTCATCAAATTCCACTTAATTCCATTCAAAAATCAAATATCAAACACTTATTCATCAAATTCATCCATTCATATTCATCAAATTCCATTCAAACATTAAACATCATTCATCCATTCAAACATCCAACATTTATTCAAACATCATATCCATCCATTCATTCAAAGTTAATAAAATTACAAACCCTAAACTGAAACAAATTACATCCATCAAACTAAAACTGAAACAAAGTTAACAAAGTTTCAAATAATCCATCCATCAAACAAATTACAAAGTTACAAACCCTAAACCGAAACAAATCATGAACTATAAGCCACCAATGTACTTGCACCTAGTCAAGTTATGCGCTGTTGAAAGGAGGACCTTGCTTCCTCACGGCATATCATTCCCCGACCAATTGCAGACCTCTCTCTAGCAAATGACTGGTTTCATCGATGACGTCGTTCTGTCGAAAAAAGGAAAATCAAGATAAGTTACCAATCAAATGCAAAAAATCACAGTTAGAAAAACTCAATTAAAAATCACAATACTTACAATCGGTGAACATTTAGGCAGTGTCTCCAGGGAGGGATGAATAGGAAGAAGCTCAGGGTTCACCAAAACTACATGAGAATTCCTCGCATACTAAGTCATGTAGTTTTGATGACACTCCCATGGATAAGACGAAATAGGTCCTCGGTTGCAGGGTTAGATCACGTGATTCTGCCACAACTCCCAGTAAAGTGGCCCAATATTGGTCCAGCTCACCTCATACCCGCGTCCTGCCACAGTTCTTGTTCTCCAATTTGGTATTGGAGGATCTTTAGGTACAAAGCCGCATTGACCTAACCGACGCGACCACCCTTGTAACAGTAAAGCTTCGACAATGTTGAAAAACATAGCAATCCCTCAAAAAATGTAATGTCATCGATCGGGTTTGTATCTCTGATATTTTTGTAGGGATGCCAAACAACCTGAAACAAAATCAAATGTGTCATTAACAACTCCAATGATCAATTACTAAAAAAAAAATATAAACAAACTTAAATACTTACATACATTGAATTTAATACTTACATTGAACTCATTCAAATAATCAATTATCGCTCGATAAAACTGCAATGCATACGTTGTATCGTAATAGTGTGGAGCAACTGAGATGTGTCTATGAGCACACGGCTGAGACGAGATATAGTTGAAGTTTGGGACTGTCATGAATACTGGAAAATACTCATAGATCCACGCCTAGATATACACAAATAGTTAACATATTGATAGAGTAATAAAATTAACATTAAAAAAAATAAACTCTAAAATACTCAAGTTTTACCTGTAGAAGAGTCATATAGCCTGTAACCCCTTTCACCTTCGCACATGTGGCAGCCCCGAGACCTTTATACAAAAACGTCAAAATTGCTGCACTCCATGCATACTCTTCTATCTCACTGAATTTCAACAACGGCCTCAGATAACATATAGGCACTCCAGTCCCAGACTTATCAGTAAAAATGACACAGCCAAAGAAAAACATGATAAAAGCTCTAATATATAGGGCTATCATGAACCTTGTTCGGAAAATGCTTCCGGATGAATTCTAGCCTTACTTTTGAAGTGAACCTGCTAGATTCTATCTCCGCCCTAATCAAATCAATAGGAAGCCCCATACCAAGATGTAGGAGATTTATCGATTGTTGTAAGTTCAGCTCATTGTCCCTTTGCACCGCTCTTCCTCTAACTGTGACTCCACAGATTTTGACAACATCGTCCAAAGTCACAGTCATCTCCCCAACTGGCATATGGAAGGTGTTGGTCTCCAGATGCCATCTCTCCACAAACGCAGAGATCAATGGTGGATCCATATGCTCATGATAACCTTCCACGAGATCAAACAACCCAGTCCTTCTCAACTGCACGGTAAATCTTGGAGACCTTTCACATTTATTTTTGAAATCCCATTGGGATAACTTTGCTAAGTGTGAAACACACTTCAACGCTTCGCGATCCTCCTGAAACAACCGAGCACACATTAGATATATATGAACATAAACAAAAGATTTTGTAAAAGAAAATCAAAGTACACAAGAAAAACAAAATATTACCCTTCTCTCCCAAACATCGCGAGCGACATGCACCGCATAGTCATACAACAAACAACTCGACTCATACGGGCCTCCCCATACACACCTCTTTGAAACTCCAAATCATTATTGGATTTTCTTACGAAATCAATACGGAGGTGCTTTCTTTCTTGGTGGTACGTCTTCTACCACATATTCTTCCACATCATCATCCTGCTCATCCTCCTCCTCATCCCTCTCCTCACCCTCCTCCTCACTCTCCTCTTCTACTATACTCTTCCCTTTGTCCATATTTACATCTAACCCTACATTAGTATCACTATCTATACTATCTACACTATCTTCACTAGACGAATCAACCTCAGGAACCTCTTTTTCCAAATGGTCCCCTCTACGCGCTGATGTTGTTAAGCCGCCTGCCCTTTGTCTTTTTCTTCCAACTGCTTCACCACTAGAGGAACCGCCACCAAACAATTTCTTAACACCCTTGAATGTAGTTTTCACTACATTCTTTATATTCTTTGATCGAGGACCCATCGCTACAAAGAAAAATAAAACAAGTATTAGTAAACCATATTTAAATAAACAATGTACAAAGAAAACCACTAGAAAAAAGAGATCATCCCAGTCGTAAAACTAATATACTTATAAGCTTGTTATGATAACTCCAAGTATATATGAAGAAATAGAATGAGACGTTACACTATCCAAATTCTATCAAATTTTGGGCAGAGTTTTCTTTGTTTAGTCAACATTTCGTATACTTAAACCTGTTATAACCTGGAAATCAATAATGACATCCTTCTAACAACCATATGTACATAACACCCTATAAAATATTCAACCCACAATACAATTTCTAGCCGCATAATAGGTGGACACAAGTAGAAGGAAAAGATAGACTTCCAAAAGAAAAGTTTTTGTTCTTTCAAAACGCCATGGTTATATGTCTTGTAACTTGTTAACAATATTAACAATATTAAGAAAGGACAACCACTACAAGTTACAAGAAACTATTAACAGATGTCAAAGAGTAAATATTAGGAATACATTGATCGAACAACCTGATTTTTTCGACATGTGAGATTGAACAACCATATGTACATATAACCTAATTTTACACGACATGGTGAAAATGTATATATATACAAGATTTGTTTCGTATGAACCGTCATTTATGTATATCAAGTATTACAACAAAATAACTGGACTCTCTCTACAACAAAATGAACTTGACTCGTCCCTCGTCAAGCATAGGGAAACCACCCAAAAAACCACCTTGATTGTACATTCAAGTAAGTTTGATAACCAAAGAAAGAGCTTCTCACCTATAATGCTTTACCGCTTCAGTTTTGTTCTCCTGTATCCATACCTTAAGCAAGTACTCGTAAAAGCTGCATGTGATCAAGGTCATTACTCATTAGTCAAGACTCAAGAACATAAGCAGTATGAAAGGTGAGTAACAGAATGTACAGAAACACTAATCATAAAATGATAAAAGTATCTTCTCTTATAACATCATGCCCAAAAGGAAAATACTAGGTATGAAAGATGAGCACTATGAAAGTTTAGCAACAAGATGTAAAGCAACTCATTTTTTAATTTTCAAACGGGGCCCTAAAGATGTAGACTATATTTTGTTGGCTCTACATGGCAACAAAATATATCTTACAACTCTTTTTCTTAAGTTCTCTTCATGATCTTACAACTCTTTTTCTTAGTACCTGGTACTAGTAGAACTAAAAGTTTTTGAATCTATCCAGCGTTCTTTTCATGATCCTAAACTTTACATAAACTGGTACCTGGTACTAGTAGAACTAAAAGCTTTTGAATCTAGATTCTAAATCTTAAGCTAGATGTAGACCACGTCATTTAGATATGGTCCGTAGACATGGAGAGAAGTGAGAACTCACCCCTTCTTATAGTAAGATATTCACTATAAACTAAAAGGAACATTGCATATTTTTCTCCAGATACTAAGTATAGATAGTAGTTGTGGTATCGAAAAGCACATAATTTGATATCTAAAGTACCTTTGTGAAAGTCTTTGAGAAAGTCCAAAGACACTCGGTGAATTTGGTGTGTGCTTAACAGAGAATTTATAACCCGCAAAAGGGTAATAATAATAAAACAATAGTTTCAATAATAATATCGAATAAAAGTTAGAGTGCAGGACAATAGAAAGTATCAGCAGCAAAAGACTAACAACTAAAGTTAATCAAGCTTTTTCTACTCTAAATGCGAGATCCAAGTACAAAGGGAAGTTTAAAAGGAAAAGGTTGATATCTTCAAACTTCGAAATTTTGGCCAATTTCCGACGTATAAACAAGGAATCAATGAAACGGGAAGCAATTAACAAGGAATCAATGAAACAGAAAGCAATGAAAACTTGTCAGAACACAAAAACCATAAAAATAACAAACCAAGAAAAACGAATAAATAAATAAGTGTAGAGAAAGCAAATGATACAGGTGTAGAGAAAGTAAATCATCCCCCACCGTGCGTTCTACATGTCCTTATTACTGTTTGCAACATGACATTTATCAAAAAAACAAAAAAACAAAGTTACATGTACCAAAATAAACACTCATAACTATATGATTACCCTACCACAATGACTTGCAAATATATATATATATATATATATATATATATATATATATATATATATATATATATATATATATATATATCAATATAAAAAAAGAACCATGGCTGTGAATGAAGCGATTGGGGAAGTTGAGGTAGCAGGTTTATCAATCAGAATATATATATTCTATTTGAAGCACTGGAGCATCATATTCTAAAGAGTCCTATTATCAAACGAGTTGAGAATACCCTCTAGATTGATAAACCTGCTACCTCAACTTCCCCCACTGTTTCTGATTCACAGCCATGGTTCTTTTTTTATATTGAGTAGTTAGAATTTTAGACAAGTCAGAGATTTACATTATCTGTTGAAAAGTAAATAATAACTTGATAGTTGACTGTTTCCGTTATTATTACGTACAACAATCATGCAGCAATTATAAATATTGTAAATGAAGTGGGACAAGAAAGTGATACAAAGAAAGTATAGCGAAGAATGTAAAACCTCAAAAGAGAAAGCACCTACACAAATCATGCAGGTTAAAAACTATTCAGCAAAATGAAAGTGAATAGGCAGAACTGAGTGAAACACAACAACACAAACATAGCAACGAGTGAAATAGTCAGTGACGAATAGAAAGAGAGATAAAACTAAGGGTGCTACACTACTACCTAATGTTTTCTATAGCTAGCATCATGGACCACACCAAAACTCAGTACATAACACTCGAACATTAAGGTGATGTGAACGACCTGAGGTCATCACCTTGTTGCTACAATAACCTTCAACGACTCGACCTGTATTGAATATTTCAAAACATGAAAGCAACCTTAAATCTAACCAATGATGAAATGGATCAATACAAGCCCACACTTAAATTCCATCCCTAGCCTCTGGGTATACAACACTTGGGTGAACCGTGACTGATCTAACCAAGAGAGGGTTCTCTACTTTATATTCCTAAGTCCATTACAGATTATAAGAGAACAATTAGTCAATAGGCTCTTGCTCTGTATCATAAAATATGCTTTACTAACTCATCCGAGTAACATACGAGCAAACCAATTATACTGTGATTCTTCGACCTACCATACTGTCATTTGGCTATTGCCTTCAACACAAACAGGAAGAAATTAAAAAAAAAAAAAAAAAAAAGTCAGGCGTACAAAAGGTAATAATCGGAAGAAATGGGAAAGAAAATTCAAGAGTAAAAAAAGTAATAGCAGTAGCTATTTGACCAAGGAAACACAACACATCCACACAAACTAGCAAGTTGATTGAAGAACTTAATTAAGGTGACTTACTTGAAGCTGATTGAAGACAGAGAAGTTGAAGAACTTGATAACCAACACGCCCAGCAACTCACGAGAGGGATTGAAGCTAATTTGATCACAATGCTTTGTTGGATTGAAGGATTGCGAGAGGGATTTTGTCGAGGGTTTTGGGTGAGAAATTGCAAGAGAGATGACCGGTTACAACAAGTTTTTCTGGTTTTGCGATTAGGTGGGGGGTGTACATGGGCTTTTTGTCGGGCTTTGCGATTTGGGCTTGGACTGGAGGCTGCCCAATCCAATTCTGGTGGCGCCCAATACAGGACTCTTCTTATTTAGGAAGTATTATTAAGTTCGGTGTTAGATATTTGTATTTGAATTGAAGTCTAGTTAGTTTATTTTAGTAAGTATTTTAGTTTTAGAATTGTAGCCGAAGCAAGGGTTTGTTCATCTACTATATAATAAACGTGGGTAACTTTGATAATAAACGAGAAATTTATGAATCTTCTTACCTCTAAATTCTTCCAAAATTGTTTCTGAATAGCTATAGCTATGGTTCTTAATACATTCAGTTTCTCTTTCCTAAACAAATTTTTTTCTCAGACCGAAAAAACAGCAATGCCAGACTCAGTCTCAGAAAACCAAAACCCTCAAACCGAAAACGACAACACCGTAGAAGAAGAAGAAGTCAACTTACGTGTCCACGACATAATCATTAAAGGAAACAAGAAAACAAAAGACTCATTACTTGAAACTGAAGTTGAATCCTTAAAAACTGCTACGACTATGCAAGAGTTACTTGAAGCTGCTGCTTTAGTTAAGTCACGTCTTCAGAATCTTGATATTTTTGATTCTGTTAATATTACTATTGATTCTGGTCCACTCGAGTTACCTGCTACTTGTAATGTTACTATTGAAGTTGTCGAAAATAAAAACCCTGTTGGAGGCAATATCGGCATGTACTCCAAACCCGAGGTATTGTTTCTGCTCAATGTAGTATTTGTATGATTGTTATTATATATGTTTGTTTCAAGGGTATAAATGTTGTATATGTTTTATTGGCTAGAGTGTTTCTTACAGCTATTCACATATTATTTAATAAGGGTGGCAAACAACCAGGGTATGATGTGTTGATATAAGCTGTGCATAACCTCTATATTCCTAGCTGTGATATACGATGTGAGCAGTCATTGGTATGCATGTGCAGGGAAGCAAAACATTTTATGTGAAACAAGTTGAAATGGTTTACCAATATTTACGTTCACACTTTGTTTTCTTTTATGACATTATTTTTTGTAGGCTAGGTCTTATTCTCTTGAGGGGACAGCAAAGTTGAAAAACGTGTTTGGATATGGTGACATATGGGATAGTACATGGGCTTATGGTTGGGAACAAGCTTCAGATATCAGTGTAGGAGTTTATTTACCGAGGTTTAAACGATTATCAAACCCTATAATGGCTCGGATATCGCTACTATCTCAAGATTGGTTGAAGATTTCTTCTTACAAAGAGAGAATGTTGGGTCTTTCAGTTGGCTTACTTTCAACGAGGCATCATGATTTGGCGTACAATCTCACTTGGCGTAATTTAACAGATCCATCACAAATGTCCTCGAGGTCGGTTAGAAAGCAGCTTGGGCATAGTTTGCTCTCATCGCTAAAGTACAAATTCACTATCGATAGGAGAGATTCTCCTCAGAGGCCAACACGAGGATATGCTTTTGTTTCCAGTACCCAAGTTGGCGGGTTTTCACCTGATAGTCGGAGCTTGCGATTTTTACGCCAGGTCTCACTCTTTCTCTATGTTCTTGTTTACTTTAAAGCGTAGTTGTGTTCTGTGATTCTGTCGAGTAGTGTCTTGCTATAACCTTATTATTCATTGGAAGTTGGATATTTGATTGTACAATTGTTTGTTTGCCTCTGATCTTATATTTGATTGTACAATTGTTTGTTTGCCTCTGATCTTCTGTTTTTTTTTTTATGAATACCACGTTTTAACAGTCGATGTTCATTGAATGTGTGTGTTTGTGTCTATGTTCTCATATTTTTCTTTTCGTGTGTGTGTGTGTGTGTGTGGGGGGGGTGGGATGGCATATGATACTGTGTTGGGTACTGTTCTTTCAGACCTATTGGATTCAACAAGGGGTTGAGACACATGCTTTCATATTGGACTTATAGCAAATCTACTTTTTTTCTTTGCTCGGTCAATATTTACTTATTTTAATATATTAAAATAGGCTGATATAGCCCACAATACAATAGGAAAGCATTTCAATGAAGTGGCTAAATACCAATCGACTTTTATTATTGTATCGGTGTAAACAGATGAACAAAACCTTCAATCCATATTATGTGTTGTATCGTCATTGCTTCCTTAGTGGTTATCTCGGCATGACCTTGTTTTACATTTTTCCTTTTTTGGGCTCAGTGACCTTGCTACTCTGCATGACCTTGTTGTCTGAGTGTGACTTCCCAGTTTCCACATAATAAGTTGGAACAGAAAGTGGAACGTTTAAGCCATAACTTGTTTGTTTCTGTTCTCCTATGCTGATCACTACCGAAAAGTAATACAAATATATGTACACCTTCGCTAAGCACTTGGGCTTTTTAGTTTATTATCTCATTGGGCTCGTACATGGTGCACATGTAAATCAAAATTGTGTATCCTATAGTCCCACGTGTCGCTAATACCGTTAAAGTCCTACCAGCTGTACATTTTGGGGTTATTATCAGACTTGTGTGTGTTTTTAAGCTTGATCTGCAATAGAAATGACTCGTGTTGGGCTCTGAATTGGTCAGGTTTTGGGTTGAATTACCATCCCTAAGTCGCTGATTTATCAAGAAATAAAAATATCAAAAAGGAAAAGAGAACTGAAATATAGATTATGTGTGAGGGAGCTATGTAGTTACCTGTGCAGGAAATGGCTAGGTGCTAGGGCTGGGCCTAGAACGTAGGCAATTGCCTAGCACATGTCCTTGATATGTAGTCACATGCACAGGCGATATATAGGCGTCAAGCCAGAGCCTATGCGATAGTCCCCCCAATTATAGTATTTCGTGTTAAAATCGAACTTGGGCGTGTCCTTAAGCTCTGGCATCAATGGATCTGTCCACGATCCAATTCTAATGATTTGCATTGCGCTTTGGCTTTTACCCCGGTCAGGTTTCATGCTAAATTGGCATCCCTTTATCCATGGTTTACTAGGAAATACAATGAATAGGAAAAAGGAAAATCGAGAGCAAATATAAATCTTGTACGAGGGAGCTTCTATGTCATCGCAGGCGCATGCAATGGCTAGATTAGGTTGCATAGCCATGCCCCGGCTGCTAATACGAATATTCTGCCCTTTTTCCCACAATATTTAATCTCGAAAAACAGAAAGTTTTGATGTATATCACATTATGACCTACTTAATATGTATACACAACTAATCAGCTTGAAGACATGCTCAACTTGAACTGCTTTTCTTGCTTGAAGACTATAGAATTGAATGCATTAAGTTCTTAGGTAATTAGTTTAGTTTCAGATTTCCTGTCTCCAAGTAGGAGATCGTTTGGAGATATGTGGAGCCTTATGCAGATGGCCACATTGAGCCTTGGGGCACGGACCTTATCTGAGCCCCCCCTAACGGTGGTATAGGGGCAGTGCCTGGGCTGAACAATTTGAACAATTTTGTCTAAGTGAGATCTTGTTCAATAATGGTTTATAGGGCACAACAGTTTTTAACAAGATTAAGAGATGCTTAGATGAGAAGTGAAAAAGTGTCATAAAAAAACAAAAAATAAATTTAGGTGATTTTGGCTCGGGTTGATCATTTGCGCCTAATTCCAGGCAAATATGTGTTTGACTGAATCACTAAGCCTCTGACTGCTTAGTGAGGGAGCAGGGAAAATATGGCAACAATTGATGATAAACAATTTGTTATTATTTACACCAGAAAAGAATAAGCAATTTGTTATTGTTGCAGTCTGTATAGGCATAGATCTGATCTCAGATGTATTGGAAATCTCGAGAGCATAAATTGAGTTGGAAGAAAATAGAATAAATGTTAGGAATGCAGCCACTAGTACAACTGGAATCTCCATCTGTTATCTTCTGTTACATTCCAGGAATCCTGGTGGTAGCATTTTTTGTATGTTGTCCTAGGAATGAAGACTGGGCGGGTGGCTGAAGTGCCAAATTCTGATGTTTTTGAATTACTAACGCATTAATTCATTTGCGTACTGACCCATACATGCCAATTATGTAGCTTGTCATCTTTATTGTTTATCCTGAAAGTGTTTTCATGCTGTTATAATCTTGGATCCCTGTTTATTATTCCGTCATTTTTGGTTTTTTAAGTTAAGTTCATCTTTTTAGTTGCACTCGCTACAGGTGGTACTCAATTAATTGTATGTGTATGTATGTAGTTAGTTATGTATTTTTATCAGAATAGTACAAAAGAACCAGTTCTACCTCTTTTTATAAATTACTGAGTTCCCTTCTTTTTTATTCATTTTGAGCAGGAGTTCGATCTTCGCTTTGCTTTTCCTCTGGGATTTTATAATGCTGCATTGAACTTTGGGGTATCTGTGGGTGCTATTCTTCCATGGGGAAGAGGATTTATGAACTTGCCTTCGCCTATATCTGAGAGATTCTTCCTTGGTGGCAATTCTTCTCCAGTGTGTACTTTGGGTGGCCTAACGACATTGTTGGGGTTCAAGTCTCGAGGAGTAGGTCCTACTGAACAAAGAAGGGCGATGATTGATATATCAGGAAATTCGGCTAAATGTACAGGAAGGGATGTCCTTGGTGGAGACCTTGCTTGTAGTGCTTTTGCAGACCTGTCGTTCAATCTTCCTTTGAAGGTGTTGAGAGATGCTGGAGTTCATGGACATATATTTGCTTCTACTGGAAATCTCACCAAACTGACAGAAAACGAGTTTCAAAACTTCTCGTTTAGGAAATTTGGAGAGTCATTCCGGAGTTCCATTGGTGCTGGGATAATTATTCCCTTCAATTTTTTTCGAATGGAGGTCAGTAATTTATCCTAGTATTTTCATGTTATGATCACCCTGAAGGTGAACTTGTTGTCTGGAAGAATCCCATCAGATAGCGGCAGTGTTTTAAAGAATGTATCTAAGCCTCAAGGCGCTATGCCCTCTGCGATGCCTGAGGCTTAAACCTCATTTAAAAAAAGGGTTAACTAGTATTACCCCCCTACTAGATGAGCCAATTAGGATTCCCCCCCCACTAGATGAGGAAAGTAGGGTCTTTTTCCCCCCCAAGTACACACACAAAAAAAGTCAACTTGGGTTGACTGTGTTTTTTTTGGGCTATCTAGTGGGGGGAGAGAATCCTAATTGGCTCATCTAGTGGGGGGTAATACTCGTTAACCCTTAAAAAAAAATGAGAATGAGGAAAGATGAGGTTGGATGATGGAAGTTGTAATTTCTGATAGAATGAGGTGTTTTGATGCTCAAACCATAAGATAATAGGGAGTTTGTAGTCTTTAAAGAAATTATGAGCCATCAAAAAATTGAAAAAAGAATGAAATATTAAAAATATGTAAAGACGTGTAAGGCTTAAGCCTCTTGGTGCTAAACGCTTTAAAATTCGTTAGGTGTGCCTTGAGGATTAAGCCTCAATGCCTTTTTATTTTTAACCTTGAATATCGGTTTCTGTAATGCCAAATAGATGAGAGTGATTTATCTTCTTGGTTTATGACAAAAACTTGTCAGAATTCCTTAACTGTTCCTGATTTAAATTTGATTATGTTTTCAGTAATGCCAAATAGATGAGAGTGATTTATGTTCTTGGTTTATTACAAAAACTTGTCAGAATTCCTTAACTGTTCCTGATTTAAATTTGATTATGTTTTCAGATTAACTACTGCTACATACGGAAACAATTTGAGCATGACCGTGGCAAGACCGGCATACAGTTTAGCTTCTCATCTCCGTTATAGCTCTTTCTTGGTTGCATCAAAGTTCTCCGTTAAGTTTTCCAGTAAAAACAGGGATTCCATAAATCACATTTGTTTGTTCAATCATTTTGTGATTATCTATTCAGGGCATCCATGACTTGAACAATTATTTTGGGGATTTAGGAAACATGTAGTTCTTTGAGAGCATGTTGTTTTAGATGCTGGAAATCTTGCTGAGTCTATTCTGATGACCATGATTGCACACAGTACTCATTTTTATTATAAGTAGACAGATAACCCACATTAGAGTGAAAGTTTACTTCATATTATCAGAGTGTTTTTTCGTATTAGGATTTATTGCCAGTTTAAGGAGCATCGCAGGTAAACTGACTAAAGAGTTGAAACAGCAAAACTTTAGGCTAACCAGGAGGAAACAACTTTAAATATCTATAATTCTAGATGGACAAAGCGTATGTTTCTTCTCCACTAAAATTCTCTCCATTAACTCTCTTAACAATGTTTCCGTTATTGATTCTGCAATTCATTTTCTCCAAATAATAACGAGTCGTAGTCATTTTATGAAGAATTTTCGAGAGTGAAGCACCCTAGAAGGTTGGATGCACGTATATAAAGATCCAAGACAGCAAATATACTAGGGTTTTCCTAGCGAAATACTTCTCTATTTCGTGGTATGTGTACTCTGTCCCGTCAACCCGAGAGTCAATCATCTGAATTTTCTTAGCTAGTCAATCATCTGAAGTTTATTGATTTTGGATTTGATTTGCATTTGAAGGAGAGACCCAGAGCCAGAGTCATAGGATTGTTCAAAGTTCAGCTTCATTAACAATAAATAAATATACATATCTTAACTCAACTTGGCATTACAGGGTGATGATGATGAACCTTAGAGCATCCCTAGGTGGTAGTATAACATGTTAAATTCTTCAAATTTGAAGAAAATTTTCGAAATTTCTCGGAATTCCATTTCTAGGTGGTCTTAAATTCGATCGCATCACTTGCTTGTTTGCATTATTGTTCGCAAATTTGGTAATTTGGATGCGGATGCGGAGCGACATTGGTACTGTCGCGCACCATTGCAAATGTCGTTTCATTATTATTTTTTGACTTTGACCAGCGCTGCGTGCCAGTCGTACTGTCATGTGCCACTCTTAATGCCGCGCACCATTACCAATGTCACGTGCTCCAACGAAAAAAAACGGCCGGAATTCTACATCCTATATCTATACTCATCTCCTTATTCATTTTATATACATTCAACTCAAATATTTTTATTAAACAACTCAACCATTTCACATCAATCCTTAACAAACAACACACACACATTGTCAAAAAATGGATCATGAAGTGTATGAGATTTTCCCCCTTCAATCTTCATCTTCATCTTCATCGTCGTCTTCTTCTTCATCTTCTATAGCGGAAGACTCGATAGATAGTCTTGATGAAGAATTTGTTAACGCTATTTCCCTTATGAACACCATTTGGCTGTACTTACACATGCACAAGTACATGCTCCGAAGGCACCACATGGTGGTCCAAAGAAGGGTCGAAAAGTGAAACATAGAAACTATGCTTCGACTTTGGAACTCTTGAAGGCCAACTACTTCGTCGATTGTCCTGTCTTTCCGAAATAGGATTTCAAACGGCGCTTTCGTATGAAAAAATCTTTATTTCTTCACATCTTCAACGATATTCAGACTCGTTTTAAGTACTTTCAGCCTAAATTTAACAATGCTGGTAAACTTGGTATAGATCCTCTAATTAAGGTGGCTGCAGCTTTGCGTATTCTTGGTTATGGTACGGTGGCTGATCAACTTGACAATCAATTATACATTTCCGAGCAAACTGGAAACCAGGCATTGAGGCATTTATGTGATGCAATTATCAAATTGTACAGTTCAGCCTACTTGCGAAGGCCAAATATTGCAGATACAGAACGCTTGCTTGTACATTCTGTCATACGTGGATGGGTGAGTATGTTGGGAAACATTGATTGTATGCATTAGGAATGACATAATTGTCCAATTGGATGGCAAGGTGCTTACAGTGGTCGTTCTGGAAAACTATCTGTTATTCTCGAAACTGTTGCAACTGAAGACCTGTAGATATGACATTCTTTCTTTAGGATGCTAGGGTCACACAATGACATCAACGTGTTGGACAACTCGCCGGTATTTGATCACGTGATCAATGGTACTTCTCCACCTATTTATTTTGATGTAAATCAGCATAGCTATAATATGGGTTATTATTTAGTTGATGGTATCTTTCCTGACTATGCGACATTTATACAAATAATTTCAAACTCTAATGCTCTAAAAGGCGAAGTTTCAAGAGCGATGCAAGAAGCTGCAAGGAAAGATATTGAAAGAGCTTTTGGGGTTTTACAAGTTAAATTTGAGATTTTGGCAAAACCTTGCAAATTATGGCATGTGGAGACAATGGGTACTGTTATGAGAGCATGTATCATATTGCACAATATGATAATCGGAGCTAAGAATAAAAATTATGAAATGAGGGGTACATTCCTGATCTAAAAGGGCAACCACAGATCCCACCTACTCGGGAATACTACATTGAGGGGACTCTACGAGTTCAATCAAAGACTATGCATAATAGACTTAAAAGCGACCTTGTCGAGCATCTATGGAGGATTAGGGGTGACCGACGTTGATTGTTATAATTTAATTTAATTTCGTAGATGCATATTTATTCTTAATCATCAATAAACAATCTTAATTAATTTCTATTTTATTATATATATATATTTTAATTTAAACTAACATATATTTATATAAAATAAAAGTTTATTCATATTAAAAAAAATATATTAAGTTACATAGTCATAGAAAATAAAATGATTAACATTAACCACTCACATTAGAGCACTCTAACCAGTCTTAATCTTTTCCATTACAACACCTAACCACTCACATTTTCCACATACTAAACACTTCAATAGATCAAAATCTTTTCCTTTAAGGTTCGCAAACTTTTTCAGCTCTCTAACACCATCACAACCATTTGGGCATGATATATGTGCATAGGGGCAATACCTATACCAATGATCATCCTCGCCACAGCACGTGCATATCAACAAACTGTCGCCATATATATATATATTCCATACCAGGACATATATCATACATGCATTTCAAAAATCTTACTTCTTCACCATCTTCGTTACAACTTCTATGTATGAGCATTGGTGTTTTGGGACACCTTTTGTTCATATACTTGCATGACAACGCAATGTGTTTTCTTGAGGTGCAAATTTGGCACCTCTCTTGATCGAGTGTATCAAAATAACAGAATTGTTGAGTTGATTCGGCAACGTCGATATGTTGGCTAGTTTTTTGCAATGATAAAGAAGAAGTCATAGTTGTGGAGATATTTTTGGAGTGTTAGGTGAGAATGAAGCAATTTGTGAAATTTCGGACGTTTTACTTGATGGTGTGCGACGGTACTAATGGCGCGCAATTAGGGCCGGGAATGGGTTGGGTTCGGGTCAGATATGGCTATATCCGAATCCGAATAAAACCGAAATATTATATCCGAATCCGACCAACCCGATCGGATAACACTAAAAATGCAAAAAAAAGCCCAAAAAATATATCCGAACCCGATCCGAATAAATAAATAGGTATGAAAATCGACCCGAACCCGAACTATTAAGATTCGGGTCGGGTCGGATTTGGGTCAAACCCGACCCGATTCTCTGCTCTACGTGTGATAATGGTACTGGCGCGCGACATTACTAATGGCGCGCGTGGTGACCCTACATTCAATTTTGCGGTCGATATTTGCGACCATCTAGAATTGGTCGAAATTTGCGACCATATTCTCTAAACTTTTTATTCAAATTTGAAAAGTATACTACCACACCTATAAATGCTCTTAGACTTCAATTTTATATTGCAGGTAAACAAACAAATAATGAGTTCTAGCACAAGTATTATGTAAAGAAGCATCCACTTAAAGCTCTTGGATCCGAAAGCAAAGAAGTGAATATGGATTTTACAAGAGTAATCACTATATGGTGCCATGATGGTAAGGGTAAGTCATTAGTCATGTCTATTTGTTAAGAACTTATGATCGATCATCTCAAGTTTTCAGTTTTAAGGCAACTATGGCCGTGAAATTCTTACTGTGGCAATTGGTTATGAACAACCCTAAGAGTGCGTGGCCAGAACTCGATGGGGTGCCAGCCCGGGGATATCGCCGCAGAAACTATTGAGAGAGAGAACCCTAAGGTTAATGTTGTCATTGTCACGTCAGGAGCAGGTGTACTTCAAACATGTTCTCCTATACGATAGGGTGCATGTTCTCCTTAACGAAGATGGAATTGTTTTCGAAGTGCCCGTATTGGATAGAAGTCATAGAACTATGAACTTATTTGTCTCTTTTAGCTACTGTCGTGTGCTGTCCAGAGGACCTCTCTCTGCACTTATGTGTATATATGTGTTCCCTTCATCATTTTCCTACTCCTATGCTTTTCAAAACCGAAAATGAGCATCAGTATTCTTTTAGTACAATTATTCGGCCTGAAAGCTACCATCCCCATTCACCAGCTCCCCAATAGGTAATCGTAGAGGGAGCCATTATAGGCTCTAGCTGGCGTATGTCTTTCTACATAAGCATCCACATTATTTCCATACACTAGAAAGACTTGCATTTGCTATGGTCCACCTACGCAGCCATGTCACGTCCATGTAACAAGATGGTCATCACTTTCATTAACGACCGAAACAAGCCCCGAATCACCATAAAGGAGTTCAACTTGAAAATTACAAGTGTAATCCTCAGGTGCAGCTAGAAGAGTTTTTAATTCACAAGCCCCACCCCTGCGTGACATGTACTTGTTCATTCTCTACCTCCTACAGTGGGTAGCAGTGTAGAACTACTCTAGTTCGTCAGTTTGTTTGCAAAGATATAGATAATACTGGTGCTTACTAAGCACTGCTTAGTGTACAACCTGACAATAGCTGGTGATGGTCAATCCTGTAAAGCTCCTTATCCCCCATCTACTGCTTATTTCGTAGAATAATAGGGTGAAACATCTAGTTACAATCTAATTCATATGTACATGAAGAGGAGAAAGCATTGCAAGTATGATCCCCAGATCAGGATAATCGACAGATAATGCAAAAGAGCTATTTTTTTTCCCACACAAATTGGGAGCGAAAAATCATACTTCTTCGACTCCAATCATAGGAAGCTACCGAGTGAACTTGTCTTAATGAGGGAAAACTTTAAGGGTGGAACCTTACAGGAAAGAAGGAAAGAACAGTTCAAAGGATATAATAAAGAGACCTTTCAAATAAGCAAATGGAAGAAACAATCGCAAATTGTGATTTGTACAAATTTTCTGCTTTTATAAAGTTCCATTCAACTCTGGTTTGCTCTCTCAACAGACTGCAGCAGAAACTGCACACTATAACTTAATCAATTTCATAAGCCGATTGTAAATATATACATAGTACTCTCCTGCTTCAATTTCTTCAATATTTTCTTAGTCTGCTGTTTATCCTTTCTCTTGGTCAGATCATTCAGCATCTGGACTCTCATAAAACAAAGTCCTGATTCCCAGACCTGAGAGGTATGCTTGAGGTGACAGTTTTGGCTTCACCAGCATCCAAAAATGGCAGCAGTAGCTTTGTCACATTAAACTGATACAGACTACAGAATACTTCTCTTAATGTGTAGTGGTTCATTAGCTCGATCCTGTGCTTTTTTATACAGCTCTAGTGTGTCCGCATGGTTGGGATCAAGACAGAGCTGCTGCCTCGCATAATCTCGGAGAGTTGAAAGGGAATCACCCATTGAGTCGTAAAATGCAGCTCGAAGATGGAGCAGCTGCAGGTCTGGCTTGAAAGCAATGGCCTTTGAGAGCTCTGCTATTGCTTCAGCTTCTTTGTGGTCATCCATCAGGACTGTCGAGACCCAACCACTGCTAGTTAGTGCAAGTTTCAATTGTGCCACTGGTAAACAAATTATATTGCTAGAAGGGTAATTAATCATGATTGCACACTTACAAGTGAGAAGGTGATGATAAACTTAATTCTAGAGGAACAGAGCATATGTAAATGGGACAGACACAAATAGATAAGACTAGATCGTAAGTATCAGTTCCTCATTTCCACCTAATAAACAATACATTCCTCACTTGAAACAAGCATTCAACACAACATGCATTAAACATATGTGAAGCTTACTTTAACTATTTTTCTTTTCCAAAAATCTATATTTAATATTAACCCATTTAAGCTTTCAGTTGAATGCATCTTTTCCACATCTCCTGCCATAGCATAAGTACAATTCAAGAGACCATGAAATCAAGGAGTTAGGTATATGTCTTTCACTAGCGAAGTTACTTTTTGTAATTATTTCTCACATGTCAGCTCAAGGCATATGATATAGACCAGAAATCATATCACCTTTCAAAAAAAAAAAAATGAATATTTCCACAGAGAACTAGATGATGCATCTTTCAAATAGATGAAGAGTGTGTTTCTAAACTCATTTCTAATTAACAACTCAAAGGCAGTTTCTTACTATGGAAATTGGCTTGATGGCTACATGAAAGATAAATGAAACTTTTTTTTACACAAGTATAATACATGGAAATTGGCTCCATTTGCCATTCTTTGGTTGCGAATGAAGAAGTAGAAAGATCATCCATAAGAATGCACAGTTGTTAAGATGCAAAAATCCCATAGGCGAAAATGAATCACAAGAGGGATGCAAGTCCTGAGACCTCAAATAATAACGCTAATATTATCTATATAGCTTTTGATCCTAGTTGGTTGGGAGTAGTTATTTCATTATTTATTTTTTCTCTGATATTCCTTAAACTCAAGTAATTTGTATTGATTAATGATTAAGAAACAACAATATGAACATTGCATTTCCATTGTGTCATTAGAATAAACACTATTATACTATGTTAGTGGCGTGTGATGCAATTGGGGTAGCAAACAGGTATTACACCATGTGTACTAGCATATTGGTCACGTTTCAAGGGCTGTAAACAGAATCTACCCTGTGGTCACAATAACAAATGCACCACTACAAACACTTTATGCATGGAAGAACAATCACATGGTTATGACCAATTAGTCCTCAATTTCTCATTGACCAAAATTCCAGAGAAACAATAATTAATAAGGAATAACCACTGAGCTTACCAGCAGCCCTGTATCTGTAGGGGTAAGTCCTTAGTGGATCTAATTGTGTTGCCATGCTAAGGTCACTTCTGGCCATGTCACGATCACAGTACTCCGAACGTTTCTCATAGGCCGACGCATTGTTTCGTGCCTTATCTATCAATTTTGCCATCTCATCATAAGCAGCTTTCCTCTGATTCTTGAGATGGTACACACGTGCCAGACCCTGATGTGCTCTTGTGTGCCTGATATTAAGGGCATTCACATAGCAGTCTGCGGCAAGATCCAGCTTATCGCAGTCTGCGTATACACTTCCTAGATTATTTAATGCCTGAAAAATTACATGCACACAAATAAAACAACTCTGCCAGGACCAATGTAGCACTCCTCCATAATAAACAGATAGGTAAAACTTACTTGTCCTTTTCTAAGACCATCAGAAGGGCATCTAAGAGCTTCCTCTAAAAGTTGGATGACATAAGATGAAGACTCAGAGTCCAGGCTTGTATCTGCTAAAGCATATGCTTTAAGAAAAAAAGCTTCAAATGATCTCTGAATTGAAATAGACTCCTCAGCCTTAGCTAGTGCTTCTTCCCGATGGCCAGTATCATACAAAATCCACCCTTCATATACAAGCCTTTCGTGCTCTGAACTAGAATGATTCCGAGCCAGCCGCAAACTACGCATTGCAGCCTTTTGACAATTCAACCTACATAAGGCAGTTCGAACATGTAATAAGTTTACCTAAAGTGAAAAAAAAACTACTAAGTAGCAACTATCAAAGTTCAAACAAATTCTTTGAATAATGATATAGTTCTAATAAATTAACATTAAAACTCAACCATAGGAATACTGAAGTCTGATATATGTTCAAGTGGAGAAGATATCTAATAATTTCGTAAGCTAACAAGAAAAGCTAGAATCATACAATAAAAAGAACCATTGGATAACCAACAATTACAAGCACAATGAACCAAAAAAAAAAAACTAGGTCAAGTTTTAGGCGATCGAGTCAACTTGCAACACAAACTATAACTCATGCAGCCAAAATCAATGGAATTGTCTTAAGAGGCTGTGCAAGAAACATAAAAGACCAGGAGTCCTTGAGCTAGAAAGAGAAATGTCTTTACTTTATTCTTTGCCATAGTTTGGGATTTCGGAATTTTCGAAATTCCGATAAATCCAAAAACCGAAATCCATTAAATTTCGACTCTATCAAATTCGGAATTTTGAATTCATTCGGAATTTCGGATATTTCGACTCTATATTTGGAATTTCGGTTTTTTGGAAAACCGAAATTCCGGAGTTTCGTTCGGAATCACGAACTATGTTCTTTGCTCAACTTTAACCTTTGAGCTGGGTAAAAGATTATGGGCCTTCAAAGTTATTTACACACAAATCTGTCAGGAGTTACAAAAGTTTGTTTGAAGCACTGTACGTCACCAGAGGGAACAATTTTGGGAATGAGTGGGACCCACTTCGTTATAATACAGGGGCAATACACATTAGAGATTTCTCGCTTGCCCCTCAAGGGAGTAGAGGCTCATGCTCAATTGCTGCTTTGCTATCATTTGAGCTGGCGTGAGAAATAAAAATCCACTTGCTGTACAATCAAAATTAAGAAGAGCGGGGGTGGGGTGGGGTGGGGGATGCAGTTTTCATGAAATGTAGATTTGGTTGGAGTAACAACTATTCTTCTTCGACTCCTCCAAACTTGAACACATCTAACAATGGCATGGCAGTTATTTTCCATAAGGAGGGTGGTTAAAAGAAGAGATGCAATTGATATCACAGAGTCAACTCATTCATGCTAAGAGGAAAATACGCAGTAAAATGTGAAAGTGCATTTAGAATTAATAGTTGTTTCAATCATGGGAGTTTTGGAAAACACACACGCTCTATCTTTTCGATTGCTTCTATCTGATCATAAGACATCAATTTTTATACTTGTATCATAAAATGAGAGATGGGGAGGTTAGATATATTATTATATGTACAAGTGCATAGTGCATTAACAGAAGTGTCTTGAACAAATACAAGGAGTTAAATAAAGGTGGCAGAGCACTTGTTTTTAATTTGGACAGGGAAAGAAGAACAAACAAAGTAACACTGTTCTGAAAGCCGCATGAGTCTAAGGGCCAGAATGAGCTGGGTGGAAGACAAAGCACTTGGGACAATTGAGGCTCCACACACTTGGGATCGTTGAGGCTCAAAAGTGAGAGATAAAAGCATATACGTAGGTGTTTGAATTAGAAGGTATTCCAACAATAATGGACAAAACAAGCATGCCATATAAACTGTAAGGCTACATGACAAACACATTCTGGAATGGAGGAAGCAAGGAATTTAAAAACACAGATGACCAAATGGATGCTTTAATCGTACTAAACGGGGAAAATGATAAAAAAAAAGTTAAGGGTAGAGTTAACGTCATCAACTATGTCTAGGTAAGTTCTTGGGAAAGTTTATGACCAGACTTTTAACAGCATAAGCAGGTTGGAACACGTTTCCCACAGAAAATATCAGAGACTGTGTCATCCTGAAAATAAAATGAATAGCTAAACTTTGAAGTCCACCAAAATTTAAAGCAGCCTAGAAATAGTATTCAAAATTCACCGGAAAACATAATAGCAGAATAATGTACACTGATGATACTTACCGTAAAAGGAGGAGGGATTGCCGAAATCTCAGAAGACTCCTACCCGGGTCATTCGCCAACATTTGGTGTACAACAGCCAGAGAACCAATATCATCAACTGAAGACCATCGGTCATAGAGTTGCATCCAGCAATCAGCCTGACTCCATTGCTGAACATGTTTGCGTAGGAGCTCAACTAAGTACTCCCCATGCACCTTCCCATGGTACATCATGTAATTTGGGTCCAAAGTCAATAATGCTCTGATGTCTCTCAGAGCCCCGTCATAATCCTCAATGAGGATAGAGCACCAAGCTCGCAATTCAAGGCAGTCTGGGGAGACCTTGAATCCAATGATTTTATTGATCTCGGAAATGGCTGGCTTAATCTGGTTTTCATCCACCAGAGCAACAGCTCTATATTTGTATGGATAAGAAAGAGTGGGATCCAATTCAGTAGCAGTGTTCAAATCCATTATCTTCTCTTTCCCATTACAGTACAATGACCGCTCTTGGTACATCCAACCGATTGGTTTATACTCGGAAATGAGAGAGTTAGTCTGCTTATATGCAAAATATTTGTGACCCCTCTTGTATTTGGAGCGAGCAATGCCAACCAAAGAATAAGAATGCCCTGCCTCCACCGCGGCCTCAAACCAATGCTGGGCATCCTTGTACTCCTTCCTCTCAAGCATCACACAACCCAATTGGTGCAATGCAAGCTGCTTCTGCCACCCTACGGCCGCACACTCTCCCAATCTCTCCAATAACATAACTGTAGTATTCGATTTCATATCCTCTTCCATTGCCACTTGACTCAAAAAGTAATACAATGTAAATGAAGCATGCCCCACTTTCTTCAATCTCTCTTTTGCCTCCGGCCCACAAAACAATCTCATCACATCCGAATTGTACAGCGACCTTGGTAACTCTCTTAGAAAAATCTGTAAACAAGACGCTACCAATAAATAAGCCATTTCCTCCAATCCGTATTCAACAAGTACCAATGCATCTTCAAGATTACAAACTAACGACGACAAATGTAAATCACAAGCAATTTTCATTTCCTCACAACAAAACTTATTCGCAAAATATAACAACTCCAATACAACATCAGCCGAAAACGAATCTAATTTCTTCGTCCGACTAAAAACCTCAACCGCTCTCATCCCATTAACCGATATCTCATTATGAGTAAAATTAATCTTCTCCCTCCACGACTCCGTAAACCCACCATACAACATTGTCTTTAATGGTATCGAAAGGGAGGCAATCTTACACCTATAACACCTAACCTCCTCATCCCCAATACAAAAAAATAAATCCCCATCCCCATCCCCATCCTCATCCGACGTCGAACATTCCTCCTCCTCCTCCTCTTCTTCCTGATCAAAAAGTCTTACACTCTGTCGACACGGGCAAGGATCATAAACGGATTCGGGATCATACCCATTTATAAAACTAGCTTTAGGACATTCAATAACCCGACCACCACCACAATCCATAGAACTCGAACCAACCAATTCATCTTCTCTCCTCTCAAATCTAAGCCAAGCTGATAAAACAATTTTAGAATGTACATCAATAGAATGTTGCCTCGCCGAGCGAAGACCCCTCCGAAGCAATTTCGGGTCCGATAAGCCTCGAAACAACGATGCCTGCTCCATATAAATCTCCGACTTGTCGATTTCTTTGGCAGTTTCGAGACGACGTGATATTTCAGATAAAGTCTCAATGAAACTTAAAGATTTAAGATAAGGCTCAATAGGTGGTTCAATTAGATCAGAAACGGGCAGACCATAAGGGAGAAGGTTTTCAGAAAACGAGTTGAATTGGTTTGATTTGGATCGTAGTGAGTTGACTCGGTTGTTAATGATTTTATTAATATTGTCATCGTTTATATTGGATTGTTGTTGTGGTGATGTTGTGGTGGTGGAGGAGGGTGTATTTAAAGCGTATATTTGCGTGCCTTTACAACCATCGACTAGTTTTAAACTCCTCATCGTTGTGAATATGTTGTGCTGCATCTTCAAAATCTTTCCTTGTATTATTGTATGTATCACTAGACCTGACCTGCAAACACCTCCACCACCAAAAAAATTAAAAAAACGTTGACGAAAAAAAAAAAAGTTTTTTTCCTTTCTCTCTTTTTTTGTAATAAATGGGTTGTTGGCGGCCAACCAGAGAGAATGGGAAGTGGTGGCAAGAGTTTTGTTTTTTGTTTTTTTTGTTTATGTTGTTGTTGTTCTCTCTCTCTACATTTACTATCTTCTTTTTTTTTCTTCTATTTTTCTCTGCCTGCTGAGGAGAGAGAGAGAGAGGAGAAGCGTGGAAGACGGAATGAGTTTTCACGGCTTGGCCATAACAGCTCTCATTTTTTTCGGTTGTTTAGTCCTAAATTGAAACGAGTTGGCTGCAATTATTACCATCTCTGATTCAGAATGGTTTATCTCAAATGTTAATCATTTTTTTTCTTCTTGTCTGGTCCCACCTAATCTTGTGCTGTTGGATTCTTTGGAATCTTAGACCAAAGTCCGATGCATGCCGTGATATTTTGGAATTTATCAAAACGATATATTCAAGTCAATTTTAAGACTCGATTAGAACCAGGGGTGGAACTCGGGCCATAATCCGAGTCCAATTTGAGTTTCAAATATTTTAACCTTTAGCAAATTCTAGTTTGACCAATTCGGGTTGAGTCGGATTATGTCAGGTTGGTCAAATTTTTTAGATTTTTTTTGGGAATTAGGAGGTAAAAAATATCGAAATTAAAATTTTCTAATGAAATAAAAGAGATTTGATTGTTTGAAAGAGAAAATAACCTTGTTGATTACATTATTTTCTCTAAAATAGATATTCTAAACTTTATTTTTTACAAGAATAAAAAGATTACATTATCTACACGGGTTTGGGTTTTTCGGTTTTTTGATATTCTAATCCAAACCCAACCTAAAATAGAATCGGGTTTTGATTTTACAAAACCAAGTCCAGACTACGAATCTAACATGTTAGTCCAGGACCAACAAAAATCGGATTTTACTCTATCAAACTTGACTAATCCAACCCAAATTCCACCCCTAATTAGAACATGCTCATTGGGGCTATGTAAGTTTGTATGGTATAGAATATAGACCACATCATCGTGCATATCTTGTAGTGTTTTTTTTTTTTTTTTTGTTTCTATAATTCGATCAGACGATCACTACTTACACGGCTTTCGGCTGGCCTACACTCTAATTACCCAGGGGGCCGGAAGGAGGATGTTAGCACATGATTTTGTGCTTTGTACTTCTGTACACTACAGTACCACTATTTATACCTAATTGTGATCCATGTGCAATCCTTAATATTTGGATTTGCCAAGTACCAACCAAATCATAGCCATAGGCACTCCACCCTTATCACTTGCACTGCTCATGCGGCCATACATTAACTATCAAAGTATCAAACCCACCCGACACTCCATAAGCATAAACCATGTTCCGTGTCTCCAAATCACAGAAACAGAACTTCGTGGAACTTTTTGTATCCCCTTTTTCTCTTTAATAACCAAACTTTTGGAACTAGACTTCCAAGATAAGAACCTTCAAAATTCAAACAATGAAACAATCTTAAATAAGGTGTTCTTTTCTCCAGAGATTTTCCTATCACTTTTGAGAATACACTGGTTGCTGTCCTTTTTTCTATGTTATCAATATTTGATAGATTTTACTTTAACTTTATTTTGTATTTTTCTGACTTATATATCCATCAAATTGGACAGCTATGAATATAATACAGTGTTAAATACTGTGCGTACATATATACCTTACTCTCCCAAGTAGGCATATTCTGCAATATATCTCTTTCATGTAACTTGTGAAAATTACAAGCACTAACAATGTAGCTTCATACTAATTGGATATACTAGTTTAAAGATATTTCAATGTTGATGTTCGTTCCATGCCCTTCACCTCATGAATTCCAGATCATATACATTATCTTTTGTCATTTTTATCCTGTTATTTCACTTGTTCTTTGTACTTACTCTGGGCAGTGGGCACAGATTCAGACATTTAGAAGTACATGTGAATGAATTAAAAATTAAATAAGTTTACACTAACTTTTGCATGTATAGCAGAATTTGAATTAGAAAGTACTTGTATTGATAGTGTCTATATATTTAATGAATTATTGAGCTCCCTCACACACGTGTTCTACCACTGGTGTGATCTGGGTTCAAGTTGTTTAATACTCGCCTCTAGTACGAACTATGAAAATTAAAGGACAATTTATGGAGTGTCGGTATGGAATTCTTGAACTAGTTTGAAAGCACAGTGTAAAGGAGCGTTTTGGTCTTCTCCTAATTACAACTGGGAAGAACGGGAAAGGTTAGGATTTGGGACGTGACCGAGGTCGCCGCGCTTATTTAATAAAACGTATCTTCTCTCGTTTTTCCTTTTCCGGGGAGAAGAATCGTCTGACGTAGTTCCAGTAGGTGGTATTTATAGAGTTTTGAGAGAGGAGATCCTTCTGACACGTGTATTCTTTTGTACAAATGTAGGGTGGAGATCGCGGATGAGTGTTGAATTGGATCTGTTATGATTGGGGGTAGATGCGGTAGTCCCTATTTCCCGGTGTTGAGATTACCACTAAGATTTTGGCAATCATTACCCCAGGTGGGACGTGTTTCTATTCGAAGCGTTCTGTATTTGGCGAAGTGTTCGTACTGAGATATCTCCGTTCGCACCACCTACTCGAGCTGCTCGCAGGTCGGTCTTGGAGGTCGCCTTGGATTCATCTATGAATGCGATTGTATTTCATAAAATTGTTTGTGTTGGCTTTGAGGTCGATATCTTGGTTCGCTTATGCTCTCGCGAGTCGCGATGCCCTATGAGGATATCGCCCCCCTACCCCCCCGGTAGAGGCGTTGGTGTATGGAAACGCTATTCTTGAGAGAAAGAGTCTGACGAGCGTGGTGGAGCGTGAGCGAACAGTAGTGGATGAACCGACTGGTAGATCGCCACTTTTGAATGTGGTGGCCTCGTGAATTGGCGGGAAAAGGTAGTTTTAACTTACGTGCGCGCGATGTAATCGTAGCGATTGAAGCGAAGCGTGTCGCCGCGTTATCGCGAGCTCAGCCGAAAGGGACGATGCCTTGGAACACGTAATGCGGGCTATAAGCGTAGGTCGTAATGATTACTCCTGGTAACCGAATCCGGGCGGTTTATACAAAATCGATTTGGAATCTGAAAAAGTTGCCGTGTTTTCTTCTTCCGCAAAAACGCCGACTAGGGTTTCCCAGTGAGTGCTCATTCTGTCATTATCTTTCCCATTTCCATTTGCTTTCCTCTCTGTCCGGCTCGTTATTTTAAGTAAGTAGGTTATTGTAAGGCTATAGGGTTTAGAAATGAATATTTGATAGAAAAGGGTTGTTAGAATGTCCGATTCGATGATATTTCGGTCGGAGGAGGTCCGAGATATCTTTGAGTTGGGAGAAATCACGAGGATGAAGAATCGATAAAGAAGTTGTCGGCGTGGGGGGTTGAGTTAGAAGAAGAAGATAGGATAGGAGGGTAATGCCCGATCTCGGTCGAGATGACGTGGCCAAGATTCTTCAGTCGAGGGAGAGGTCGGCATCGCGATAATGCCCCTAGAAGTGTGAACCGTCGTCTTTGCTAACTCTTTCCCCGAAATGAGGGCAGCGATGGGATTAATGTCCCCGACACGGAGATATCTGAGCCAACGCATCGAAAGTGAAAATGTTCAGAGTAGTGAGGGAGTATAACCCAGCCGAACGGTGGAGTTATAATCTGTGAGGGCGGTGAGGCACAGATGCACATACCGATTCTCAAACCGGTATCGCGACTTCTTGGCGCTTTGTTGGAAGTCTCTCCGTCGGTTCGTAGGTAAACACGGCGATTATTTAAGGTGTTCGACTGCTAACGCGAGTGGGGGAATATGACATAGGGGTATCGGATATATTGGAGCACTATGTGATACGTCGATCGGGGAACATGAACTTTAGCTTGCAAACCATGATAGCGTTCGCCGTGATCGATGGAGTAAGCAATGAGGCTGGACTAAGAGACCGTTGTTGCTAGTTGGCAATTACCGTGGTAAGCGGGTGTATACCGCGAACTAGGATTTGTAACATATCCGGTGGGTAGGAACACTTTTCGTTGTTATTTTTCGAACGTTTTTGATAGCCTGCTCTAACAGTCTTTGTTTTGCTGGGCCGCAGAGTTTAGTGAAGAATTAACCGATCGTGGGGAGATAGAAAGATTCGCTCGGGTGACTCGTCTTTGAAAAACAAAGCCGAAGTTGCCCGAAGTTGCTCATTTCTTTGAGGAAAAGGGAGGGCTGCGATCCGGAGAAGAGGAAGGTGCAAAGGAGCGGGCTCTAAGTCGAAGCAAACGAGGGGTGATGGAGAAGCGTCTAAGTGATCCGATAACAGAGGAGAGGCAGCTGGTTGGGGGAGCGCAAAGGCGCCTGTTAGGGGAACCGCAGAGTTTGGAGGATCGGGCGGTCGGCCGAATGGGGTTCGATCGAGGCTCTGTAGAGTTGGAGCCGATGGTTTTGATCGCCGTGCTAGGGCGTGTCGGAGAGGAGGCCACGCCGATGTCTCTCGAAAGCAGATCGGGACGAAGCCTGCGAAAGTAGCTTCGACATGCTCGTGGAAGATGGTGCTAGCACGGGGCGGATCGATGGTGGTGCGGCGGGGCCACGGTATCTCGCCCCAGTGGGGCCCGACTGAAAGCAAAAGTCATGGACTTGGCCACTTTGAGTGGGTCCAGTCGGCTCGATCGGGACGCGATCCGATCCGGTGAAGAAGGCCAAGGCTCCACGCTTAATCTGGAAAGCGGTGGCGTCTGCGGACGATCTGGAAGGACATTTTGTCTATCCGGGCGAGAACGGGCGCAACACAAGACCGCGAAAAACGGAAGTTTATCGGCCGCTTCAGATCAAGAAGATAGCGGGTTGTTTGCTAGAACAAATAGCTACGGATGGCAACCGCAGAGAGCTAGATGAGAAGCGGGTTTACGACAACTCGGAGGCGAATGGAAATTGAAAGCAATGCTTGGTATGTCTTATAACTTCTTCGAGGTACTTGTTGCTTATGCAAATTGTTATTGTCTTTAACCATGTGTATGTTCCGCATTTGGTGAGTGGATTCGAAGTTGAAAGAGATCATTCATTAATCGATAGGAAATGGTCTTACAAAGCTGGGTGAGAGCTGAAAAATGTCGGGTGATCTCGCGCAGATGGAGCGCGAGGCTGGAAGATTTGAAGAGAGCTCATGAAGGCGTTGAATCTGGCCAAGATGTTGAAAGATCTGAGCCGGAAGAGCTGAGGCAAAAAGCTAGAAGAAGGAGTCGAAGATAATGTGCGAAAGCAGCTACCGTGGAGATTGGGAGGTCGAACGATTATGCCTTCAGACCGCAAAGAAGGTTAAGACGCTTAATCGGGCCTATGACACCGGACTTGGACTTACCGTTGAACCGGGAGGTGACTACAATGGTTTGAAGGAGGAACACGCCCGTGCGCCCCGATCCCTCGGTGGAGGAGGTTGGGGGTGCCGTTGGGGCGATTACCTCCACGTGAGCGTCTCGGAAAACATGGCTCGAATAAACACGACGCGGTGATGAGTTTAGAGTTGGATGGCATATCGATCATTGTGGGCCGGGAGATGCGAGGAGGTCGATGAAGCGTTTGAGCGTGGGAGGAGAAGTTAATGTATGGAGATGACGAGTTGTAAAATTTGTTCTTTGCCTTTTATCGCCTTATATCTTTGGATACAATAGAACTGGTTTCACAGGGGGTAACCAGGCGATTCGCCTTTTATGTTTGTGTATTGTAATCCCGAACAAGTGGGTGTCTCCCGCGGATTAAGGTAAGCCGAATGTGACGAACTTCGTGTGGGGTCGGGTTGGATTTCTGAAGTAATCTCAATGAACTTCGGCTCAACATTGAAATGTATGATAACGCTTATTACAAGATCTTCCTTCGTTTTCATGCGATGATAGATAGTTGTGTTGTGTGTGTATGTCCGAAAGTCGGTTGCTCACGCCATAGTTATGTAGGATGACACGGCTTAGAATGGAACGTGGTAGGCCCATTGTGGTGTAACTTACTTATGATTGGTAAAATGGGGAGGAGCGCCCCGTTGTTGGAGTGCTTTAGATGCGGCGCGATAACGTGAGCATCATCGTTGGAGTCCGGCTCGAGATGCAGTCAATTGCTTCAGATTCGCGTTAACCGCGGTGTTCCTTTTGCGTGCATGACACGTGTAGGGAGACGAGGGTTCATGGGACATAATGATGAAGGCGAGATGGCGTTTGGCGTCTCAAGGTGATAATGAGGCATTTAGGAAAAGACGTTTCCTAAAGAATATAAACCGCTTCTCACATATCATCAAGAGGTTCTGTCATTGTTTTGCCTAAGCTTTCCTTCCTCATCTTTGCTCTGCTCTTGCCCTGTGCTTTTCTGTCGCCGCTTGTTCATCAGGTATGTCGCTTTCTTCTCTATGCGTGTTATTCAGTTTGAGAAATACCTAGAGTAAGTGTTAACTTTGCTGTCGTAACTTTGCTGGTAGGCTAGTATGGCTAGATGTCGTGCGTTTGTGAGAGAAACGTCCCCTCTAACAATGGAGGAAATGGAGTTTGAGCCTCATGTTCATGGCGATCGGGGGAAGAGAAAAGTTGCTGAGGGAGAAGCGAAGGGTCATAAACGACCGAGGAGAGATAGTCGCTCTGCTGGTGGCATTGGACGTCGCCAATTTTTGGGTGAAACCATCGGGTCGCTTTGGAAAGCAATAACGAAGTTAGGCGAGGTCGCCCGATTATGTGAGAGTTCGGCCCTACCATGTAAGGATGTGGGGAGCGAATTCTACTACTTGGGAAAGACGGGGAAGAAGCGGATGGTGAAACGCTCGGACTGTAGCTTTCACTCGGCCCCCATAGCGACCAGCGTTCTGAAGGGGATTGTGCTAGATGGAGACAAAGCAGAAGTTGAGGACGAGGACATGGGGACGCTTACCGGGAACGCGATGGATATGGCGCTTGTTTGGTGAGTTCTTGATAGCTTAAAGTATGCAGATAAACTTCTTCGTGGAGTCCGGTGTTCTAACTATGTTCATGCGGTTTCTCGCAGGTATGATTTTCGAAAGATCTTTGTGCTGGCGTTCGGAGACTAAGTGGTAACCCGGACGTGGAGTTGGGGTGACGCGAGCGTGGGGGTGGACAAGAAGAACGGATGATATGTCCACCAAGTACTAAAAACGAATCACCGCTTTTGTACTAGTGTCGGATGACCGAGTTGGAAAGCGGAACCGGGCGGTTGTGGCGGCTTATGCGAAGAAATGTCGGAAGGTGGCGAAAAGAAGAAAGAAGGCGATATGAAGCCCTAGACGCCTATGCCGCCCGAAAAAGTATGACACGCTGAGGTCAGCTCGACATACTGCTTCGACTAGCGCAGCCCCGGAAGACAAGCATGTCATTACTGAAAATTGAGAAGGTGATCATCATTTGACTCTGTCAGTCGTAAGTTGTGAATATAGTCTACATTCCTCTCTCTTATACGGGAGCAAACAATAGAGCTGTGTTTTCAGGCTTGCCTGAGCAGTTCGCCTTTTTGTTTGGAGGACTGGTTTCCACGAAAGTGGCAGTTCTATACTTTGTTTATTTTGTAATGATCATCGATCTGGATTTCCTGGGTAATCCCAGCAGATCGGTGGACGTAGTTGTGATGACGTATTATCATGGAACGTTGTTTTGGATGTGTATGCATGCTACTGTGTATTTGTGTATAACTAGCAACTTGATCTTATGAATATGCGTCCTGTTAAGTAGTCAACCCTAGAAATATAGGTCGTTGATGTGACAGGAACTGGATGGGTTACGGTGCCTGTGAGCGCCGGAGAGTGTTTGCGCGATGAGAGCGTTCTCGTGTGGTCGATCCTAAAAATGTAGGGCCGCGACGTAACAAGACTTGCAAAGGCTATGTAGCCAGTGAGCTCCAGAGAGCTGTGTGCTCGCGGAGAGCGTTCTCGTGTAGTCGATCCTAGAAATATAGGTCCTCGACGTAACAAGAATTGGAGAGGCTAAGTAGCCTGTGAGCTCCTGATAGCTGTCTGCTCGCGGAGAGCGTTCTCGCTTTAGTCGATCCTAGAAATATAGGTCCTCGACGTTACAAGAATTGGAGAGGCTATGTATTATTAGAGAAATGCCCTCTTTCCGGAAGGCGTTTCGCTTTAGTCGATCCTAGAAATATAGGTCCTCGACGTTACAAGAATTGGAGAGGCTAAGTAGCCCCGTGAGCTCCCGAGAAATTGCGCTTCATGGAGGAGCGTTCTCGTGTAGTCGATCCTAGAAATATAGGTCCTCGACGTAACAAGAATTGGAGAGGCTATGTAGCCCGCAAGCTCCCCGGATCGCCCGCCACGGTAGGCGTTTTCGCTTTAGTCGATCCTAGAAATATAGGTCCTCGACGTTACAAGAATTGGAGAGGCTAAGTAGCCCGTGGAGCTCCCGAGAGTCGCCTTTCGCGAGGGCGCGTTTCGTAGTCGATCCTAGAAATATAGGTCCCTCGACGAATAAGAATTGGAGAGGCTATGTAGCTTCTGCGAGCTCGTGATCGTCCCGCCATGGAGGAAGGCGTTCTCGTAGTCGATCCTAGAAATATAGGTCCTCGACGTAACAAGAATTGGAGAGGCTATGTAGCCCGCAAAATCTGCGCTTTCGATAGGCGTTCTCGCTTTAGTCGATCCTAGAAATATAGGTCCTCGACGTTACAAGAATTGGAGAGGCTTAGAGTTCCCGAAGACCATCCAATACAACTAACTGGAGTAGATAGTATCGGTCGGACAAAAACTTGTCTTACATTAATGAAAACAAAAATTTAAAACATGAATGGCGCTTTTCCGATAAAAATTTTTCAGTAGATAAGTATTCCAAGGTCGAGGCAACATCTTCCCCTCTTGGGTTCTTATCCAAGACGCTCCATTGACGCGTTCCACGATGTAGGGGCCTTCCCATGTGGGTGCTAACTTGGAGTCGTCCTGCGTCTTTTTGAGCACTAGGTCACCAGGTTGAAAAGACCTAGGATGAACTCGCTTGTTGTAGGAGTTCTTCAGAGTTTGTCGATAAGAACTCGACGGCAGCTAAGTCCCGCTTTTCTTCCAAAGTCGGCGACGCCTTGATAACAGAAGTCGTTATGTCCCTTCGACAAGTTCTGAGCGAGTTGTAGTGACGGTCAGTTCGGTGGGAATTACGGCTTCTGTGCCATAACATAAGGAGAATGGCGACTCGCCGGTACTGGAGCGAGCTGTTGTGCGGTGAGCCCATAGAATGTTTTCCAACTGATTTGGCCATTGGCTCTTATTCTTTTCAATCTTTTTCTTCAAATTTTCCAAGATAGCTTTGTTACTGGCTTCTGCTTGACCATTACTCTGAGCGTACTGCGGAGTAGAGAACGCATGAATGATCTTCCACTTGGCTAGGAACTCTTTGACTGTTCTGCCTTTGAATTGAGGCCCATTGTCCATTACCAGTGTATGTGGTAACCCAAATCTGGTGATAATGTGAGTCCAGATGAAGTTGCGGACATGGGACTCTTTGACGTGTGCGAGGGGAATGGCCTCGACCCACTTGGTGAAGTAGTCGGTGGCAGCTAGGACAAAGCGGAAGCCCGATTTCTTCGTGGAATGAATGGTCCCATGATGTCCATGCCCCCATGTGAAATTATTACCGGGCTCGCTATCTTGTCGGCCATGGCGGGTTGGATGATATTGTGGGGTTAACGTTTGGCACTTGAGACATTTGAGGGCGATGCTTTAGCATCGACCGTGATCCGGGGCGAAATATCCTTGAGAGATGGCCTTGTGGGCTAATGAGCGGCCGCCGGCGTGATTTCCACATTCGCCTTCGTGAATTTCGGCAAAAATCAATTGACCCTGTTCTGGGGTAATGCATCGTAAGTGCGGACCACCAGCGGATTTCCTGAATAGCTTGTTTTGGACTAAACAATAACGCCGAGCTTGATAAGAGACTGCGCGGACCTGCACGCCCTCGGGAGGGCGTGCGTCGGATATAATCAATGATGGGTTGCATCCATGTTTGGCTCAACTGACTGGCGGAGAGAGGAAATAGGTCGCTTATCATCAAGGTATGGTCGACTTGGTATGCAGGTCGATCGACTACCTCAATGAGAACTTGTCGGGGAACGCAACTCGGGGTCTGGGTAGCCAAATAAGCTAAACTGTCTGCATGGCGGTTCTCCTCACGCAAGAAATGATGTATGTGTACCTGCTTAAAAGAAGGCAATAACTGATGAACGACCTGAAGATACTTTGAAAGGTTACCTTCGTGGGTAGTGTACTCTTTTGCAACCTGGCGAACGACCAGTTGCGAGTCACTAAAGACTTGGAGCTCTTCGACACCGAGCTGCAGCGCCATCCTTAGTCCCCTAATTAGTGCTTCGTACTCCGCTTCATTGTTGGAAGTGGCAAAGTCAATGCGAACTGACTTTTCAATCATATTTCCGTCGGGGGAAACTAATACGACTCCGATGCCGCTTCCACCGAGGTTACTCGAACCATCCACAAAGAGAGACCAGGGCGATTTGACTCGCGTTTGCATGTTTGGGAGCTCCGTTTCTTGTTCCCAGTTGGGGTCCTCGACTGGGAAATCTGAGGAAATCGGTGACGACGACCTTTCGAAGTCGCGGGGACCGAACTCTATGTGGTGTTCTCCGAGTTCTTCGGCCCAAACTGCCATTCGAGTAGTCTTGTTTTCTTTATGAAGGACTTTCTTCAATGGAAGGTCGGTGAGAACTTTGATTGGATGTGCTTGGAAGTACGGTCTGAATTTCCGTGCGGAATACAACAAAGCGAGTACGGCTCGTTCCAGGAAGGAGTAGTTCTTTTCGGCTGGCGTGAGTGTCTTACTCGTGAAGTAGATCGGCTTCTCGAATTGTTCTCCTCTTTAAAGAGAACCGAAATGGGATGGCTAAATCGGATCTGCCGGATAAAGCCCCGGTGTCTCTCCATGTAATCGGCGGCTTGGCTAAGGCGGAGGCGTGGTGAGATACTCTTTGAGAGAAATAATGCATGATGACATTGATCGCTCCATGAGAACGGCTCGCCTTTTTTGAGGAGCAGTAGGAACGGTCTACACTTATCTGAGGCCCTTGATATGAACCTGTTAAGCGCAGCGACCATTCCTGACAACTTCTGTATCTGTTTCTTTGTGCGTGGATCGGGCATATCCAAGAATGCTCGGATCTGGTCAGGATTGGCTTCGATCCCACGCTGCGACACCTGATACCCTAAAAACTTGCTCGGAGATTTTTCCCCAAAAGAGGCATTTTTCGTGGTTCAACTTCATGCCCGATGGCGAATTCCGGAGAACGCTTGTTCTAAGTGGGTGAGGTGATCGCCACCTTTTTGCTTTTGACCACCATGTCGTCAATGTAGACCTCCATGGTGTCGCGCCTAACATGTCTTTGAACATGTCCGTGACTAAAAGCGTTGGTATGCGTGGCTCCGGCGTTCTTGGAACCGAACGGGAGGGCGTTGTAACAATATATCCCTTTGTTAAAGTAATGAACGAAGTCTTCTCTTGATCTTCTTCGGGCGAGTGGGATTTGGTTGACCTAATCGTGACGCATCCATAAAGGAGAGGAGTTCGTGACCACGGGTTTGGTCGACCCGGTTGGTCAATCGCGAGGCGCGGAAAGCTATCTTTTCCTGGCACGATTGACATTTGTGAAATCGACACATAAGTTTAACTCGTGCCATTCTTTTGGGGACGGCAACAATATTGGCAATCCACCTTCGGGGGGTAGTCGACCTTACGATAAAACCGACTTGTTTGAAGTTTTTCGACCTCGTCGTTGATGGCTTTTGAAAACGCAGGGATAGTCCCAGGTCGTTGTCTTCGGTCCGCATTAGGGTTCACATTTAATTTGTGGCATGCGAAGTTAGGATCGATTCCGGGCACATCGATATACGACCAAGCAAAAACATCTTTATTCATAGATAAGAAATTTACAAGTTGTGATCTGAGTGTGGGGTCGAGGTTAGCCCCTACATACACAAACTTGGGGTCGTCTTCGGTACCAAGATTCACTCTTTCTTTTTCTGCCGTTGGAGGCTTTACAGCTGATGGCGAAGCACTGCTTAGCGACTCGCTATCGGAGGAGATCTGAGCACCTGGTGGGACGACCTGACCGGTCGCTGAATGTGGAGCGACCTTCTCGGCAACGCTGCTAGGGGTATCCACGACAGGGGGGGGCCCCCGGCCGCAAGCACATTGAACTGCGGTGACAATTCAGGGCGCTTTGATATGAGCTGGGACGATCTCTGAAACTTTAACTGACAAAGGTAACCGACAAAGGTAATCCGGACCGGGTTCGATCTCGAGGTCTGCATACCGGGCGTCATCGAGGACTCGGGGTCGAGTGCGGTGTATCGGCGATGGAGAGAACTTCACTGGAAGAGCCCCAGCCGTTCGCTTGGCGATTCGGGGTTGGACTTCGCAACTAAGTCCCGTGCCATTGTGTAGATTTGGAGGGCTCCCTGTATGGTGGGAAGCAATTCACGAAAGCAGTGCATCCGTTGATTGGACTGGTTGCAATGGTAACGCTTCAAGTTGATTTCAAGTTCCATCATGCCAACGAGGTCCGGAAGCGGAGAACTTGATGTAAAGTAGATGGTGCGGCCTCCGATGAATCCGTCGCCCGAGGATGGCATTGTATGGCGACTTGTTGTCGGAACGAACGGTAACCGAAAGTATTCAGGTAATCTTATCCTCGAGATCGAGATCCGATATCTTGGTAAGATAATGTCACCAACGGGTCGGCTGGAGCCATTGAACCCATAAAGGGAGCGATCGGGTCGACGAGAAACGGACTTTGGGGAGGTTCATCTCTTGCATGGTGTGGTAAAATAAAATGTCGCAGGTGCGCCGTGGTCGAAAGACGCTTTGACCGTCGGGCCGATTTTGACATGAGCGACCAACGCTCATTATGAGGGAGGCAAACTTTGCTTAAAGTCGGCCTCCGTGGAAAGTGATATCGCGCTGCCAACGCGACTGAACCACGCTGGGCATGAAGTCGCTTGTGAAGTAAAATGATGACTTCGAAGAGCCTAACCCGACGCGTCTTTTCTCGGGGAAGAGGTCGGAATCATCCGGAAAGGTAATCACATGAATAGTGCGAGCATTGTCACGATCGGACGAGTGCTGCCTTCGCTCGTGGCGAGAACGTTCACGGGAGCGTCCTCGACTGTGAGGACGAGCCTGTATCCCTTGGCGGTGACGGTGGGGTGGAGATCGATTGCAGCATTACGACGCAACTTGAAAGAACTTGTAGGACGCAGTCGCCATCAGGAATGCTAATGTAGTGTTTGATATAACCAGCTTCCACCAGGTCTTGGAGATAATGCTTGAGCCCCCAGCATGCATCAGTTTCGTGGCACTTTGCTTTATGAAATGCACAAAAAGGCTTGCCAGTCGATTTTACGCTTTGATGGTTGGCCGGAAAAATGTAGCTTTGATCTTATATCCATGATGTGGGGGGGAGCGAGGCGATAAACTCTCTGTTGTTATCCGATCGGCCCGAAGCTATTGGTGTAAGCGACTGGGCTTCTTGCCCCCGTGGGGAACGATCCGAGACTTCCGGCGACTTTCATGCCTCCGCTAAACCATGGAGTTTTAAGGTTTCCGCGAACTTGATGTATTTTTGTCGACACGTAGAGCGTAAGAGCTCGATAATCTCTCGGCGTTCCTTCATTAGCGACCTAGCGAGGTCACCTGTTTCGCGACTCGGCAAGCATTAGAAAAAGCGATTAATGGCTTAAAGATTCTTTCAAGCCACTTTCCATGCCGCAGCCATTTCGCCTTGAACCGCCCTAGGAATTCACGAATAGTTTAGCCCTCCTTGAAAGATAATTGAAACAGAGAATCAAGATCGCCTTCTTCCGCCTGTTGTGGACGATCGATGAACAAATCGGTAAAGCCGCTTCGAAGGTGTTGATAGAATCGATTCGATGAAAAGAACCAATCGAGAGCACCATCCTTGAGGTCGGGCCGGAAATAATCTGCAGATGGAGATAATCGAACTTCGGGTGAAGACAGAAAGTGCGGACTTTGAATATAGCGAGCCACATAACGGTCGTAGGCGGTCTTTGCCGCCGCCGCATACATGGGAAAGCGTGGGCTGGATAAAGTCGCGGTGGAGAGGATTTGTCGAGGACCTCTCGGTGACGGCGGAGACGCGCTGACACGCCTTAAGCATCTTTGTACAACTCTGTCGAGTCCTTCTTCGCAGAGGTCCGCCAATCCTTTGGGACAACTCGTTAAAGCCTGGCGATTAACGTCATTGATCTTGTTGTTAAACTCCGACAATTTGACTTGTTGCTGCGGTAACTATCCACCTGAGCACGTAAGGTAGCATTTTCCTCCCTGAGCAAGGAAATGCTCTCATTCGTTACTCCCAATTGGTGAGCAAGGTTCTGAACTTGTGCTTCTATGCTAACCATGCTTCGTGGGCTGGAGAATTAGAGATGATCTCAAGTGGTTCTCCAGTAATCGAAACCACAGACGGCGCCAATGTAAAGGAGCGTTTTGGTCTTCTCCTAATTACAACTGGGAAGAACGGGAAAGGTTAGGATTTGGGACGTGATGGTCGCCGAGATAACCGCTTACGCATTATCTTCTCTCGTTTTTCCTTTTTCTCGGGAGAGAAGAATCAGGTCTGACGTAGTTCCAGTAGGTGGTATTTATAGAGTTTTGAGAGAGGAGATCCTTCTGACACGTGTATTCTTTTGTACAAATGTAGGGTGAGATCGCGGATGAGTGTTGAATGGATCCATTATGATTGGGGGTAGATGCGGTAGTCCCTATTTCGGTGTTGAGATTACCACTAAGATTTTGGCAATCATTATCGTGTGGGACGTGTGTTTCTATTCAAGCGTTCAGATTTGGCGAAGTGTTCAGATCGGAGATATCTCCGTTCGCACCACCTACCAAGGAGCCGCCGCAGTCGGTCTTGAGGTCGCCTTTGATTCATCTATCTTTGCGACACGCAGGTTCAGCGAGGCATTTGTTCGTGTCCGTCTTGGAGGTCGATATCTTCGGTTCGCTTATGCTCCTCGCGAGTGCGATGCCCTATGAGGATATCGCTCCCCTACACACAGTAAATAAATCTTTGATCGTCTGAACGTTTCTTCGTTTCATTTTAGTATTGTCACATGTATAAAATGTGTAGTTTTTTGCTCTATATCAAGCACAACACGTACATTTAGTATACGGAGAGTAGAGACTGAAAACGATCGATGTGCGCAATGATAAAATAACAATGAAAACATGTGAATATGTCTGCTCTGCTTCGACTGAAGATGTTGCTTCACATAAAATGGAGGATTTAGGTCATAATTAAAACCTAACACTCAATAATGATGATAACAAAGTCAACCAATGCAAAGGTAGCATTTCAACACTTTGAATTTCTATATATGGGAATGGATTATATTTCATAAAATCTTGTGTTGAAGTATAAAGTTCTTACATTACAAGATTGTAGTACTCTTTTAGTAGCTGAAAACTTTGTGGATGGAGAATGCTCACAATGTTAAACATATTACACTGTATCATATAGGAGAGATGTCGTTTTTATCTAACTAGAAACATCGACCACTGCTTAGATCAAACTTTTAATAGTGACTATTCAACGCTTAATGGTTGAGCAACCAATAGCACTTGGACCTAATCCACCCGGATAACCTTAACTACTTTCCTCAACTCGAGTTAATGGTCCTCTGCTGTCACAACTAACGAGTTAAATGTCCATTACTTAAACATAATTATGTTGCCAGACATATTGGAAGTTTGTTCTGTCCCTATTGTATTTCTTAAGTAAAGCTTATATTCTTTAATGTGTAATAATTCAACGCATATAGTTTGAGACTTTGAGATGTGACAAAGAACCGTTGGATGATCTTGAGATTTAAGATCATGAGATCATGAATCCAACCCCACTCATGGATAGACGCTGGTGTAATGTGCACCATGTGCTTGAGAGATTCCTTTTTGTACATTTTGCTCGTTAGATGCCATTTTATGTGCACGCATCATCTACGTGCATGCGTTTTATTTATTATAAGTTAAACTTTATTGATGAAGGCACAAAGCATTATTACAAATTGGGTGAGAGAGTTACTCGCACCAATACATAATATGACAACAACATACAAATCATTAGGTAGCTCTAAAAAGTGAATCTCAGTGCACCATTAAGTCTTCAAACCAGTACTCTCGGTTTTTTATCGCTCCGCCAACTCAATACCATGCCAAAGCCTTTACATTAGTGTACATGGGATCCTTCCTAATCTGTTTCTATCTGAAGACCACATCATTTCTAGTAGTACATATGTAGGTGCATGCGCTATTTTAAGGGAAAGCTTAATTATGCATGTTGATTGTTGAAGGAATTTGAATATCTCCCTAGCTGCTTTTAGTATCAAAGTTGTTAAAGAAGACAAACAATAATTTGACTATAAGACCTCAAACTTGTAATAATTAGCCAAACAGTAATTTGTCTATGAGACCTAAATAAACAGCTTAAAGGTGTTGTAGTCAGCAAACGCATCCCAAATTCCCGAAGTTTCTAATTAAAAAAGCAAACATCCATTATAGGTATGCAGATTAGCTCTGGCGCTTACACAAGCATTAGATTCGGAAACTTCTTGTTACACGATCCTATCACAAGTTCGCAACACAGTGCACCATATACTCTGACACTGCAAAACTAAGGAAAAAAAAGCTTTGAGTCTTGAAGGATTGCACGCAGAATACAGATTATAGATTTATAGGTGGATGTATTTATTTATTTTGATCAAATACTAAACTTTATTTATTGGTATACAATTCTTGATTTACATATGCCTCTAGCATCATTCATTACATCAATACATACAAAACTAGGTGGTCTAATCCACCATACAGACGAAAAAGGAGGCAAATAAGAAAGTGCGTCATGCACTCAGGTAAAAACTTCAGCAGATGGATTTGCTTGCCAGGTTGGATTGGCCACTAAGGATATATTGTGCAAGGGAATCTTTTAAAACTTGTGAACTAGAGCTAGATTGATACCACAAGTCCACAAGTCCAAAACATCAATAAACACGTTAGGTGAAAGAGTTCACGTAAAAGAAAAAAGAGAAAGAAATGGAGGAGCTTGCTCCACGATGAATTTCCTTATTCATTGAAAATAATTTTTTTTTTCGATAATCATTCATTGAAAATAATTGAATCAAAAGTGATCAGATAAAACCTTTTTTTTTAAAACATCTATAAAACTTTTTTTGAAGCAAAATGACAAAATATAAAGAGGTCTGATAAGTTGCTGACTTGCTTGAAGACAGTAGACAAGAATCCCATGTGATTGCTCTGGAATCTCAAACTCGTTCCTTCGCCCCTTGTGGTACTTCCCTTTAGTATATCTAAGTAACCTACTGTTGAAAAAAATAATGCACATATAGTGCATAAAGAATGTGATGTTGAATTATAGGTAGCCAACTATTATTTCTTTTTCCGCCGGAGTTCAGAAATTGATAATGGCTGAAAGTTCAATGACAGCAAGGTGAAGTTTCACACGGAACATGACCGAATTTTGAAAATTTTCATCAAATAGTAAACCATCAGTGTCATATCCGATGTGTCTCAGTCTCACAGTTGTGACATTTTCTTCTATGTATTCGGCTTCAGCAACCTTACAGAAGCATCACTCACATTCACCATGTTAGCTTGAAAGTTGAAACACAGATTCTGGCATGTAGTTGATTTCATGGTGTTTTAAGCTGACATAGTTAATTCCTGTAGTTACAGAGAAAATATGAGTTACAAAGCACTAGTAGTGCAAGCAGGACGTCGCTTTTTACAATTTAGTACTCCAACTCTGCAGTGTTAAGGAGATTCAATGGGCCACAAACTGAAAGGGAAAATTCAATGAATGCAGCGTGTTGATCGTAAGTTTAAATCAGTATGGGCCCAACACTCGATCCACAAGCACACACACTAACCTATCTAGAGAGAGGGAGAGACACTAACAACCCCACCATAATTCGTATGCAGATAAAGTGTGGTGTTGATTTGAGATGAATGAATCCAACTTTTGGCTGTTGTGAAGTACATTTTTTTTAATGGTAGGTAGAGCATCTGAGTTTGCAGAACCAAATGGAGAACCTAAAAAACTTATTAATGCTTTGACTTGTTGGATCAGGTGACCCCCATGAAGATATCCAAGATCTATATTTCTTTTCATATCCTTTACAGTTATGTATCATCTATGTCCTTACTAGATTTAAGCTTTTAAATCCTGCAAAAGGAAAACCCTAAAGCGAATATACAGTTCTATACTGCTATAGTAGTCTTGTGACTGGTAGTTCTTTCTCTAAAAATTATAAAAACAAAGTAACTTAAAGATTCAGAGTAACAAATAAAAGTAACAATTGTACTTCATATCACATTATAAACATGATATTATCGCAGAACTTCTAAGAAGAAATAACTTTCAAATCATACTGATATGCATCGTACTATTGCAATGTTCAACTTGAACAATAGTAGTTCTCAAAACATTTTACTACTTCTTTTCTACAATACATCTTTACTAAATTTTCTCGTAAATCTAGGAAGACGAATATAGTTATTTCCACTGGATTGTTTACATAGTCTCAGCGTCTGGTCTAAACTTTATAATCTGTTGTTATTTTTATATTTTATAATCTGTTAAACTTCTAATCAAACTAGGGGTATTAGTGAAACAACAACATTCAAGTCATTTTCATTATAACTCTTATAGAATTTATTAGAATCAAACCATTCAAAGCAATCACTTCTGAAAGCATATTACAAAATTGTGTAGATCAGTCACATAAATGCATAATAATTAGATATGCTTTAAGTCCATTAATAGAAATGGTCTGCAGAGACTTCACAAAATAAGTTTTTATTCTAAAGCAGAAGTCTCTAAAGATTGGTTAGAATACAGTCAATCTAAAGAAAAAGTAAGAATACAGTCAACACACAACCCCCGTGAAAAAACCCTGCGTGCACACACACAACAAAAATTAACTCAAGAATCTAGAAAAATTTCACACCTTGTAATGAAAAGGAAAAAACTCAGTGCATTAATCATCCGTTACCATAAGTAGAGCTCTAAAATTTGATAGAACCAGACCAGCATAGTGTCTGTTCTTCGACCCTTTTCAGTTACAGTAGAGACCATCCTATAACTTGCCAATCAGTAGCTAAAGAAGGTTACCAATCAGAAAAGATTTAAGCAAATTTCCTACAGAATGAAGGAAATTCTGTTTTCTCCATTTCCTCCAGATCTCTCCACAGTGACTTTGTTTTGGACGTAATGTAATATCTTATCTAAACGCACAATCACAGGTGTGTATTGACAAGTGACTTTATCATTGGCATTGTGAGAAACACACCATGGGTAAAACTCTTCTCCAAGAATCAACACCTATAAGGCTATAAATACGTTTTGCACTAATATTGTCGAACACATGAAACTCTTTTCTAAAGCGATGGAGAAAATAAAGTTTCCCAAAATAATTTGGTAACATACTAACATCTTTAGAAATTACGGTAGTGGTGACTAAGCAAGTAAGATGCCCACAATAGTTACCAACTTAAATAATAGAACACCCAAAGAATAATATCGAAAGTTCAATCCGAGAAGCATTGTTTTCTTTTAATTAATCTAAAACATTATTCTAAGGTTTACATCCCCTTTTCCTTTTGCTATTCCATGTGCATCAATCTAAAGTTCAATACATGGGTATCAAACATATTAACATATTACCAATTATCCAGATTAGCTTATTCATCTGACACAAAGATTAAAATTCAAAACTCAAGAGTAAAAGCATTTAGTTGAAGACCTGAGAAATAATATTAACGAGAATAGTTGACACTGAGTTTTGCAAAACTAAACCAACGTACCTGGAAGCCTGCACCCTTGAGTAGCCAACCTAGTTTCTTTGTATGACAGCAGCTTGAATATACTCAAATAGATGTACATGAATCCAAGCATTTGACACTATTTCTATGACTGTTTCAAATGCAATCTACCTTACAAAGTCGCAGAAACAGCTACATCAATTTTTACCAGCAAAATTCTCCAAGAAATGCTCGGGTCAAAAGACTTAAACAGCTGGACCTTTTCACAGAACACATGTTCATCATGCCTTTTCACAGGAACTGGCAGCGATACCATTATCCAACAAAACATTCCGTACCTCCTTATAGGCTGCATGCAATAGGCTAGCAAGATTAAGACATTTCCATATCCCTAGGTTATTTCTAAACTTCTCCTTTGTCACGGCAGCATCAACGCCCCATCCCAATATCTAGGGCATAAACCAAAGTTCTAAAGTGTGGAGAACAGTCAGGAGAGATCCTTATTAATCTGAGTTCTTAAAAGGTACTTCCTGAGTGGTCACCCTAACCTTGTTGCCCCAGCCACCTCCATCAGGTCCATGATATTTTACTTCCCGGAACAATACAACGATCCTCCTTGAACATCAGCCAACTACATTCTTATATCAAGGGAGTCCAATTGCGTGCAAACACACATGGATGTGAACCTGATAGCAATCGGTCATTTTGCCTAGAACCAAACAGTTAAATCTACTGCCTCAGGTACAGGCCGGTTCAAACAATAAATATATCAGATACACCCTCTTTCCTCCCAAGCATCAGTCAAGACAGCTTGTGCAAAGCAAGCTGCAGCCATCCAGCAATGACACTTGGTACACCCCTCATATACTTCTTTACTTTTGTTATAGAAAAATGAAATACAGAAGAATAGTGAATGAATAACTAATCACATTTCGAACAGAATTGATAAATTTTGTATTGTTGACAAGTAGCAGTTAAAACATAGAATGCCTTGTGCAAACAACTTGTGCATAGCCATTTTCTCAGAGACTTAATCCATGTAAAAAGAACATGTTTCCTCTATATGTAACGGTCTTGTCCTTAGTCCCAACACACCATAGATGGCCCTGCAACTCAAGAACCCCTTTCATCCCTGCTGAATCCCAAACAAACTTAAATAGCCCAAGAGCTCTGTCCAATTGCTTCACCCCAACCCAAACTGCCTTCTCCGAGTTTGACGTCAAAACCTTCCCAATACACAAGCAAAACTTATCTTTATCAGCACCTTTATAAATACCTCCAGAAAGTTCTACTTCAAGATCTCTGACACTCCCATATAGATAATACTGCAAGAGTGTGAACAAGCACTGGGATGAGTGACCGAGAGTCTTTGACAACTTTTTTGGCACAAGGCTTTCCTGAAGTCTAACCTCCTTGTATCCAATGTCTCTGTCCACCAGGACATCCTTGATCTGATACAGGCCTTCTTTCATCACCTCAATCTTAGACATGTGGTATAGTAAATCCTTCTCATTTCTCAAACACTTTGTGAGGTCGAGGAACATCTTAAGAATATCTTCCCATGTCCGAGAAGGTGAAGAACTAACTTTCTTTGCAGGTGTGAGCCGCATCCATGAATTGGCCTCAGGGTCAAAAGAAAGAGTGGCGTCAGCTAAGAACTTTAAGCAACTTGTAATTATTTGCTCACTTATCCTAGCCCCTCTTTTGTAAGACTCATGATTCAGTACCTCCATTTCAGATTTTAAGCCTTTCAATATCTCTTCAAGCGTTTCGATCCATATTCGATGTTGGGCTACTTGTGGGCATATAGTAAAACGCACTGCTTTTCTTTGTTGTGCAGAGACATCCAAGAAGTTGCAAACCTTGGTAAGTGTATTCAATGTCATCGGTTCTCTTTCATGTACTCTACTAAAACAAGCTTTAGGAATTGTACCCATTGACTCCACTGCTTTCTTCTTCAATTTTTGCTGTATAGAAGGAGACCCAAGAAAGTTACTAGCCAACGACTTAAACTTACGAACATTCCGTTCAATCCTGTCGTCCATAATGGTCGAGTCATCTTCAATATTGATTAGTTTCCCATCAACCAAGTCCACATTTTTCAACTTGTCACTCATTTTAGCCAGTTTCGAAAATGTAGCTTCATGCCACTCATATGAGTAAAGCTCGTAGCGAGGTTGTTCTACCTGATGATAAAACGACACATTGGAATATATATACCCAGTTCTTACTTGTTTCACATGCTTTGAGCTATATAGAATATTCCATCCATATTTACACCGCATTATTTGATAAAAAGATCCAAACATCAACACCGTCGTTCATTTCGGCATTTTTACAAACAATTTACCTACAGAGATAAAGCAACCAAGCAACCCCTTCTCTCTAATTTACAGCCTAGTTAACAAATTCGATGATGCATGGTAAGAAAAACTAGTTATGGAAAGAGGTGTTTTGTTTCTTGAATGAAAAAACCACCAAAAAAGAATGTGGAAGAGAGACAGAGAGTGAGTAACGGTAATAACGGTCGTAGTGCAACTGAAATAGTGAATGGCCCTGGTCTAGAAAAAACATGGACCATATTTATTCAATTCTCACGTTTTTGGGACACCCATATTAAATGGGGGTTCAATTACTCAATTTGTTGGACCACTATTGGGTGAGTGCAGACTTACTTTTTGGACCTACTATTGCGACTCACTATTTAGATAGCGTTGATGATTATCGGTTGGTTAAGTAGTCAAATTAGTAGGTTTGTGTATAATTACTGTGATACTTCATAGTTGATACTTGATACCAGGCATTGCGGGATGTTAAGATAACAAGTTTGGGAGACTCATTAACATCTAGAAGTTTCAGTATACCAATACGCATAGAGTCATAGAGGAACTATACTTAATGCATTACAAGGACTCCATAACTTCCACAACCAAAAGAATGACAGATGAGACCATCTGACAGTCACCCTGGTGCTTCAAGGCAGATCCCACACCCATTTGCTACACTTACATGATTACCACATTGCACTAGATCTTTATGTACATGGGATGTAACTGCCAAGGAGTTCAAACCGTTTCATAAGGCAACATAATATCGCATAGAACACAGACAGACACACAAACCCCACATAATATCACATCATAAGGTGGATTCAGTCACACGGTATTGACTCTTTCAGTTAAGTTCCAGCTGATCTATATATCATCAAGATGATCAAGCTTAAAATTTTGACCTAAAAGAGGTTTACAAAGACTGAAACAGTTGCATTGTACTTGATAGAAGAGGTGTTTGATACCAGAACATAATAGTAGGATTACACCCTTTTAGTAGCACATCTAACACTTTACTGAAGGAGCACTTCACTATGTTCGCAAGTATAGACTATATACACATATATAACACTAATAACAGGATACATACAACTTCTCTGACAGTACTACGTGTGGTATAAGAACAGATCTGCTAGAATTAACTTCACTTCCGTTGGCTCATCCATGGGTATGCAAAGTTCAAATGCAAAAGCTTCAGACAAACCAGCACCATATAAAGACTTAAGCGGCTTCCTTGGGTCCTCAGACCATTTTTATGACCCAAAGTTTATATCTATCTACATAAAAATATACAAGACAAGGTCCAATAAGATCAGCATCAGACAGGTACTTGCAAAGACTCAGATATGGCTCTACGCTTCCTGTATCTTGAATGGCTTTCCTCAGACCCTGCAGAACAGCTGCCCTGTCCAAATACTCGGGATGTAAACCAATATCAAGCATTTTGATTATGGTTTTGGAAGCATCCTGAAAATGACCACCTTTAACATATCCCCTCAACAACCAAGATAATGTTTTCTTTCTACGTATAGAGTTAGTAACCTCCAATCCAGTTAGCAAGCGGGAAACAGAATTGGCCTCATTTTGGGAAGCACATATTGCTAGTACAATGTCATAGAGTTCTCTCTCAGGCTCCTTCCCGATAAGCTTCATTTCCCACAGCTGTTGCTCAGCCTTAAGTCCTTCACCAGCACAAATATACATGGCTAGAAGCCTCTCATGAACTACTGCAGAGTTTAAAGAGCTTCCTTCCTCAATGACCCACTGGGACAAGCGGACTCCATCACTAAGAAGATCTGATTGATAGTTCTCAATGAGCCAAACATTTTCTGCATCAAGTTCAGGTATCGAACCAGCCTTCACAAAACCTTTTAGTTTACGAAATGCTTTTGAGAACTCATTGAGTTCCTTCACAATTGCTGTCATTGCAATCAGGTAGCTATAAACTTCTGGTTTCAACCCAGACTCCCTAAAGTCGATCACCAATTTAACTGCACCCAGGTAGTTTCCGTCAACCTGAAAAATAAAGACAAACAAATCAATGAAGGGAACGCATGGCACTACACGAACTTGCAAGGAATGATGAATGCAATTCACTATTCACCTTAACAATCGTCACCACACAAAAAATAATCTCAAGGTGCTTTGTACCGGTAATAAAAAATTCTAACGAGGGGAAGACACGGGAATAGCTGACTGCACATTAGCAAAAAAATATCCAAAAATAAGGAATCCCTTTAAACAAAAGGTATTAAAACCACATTTCTACTAAAAGAGTCATGTAAATGGATGAGACTTTTTGAATAAGAAGTAAGAGATAACTTAACACCAAAAGATGGCATAGACACAAGACACAATTGAGAGAGTGGGAGTGGAAGAGAAGAAAGTTCAAAAAATGTCCATCTTCAACAGAACTGAGCATCCAAAGGCGGGATTTGTATTTCCCAATTTTCGAGTCTATTCCACTACTAGGTAGATTACAAATGCCACTTTGAGCCTCTTAAAGCTTCACCTCTACATCATTTGTTAAGACTTAGAACTTATAAGACCCTAAGAGGCTGATGCAACTTAAATGTGATTTAATTAGATGTTCTACTGCAAATGAAAATTCAGTATTGGCTTCTCACAATATCCATTTGTGCAGGGCATTACAATCTCAAAGAACAAAACATTGGCAATAAGTAACTACTAGTTATGCAAACCATGATATTGTGAGAAAGAAAAAAAAAAAGAACAACATACCATCATCTTCCAAGCAAGATATCCCGTCGGTCCACCTTTATTGTTCTCTTCATCATCTACCGTATACGCAATACCCCGGCTCAAAACATCCTTAACAAACAAGACTCCACTCTCCTTCTTCCCCATTTCCCAATACAACGAAATAACCTTCTCAATCATACTAAAACTCGGTTTCAACCCAACACAATCCATATCCACAAGAAGATCCACAACATCACCGACCGAATGCTCCCCTTCAATCAACTTCCTAACCCAACCACACATAATCGAAACCATAAGTTCCATCGTCTCCTTATCCACTTTATTCTCCTTTTGTAACCACTCAAAAACTTCCAATGCACACCAAGAATCTCTACCCTCTTGTGAAAAATAAACCAATACTAATTGCAACTCCCTCGACGAAAGCTTATTATTCATTTCCTCTAAAACATCAGCTGGCTCTCTAACCATTCTTTCTAATTCCTCTATGGCCTCGAAAAACCCTTCCCCCATTTCATCTTTCTCATCACTTGTTAAAAACCTATCTAATTCAGTTGCCCCAAATGATCTAAACTCATTCTTTTTCTTAACAAATAATAAAGAAGGGATTTTTAATACACTTGTTTTAATTTCAACCCTAGGGCATGAATAATGTTTCATTATGGTATTAAAACTACTTGTATTGAATTTACAAGTGATTAAGTGATGATTATACCTTGGAACAAATGAACACGTGGCCATAGTTTTGAATGTTTGAGTTCACATCAAGAAATTAAAAACCCTAGGGCTTTTGAGGATGAGCTTTGAGTGAAATGAGACAAGAAAATGGAGAAATGAGGATTTGTCTGTGAGTGTGACTTGTAAGAAGAGAAGAAGGGAGACGTGTTTCAAGGACAAGTAGAGATACTATTTTGTCTGTTTTGCCGTTTTTGTCCTTGGAGTTGATGGGATTTTTTGAATGTTATTTGGTCCGGTCGTATGGGTATTTGTGGAAAATAGAAGAATTTTTTTATACATGTCAACTGAGTGTGTGTTGAGGGAATGAGACGTTGCATCTACTCTATGTAAGAAATCCCGATATGGTATTTTTTTGTTGTTGTTGTGGATAATGAATTCCGATATGTTCCAAAGTATTGGATCAAGAGGAAATTCTAAAGACAATTCATCAGGTTTCTACTACTCATATTTCATATTATATATATTCCAAACTAATAAGCGCATGAAACCATGGCCAAAGTGTTTATAATCATCTTCAACATTCCTCGAACACTAATCAATATGCGCATTGATTCTGTTGATTTCTGAAAATGTTCAATAGTGCTAGTCATCCAAACCATACCCTGTTATATTATATAAAACAACCAATAGCAGGGAACCCACAATCCCACTCACAAGTATCGGGAGTTTATACTTTATAGTAGCTAGTGAGTAATGAAGGGAGTATATATGTAACTTTACAATTAGGATGAAATTATGATCATTCTTTTTTATTCTTAATTTTTTTTTTCTTTTCTAGTATAAGATCGTCATCTGATTTGATGAGATATTAGATCGTATCTCCAACAAAAACTACTTGAGCACAAGTTAGAAATGTTTCTACAGCTTCAATTGCTCAACATGGTCTTGGATGTCTGTCTCCTGGCCATGAACTCTCGAGTAAACACCTTGTTTGGGCTTGGGCTTGGGCAAGGCCTCTGCTAAACTGACCGAGATCATAGTGAAGAATTCACGATTCAACATATTTCGATGGGCTGGACATGGATCTAATCATTTAGGAAGTGTCCATGGCCATGTATCTTTCATTTCATCTAGTATGTGGTTTGGATGAGCCTGCCATGATAGCCCACTATAATTCACAAACTCAGTAAATTAGCATAGTAGTGAAGTAGTGAACTATTGAACCCTTGTTAGCAATTCGGGATACGGCAAAAATTCGGTACAAGAATAATTCGAGAATTATTTGGTGATTCAAAAAAATGGTACGGTAAAAAATTCACAATACGGCAATTATGGGGTGTTTAATTAATACGCGTTTTAAACGTTTAATTGCAAAAATTTGGAAGTCAAAAATTCGTGATATTATGTTAGTAAATCTCAATTAGTAGAGTATACCATAATTAACATGGACATTTAAATTGGACCAGCCTTTTTTCTACCATAAAATACCCTTGATAAAATATTAAAATCAATTATTCAATGCCTTTAAAAAGGACTACTTAGTCATTTCAAAATTTACTACCATCTATACCCTTAAGATTATATAGTAACTTAAGGACGTACGTGTAAATTCAGGTCGGAAATCAATTATACGCTCCTATTCAATTGTTCGCCACTTATCCTTCATTAATGGCCAATTTTACTAATTAATGGCATTTAATTACCAATAATTGCGTTATTTAATAAGTTAAGAAAATCAAAAGTCTAATGAGAGAATATGAAGCTATTCTTTTCCCTTCTCTCCCATCTGTTTTGTTTCTCATATTTTTTTTTCTCATTACATTTGGGTTTTTCTCAATAATACGAAAGGAAAAAAAAAGTAACAAAAGAGTTGAGTGTAAGACCATTAGAGAAAGTGAAGGCCCCTCTCTTTATCTCCTATCTACCTACAATTCCATTCCCGATCCATTGAGGTCTCTAATTTTCAATGGAAGCATAATAGGACCTCTTAAAGCAAGTGCGACTGAGCAGGAAAGCATTCTCGCACTTCGAGATCAAGTTTTCAGAATATGGGGGCTTCTTCAATCGTCAGAAGATTTTGATCCATCCATGTTGCAGCCTATAATACAGGTAACTTTTATTACTATGGTTTCCTGTCACTTACCATAACTCATCATGTAGGCTCCTTCTACAATTCCATTGCCAAGCATTTAAGGGATGACTAAAAAGCCCGCTACACCATCAATTTGAACAATTTGAACATAATTATTTTTGTGCCATTACTTACGTGCATTTTGTTTCAAAAAGGCTAATTGCAGAAATGTTAATGGTGGGGCTTACGGTATTAAATCTTTTTGGGTATTGTTTAAATGCATAGTTCTTGATGTTGGTTTGTTTATTTTTAGTGTTTGATTGGAATGTGTTGTTTCATGTAAGAATTCAATTGCACTAGGGGCTGGTGCTCAAGTTCTGAGAACATTCTTTGTGAAGAGGGCTTTGACGCAGCGTTTTACAAGGTTTGCGTTCTACATAATGTTGGTTTTGATTTCTTTCCTACACATAATGAAGATTTTTTAATTTTGAGTTAACTATTTGTGTTTTTTTCATATTTGGGTTGAAAGCAGAAGCTTATATTAAGTTACGAAACCGAAATGGAATGAGTAGTCGAGAATTTGGCCAATAAATATGTTCATAAAATTAATGAAGCCAATATGACAATGTTGATATAATTATCTTATGCATTTTGTTCCACTTACATTGCATTTTATACGTCTCATGCATTTGTTCCAGTATTGGGGCATTCTTTTTACTCCTTACTATATAAATATCTTTTGTATATTCCCTTCTTAAAGGAATTAGTCTTATTCATGGCCTGTCAGCTGGATTGCTAAGGCAAGGTACTTACACCACAGCACGACTTGGATCATTCAGGTGAGTATTAATTGTACATGTGTAATCACTATTGCGATAACACCTTATGTTTGCTGCCACACACCGGGATGTAGTTCTCTCAAAAGTAAACTGTGAATTTCGATTTTATACACGAAAGAAATAAGGCGCTCCGTAGAAAGTTCTAAACAAGAGTGGTGCAGTCAGTTATCTGATATCTGTCTTAAATAGTTTGCTTCCCTGTTATCAGTCTAGCACTTCTTTTCTAGGAATTGAAGGTACCACCTTTTTGTACCCATGAAGGACCGTTTCTTTCTTTTTTGGCAAATCACATTTACCATAGATAATCTCCAAATTAATTTGGAAGAGTGGCTTGGGGCCCGACTTTTCCATTCTAGGTTCTTCAACATCTGTTATGGCTCTCCTTTTTCACTGGTTTCACTTCTGAACTTTGCTTGTGCAAACCATCCCAAACGAATTTTTAGTTCCCTATTTGCTCCATTTGGGTGCTTTTTAAGAAGCAGACAACCTAGGTAGTACTAGTGGTATATGAGTATGTCTGAAGCTAAGGCTTTTGATGCAACACTTTGTAAGACCATTTTCCCATTTTATAATACATTTTTACACCCTAGAAGACTAGGATTCTTAGGCTATGATATTATGGTGAATACAAAATCTTACAAAGAATGGTATGACGAGGTATTGATAAGATTGACTTCGCAATAACATGCATATAGTGACCAAAACACATATACTTTATAATGTGTGTATCCACTACATGTTACATCTTTTTTCACTTTCCCTGCTTTTTCGATAAGTGGATGGATTTGTACCCTTCTCATGAAAGTGAATGAACCACCAACACTAATCGCTTGTAAGATAAATTTCCAATTATTGGTGTAATACACGTACTTTTAAGGTTTGATTAGATAATATATCTTATGATTTATTTCTGTTGTAATTTGGCATACCAAAGTTTACATTTGTACCAATTTTTAATTTGTTAATCAATTTGTTAACAAATATATCTATTCAATTTGTTAATCAAGTTTTTTTTTTTTTTTTTTTTTTTTTTATGGAATATAATTAGTGTACAAATCATGGAACGTTTTGATTAATTTTTAATGTATAGCATTAAACTATTTCTAAAAGGAACTAGCATGTGCAACAGGTAAACTTTCTGTTAATATGTATGTTCGTGTGTGTGTTCAATAGTTTTTTTGATCTTTATGTGGCAAGGTGTCAATAGCTTAATAGCATAGGCATTCATCATCATCCTAGGAATTTCAGTATCATAAATAATTTCTATCCTAGGAATTCACTTCGTGGTGTCATTAGTTTAATATTTTCATGTCACTATCAGCCCTAAGTAAGCATTATTTCCTTAGTCGTGCCTATAAAAGCGTTGCCTAGACAACAATGACCAATCTTTCTTTAGGTTTTTCTTTTGTTCTTCATAGTAAGCATTGCATGAAGTATAAATTTTAAAGTTAGCTACTGATTCCAGAAGAATTATATTTGTTTTTTTAATTATTAGTACTGTTGATATTAATCATAATTGAATGTAGTGGTGTTTAAATTTTTAGAACTACAAATCTCACTTTAATGGCATGATCAATTGTTGCTGAAGTTATTATATAGTTGGAAGCTGTTGTTGCTATTGATATCAATGTTCCAAAGCAACTTGTTCAAAGGAAGCAGAGGTTGCCTGCTACTGAAGGTGCGAAAGTTTAACCACACCTACTATATTACATATTTCATTGGCTATCCCCCCTTGGCTAAACTGTTAAACTCCATTATTAATAATGGCAATTGATAAACTTTATTATATTGTATTATTATTATGTATGCATACACCTATAATATGTTAGTCAGCGAGATGAGATTTGTTGTAGATGTGAATCTTGAATCCAGTTTGTTCAAGGTGTTTCATGTAGTTCAATATTGCCACGAGATTTTTTTTTAGTTGCCTACTATTGTAGTGACGTTGGAATTTAGGTGACTCATCTCCCTCACGAGGTCCAAAGACACCATTTCGGGTAGTTTTATGTGAGAGACCACATCTCTTTTTGTTGACCATGCCCAATGAAAATGAAGCATTGCTCTGTTTTTGTTAGTGTTTTTCGTCGCGGTGTTAGTCAAGTTTTTCCATGTTATGCATATACCTATAATATGATACTCGGTGAGATGAGATTTGTTGTAGGCGTGAATCTTGATTGATTGAATCCAATTTGTTCAAGGTGTTTCATATAGTTTAGTGTTAAAAAAAAAAAAAACTATTTGAGAGTTCTGCCGTATGCATTCCTTTGTTATCTTGACGTTGGAATTTGATTGAACTAATTTGGTTGGCCACTAGAATGACTTCTTTTTAGTAATCCATTTAGCAAGGAGTGAGACAAAAAAATTCTCAGCAGACTCGCACTTTTTTTTATCTAGAATGGCTGCTCTTACACATTTACCACTGTTTTCGCGGAGGGGAAGGCCATTCAATTTGCTATGGTTATAGAGTAATCAATATTATTAAAAAAGAAGTTGTTGAAGTATTTTTCAGGTTTTTTTTCCTCGTGACTTGAAAGTCATTGCATAAAATGTGTTCATACTTGAAGTATTTTTCAGGGTTTTTTTTCTGAATTTTTTCCACTGTAATTTTTATAAAATGAACTGCTATGGGTTGTTTATATTATATCGAGGTCCAGTACAAGCAGTGATTATCTTTATTTGTGCAGTGTATATTGCCAGGTATATTGGTTTTTCAGATTCAGAAAACCATATAAATGTCTGAGGCATTGCTAATTTTCCAAGTGTCCTCATCTCGAAGTCAAAATTTGGACTTGGAGATCCATTGAAATTTATTTTAGAGATGGAGGATATTGCCAACTGAATAGAGATTGAGTGTTTTTATGAAGAGTTACAATGGATTATTCTTGAGAAAACCCACGCGTTTACCAATTACAACAAACAAATATGAGAAAGACTGAATTGATTTTCTGATTTTAACTTCGGTTCAGGTATGTCCTAAATTATTTAGTTCATCTTTCATCAATCTTCTCTGCGCATGCCCTTCTTAAATGGCATTGCACTTGGACCATTTTTGTTGTTTTTCCTACCCGAATTGGAATTAGCTAATCCTAGACTAAGTGTTCATCTTTTGCGGGATGAAATGAGTTATGAACCAGGAACTGCCGTTAATAGCCCAATGAGCATAGTTTTGGACATAGCAGATTATATATGTAGCAATATTCATAGTTTCTTATGCTAGGGATGCATGGTTTCTATGGTTATAACTGAGTTTAGGTATATTTGTTGTTTTATTTAAAATAATTATGACTTTTTTTTAAAATAATAACTATTGAATGGTGTTTTTTTGTCTGGTTATTTTGCATCGTTAGACTGTCGCAGGAGTCAATAACAGAATAGCATTAATCACATAATATTGAATAGTATACAATAAAAGTCTTTGTGTTCTAATGTTGTGGTTATTAGGAATTTTAATTAATGGAGATGAGATGGTTAGAGCTATCAATCGGCATAGTGTCACACACTTGCCAACTCTTCCGCCATTATTGATGGCTTTGATAAGTAGAAAGGCTCTAGAGAGGTGTGATTTGGGGACTTTGAAACAAGTTTGAAATGGTGCAACTCCTTTGTGTATGAAGATTATACATTACTTCCTTTAGAGTTTTCCTGGTGTTGATTTCATTCAGGTGAAGTGAATCATTATTTGTCAATTACTCAAGTATTATTTAAGCTTGGCTTAATTGAACTTCCTTTCCTAGATTTGTAATTTGAAATTTGTTGTCATAATGTAGAGCGAATATTCTTTTACTTCTATGTTATGTTAATTAGGTAGCATAAAAAGGGTTAGAATTGCTTGCTTTGTAGAGCACCATACATCTCATATTTAATTGTACTTGCTTTGTGTGTAGACCTCAACGATGTTCCTTATTATTGATGTTCCTTATTATTGGTACCTTGCTTTCAATAACATTATCATCATACAACTTATTTGATTTAAGTTGTTCATTTTTGTGTAGTTCTTCTATTTGGTTGATGTGGATTATTACTTTTTGAATTGCATTTTTGTATGTGAGTCCCTGGGATGATTATGCTCGAGCTTTGAGCATTGCATTGCTACTCAAAATAGTGGTTCCTTTGCATAGGAGATAGTCCCAGTAAGATCTCAATTATGGTAATAGATTTCACCGTTTGTATAAAAACTTATATTATTTATCAGCTTCTAAGACGATTCCGGTTGAATTTTCGGGGGGAGCTAGGGGCTCCACATTTGTTGATACGGGTGAAGGTATAAGCAAGGTAAAAGGAATCAATCACTATCAAATACTTTTCCTATACATTTGTTTCTTCTTATGAGGCGCTTTACCTGTAGCTGGGAAGAGTAGAATTTTTGAGATCATGCAAAACAACAAGGCAATAATACTGATATTGACATGCATGACAACGGAAACAATTCGGAGTCCTGTTCTTAATGGGAATCAAAATGCTTCTTTGTAATACGAGGAGGTTGTGTTGAATGTGCCTTTTGATACTCTACATTCAAATTCACTGGCCAAAAATCACTGATGGAACTCAAGTTATAGGTTGATGTCTTCTTTACAGTGAGGTAATAACAGGTGATAACAATGGAGTTACTATATCTGTTGGGGTTTTGGGAGCAGACACTTTTTTTTTCGGAGGTTCAAATTGCTGAAGTTCATTGCTCGGAAGATAAAAATCTGAAAATTGGAGTTGAAGGTGTGCATGTTGTTAGAGTTATTCAAGTGAAACATTTAGAAAAACGATTAAGCTCTATATGTTGGCACCTTTAACTTAATTACTCTGCTTTACTAATGTAATTTAATTAATTGTGCAGTGTTATATTTTTTTTTGTAACATATATTGATGTCTTTCTAACTAAGATTGGTTCAATTTGATGCCCAGAGGGCGTGCACTATGCTAGTATTAATAATAGTTGTCATCTATTATAATAAAACACAATGGCAGGACAAAGAGAGGTTGAGATCGCGTGGGGATCTAAGTTAGATTGGAGCAAATGTACGATCAAGAGCGTTTTGAATGAAACTCATTTTCAATGCCATTTAAAAGTATTACTTAATGAACTAAATGTAAATGAATGGGCAATTAATTACTTTACTAGCTATCTAGGGTGGTATTGCAATAAATTTATGTATAGTGGTATTCATGTACTAGCTATCTGAGTTAGATGGGGTACACATGTATGGTTTAGATTGTTTTGAAACTCCTTTTTTATGCTAATTCTTAATAACATTTATTAAGTGTTTTTAAGGATTGTATTAAAATAAGTAATTAATTACCAACTAAAACTTATTTAGTACAATAATTTCCAAAAGAAGAGAAATAGACAAATGGAGATGGAGAGGTGTACGTTAGTTGGGCTTTGACTAATGCCAATTCAATGAATGATGGGTCCGTTACAACTTCTTTCTCTCCATTAGTACGTCCTATTTCTCTTCTCCCTATTAATTTGTTATTGAAGCCACCCATTAGTACAACCATTAGAGAAGCAGTGATTGTTTCCTTACGTTGCTCCACTACCATCAATTTCAATGTAATTACTTAATAGAGATAAAGCAGAGCAAGACTGAGTAACATATTTGTCAACTATCTGTATAAAACCCCAACTCCCAAAGCTCTCTCTCCCAACTCGCAAAACTCTCTCTCTCAAATTCTGGTGTCAAGGTAAGAAATAAATGCAATCAAATTGAGGTTTGCAATTTCAAATGTTTTTTGGGATAAATTTGTATAACTTTTAGGTGTCTATTCAATTTATCATGAAACTTGGCTTAAACGCATCCTTTGGTTTGGTACTTCACTCTTATTTGCATATGCTTTAGTTTCATATTTCTGGATTTTGCTAATAATACCTAAGCCACTTGCAACAAAATTCATTGGAAGCATTGGTTTAATTTATGGCTTGGTTAGGGTATTTGTATTGAGATTAATACACAATCTGATCCTATATAAGTAGTAGTTAGTGTTTTTGGTATGAAGTATTTGATAAATTTTTTAACTGCGCTAGCTTTTGATTCTTTTTTTTTTCCTCATTTTTTGCAAAACATGTCTGCTTCTTTTCCCCACTCCAATAGATGTTGCCCATGTAGGTGCAAGGGATAATTTTTTTGCTTCTTTTACAAGTTTTGTTGTTACAGATAATGCAGCCTTACCAAGACCTCGATAGCCAATGTAGGGTAACAGACGGATGGAAAGTAAGGGACGCATTACAATATTATGGGACTCCACTAATTTGAAAGGTAAAAAACAGCTCCTGGACTTGGAATTTCTACTATTGGATTCTAAAGTAGGCACTTTTCAAGCTTCATATTTATTAGTTTTTTAAAGTTTGTGTTGCATTATTACCTTATTTTTTCTTTCGGTTACGACCAACTAATACATTCGTCGAAATCTTCATCATGGATAGGGTACTAACGTTACCTTATTTTCTATTTGTGGTTGAGTGTTGCATATAGGGAACAACAATGAACTTTGGGGAAGGAGGTTTATATTGGAACATAATTTAGGAATTTTATTCCTTTTCACTGTACATTGGTAAGCCGTTACCATTACCTTCTCTAAGAACTTTAAGCCTCTAATATATGTTAATTACAAATCTCAGAAATATGGATCAAGTAATCCATTTTGTTCTTAGGATTAATGTTTAAAAGCAACTTTAATTTTTAGATTATTTAGTTTGTATTCGAAGATGTTTGAGTTCAAAATTTGTATGGAATTTTTTTATTAACAAATTGGGGATTGAGAGCGTTCCCGAGTTCTAAAAACGTATAAAATGGTGAGTTCACCTTCACAAGCAAAACTTGGCTTTGTGATGTATTTTAAAGATTTTTTTTTTTTTTTTTTTTTTTTTTTTTTTTTTTTTAATTCCTTGAACTAAGTTTTATTGTAGACCTCTCCATGTCATTGCTTGAAATTATTACCAGCTTGCACATATGTTTTGGGTTTAGTTTGGAATACTTTGTGATACATTGGTTGGTTTTACTGGATGTGGCGCTCATAGTTTACTGAGCTTTGACATCATTTTATTTAATTTCATTTCATCGCTCTTTTTCTTTCCCCAAGGTATGACGCTAAGAAACCCCAAGGTATGATGCCAAGGAAGAGTTCTATTTCCAAGGTCAATTGTACTAAAAAACTCTAACTCTGAGTGCTTATCTAATTTTATGTCAATCAATTTGTGAATTCAGTCCTTGCTACTTGGTATTCTGCACAATCTTCCTAAGGACTATGATTCTAGTGTAAAACTGAAATTCAATTGAAGATGCTGATTTATGTAATCGGTCTATTATCCTCAAATTGTGTTTGTAGCTGACTGATGCAACTAATGGAAATAGGGATCCCTAAGGACTAAGGAGCAAGAATGAACTTTTTGGAAAGGCACTTTTGCAGTTTTACATTAGGAATTACATTGCCAATTGTATGTGGGTAAGTCTCAAATATATATTAGGTGCATTTTTTGACTATTTAGAAATCTTTGTTAAGAAATCTTCGGCTTGGTGTAGTTAGGTTATTTGATGCCCTCTACATAAAAAAACTATGGGATTTCAGTTACGTATATATATTGTCTGTATTGCTTGAATGTTTGAATCTATGATAGATTTTTATGGTTCTATATTACCTTATTTTTATTTTTATTTTAAAAAATAATAATAATTGTTGCTTTTTATACGCCAAGATCACTTTCCCTTTAGTCATTTTTTTAAAACTTGTCATTCCATTGCAATGAATTTTGACATTACTCAGGCACACAAAAAATGTGTTTTTTTTTTCAATTGTTGAATGTAGTCTATTAACTGTTTGAGACTCTCTATATATAGTTAGTAGACTCCTTCATCCCTCGCTCCTTTTTAAGGGGTGCAGTGAAGTAGGTCAGGATTGCCAATTAGACTAATAAGAGAAAAAATCACAATTATGGTAGTTGGTTTGACCTATTCGGGCAAACAAGGATAGTCTCAAGGCAAAGGCAAACAAAGATAAACACAAGTCTATTGCTCTTATGATAATTAGAATGGAAATGGAGGCTATGCTATATTTATATTGCGTTACACTAGATCGACCCAATACATGACATGTACCAGATCTTAGATAGTGTTCATGACTTTGTAAGCATGATTTATTTACATTTTCATTTATCATCGCTGATAAATGGAATTCTTTGTACACTATGGGACTTGGGGTTGGATTCACAATGATTGTGGTGACAGAATTTTAGAAAAAGTTAGTTCGTACTTCATTCATTTGAGTTGCGCATTTAAAAACTTATCATTTGATTGTTAAAAGCTGGATTTTTAAAGAAATTGCAAGCTTATTAGTATTTATGAAATTCGTAGCATTGGATTAGTTATGCAACGGAAATTTGTTTTGTGCATCCTCCGATTTAACATATGAACACCAAACAAGAATTTACAGTTTTAGTGCATTATTGTCATGTTGCAGGTAAATACCATAGTCAGGGTTCTTTGTGAGGAAATTGTTAATGTATTTCCGAATTTCGATAATGCAATTGAACTGATGTCATTAAAAAACATGCATGAATCGAAACAGTAAGGATGGGGTACGAAACAATGAAGGTAGTTTTCGATTCTCTAAAGATATTCAAGTTGTGAAGAACAAGGAAGATCTACGATGGACATCACTGGAGATATTCACGTTGAGAATAACAATTAAGATCTATGATGGATGTCTGCTATCATGCTTATGGCATGTGGAAGAATCAAGATCAAGTTGTGAAGGGATAACCTTGCTAATTAAGGGTCTATTAAGGTTGTAGCACATCTCTTTATAGGAAACTAGACACTAGAGACAACTAATTAATATGTATGTATATAAATTTTTTGTTTACTGTAAAACACTGAAACCCTTTTTGTAACAGTTCCACACATATCTAAGGTTTTGGATATAAACTTCACGAATAATTAGGAGATGACTTATTAATATGTAGTTCCTTTTTTTCATAAATAGTTCCACGTATATAAGTTTTGGATAAAAATTTCATGATTAATTATAAGACACCATCCGTAAGGTTTACCAAATGGTTATTGAACTTAAATTGTCATTGTAGGTATGCATTGGTTCACATTTGTTAACTGATGAAAGACCTTAGAGTTGATCAAGGCATACATGAGAGAATATGAATCCTTCTGTACGAGAATGTTCTAAAACACTATTAACAATATTGTTCTATTTCATAAATATTTTGTGGTTTTATATCCTTGAAATTTGAGCTTAACGAGTCTTATTTGGACATACAGTTTGTACAAAATAACTTTACAATAAAGCAATTTCTACTAACCTTAACCATCTTAATGCAATTTTGTCATTTGTAAGAGCAATTATAATCGTGTGTATATATACGGTAAGTATAACATTCATAGTAGCACTCGATAACACGACCTTAGAGTTCAAGCACAAATCCCATGGTTTTAATTTTTGTTTTGTGCTAACTACATTTTATTAGCACAATCAAACATAAATCCCATGGTTTTAATTTTTGTTTTGTGCTAACCACATTTTATTACAATGGCATTCCATATTGCTGCATTGCTACTATTTTGTTGTAGAGCTACTAATGCTAATGGAGGGATGAAATCCCTCCAAGCCAAGAGTTTGACGCAAACATACCATCCCAAATGATTGTTTTTTTGTTTATTTCTTATTTAGACTATTATTTAAGTACAATTATAATATTTTGCCGCCATTGTTTTCTCTTTCCTAACAGTGGCACCATGTTTTTAACCTGGATTCTCTTTAGTATTTCTTGATATGATTTTAAGTTCTTTTCATTATTTTGCTACAGCACCCGCGTTCCCTCGAAAAATATTTAACAAAATAACTGATATAGACAATTAACTATTTCCACTAACTTATTTAGTGGGAATTCTTTAAAAGAATGCTTAAAATCCTTTGTGCTTCAGTTCCAAACCAATACATTTCTCTCGAGCTTCAGCCATAATATGCACGCATCGTATTAGGAAGGTCCCTTAAATACCAAGGTTCCATTTTTAGGCTTTACAAATCTCTCTAAAACAACGTTATATTGGGCAGTATACAATGCTCAATTATCTTACATTGTATATTAATTCCTTCCGTTATCTCCTGTGTCATTATTCACTTGTTTTTCCAGTGTAGTGTCAATAAAAAATCTAAGCTCTTCGTCTCTCTTATGTTGAAACATTTTAACATGCGAACCGGTTCGTATGGATACACACAAACTGACAATCTATCTATATGAGGCATGGGTAGAACTTGATATCTCCAAATTAAAAAAGAATAAAATATTTTTGGGAAAATGTTTGCAAGACAAAAAGATGTCGGAACAGGAAGATGCAAAAAAAGCAATTAGTTTTTTTACAATAAGACTACAGATGTGAAATAGTCGACTTCAATTACGAGGACACAAAATAATATTGTGACCGCTATCAAAGAATAGAATATGTCTTTGATAAACTACTTGAAGAACATGAAGCTATTCAGGAAAATTATCAAAAACTCATTGAAGAAAATAAACTTCTAAAATAGCGTCTTACAACTGAGAGGACAAAGAATGTTGAAAGTGATAGTGAATATCATAGCCAATACAACCCATTGGAAAATTAGGATGTCCTTGAGTTGCTTTTATCTCTTAACACCATCAAACTTATTTTTATATCCCATTTTGTTTTATGATTTGATTTTTCTTATGATTGGTTATAAATAATCACTATGTAAAAAATACATCTTTTTTATTTATGATTTATAAGGGGTATATATTTTAAATAAATTCACAATTTGAACCCAACCAACGAGTAGTAGTAAATGTTGTCCGCCGGAAATATTTCTTAAATTCCTACTACCTTATTCTTTCCATTTATTATTCTAGTCTTGATTTCCTAAGTAGGGCAACTTAAACAAAAAAAATGTGTACAAATTATGGACCAATTCCTAGACTTAATTGATTGAATATGATTCTAAATTGAGAGACATGCACCTCCAAAACCTTTTTTTGGATATTGGATCACAATATTTACATGCCTTTAAAACATAATAAAAACATCCATCAATATAATAAGTAAGTCATAACCAACCGTGCCGTAGGCACGGGTTATACATAGTTTTTTACAACATAACAAACATATCTAAACAATTTAGCTACAAAAACATTAAAACCAATTGAATGGTCCACATATGTACTTTCATTTATTTGTTCTTGGATTGAAATTAATGTTCAAATTTCAAAATACACACACACACACACCATGACATGACAATTTAAATATTGCTCAAAAAGTATAAAAACAAAGCTTTTGAATTAATTTATCACTAAAAATATAAGAGTGAGAGACTTAAAGTAAGAGTGAGGACATAAAGTACATAAAAAATAACAAAAATGCAATCGAATTTTCATTCTTTTTTTTTTCTTTTTTTTTGGAGAAAATTCGGCAAAATCCGTATTATTCGTTTCAAGACAAAAAAACTCAAATTATTGTGAATCTTTCAAACATTCGAAAGTATTATACGTTTTGCCCTTCAAAAATTCGATTCGCGAATAATTCGGCGACGTTTTGCCCTTCAAAAAGAATTATTCGCGAATAATTCGGCGAATTGCTAACAAGGTACTGAAATACTGCCTACTGGTCAGTGATCACTACGCTATGCTTTGCTGGGAATCACAGGCCCACTGCATAGAGTTATAGTTTTTTCTTTTTTTTCGCTACAAAATAGAGTTTTGTTTTGGTAACTTGCAAAATAGAGGTATAGCTTCGGTTAGGCTAAGTCCAATGGTGCGACAAAACACTAAATTTTGCGTAAAATGTGATCCAATGATATGTTAAAACGTTAACCCGCAAACGCTGTCGATATAAATTTCTCTATGTATCCAACCACTTTTAGCGATATAGCGTATACTCTGCACGCCAGAACGAGTGGTGGCCAGAGAAAAAATTCCAAATAAATCTACCCGCCTCTATCTAAAATGGAGAGATAATTATCTATACGCCTGTGTGAGTGGTGTATACAAAAACTTGGTTTTTTTTTTCCTTGCCCGCCACTGCTGATCGATGGCGGATAACAAAGGTCGATATTTAACGATATTATGGTGGATAACAAATAACAATATTTAACAAAGTCGATATTTTGGCTGCACGCTGTATCACTGGCGGCTGAAAAAACCAAACCATTAGGTCTTATTTCACTATCCCACTAACAGTATACACTGTGATATTGTGGTTTGGTATTTTGCTGCACCAAACCATTGGACCTAGCATTAGGCATATATTTTCAAATAAATTGACACGCGCACAGAATATTATGTCGTCCACATTTGCACCAGTGTCAATTAATTGAAGATTTTGTAATTTGTATATATTATTTCTTTTAAGAAATCTTAGGAATTAGTATGATAATCACAAGTACGTATAATTTTATTAATTTCGAAAGCAATTGGAGATTCTATCTTGTTTATTACTTAAACAACAAGCCATATATTTTAAAAAGCTAGGAACATACATAAGACACTTGAACATCCACTAGTCTGTTAATTTTTTTTTTTTTTGTTATGCTAATTGCTAATTTGTAATCACAACCTTCGAACCGTTGTACTAAGCTCCAAACCGAAAGAAAAATATTCATAATTCTACAATTAATATTTATTAATCTTTTTTTGGTTGTATCTAAGAAGAACATTTCATCAAAGTTATATTATTAAACGACGACACAATTGACTATTAAGGGAACAACTTGGACGGATTGTATTAAAGAAAATGTGATGAGAGCACTCATACACGTTAACGTGCATTGCATGTTATTATTGGCCACGAGTTGCGCCTTCTAGATTAGCATAATATATATTCTCATTGTTCATGAATTATATTTTTCTTGTAATATTGATCCAACAAACAATGTTCCTTTGGCTTTTGTGATCTAAGATAAAATAGTCCAACCATATAAGAAGTTGGTGAGTGAGCGGGTTTCAGTTCAGTCAAATTAATAAATTTAAACTGAGTTAGTGTATTACAAGCCAAATGACCTCATAAGCAAAAGAAGGAATCTGTGTTACTTGGCAGAAGACAACTCTGCAATGGAAATGTACGTGTAAGTTGGAATTGAAGAAGACTTCAAACTCAAAACTATAGTATTTTTAGCTATCTTCTATGTGGTTAAACATTTACTTTTTTCTTCCCCTGGGAAGACAAGCTATGAAAGTGTTGGAATATCTTATATTTCAAATTACTAAGTGTGTGTAAAGTGGAGGAGATGAACTTAGAGTGTTCTCTCCACTTTAGTGCATAGAAGATAGTTCCACATTGGTTATCCACCACTAACTAAACAAGTATTTGAGGACTTCCTCTATCATAAGGGCGTGCCCTTAGGATACAAAGGCTTTTGTGTTAGGATGGAGGACTCACCCAAAGCCACACCCGCATCGAGCCGAGTCAAGTCGGGTTCGGGCTTAGGCTTACTGTATGTGTCTAGCTAGTGGCTTGGCCAATTGCCTAAACTTGTTTTGCTTCAGCAACAAGTTTCGGATTTCTATTCCTAGTTTTCTCTTCCTTATTTGTTTTGGAAACCGACTAGCTGTGACCGACCTTACCTCTATATAATTAGGACTGTGCGTCCATAGAGGGTACTTCCACATCTAGAGAAACATAAACAGAACTCGTGAAACCCTAGCCTCTTCTTCTTCTCTTCTTATTGTACCGCCAGAGAGAGTTATACTGCCGTTCTAGAGAGCAGCCTGTTCGAGTGCAAGTCAGTCTGCTAAACCATTGTATTCTGTGAGGAAGATGTCATTGTTGCCTTTCTGCACCACTGGAAGGGGCGAAATTTTTCCTTAAGGACAACCTAATCCGTGCCTTGGTTGTTCCCTATTACTGTTGTCTTTGTCTCTTTATTGTTTTCTTTATTCGCATCCAACAATCTTAAGGATGGAAAGAATTGAGATGTCTACACCAACAGACACACCGAACAAAGAAACCAATTCAGGAGTCATGGAGGTTATTTCGAATATGAGAGATGTTGCACCTCTACTGAATGCTCGCAACTTACCCAATGTGTCAGAGATTGAATCCTTCAACGGTTCACACTTCAAGCGATAGAGAGAAAAGGTATTCTCAGCCCTAGATGTACTCAACTATGCAAAATATCTCACTGATACAACACCCATGGAGGGTTCTAATGATTTTGAAAGAAATCAAGCTGCTTGGCTCAATGAGAATAAGGTATGTCATCATGCTATTTTGAGTACCTTGTTCAATGAAATTTTTGATATTTATTGTTCAAATAAGAATGCACATGATATATGGGGGAGTTTGAACAAAAAAATACATAATAGAGGATGCTGGTACTCAAAAATATGTTGTAGGGACTTTTCTAAAGTTCCAGATGAGAGAGGATAGAGATGTAACATCTCAAATCCATGATTTTCACATGCTAGTTAATAATTTAAAAACTAAGGGTATTGATTTACCTGAGATCTTTATTGCTGGATGTTTAATTGAGAAACTCCCCGAGTCTTGGAAACACTATAAGAATAGTATGAAGCATAAACGCAAACAGATGACTCTTGAGGATGTGATCATTCACATTCACATAGAGGAAAAGAACAAGACTTGGGATGAGGTGTTGTCTAAGGAATTCCATTCCAAAGCCAATATCGTTGAAGGTAATCCCAGCAAATCCAACAAAAACTCTAAAAAGCAGAAGTACAACAAAAATAAGAATTTCAAGGTTAAAGGCACTTCTTTTAAAAGGAGTGGTACTGGCAATGGAAATTGTTATGTTTGTGGTAAACCGAGACATATGGCTTTTCAGTATAGGCACAAGAAAGACACTGATGATCCTCCCAATGCTAATTTAGTTGAGGGAGATGATATAATTGCTGATGTAGTGTCACAAGTGTTCATGGCCACTAGGAAGAAGAACTGGGTACTAGATTCTGGTGCCACCCGCCACATCTGTGGTGATGTTGAAGCCTTCTTATACTACATACTAGTGAAAGATGAAAAGGTCTATATGGGTGACTCAATGTCTGTTCCCATTGAGGGAACAAACAAGATTCTTCTAAAGTTAACTTCAGGGAAAACCCTTTCATTTAGTCATGTTCTCCATGTTCTTAAGATTCGTCAAAATCTAATTTTTGTGTCATTACTGGGAAAAGCTGGCGTCAAGATGACTTTTGAAAGTGACAAGTTCGTTCTAAGTAAGAATGAGAGTTTTGTTGGGAAAGGTTATTGTAATAACAATGGTCTTTTCATGTTAAATGTACTTGACAACATTATTATTAATGAGAATGAATCTGCTTATGCTTACTTGCTTGGCTCTTTTTATATATGGCATGGTATACTAGGACATGTGAATGTTTAGTATATGAAAAAGATGAAAGTATGTGGTTTATTGTCTGATATTTCTGATTTTTCTAATGATAAATGTGAGATATGTGTTGAGACTAAAGCCACAAAGAAACCTTGTAGAACTGTTTCTAGAAATAAAACTGGATTACTAACCCTTATTTATACGGATTTGGGTAAATTCAGAAGTACCATGTCTAGAGGGGGGAAGTTTTATTATATTACATTCATAGATGACTTATCTAGGTACACCATTCATAAAAACAAACATGAGGCAGATGAGATGTTTCTCAAGTACAAAGTTGAAGTTGAAAACCAGGTTAACTGTAAGATTAAAAGACTTCGGTCTGACAGGGGTGGAGAATATGAGTCTAACCCCTTCCAGGACTTTTGTGACAAGAATGACATTATTCATGAAACTACTCCACCATACTCTCCTGAGTCCAATGGAGTAGCAGAATGGAAAAACAGAACACTAAAAAAGATGATAAATGCTATGCTTGTAAGTTATGGAGCTTTCATGAACTTGTGGGGGGAAGCAATCCTATCTGCTTGCCATATACAGAATAGGATACCCAACAAGAAAACAGGGAATAAGACACCATATGAATTATGAAAATGTCATGTACCTAACCTGAAATACTTCAAAATGTGGGGGTGTCTTGCAAAGGTTCTAGTGAACGAACCTAAAAAGAGAAAATTGGGGCCTAAAACTGTTGAATGTACGTTCGTTGGTTATGCTCATAATAGTGTTGCATATAGATTTTTTAGTAGTAAAATCTGATAATAACCTTGTCGATACTAACACTATTATAGAGAGTAAAAATGCTGATTTCTTTGAGAATGTGTTTCCTTTGAAACTTGACATTGAGAGGTTGGTTGCTGTTTCGACCAAATATGATCAAAACACCAAGTGTTGATGAAAAAGACGAAGAACGTAGAAAAGTAATTAGAAAAATGATGGTGATCGGGGGAATGATGAGATCAGTACCTTATGGGTTGCCTACGCACTACCCAAATTATCGTGGGATCAAGTCTCAAGAACGTAGTTCTGAATGAAAAATAGTTTGGTATTTATATAGGTAGAGTAGAGAGTCCTTGTAGCTAAAGTAATCTTGTAGCTTGAGTAATTGTGATATACTATAACTTTCAACCGATAATTATCTCTTTGATAAGAACGAACCGGACATAAATCAACGCATTAGTGGCAAGCCATGTGGCTAAGGTTCAGCCTTTAGCCACATGAATTAACGGGCCTTGTACATTGATCCATGATATTGTGAATCGGGCTTTAGCCCCGCCGATTAAACGAATAAAGTGGGGACTCCTTACCAATGGACGTTTGCCACGAGGGTGGGGTCGAACATCCGCCCCTCTTTGGCATTTAACAAAGTTCATATGGCAAAGAAGAAAAAGAAAAAATGAGCGGAATGTATAACGAAAGTGCGTCGTAAAAAGAAATAATTGGAAAATTGACTGTCGAAAAAAAAAATCGTGAATTAGCGGTAACGAAATAATGTCAAACTAACGTATACGGGACGCAATGTAGTTAAATAAAAGATGGCCGAAAATGCACATAAATAAAATTGCAAAAAAATCGATTGGCGAAAACTGTACCGAACGCGTCACGTAATAATACGAAATTTGAATTCGACGATGCGTGCCAACGGAATAGCGATACTTGGATTCAATGTTTTGAAAACTGAACCGGTGATCGAACCGATTTTCTATTGAAATGGTCGGACCTGGTTCAACCAAGGTTTGACCTGGTTGAACCGATTTGCCTATATTTATAATCCCTGTTTATATAATATATACTTCATAATTGATTTTTCAATTAATGACATGCAACAATATATTGAGTCGAATCACTTGAGGACGACACAATTATGCAGAATCAGATTACACTCATTTCTATATATATAAACTTGCAAAATATATAGGCATACATGTCAGAAAGTTCGGTGGAGGCTTCACTCCAGAGTCCAGAGTCCAGAGTACTTAATTGCCCATTGAGCAACTTGACACTAAGTTTAGATCACTATGTTATCGATCTTTTAGCAAAGAAACAACTAATAGTACTTGTAATAAAGTCACTCTAGCTACAATGCATATCATCAGCATCATCTTGACTGGTGAACGGCTGTTGTCCTTGTTCCATCGTCCTTAGTAACTCCATCATACCTGTAAAACCAAATAAGGGATAAAGGACTATTTAATTAATTAATAGCTATTTGAAATAAAACTATTGTTGATCCCAACTATGAATAAGTTGACTTACCCATCTCTTCATAAGTTTGATCTACTATTGGAACTTTATTTGTCGTCGACCAATTTTCAGGTATTTCATTTTCTTGTAAATTTTCTTCTAAAGGAGATGCATCTTCTAGGACCCATTCCCCAACTAACTCCATTTCTTCAAAAGAAATAGGATCATATGACTTTTTCTTTATAACATTCCTGAGACAATTGATTACAAATTTATAAAATGGTGGTAGACAAATTTAACGCGAACATAGACAAAGTTGAGTACTTACGGATTTGCTAAACGTAGATTAGTTTGAACATAGACAAGATCATTAAGCCTTTGGTGCTCCAACCTGTTCCTTCTATCAAGATGTATTCGGCCAAAAACACTCCAATTTCGGGCCGATCCCCGATGAACTACAGTGTTTGGCTCAAAATTCTTATTGCCATCTTTTGCAAATTTGGTGCAGATCCACCAAAGTTTTTCCACCAATTAGCTACAAAAGAGTGATCCCAATACATACATATATTCATAAGCTAAAAACCACTTAACATACAAGAATGAAATTATAAGCAATAAATTAAAATTTACTAACCTGGAAGCATACTTGCACGTGCATTTTTTGCCATGATCCGACCAAAATCCCCAGCTGCCTCTCTATATGCTACGATCTCCTCATTGATTTTTTCTTGTTTGACAAAGTCTCCATCATACATCTTCTCAATGCAATCCAAAAGTTCAGAAAAAATACTGTGGTGATCATTAAAAATCTTTTTATTGTAGAAATACTCTAGATTCAACCAATATCCTGCTGCATGTAACTTGGCATGAAGTTGATTTTCCCAGCGAGCATCAATGATATCCAAAAATCGACCATAATCATCAGTTCTGTTTTTGCATGCTCTTTTAATTGCCACCCTTACCAATCGCATGCCTTCAAACACATAGCCCATGGCAGGTCTTTCATCACTATCCACCATACGCAATATCTTCACCAATGGCTCACCAATTCTAACAATCTTCTCACAAGATGACCAAAAGTCAGATGATAAAACCGACTCCTTGAACTTTTTTCCATTATTGTGCTTTGGCCATGGGCTGTCCAACCAATCATTACATGTGACCATATGTTGCAGAGCATTTTTGTTATTGATAAGGCTTTGCAAGGTCAAAAAATTGGTTGCAAATCTAGTGGCCGCTGGACGAATCAGTTCTCTTCCTTTCGTTTTCTTTCTCATCAACATAACAACGTGTGTATGATTATAAACAAATTTTGTTACCTCCCTTGCTGTATCTATAACCCTTTTCACGTCAACAAATTTATCAAAGTCCTCAAGCATCAAATCAATACAATGAGCAACACATGAAGAAAAAAAAATATGAGGATATTCCTCAGCCAACATCCTTCCTGCTGCACGATAGTTTGCTGCATTATCAGTAACCATTTGAACCACATTCTCTGCTCCAACAAAATCTATCACTTCCTTGAAAAGACCGAAAAGCAAAAGGGCTGTCTTCGAATGTTCTGAAGCATCAACTGATTTCAAAAATACTGTTCCTTTAGGACAATAAACAAGAAAGTTAATTAATGTCCTACTTCTTTTATCCTTCCAACCATCAGCCATTAGTGTACAACCTTTTTCTCTCCACTCCCCCCTGAATGTTTCGACAAATTCCATTACGGATTGAACACTTTTCTCTAAAACCGGACCCCGAATATCATAATACGAAGGTCCCTTATACCCTGGACCTATAGAAGCTACCGCATCAATCATCGGCTGAAATAGATAAGAATTTACTGCATTAAAGGGGATACACGCATCATACATCCACTTCCCAATAGATAGGTGTGCTTCAAGTATTTTATCTCTACTTGCTAGCACACTTAATTCCTGGTTGTGCACCTGGAGTAGTTCGTGGAGCAAAGTAATTGCTAATCTGTTTTTTCCCCTTTAATTTTTTCCCATTATTTATCACCTGACTTTCATGGGGTTCGTCTTCTTCAGTGTCCTCATCATTTATCACCACACATTCTCCATTATATTTTCTCTTTTTCCCTGTTGCAGCACTACTAACACTACACTCAATTTCATATCGAACTTCAGAGGGGACACCTTTACATGATTTTGCATCACCTTTCTTACCAGCTAGGTGTTCTTTCATTCTATGTATTCCACCCCCTTGGTATACTTTTTGACAATAGTTACATTTAAGTATTACTCGGTTTTTTCCTTTTGGGTCCGGCACAATCTCACAATGTCCCCAGGCAACATCCGATTTACCGCGAGTAGAATTGATATTTAGAGTGGATTCATTGTTGATATCAGTAGCAGTAGCAGTAGTATTTTCCATTCTATCATAATAAAAAAAAGTAAATAAAAAGAGCTATTTATTAGTACCTGAAGTTTTTGCAAGTGGTTCTCACTTCTCAGTTGGTGTTAAAGAATTTGATCGATTAGAAATTTTGTAGAATTTGGATTTTAAGGAGAATGGGGGTTTTCTCTTCTTTGGATTTTAAGGAGTGATAAAATGAGAAACCAAAAGTTGCTCATTAATTAGAAATCGGTTCATACCGGTTGGTTGGTTCACCGGTTTACCGGTTCAACCCTCGGTTTGATGTGAACCAATGGTTCAACCATTTTCTCTATATTTTGCCCAACCGAACCGAAAATTTTCCGGTTCCGATCGGACTCCGGTTCAACCACCGGTCCGGTCCGGTTTTCTAAACACTGCTTAGATTATACCATTGAAAATTAAACGTAGGGGCAATTTAGTAATAATAATAATAAAAGAAAGTTAAATACGAATTGGACTCAAAGTGTTCGGATGAGATAAGAATATGGAGTAGATAAGAATTATAAGAGTTAGAGTTCGGATTAGATAAGAATCCAACCAGCAATATAAAACTAGATCTAAGAAATATTATATAAGTGTTGGCTAAGCTCCATACGCAAAACAGTAGACGGAAAAAAACTAAGTAGAGAAAGATATACAATGGTGAGCGATATGGCGTGGCAAGGCAAGGCAGCATGCGATAAGGAATCAAGTTTCGAATCGGTGGCGTTTATGCAGAGACAACGAAAAAGAAAAGGTTAGTACAAGTGGTGAAGCCGATGCATGCATGGTATTTTCTTTTTCTCGTTCGTATCTGCCTCTTCTCAAAATGATAGGCGTTCCTGCCTCTTCTCAAAAGCCATATTAACCTCATCGATTAATTATCAAAGCAAAGATCGATAGAGAGAAAATAGGGTTAATTTTGGCTATCTTTTTTCTCTCTGCACCTGTTCTCTTCAATAATTTCCAATATTCAATCTTTATCTTCCAAGAACGAATCTAAAGCAAGAAAGAGATGAGATCGTTAGAAGATGAATTGTTTCCATCTACTGAAGATTGAAAGAACAAACATGTTAAACCGACAATTCTACAGATGTTTGGCATCAACAAATACGATGTTCTTATGGGCATTATTCTTGATAGCATTAACAGCTTCCTATCTAAGTTTCCAAAGTTTTGTTGATTCAGGTTCGAAGTATTGAACATCATCATGGGGTGGTATTCAATGAGATCATTATCCAAGCAAAAACCCATGCTGACCTTAAAGATTGAATGGTGGGGTTATGAGATAACTTGCTGGAAATATAAGTGGGAGGAGTGGACGCAAAAATTTGTGGTGGGGTATATATTGCTACTGTTGAAGAGAGTCATATCAAACAAAAGGAAATAGATTAACTAAGAACCAAAGAGAAAGAAGACAAATTAAAGTGGGAAGGCATACAAATATCGAACAGGAACTTAACGAATTCTTTTAGTTAATAGGATTGTTGACTTGTTGACTTTGGTAGGAAGAACGTATCTGACGTTTTTTTTTTCGCAGGTAGAAATAACTGTATTATACGGGCGAAAGATAATCGAGAATAGTAAGAATCGATGACGATTGTAGACTTGGTGAGGTGGAAAGAAGATGACAAATATATCGAATACACGAGGCCGCAGCATAATCTAGCTCAGGATTGAGCAGCTTCAAATTGGATCAGCTAGGATATTAAGCTTAAATTATTGAGTTTCGATAAAACTTAAATTTGGCCTGTCGAAGAAGACGAAGAAAATAGAGAAAAGTGCGGAGAATATGACAAAGCGGTGTCGGAAACAGATATGTTAGTATTTTTTTATTAGTTATCGTAAAATTGTGGTTAAATTTGAAAGATTGATGAAAACAGATATTTTTCGCCGTAGGTTAAAACGGCGGTAGTACGGGCCAAAGAAATTCATGAAAAAGTTGTAAAGAAAAGTATCGATCCGAATGAAGTCAATGCCGTAGAAGAAATAGAGAAAGTGAAAATACTCAACCGAAAATTGGAAGAGGCAAACAAAGCGTTAAGCGGAACCAACAGAGAGTTAGAAGACGAAAACAAAAACTTAACCGAGCAGACGGAAGAAGCCGAGCAGAGATCGTACGAAGACTTTGGAAAAGCCTGTGAGATAATGGAAAAACACAAACACTTAAAAGCAGATGTGATAGAATTAAAGACACTCGTGGCGACCAAAGATCAAGAATTTAAACGTGCGCAAAAAGAGGCAGAGAAAAATAACAAGCGAATGACAGATTTAAACGAGCGGCTCAGCCAAGATCGCGTGCAAATGGCACATTGTGAATCGTCCGTAAGACAATTGACGAGACTTTAATAGAAACGGAGATGAACTAGAACGGAGAAGATGAATTACAAAGATTTGTACGAAAGTTGTATATGCGAAAAAGTTTGTAAGGAACCATTGGATTTACCCAAACCAATGATCATGTGATCTTGCGTTTGTAATACCATAGATCTAAAAATTCTTTTTGAATAAAAATAAAGTATGTGTTGGCAATTGAATATCATTGTGATGTCAGATAACATACCTGTGGAAAACTGACAATGTTGTTGAATTATATAGATGACACGAAATAGAATGAAACGCCCCCAATGCTAACTTTAAGCTTGCAAAATTAGATTGAGTTTAAAAATGCTCCAACGCTAACCGATTTAAACAAAACGGGGTAACGTCATCAGATGTTGACATAGCGCGAGTAACCGACTAAGCGAGCGTAAAATCGTTCAATTTAGACTAACGAAATTAAATGTGGTACATTCATCAGATTTTGTCGTAGCGATAATAATACTCGACTAAAGCGAATAAATAAGCGTTCAACTTAGGATCACAAAATTAAACGTGGTAATTTCACCAGATTTTGTCGAGCGATAGTAACCGATTAAGCGTAAAAGCGTTCAACTTATATTGATCTAAATTAAACGTGGTAATTTCGCCATTTTTTTTGTCGGAGCGATATTAACGACTAAACGGCGTAAAAGCCGCTCGACTTAGGACCGAATTTAAATTAAACGTGGTAATTTCACCAGATTTTGTTATAGCGATATAGTAACGACTAAGCGGCGTAAAAGCGTTCGACTTAGATCCATTTAAATTAAACGCGTGGTAATTTTGCCAGATTTTGTTGTAGCGATAGTAACGACTAAGCCGAAAAAGCCGTTCATCTTAGACCGATTTAAATTAAACGTGGTAATTTCACGATTTTGTTATAGCGATAGTAACGACTAAGCCGGCCGTAAAAGTGTTCAACTTAGATCCACTAAATTAAACGCGGTAATTTTCGCCGATTTTGTTGTAGCGATAGTAACGACTAAGCGGCGAAAAGCGTTCAACTTAGACCGATTTAAATTAAACGTGGTAATTTCGCCGATTTTGTTGTAACGATTATAAGGTTCGCTAAAACCAAAATCATACCATTGAACCGAAGTGAAAGAACCGCTTCTTTATAGATTACCGAAGTCTTAAAAATGCAAAGATAACAACGGAAAATACATGCCCGAATCGAAACAAACTAAATATTGTATTATTTTATTTCTCCGTGATAATGAAAAAACACAACTAAAATCTACTTATAGAACTTGGCGCAGATGAAACGCGATTCCACGGCTTATCGAGAACATTCCCATCTAAATCTCGGAGAAAATAAGATCCTTTGATGGCGGGGCGATCTATGATGTATGGACTCGTCTAGTTTTCTCCAAATTTACCGAATCTATCAACCTCGCTTTTCGACAGAGTACCTACCATCTTTCTCAAACACTTTAAGTCGAACTTTCTTATCATATTTTCGCGTTTCATATCGCCTTTGATAACTTAATTAACTGTTGAAGACCAACATCTCTTATCTCATCTATCAAGGATTTGGCTTGAGCAAGTGCTTGATCATTCGACTCCAATTCCACGTTAGAAGTTCGTGTGGTTGGTGTCATCAACTCTGTAAGCAAGACTACTTTCGTACCGTAAGCAAGATTAAACGGAGAAAATCCAGTTGAATGTTTAGGTGTGGTTCGATAAGCCCACATAACCGCAGGAAGTTCCTTAACCCAATTTCCTTTGGCCTGTTGAAGTCGTCGCTTGAGCATTGCAAGAATGGATTTGTTAGTAGCTTCAGCTTGTCCATTAGCTTGAGGATGGTATGGTGCCGAGAAATTGTGATTAATCTTCAAGTCAGAACAAAATTGTCGAATTTCTCCAGCATCAAATTGTTTGCCATTGTCGGAAGTCAATGATGTTGGAATACCGAAACGACAAACAATATCTCGCCATAAGAATATTTTAACATCTGAAGCATGGATCTGGGCTAAGGGCATAGCTTCAAACCCAATTTGGTAAAATAATCGCCATTTAATTGTAAGTAAGAAACGAACACTGCCAAGAGCTTTCGAAAGAGGACCGACGATGTCAAGACCCTACTTTGCAAACGGCCAAGGGCTTAAGATTGGATGAAGTTCTATTGCTGGAAGATTTCCCATATTAGCATATTTCTGACAAGGAACACACTTCTCAGACAAACGCTTAGCATCCTTTTGCATGTACGGCCACCAGTATCCTTGTGTCATTGCTCTATGAGCGAGACTTCGCTCCCGGGAGTGGTTCCCACATAGGCCTGAATGAATTTTCGCCAAGACGAGCAAACCTTCAGCTCTGCTGAGACAACGAAGCATAGGGTTAAGACTTGTGCCTTTGCGATAAAGTTGCAACAGACCGTTCGAAGTCGATATGAGACAATATTTCCAAGCATCGCGTTTGACACGATCACCCACTTTATGATCGGGAGGCAAGATGTGATCATGTAAATATGTGATATAAGGAAGACGCCAATCATCTTCATCACAAGGTGTAAGTGGAAAACTTAGCTCTATATCGGGGAACCTCCGAGCATTGTCACTTCATGATCGTCGCCGGTCGGTATGGACCGAGACAATATCATTGACAGGATCATTGTGGTCATCCGATAGCATAAGTTGTGGATCGCGTTTTCTCGCAATGATAGCTTGATTATCAAGATCACGCTTTGCACTTCCGAAAAGACGGGGAGATATCAAATTGGCATGACGTGATTCCTCGAAAATGTCTTGATGAAAAACAACTCGAGTGATGTACATATCGCGACATCCTCGATGGACGATCGATACTCGGTTCCTTTTGAAATTCAATGGTAATCCGGGCGAGGCTTATCCGACTTAATCATCACAGATAAATATGCGAGAGAGAATCCGCGATGTCGCGACGCCATGACGCTGGACGCCGCAAACATCGATAGAATCAAAATTTCGAAAGCAATCCGATGAATTAAGTCCACATAAGCCGCCATTCTATCATCACGAGCTGCATAACGATCCACCAAAATGGCTAGCGACTAACTTAGAATCTGCGGAATAATTGTAGCTTAGTAAGCCCCAAGTGAAGAGAGGTCGCATGAAGCCGCGAAATGACAACTTCAGACTTCGGCCTCATTATTTGAAGCGCCAAAACCCAAACGACCGACTTCTCAATTTTTTCTCCATTCGATTGCAAGATTACACACCCAATACCGGAGCCATACTTATTATGCGAACCATCAGTGTAAACAATCCAACAATCAGCAGATACATCTGATAAGTTTGGCAAATCATCATCCCCGAGAGGTAATGGCGTGTTGTCGATTTTACATTCTCTTCGTCTAGTAATGTGTCAGACATAAAAATATCCTCAATTGGAAAATCAGCCATTAGCGAAGCCAAAGCTTGTCCTTTCTCAGCTGTGCAAGTTTTAAACGCGAATGCTATAAGCTTAAGGTAACTTTCCCATTCTCGCGAGGCTTAATTTGATTCCCGAAAGCATTGCGAAAAAAGCTTTCACAAGTGGATATTCCGTGATAAACTTTGATGACTTCGTCCCTCGAAATAAGGTTTAAGACATCGGCAAAGATGAACCAAAGCCAATGCAATTTTTCCACTCGAGAATATCTTGTTTCAAAGCTTGTAAAGAGTCTTGCTAACAAAGAATATAGGACGCCCATCGCCACCGTTGACAAATAAGACAAAGACTTACGGATGATCGATTGGCGGCTAAATCTGCACTCTATAGGCTGCCCGTTCTTTGGATCGGCAAGAACGGAGGTTGGACTAAGTATGCTTTCAAATGACGAAATGCAAGTTCACAGTCCTCCATCCAAATTGATGCGTCTTTCAATGTTTGGAAAAAAGGACGACATCGATCAGAATACCGAGAGATAAAGCGATTTAGGGCAGCCAAGCGTCCTGCAAGTCGTTGAATTTCTTTCTTTGATGTCGGAGAAGGCATTTCAAGGACAGCTCGAATCTGATCCAGATTTGCTTCAATTCCGCGTCTAGTCATCATGTATCCTAAGAATTTACCAGATGATAAACCGAAAGAACACTTAGCCGGATTCAAACCCATGTTGACATTGGAGAGTCTCCATTTAAAACAACTTGCAAATCAAGAAGATGATCGAGGTGCTTTCAGATTTGACAACCATGTCGCCGATGTATGCTTCAATCGTCTTTCCAAGTAGGTCGAAAAATAGTGTTGACTAGCTTTTTGATATGTGGCTCAGCGTTTTTTAGGACCGAAAGGCATTACTGGTAAAAGAAATGCCTTGGTCTATAATGAATGCAGTGAACTCTTGGTCCTTAATGAATAACGGAATCTGATGATAACCAGAATAAGCATCCAAAAAAGACAAACGCTGAAAACCAGATGTTGCATCGACCATTTCAAATATACGAGGCAATGGATACGGATGAACCGGACAAGCCTTATTGAGATTTGTGAAATCGATACAAACACGTAATTTGCCGTTCTTTTTAGGCACTGCGACAACATTTGACATCTATGTTGGATAAGTCACAGGCCTTATAAAGTTAACAGACAAGAGACGGTCGATTTCGTCTTTCACTTTCATCTTTCTATCGGGGGCCATCCTTCGGGGCTTTTGTCGAACCGGTTTTGCATTAGGATCAATGTCGGAGTTTATGACAAGCCACCGAAGGATCCATACCAGGTATTTGCTCTATTCGCCAAGCAAACACATGATTATTCTTCCGCAATAACAAAATAAGCTCTTGTCTCTCCTCTTCTGGAAGTTCGGCTGAAATAAAAGTAGTCTCTTCAGGGAGTTGGCCAATTTGAACTTCTAAAAGTGGATCGACCGTCGGGGTCCTTCAACATTTCTATTGGCAGAGTAAACCGAAGGTCCGGGATGTTGTAATTGCTATTTGACGGCGTTGGAACTCGTAATAGTTCGTCCAACAACTTCGGACTTCTTATAATCATCGAGAACATTATCGCGGGCAAATTAGAGAGATGCCGATTGATCATTGCAAGACCTTACATGACTTTTTATTGAATGAGAACTTGATGGCTTGATGATATGTTGAGACGACGGCTTCCATGTAATGAATCCAATCTCACCAAGGATGACATTGTGGGGATTTACAATCCATCAATAAGAAATCAATATTGACTTCCTTCTGCATAAGAGTGACCGGGAGAGACACCTTTCCAACGTAATGAGTAGCGGTACCATCAAAACCAACGATAGGCGCATTTTCAGGGGTGACCAAGTTATCAATAAAAGGAATACTGCGATAACACCCAGAAAACATGACGATAGCTGAACTACCAGTGTCGATCATTATACGTTGTACACACATACAGCTGATATACGCAGTTATCACAACAACATCATAATGAGGAACATGCATGCCCATTAGATCTTGGTCAGTGAAACATAATGGTTCATCTTCAATAGTCTCGTATAAAACCTTCCACTAAATTGATCCCGATTAACTTCGTACATATTAGACGGATATTTGACTTTAGAACGACGAAAGCGTTTTTCTCGAGAGTATGGACAATGAATCAATGATGGCATGTCCAACCTTAATGACATTGTGATCGATTGATAGTTAAAGCTTGAGTTGTTACTTTTCCGCACATATTGATCAAGTTTCCCATTTCGCACAAGCTTTTCAATTCTTCCCCAAAAAGACCGACAATTTTCCGTCTCATGACCACCATAATCATTATGAAATTTGCACCATAACGATTTATTGCGAAGTTATTTTAGTGTCGTCGCTAAGGAAATGGCGGTGAGCAGACTCTTATTCTTGATTTTGTCATAAACACCGCGATATTTGGTATTAAGCGGAGTTAATTCAAAATCGCGAAAAAGCTTCTCGGTTTCTGCCGTGGAGTCTTCTTTCTTACACGGAGGCTTCGACTAGGTTGTTGATCAAAAAAGTCGGATTCTTCTTCGCTTATTTAAGCTGATCATTGAAATCCTTTCCTTTATTATCTTTGTCACGAGAAGTTCGAAAGCGTGTCGCCTTCAACATTGATAAATTGTTGAACTCATTTGGTATAACGACGCGGGGAAGATGGAATATCCCTAACAAAGAGAGTTGTATAACCCATATTTATCAAACAAGATAGCTTCTTTAAAAGCCGTAAAACCACCATTAGATCGATTGCTCGGAATCTCAATCGCACTTGGCATGAAACGCTACGATAAAAACTACGGAAAGTTTCCTCACGTTGTTGCTTGATGTTGAAAAGAACTCGGACTCCATTTGGACATTTGAGATTATGATGAAAACATCTTGAAAACTTTTCGGTTAAGTCCTTGAATCGACGAATAGAGCACGGAGGTAATTCGCTAAACCATACCAACGCTTCCCTTTTTAATGTAGAAGGGAAAAGTTTGCATTTTAAAGCATCATCACCTCCCGATAAAACCAGTTTGTTTGTGAAATTAATCACATGAAGCATAGGGCAACCCTCGACATCATCATATTGATCAAACTCTGGTTGTTTGAAGTCTTTGTTATGAGTAGCCCTTTGGACGGTGAGAGAAAATTTGTCCAAAATACCATCTTCAACTGCCAGATTTTCTAGTGTCGATTCAAAAGGATCGCTGTCCAGAAGAGCTTTTTTAATCATTTCTCTGACACGTTGAAGAGTCATCATATCCGTATCTGTTGGATCGTGATCATAGTCACGATGACGCCTATGGGAGCGAACAGAACGAGAAGAAAACGACGAAGATTCATCGTTTCCATGTCGAGATGATTGTGGATGGTACGTTGGGCTTTCAGTACGATAATGTTCGGAATGATAAGAACCACGTTGCTGAAGTGTTTCACCATACTGATGGTTCCGATCATGAGTCGCGATCATTATTCGCTTTCGCCACTTTCGAATTCTTCAGACTTGCCGATAATTTGTAGGATCGTGGGGTGCATTTTGACGATTATTAGCGTACCTTGCCTACCGAGAAGCGTGACCAAGTGGGTGGAGATTTCTACGAGGTCGGGAATTCGTTCGCCCATTACTTTAACTTCGTTGATGGCTGTTGCGAATATCGCGAATCTCATCCTCACCACTTAAACGATCCCATACACTATTATGTCGTTGGCGTGTGTGACGTTGTGGTGTGGCGTTGTGGTACGAGTGGAGCAGCGTCGTTTAAGATACAACCATCATCTATTCCGGAAGCCTTTAACTTCGTTTAAGATGGCGAGACATATGACTTACATTATCCGCGATTTTCGAGAATCATCTTTAACTTTTGAAGAAGTGCTTCTCGAGACATATGTTTACTTACATGATATCCATTGACCTTGAACTCTTCATCCCATAACTTTCGGAGATAATCATCGAGGCAATAAGCATTGGTCACAGCGATTATTAGAAGGTATGTTAGTAGTTGTCCTTGACCAAGAATCCGGTAATCACATCGGGACCTTGAACTCTTCAATTATGCGTTTTTCGCTAAGAGCGTGATAAATATGTAGTATAAGAACCAGAAGCGCCAATTATGATGACCAAATATGATCAAAACACCAAGTGTTGATGAAAAAAGGCGAAACGTAGAAAAGTAATTAGAAAAATGATGGTGATCGGGGAATGATGAGACGTACCTTCATGCGGTTGCCCACGTACCCAAATTATCGGTGATGGGATCAAGAAAGCGTAGTTGAATGAAAAATAGTTTGGTATTTATATAGGTAGAGTAGAGAGTCCTTGTAGCTCAAGTAATCTTGTAGCTTGAGTAATTGTGATATACTATAACTTTCAACTGATAATTATCTCTTTGATAAGAAACGAATCTGGACATAAATCAACGTACATTAGTGGCAAGCCATGTGGCTAAGGTTCAGCCTTAGCCACATGAATTAATGGGCCTGTACATTGATCCATGATATTGCAAATTGGGCTTTAGCCCTGTCGATTAAACGAATAAAGTGGAGACTCCTTACCAATGGACGTTTGCCACGTAGGTGGGGGTCGAAACAGTTGCTCCTAGTGAACAATAATCAACAAATCCTAATATTTCTAAACAAGAAATTCAGAAGAGTAAAAGAGATAGAAAATCCACCAATTTTGGTGATGACTTTTACACGTTTCTCGTTGATGATGATCCTGTGACATATAATGAGGCAATCAGGTCTAGAGATGCACCTTTCTGGAAAGATGCTATCAACTCAGAACTAGATTTGATTATATCTAATCACACATGGGAGATAGTTGATCTACCTCCTGGGGCAAAACCTATACGTTACAAGTGGATCTTCAAAAAGAAACTGAAACTAGATGGTTCCATTGATAAATACAAGGTTAAACTACTAGTCAAGAGATTCTCCCAGAAAAAAGGCATTGACTATTTTGATACTTATGCTCCTGTAACTAGGATTTGTTATATAAGAGTTCTAATGGCTCTAGCTGCTATTCATAATTTATTTATTCATCAAATGGATGTAAAAACTACATTTTTGAATGGTGATCTTGATGAAAAAATATATATGATGCAGCCTGAGGGTACTATAGTACCAGGGAATGAGCATAAGGCATGCAAATTAGTTAAGTCTTTATATGGGTTGAAACAAGCGCCAAAACAATGGCATGAAAAGTTTGACAGTGTCATGATGTCCAATGGATATCAAATTAATGATGCTGATAAATGTATTTACTTTAAATCTTTTGATGTGAATGCATATGTGATTATCTGTCTATATGTGGATGACATGTTAATCATGAGTCCTGGCCTTGATGTTATGAGAAACATCAAGATGTTCTTATCCTCCCAATTTGAAATGAAGGATTTGGGAGAAGCTGATGTGATTCTTGGAATCAAAATCATCAGAAATTGTGATGGCTATATGCTTTTACAATAGCATTATGTTGAGAAATTTTTGAAATTTTTTAACTATTATGATAGTAAGCCTGTGTCGACACCTTATGAGGCAAATAGTAAACTTAAAAAATTTAACTATTATGATAGTAAGCCTGTGCCGACACCTTATGAGGCAAATAGTAAACTTAAGAAAAATAATCAACATAGTGTCCTTCAATCTAAATATGCCCAAATTATTGGTAGTCTCATGTACTTGATGAATTGCACTAGACCTGACATTGTTTATGCAGTTAGCAAGTTAAGCAGATACACTCATTGTCCTAGCAAGAAACATTGGAGTGCGTTAGAGAGACTAGCCAAGTACTTGAGAGGAACAATTGATTACGACATACGTTTTAGACAAACTCCACATGTGATAGAGGGTTATTGTGATGCAAATTGGATATCTGATTCTCATGATATCAAGTCCACTAGTGGTTATATATTCACCTTTGGTGGAGGTGCAGTCGTTTGGAAATCTTCTAAGCAGACCTTGATAGCTCAATCAACCATGGAGTTCGAGCTTATTGCTTTAGATAAAGCAAGTGCTGAGACTGAGTGGCTTAGAAACCTCTTGGCAGATCTTCCTATTGGTACAAAACCGCCTCCATCTATACCTATGCATTGTGACTATCAGGCCGCAATAGCAAAGGCAAAAAGCAAATTGTACAATGGGAAAAACAAACATTTACGTCTGAGACTAAAGTCTATAAAGCAGCTACTAGAATCTGGAGTTGTGGTTCTAGATTATGTGAGGTCAGAGGTAAATTTGTTTGATCTTCTGACAAAATCGCTTAGCAGGAGGCAAGTGGTTGAAACGTCGAGGGGGATGGGACTTTTGCCTAAGATAGAAGGCGACACTGATGGCAACCCTACCTATGTGATTGGAGATCCCATGAAGTAGGTTCAAAGGGAAAAATAAGTCACCTAGTTGCTCTGGTATGTTATCGTCTTTTTTGAGACGTCCCTATGACGAGATAGTATTTTTGTATACTTTGTATAACTTGAATTGCAATGAGTAAGAATGAGTTATTTTACTCTTATTGGAATCCGTAGTCCATTTTTTTTAATGAGATAGTGTATTTCAATTGCAATGCACACTTGATGGATATCCACCTATATAAATGTTGAACTGGGTCGGTTCTTATGGATATTTAGGCTTGTATCCTAGAGCATTTATGAAACACAGGTAGCGCAGGGCCAAAAAGTGCAACAACGCATAACTGACATATAATGAAAGAGCAGTGTGGGTGCATGTCATCTATTTTACTACAAGAGAATGTTGGTTCAAAGATTTTTTAATCCACCACTTTCACATGATATAAGACATGTTACCCTATGACTGGTTCAAGCCCGTAAAACACCAGTATCTTAGGCATTACTTTTTCGATTCTCTCTGGCGTTTTGTAAACCCATTTCTTTTGTAATATCTTATTCCAAAATAGTGAGGGACTATTAGCATTTTGAAATAGTGAGGGATTGTTGGAATCTCTTGTATTTCAAAGTACTAAGTGTGTGTGTGCAAAGTGGAGGAGATGAACTTAGAGTGTTCTATCCACTTTAGTGCATAGAAGATAGTCCTACATTGGTTATCCACCACTAGCTAAACAAGTATTTGAGGACTTCCTCTACCATAAGGGCGTGCCCTTAGGGTACAAAAGCTTTTGTGTTAGGAGGGAGGACTCATCCAAAGCCACACGCGCACGCGCCCGCCCACACCGCGTCGGGTTCGGGCTTGGGCTTGGGCTTACTGTGTGTCTAGCTAGTGGGTAGTGGCTTGGCCAATTGCCTAAACTTGTTTTGCTTCTGCTGACCTTACCTCTATATAATCAGGATTGTGCGACCATAGAGAGTACTTCCACATCCAGAGAAACAGAAACAGAACTCGTGAAACCCTAGCCTATTCTTCTTCTCTTCTTACTGTACCGCTAGAGAGAGTTATTGTTACAACCCAAATTTCTAAACAATTATAAAGTCAATATTTGAAATATAAATATCTCAAATATTACTATGTTAAATTGTCTAAAACCCAGCCTATGACGGGGCTACAACACATGCCAAAACCTAAAACCCAAATCATAAAAGAATAAACCCAAGAATTTCCACCATTACTTTATTAAGCTATCTTCCGTCCAAACAAAACATCAAACAAACTCTAAGAATAAAAGTCTTCAATATCTTATTCTCATGTCATGCTGAAAATGTAAACTACGTTATTACATCCTTCCAATAAGAATCGGACCTAATAAAAGTACTAATGGACTGCTCTAGGCAAGAATCCAAATCACACGCCGCGGTTCCACTGCCGTCATCCAATGTTCCCAAGAACACACCCACGTTGCCAAAACAAAGCAAACATGGGTCAGCAAAAATGGAATTTGCTAGTATGAGTAGACTAACCACATAAAAATATTTCCAGTCTTTACTTATCAAACTAACACTTTAAATATATTATAACTTAAACATTCTCAGCCTGGAAGACAGGTAGTTCTGTCATTTCAACCGGCATAGTTTCTTCTCAAGCAAGACTTCCATTTTATTAACTCATTATAATGACTTGTTTAAATAGCTAAGGAATTGAATTAAACTTACCGATATCCACTGTTGTATAAAGGAAAAAACCGCGTCCCTGCACAAAATATTATTAAGTCCTACCCTCCTGCAAAAGAAAGTTAGAAGTTTTATATAACATATGTAGATATCCTATAGGTATTCAAATGTAAGCCCAAACATACTCGCATAATCAAATCAATTTCTCTTATCAATTAATCAATTTCTTTTCTTATACACCCACCCTTTAGTACCTACTCCACGATTTGCACTCCACACATTTGCCAAATCACACATTCCTGTGTGCCTCTCTCCCACCGAATACCACAATATCATAGCCATCTCTGGGCTTTCATACACATATTTCACAGCCTCTTCGGGCACAAAAACTCAAATCATTCATGGCACATTCAATAAATACCTTAGGTCATTCCTACCACATTCAAAGAATATCTATTATATCACTAACGGGCCATTCATGGCGCATTCAATGAATGCCCTGGGTCATTCTCGCCACATTCAAGGAATACCCAACCCTATATTCCCATACACTCAGGGAATACAACTAACCCGCAAGGCGAATACCTTAGTTCCTCTCTAGGGCAGTCCAAACAATCTGGTCATTCATGGCACATTCAATGAATACTCGGGTCATTCATGGCACATTCAATGAATACCCATTTATAACTCTAATGGGCCCTTTATGGCACATTCAATAAATGCCCACCTAACATATGACATCATCAGTCATAAAACTCATTTCCAAAACTTGAGGCGAGGATAGTTCTAAAAGGGTGCGGTAAATTTGTTTACGCATTATTGAACTTTATTGTATATATTATTTCAGAGAACGAAGGAGTATCTTGTTTCTTGTATTTTTGGTTTACACGCTATTAATTATATGGATGTCTAAGCAGTGGCGGAGCTAGGAAAGTAAGTGAGGGTGAGCCAGCCAGACAAAAACCAAGCATACAAAAAAAAAAAAAAAATAAAACATATATTATATATATTAATGTATTAGAAAAAAAAAATCAAATCTAAACAAGTACTTGTTCATAGTTGTCCTCGGCGGCCTTCTTTTTCGTCATCCTTCTTCATCTTCTGGAAGCGTTGTAAAATCAATTCGGTATCAATGCTATCAAAAACTTCTTTTTCAATGTATGTTATTAAACAATCATTCAACCACTCATCCGCCATCCGATTGCGCAAACGATTAATCTTTATGATATTCATAGCAGAAAATGCCCTCTCCACAGTGGCAGTAGCAACAGGTAAAATCAGCGCCAACTTAATCAACAAGTAAACAAGTGGGTACACAATGTCTTTCTTCGTCTCAACCATTTTTTTGGCTAGGCCGCTAATTCCATTTACTTCACCAAACTTAGTATCGGAACGCACATCAATGATATAATTCTCAAGCTGATCCGCTAATTCCATCTGATCTATCTCTGAAAAATCATCGGGATAAAGTCGAGCAAAACGGATCAACTTTTGCTTATCGAAAGCAACAAATGATTCACTAGGGTCAAGACATGCCATACAAAGAAGTAATTCTGTGTTTGCTTCATTAAACCGGTCGTTTAACTCTTGAATTTGCAAATCAATACAGTGATAGAATAATCCAACACGATAGTAATGTAAATTGGTGTTTTCTTCTGCTGTTCATCGAGACCTCCCTCGAGCCATATACCTTTCTTCCATATTTGGAACAACCACATCATGTTTGACACATAGTGAAGAAACTTCGGTCAGGAGACTATCCCACCCATCATCTCTCATCGCCTGTAAGCGTACCTTTGTTATTTTAACAAGAGCCATGGCATTGACAATGTCTTGGTCTTCACGCTGCAATGCCTTTGACAAATCATTGCTAATTCCTAGTATCGCTTTCATCAAATGCAAATTGAAGATAAATTCAAAAAGACTCAAAGACTGAATCTAATAATCCGTAAGCCTCACCTCTTTGTTCCGAGCTTGAACCATTTTCCACTACATTATCAAGCACATCAACTACTGAACCATAAGTGGTTATCATGCCAAGAAGTTTATAATAGTGTGAGCCCCATCGAGTGTCACCAGATCGTTTAAGAATAGTCTCTTGATTCAACCCTTTGCCACTTGAAATTTCTCCACTTTGCTTATTTGCAACAACTTTAGCCTTCATTGCATCATGAACATATCCCCGCTTACATGATGCTCCAGCAGTATTTACCACATTAGAGAGAATACTAAAAAGGTTAGCGATTGACTCATGGTTCTTTGCAATTGCTACAAGGGCTAACTGAAGTTGATGGGCAAAACAATGAACATAAAATGCAGACTCATTCTCCTTCATTACAAGTGTTTTTAGGCCATTCAAATCACCTTGCATATTGCTGGCCCCATCATACCCTTGTCCACGCAGTCTAGATATGCTCAACCCATGCTTGGAGAACAACTCATCGATTGCCTTTTTAAGTGTTAATGCACTAGTTTCCTTAACATGCACAACTCCAAAAATCTCTCAATCATAACCTTTCTTATCGACATAACACAAAACAAGCGTCATTTGCTCCTTAATTGATATATATCGTGCTTCATCAACTAAAATAGCAAACAATGAATTTCCATAATCTTTTAGAATAGCATTTGTAGTTTTCCAAAGCGGTCGAATTCACAATATCTTTTTGGATATCAAAGCGATGTCAATTTCGATTTTTAGAAGCATTATCAAGAACTTTCTTAATGACTTCGTTATGATCTTTTCAGAAATCGTGATAAGTTCAAGAAAATTACCTTTATTGATCGACTCATCTGATTCATCATGACCACGGAAAGCTAAACCTTATCTCAAAGAAACCTAATGCAATCCGGTTATTGCAGTTAGGTGTATTCGATAATCCCTTCGAACTTGGTCGATTATGCGTGAAGAAATGTCTCGATATCTTTGCTCTTGATTTAACAAAGCCCTGTGCTTTGCCCTATAAGCAATATTATGAGCACTATTTGGTCCTCCAACGTGCTCCTTTAATTTGGTTTTTCTTTCCCAATTAGTAAACCCCGTGGAGAGAAAAACATCCCCACCTCCTTGTGCCCCTTATTAGGTTTAAAGAGATAACAATATAGACAAAATGCGGCATCCTCGTGAATACTATATTCCAACCAACTAAACTCCTCATACCACTCAATCTGAAAGCGTCGGATTCTCTTGCCTCTTGTTCTTGGAGGAAAAACATGATTAGGCTGGCAAGGACCCCTAAGCAAATATGCTCTTCTCACCGAGTCTTGATCATTAGGATGATAATCTGAAATCTTTTTCCTCAGTGCAGGGTCTCCCTGAAGACTAGACAAGTCAAGTTCTTCACGATTTTCACGTTGAACCCGCTTTGACGTGGGTTGCTCAATACCACCATCCTCAATTTCTTGGTGACTTCGCTTTGAGGAGGATCCTACTTCAACATTGGTAACATTATTTGTTTTATTAGGTGGTTGAGTAGGTTGAGTGGGTAACGACTTTCCTTTGATCAAATACTTTAACATATCTGTTTAAACAATTAAAATAAACTATTAATCAACTGAATTGAAATTGCACTAATTAAAATAAACTACCAATGTTATTATGATATTCACAAAATAAAATTAAATAAAAATATGTGGTTTAATGAATTCACAAAAAGAATACAAAAAAAAATTAAAAAACATAGTTTAGGAATCAACTTAATATGAAAAGATAAAAAAATAAGACAAGAAATTTAATAATATTAGACTTACCTATAAAATTTTAGAAATTATAGATAACTAATTAAAATAATAGAGAGAAAGGTAAAATTGTGGAAAAGTAGGTACCTGCGTAGTGAGTTTTGCTTAAATTTTTGATAAAAAGTCAAACTGGAGTAAGATATTTTTGTTTCGTTGTTTGTTTCAATTGTTTGGTTTCGGTTTGTGTGCCTGTTTTTTATTTTGTCTTTTGGTCGGTTATAGGTCGTGGGTTTTTAGTTAGACACTTAGACTTCGAAGCCAACACTGTTAAGTAGTGTTAACCCAAGTACTTTAGTACTTTACATAGACACACAACACACAGTTAGCTTTTTTTTTCGATAATTCCACGTTTCATTAATTCTAGTACTTTAGTACTTTAGTACTTTACACAACACACAACACACAGTTAGCTTTTTACACAACGATAATTCCACACAACACACAGTTAGCTTTTTCGGAGACTGTTCAGTTTTTTTCGGATCTAGCTAGCTTTTTGGTTTATGTGAATATGTGAATAGTAGAAAAAAAAATTGTTTGCTAAAGTTGAGGGTGAGCAGTACCACAGGCCCCCTCGCAGCTCATGCTTGTGTCTAAGTGTCATAACGTTGTATATCATAAAAGACTGAAATATCACATAGTAGTTAATAAATGTACACAAGTATATATAGAAAAGTCTTAGCCTAAAGCCAAGCATGCTAATAGCCCTAGACCTATCCTAATAGACCGAATCATAACCTGAGTTAAAAGTCAAACCTGGTCAACTAGTCAAAGTCAACCTGCCAATGGTCAACAACAGTCAACCAGCCAGGTCAACATCAATCAACCAGACCTAAACTCCTCTAACCTAAAAGCCCAAAGCCTAAGGCCCAAAGTCTAAAACTTAAGTCCAAAAATGAAAATTCAAAAATTAAACATTCAAGCCCACCCACGAAATTCGGCCCAAGCCTAAGCCTAAACAAAACTCACACACTGTTCACCTTCTTCTTCTTCCTAACAGGGCCTCTCCTCCTCCACCAGCCACCACCGGCCATCTAACACCACTATTAAACCATCGGTTTGGTTCCTTGAGAAAACCCCTATATACCTATACTAACAAATCGTGATTCCCTTATACTGCGAAAATCGCGATCGACGCCATTAATGCTCTGTAAAAGCTTCACTCGCCCCCTCTCCAGCACCCAATCAACCACCAACAATCCACCTCAACCCAACAATATAACCTCACAACAAAAACAAACAAAACAATCATTTGAACAACACAAAAATTTGGATGGTTTGGTTCTTGTTTGAACGCCATTACTGCTCTGCAAAAGCTTCCCTCGAACCTAAACCAACAGCCCATCTATTTTTCACCATCCAACGACCAACAACCAAGTAAAAACCCACCACAACCACCATTCAATTCAATCGATAGAAAACAATTCAAAGATATAGCATTCCTCAGACATCAATGAAAACAGTTTACATTCACAACAATCGATAAGTTTTTATTACATCTAAGCACAATGAAATACTCGATTCCATTCATGGTTAAACAAAAGATAAAGTCTTCAACTTTCCATCGATATCAGATGATGAGGTTGCAATATATCTGTTCTGCGTTATAAGTTTTGTTTTTCTTTCTTAGACCATTTAGTTCAAAACAATACATGCTACATGCGTATACAACCAAATTTCCAATAACTTTACAGTCGACAAAAACGATGATCCAACAATAAAACAGTGTTTTAAAAAATTTCACAGTGTAAACTTTTATATCGTTGAAAGTGTCTACTCACCTGTAGTATGCTCCGACTATCAGCTAGCTCTCAGAGAAATCTTCCTTTTCTTCTTTCAGTAAAACCCTTTTTTTTCTGTATAAAAGTTTTCTGTGTTTTTCCCCCAGAAACTTTACGTGAGAATCTTTTTTTTTTTAGTTTTAAAAACCTCACCGAAAAACAAGGATAACACTTATCTATTTGCTTACGGGACTTTTATCCCTAAGCTGATAGTTATCATATATTTAGTCTAACCTATTATCATTATTGTTATTGTTATTGTTATTCTTAGTATTATTATTATAGGAAAATAAAATAAAAAGACGGGGTGTTATAATATACACACCTTAAAAGGATATCGTCCCGAGATTCTAGGTAGAGGGTCAGAGAAGAGCTCAGGATGCATCTGCCTTATCTTATCTTCAAGTTCCCAAGTCACGTCATTTTCCCTTTCACTCCACTACACTTTTACCAAGTTTACAATCCTCCTCCTAAGGTGTTTCACATCCCTATCTACTATCGTGATAGGCCTCACTGTAAAAGTTACATCATCGTTCAACTCTAGCTCTGCTGGCTGAACAACCTCTGTAGGATCTTTCACATATTTCCGTAGCATAGACACGTGGAAGACATCATTAATCATCGCTAAATTAGGCGGCAAAGCAAGACGATACGCCAAACTACCAATGGAGGCTACTATCTCATATGGTCCAATATATCGTGGACTAAACTTTCCTTTCATGCTAAACCTCATAACTCCTCTCATATGGGAAACCTTCAAAAACACAAAATCGCCTACAGAAAACTCAACTCGTTTCCTCTTCAAATCTGCATAATATTTCTGCCTACTCTGTGTTGTCTTAATCCTTTCTCTAATAACTTTAATCTGTTCAGATGTCTCTCTCACTATCTCAGGCCCCAGTAATACTCAGTCTCCCACGTCTGCCCAACAAGCAGGTGATCAACATGGACGCCCATACAAAGCCTCAAAGGGTGCCATACCGATGCTAGACTGGAAACTGTTATTATATGCAAACTCCACCAAAGGTAAATGCTCCTCCTATCCTCCACCAAAATCCATTACACAAGACCGCAACATATCTTATAATATCTGATTCACCCTCTGCAATGCGTCCATCCGTCGGGGGGATGATAAGCGATACTCATCACCAAACTAGTACCCATAGCACGCTGAAAACTCTTCCAAGGCTTCGAAGTGAACAAAGGATCTCGATCACGAAACAATACTCACTTTGGAATCCCATGTGGCGACCACTTCCCGGATGTACAAGGAAACCAACTTATTTATATTTCTACGCACGTCAATAGGAATGAAATGAGCAGACTTCGTTAAACGATCAACAATAACCCAAATAGATTCATTACCTCTCCGAGACTTAGGCAAGCCATCAATAAAATCCATAGAAATGTGCTCCCATTTCCACATCGATATCTCTAATAGCTACAATAATCTAGAAGGCCTCTGATGTTCTGCCTTAACCTGCTGACAAGTTAAACACTGAGAAATATATTCTCCGACATCTCTTTTCATTCCTTCCCACCAAAAGGTCATCTTCAAGTCTTGGTACATATTCGTTCTTCCAGGATGAATTCTAAACCGAAAACGATGAGCTTCATATAATATCTCCTTCTTTAACTCTGCATCATCTGGTACACACAATCTCTCATGAAATCTCAATCCTCCCTCAGAATCAACTGCCCAATCAAACGGACAATCATCTAAAATATCAATGACCAAATCATCTAACCGACTCAAAAGAAATCGATCTCTTTGCTGCATGGCAATCACTTTACTGAAAATCACCGACCTAACCTCCAAACTGCATATATACCCCTCATCTGTATCTGGTGTAGTCCGGACATCATAAGCTGCTATAGTCTCTAAACTCTTCCACTCTTGCACCATAAGAGTGGTCAAAACACCAGGCAATCGACTAAGTGAATCCGCAACTACATTGCCCTTGCCTGGGTGATATTGAATCTCAAAGTCATAACTACTTATGAATTCCATCCATCTCTGTTGTCTCATGTGCAACTCTTTCTGTGAATATAGGTACTTCAAACTCTTGTGATCTGTGTAAAGCTCGAACTTCTCACCATATAAATAATGCCTCCACACCTTCAAAGCAAAAACCACTGCTGCTAACTCTAGGTTATGAGTAGGATAACGTCTCTCATGTATCTTCAACTGTCGTGAAGCATACGACACCACCTTCTGATCTTGCATTAACACACAACCCAAACCAGTTCCACTAGTATCTGTAAAAACCACTAGTTTTCCGCCCCTAATCGGGATTACTAGAATTGGAGCTGTAGTCAACCTCTGTTTCAATTCTAAGAAAGTCTTCTCACAATCATTAGTCCACATAAACTTCACATCCTTCCTAGTTAACTTCGTGAGCGGAGCTGCAATACGTGAGAACTTCTCAATAAATCTCTAATAATATCCAGCTAACCCCAAGAAACTCCTAATCTCTGTAACAGTGGTTGGTTGTTTCCATTCTTTTCGCAAAGAACCTTCTCGTGGTCTACAAGCAATCCCTTCACTAGATACCACATGTCCCAAGAAACGAATTTCTTCCTCCCAAAAATGGCACTTGTTAAAGGCATACAACTTCTGTTCTCTGAACGTCTGCATCACTATCTTCAAATGCATCTTATGTTGTGAATACACTAAAATTTCATCAATGAAAACAATCACAAATTTATCCAAATAGGGCCTGAAAATACGATTCATCAGGTCCATAAAGAATGCAGGTGCATTCGTCAACCCAAAAAACATCATAGAAAACTCATACAACCCATACTGAGTTCTAAATGCAGTCAAAGGAATACTCTTCTCTTCAACTCCCATCTGATAATAACCAGTCCTTAAATCAAACTTTGAAAATATCTTAGCCCCTTTCAACTGGTCCAATAGATCATCAATCCTAGGAAGTGGATACTTATTTTTTATAGTCACTTGGTTCAAATCCCTGAAGTCAATACACATCCTCAAAGTACCATCCTTCTTTGAAACAAAAATAGCAGGCGCACCCCATGGTGAGTTGCTCGGTCGTATGAACCTGGTCATACACACCTTAAAAGATTCAAAACCATATACTCAAAAGATATGGTTAAGCCAAAAACAAAATCACTAAAACTTAAACTCTTACCCTTTCTTGAGTAATTCCTCGACTTGCACTTTCATTTCGTCCAAAAGCTTAGGTGCCAACCGGTAAGCCAACTTTGAAACTGGTGCAGTCCCTGGTAACAAGTCTATACGAAACTCCACCTCCCTCTTGGGTGGCAACCTTGGAATCTCCTGAAAAACATCTTCGAAGTCTATCACTACTTCCACATCGCTGATATCCCTCGTGGGTATCTCTATAGAGCACAGGAAGCTAGACATCACCGAGTCCTCCTTACTAACACATGTGTGAATCAACCTCGGCATGCTAGGTGTATTCACTATAACTTCCCTCCTCGCAAAATCCAAAGTAACATGATAACGCATCAACCAGTCCATACCAAGTATGAAATGGAAACCCTCAAACCCCAAAACGATCAAGTCTACCACAAAGACATGATCTAAGAAATACAACTTAAAACCTTTGCACTCGTCATATAAGGTAACAGAACCTCCTAGCAGTGTCTCAACACACAAAAACTTAGATAAAAGGGTAGTTTTAAAACGTTTTTTCTTAACATACTGACGAGATATAAAGGAATGTGAAGCACCGAATCAAACAAAACTCTGAATATAAACTGAGATGAACTAAAGGTACCTTCAACATTCTCATGTCCTGGCATAGCTGCATAAGCTCTAGCACGAGTGACTGGTGTTGGTGTTCTATTTTGCTGATTACCCTGCTTGGGAGGGCAATAACGAGATAAATGACCCACCTGCTTACACTCCCAGCAAGCTTTTTCAACAGGAACTATGGCTCTGAGTGTTGGTGCTGGTGTAGGTAAAAGTAATGATGATAGTCGATACGGAAGAGTGGGAGCTCGACCCTGAAACTGGGGACCCTGCCTCTGCCACTGATTCCCCTAAGGTCTATAGCCTCCAGGCTGCCCCGGTGGCCTATAACCACCCTGCTGTGCAAATCCTCCCTGGGGTCGGAATACACCCTGCTGATGGAATCCTCCCTGAAGCCCCTGGGATGGTGGTCTTTGAAACGGACCCCTCTGAGCAATATCATAAGGCCTAAACCTATTCGGCTGCCTGCTCTCAAAAGGCCTAGGACCAACAACTGGTATCTCACCAAACTTCATCTTCCCCCTCGACTCTCTTAGGGCTGCATTTTGCTCCTTATATCTTAATGTCAAATCCAATACACGATCAAAAGTGTCCCCGTCAAAAGGAATCAACTTGTTGGACAAGTAACTCTCTAACCCACATATGAACTTTTGGTTTTTCTTCTTGTCAGTATCCACAAGATAGGGAGCAAACCTTGATAACTCATTAAACTTGGTCACATACCCAGTCACAGACTTCCCGTCTTGAGTCAACTCAGAGAATTGTTGAGCCAACTGCTCTTTTACTGCCTCAGGAATGAACTTACTCTCAAATCTAACCTTGACGTCCTCCCAAGTCAAAGTTCTAGTGTCCAGACTAGGGGTGAGAGCTCGCCACCAAAACCTAGCAGCGTCATCAAGTTGGTGAGCTACCAACTCCTCGCTCGAACCTCGATAAAAGTCCGTGACACGCCAAATACATTTTCACAACTTTGAATCTAAGACTCTGTTGCAATCGCATTCCCAACACCAGTAAATCACTGCCCACCAAGAGTATCAAACTCCTTATTGCGCTTAGCAAAAGGATCTCCCTGAACATGATGGTTATTCTGCATAGCCTGCAATAACTGATTCAACTGTCCTCCTCGACATGCATCTTTGGAGTGTTCACTGCAGGTCCAGTAGTATTACCATTACGTATCTCAACCATGATCTACAATCCAAACAAAACTCTCGTTAATATTCACATATTTCTAAAACTCTCAACACTATAACCCATATTCCACATCCGAGGATCACTTAAACTTTCTAAATCTAAGCTAACCTAGGCTCTGATACCAAAATGTCATAGGCCAAATTTCTAAACAATTACAAAGTCAATATTTGAAATATAAATATCTCAAACATTACTATGTTCAATTGTCTAAAACCCAGGCTATGACGGGGCTACAACACATGCCAAAACCTAAAACCCAAATCATAAAATAATAAACCCAAGAATTTCCACCATCACTTTATTAAGCTATCTTCCGTCTAAACAAAACATCAAACAAACTCTAAGAATAAAAATCTTCAATATCTTATTCTCATGTCATGCTGAAAATGTAAACTACATTATTACATCATTCCAATAAGAATCGGACATAATAAAAGCACTAACGGACTACTCCAGGCAAGAATCCAAATCACACGTCGTGGTTCCACTGCCGTCCACCTATGTTCCCAAGAACACACCCACGTTGCCAAAACAAAGCAAACATGGGTCAGTAAAAATGGAATTTGCTGGTATGAGTAGACTAACCATATAAAAGCATTTTCAGTCTTTACTTATCAAACTAACACTTTAAATATATTATAACTTAAACATTCTCAGCCTGGAAGACAGGTAGTTCTGTCATTTCAACCAGCATAGTTTCTTCCCAAGCAAGATTTCCATTTTATTAACTCATTATAATGACTTGTTTAAATAGCTAAGGAATTGAATTAAACTTACCGATATCCACTGTTGTATAAGGGTAGGACCGCGTTCCTGCACAAAATATTATTAAGTCCTACTCTCCTGCAAAAGAAAGTTAGAAGTTTTATATAACATATGTAGATATCCTATAGGTATTCAAATGTAAGCCCAAACACACTCGCATAATCAAATCAATTTCTCTTATCAATTAATCAATTTCTTTTCTTATACACCCACCTTTAGTACCTACTCCACGATTTGCACTCCACACATTTGCCAAATCACACATTCCTATGTGCCTCTCTCCCACCGAATACCACAATATCATAGCCATCTCTGGGCTTTCATACACATATTTCACGGCCTCTTCGGGCACAAAAACTCAGGTCATTCATGGCACATTCAATGAATACCTTAGGTCATTCCCGCCACATTCAAGGAATATCTATCATATCACTAACGGGCCATTCATGGCACATTCAATGAATGCCCTGGGTCATTCCCACCACATTCAAGGAATATCCAACCCTACATTCCGGTACACTCAAGGAATACAACTAACCCGGCAAGGAATAATACCTTAGTTTTCTCACAGAGGCGATCCTAAACAATCACGGTCATTCATGGCACATTCAATGAATACCCGGGTCATTCATGACACATTCAATGAATACCCATTTATAACTCTAATGGGCCATTTATGACACATTCAATAAATGCCCACCTAACATATGACATCATCAGTCATAAAACTCATTTCCAAAACAACTTGAGGCGTGGATAGTTCTAAAAGGGTGCGGTAAATTTGTTTACGCATTATTGAACTTTATTGTATATATTATTTCAGAGAACGAAGAAATATCTTGTTTCTTATATTTTTGGTTTACGCATTATTAATTATATGGATGTCTAAGTGTCATAACATTGTATATCATAAAAGACTGAAATATCACATAGTAGTTAATACACATACACAAGTATATATAGAAAAGTCTTAGCCTAAAGCTAAGCATGCTAATAGCCCTAGACCTATCCTAATAGACCGAATCATAACCCGAGTTAAAAGTCAAACTTGGTCAAGTGGTCAAAGTCAACCCCGGGTCATGATCCAAAGTCAACTCCGCCAATGGTCAACAACAGTCAACCAGCCAGGTCAACAGCAGTCAACCAGACCTAAACTCCTCTAACCAAAAAGCCCAAAGCCTAAGGCCCAAAGTCTAAAACTTAAGTCCAAAAATGAAAATTCAAAAATTAAACATTCAAGCCCACCCACGAAATTCGGCCCAAGCCTAAGCCTAAACAAAAACTCACACCTTTGTTTCACCTTCTTCTTCCTCCGGTAGCCTCTCCTCCTCCTCCACCACCCACCACCGGCCATCTAACATCACTATTAAATCATCAGTTTGGTTCCTTGAGAAAACCCCTATATACCTATACTAACAAATCGCGATCGACGCCATTAATGCTCTGTAAAAGCTTCACTCACTCCCTCTCCAGCACCCAATCAACCACTAACAATCCACCTCAACCTAACAATATAACCTCACAACAAAAACAAACAAAACAATCATTTGAACAACACAAAAATCTGGATGGTTTGGTTCTTGTTTGAACGCCATTACTGCTCTGCAAAAGCTTCCCTCGAACCTAAACCAACAGCCCATCTATTCTTCACCATCCAACGACCAACAACCAAGTAAAAGCCCACCACAACCACCATTCAATTCAATCGACAGAAAACAATTCAAAGATATAGCATTCCTCAGACATCAATGAAAATAGTTTACATTCACAACAATCGATAAGTTTTTATTACATCAATCGATAAGTTTTTATTACATCTAAGCACAATGAAATACTCGATTCCATTCATGGTTAAACAAAAGATAACGTCTTCAACTTTCCATCGATATCAAATGACGAGGTTGCAGTATATCTGTTCTGCGTTATAAGTCTTGTTTTTCTTTGTTAGACCATTTAGTTCAAAACAATACATGCTACATGCGTATACAACCAAATTTTCAATAACTTTACAGTCGACAAAAATGATGATCCAATAGAAAAACAGTGTTTTAAAAAATTTCACAGTGTAAACTTTTATATCGTTGAAAGTGTCTACTCACCTGTAGTACGCTCCGACTATCAGCTAGCTCTCAGAGAAATCTTTCTTTTCTTCTTTCAGTAAAACCCCTTTTTTTTTTCTGTATAAAAGTTTTCTGTGTTTTTCCCCCAGAAACTCTACGTGAGAATCTTTTTTTTTTTTAGTTTTAAAAACCTCACCGAAAAACAAAGATAACACTTATCTATTTGCTTACGGGACTTTTATCCCTGAGCTGATAGTTATCATATATTTAGTTTAACCTATTATCATTATTGTTATTGTTATTGTTATTATTATTATTATTATTATTATAGGAAAATAAAATTAAAAGACGGGGTGTTATAGTTATATTGCCGTTCTAGAAAACAGCCTGTTTGAATGCAAGTCGGTCTGCTAAACCATTGTATCATGTGAGGAATATGCCACTGTTGCCTTTTTACACCACTGAAAAGAGTGAAATCTTTCCTTAAAAACAGCATAATCTGCGCCTTGGTTGTTTCCTGTTACTGCTGTTATTGTCTCTTTATTGTTTTCTTTATTCGCATCCAACAGAAAGTTATCCGCAATTCAGTTTCAATTTTAAAAAAAATTGAAGATGTATATAAAGGTTCGTCAAAGATCTATTATAAGAACAGAGGTATTGAACTATTGAAGTAGTGAGCTTTTGAACCTGAGTGGTGCGGCTGAGATTTCATCATGCATATATGGGACCTATTTTAAAGAAAAGACCCATGGGTTCAGTAGTTCAGTACAGGAGGCATGCCGATTGCTATAAGCCTATAAGCACCGAAAGACGCGGCCATTCTAAATGCGCGAGGAATTTCTAGTAGGTTACAAATGAATTACAGAAAAATGAAATTCCAGTATTTTAGCTGATTTGGTGTGTGTTTTAGAAGATTGTTTCAAACTTTCAATCCAAACAATCTGGAAGGATTGAGGATGGACGACCTGTTCTTTTTTTGGCATGCATATATAGATATCAGTATGTTACTATGTGACTATTTTGAAGCAGTTAGGCTAGTTGGTACTGGGGTTGAAATTTTCTTTGATACCAAGAGGAGAAACTTTATTTGCTCTGTTATTCTGGCAAAGCAATATTTGCTCTGTTATGCTCAACTATGACTTATGACCACCGAATATGATTAAATAAGAACAGTACTGACAATGGGAGAGAAATTTAGGATGTCGAATGACATTTGGTAATTGATGACAAATTAAAGTTGCTCTAATTGAGTATAGACATATGTGGGGCAAATAAAATGCATGAGAAGGAGACATGTTATGCCTTTAAAAAATGCATAAGCTAGCATTGATTGTTGTCTCTCAGCCTCTCTCTACCTCGAATATATGCTTTCAACCATACATACTGAAGAGAAGAGACTATAAATCTATAATCACCAAGAAAATAAATTAAAAGTTGAAAAAGACTACGTTTGAAATCACATAATTAAATTATGCACAACTAGTCATATACATGTATTAAAATAGTATTATATATTAGATAGTAGGCGTATACATTGGAATAATACGTTATTCAGTAGGTTCTAATAAATTGATGTTTAGTAAGTCAACATATAATTGACTGATTGCAACCATTGATCTAAATTTGTGGACTTTCTTCAGAGTTTTCACTTTTCAACCTTGGAAAGATGGGAAAAATATTGTTTTATTCACTCAAAGAAATGCGATATACCAAAACTATAATACAAAATGCAGCAAAAAAATTTTATTGGGATTTCTTAGATAACGATAATGAAAATATCAGTGTGTACGCTTTGAATTTTTTAAAAAGGTTTCTCCGCCATCAATTTTTCTTTGCTGACCTTGCAATCTGTCGCTACATTAATCCACCAATATATCACAAACGCTGAGATTCCAAGAATCGACATTTTGGTCTGCCCGCTACCAAACCCTTGCTTGCTGGCAACTAAAAAAATGGTGTTACGGTGACAAGAGTGGTTTTTTTGTGTATTCTACCAATTTGGAAATTCTATATTGGAATGACTTCACCAACACACCAACTACAGGGAAGCTTTGATTGAAGTTTTCAATGAGGGCACTATCTTGAGGCATGTTATAATCTTATGAGTTTAGGGTGTCTGCATACACCATATGCAGTTTCTCTTGCATACATGACATGGTATGCATGAAAATTATTATTGGTGATCAAATTGCTGCAAAAAGACAGACATCCTTATTCTCAAATCATGGTAGATCCACATTAATAGCTTCACGGTTTGTCATGCAATTAAACAAAGTTAAAACAGAAAACAGATCATGTACTGTTGAGAGTTGACTTTACAGGTTGCGGGGGTGAATCTTTTCAGACCAATCTCCGTTTAATAATCCTCACATGCAGTCTTAGACTCTTAGGCCATGCCATCAACTATTTTATACGAAATAGGAGGAATTTTTTAGATCACTTAATCCTTGTATCCAAGTCTTTTATTTGTTCCCAGCTACATACATTCTAGCATATGTACACTCTTACTTTTGTCTGAGTTATACAAGATTGCAAACATGTAAAGGTATAGAGAGTTAGAGACTCATGAGACCAATTAATAAGGTAGCTCACGAGGAATTTAGAAAACTGAATAGACAACTTCTTGATACGTCTCAAGATGCCTGTGAAAACGAGGGAGAAAAGAAACATATACAGGTATAAAGTGAAATATATTTGTCCAAAACTTAAGACTGTACACGTGGAGAGAATTCTCTCTATATATAAAGAGGGCACATGCTACGCACGTGACGGGAGCATTTCATATAATAATTTGTTTGAGTTCACTTGGAATATTTTCTCCAGACATAATAATGCATTTATGGTACAATTCAATAGTTGCTTTTTACTGTTTACTAAGGGAGAAAAATACAATTTTTTTGGTAATTGGAAGAAAAATACCTACTAATTTAACACATTATGCTTGGAATGAAAACACAGTGAAAAATCAAAGTGCATGTGAAAATAGTAACAAAAGTTCTGTAAGTACCAGATAATATGGAAATATTAGAAACATATTCCAAACAAAAAGGCACATAAAACTAAAATGTTTTCTTACAAACTCGAAAAGATATATCTTGTATTTTCTCTTGAAATTATTCCTCGCAACATAAATATTCTAACACCCCAAAATATTACAAAGAATCTAATAGGCGTACTGCTCATTTTTTTTTTTGTTGACTCAATTGGAGAAAAATAATGCAGATGAGAGATAGTAATTTATTGCCACTGGAAACAACAACTTAAATCCACTACACATAGTGTACTGTGCACATAAGGCATGACTCAATTGTCAATGGATCGGTTTGGGTTGGGTCTGGTTCTGGAAAATGTGAACCCGAAATGATTGATAAGAAAATTGAAAACCCGAAACTAAATTGAACCGAGCCGATAAGATATATTGCAAAATCGAACCCGAACCAAAAACTATAAAATCAATTAAATCCTAAATTAAATTAATTAATTTCAACCACACAATTAATAAACATATACAAAATTAATCATAAATATTACTATAAAATATTATCATATCAGTTCGAGTTCATATCGGTTCGGTAGAGGGCAAACCCAAACCCAAAACCAAACCAATATCTTATTGGTTCATATATTCATCTCATCAATATGTGATGAAGTTCATACTACTTCAATGAAAACAGGGATAACCTATCATTCAATGTGGTAAAGGTTCAAACACATTTTAGATCGAATGAGAAATATTGACATAAGTTGTGACATACAAATTTGGGAAAAAGTATTATCAAAGCATATGCATTGGAAACCAAGGACTATGATGAGATCACATACATAGTAGTTTCCCAATAAAAATGATTGTTTTATTTTTTGATAATCAATCAAAATGATTACTAAATACTAAATACAAATTACGTGTCAAATAGAGAGGGAAAAAAAAAGAATTGGTAGGAAAGAAACCACAAAATTAATGATTACTATTATATTTGACATGAATGAGAAATATGCAGTAATCCAACAACATACATGTAAAAAAACAAAATAGAAATAGAAAACTAAATTTCATAAAAAGGGCATAAAACCATATTTGTGTGTTTGAACTTTAAAACAGGAACTGCAAGTCTTAAATCATGCATGACAGTATTCTGAAATTGTAACAATTCCAAAAATAAATGTTAGAACATTGTGCAAAACAAAAATATTCACAATATTAATAAACCGTGGAAACAATAATTTACAATGTTAATCCTACTTTGAATTTCAAATGGGAAATTGGGAATTGTAGCGAATTTTATTGGGGAAAGGTGGGAAGTGAGAAATGGTTTGGAGGCATTTTTTTTGTTTTGTTTTGTTTTGTAACCATGATGGGAACTTATTCCATTTTGCAACAGTAGAAGGGAACTTCCATTTTTTCTGATAAAATAGAAACTTTATGAGAAAAAGAATAGCTATTAGAAAGACTTACCCATTATCTCGACGAAAATGAGAGATAAAACCCCCTTTAATTTGAGTTGAATCCGAACAGCCTTTTTTCTACCATAAAAAAATAATAATAAAATAAAAAACAAAAAAAAAAAAGACAAAAAGAAAAGTCTTTTTTCTTCTTAATATTTCCTTTAGGGGTGGCAACGAAACGATGTGACGACGGTTGGAAAAAAAATGTAGTAAAATTGCAATTACGAAACTACCCGACTTTTTTTAACAGGTCAAACTAGATTTGAGTGGTGAAATTTTTCGGTATCCTTCTTGAAAAAAATCTTGGGTTAAAAAGGTGAAAATCAGAAACTAATTAAAAAATTGCCGATTTGTATATACGTACAAAAAATTATGCCAAATTTAAAACAACCCACAACTTCACCTACAAAATAAATTAAAACCTAATTTTGTGTGTGTATATATATACAAACGAATTTAATTTTTGTAGAGATGTTCTTTATGGTTATTAGATCATATACACACAAAATAAGGTTTTAATTCATTTTGTAGGTGAAATTGTGGATTGTTTTAAATTTGGTACTTAGTTTGGTACTAAAAAAAGTATATTTAACCGACCTTCAATTATGCAACGATAGATGATGTACTGATGATGATGTCGATAATTAAAATATATAAAATAGATGAAAAAGTATTGACCAAGGTTGATGAAGAAATAAGTATGTCATCACATTTACAAAGAATTTAGATAGGAAAGGTCAATGGAATTTAGTTTGGATCAATTTTCATCAATTAATTACAGTATAACCTCGATAAGTTAATACTCTCATGATTGGGCAAAATCTATTAATTAAGCAAGATTTTAATTAATCGGTAAATTAATAATGATATTAATTAATCAGGGTAAGGGTAAATTAATAGTTATTAATTTATCCAAATATTTATGGATTTTTAAGTTTATTATAGGAATATATAATTATCTATGGTGTTGTACCATGGAGCCAATTTCAACTAAACACAACAATGCCATTAAATAATTTCCTCTGCAGTATGAAAATACCACGTTAGAACTTCTTGGCGCGTTACGAAAGATTAGAGATAAGATATACCTAGAATTAAATTCTCCAAATGACAAGGAACACAATAGGCTCAAATTTTAAGAAGGCATAATATTTAGCCTCATTTGCATATATATAATAAATGGGCTCCATTAAACTCAACAGGAGATGTTTTAAAAACTGTTATCTTACAAATTTAACGAAATTATTAATTTAGTTCATTGCCCGAGTCGAGACCACCAAATTTCATTAATTAAGCGCGATAATTAGTTTATCACGTATTAAATTAACAAGGTTCTAATGCATGTAGTTTGAATCATTTTTCTTAAACTTTTTTTTTAAGATAATAGGGTTAGGCTAAGCCTTGCCTGCATTAAAATCTTAAATGCATCATCCCTCTTACATCATTTTTCTTAGATTGCATGCTGAGTTAATGTCTAGATACAATTTGGCCCATTGTATTAGTCCAATTAGTTAAAATTGAATATATCTTCTTAGGCATTGGTGGGTGCAACCTTTGCAAAACCAAATTGAATTGCTAATTGGGAAACCCCTATAGGTTTGCCGATGGAAGTTACAGATTTGTGAACTAGATGAGAGATGAGCAAAGTGATATATAATGCCTATCTAGTAGGGATGATATATTAACTACAGTGATGCAAACCACACACACACACACACATAGTCATTCTCTAAAAAATAGCTACTTAAGTTAACTTAAAATAAGTACGTAAGTAAAACTTCATCTAGAAAATGAATTCAACTATAATTTTTTGTAGATATGATATACTCAACATTAAGATCATCTCCACAAAATTTCAACTCATTTGGAAACCTCTAACATTTGCAAAAAATGATTGCAAAAACTCGACATTTATGGACTATTAGATTTATTTTTAAAGATAACAACAATTTTTATCTATGTTAGAGGTTTCCAAATGAATTGAAATTTTATGGAGATAATCTTTATGATGAGTGCTTCATAACCACAAAAAATTATGGTTAAATTCATTTTCTATGTGAAGTTTTACTTTCGTACTTATTTAAGTTAACTTAAGTAGCTACTTTTTAGAGAATGACTATATATATGTGGGGTAGGTTCCGAGTACAATACTTTTTATACAACGTTTTATACAATACCCCCCACCGGACCCTTCATGATCTTTTAAGGGCTATTTTTTGTGGATAAGATATTCTCACTATGGATATGACCTCCACAAAAAATCGGGGCACATTTCTAATTTTGCCAAAAAAGGGTTACAAAATCAATATTTCTAGATCGTTGATAAAAATTCATATGTTAAAAACAATTTTTCTCATGGTTAGGAGCTTTCAAATGAGTTGAATTTTTGTGGAGATGGTCGATCTCCATGGTATGAAGATCACATCTATAATGAATCAATGTTTAATTCATATTTTCAAAGGATATTGTATAAAACATTGTATAAAAAAGGTTGTAAACGGAACCTACCCCACCGGACCCTTCAAGATGTTTTAAGGGTTATTTTTTTTGTGGATAAGATATTCTCACCATGGATATGACCTCTATTAAAAATCGGGTCCTTTGAACATTTCTTTTTCAAAATCGATATTTCTGGACCGTTGATAAAAATTCATAGGTTAAGAGCAATTTTTCTCATGGTTAGGAGTTTTCAAATAAGCTGAATTTTTGTGGAGATGATCTCCATAGTGTGAAGATCATATCTACAAGGAATAAAGATTTAATTCATATTTTTAAAGAGTATTGTATAAAAAAATGTTGTAAATAGAACCTACCCTTATATATCTAGTACATGATCAATTGACACTATCTAAAAGTTTTGTAAACGGAACCTACTCCTATATATATACTAGTACATTGCCTGTGCCGTACGGCAAGGAAAAACCCAGTCCATACACTGAAAATCCCAACCAATAGGAGCTCGACTAAAAAAGCTCAAGTACCTACCAAAAATCCGATGGCCTTTGTTGGCTTCAATAATGATTTACTACTCTTGTTGCCTCTTATTATCCTGTTCACACCTCATAAGCCTTTAGATCCGTCATGTCATAAGTAGATCCAAAAGTTAGGGGTTGTTTTGGGGGGGGGGGTGGGGTGTTATATAGATGTTATGAAATTGTACTCACTTGTAAATTTTAAAAATATATCAATACAATTTTGCTTATCTTTAACAAAAAAAGAAAAAAATGTTCTGTACATACGCCTCTTAATTTCCTAAAAAGCTCTTCAGATTTCTTAGCCAAGTAATAAAATTCAAACCATATTTGGCTGCTTGATAAAAATGTAAAATTGGTAGAGGATCAATTTTGGAATGCCATGTTTTTTTTTGGGTAGAATGTTGATATCATGCAATTAATTGAAAATCTGTTTATGATTTTAGAATTAAGACCATGTCACACATTGGAGCGATAAATTTTATTTTAAAGGTACAGAGTTTGAGATGAATCATGTCTCAAATTCATCTAGGAATCTTCGAGTAGGGAGACTAACGTTTCAAGACCTTTAGGCCAATGGAGTCATCCAAGCAAGTCATTGGTTCTCCACAAATGCGCATCTAGAGTCTATTCAACGATCTGGATCATAAGACAAAGGTCATCATGGCATTTCAGAGTTGAAAATATTGAATGTAGATGCACTCTTAATTCTATTCGCTGGGCAGGTAAGTACTTTTTTTTTTGGTGAAGGAAGGTAAGTACCTAGTCAACATTCAATAATAGATCCTTCAATCATTATTTCAACCCCGCATTGCAAACTGTCTCAAATTGAATATCATCAAATTTTTATCTACATAAATTTTGATCATTTCCACGGGTATGCGTTTGGGATTGTTAAAAGGTGATTGTAAATTGATTTTGACTCAAAATGTGTGCGTAAAAAAGATTAAAAGACTAACAATTGAATGAGACCCTTAATTCCCTTTGTTTTTTCTTTGCATGATATGTTCTTAGTTTCTTAATTCAGAGTAAGTTCAAGCAATTTATCGACAAAAAAAATATATAGAACAAGTTCAATCCGATATTCCAATGTTATCAGTTAACGTCTGGACCAAAACTTGTTGGAGAAAATTTATACATTAGCAATTAGATATCGACCACAATTCCATCAATGACTAGTATATTTTCCGATCAAGAGGGATTTAGCCCCTTCCTTCGATAAACAACTGGCCTCGATCTGTATCTTGTGGGTTGAAGTCTCAAAGTAGTGTATTAGAAATTTAGAATGAAAAAAAAAAATAAATAAATAAAAAAAAAATAAAAAAAAATAAAATAAAAATAAAAAATAAAAAATATATATATATATATATATATATATATATATATATATATATATATATATATATATATATATATATATGTCGGTAACTCATTGATGCTTCGAGATTCGAGCTCATAATTATGGTTTTTTACTATATATATATCATCCCTCAAAGATTTTACCAACTTAATTAGTAAATTGACATACAAACCACTTATCTTGGATACCTACTTGTATGAGGTTTTCATGTAGCTGAATCCGACCTATTTATTCTCGGCCTACCGGGCTACCGACCTAACAAACTTAATTGGCTTGAGCTTGGTATGGAAATCAAAATGTCTAAATGATTATATCATTTTGGAAAACAGAATCATCCTAATTCATTCGTGTGAGTAGAAATGTGAAGTTCAATACTCCAAAATTATTGTGCACTGAACTACACAAGGGTTTGTGTATGTCAATACAAATCAATAGTGGTCAGATTTTAATTAGGTCTGCCGTAATATATTTCTTGGTAAAAAAACAAAGGTTCAATAGGGACAAATCCGTGATTCTCCGTTCTCGAAGACAAATGGTGGCGTTTTTTTTTTCTTTTCCTTTTCTTCTAAATTTGATGTGCTCACGACAGACAATAAGCATCAATCTGTACGTCAGCAACGTGATCCAACACACACACTTCTTGCTCTTCCATCCTCTCAATATCTAGAAAAAATACACAACACATTTCCTCTTTTGATTAATTTCCTCACCACCTATCCGCTTGTATATAATTCCAATTGGACCGATTCCATCCCCATCCATATACACTAAATCATGTATGTATCATGTATGCATGCATGATGGCATGTTTATGTAAATGCACATGTAGACAATGAACCTATTTATATATAGATAACTATTTGTACTATGTTGTAAAGAGTTAGGGCTTTCATTTCCATTCTTTCTACATCATACATGGCCTACAAAAGATCGATATTGGTTTCATTCCACGGATTATTATCTGCGTTATCATGTTTTGGCAAGGAAGAAGAAGATAAAAGTGACGATGTAATATCACTGTCCATAGTTTGATATGCTTATTATGCTTTATAGGTGTGATCATTTGGAATCCCCACCATAGATTTCGACACAGAAAGGGAAAGATGAGAGGAAGTAGTAGTAGTACTAGTAATAGTAGTGAAACGACTAAAACAAATACTTCAACGAAGAATGGAGATGAGGAAAAAGAGGAGCTGGATGATGATGGAAAGAGTACTAGACATGGAGGAAGCTCATCAAGTAATAGCACAGTTGAAGAGAATGAGAGAAAGGCTAGTTCGAGTGGTGTACGGCCCTATGTTCGATCTAAGATGCCAAGACTTCGTTGGACGCCTGATCTCCATCATTGTTTTGTCAACGCTGTAGAGAGACTCGGGGGACAAGATAGTGAGTAATTCAGTGATCTAGTAACTCCAAGTAGAAATCATCTCAATCTGTATGTATGCTTACAACCATGATCTTTGGTGCAGGAGCAACGCCTAAGCTTGTTCTTCAGATGATGAACATCAAAGGCCTTAGCATCGCACATGTCAAAAGCCATTTACAAGTAATTCCATCAGAAAATCCCTATCAAAAATCAACAATTTCTCAAAATATTTGTTTTGATTTCTCTTACAGGATACTTACTCCAATTGTTTTGTTTTTTAATTTGCCATCAATAGATGTATCGGAGCAAAAAGATCGATGATGCTGGACAAGGTACACATTCAATAATTAATATCTTCTAGAGGGTCATGAAATTAGGGTTTGTACGTGGACTGTGGAGTGTAACCAAAGTATCTCAAGTTCTTAACGATATCTTGATAGTGTTTCCTTCATCTCACATGCAGTTATTACTGATCAAGGGCACCTAATGGAAGGTCTGGACAACCATATTTACAACTTTAGCCAACTCCCAATGTTACAAGGCTTCAATCAGAGGCCTAGTCCTGATTTCAGGTGTGGAATTTTTAACAATAATGCAAACACTCGATAAAAACATTCTTTTGTAGTAACTAGTAAGCTAGATTATTGAGTTTGTCTGTTTATCACGATTGATTCAATTCTGACAATGAAGCACGTACCTTTTTTTTTTATCAAGATACGATGTCTCTTCTTGGAGCGGTCGCCGTAGCTGGAGAACTAGTCCATACGTGGGTGGAGGACTAGATGATAGAGGAAAGAGGACTGCTGGGTTTTATGGTTTGATAGCTGAAAGGATCTCAAGTGGCATCACAAATAATCTGAACTATCATAAGGGAAACTTTGACACTAGTGAACAAACTAGAAACAGAAGCTACGGAAGTAATGACAGATATCAACTACGAAGTGATCTTCGATCATGGAGAACAAGAATTAGTGCAGGCAACATTGAACCCGACTTCATAACCCAGTTCCAAGCAAGGGGAAGGGAACCAGCAGTTAATTTGTTGCAAAACACATCAATCCATGAGACGGGTCAAAGAACGCCTATGGAAGACAAAAACAAGTTGAAAAGAAAAGCTTCGGATTGCGATTTAGATTTGGATCTCTCCTTAAAGATTACATCAAGACAGGATGTATGCCAAAGAGATTTGGATGATGAAGTAGATAGTAATCTGTCCCTCTCTTTACACTCTCCTTCATCCTCAAAGCGCAACAGGTTGAAAGAAAGAGATGACTACAGAGAGCATGCAAAAATGACAAGTACTCTAGATCTGACTCTATGAATGAGACAATATTCTAAGTGAGAGCTTGAGGTACTTGTCTAAGTGAGTATGTAGATCACTGCCATGTAACAATATAGACAAGGTAATCTCAACACTTGTTCCTTTTATGTTGTTTATTTTCTCCATTTTGCATATGCAGTTATCTAGTTTGAATGAACAATTGCCAATACATTCCAGATCAAATAGATATATTGAAATAAATACAACTATATATATGTGAAGCATTGAGAAGTGCTAATTGTATAATATGTTATGAAGATTTTGCAAATACTTAACCAAAAAGTGCTAGAAATCTACAACTTCATAATGTCAATCCAAAACAAGTTAAAAGTTGTTAATACATAAATGTCATGTATATGGACAAGATGCATGATTCTTTAAGCAGGGAGTAACATGAATAGGGAGGAAACACATTCGATAGGGTCTTAGATAATATATATATATATGATCCTAGAAGTCTGGCTTAGTTTGTTAAGACGAGTTTTTTCAAAATCAGTTCCCAAGGATCTTAAGATTGATATCCGCATCATCCTTCTTTCGAGTTCCCTTCTGTAATGGTGAGAGAAACTGCATCACCTAATTAACTATCTAGTTTTGCTATGAAACTACCCATCAACTGTATATATATCAACAGCGCTAACTGCGTGCCTATCTCGATTGCTATTTATTTGATGGGAGATGAATGCACGCCCTTTATGTTTTGCAAGACATTAATTATCAATTACATCGTAACGACAAAGCCGGAGTTATTCTATTAATTTATGAAGCCGACAATAAGCCAAGTTAATTAACCGCAAGCGCTTTTCCTCTCCTAAATTTTTAAGAGATAGGGCATTTGTGCAAAAAAGTTTTATGTTGGTTAGATACAACACTTTATATTCGGATATTTTTTCGATATATGTTGAGAAGTACTAGTTTATGAACCGATCATTCTCTTACATATATTACATTTTTATTATACACCGAAATTAACATTGTTCTATGAAAGCAAACTATGATCGAGGCCATTCCACTTGTAAGCAATTTAATGATGGAGCCGATGAGGAGGTGCAGGCCGGGCAACCGCACCCCAATATATTTGAGGAACTCCACCTGTGAACTAGTAATAACGAACTAAGAAAACATATGTTCAAACTATAATCCTTGCACCCCAAAACTTTTTCAAAAGTTCCAGTACTGATGAGTACTGCATCCGCCTCAAGATATTTCGCATACACACACTCTTGCTCCAACTCAGATTTCTGGCTTGGTAAGTGATGCCAAGCTACTATAAATCTGAATGATATATTCATTCTTACCAATGCACCAGTGTCTATCATTGAAGATCACTATACTAGTGTACTAGGCAAACAGCGCTCTTACCTGTAAGGACCTGGTGTTTGTATGTACATCTCGTACCCTTAAGTTGAGAAGGACAAATCATTTTTAGCTTATGTGTACTGCTTGAGCATTGTTATGCATGTAAAGGAAGTCTGCTGCTATATATAGACCTATTGTAACCCTTTCTAGGACTGGATTTTGGATTCTGTACTATTTTTCCTTCTTTTGTGGTAACATTTATCTGCTTAACTCGCAAACAACCATCAAAAAAACAAAAAAAACTCGCAAACAAGAAGGTAAGAGCTTACCTCTTCTATATCACTGGTCGAAGATAGATCAGCATACAGTGCATGTGATGCAATGTTTTGAAAACCGAACCAGTGATCCAACCGATTTTTTGTTAAAATGGTTCAACCAGTTTCAACCATAGTTCGACTCGGTCGGACCAATTGATGTTTATTTAGCAAAATTTTTAATAATTACAATAATAAAATGAATAAATACATGTTTTAATTCAATATTAATTGGTATCATATATCAAAATGAATTTCTTATACAAGAAACATGCACATAGTAGCAACTCCCCACATTATCAATTTTTTTTGAAAAAAAAATAAAAATAATAATAATAAGGGTGATCCGGTTTAGAGTTGAACCACGGTTTAAACTTAGATCGAGGGTCCAACCAAAAACTCAAGTTCCGGTCAGACCCTGGTTCAACCACTGGTCCGGTCCAGTTTTCTAAACACTGATGTGATGTTGTCACAGGATATTCTGGGCCTTGGGCAGATTCGCAGAGATGGCCTAACTGATCACATACTAGTATACTACATGCGTATCTTTTTTATGTACATCTAATCAAGGGGCTTGCTTATGATCGAATATATGTAACGCTCCAACTTTCAGGCATTTGCAAGGTTGGAATAATCATTTCAGAAGATGAGTGCTGCATATATATTGTGATGTCTAAGAACACCTCTTGAATGTTCTAAGATCACACAATTTTAATGAACAGAATGAATAAATGAATAACATAAAGGGAGAAGATGAATTGAATCTATGTTTTATTGATTTGCGATAACAGTTTACAATATCTCTCTCTCTGTTTCTCTCTCCTTTTTATAATGGTTTTTTCTGATTATCAACTAATAAATCTTCTCTTGCTCTTCTAGTCTTTATATAGTATTCTGAATTAGCTTTGACCCATCCAATCTCTGACACGTGTTATTTGTCTTCTTCCTCCTCTTTCCCTCTCAATACCTGCAAACGTTTGAAGATAACCACGAAATATACCGAAACATTGACCCTTATGTCAATGTTTCAAGTTTTGAAATATCAGTTATAATATCTCTATGCACGATATTTGCCCACTACATCGCCCCCTCTCAAAAATTTGAAATTTCACTCAAACATTTCAATTTTTCGAGAAGCGGTTATATCAATTTGGGCTCAAATATCAATCCGGTCCATATTATCAGACAAAAAAAATTTAAAACCAACCGGTTAGCTTTCCCACAATTTCAAGCTTCTCCCATACGCTACATCTTCTTCAGAAAGCGATTTTCTTTGTTGCATTCTTGCCTTCAAATTCTTAAAAAGAAATCCAACTCTTACAAGTACGTTTGTAACCTCCTGCATTTTGTTAGTTTTGTTATACCATATCTTGCTATAACTCACACCAGTATAAATCACACCCTTATAATTATCACTAGGGTTTTTTAGAGATTGTTAAAATTTGAATGTCGTAAGCTTGGGTATGTTCATATTTACACTACTGTAAACAACACTATAGCATGTTTGATACTGTTTAAAAGTTTATATCTTTACCTTTTTAAGATTTTTGACTTAGATATTCTTCATCGTACTGTTTTGCTTATCAGATATATCTATTGTTTATATCCGTATATCAAACTTTCCGATATAACACTATTTATATCGCGATTTCGATAACCTGATAACTGTATTACTGATAATATGATATATATATTATATTAACTGTACTAAAAATACCTTTGTCCTCGCATATTTGTTTATAGGCCTCCCGGCCAATGGCCAGTGAAGATACCCTCTCTGATGATAGCATTAGTAGTGAAGGAACCCCTTCTGACGATAGACTTCGTAGTCATAATCTCGCCTCTACTTCTTCGAGGTGCTATCGACCCCAAACTTCTTGGAATTTGTCTTATGTTGTAGAAGGGATCCCTTGTCATCCTTTTGAAAAACCACGGACTCGAGAATAAATTGGGAAGCATTGAAGATACAAGTCAATGGAAGCATGGACTTAGCTCTTTCTTCATCAAAAAACCCAATCTAATGTTAGTTCAGACTGCTTATCAAATTCCCACTTTCCTTTATCTGCAACACTATGCTAGTACTCGGACTTTTATCAAATGTTAAAGTGGTACGAGACAAGCGATTATTGTCACTGTTGGTCAACTCACCGCTGGATTGAGATTTCCTCTGACCAATCTCGATCACGAAGTATTAAACCATCTAAACATTTCCCCTGGTCAAGGAATGGGGAATTTTTGGAGGTTAATGTTTATCTATAATTACTACAATAGCCACCTTTCCCCAGAAAAGCATGAAACCGATAGAATCAGATTATCCGATATCCTTAAGCACTACAAATTTGGTGAAAAACTTCCTAGATATTTTTACCCTAGAAAACACAACAAATCAAACATCAAGGGTATTATCCGCAAAAACCATAAAAGTGACAAGGAATGGACTAAGTATCCCATCATTATTTTAGGTGACTGGGAAAGTGCCGATCCTCTAGCAAAACCTTCTCTGAAACAACAAGTCTTCAATTCTTCAGGTATACCCTCCTTTTGACTTAACTTCGATAACTTCGATATTTATATATATCGGAATCCCACTCTGACCCTAGCCTTTCTGTATATTTTCAGTACTCCTCCCTCATTTTGAAAAAGCACGTGGGAACTCCGACAGAGTGCTTAAACTCTTAAAAGGAACTGATAAAGAGATCGATATCAGAACTGGGGCTGATAAAGAAGGGAACTCTCGCCTTACTATTGCTCTTCCCGACATAAAAAATTATCGAGCACCTCTTTATGTTCTTCAAATTCGGGCTCTTCACAAAATGGGTCAGTCGCCAATTCCCACTCAATCTCCTTCAACAAATCCTTTAAACGATCCTTCTTTTCTTATGTCCTCCTTTGCTTTGCATGAACTCCCTCCTAGTCTTCCCCAGAGTTTCTTCGATTACTTAGATAACAATCTTACCATGACTCCAAATCTTTTTCCCCAAATTAAAAAAGAAGTTCCTGATTTTTATGAGTATCCACTTTTACAAAATATATTTGACCAGCATCGTTTATTGTATACAGATATGGCCCCTCAATTGTTAGCGAACCCAAGTGTTAGTCGTCAATTTCCTGCTAAAGAAAAAGAGAAAGTTGCTGACACTACATCGGCCAAAGCTCCACAGGACAAGCATCCTGCTCCACCCTCAAACATTCGGACCTCTTTTTCCAAAGATAAGCGTTCTACTCCTCCTAAAGACACATCTCGTACTTCCTCGCAAGATACCCATACTCAATCTAGTTCCAAGAAACGCAAACACACCTGGGGGGAGAGTGGGCTTGCTGAAGGACAAACACTTGAATCCCATCCTTATGATACCAATGACTTTTTCAAGCCTGTATTCCCTCTATGTGATGGAAACTGTATTCCTTTAACTGCCTCACTTTTTGGTGATAATCCCCCCGAAGATTTAGGCGTGTCCCTGTCTTCCAGCTATGTTCTTCCAAAGGATAAGCTTGTTATGCGCACTGTATCTCCTTCACAACGCTTAACAACCTTCTATAATGCTATTGAAAAGGTATTCATCCTCCTTTCTTGACTACATATCCTTTACTTTATTTCCCATTTCTATCTGCTTATCCATTTTTGTTACTTTTTTAGGCTAAAGTTGCTGCTCTAGCCCAATTTGACTCTCACTATTAGCAAGACCGTAACATTGGTCACTTGAGAAAAACAGTTGAGAGTCAACAGCTAGAAGTTGACAAACTGAACCAAGAAGTAACTCGCTTGAAACGAGAGAACAGCCAACTGACAATCGACTTGAAACGGAATGTCGAGACTGCTAAACAAACCTTTCAACAGAAGATTGCAGCACATACGGAAATTCTGAAGAAAGAACATGCTGAACAACTGAAGAAAATCACTGAAGACTTTGTTATCACAAAAGCAAAGTATAAAGAAGCTTCTGAAGCTGCCAATAATGAATTTAACGATGTTATTACATCTTTGAACGTTCTTGTTGATCGGCTTGAAGCTTTCAGACCATATGTTCCTCCTGTTGTTCTTGCAGAGCATGGGATTCATGCTGATAATGCTCCTACCGAGGAACTTCCAACTACAACTCCGTCTACTCCTGCTACTGCAACTACAACAACTACCTCCCCTGCTGCTGATGTCACCCCCCATCTTGCTACAGAATTCAGCGACATAGATGATCTGCTTAATACCCCTCTTGCTTGATTTTTGTAACATCTGTGTAATACTCTGCAATATTGCTACTATTTTCTTTTATCCTTACGAACATTCTCTCTACTTAGCCATTTTTGTACTATTTTTGCTTGTAATATCCTTTAATGCCTATGGAATTTGAATCTGAAACATTTTTGCAATGTACCATACATAGGTATACGTTGTAGCCAGAAAATCCATAATTTTTCGCAACCTTCATCTCAAAAGAGAGTATCATCTATACTTCATTTAACACACTTAGAAAAATAATCATTTATACTTATATAACCAGAAAATGAAATTTTTGATACCCTTAACAAAAAAAAAAGTATCGGTGATACTGAGACTTGTATCACCATAAAATGAAATTTTCGATACCCTCCACAAAAAAGAGAGTATCGGCGATACTAAGACTTGTATCACCAGAAAAATGAAATTTTCGATACCCTCCACAAAAAAAAGAGTATCGGCGATACTAAGACTTGTATCACCAGAAAAATAAAATTTTCAATACCTTCCACAAAAAAGAGAGTATCGGCGATGCACTTTTAAGTATGAAAACATTCCAATAAGTGCAATCATAGCAACTATTGCTAAAATAAAATTTTAACTAACGCACCTTTATTATTAATATGATATCTGATGCCTCCTCCTTGCTGGTGACTTTTGACAATATACCTAATACCAATATTTCTGCTGATATCAGGACTTTATGCGCCTGGTATCGGCCATTGATTTTGATACCAGGATTTTTGACAATATGCCTAATACCAATATTTCTACTGATATCAAGACTTTATGTGTCTGGCAACGGCCATTGTTTTTGATACCAGGACTTTTGATAATATGCCTAATACCAACATTTCTACTGATATCAGGACTTTTGTGTGCCTGGTATCGGCCATTGTTTTTGATACTTAGACTTTTGACAATATGCCTAATACCAATATTTCTGCTAATACCAGGACTTTATGTGCCTGATAACAACACGTCTGTCGTTAACAGGGCTTTTGGCGATATGCCTAATATCAATACGTCTATTGATACTAGGATTTTTTGACAATATGCATGGTACCAGCATTTCTGTCGATAACATGACTTTATGTGCCTGGTATCTTCCATTGTTTCTGATACCAGGACTTTTTGACAATATGCCTGATCCCAACATTTCTGCCGATAACAGGACTTTATGTGCCTGGTATCTGCCATTGTTTTTGATACCAGGACTTTCTGACAATATACCTGATACCAACATTTTCGTCGATGCGGGGACTTTTATATGCACGGTATCGCCATTGTTTTTGATACCAGGACTTTTTGACAATATGCCTGATACCAACATTTCTGCCGATAACAGGACTTTATGTGCCTAGTATCTGCCATTATTTCTGATACCAGGACTTTTTGACAATATGCCTGATACCAACATTTTTGCCAATAACAGGACTTTATGTGCCTGGTATCTACAATTGTTTCTGATACCAGGATTTTTGACAATATGTCTGATACCAACATTTTTGTCGATAACATGACTTTCATACAAAATATTATAACATCATTGCATTATGAATCCAAAACTTTTATTATCATGAATATTCTTGCTACATAGCTCATTCCTTTAATAAAGTTGAAAAATACATTATTGATAAAATACCTTCAGATTTTTTACATTTTGAGGTTTTGGAAGTAAATCTCCATCAGCATTCTTCAAATAATATGCTCCGTTTATTCCCACCTTGTGTACAATATAGGACCCCTCCCAATTTGCTGATAATTTTCCAACCATTTTCTCTTTTGTCGCTTGAGTGACTTCTTTCAGTACTAAGTCGCCTTCTTGGAAACTTCTTCCTCTGACTTTCTTATTCAATGCTTTCCTTAACTATCTGTGGTAACAATCAAGCTGAATTCTTGCTTGCTCCCATTTTTCCTCTAAGTTTAAGATCTCTGCATGCATCCCTTGTTCATTCAACCCTTTTTCCACAAGAAATGTTCTAGTTGTAGATAATACCATCTCAACTGGAGTTACTGCTTCCATCCCATAGGCCAGAGTAAATGACGACTCTCCTGTAGCAACTATCGGAGTTGTTCTGTATGCCCATAACACACTATTTAACTCCTCAACCCATAAGAGCCTTTCTTGTCCTCTAACTTCTTTTTGATATTATCCATAATAGTCTTATTTGTCGCCTCAGCTTGCCCATTCCCCTGAGCATAATAAGATGTCGATGTGAAATGCTTGATCTTATATGATTCTAGGAAATCTCGTACATTGCTTCCAATGAAGTGAGGATCATTATCTGATATGATAGCAAATGGTAAACCATATCGACATACCACTCTCTCAAACAAAAATCCGATAATATCTTGTTCTTTGATATGTTGTAAAGCTATAGCCTCTACCCATTTAGTAAAGTAATCAGTCACAACAAGCATGAATCTTTTCTTGCCTCTCCCAGGTATCAAAGGTCCAACAATGTCCACCCCCCATAAAGCAAACGGCCATGGGTTTGATACGCAATGCAATTCCTCTGCTGGAACATGAATTGCATAACCATGTTTCTGACACTTAGTGCATCTCTTTGCATATCGAATACAATCCCTTCGCATTTGTGGCCAGAAATATCCTTGCCTTGTTATCTTGTTAGCCAAGGATCTTCCTGCTGAATGATTTCCGCACTCTCCTTCATGTATCTCTGCAATGATTTGATTAGCTTCGGCCGCCGATATACATTTCAAATGCGGTCCCCTAGGATTTTTTCGATATAAGCCATCCTCTATTAGCATATATTTTTCAGCTCCAGATTTTACTCTTCTAGCCTCATGTTTATCTTTGGGTAACTCACCTTTGGACAAAAATAAAATATAACTGCTTAACCATGACTCCCCCAGCGTATCTATCTCCATAATCTCAGGGTGCTTTATATCGATACTTGGATTCTGCTGGACACCCACTTGCAATATACGTCCTTCTGTATTTTCCAGCATAGCAGTGAAATATGCCAAAACATCTGCATGTCAGTTTTCTCCTCGATCGAGGTGTTGAAATTTGATTCTGCTGAAATTCTAAAGCTTCTTTCTGATGAAGTTCAAATAATCAATCATATTATCGTATTTAGTTGAATACCCTCCAATGATTTGGCTTACCACTAGCTGAGAATCACTGAATACAGATAATTCCTTGACATTTAACGACGTGGCCATTTCCAATCCTGTAATCAATGCCTCATATTCTGCTTTGTTATTAGACGCGTGGAATCCTAAGGTAACTGCTGATTCCAATCTCTGATTGTCTGGTGTTATCAAAACCGCTCCGATACCACATCCCTTTTGACTTGATGACCCATCGACAAAACGTCTCCACCAATTTGTACCAGCCCATGGATCATTCTCATCCATCACATCATCGGGTTCTTTCAATTGTAAATTACTATCTTTTTCAATATCCCAATTTTCATCTTCAGCGGGAAAATCTGCTAGAAAATCCGCTAATACTTGGCTCTTTTCTGAAACCCTATTCCGATACTCAATTCCAAATTCATCTATAAGAACTGACCACTTTGCCATTCTCCCTGACTTGGTTGTTTTGGCTAAAGTATGTTTTAATTGAAGATTTGTCATAACAATGACTGAATGGGCTTGAAAATAAGGCTTCAACCTTTGAGTGGAATAAAGAAGAGCTAATGCATATTTTTCCAACATCGAATATCAAGTTTCAGCCTCCAGCATGGTTTTAGATTGAAAATAAACAGGTCGCTTAGCCCCATTTTCCACTTTTACTAATACCGAGCTAATAGCAAAATCCAATACTACTAAATATAAAAATAAAGTATCACCTTCCTCTGGCTTTATCAAAGTTGGCACTTCTTGGAGATACTTCTTTAAATCTTAGAAAGCCTCTTCACATTCTTCCTCCCATATGAACTTTGTATTCTTCTTCAGTAATTTGAATAAAGGCTTGCATCGGTCAGAAGTTCTTGGTATGAACCTATTTAAAGCCGCAATTCTTCCTATTAGCTTCTGTATCTGCTTCCTAGTACTCGGAGAAGGCATCTGCTGAATAGCTCAAATTTGGTATGGATTCACATATATTCCTCTTTTTGTGACTATATACCCCATAAATTTCTCTAAACTGACCCCGAAAGTACATTTCTCTGGGTATCCTAAAGACTGTATTGAGGTCTTTAACATGATCTTCTATTTTTTTTTTTATTTGATTACCATATCATCGATATAGACTTCCACAATCTGTTTAATCAAATGCCTAAACATTTTCTCCACCAATTGCTGATACGTTGCTCCAACATTTTTTTTAGCCCAAACAACATTCAAACAAAACAGTAAAGACCTCATTCCACAACGAACACTGTTTTTAACTGATCTAACACTGCCATGACAACTTGAAAATATCCTGAATACCCATCACAAAAACTCAGCAACTCAAAACCCGCTGTTCTATCGACCAATTCATCAATCCTGGGCATCGGATAATAATCTTTCGGACACTCTTTGTTAACATCAGTAAAATCCACACAGATCCTAACCTTGCCATTCTTTTTTGGGATGACAATAATATTTGCCACCCATTCTGAGTTATCAATTTCCTTGATAATTCTACATTCCAACATCCTTTTTATCTCATTTTGCACCGCATTTGCATATATCGGCAGAACTTTCCTATGCTTTTGATGCATAGGAACTGCTCCTTCTCGCATATTCAACTTATGAGAACATATAAGAGGGTCAATACCTGAAAGATCTGCCATCGACCAATTAAGCGAATACATCTTTATTTGTTCTTAAGAAATCTACCACATCTTGTTTGACCCCCGCACTCAGCTTTGTTCCGATAAAAGTGAAACAACTTTCATCATTTTGACCGATATTAAATTTTTGTACCTCCTCCATCGTTTTGCTTGGAACCACTTCCATCTCTGTCTTCATCTCTGATGTAAATCTAAAATCCTGACGATGCTTCATGGTATTGGATTTTAGTAATAAATCTTCTGCTAATTGCTATTTGGTGTCTTCCGAGACGCCCCCAGTATCTATTTTCTTCTCTTTCATCATACCTTCCACAGTAACAAAATTGCATTTCTCAGATTCTGACTGATTACCTCGTTTCTCATGTGGTCCAAAAACAGTCGAAAATCTGATAACCTGATAAAAAGTACTGGGAACCGCCCTCATAGCATGTATCCATTTTCTTCCCGATATAGCATTATGATCCGAGTGATCTTTGATGACTATAAACTTAGTCATTATTGTTTGTGGACCTGCCCTTACTGGCAATTTTATTTCTCCAGCTGGTCTAGTTGAAGTTCCATTAAAGCCATACAAATTAAACTGCGGTTCCTTCAGATGCGACTCATCAAATCCGATACCTGTATATGCTTTCCAAAACAGAATATTGATTGAACTTCCGCAATCCACCAATATTTTCTGTACATCATAGCTAGATATCCCTAATGTAATTAACAATGCATTATCATGAAGTAACATTACTTTTGACAAATCATTGGGAACAAACATAATAGCTCCAGGTATGCTTGCCGCCATTAATGATGGGTTCACTGGTATCGGCTCTATGTTCACTTCTAGCACTTCCTTTACTGTCGATATCTTTCGTATTTTATCCCTTATAATCTTCTTCTGTGGATAACTCCTTTGTATATTATATTGATCACTCCTAAAGGCTTATCATTCACCATAGCTGTTACTTCTGGTCGAGCATCTGCTCTGAACTCACGAAGCTTCCCCTCTCGCATTAATCTGTCTACCTTTCTGAGCAACTGTAAACATTTATTGGTTTTATGATTTTTCACCTTATGGAAATTACAGAAAGGTTTATCTGCTATTTCTCTAAGCTTGTGAATCGGATGCTGGAAATAAGGTTCTTTTCCCACCCTCCTTAAGATATCCTCCACTGTTGTATTAATGGCGATATAATTGCTGGGGTCCAACTCTTCTTTCAGCGACCTTTCAAACCTCTTTTTCTGTGATGGTTGGTTCTCCACCTTTACATAAGAATCTACCGTCTTCCTCTTATCAAACTTATTGTAGTTATCCTCTTGAGTATACTTACTTGATTCCGATACCTGTAATACTGACTGATTCGATGCTGCCATAATTCCCTCCTCAACTTGCACATCTTTTTCAGTCTTATCATACAACTCTCTCAGAGTTTTGATCTCTTTCCGAAGCATATACTTGTGCATGTCAGAACTTGGAATAAGTCCTATCTGAAACGTCATTACTGCTGTCATTTCCGATTGATCTAAATGCTCCACTAACCGTGCCTCCGCCTTGAAGCAAGATAAGAAAGTTTTTAAAGATTTCTTCTTTTCTTGCTTAAGCTGGAACAATACTGACACCTGCTTCGGTTTGACTCGCTGATGACCATAATTTGACAAAAACTTCTCTTCAATCTCCCGATAACATGATATCGATCCTTCCGGTAGATAACAAAACCACTTCAATGCTTTCCCCTTCAGGCTTGTAGAGAAAGATTTACATAATAACGAATCCAGATAAACCGTACCTTTGTATATCGAAAATTGATACCGATATCCGAATAAATGGTCCATCGGATCTGACGTCCCATCATATTGAGTGAACTTCGGAAGTTTGAACTTTGGTGGAATGGGCATCATCTCGACGCTCTAGTGTATCGGATTTCTATTGACATCGTCCGCCAGTTTCCTTATTGAAGCAGTAGTCTTTTCAAGAAGCTGGTTTTGCATCATCTCCTGTATCATCTCTTTAGTGATGGGTTGTGGTATCGGCATTTCAAGTATCGGTGAAGCTTCTGTAGTTCTTTCATGTTTTTTCGATGCTTTTTCCACAAAATGACTTCCTGATTTTGAACTACATTCCTCTTCCTCGTCTCCCTGGATATCCTTTACAACCACACTCGGACTCCTCTTCTTCATCTCTTGGTTTTCCTTTAGTAATATCGCATTTTGCTGTTCCACTTCCCTCAACCCTTTCAAAATTTCTTGAATTGAAGCGTCACCTTCCATGTTCTCCTCCTGGTATCACCGACTCCCAGAAGCTCTTGTATTTCTTGTTTGCGATTGATTATCGTTATCCACTCGTTTGCTGTTTGTTTTCTTTCTTGGAGCCATTATGATTCAAAGCTCATTGTATTACTCACCTTTTCTCACTTTTCTGTTCTTCAAACAAATAACAAAATTATGGATTCTATATCGAAGAAGAAGAAAACTTCAAATTTTCTTGTTCTCGATCCATGAGGACACCAATGTGATGTCTAGGAACACCTCTTGATTGTTCTAAGATCACACAATCTAAATGAACATAATGAATGAATTAATGAATGAACAACATAAATGGAGAAGATGAATTGAATCTATGTGTTATTGACTTGCAATAACAGTTTACAATATCTCTCTCTCTCTCTCGGTTTCTCTCTCCTCTTTGCAATGATTTTTTTTTTATTATCAACTAATGAATTTTCTTTTGCTCTTCTAGTCTTTATATAGTATCCTGATTTAGCTTTGACCCATCCAATTTCTGACACGTGTCTCTTGTATTCTTCTTTCTCTTTTCCGCTCAATACCTGCTAATGTCTGCAAATGTTTGAACATAACCACGAAATATACCGAAATATTGACTCTTATATCAATATTTCAAGTTTTAAAATATCAGTTATAATATCTCTAGACACGATATTTGCCCACTACATATATTTCACATAACCGACAATGTTGGAGTTTGGTATATTCATAATCACAAAATCTCGAAATTGAAAAGCAAAAGAACGGGTAACTCGTCGACAGCAGGGTTCGAACCTGCGCGGGCAAAGCCCAACAGATTTCAAGTCTGTCTCCTTAACCACTCGGACATATCGACGGATATGTTGGAAGAACATAAATATTTAATTTATTACCTGTTATACACGAATAGGTCATAAAAGATATAAAGACATTTAGTCTATTTTGTGCTCACAGATTGCAGCATAGGTAATACCTAAAAGTTTTTGTTCTTTTACATGCACAAAATATCTTCTCATCATAATCCAAAACTCAGACCGATGTTGTTCCCTGTTGGACTGGTGGTGCAAATATCAAAAGCCATGTCGCTTTGATGAGTATTCCGAAAATATCAAGGAGTCAAGGACAACACAATTTTCACCGTTCGTAACTCATAGCACATTAGCACGAATGCACAATTGGTATCCCATTTGCGGGCACTACAATGACTTTAGCACCAGCTACGGAATCTGGCTAACTCGTACCGACTACCGAACCAGTCTCAAAGGAGATTGCGAGGTTTCAAAACAACCAATAGCAATTGGCCACCAATTGCCAGGTTATCGAAAAAAACAGGTTGGCACACTAAAAATGAGGCTAGCCCTCAGGATGGTGACAAACCTCGGTATATGCTACCAGCATCTCGTCTTATCCTTCACTCCCAAGTCCCAATCCTTCTCTCCTTTAAATATATAAACTCTCCCTCCCTGCGCATTCTACCTTAACCATGCTAGCATTTCACTAACTTTACGCATGGCGCGTACAATTCCTATCCTACACCAGCACTACTACTTTCTCCCCACTTCCATTCCCTTTATTTCTCTGAGACCACTTCACTTCCAAAAAACAAAAACATCCCTCCCCTCCTTTTCTCCCCTCTCCTCCTCTCCATTCAATGGAATTACTCCACGTGTATCAACAGCCGAAATCGAATACGCACCCGTACCCGAAGATTTCGATATCCAAAAACAAATCCAACGGTTACGAAATCTCAAAACCAAAATCTCGGATTCCAAAAACTTGGAAGAAAAGATACGTGTCCTCGAAACAGAACCAAGAGTGAAGACATTTATGAAAAAGAAAAGGGTATTAAAGTCATTAAAATTGGAACAACGTTATGAATTGTTCTTGTTAAATTGTTTAATTGCAGCTGGACAAGAACATGTTCTACTTAATTATAATGATGACGTGGAATTCAAAGATGATGATTTGAAAACAAGTTCGTTAAGGAGTGCTTTGTATAGTTTAGCTGAAATGATTGAAAATTGGGATGGAGTTAGTGATGAGAAAGAAAAAATGGAGCCATTCAATAAGCTTTTGAGTAATTTGCGCGATATCGACCACTTTTATGATTGCATTGGTGGAATTATCGGGTGAGTTCTAGTGTTTTACTACATTATATAACCAAAACTAATCTGCATTTGGAAAATAACTACAATAAGCTTCAAATTTTTTACTGTAATGAAAAAACAAAAACGAAAAGCATTTTAGGCAATAATAATATATCTAAATTCTTACCAGATGCTTGAATTACATGGAGGAACAGTGATTTCAATAATGTTGTACTTGCTCATGATCAAGTCCGAGATTCGAGAGCTTAATTTCTGTTTCAGATTCAAAAGGAACTTATTCCTTGGTTGATTTCTTTCCAAACTAATGTTGGTCATTGCTAGAGTGTATATTCTAGAGCACTTTGAAGCATGTAGATAAATTCAGTATTATATACAAGTTGATATCTGTCAACGGTCACATTTGATGTTCGCTACAAACTATATCTGTAGCATCAAGTAGTTGGTAATTTTTATGAGTCAGAGTTTGACACTTGCATCAGTGTCCATGCTCTTATCCAATTTGCGATAAAAGATCTTCAATGCACTGAATCTACTGCAAGTCTGCAACTATTTGTAAAACATTTCAAATTCATTCCATTTGCCCTCCCTTAATTCTCTATAGATGTTCAATGCAGATATCAGATAAAAGTGTTGGAGCTCCTTTCTCCGTCAATATCTGAAAGCCAAGGATTAAATTGGTCCGCTCACATGGAAGAGTCAATGAAACGACAAATCCAAGATATTCATGTTCCTAGTGTATTAGATCTTTCTCAAAATACAGACTACGCATCTCAAGCAGCACTATGGGGAATTGAGGTTAGCTTAATTAACATGTATCTTAACAACTAAAGTTAGGAAATTGTGAGATTAATGATCAAAGCTTACTTTCATTTTCCAATAATGTTGGATGATTTTGGAAGAATCAATCAAGATTTCTTTGTTACAGGGTTTACCAGAACTTGGTGAAATATATCCTCTCGGGGGGTCTGGGGATAGGCTTGGCTTGGTTGATGCCGTCACAGGTGAATGTCTTCCCACTGCAATGCTTCCTTATTGCGGGCGGACTTTATTAGAAGGCCTTATAAGAGATCTTCAGGTATAAGAAATCTGGAAGTCGAGACAGTAACATCTATTCATTTTCTTTGATGCTTTATAGAAGATGAGACAATGAAGTGATTGGCATTGGTTGGCGTTTTGCTGGAATATATAGTGATTGATGAACTTCTTTTGCTATTGGCAGGCAAGAGAGTTTCTGTACTTCAACATCCATGGAAAGCAGTGCATCACCCCCGTTGCAATCATGACAAGTTCAGCAAAGAACAACCACGAGCGTATCACATCATTGTGTGAAGCAGTTGGATGGTTTGGAAGAGGTCGTTCGAATTTTATACTTTTTGAACAGGTTTCATATCGCAGGATGTGCCATTCCTTTTTGTACATTTTATTTTCATGTCTCGTGATCATATTAACATAATTGTGATCTCAGTAGTCTGTTTACTTGGCAGCCTCTTGTTCCAGCTGTTAGTGCAGAAGATGGCCAGTGGTTGGTTAGCAAACAATTCACTCCAGTGTGCAAACCCGGAGGACATGGTGTGATATGGAAACTTGCATATGATAAAGGTGTTTTCCAGTGGTTCTATGGTCATGGAAGAAAGGGTGCAACTGTCCGCCAAGTCAGGTGCCTATAAAATTTGTGTTTGTAATTGATGTTTTTTCTTCCCACTTGTCCCTGAACTTTTACGTATCAACTAATTGGAAGAACTAGCACCGAAATGATAGATTGTTGTGTTTTGTAGCAACGTTGTGGCTGCCACTGATTTCACTCTTTTAGCATTGGCAGGGATCGGTCTCAAGAACAGGAAGGTATTGGTCATAATGAACAAATTCATTCCTGATATTCTTGCTTTGCTACCATGATCGAACCTCAAACCCTCTTTGGTCGAGATACCTTTTTTTTCTTTTTATTTTTTCCCCTTATAGTAGGATTCATCAGTATTGTTGTTTTTGTTTTTTAAATTGGATCTTTTAGTATTACCCCCCCTACTAGATGAGCCAATTAGGATTTACCCCAACTAGATGGGGAAATTAGGGTCTCCCCCCTGAATACACACAAAAAAAAAGTCAACTTAGGTTGACCGTGTTTTTTTGTGTGTACTCAAGGGGGAGACCCTAATTTCTCCATCTAGTTGGGGGAAATCCTAATTGGCTCATCTAGTAGGGGGGTAATACTAGTTAACCCTTTTAAATTTTACTTTTTCCCCGCTGTCCCCTCTGTCTAACATTTCATATTGCAGAAGCTAGGGTTTGCATCTTGCAAGAGGAAGGTTGGGGCTACAGAAGGTATCAATGTCCTCATTGAGAGAAAAAGAATAGATGGAGACTGGGAATATGGCTTATCCTGTATCGAATATACTGAGTTTGATAAGTATGGTATCACTACTGGACCTACTTCTTATCATAGGTACAACAATAATTATAACTAGTCTTTCAGTTTCCCTTGCTTATTGACTACTGAACTTTGAGAACAGCTTTGAATTATATGGTAACATCGTTTAAGCTTGGTCTAGAAGACATAGAAGTCTTGCATATGGTTTTTCGGTTTTCCCACATACAACAAGCATAAAGACATCACAAGGTTAGATTAGTTGAGCCTGCTAATCTTCTAAGCACTGTGATACTCAACCACCGCCAAACTTTTTATGGAATCAGTCCATGTATAATAAAATGTTTGGTTGTAATTAGCTAATTTATGTAGATAATATGTTTCAGTAGTAATCAAAATAGATCTTGGGTGGTTGACATGCTAAAGTTTCATGTAGTCATGTTTTGACAGTCCAGCTCCTTGCAGTGAATCTATCTTAATCCTACCTTTGTAAACTGAAATGATTATTTGTAGAATATGTCCATTTATTTACTTATACTTTTTCATCAGTATATAACCAAAGAAAAGCATTTTTACTAAGTGCTACTTGTCAACCTTTTTGGGTGGGGTTCTAGGGTTGTGGAAATTTGATTAATAAAACTACACTCCAGATCATTGACACAGTTAGAAACTTTAGACTTAAACATTTATTTGTGGTGTATGATCTCCACCCATTTTTTTTGTGTATGATCTCCTCACCTTATAGATCTTCACCTAAGTTAATTTGATACAGATACGGGTGTCCGTATCCGACATGGATACAAAGCGTCTAACACGGAGAAATATAAATATACAATATGTGTCCGACACGAATTATTTTTCAAAAAATGGCATGTGCATGTAACATAGGTCTTCACTTAGAGAATCAGCCTATTCAGTATTTTCAAACCATACCATATTAAAGGTTAAAATGAAATGGGCAGATTTATTTAAATTGCAAACATAATTTGATGGGAGTATATTTGGCTTCTCTTTTGTGGAGGTAATGTATCTAGCTAGGAAATCAACTGCCACAAATTGTCAGACCAAATCTAAAATTTCTCATTGTACCAAAGTGTTATGAGTTAAACAGTGAGTCCAATTTCCAAAAGTCCCCTGAATCCCCACCCTACAGGCGATATTGTGCTACATTCTCTTACCTTGTGACAGATTATGTAACTTTGAAACAAAATGATAAATAACCTAAGTAAACTGACCACTGCTCAGTATAGGAGGGTCAAAGGTGTCTTATGCAAAATGCATTCATGTTTAGAGTAAAACAATCATTTCAGAGTAACACAGCTACTATAGTAATTTAGGCCGTTCTTGTAGTTACAAGTTCACAGTACTAGGACTCACCTTTCCATGGTTAAAGTCTTTGCTTTGCTTTTATGACTTAAACTCAGTTTGCCCTACATTCTATTGTTATCGAGTTTTATGCCTTGTCAAATGCATTTATGTGGCTTATGGCTAATATATTGACTTGCTGAAAGTTTATTTGCTGTTAAAGTCTGCAGGCAGAATTCCCTGCCAATACAAATATTCTCTATATTGATTTAGCTTCAGCAGAGAAGGTTGGATCCAGTAAAAGTGCCACCTGTTTACCAGGAATGGTGCTAAACCTGAAAAAGCCTATCGTATACGTAGACCATTTTGGGATTCAGCACAGGTAATCATTTTCTTTTATAAACTCCACTCCATGTCTTGTTTTGTACATAGCAATCTAATACTTTTCCTAAGAACTTTATATTTTGAACAGCATGTCATATTGATTAAGTGATCTTAAGATCTTGAATAATTGGTAAGTTTTGTGCAGTTCTTACATAATAGGCTTGACAACAAAACCCACCAGCAGTGTAAATAGTTAAGTCACCTGAACTAGTGGTAAAGGTTAGGAAAGGAAATACTGTTTGTGATTTTGTAATGCCTCAGCCTGTTACAGAATCAATGTCTATTTTGACTGTTCTGTATTTTGGCAGTTATGTGGTAATAGATGTACAAAATAGGTCGCTATGTTTAGCTCTCATGGGTGTATTTTCTGTTACTCCTCAATGCATTTCAAAATTGGGTCACTATGATGGGTAATTGGTAAAATATCTGTGGTCAAGACGAGATGTTCTGTATTACATATTCAACTCTTTCTAGTCATGTCCCAGAGCAAAACTTACCTAAGAAGATTGTACTTCTTTGCTACAAAAGTCAACATCAAGTCCACAGATGTGACTATGGCACTGCTAATGTCTTTCTTCTAACGATATTGTTGTGTGCTTGTGTGTTGTGTACTTGTGTGGTATAACACATTACTTGATGTTTGTTAAGTTGTTATATGATTTGAACACAAGAATTGGTCATTCCTGGTTCTGTCTAACTTAGCTCGCTCATTTGTATAATGTATATCTTTTGGGGCCATATATATTATTCACTGATATATGTAGAAGTTGACCCTACGCATATGTTGACCTGACATAGTGGAGGTATAGTACTGATTGTATAAAACATTTCATATTCTTGAAGGTTGAATCAGAATCGATTATTTCTGTTTGGCAGTGTCCCTGGTGGAAGGCTGGAATGCACAATGCAAAATATTGCAGATAACTTTCTGAATAGATATCCGTCTCGACATTATGATGTTGTAGAAGGTATACTGGTGTTTTGTCTTCTCTTAGCGCACTTTCTCGATATGGAGTGCACGTTCTTTATTTCTGTTTCTGTAGCTTTTCTTTACTTTTACTAAGAGACGCCTATCATTCTTACGAAAAGAACGAATTGTTGACAGATACGCTGGATAGCTTTATAGTGTGCAACGAAAGAAAAAAGGTTACATCATCTGCAAAAAGGAAAAGAACACTTGCAAATAAATCTCTACGCCAGGTTTATATGTGTATACCTTTTATAGTTTCTTTCGCATGCCTTGATTAATTAACAAAAAGAAAGAGAAACTGTATCTATAAAAAGCCTCATCCAATGTGACTCTCCACCTAATCTGATTTGTTAGTCATATTTTGGGACATCAAACTAAAGCCAATTTACAATGAGTGGACACAGCCCATTGAACTTATGAATTACGACCGGACTATACATCTCAACACTCCCCCTCAGGTGTGGCGTGACTTGAGACAAGTACATGGATTATAATGAGTGACGTGGAGAAAATGGATCGTTGGGCCATACGCAGAAGCCTGTTCTCATACCATCTTAAATTCGGAGAATCCAACTCAAAACCAATTGGCAGTGAGTGGAGCGGCCCCAGGAACTTACATAGTTTGACACAAGACTCAAAATTCTCATTGTAGAACTATATAGCTCAACAGTGTGGTACCACATCTGGGGATTTTGGAACCAATCGAGAATGAGGCAACTGCAGTTGGGGTGGTGTGAGCCGCACAACGACTTGATTTACTAGAGGTCACAGCTAGTTTTCAAGTGATTTAGATTTTAGAGTGTCAAGAATCTTGCATTGTGAGTCCCTATTATAGTAGAGAAAGTTTCTTACTTTCCACAACTCTTGCTAGCCTATACAGCAATTTAGCATGAAATGGGTAAGATATTTTTTTGTCCGAAGGAGCTCCATTCATATAAGGGTATTAGAGAAAAGATTATTGATGGTTAGGAATGAAAGGATTTGAGGCCTTGTAGAGGGCTGTCTCTTGGAGGAATCTTAAATAGGATTTCATTGTTTCGTTGTATCGACAAAGAAGCTTCTACTTATGCTGTTACAGTCGTTACAGCTGTGTGGTATCTCTGCAAATTTAGCAAAAGTTTTCTGGTTAGGTTAGAACTAAAAATAAGATGATTCAATGGCTTTGGCTGTCTTGGGAGGTGGTCCTACCACCAAACCCCTCGAGGAAGATGCAAATTCATTTAGAACATTATTATCAAGTTGTGACACAACTACACAAGTATTGACGGTATTTAGTTATACACTACTTTGAAAGAGAGTTTGGTGGTGGAACCGCCTAAGACAACCAAAGTCCTCGAATCACTTTATATATCCTTCAATCAACTTATTTTATTTGTAGGGATACCAAGCACAGTCTATATTCTTAGAGATCCAACTTTCAACTTCTATGAATTTGTGTATCATCTTATATGGTTACTAGTGTAGACTTGATTAAGGACCTCACACTGCCACTTACAAGTTCTTACTTTGCCTGCAGACTCCAGATGGTTCACTGTTGGATATCATAAGAAATGCCTCTGATCTACTTTCTCAGTGTGATATTAAAATTCCCAAGGTATATTCTCTTAAAGTAGTTCCCCTGGGGTTTAAAACTGTGTGCTAAGCCTCTTTCTAGTTAACTTGGTATACTTTCGTTCATTGTCTCTTTTGACATTTTAAATGATTACGAAGGGACTTACTTTGACTTGTTTACGCCTATTCCTTGCAAAGCCGCTAAAACATCATTGCCTTTTCCTTGTGATGATCAGATTGAAGATAACGACAGATACTCCCATTCGGGTCCACCTTTTCTCATACTTCTTCATCCTGCTCTAGGCCCACTTTGGGAGGTTACTAAACAAAAGGTACCTGTACAATATAAAATATTGTCAGCTCTTGGTTCAAGGATAAGAAGGGTGGTGTTCTTATTTGAAAGAAGTTACCTTGATATTATGTTTGTAGTTGGAAAAGTCTTCACTTTGACCCAATATTCGACGAACATAATTTTAAGCATAAGTAATGAAATACTAGAGTTTATGATATTTGAAGGAAATAGTAATTTTGGTAGATAATTTGTGGGAACATGCTAGCAGGTGTGCGAACACTATTAGTTGCTCAGATTTTCTTCATGAGCAATCTCTGCGCCCATAGTCTGTAATTGTCGGATGGTTAACGGTTTTTTCTTGATTGAAATGGATTATTTGTTCTTTGGGCCATTGACAAAATACGTATGAATTGATTAACTCTCACAGCACAAACGCTGGATAAATAGGTACTAACTCTGCCAGCATTTTTCATATTGCAGTTCTGTAGAGGTTCCATTTCAAACGGATCCGAGCTACAAATTGAGGTTGCGGAGTTCTTTTGGAGGGATGTTGAGGTAACCAACATGAAGTAGATCTCTCTTAAATCTTAATGCTCACATCATTTAGTTTTTATCCTAAAATTGCGTAGCACTGAATTCGGTTTGAGTTCAGCTTGATGGAAGCTTGATCATACTTGCTGAAAATGTTATGGGCTCAACCGGAATTAATGAAAATGATGAACCCATATTGCAATATGGACACAGGTAACTCGTTGGCACATTTGTTTATTTTTATTAATTTGACTTTTTGGATATTTGGCACCGTTCTTGAACATTATCATCTCAGTGGATGCTCATAGTAACTATTTGTTTTAGGTGTGGAAGATGTAAATTACGGAATGTCAAAATTTTGAATAAAGGGATTGATTGGAGTTCTGCTGACAATTGTTATTGGAAGCATGATGTTCAGAGAGTTGAGGCAGTCAAGGTTGTACTTCATGGAAATGCCGAATTTGAGGCAACAGATGTAGTCTTACAGGTCAGAAATGCACACGACTGCTTATGCATAATCTTTAGTATAAATCTATAAACAGGATGACTATATGAGAAAAGCAAAGATTTACTTTCATACATAATCAATATTTTAAATTAACATGAAAAATTACTGTTCTAGAGTTCAAAACCATCAAGAGATAGATCTCGTTAAGCCTTAATTCTAGTGGAATGGCATGGGAGTCATCCAAGTCTTCCGGACAGACTCAATGACAATAAGCCAACTCAGAAAACTAGAATTAGATAGTTGCAATTGTTTAATATGTTTTTATATTTATCAAGTCTTCTGATCATGTCAGTTTATCTTTTGACATATGTTAGGTGGCATATTGGGATGGAGGATCTCTTATTTTTCTCCATCTACACATTGTCCTGACATTCTTTTAAACGTGAATCTTTGTATAGTTGTATCCTATGCCTGGGTCATTGGATAATTTTGCAGATTTCTTCTGTGGATATGTTGCGAAGTGCTAATTATTATTATTTTGTTTTTCAAATACAGGGAAATCATGTGTTTGTAGTTCCAAATGGCCACAAAATGCTAATAACTGCAGGAAATCCAGGTTCCTATTCTAAATTTCAGTAACAGTGCAGCTTTATTTATCTTTGTAGCTCTATGTAACTTTATTTGCATTAATGTTCATGAACGATTCAGATATGTCGATTAAGGTGAACGCATTAGAACAACATATGATGGACAGTGGAAGCTGGTTCTGGAAGTACAAGTTAAAAGGCACACATATTCACCTGGAAATGGTTGAGTTGTAGATTCTTACTAGACCTCCTAATAATCTTATATTATGTGAATCATGGTTCACATGATGTTAAGCTTAACCCACATCTTCAGCTTGTTCCATCTCTGATTGGTTAAACCGAAGTTAAACCTCTCAAATGGTGTATATCCATTTTTTCCTTCTTTGTAAAGTTAGAGCATTGTAGAAGGATCACCTCTTGTAAAACATCCTCCCATTGCTCATGTAATCTATGTCATATTTGTTCATCCGATTGGTAATAAAATGAGTCTTTGTTTGAAATAACACACTTTGCCTCATATCTTTATATTATAATTCAATCTAGCGCTGTTACAAACTAAAATTTCTGAATGGTACAGACACAGTGGTGCTTATCTCCCAATATCGAACCACTTGAGTTAATAATTCAACGGGTCCCTCTAATTCAAGAGACTGCACCTTAGTTAAACTGATTACTATGTAACTGATATTACCAATGACAGTCTTGATTTTGGAAATAAGAATATCGCCGATTTTGGAGCCAAGTAGTGGAATTATAAAACATTTAGACTTAAGAATTGTGAATTCTAATTCTTCGATGGGAGATAGATCAGTGACTGAATTTAGCGCAATCTCCACTCATTCTCTAAGAAAGCGACAAGAACACAAAACCCCCTCAGATTGCGAACTCTGAAATCTGAATTACTTGAAGTATCTATGAACAATATTTCCATTATAAGATACCACACATTTACAGTTTCTATTTATAGTTTTTTCTGTCTTTGTTTGTTCTGTACTTGTTCATCATCCAAGGTGAGACTGAGAGCAATATCTGTTCAGCAATCTAAGAAGAGCATCAGCCTTCCTTCTAGCCTTGAGGGAACCGTCAGAAACCAAGCACTGCAGTGAAGGAATACTATGTGGGTGTATCAACAAGCGTCTTGCCAGTTCTTCTCCTCCATTCCTGCACAACCCCAGCAGAAGAGTTACTGAATTCTCCCTCCCTTTTGGAGAACCGAATCTCAAAAGATCAATTAGAAGAGGCACCACCACCCTATTCTCCCTTATCTCTTCCAATCCTTCAATGCAACCTGAAAGAAGAGCTAGTACTGCCAATGCATCGTCAGTGATTCCTGCCTTATCATCCATAAGCAGCTCAATGAGCAAAGGGACTGCTCCAGCAACCACCACACTTGCTTTGTTAGCATTGTAGACTGCAAGGTTGAACAGAGCTGTGGCAGCATCCCTTTTCCCAACAGTAGTCCCCTCCTTCAGTAGCCCCACCAAGGCTGGGATAGCTCTCGGCCTAGCACCAATTGCAACCTTGCAATCATCTATCATGGACAAGCTGAAAATTGCCGCTGCTGCATTCTCTCTTGCTTCCATGGTCTTCCCAGATTGCAGAACTTCTATAACGTTGTCAATTGCACCAGCTGCCATTATCAGCACCTTATTGTTGTCAAAAATTGAGAGGTTAAGCAAAGCTGTCACAGCATTTTCCTGAATCCTTGGATCATGTGTGCTTAACAATGTAACTAGGAATGGGATAGCACCAGCTTCTGCAATGATTCGACGGTTGTCCATTCCGGTTTTTGCTAGCAACCGGAGTTCATATGCTGCCTGCCTTTGAACCTCAGGAGACCCAGTTGCTATTTTTCCTACTAGGAACTCCGCGGTCATCCTGACAGCATCAGAAGCAGATTTTGTGGCAGAGATGTGGTCTATGGCCTTCTCTGATTGTTTCCGTTTACTACTGTTCCTCTCCAGTTGATCTGAGGATGATGTGGAGGAAGAGGGTTCATTTAAGGGGATATTGTTCTCTTGGCACCATTGATGGATTAAGCTCTTAAGTGCATAGTTGGGTATCAAAGCCATGTGAATTAGTTTCTGCCCACTCTTAGGACATGAATGATGACCCGAATTAATCCATTGGCTGATCGAATTCCTATCATAGGTGTGACCTGACGCTACTATCACAGGATCTCGCATTAAGTCTAAAGAAATTGGACAACGGAGCTCATCAGGTATGGTGAAAGTTGTTGATTGAGAAGTCAAAGAAGAGTTGTCTGGATTCTGAAATAACAAGGCCAGTGAACTGTGCTCCAACTGCTGTTGATCTTTCTCTATTTGTTCATCCCTGAAAATAATAGATTTTGAATATGAAACAAGGGAAACAAGATTATTGATATTGGATATCACAATAAGACCTCCTGTACCCGCTTGCTTCTGCGCCTCTGCCTCTAACCTCGAAATTTCTTCTTCAAAGTCAGCTGGGCTTGTCAAACCAATGTCACACATAATCTCTTCTACTTTCTTGCAATCCACAATCCCCCTCTTCTTACCCGCAGTCTTATCACTACTGTTGCTGGTCATCACTTGCAGTAGCTCTTCCCTTCTCTGACACTCTAAAGGATCAACAACTACACTAGCCCTCTTGGTCTGCTTATGTAGAAGTTCTACTTGCTCTCGAACATCTGACGTAACATCAAGCAAACTCAAAGGAAGAATATCAAGCGCTTTTGCCATCTCTTTCACCAACACATGGAATTGCTTGGAAACTAATTCCATTTGTACAAGGTTCCACAATGAACTCCCTTCATTACACTCTTGAATCAAAAGCTTCACCCTTCGAATAACCGAGAATAACTCTGTTAGACATAATATCGAGGAAGGTGGAAATGGACTTTTGGTGTCTCGAATCTCCTCAAATAGTGAAGAAAGAAGTTTGATCCTTCTTATCATGGTAGAGATATTACGCGATTGCACGAAAGGAAGTTTGTTCATTGTAGACACTTGGTTGGAGATGTGAACCAAAGATTCTATTAGAGAACCTGTTGGAAGAAAGCCTGAAGATGGAGAAGCCATGAGAATTGGAGCTTTAGTTGCATTCATGGATCTCTTTTTTTCCATTTCTAAGCTTCATTAGCCATTCCGATTATTTAGAAGCTTCTTCTAATTTAGAATAATCATGATATTAGGTGTCCTTTAACAGTTTATGTTTGTTCACTAGCTTAGCAAGGTGACAAAAAGGTTGGTAGTTAATGGCGGGAATTAGGACTTAATGGGTTGCTGCCATGTGGAGGAATTACATTTCCCTCCACTTTATTTAAGTATTTAAACTTGTGAGAGAGTCAAAGGAGCACTGCTTAGTTCCAAGAGCTAAAATCTAAAAATCCAAGTGCAAGAAGACTTCGGTAACGACATTTAGCCGCACAATTTGAAGAATTATTTAGTCATAGGGTGCATTATAATGGCAATGTTTAAAGTTTGATTTTCCACAAATAAATTCTGAAGCCCGTTGTATATTTCAATTGTTGACAAGACCATTTTGTTGATGAATAACAAGATTCATTCGTTGTGTACCCATATATTGATTAATCTCTATCAGTGTCTAACTTTGAAATTTTCTTATTTATTATAGCATCATAACAAGTTGAAAAATCCTTTGATAGGGGGGTTGTGCTACTTTCTCAACTAACTCGTTTTATAGGCTTGAATTAGGTGTGAATAGTTTAGCACTTGCAAAAGAAATCATACAAAAACTTTACGACTCGCCCCCTCCTAAAAAACAACTTTTCCAACAAATTGATTAACCTCTATTAGTGTCTACATGGAGAAAAGTATCACTTGCTTAGCAACCGTTCTTTGTGTGAACCAACCAGACCCGAAGTGATTGTTTTCAAAGAACGGTTGATTAATAATGATTGAACTGGTGGCTTGGATCGCCATAATCCAATTCGGTTCGAAAAACCATTTTTGTAAATCATCAATCTCTAATTCAATGTTTTTCACCACTTGACTTCAAGCCACTTCTCTTGTCAACAGGTCTAGTGTAGCTGTTTGTAGGTGCTATTGATAAATTCTAGACTGTTTACTAAATTAATTTTTAATTGTCATTTTTCTTATATTACTTAAAAATACAAATCTAATCAAATTTGAACCAAATCTTGGTTGGACTCGGTCTTGACCCATTAAACAATATATCTCATTCAGCTGCCCACATAATAATAATAATAATAATAATAAACTAATAAAAATCTATCTATAATTATTGTTTATCTAGAATACAATTTGTAATGTGTAGGTTCATCCTGTTGAGTGTTTTGGGTTTGGGCTAGGGTAAGCTTGGGAGGTTCAAGGCTGGAAAATGGTTGATACTGCAGTAGTGGCAGACACATATATTGTCGAGGGTATTCAACCATAATATTTGCATCTGATCAGATCAAATTGTGGCAATTTTTCTTACTGCTAAAATGACAAACTAGAACAATTTTGAGTTTCTTTATTCGCTAAACAAAAATTTATTTATAGATTAAAGTAGATTTTTATTTTTATTTTTTTTAAAGGTAAGCAGGGTTTTTGAGAGGTCCCTTACCCCTATTTTATTAAAATGAAAGCACTAACTTTATTACATGGATTAGAATCTTACATCATACATGGATTAAAGAAGAAAATTGAAGGTTTTAACATCAATAATTCTCGTGTTATAATATGTCATAATAGTGGTGGGGAGGGGGGCAGCACACCCAAGTTTTTGAAAAAAGAAGAAGAAGTAGTAGTGTTCAAAGTAGAAATTTAAGCCCAACAAATTTAGCCCAGCCCATTAGAAAGTTAGAAATAATGAAGAGTTAGAAGTTGCTCAAAAGAAATAACGAACAGAGAGAAACTCTCGGCCTCCCGGGTAACTCAGAAGTCAGAACTTCTAAAGTCTAAACTCTCGGCCTCTCGGGTGGCAGCACTGACGAGTAGTATCTCAGTCTTGGGAGTATTTCAGTATTTGTTTATTCTTTTATTTGGTTCTTCACTTCTTCGACTCTTGCAAACTCTTATTATTCTCATAAGGTAAATTTTTTAGTTCAATCATTCTCAATTTATTAACTTATTATGATACTTGTTTAGTTGTTTAAATGTTTGTGCATTAGACATTAGTTTAGTTAAGACCAATTTATTTAAATTGTTTATATGAATTTGTTTATTTGTCTAGGGATTTAGTGACACCAATAGAACTATTTGTTTGAATTGGATTTTGTTTTATGCATTAGAAATTTTGGATTGTGTGGATGATGTGATAACACCCAATGATAATTATTTTCTCTATCTATTGTATATTGATAATTATTTAATATCTTAGGTTACAATGTCGCATCATCAAGCGCCCAAAAAACCATTAACTCTTCTATCATTCTATAAGCGAAAAGATGATAAACTGGAAAGTGACGAAACTTCAACATCTATTCTTGATAATTCAAAACTTGATGGGGATGAGCAACGTCCTACCAAAGTTCAAGTTGTCGAAATTGAAAGAGTTGAACCTTCTTCTCGAGTCCAAAGAGTCGGAGTTGAACATTCTTCCAAAGCTCAAGAAGTTACACCTATGGAAGTTGATGTCACTTCTCTATTTGAACGTGATCCGGGTAAACGTATTGCTATATATGAATACCCACTTGTTAAGCGTGATGAAGTCCGAGTAGTTTATCTTAGAATGGGACCTTGTCGACCGGCTCATGAGAACAAAAAAAATTATTCATTGACTATGTTTGGAAAGCAAGGACGTCAGTTCAACACTAATTGGTACAAACTATTTCCTTGGCTAGAGTACTTACTCCACTAGGATAGAGCATATTGTTTATATTGTTTTCTCTTTGAAACCAATCCTCCGAAGCATCCGGTGTTTACCATTGATGGGTTTCAAAATTGAAGGAAAGTTAACAATGGGAAGCAATGTCCTTTTTTGAAACATGAAGGTGGTATTTGTTCTCCACATAGGTCGGTAACATTATATTTGTGAGAATCTAATGAATCCTTCTCGATATATAGATAGTGTTATCAATAGACTTTCTAATAAAGTAATTGCAAATAATCGGATCATACTTCAAAATGTTGTTTAATGTATTTGGATGCTTATACTACAAGGGTTTCCTTTTAGAGGCCATGATGAGTCAAAGAAATCAAAGAATTGTGGAAGCTTCCTTGCAATGTTTGAGTTTTCAAAAAATTTGAACAAGAAAGTTGTTGAAATAGTAGGTAATTGTTCGGGAAATGTCATGTATACTTCACGTGGTATTCAAAAGGCACTTTTGCATATATTTGTCGAAAATGTGAGAAAGAAAATACGTGAGGATGTTGGTGATGCAAAGTTTTGTATCATTGTGGATAAAGCACAAGATAATTCACGAAGAGAGCAAATGGCAATTATTATAAGATTTGTTAATCGTGATGGTTTTGTTAGAGAGATGTTTTTTGCTATTGTTGGTATTGAAGACACTTGTGCATTAACTTTGAAAAAGGAGATCTCCAAAATTCTTGCTAGTAAGAATTTGTTTATTGGAAATACGAGAGGCCAAGGTTATGATGGTGCTAGTAATATGTGTGGTCAATGGAATGGATTACAAGCACTATTTCTTAAGGAGTGTCCTTATGCATATTATGTGCATTGTTTTGCGCATCGACTACAACTTGCATTAGTTGCAACTTCTAAAGATGTTTTTGATGTTTGGTTATTCTTTTCAAAGTTGGCATCCATTGTTAATCTCCATGTTCCGCCTAAGAGGACGAAAGAGTTAGAGAAAGCTCGAAAAGAGGAAATTGAAAACTTGTTAACAATTGGTGAACTTAATAGTGGACGAGGTGCTAATCAAATTTGTACATTGCAACGAGCTGGAAAAACTCGATGGAGTTCTCACTATGAATCAATTTGTAGCTTGATGGAGATGTATGATGCAATTTGTACGGTTCTTGAACTCATCATGAAGAATGGGTCTAGTAACACCATGCGTGGGGAAGCTAAGGGTTCTTAGGTTGCTATGAGAGACTTTGAATTTGTCTTTATGTTTCATTTATTGCATAAGACTATGGGAATCACAAATGTACTATGTAAAGCCTTGCAAGTGAAGTCTCAAGACATTCTAAATGCCATAGGTTTAGTCTCAAGTACGAAGGAGCTTCTTCAAGAGTTTAGAGAAACAAGTTGGGATAGTTTCCTTGGGGATGTGATTTCTTTTTGCAAGAAGCATGACATTGATATTCCTAATATAAGCTCTCGTCATATGACAGGTACACGTCGTTCTTGCCAACATAATGATTGTATTATAGTTGAGCACCACTACCACGTTGATATATTCAATGTTGTAATAAATTACCAGTTGGTGGAGTTAAATAGTAGATTCTCTGAGGAAGCAATGGAGCTTCTTTCTCTTAGTTCGGCTTTGGACCCGAAAGATGCTTTTAAGCACTTTCATATTGATGATATTTGCAAGCTCATCGAGAAATATTATTGTAAAGACTTCACGAAGCATGAGATACTTATTTTGAGAAGTCAACTACAACATTATAAGCTTGATGTGACTCATCATCCTTGTTTTCAAAAATTGTCTACCATTTTTGAGTTATGTCGAGCTTTAGTTGAAACAATAAAGTCAACTATTTATCATTTGATTAATAGATTGATTTGTTTGTCTTGACTCTTCTTATCTCCACAGCGACTGTTGAACGAGCCTTTTCAGCTATGAAACTTGTCAAAACACGACTCTGTAATAAGATGGATGACGAGTTTCTTGCGGATTACATGGTTATATACATCGAAAGGGAGTTTACTAACGAAGTTGATATAGAGTTAGCAATAGATGAATTTGATAAGAAACCTCACAAGTCACAATTTCATTAGTGTCATGTTTTAACTTTTGGATGTCTTTTGTTATACTTGTCAAGATCTATTGTGAGTATGTGTCTATGTAAAGACATTTGTTTTTGTTCATTTTGAATAGTATAATGAAGATGATTACTTTTTGGTATGATGTTTGTTGGAAATATGAAAGCGAAGATAATGCCCATATAGTTTTTAGTGGGACATTGTTATATATATGGGAAGGGATAGAGGCACATTCATTATGTGCACATTATAGCCACATTTTTTACATACAAATGAATTACGGCCTAGTTTTTTGTGGAGATGATCTCCCCACCATGAAGATCATTCTCACAAAAAATCATAATATTTGGATATGTCTAACCATGTAAAAATTAGTGTTCATTTGTGTTCATTTTTAACTTTTCATCTAATGGTCTAAAACTTTTGTGAGCATGTTCTAATGTTAGACTTCTTTGAATGAGCTAAATTTTTGTGAGCATGTTCTCCATGGTGGGGAGATCATATCTACAAAAAATCAACCCTTAATTCAACTTTTAAGTCCATAATTTTGCTTGAATTAATTTACAATGTGGCTATAATATACGCATAATAATGTGCCTCTATCCCATGCATATATATATATATATATATATATAGTTTAACTTAAGTACAGCCTCCCAGCTTAACATTCCTGGATCAGCCCCTAGTCATAATATGTATATTTTACTTAATATAGTATAATAGTTTGTAGGTACTAATAGTGTTTGTACTAAAACTTGAGGGTATTCACATTACAGCGAATACCCTAAGCCCTAACAGGGTTTGTCCCTGGTGGCAAACCTGGATCGAGCAAGGGAATTGAAGTGATGCGAATATTGCGGGGCTCCACAAACTTCTCTAGTATTATTTTTATAATCACATACAGAGCCTCGATTTGGACATGCTACAAATATGACCAAAGTCAAATATTTGGTCATATTTCACAAATCTGGCCTAAAAGCACCAACCAATAGAAAACATGTAGCAACTTATTATCAAACAATCCATATATTTGAGGAAATAATTTAAAGAAACAATTTCACTGCATCCATGCAGAGAAAATGATTGTCTAATCCAACTCTTTCTTATGGTTTTCACTGTTTGAAGTGTTGAATTTGTAGTAGATAAAGTTGCCACAACCTTTGTTTCTCATCCTTGAGCAATTGGAATTGAGCTACAAACAATTTTTATAAGAGTTAAACAAATAATTCCGTAGATGCATAGTATTGAAATATTGAAAGAACCATATCATAAAATTCATGGACAGTTTAGTTATTTCCAAAAATGAGAAAAGGAAAAATGTTGACAAAAATAGTGTCGTACCATCTTTAAATGAAATTTCAGATATAACACTTGCAATCTTTTGTTTGATGGCATTGTTCTCCAATGTCAAAAAATTGCGTTGTTGTTCATGACAAGCAACTTGCGGAGTGAGAGAATTTATTTTATCCTATAAGCAAATAAGACGATACATAAGTACAAACCTATTAACGCATGATAGATCTTTGGCATTGCTAATTAATTTTATCGAGAAAGAAAAAAAATTTAATACCCTTAAACAGTCTACAGTTCGTTCGAGTTGAGTTGTATATTCTAGCTTCTTAATTCGAGATCTTTGTGCTGATTCTCGATTAGCAAGGATCCTATAATCAAATAATAAGATGATCCATTAAAAAATAATAATTAAAAAAATTGAAGATGATAAAAAGAAAAAGAAAAAAAAGTAGTGTTTATTAATTAAAACTATTGGGAGAGTATGTATAAAAAAGGTAGACCCACCGTTTCATTTTCTTTGGTTCCATATGTGGATTGATATCACGCCCCTTTTTTGGTTGAGTAGTAACATTTTGCGGTCGATCCACTTTGGTTGAAGGAGTTGTAGTAATGTTTGGAATTACCGAAACAACAACATTAGATGGATTGGTATTGAATTTACTATATCCATCGTTGTTGATGTTTCCAAATATCAATGCAGTCGAGAAAACTTTCTCAGGTGGCAACATATTTGGGGGAACTATTAATTGAGATTCATCATCGTTAAGCTTACCAATAAATTTTTGACTTAAATTAAAAGTACTAGAAGGGGCTTTTCCATAATGTGGAGGTTGCCCCGTGACCACCATCTTGTTCCTTTCTTCCATTAATTTACCTGCAAAGTAAAATAACATTATATTAGCGCTTTTACTAAATAAACCAAAATTTATAGATTTAAAATGCATCCATATTTACTCACCATCCAAATCGGAAAAAAAAAAATGGAGAGGGAATGGAAGAAATGTCTAAACCTAACACTCACAACATTTAAATAGAATTGCAATAGAGAGAGAATGTGAGTAATGGAGACTGCCAAATATGTACATTGTCTATGTGCACGTACACGTGTTATCGTATAAATGTTACCTCAACATAATCCTTAGTAATAAGATTTTTTTTTTTTTTTTTTTTAGTAAATAATATCACACCAATAATTAACAAATTTCATTTCACCATGCAGTTTTGCACTTTTGCAAAGAAACATAACATTTTCACAAATCCAAAGTGGGCCATAGTTTTGGGATTTCAAAATTGTCTAAATCTCGATAAATGCAGAAAAATTCAAGTTGAATTTCATAATCAATGGAATTTCAATCTTATATTAATATTTCAAATTTTCAATGCCTTATTCTTAAACCAAGAAATGGGCCTCAGATCAGCCCCCTGGTTCTATTATGATTGTATATAAACACCCTCCTATTGGCCCATACCTCCTAACCTCCCTATTTTATAGTATCTCATCAAATAACCTCCCCGTTTTTTCAGTTGAGAAAAAATCACGGTATGTTTTTTATTTTCCCAATTTTTTGCTTCCTTTTTTACCCTTTTAGATAAACATGTCATATTCATCGCCATTTCAAAGAAAAAACACTTATTCAACTTCAATAACATGATTCAACTTCGATAACATGATTCAACTTGGAAATTAAGGGAATAAGGTTCGATAATGAGGAAATAAGGTTCGACGATGAAGAAATCAGGTTCAACAATAATGTAGAAATCATGTTCAATGAAGAAACAAAGCTTCATGATGAATAAATGAAATAATCACTTATTCTCTCAACCATTTGTTAGTCGTGTCTCGGTATTTGTTTTATTTATTCTTCTTTTTCTTTTTCTTCGATCTATTTTGAACATTTTCCATCACTATGTAAATTGTTTTTTGTAAATTTTAGTATGCAAATTTATTTTTACATAATGATGTTTCTTTGCTAATCCCATCATTATGTAAATATGCTTTTGCATAGAAATTTTACTATGCAATTTTATTTTTACGTGGTGATTTTTCTATGTGAATTTAATTTTACATACCGATTTTCTATGAAAATTTATTTTTATATATTGATTTTTCTATTTTTTCTTCTTCATTTATTCGAACAAATTGGGTCTTGTCATTATGTAAAATTGTTTTTGCATACAAATTTGAGTATGCAAATTTATTTTTACATAGTGATTTTTCCATGCAAATCCAATCACTATGTAATTTTGTTTTTGCATAGAAATTCAACTATGCAAATTTATTTTTACATACTGTTTTTCTATTAAAATTTGTTTTACAAAGTGTTTTTTTGAAAGTCTATTTTATCTTTTTGATATATGAATTTTTGCATTTCGAAATCACGACGACTTGAATAAGTTTTTTCAAATAATATCATCTTCAAATGGTTTTCAATCCCAAAATCGTCTCGTAAAAAACCGAATCTACAACCTTCACGAGAGCTACCACTTTTGTAATTTATTTTTTTCATGAAATGAATGATATTAATATTTTTTGCATTTTATGTTATTTTGAAGTGATTTCTCGGTCAAACAAAAAAAAACGGGAGTTCTCATGTTGAAAATTGGAAAGAGAGGAAAGAAAGACATTATAGGGGTATTTCCGTTTTTATAATGTTTTTTCTTAAAATAGGAGGGTTTCATGAGTTGGTTGGTTTTGAAGGGTGTTTTATTGAACCATTTACCGGGGCAGGGAGATTTATCTTAAAACCTGATTTTCAAACACCGCATCAAAATTCCGATATTCAATTCGAAATTGCGAATACTGGTGTACCATGCACATTCATGATGTGAAGTTCCGAAAACAACACTACCGAAGTACAAATCAGTTCAGTCCTCATTTCCCAAACAGTAATCATGTGACTTAACTATCACTTATCGACGACTCTTTTTTAGTTTATATATTATATTATTATATTATGGCAAAACTTGTTGCCAGCTTATTCTCATCTACCAATCCACTTCGGTCCACTCTCACTTCTACTAATAACCGGATTCATCTCAAAACCACACTCGCACCACCACTTCCCCATGTTCCTTCCTCGTTGACTACTCATCATGCTAAAACCGGTACTCCCTGTTTTTCCGGTTACATTCCCTATAAAAACAGCTTAATCCTCATTTCACAAGTCAACTCATTCTCATTTCGAGCTCGACGAAATATAAAACCCGTTTCAGCTGCCATGTTTTCGGATAACCTTGTGCTCAATGATTACTGTGTCAGTGCTGCAGCTGCTGCTACTGCTCTTGCTTTGCTTGTGTTCTGGGGTGAAGTCGCTAAGCGAGGGATTCTGGATCAGGTACTTTCTCTTTTCTCTTTATACAAGTGTTCAAATGTTCTTGAAGCGATTCCTTTAGTTGATTTGGAGTAAATGTAGGGAAACTATAGGTTAAATATGTTTTTATCAGCATCCACCAACCGATACCCATTGTTAAAAACCTAGTATAGTGTGTCCTAGAGGTTCTAGGATAACGATACAAAGAAATTACATGTGGATCCATTCAGCTCCAAATTGATTAATTAGCTTTGTAAGAGTCTGATTTCTAGGTGTTGGACTCTTGGTTCCCAAGAAATCCTAGATTATAAGTATGGGCTTGTAATTGAGATAAATCCGATAGTCTTTAATTTGTTTTTCAGAATTATGAATCAAACTAAGTTACATTGACACGGATGGGTGTGTCCGTACCCAACACAGAGTGTTTGAGACGGATAAATATAAAAAATTGAGGTATATTTCACACAATGTGTTCGATATGGGTCCCACGTGGATACGTATCCAACACCGATTATTCTCAAAATATGGCGTGTCCATGTAACATAGGAATTAAAGGAAGCATATCAGTAAATTTATTCAAGTGTTTGTTATGGCCTATCATTTTTTTTACATGACAGGTGGATTACCATCTTCTGTAAAGAAAGAAGAAGATAGCCTTCGAATATTTACTCAGAGACTTGAAATGAGAGATACATATATGTATATGCATGAAGCACATTATACAATATATGAGTCTCAATTAAATAGCAAGTAGCTACTAGACCACTCAAATGTGTACACCTCATGTTACAAGAGTGTTCCAATTACATCTAAACATCACCCTTTTAATATCCGACAAGCACAAAACCAACCATACAAATTCTCTATGACCTCCTCCACAATCTTGTGTAAGGTCGTCGTCTCCTTTGCTTCCAAGATCCTCTTGTTCTTCTCCTTCCAATGTGTCCACCCAATTGCGCTTGAAACGAGATATTATATTGGCTTATTTAGTTATGTTTAACAGACGTAAAAGAACAAAACTCACCTCAAATAAAAAAGACTTGTACTGAAGGTAGTATTTCTTCTTACTTTACATGATATACCATCAAAATTTTATTTGTACAGTTTGTGATTTGATTTACTAAATTGTTTTTTCCTGATATATTTGCAACTTCATAACATTGCCAATGAGACAAGCAGGCCTGGTATTTCCATTTTCAGAGCTCCCAGTCATAGTAAACACATTAAGCTGAACCTAGATCATGAACTCATGAATATTATGAAACTAAAAGTAGACTATTTTATTGATAGCCTGATACTTCCTTTTAATCCAGTGATTTCTAGATACATGTTGCAGTTTCTAATCCTCTCATTAAAACTACCTTTGAGATCTGGGATCAGTGTGATTCCCTTCAGCAACCCAAGGTAAGCTGTCGCTGTTTTCCCGAAGTGTGAGTTAGGTAACTTTGAGTCCTACATGTGCCTTGTAAACCTTAGGAATTAAAAGAGATCAGGTTTTGATGAGTTCATTAGATGTTTGTACCTAGGCATGCAAGAAGCCTTGCGTTCTATATCTATATACTAGGAATAGTTGGATATCTTGGAGGGAAATTGTGCTAGCTCGTTTAAAAAAATGTTGTGTAGCATGGAGTTTGTGCCAGTTCTCTTGCTTGTACTTTGAAATTCATGAATCAGTCAGTGTATTATTATTCGTATGTCTATACCGTATCTTCCAGTTGTTGAGCAATTAACCATGAACAGAATCACTGCAAAATTGTATTCATGTTTTGCTCTGTTAAGACATCAATTTCAAACTACCTCTGCAATTGGAAAACAGGGCACTGTAAGTTATAGCCATTCCATATAAACTATGGAGCAGTTGGAAAAAGTTCACTAAGCTAGAATGGTAATGGTGGATCCTCATTTTAAGAGGATCCCAGATGTATCATCGAACATGTCGTATCCAAGAAGCTCAACCAATCATTGGATTAACGTGTCTTCACTAACAGTGAAGACCTTAGTCCGCTACTTTTTTTGGTCCATATATTGATTACAACATGAATGATAGAAAATGTTGGGTTGTGAAATATGGCGGCCTGATAATTATTTAGTGATATTATGGAGGGATGGCTTATAGTGGAGTTATGTGAATATTGGGGCTCTTTCAGGACGGATAATTCAGATGAGCACAATAAATGGGTTTGAAACTGTCCAGAAATGATTCCTTTAGTGCCTGGTCTTTTTACAAAGCTCTGGCCAGAAACATCTCGTATCGGCTGCAAGGAGTACCATCGTCCTCCCCAAGTGCAGTTTTCGCTTTGGTGTATGCTTCAAGGTAAAATTTTGAGACGAGAACAGTCTAGAGCAAGGGGAAAAGACGTGTCTCTAACATGTGCATTATGTGAACTAGAAGAGGAAAACAAATAAGCCACCTGACGATTCGTTGTGGTTTCAGCATGGAAGTATGGTTTTATTTGCTTCATCTGGTGGGAATTAACATCAGCCAAGCCATTGATGCTCATTCTGTGGTCTCTTGTCTTATCTCCTACAACTGCAGCTTTGGGAACTGCCTTCCGTCTGTTCCAGATCCAGAAATGCGAGATGGCGGTCATTCTGGAAAAGGAGAAATGATGTTATGTTCAGGATATATCAGCTTTCATAGAGTTCACGATTCGCAACACTGAAGCCACCTCAGGCCTTTGGACTCCGATGAATAGAGCTATGTTACATGGACACGCCATATTTTAATACATAATCCGTGTCGGACACGTCTCCGTGTCCAACACAACGCACACATATTGTGTGTGATATACCTCCATTTCTGGTATTTCACCGTGTCAATGTAACTTAGGAATAGAGAGAGGAGGGACTATTTTTTTGGGAATCGCTTGTTGGGTTTCAGTTGTTTAGCTTAGCTTATTTTCATCACATTTTCCTTTTTGATGAGTGTGTTTCTACTTATGCTAATAAGATGCTGAAATGTTAACAGCAAAGAAAAACTCGTGGAATTTGATTAAAAGAATTATTTTGGAGGAAAAGATGGATTATCTCATGTGGCACTTTCTCTACCCACCCCTTTTTGCCTTGTTTTATTGCAGTCATAAGATGCTCAATGAAGATATTTCCCTTTACTGTGCAAGCTAACTTGTTCTGGAGCAGTGTAAGTGAAAATATGCCTTTGAGATAAATTCAAAGCATTTGTGGAACACCAAAGTCTTTCCCTGAAACATATGCACTCAGTGGCATTGACTTATTTGTGATTTAGAGCCAACATGCATAATCAGTACTTCTGTCAGTCGTCCTATGACCATATTATTTACCTTAACCCATTCTTTTCTATGCAGAAACTTGTCAGGAAATTTGTGCACATAACCATTGGACTGGTTTTCATGCTTTTCTGGCCACTTTTCAGGTAATCTCTTTTGGCTATGTTATCATTATTCCTCATTCTTTGATGTCAAATAATGTTCTCTTGATCTTGACAGTTATCGACGCGAAGCGGCATTTCTAGCAGCTCTTACTCCAGGAGTGAATATCATACGGGTGCTTCTCTTGGGATTTGGAGTTTATAAAGATGAGGCCACAGTTAAATCAATGAGTAGATATGGAGATCACAGGTTGTAAAACTTGTTAGATATTCTTGGGTCACAAGTCATAACACCTGCTAGCCTTACCTATCTGGATCCAACTGTGCTTTTTGCATGGTGCCTTGTCAATGCATTAAACTCCACCACTCATTGGGTACTTATTTCTTGATATGAGATTCTGCATGCTAAGAATCAAATAGGCTTCTAGACAACCTCGTCCAAAATTTCATACCACTATTTCAACGTTGGCCTTAATTTCCATCTAGTATATCCTAAACTGCAGAACAGATTGTTAGAATCAACAGTTTGGGTTGATTGTCTTGGGCATCTTCTGTAGAGAACCCCATCAGGTGTTGGTGCTACTGCCAGATCCTAAATAGGAGAATTTTGTATGCCAAGAGTCTAGTAGACTGCTGGTGACCAGAGACAAAAGTCCAACAGTTGTTTTGAATTTTTGCCTGTGAAATAGATTCATAGGATCAACAATTTTACTCTATCTTACTTGAACTTTTAGAGAAACTCACCAGTTTGTGGTGCCTCTGAATACTGCACGAAAGTGTGCTAGTTTATACTTGCTGGTCAAACTTCTTGGAAGAGTTACTCTACTACTACTACTGTGGTTATTGTGGTTTAACATTTGACAGGATCTTCCTTTATTTTCCAAAACCTCAGGGAACTTCTGAAGGGGCCACTATACTATGTCATAACAATAAGTCTGGCTTCTGTTATCTACTGGCGAACCTCCCCTATCGCAATCGCAGCAATTTGCAACTTGTGTGCTGGAGATGGTACTGCTCATTGTTTGGGTGTATTACTATAGCGATGCAGTTATAAAAGCATGCAAAATTATCTGCCACAACTTTTGGAAGAAACAGAAAATAAATTCCTTAGAGGTTTTCTAGACAAAATTTAATCACGCTTAAAAAGTTTGAAAACTCTGTTAAGTTGTTTTTAGCAATGGGTTTAGAGTATAATTGTTTAGGTATTCTCAGGTGTGGATGAAATTGTTGGAGGACAGTTTGCTAGCCTTAATCCGTATTCTTATAATATTGTTGAATTTTTTTGAATTAGCCATAAAAGAATTAAAATTAAGCTATAATGTTTTTCTCAATGGGTTTAGTTTATTTTTATGTCTGGTTTCAGGTGTGGCTGACATTGTAGGAAGAAGACTTGGCAGAAATAAACTTCCATATAATAGAAACAAGTCCCTTGAAGGAAGTATTGCAATGGCCACTGCTGGTTTCATAGCCTCTGTTGGGTAACTTTCTATGAACCACTTTTTATCTTCAGAAATGTACTTCGTGAGAGATATATTGTTGATTCGTTGTGATGGGCATACAGGTACATGCACTACTTTTCCTTGTTTGGGTTAGTCCATGAGAGTTGGGAGATGTTATTCGGCTTCCTCATTGTATCCTTGGCCTCAGCAGTAGTGGAATCACTTCCTATTAGTACCGATCTTGATGACAACCTCACAGTTCCCTTGACTTCTCTATTGGTGGGCAGTCTTATCTTCTGACACCTAGCTGGGTGATTTATTCAATTCTGTCATCATATTTGTTTTATTTTATTTTTAATCGAAGTGTATGATTAAGAAAATTGTAGTAACGTGTAATACGACTGTATATTTTAAAGGAAAAAAAAAGGGACCAATTTAACAAATAAAGGCATGAGCTGCCTGAGAACCACTATCTTCTATTTTTTATTCTTCTTTTCTTTTACAAAAATGCAAGCGGTTGTTATTTCTTATTTATAAAGAATAATGAATTACAGTTCTCTCAGTGGTATTAAACTCTCTGAGAGTTTCTCGTCTCCTAGCAAGTTACCCCTGCTTAGAATATGTCTACATGTATAAGCCATTTCAGTATTGGGTAGTTATCTTGTCCAGCTTAGCATCCATTGGCATTAAGAACTAACCAGTTGCTACCATGTGGACTCTATAGGTAGGCTAAGTAGTCTGCCGCTCTATTGGTTTCTCTATAGACATCCACCATTGCTAGCTCTTTACTTCCTGGTTCTTGAATGGTATGGCAACTGAGTATGGGAGATTAGTCCCTTGTACACCATGTTATCATTTATCATAGTAGCCCATTGTTATATGGAAGGTATCTAAGGTTATTGAAATTGGAAATTCGATATGATTGTTCATGGACATATTTTAAGACTGCTGTAAAGCTATTATTTAAGCATCCCATCACCATTGCACTTCCCATTATTAGATCAGTGCGAACAGTCTCAACTCTCGATCCCACAGTCACGCTAGACCAAACGATCCAAGCGCACTCTTGACCTAATCCCAACATGATTAAATTCCAAAGACATAATCTGAGTAGACTTATAAATCCAATTTGCTTATCCAAAATGTCAAGCCCGTGTGTAGTGGGTTTAGCAGGTCAACCCTCCCTATTACCCTATAACGTCCCTAGCTATGTGCCTATGAGAGAGGGAGTGCTATGAGAACTTGAATAGTAGAAATCTAGTATTGATTTTATCTTTGCTATTAGAGAAGCTTCAAATCATTAATATGCCAATGAAGAATCGAAATGTGCAAATCCTTTATTATCGTGGGGGACTTGGTGGGCACTGAAAGTACGTGCTTAAACTACAGTTTTAGAAAGCAGAAAAAGTGATCTGTGAATGGCTGTGGAGTTTATCATTGGTGTTTGTTACAAGATCTCCTCTGAACTTGGAAAATGACACCCATTACATCAACTTCTGGTTTTCAATTGGATGGTCGGAACTCGGAACTTTCTTCTTCTATGTCATTTTTCAAATTCTAGCATGGAACAGTAATTTAGTACTCTTTCAAAAAAAAAGTACATATTATATATATTTGCCAATTTTCTTTGGTAGGGTTTAAACTTATAGGGGAAAAGATGTCATTGCGTTAAATGAAATTACACAAGCTCTAATAATCCTGATATTATCAACTAACTATCAGGTGTCTCAACTAACTCTTAACTAACGTACAGTCGTACACAAGCGAAGGTCAGCAAGTTCGAGTTTCTGACACTCACAAGAGGTCTCTCGGGGAATGCCACGGGAAGACGGGATATGAATTATGATGCAAGTCATGCAGCACATACTAAACTACTAAAGAACCCAAAGGAGATTGAATCAAATACATTGTCTTTAACTTGTGCCAAAATAAAATAATACAAAAAATAATACAAAAAATTAAAAAAAAGGAAAAGTTTGGTGGGCAGAAACCTTTTGTTACTGACATATCATGTCTACTTGACTACCTTTTAACAATGAAACATCTTATCTTGATTATTAAGATCACTGAGAAACCATCGCCTCCCAAATTTGATTTGTCCACTTTCTTGTGCAAGTGTTTGTGGGGTTTTGATGTATTGGAGTATAAAATAATGAATCTATGCAATTACTCTTATAGAAAGAAAAATCTTATGAGATGTCATTTCACATGCTCATCATACAAAAAGTTCCATTACCTTTAATTTTATCCAAGCTGAAATTTGGCCACAGTGAACAGTAACGAAGATTTAAAATGGTGAAAAAGTAAGAGGTAAAAGATAATTTAATAAAAAATTAAAACTATAGAGAAACGAAATAACAGTAGTGGCCTATGCAGGTCTCGAACCTGCGACCTTCGCGTTATTAGCACGACGCTCTAACCAACTGAGCTAATAGGCCTTGATGAAGGGTTGGTGGTACTCTTATTTGATAGAAAAAATATCTTATGTAGAATTGTCTTGTTTTGTTTTGTTTTCTTTCATGATACTGGTGTTTGCTTCGATAATCTCAATACAAAAGCAAATGTCAAATTAATATATTCTGAAACAACCGCGCAATAAGCTTTCATTGAGTTTCCCACCTAAGGGCCCGAGAAGCCATTTGCTCTATTTGACTAGCAAAATTTTGCAAACTTGGTTACCAACCACAGCCTCAATTGTCTATATTGTTCATGATCAGTCACAAAAATCTTTGATTTTTTCAAAAACAAGTAAAAAGTCTCCAAATTGACCGGTTACTAAATTTCTAAACGAATAAACAGTCGATAAAAGACTCCTAATTCTCGATGTTTACCAATTTTTTAACGATATTTTCTGATTTTTATGATGATAAATAACCTTTTATACATTTATTTTAATATTTTATTTCTAAATTGCAAATATTTGTAGGATATTGTAAGAAATAACAGGACTTCACATATATATTTGTAAATTTTGAATTTAATATATGTTCAAAGTAACAATGAACACACTGCATATTATTTTATGTTTTAATTATTTATAATTTTTCTGATTTTTTCCAATTTTTTTAACGAATTTGTACAAATTAACAATTTCATTTCGAATTCCGAATTTGTGACTATGTTCATAATCATATCCAACAATCGAACATAGTGCAATTTTACGCTCATGAAGTTTCCCGTCACGTACTCAAGATAAAAGCGCCTAACTAGGGTGTAAATGTAACAAGCATGACTTGCACTTACCAGAAAATTAATGAACAACTTCCCGTGATAGGCTACGATAAAGAAGTTGTGCCCGTTTATCTTTGGAGCTAGAAGAGGGATCTTTTGAAGTAGTTGCTAGGTATTTCCACCACTAAAATTAATCTACCAAAGTATTCAAACTTAAGCGATCAAAGACTTTGCAGTAATTTAAAGCTTACAAAGTCTTATATAGTAGTATTTGCATCGTATTAAGAAAGATTTTAAAAAGTTTACCGAAAAAAAAAACAGAAGGATTTTAAAGGTAGCAAATACTTTGAACATCCCTATTCTTGTTCATGACCACCCGTCATTCTAGCTCAAAATGTACCTGTGGAAGTTTTTTAAGGAGAAAATTTCACTGTATATCGAATGAGAGGGTGTGGACAAAATGGAAAGAATTTTCTTTTTCTTTTTCTTTTTTTCGATAAAATAGAATGGAAATAATTTACTTATACAGTTAAACGTACGATTGGAATTTCAACAGAGTTGCTCGGGGTCAGCTCATTCTTGGACTTGGCTCGTTTATGGCTTGCTCTAACTTGTCATAGAGAACTGTATACTTTACAAGCATGAAGATTTTGTTTTTATGAAAATCATCACATTACTGTTTTAATTCATGACTTAGAAATCGACTTATTCTATATTGTACTAATTAAGTCAATCTAATATTCTAAAACGTCCATGCAAAATACTATATATATACATGTGAAGGGAGAAGGATAAGGCACTATGGAGTACAACGACTTATATGGAAAAATGAAGCGCTGTGATTCACGTTCTGCTTCTTCATGTGCTGCTTGCAAGCTCCTCAAGAGGAAATGCACTCCTAGTTGTATATTTGCACCTTATTTTCGTTCAGATGATATTCACAAGTTTGCCAAAATTCACAAAGTCTTTGGAGCCAGCAACGCCAGCAAGATTCTCAGTGAAGTTCCTCCAGATCAACGAGGCGAGACAGTTAATTCACTGGTTTACGAGGCTGAGGCGAGACTGAATGACCCAGTTTATGGCTGCATTGGAACGATGGCTATACTGCAGAATAAAATGGTGCAATTACAACATGATCTTGCCATTACAAGGGCTCATCTTGCTTGTTATACCAGCACTAATCCTCCTCCCCCTGCATACCCTGAAAACAATGATTATGTTGGTGCTGTGCCCTTCACCGACTGTTATGGAATGGTGAATGAGAGCAATTCAAGTGTTGCCAACTCCTTAGAATTGCAACAACCTGATGAAGCACTCCATGTTCCATTCGAAACACTTCTTGAATATTGAGTTCAGTAGAGTTAACTTGTGATTATACTACGCTGGTAGTTATATACTCTTATTAATCAATCAATAAATCTTTATGTTGGCCATGAATATGTATCATGGAGAACATATGAAATGGCTGTCAATTAAATCGATATCTTTGAATTACTTGGTTTCTTTAATACAGTCGGGACTCGGATCTTTATAATTTTCATTTTTTTTTATGAATTTTATAATATTTCAGTTTGTTATATTGACATGCAAATATTCTTTTTTCGCTTTAGGCAATTGATTTATCAGTGTCATGCAGCTCGAGGCCTCGAGGGCAAACCACCGGGTCGACTTTTGTGCATCAGCAAGCATGAAATAGCAATGCAAGGGAATTTAAAGGACAAACATGGTTTAGCAGTAATGTTTCCTCAAATGGATTCCGAGAATATTGTTAGATTTGTCAGAAAATTTGAGAAATAAGCTGAGTTTGAAAGAGTATTACCTAAAGTCCCAAACTAAAAATGAGTACTACTACTGCTGATAATTGTGAAGGGCCAAAATTAAGAAAGTTTAAAGAGTGATTTCTTCCCCAAGAATCAGAACTTGAATTAATGCCATGTGCCCGGTATGAGCCAAGTAGAACATTTCCTGTTAAACCAACTTACAACCAATGTAAAAAGCGAAAGTGCCCAACTGAAAGAAACAAATTGTCCCTACGCTATGTTGATGAGGATGTCCTGGTGCTACTTTCTTGAATCTTGATGTTTGCCATGTGGTATATTTATCTTACTGTCTTCTTTCTTATGACTGATTATTGAGTAAAGTTCAACTTATACTCCATGGAAACGTACACCTTTATTATCTATCTTCGGAATGTAAGAGCAACATTCTCATAGATACATGAAACACTCCTAAATTTGGAAATGGTTATTCTCGAAAAAAAAAAAATGAAACGCTCCTAATCGACTTCCTGATTTGCACAAAAAAAAATATTATAAAAAAAACAAAAAACAAACAAACTGAGTACCATGTCCGGTGGGGAAGTCACTGGGTAATAGGCAACGTCACAATCATGATGTCAATAGGCCCTTGTATGTCTTATTGGCTGCAACTGGGAGAAAATCTGTTTGTGGTGTCATCACCCTCACCACCCAGTACTCCAAATAAAACACTCGCTTCAGACAATTGGAAGAAACTTACAGAGCGCGAGAGCAAAATTTCCCTCTGATTCAATGGTCTCCATTTGCAAGGAAATAACAAATCTAAAAGCGAATCAACTTTGGATCTTTTCATCCCAACGTTCATTGGTCAGACACTCAGACCTCAGACCAAGAACATCTATAAATTGAACAGGAAATTTTCACAACCATTAAAGGTGCTCATTCTGGTGCCTGCGCAAAACACTCTACTCCTCCCGAACTCTGGCAGTTCAATCATGTGGTGCATCCTTGCATAGGAATTAGGAAGTGAATTATTCTCCATTGATTTGGGCAGAATACTGCCAGTTTGACATATTTCTATTCAGGTACCTTATGAACCAGCCGGGTAACGATGCATATCACTGCAGCCCATTCAGCTTTTAGAAGCACCAACATGGCTGCTAAACTTAACACAACCAGCAAAGTTCTTACCAGCTTTGTAATGTAAACATTCAGCTTTTAGAAGCACCAACATGGCTGCTAAACTTAACACAACCAGCAAAGTTCTTACCAGCTTTGTAATGTAAAACCCTTTAACATCATTGATTTCAATTTTGCATTGTAGGTAGAAATATCCGCACATGATTCACTTAGGATGTACAAAGGTAAACAATACACGCGACAAGGTCTCCCACAAAGGACAATTTATGCAGAACTGAATTATAAACAAACAGTGAAATTTACTTTTGATAGACAAATGACAGGATTTCAGTGGTTTTTGGAGGGACTGAATGAGATAAACAGGGTTAGTATATTTACATACAAGGAATATATTTATTTTAACGGCAAAAGTATTAGTCCATAACCCAATAACTGAGATATAATGTAAGCCCCATGATGTAATAGCAACCAGCACCCTATCATCTCACTAAAGAAAATTAATACTGCAGTTCCAGCGCAAAAAAAAAAAGGATACAATTACTATGTTACAGCGATAACAAAAAAGTAGAAAATCTACTGTTGATATAGGTGTGCATTTACATGTAGACTGAGCGAGCACACATAGAACATACTGTCGTACCAGGCACTGGCTTCAACCTTTCACAGATATCTCTTCATCTTTTTGTATCTTCATTTGGAGATAAGATCTCAAGGGACAGAAGGGAGCTATCCCAAAAGCATCTGTATTATTCTCTCCTTCAAACTGATAAATGCTTGAGCCATACCAGCTATAGCTTCTTTCCTGTTGACAGTTATATTATATTAGCTCTACGCCTCTAATACAATTGCAGATACTCACAAAATAAAACAAAAATCCCAGATTTCTGATATTTTTTGCTTACCTTCTAAAATTACAATTAGAATACACCCTCTTTTTTCTTTTTCTTTTTACTTCAAATTCTTACTGAAAACACATACTAAGCTCAGTCACAATGCAATATCACACACACACACACACACCCGATAAGTCCAATATATGATGACTAATATGGCACGCTAAATGAAATAAAAAGAAAACACACACACACACACATCAAAGGCTACAAGCCACCAATTTTTTTTAGTTAGAGGTTTCCCGATTAAAATCCCCTTATATTGCCCGATGAAGTTGGAAATCGATCCCAAGACCTTGACCCAAGCTCTCAAGTCTAGTGAAGGCTACAAACCACCAATACAAACAAGCGAAGAAATGTAAAACACAACTAACACCATATAACTATAAAATGACAACACCACACATGTTACAGATAATCATCGACCTACTTTCAGATTCTTCTTTGAGGACTAGGCATTCCTTGATTTCCAAATAACCCTATTTGCATTCACAGTCGGTCAGTCCCGCGTCCTGCTTCCTTACCAAGGCACTAAGGCATGTGATACACCCCAAATTCCAAATCAAAGTCAACCCTCTAAATGTAGAGCACCCATTGAAGACCAATTCTAAAAGAGCTCAAGCTGTTACCAGAGAGTCTCCAGTTAGGCCATTTGTCAAGACTTCTACATTGGCAATATTAGATAGCAAAGGCTGCACAGCATCTCTGCAGGTTAAGTATAAATAGTTTATTGGCGTAAAGAATTCTTCTTAAGAAGCTTGGAATCCTTTCGAACAGTACAGTCTAAATTATACAATCTACTAACTGAACGCAATTCAAATTTTAGACTGTATAGTACCCAAAACAGAACCGAACAAAGAAAAGAGAGTATTCCACTGAAGGCATTTACAATAAACGGAAAGAGAAAACTATAAAGAAACAAAAGGGAAAGAATGCCATTGAAGGAAGTGCCATGACAAAGCAAACAACTGGAAGAGGATGCTCTCCAAGTCACGCCAACCAGGGAGAAAAAATTCCCATGATTTCAAAAATTGCTCAATAAATATCAGTCATCTATACTACAGGTACACAATCTGCTCCAACCATATACCTCAGATAGTTAGATGATGGTACACTGTATTATGCTACAGCCGAAAGGAGATCCACACCAACCTTGGACAAGCCCGTTCCAAAACAGTTGAGTCAAGGAAATTACTAAATAACGCCAATGCTGTATATACACAACAGACCAAATATGATCAACTGTTTCCTAGTCAGAACTCAGAGCACAGTGGACATCTTTCGTTTCTCGTAGTGAGGTCAGGGAGTTAATGTTGGTGTGCAATTTTGATCCCATGCCAGTGTAGTACAATCTTCTGCATTACTAATTGTACTTTCTTCTCTTGATCTCTAATGAAATTTTACATCATCAAACAGATATTCTGTGTTACTAATTGCAGTTTTTTCTTCCTACAATTTTAAAACTATGAGCTTCAATCAGCTTAAACAAGATATCTTTAGAAATGAAGGGGATTGGAACATCCCTTGCAAGATCTTGTAAATCCAGTCCTTGACCTAGTTAAAAGATTCCTTTTACGAAAAAGGTTAACATCTAACGAAACAAATCGTGTTTTTCAGATACCTAATACAGACAGTACACCAGCAAAAAGGGATGTCCAACAGGTTGGATTCCATTTCAATAGAATGTATCCATGCTTACATTTCTTCCTATTCTATTAATTCAATGGCCAGATCCAACTAACAAACACACAACATAAACTATTTACAATGAAAACAAAGGACAATAAAGAACTTCAACCTTACTACTCCTCTGCCCATTTGACACTCGAACCTACCATATATATACACATGCCACACGAACTAGAAGTCGCCAGCTTAAATATCTTATTGGAACACCTAGAAGCTAGGCATTTACTCAACAAAGTTTCCATATTCATCTCTTTCAATTCACGGCTTGTAAAATATACTTCACTTACGATTATTCATGTGAATCAAGGTTATATAACAAAAATCAATTCTCGCTACATTCAGTAGAACCACATTCATTCAACAGAAAACCAGAAGCATTAGTCCATACTTGATAAGCTTATATAAGTTAATCTCACCAGAAGCAGAGACATTCTTAGGACGTTTGGTCTTCTCAAGCTGAAGCTGCGCTTCCATAAACATCTTCATCCTTTGAAACTCGAGATCTTTAGTAAACTCCATCCTCTGCTTCTCCAATTCCATAATCTGCTCTTGCTTGGAAGTCTCGATTCTCTCATAAATCTCCCCAAATTTGACAATCGCTTTGGCCAATTCCCTAAACCCCTCATCCTTCCCCACCTCATTCCTCCCCATCTCGCCATCAGAACCAGAATACACAACCACACTTGGGCTCCTCCTAAAACTAGGGTTAGATTTAAGCGTAAATGTAACGGAAGGCGGGGGTAAGGGTGGTAATTTAGGCAATGAGGAATGCAAGGAAGGGGTGAGATTAGCACCAATGAGTTCATCCATACGTGTATAAAAATGCCAATTAGATCCACCTGGTTTTATTCTTTCCAATTTATACTTCTTCTTAATTGTATCCACTCGATTCTTGCATTGGACATCAGTTTTCCTTGGTTTGTTAACCGCGTCCTGACGGGAATTAACGGCGTCTGATACGTCTTGCCAGTCTTTTTGACGGAGATTTCCACGGCTTAGTTGTAAGTAACGGTTTCCCCATGCTTCAATTAATGTGCCTGTTGCTCCTTCACTCCAAACATCTTCACGTCCGTTGTATGGGTGGGCCCGGTTGGTTTCCATGAGAAGAGAAGGAGAGAGAGAGAGAGAAAAGAAATGAGGGACTAAGAAGGGAGATGTTAAGGTACGCCGGAAGTGGATAGATCGAAGATGGATTTCCGTCCCCACCAAAGAGAAAGAGAAAGAGAAAGAGAAGGGACGTGTGTCGACGTCAGTAGTGTGCATTGTTTTATTGTAATCGGACGGTAAAGGTTAATAAAATGGTCTTCTTCTTTTCTTTTCTTTTTTCTTTTTTCTTTTCGGCCGATGATGTAATCTCTCATGGCCACTGGACTCTGTTTATGTGTTCACCGTCATTTTTAATTATTTTGGGCGGCCCAACAACACAAACCCAAAATTAGTGCTCAATTCTTCATCTCTGTACGGGAATCCATTTACCATTTTTTTTTACCCTGTTTGAGAATTGAGATGATGGATGAGACAGATTTAAGCTTTGTTATAGCAAATTCATATCTGTATAATTTTACAAGTTGTAAGTAGTCAAGTCTAGATTTGCCTATAGCATCCCGATGACTTTGTACGAGTGAGATGTATTTTTCTATGACTGTGTTGGTTGAGCAGAAAGATGCTTAAGTATATTCAAGGCAAAAACCTTTGGGCTGTGTTTGTTTAGTGGTAAATGGGGGTGGCAAATAAAATTTTCCCACTAGATGCACCATTTGCCAGTGTTTGGCTGCATTTTTGGCAAAACACTGCTTTTTGCAAATGATATTTTCCCATTAGAAGTGGGAAAATAGAATCCAGCTCCCCCCCTAAACTCTTTTGCCACCCATTATTTTCCCACTAGGGCAATAATAATTTGCCACCTCTTTTCTCTCTCTTTCACAGCCGCATCTCGTTCTCTCAAGCCCTAGATCTCAACAGGTAATCTCTCGCTCTCATCTCCTCTCTCTTCATCCGCTCTCCTCTCATCTCTCTCTCTTCATCTGCTCTCCTCTCTCACTTCTCTCTTCATCTCTCTATATCTCCTGTCTCTCTCTTCATTTTTTGTCCTCTCAGAGCTGGTGCTGGTGCTGTGTGTTGTAATTGGTGGGTTAGAATCAGCTGCTTTGAATAAGTTTAATCTCAGAGCTGGCTGGATCGTCGTCCTCTTACCAAATGCACGCTTTAGCTATTTTAGTTCTGTGTGTGTACTCCCCCAAGTTCTGTCCGAGTCTCTCTCATAACTACCTAACCAGTACCTATACCTACTACTGCCATTGTCACTACAAAATCGAAACAGATCGATGTGTGCTCAAGCCAAATGCTATCTACATACGCATCACAATGCAGCTACTTCGTCTTTTCCTTCTTCCTTTAATTACCTGTTAAACATTGTTAGACAAGTATTGGATAAGTATAATACAAACAAAATGGATTGGTTACTGTAAATAAGGTATGTGATAGTGTAGAAAAGCGCATAGTACTGATTGAGTTCCACACCACCATAAAATGGCCCTGCTTATCTTGGAACTGAAAAGGTATACTAAAGTCTAAAAATCACAAAAAATTCTAAGTTGCATCTATACAGAAACAGGATGAAGCAAAATAGGTATATTTACATACAACGTCATCTAAGACCATGTTTCACAGTATAATCTAAACAACAAAATATATATATATATACCCCTATATATATATATATATATAATTGTTTTCTATAGCCATTTTGTATGTTGTAAAATTAATTGTATGTTTTATGGCCATTTTGTATGTTTTCTTAACAAAATATACCAAGTTTGTTTTACTAATTATCCTAATGCACTTTCTTAACTTGTCATTGTTTTAAGTATATTAACTAAATTTGTATGCTTATTAATTAGATATGGCAATGCGATGGACAACTGAGATGGACAATGTTCTTATCGGTATATTCCATAACGAGCTACTTCTAGGTCATAAGAATGAGAACGGATTTCTTCCAATATCAAAAGAGCGTGCAAGAGAAACACTCCAAAACACATTTACATTTGGTATCGACTTGACTATTAGTCATGTAACTCAGCGAGTGAAGACCTTACAATGGATAGCACGCGATATTGCTAGTGTAACAATGCAACAGGGGTTTGAATGGAGTTATGAAGAACAGAAGATCATAGCTAGCAACGAGGTTTGGGATCAAGCCATAGCACGTGATCCGAGTATGGGAAAGTATAGAAATAAAATTTATCCAAGGCACAATGACATTTTATATGTGTTTGGATAACAATGGTCGTTAAGGAGTATTGCATTTTGACTCTATTTTATGGTTGTTTCAAAGACACTATTACTATTAATGTTGAGTTGTATTGTTTTTAATTATCTTTATTTTGTATTTTAGTTTTAGCTTTTTTTTTAGACTATTGAGTTTGAAAATAAATAAAAAAAAAATTTCCAAAAAGTTGAAAAATTATTTGCCATGGGAAAAAAAACCATGTAAACAAACACTGGCAAAACTGGCAAATCCCATATTTTCCCACTAGAAATTTTTGCAAACAAACACTGGCAAACTAAAATTTTCCCACTACAAATTAGCCTGGCAAAACTCTAGTGGGAAAATACTGGCAAATCTAATATTTTCCCACTAGAAGTTTGCCACTAAACAAACACAACCTTGGTGTTTCAGTCACACCATTTAGTTGACTAATTGGGGGCCAAGATGCAATATAAATTACCCCAAGACGATTCACAGTTGAGTGTCATAGCTGAAATTGAAACCTCACACCAGTGTGTTAACTGAAGGGTTATTTGGTCTTAGGATTATTATTGATTGAGTTTTAGCTTCAATTAATAAAATTCCTAGTCTTTAGGAAGCTGTTCACAACTTTTACACTTTCTTTTGGATTTCTGTTTCACGTATAGACTGTTTCCTAACTATTCAGTTCATTCATGTAAGGGTGCGTTTGTTTACCAGGAATTGGACTTGAGGAGTGGAATTAACTGGAATCCTTGGTGGACCACTCACTTTTGGCCTATTTGGAGACATAGAATTGGATTCTAAATGGACTCCAATTCCTTTTATTAAGTCTTTGACAGACCCCTGTTAATCCAAAGGAATCCTAGACTATGGGAATCGATTTTTTATTTCTAATCCGAAAATGGGAAAATAAACTAAAAATTGGAGTCTGTTAGAGGATTCTATACGGCAACCAAACACATTAATTGAAGTAGGAATTGAATTCCGATGATTTCTAAACGTTTGCCAAATACACATTTTATAAGTTGGAATCAAATTCTATTCTAATAGATTCCATTCCAATGGTTTCCTACTCCGTTCTATTCCTAATTAGTTTCCAGTCTCAGTTGCCAAACACACTCTAATGTTATATAATAACCACTGTTATTGAATAAACACGAGTCATTCAATCCAATTTTGAGTTCTTTGTCTTTTTTTTCTCAACAAACTGGTATCAGAGTCAGAAAGAAAAACTGTAATTTTTTTTTTCTTTTGAGTGATTTCCAAAACACAGAGTGAGAAAGTTGAAAATGGCAGCAAAGTCAAATAACTTTGCGCAACCTTGAATCCAGGGCCGGCTCATCTATGTAGCAAAATAAGCAACGGCTTAGGGCCCCGCAGCTCAAGGGGCCCCCAATATATTCCAGTCCAGTCCACTATCGGTAAGAGAAAAAAAAAACGTTTTTACATTGGAAAAAAAAAAAAACGGTATACAGACAACAGACCCTTCGTTTCTCTCGCCTTCAGCTTCTCCACCGTTTCCCACGCCTTCAATTCTCAAGCAAAAATAATGCACGCCTCCATCACTAATCAACGTTCTTCTTCATCTCTTTATAAAACCAACAATACACTCTTACCTCTATCATCTTCTTTTTGCTTTCTTTGGTTTTATAATCCCTCATTCTTTCTGACTCTCTATATCCTTCTTCTTCTCTCTATTTTCAAGAAAGATAAAAGAAAATAAAAGGTTGGTGTCTTTTTTTACTTTAATTGTTAAATTGTTATATTCTAAATTCTAATTTAATTCCACTCAAACTTTTTTTTTTTTTTTTTTTTTGGATAGTGGATAGTGGTTTTAACAGGTATAATTGGACTAGTTGCTTACTTGCTTAGCCAAAGTGATTGTCGCGGTCTCGTGGATTGTCTACTTTTTTACCCTATACTTCAAACGCGACTTCGCCTATCAATTAAGCTTCGTCTCACGGTGATTGTTTCCATTTTATTTTATTTTTTGGTATGTTATGTGACTATGTGAGGACTTATTGCTTATTGCTTGCTGCTTGCATATTATTTTACTGTTTTGACATGAACCGAAAGTATAAATCCGGTAATCAAAAACGTCAAGAAAAGAGAAAAGTAGATGAGGCGATTGAATCTCAAAGAGGAGCTATTTTTAAATTTATAAAAAACTATAAACAAAGTGAATCGGTTAGTTCAAGTGATAATTTAGTAAATGAACAACCTGACCAACCAATAGAAGTGGATAATAATGAAAATATAGAACACATTGATACTGATCCTAATGTAAATTTTGCTCCTAGTGTTTCTGTTCAAGATAACATTGAAGAAAATCAAACAAATGAAAGAAATGATAACTCAACAGAAGATTTGCTTGTTAGTATTGATGAGAACCTCAATGAACAATCCAACTCTTTAGTTCAAGATATTTATGACCCTGGACAATGGGGTAAAATTGATACAAAACTAAGAGATTTGTTAGTTAAGAAGGGTCCAATTAGAGTTAGTGACGTAGAATTTCCTATTGATATGAAGACAAAAAGAAAATTTTCAGCTAAATTTTATACCCAAGTAGCACCAAATGGAGAGAAGTTTGATAGAAATTGGTTAGTATATTCAAAATATTGCAATAAGGTCTTTTGTTTCTGTTGCAAGTTATTTAACTCAAATTGCACCCAATTTCAATTAAACGGTGAAGGGACTGATGATTGGCAAAATATTGGTACCAAACTTAAAAAACATGAACTTTCTACTGGTCACATTGATAATTTGACACTTTGGGATGAGTTAAGCGAAAGATTAAATAGCAAAACAACAATTGATAAGTATATCCAAGAGCAAATTGATAGGGAAAAAGAACATTGGAGTAATGTACTACTAAGAATTATTGCTGTTGTTAAGACAATTTCTAAAAACAATATGACATTTCGTGGAAAGAATGAGAAAATTTATGAAGCTAATAATGGTATGTTTTTGAGCTTAATTGAAATGATTGCAGAGTTTGACCCAATTATGCAAGAACATCTCCGGCGTATCAAACATGATAAATTAAAGGTTCATTATCTTAGTCACAATATACAAAATGAATTGATACAATTGTTGGCATCTGAAATAAAAAATAAAATTATTCTAAAAATTAAGGAAGCAAAATATTATTCTGTTATACTTGATTGCACTCCTGATATTAGTCGATCACCAAGAACAAATGACTGTCATATTACGCTGTGTAGATGTTTCCTCAAGTCTCATAAGAATCGAAGAGTATTTTTTAGACTTTATAATAGTAGAAGACACGTCGGGTAAAAGACTTTTTAATGAGCTATTATGTATTTTAGAAGAATATAAATTAGATTTTAACGACATAAGAGGTCAAGGGTATGATAATGGATCAAATATGAAAGGTAAAAATCAAGGCGTCCAAAAAAGATTGTTAGATATAAATCCTAGAGCATTTTACTCTCCATGTGGATGTTATAGTCTTAACTTAGTATTATGTGATATGGTGAATTCTTGTTCAAAGGCAATATCATTTTTTGGAATTTTGCAACGTATTTATTGTTTGTTTTCTTCCTCTACAAAACGATGGGATATTTTATGTAAGTATTTAACTAAATATACGGTGAAGACTTTGTCACCAACACGTTGGGAAAGTCGAGTTGAGAGTGTTAAAGCATTGATTACTCAAGCGCCAGAAATTAGGGATGCTCTACTTGAGCTAGCAAAAATTAGTGAGGATCCAAAAACAAAGAGTGAAGCCGAAAGTCTAGCATTGCATGATTTAGAAAATTATGAGTTTTGTTTGGAATGGTTATTTGGTATGATATATTAGCTGTGAATTTGGTTAGTAAGGATTTACAATCTAAAGATATGCCCATTGACATGGCTATAAATCAAATAAAAGGTCTAATCATTTTTTTTTTAAAAAGTACAGAGAAGAAGGATTTGAAAAAGCTAAAATAGCATCCATGGATATTGCACGTCAAATGGATATAGAACCGGTATTTCGTGAAAACGTGTAATTCGGGAGAAAGAGACAATTTGATGAGAATGTTGACAATGAAGTAACTCAAACACGAAGAGTCATTTAGAACTAATTTTTTCTTATATATAATTGATCAAGCAATATCATCTTTTAATAATAGATTTGAACAGCAGGTTAAAAAGTTTTGAAGAAACGCTCGGATTTTTATTTGACGTGAAAAATTGAAATCAATAGATGATGATAGGTTAAAAGAATATTGTCTTAATCTTGAAAGTTTTTAAAACATGGAGAGAGTTGTGATATTGATGGTACAGATTTGTTTTTAGAATTAAGACTACTAAGAGAAATTTTAGATACCAAAAATGAATCTGCAATTAAAATATTGAACTATCTAAAAAGAATACAATCTTTTCCAAATGCTTATATAGCTTATAGAATATTGTTGACAGTACCTGTAACCGTTGCTTCAGCAGAAAGGAGTTTTTCAAAACTAAAGTTAATTAAATCTTACTTAAGATCAACCATGTCACAAAAAAGATTGAGTGGATTAGCTACATTGTCTATAGAAAGAGATTTTCTAGAAGAACTTAAATACAAAGATTTAATTAGTGATTTTGCAGCTCAAAAAGTAAGAAAAATGAAATTTAATTGAAGTTTGTGACATGTAAAAATTTCTTCGCATAAAAAAAAAAAAAAAAAAAAAAAACAAAAACTTTTAAATCCGCCAAAGTATTTTGATAATACATTGCCGGTCCCAAGCCCGGATAAAGGATGAGGGTTTGCACTCATATGATGAAATAACATAAATAAAGCAATAAGTTATAAACAATTTTTATTGGTATTAATTGTAGAAAGCCCCCTATTCGAACTTTGCTTAGGCCCCGAATAGCCTTGAGCCGCCCCTGCTTGAATCCCAAAGTTTGATGAGGATTATGAGCATTGGAACATGCTAATGGAGAAACTCCTACGTTCAAAGGAGTACTGGAGTGTTGTTGAAAAGGGGTATGCACTATGCAGAGCCTACACTTGGAGTAGTTTTAACTGATGCACAACAAAAACCTTGGAAGAGACAAAATTGAAGGATCTAAAGGCAAAGAATTATCTTTTTCAATCCATTGACAAGTTCATTCTGAAAACCATTGCTTATAAGGAGACGACAAAGCAGCTGTAAGATTCAATGAAGGTCAAGTACCATGGAAATGCTAGGGCGCAGCGCGCTCAACTTCAAAATTTTCGCAAAACTTTTGAAGTGTTGGAAATGAAACTTGGAGAATCTGTCACAGATTACTTTGTGAGGGTGATGCTGGTGGCAAACGATATGAGGAATCTTGGAGAGAATATGACTGATGTGAAGATCATTGAGAAGATCTTGTGCACACTTATTAAGAAGTTCAATTACATAGTTTGTTCGATCGAGGAGTCAAAAGAGATCAATCGTCTTTTAGTAGATGAGCTACAGAGTTCATTACTTGTTCATGAACAAAAGTTTAGAAGGGATGATGGAGATGACCAAGCACCGTGGGTCTATGATGACAGAGTTGGAGGAAGAGGTCGAGGAAAAGGCAATTATAGAGGTAGAGGTCGTGGCCGAGAACAAGTGTTCAATTGGGCTACAGTAGAATGCTTGAAGTGTCACAATTTTGATACTTTCTTCGAGATTTCTGTTTCACGTATAGGCTATTTCCTAGTTATTCAGTTCATTCATGTAATGCTATATAATAGCCACTGTTATTGAATAAACACAAGTTATTCAATCCAGTTTTGAGTTCTTTGTCTCTTGTTCTCAACATTAACAAGTTGGAGAAGTAGAGAAAAAAAGTTAAATCCTTTTGTAAGTGGTGTTTGACTCTTTGGTCTTCTATTCAATTCATCGTCAATGATTGCCTTAATTGAAACTTGTGTGCCGCCTCGAAGATATTTCCCTTTCTGTTTTTTAGTTACTGTGTTTTATTTTGTATTCATTGGCTTCAATTTGAGTTTTAACAAAGAAAGAAAAACAAAAGGAAAAAAAGTTAAAAATGTAAAGTGGCGTGGGTCCTAATGACGTCACTACCAAATAGAATATGAACTCGTTAATCTGATTAGTTTGAACCGTTAAGATTGTTTCAATCAAAGGTCTAAAAATTGAATTAAATCTGAGTCAAAAAAAAGTTGAGTCCTAGGAACCGGACCCTAAACGGAAATATAAAATAATTGCGGGTGCAACTAGTATGCCTAACCAAGTACTCAGTCGAACAGGAGGGCTACTAATAATCCTGGCTGAGAACTTCCAAAGTCAATTCCCTTGTCTGCTAGTTACAGTACTGAATTCTTCCTGGACCTTAGCTTGTAGCGATATGTATGCTTGAGTTTTCAATTCTGGTTAGACAAACACCTAACCCTGAACGTACCTATGTCCTATGTCTCTTTGGCCCATTTCTGTAATATTATGAGGTAGTATGATTAACATCAGATTTTTTTTTTCTTTTTGATTGGATAGAGAATCGTACCTTTCGTTTGAAACACAGGCCATTCTCGCTGCAGCAAAAGAATTTATCTTGAATTATGCGCCTATGGTTATAGTTGTGACGTACGTGCATATCACATATCCTGTTCTTATCTCGGAACTCTCTTTTTTATCATCTGATTATCCCGGAACTCGAAAACAATGAAAATCGAGAAAACGAGACATGGCCAAAGCGTTACGAGATTTTCATTTCTTCGAATTCAATCACCAATTCAGCACGCATTACTGATTACTTTGTACAATACTTTCAAAGCTCTCGATCAGTCATGCTACATGAGAAAATAAGCGAAACGAAGTAAAATGATTCACTATATATAGCTTGATATCAACTAATACTACATGACTACATGTATAAATACAATTTTGTCTATTTGATTGAAGCTTTGAATGATCTTCTATCTTGAACAAACTCCAAACTTGTGTCAATGCTAACATACCGAAAACTTGTCCTTGACATCCAACTAGAAGCGAATTCGACATCTTCGTCTAGCTTCAGTCACGTCGTAGTTAACATGCTATGAACTTGTCCTTGAAATCTCCAATATAAGCCAACTTCACATCTTCATGTCCATGAGCGCCGACAGGGTAGATTTCGATGGAAATGTGGTCCGAATCTTCGTCTATGGGTTTTTGAGTTCGTCGAAAACATAGGCAAAAGAAGAGAGAGGAGAGTAAAAGAGTGAACAAAAAAATAAGAACAACCATCATAATTTCTCCATGTAAAGCAAAACTCTTATCACCCAAGAAGAAAAGCTCCGGTGGTTCGTTTTGCTCATCAGGAGCCATGGAAGGTGACATAGGACAAATTTGCTCTTTGATAGATCTTACTCTAAAAAATCCACTATAACGGTATTGATAAAAGAAGAAGGTTCTGAGAAGCTTCCTACTACATTTCGCTTTCTCTTATTTAATTTGCCACGTCTAATGTGAAGCTGGAAAATGTACGGAGTTATTCACATAATCACATTCTTGAAACAACACGTACTCTTTGAGTCTTTGAAGAGTGAGAACAAATGTGTTGGGGACTTGGGGCATAGTTTGGAATTTCAGAATTTTTGGAATTCTGACAAATTCAAAATTTGAAATTTATTAAATTTCAATTCCTATTACATTTGGAATTTTAAATAATTTTGAAATTTCAGATATTTCAACTTTATATTTGGAATTCTGTTTTTTATAAACCGAAATTCCAAACAGAATTTTGAAATTTTGTTCGGAATCACAAACTATAACTTGGGGCAACCTTTAGCGTTAAAAAGTAAAAGTGCGGTCTATGAGACTAGGACACCTGAGCGCGCGAGTGATGGGTCATTGGTTCACTCTGACCAAAAAACGAAAAAATGTGTTGTGAATTTATGATACCCAATTGTTTGAATATTCATAATTAAGTCAGTTTTTTATGTTGGAAAAGAAAATATATGGTAAAAGAAAATTTTAAATTGTAATGAATTAAACTGAAGATTTGTAGCGTCAGGTAAAATGTGCAAATTATCAAAGCACGTAAATATATGTGCCATACTGCCATATAATGATTTGAACAGAAAAAGCGCACGTACAGGCGGTACAAGCTTGACATGGATCTCAATGAACAGACGTATTCATAAATTTTTAGTGCTCGGTATAAAGTGGAGACTTGTGCTAGGTTAAGTAAATGTTAATTTGTTAGGATCCAGATTAAGTAATTGTTAATTTGTTAGGATTCAGAATGGTAAATGTCTAAATTTACACTAAAAGTTAAAATTTAATTCTTAGCTCTTAAATTAGGGAATAGTTTTGTGTAGTATTAATGGTTGTTCTTCATGATTAAGAAAATATATAGGTATCCAGCATTGTATTAGTGATATTAGAATCAAATCACACGTAATTTTGAAAAGTGGTTTTTATAGTTATTGAGAGTGAGCATTAGGTGGGTCACCTATACTGATGAGTATAGATGTGTGGTCGAAATGAATGACATGTGAGAGACACATGGATAGCAGTTGTAAGTCTATTTGAATTGGCATATGATGTAATGATGATGTTCTCCATAATGATGGTGTATGGTTGTAATAATATATATATTACGGCGGAAAGAGAGTTTAAGGATAAATTGGTAAAAATAACAGTAGTAGGTGATGATGTCACGAGATGAAATCGAGTGACGAAGTCATTGATATGCTGAGTATGCAAGTGCTCTAATACAACGAGTGTGATAGGCGTTCGTATATCTGGAGGTTGTATTATGTTGAGGGAGTCGTTGTGCGTGCACATCACGTGACTAATAGAATATCCCTTACAAAGATAATAAGAATCCATATCCAATTTGCGAACACCTTAGAAATAATGCGAACACCAAAGAAATAATGAAAACAAGACCTTAGAAATTATGCAAACACGACCTTTTGATTTGGCTTGGAAGAAAGGGCATGTATAGGTGATCTCTCTCATTTTTTTCCCCTTTGGTCATTTCTTCCTCTAAGTTAACTAATGATCCTAGTATCCCACTCGACTCAGTAATAGTTCAAGGTCTCAATTCAAACAACTTATGTCAAGTTGGCAGTCATTTCGTATAAGAGACTAATCAATGGAACTTGTTCCGTGTAAAGGACCCTAATTGTTGAGTATGATGGTCGCGTTTCATTACTGACAACTGACAACTGAGTAGTTTCATTAGTGACAACGACATATATTTTGTGTGACATTTTCAAGGATTGGTATGTGATCTGGTTAAACGACGTTGAACTGTTTAACAATGCAAATTTTGGGTATAATTCTGAATACAGCATTGGAAAAGAGTATTTATCGATGGGAAGGTAGGACATTTTGGTATCCTATGGCCCGGCCAGGAAGCGAAATGGGTGAAACACTGCTGCTAAAGGACGTCTTGACTCTTGAAAACAGGATAATTATTTTTTTTTTGGACTCAGAACTGAAGAAAGGATGATATTTCACCTTAAAGGGTGATGTTTTGTTACTTCATTTTTCTCGTTTTTTGTTCCATGGAAGTATGGAACTAACAAAAACCTCCTTACATAACGGGGCCGTCTGATAACCATTTTACGTAGAATTAATTGTGTTTACAAAATTATCGATGGGAAAAGATAGTATTGGAAAACACTGTTAAATTTTAACATGAATTGTTTGACACGAGCTTTTAATGAAAAAACAGAACCAATCGATAGTCACGTAGGTTTTAAGGACCGAGTTTTGTTGTCCCATCCAACTGTTGACAACCGCTGATGTTTACACTATTTTGGAGCAAAAAACTGGACCCGGTTATTCATTTAATAAACAAGATTAAACTGGAAAGATTTTAATGACAACATATTCTGGTGTTATGCAAGAATATGATATCATGACTTTATCTCATCCTATGCAATAGGGTTTATTAGTGATAACCCCCATTTTATGACATGTTTTTGAGTTTATTCCCAAATTTTGAATCATCACAAATATCTCTCCATTTCATCCAGCCCCGTTTAGAAATCACCCATATTTGTTCTATTACCTAAAATACCTTTAAGATAAATTAGGAGTCTGATAAGTTCGGATGCGGATATAGCTGTATCCGAATCCGACGGATATTAAAAAAATTATCCGAATCCGATTTCGGATATCCGAAACGGATATCGGATAATATTTGATCCAAAAATTAAAATTAATTAAAATTTTATTTGTTTTGAATAATTCATTTTACCACTATAAAAACTAGTATAAATATTATATTTGTCATTTATTATTATTATAGTTTTATATTATTAGTTTATGATTTTATATAATATTTTGTACAATAAAAAATAAATAAATAAATTATATATAATAATTATTAATTTTTTAAATCGGATTGGATATTATCAGATACGATATTATATTCGTATCCGATTTTTCGAATACAAATTCGAATCGGATTCGAATATTTGGATATCCACATGCACTCCTAGGATAAATACAAATGTTTGTCACCAAATAATCATATTCCAAATGAAATTTTGAAATATTTTAGCGTCAAAATTCCGATGATTGAGTCGACTCATCATCTTCCCCAATTGAAACCCAAAAACCAGCAGCCCCATTTCTCTCATTTTCTCGTACTTGTCACACGCCTTTTAACACCTTCTTCACCTCATTAACTCCACCCCTAGTCCTAACAAACAATGCAATCTCTGACCATTTCAACACATCCACAAAGGGCAAATCAGTAACCGCACGGTCACTAATCACTACCACCACACAACCGATACGTAAAGCTTCACTAATACCGCCAATCGAAACTGGAATATCGTAAAAAAAAACAAACAAAACTTACTACTCACTAGCCCCTCACTTGGATCATAATCAAACGGTTCCGAATCCAGCTCAAAATCGGGATCTCCACTTAATTATTTGATGAAACTTGAACTCCAAGTCTCCAATTCTTTGAATATAAACCATTGAGATAGCCAGCATACCTGAGATATTTAATCTCCTTCATTGGCTTCAATTCCTTTGGAAAATGAAAAGGTGGTAAGGTAATATCTTTATGAGGAATATACCTGTTTTGAGTTGACGGAAAACAAGAGATCTGGATTGAATTTTTTTTCAACTCAACTAAACTCCGTTTCGACTCATACCGAACACCTTCACATGCTATGTAGAAATGAAAACGAAGTTTGTACCTCCTTGATCAACCGAGAGATGGATTTGAGTAAAGAGTTTGGTGGTACGTGTAAGTACTAAGAAGAAGAGATGAGCTTCTTTTGAAGACTTTCTATAGGCCCTATTTTTTGGGGGGTCACGGATAACCAAGTTTTGTGGTTCTTTGGCTGCTGCCTTCTTTTTGGTTACTTATTTGAGATATTTATCAGTTGTATCGATCATTAAGCGAGATGACTAATCCACTTGCTTCTGTCGATATTCATCAGCTAACTTCTCAAATTGACCAGCTTGTCTGTTTGGTTCAGAGTTCTCACTTGCAGAGTTTTGGATCAATTAAAGTTATTGGGTTTTTCACCCTAACCAATTTCGAATGATTTTTGGGCTGATTGGTGGTGGAGGTCGGTGGGTTAGTGCTTAGGGTTTGCTGGTTCGGTGGGTGAGAAGAAGATAAGGGCGATGGTGATTCTATACACCCGGTCGTTGTTTAGTTTAGTTAGTTGGGTTTGGATCGATTTCTTTTAGTTTGTGTTTATCCCCGAGGGTATTTTAGACAATAGAATAAATATAGATGATTTCTGAACGAGGCGAGATGGAATGGGAAGACATTTGTGATGATTCAAAATTTGGGAGGTAAACATAAAAGCATGTCATAAAATGGGGGGTTATCACTAATAAACCCTATGCAATACTCTTATCTATTTTTATATATAAGCCCAGATCTTCTTCCCCTCCTATGGAAATGTGACCCTTTTACACCTTACAAAAATAATTCGACACTTGTCCCACTTATTTAACACCCAAACCGTAAGGTAGTAACGGTGTTAGATAGAGAGAACAATAAATTCAAAACAAAATCCCTATAGATTAGGAAGATTTCGTGTGGAAAATGAGAAAAAAAAATCCCCACAATCTTACCCTCTTCTTCTACTAGGAAAAAAAAATTGTATTCATACTCCAAAAAAAATAAAATCTCTTGAACTAACAATGATATTTTTGGATATATGACTTGTTGATCACATTATTATACTGTCTTGGGCTGCTGCTACTAGCTAATTAGTGTTTTTTTAGCACTTAAACTGTTATACAACATTATATGGGAGGAATGAAAACTGGAAAGAAAAACACACACACACGACGTTAGTTATGTATGTGTGGAACCTTCATTGATTTATGTGGAAGCAAATATATAAAACTAACTAAAAAGGCGTTAAATGAGCAATTCTAATCTTGTGGCGTAAGACATGAGAATAAGAGTTCGGGATAGGTAGCCTAATGCATTAAAGTTTTATTTCTTTGCTACTCCTTTGTTTTTAGTTTTGGTCAAGTTTTGGTTTTTGATGCAGATGATACATTCTCTTCTTCCCAAACAAAATGTGTATTCGACTACAGAAGTACAAATCGAGGAACCCCACTTTTTACTGCAACTAGCATTCTGGGCACGCTCGATGAGCGTGAAATCTATTATGGCACGCACAATGCGCCTATTGTTTTTCACACTTATTTTATACTATCTATCTGAAACCGAAATCAATCAGGTTAATAAAAAACCTCGATTTCAAAATTCAAATTTGAATCGATCATTAAATTTTTTAATTCCCGACCCGATTTATTGTTCTAGATGTAAAAAGGTCTCATTAACCCACTAATTTAGACTAAATATGTTAAATTTGTCAGGGTAAAAAAAAAAAAAAAAAAAAAAAAAAATCTGAAAATTTGTTTGGAATTTCTGATGAAATTGTCGAAATTTCAGATGGAATTGTCAAAATTTTGAATGGCATGGATTGTAATAATAGTATGAAAATTTGTCCAAAATTTCTGATGAAATTGTCGAAATTTTGGATGGCATGAGTTGTAATAATAGTGTTTGGCGAGGCTGGCAGATGTCATTTGAGTCGTTGACATGTTCAATGGTCTCTACGGGGAGAGTAATAAACGTTTGCAATAAATGGCGTTTTATTACAACCCATGCCACCCACAATATTTACAGAACACATAATCACGTATCCATGTACACGAAAATTGAAAATAGTATAAGTGTATGGAGAACCCACTCACACAATTTACGTACAAAAATCAATACCAAAATGAGAAAGGTTATTAAGGGGAGTAATAAATATATGCAGAGAGAATAGTAAGAAAAATTACACACTTGATATTGAGGGAGTGATATTAGGAGGTGATATTGAGGTCGGTGATTGTTTTTCTTTATATCTCCCGCATGAGTAAATTTTTGGAAAAAGAAAATAGGTGAAGGCAAAATTGGAAACAATGAGAAATAAGAGAGGACAAAACTGGAAAAAAGAAAAACGACGTATGAAAATACTGTAACTGGGGGAGGGGGGTGGTCATTAAGGTAGTTAGATTACTGGTGTGAAAGGAAACATATGTACATTTGGGACATTAATTAACTACCCTCCAAATTTTCATGTAGTACTACACTATTATTATATATATATATAGAGAGTTTGTTTTGAATTTATTGTTCTCTATATCTAACACCGCTACTACCCTACAGTTTGGGTATTAAATAAGTGGGACATGTGCCGAATTATTTTCGTAAGGTATAAAATGGTAACATTTCCATATGGGCAGATAAGATCTAGCCTCTTTCTATATTCTATTTGGAATGGCGGCGTGGGAGAGCGAGCTGTGGAGCCGTCTCCAATACATTCGCATATTTTATCTGACCCCACCAACAAAACCCTTCGCACCTTTTTCTCTCGGATCCCCACTAGTTCTCTATTATTATTTTTTGTTCTAGGCCCCACCTATCTAATCATGCGACGCCACGTGCTCATAACTAGTATTAAGTTATGCAGGTTGGGTTGTAGAACCCGTTCTCTTGTGGGGAGGAGGTGTTTTCCTAAAAGGAGTAGCTAACCTTGAAAAGTGGGGATCTAGACGAGCAAGGTCCAAGATACTATTTCTATTTTATATATATATATATATGGGCGGGTTTCGCCTTTTTTTGGGGAGTGGAATGGTTTTTTGGTTTTCATTCTAAATGAAAATATTTGATATATCTCCATCCGTATAACAATATTGAATAGAGTGGTTTTTTTAACCTTGAAAAATATATATCGCAGATATATATTATTTCCGAAATATATTGATACATATCGACCTATATATACTATATATCTGATATAAATTGTTGACTTTGACTATTTTTTTATTAATATATCAATGATATTTTTGATATAATCGATGATATTTCTAATATTTTTTGATATAATCGATGATATTTTTGATATATCAACATGCAAAACAAAATTTTGACATGCCAACAAAAGGATATATATCCACCAATATATCGATATATCTCGGTTTTTGCATAGGAGCAAAGAGGAAGTAATGGAATACTGGAATATTGGGGTTGCGTTTGTTTACTCACTTACTTGAGGAAAGGAAAGGAAAACCCATAAGCGATCCACCCTAGAAAAGAAAGGAATGTAATGGATTTTTTTTTTGACACGTCTATTTGGTTACTTCGGAAAAGGAAAGGAAAACATAGGAATAGAATCTATGATGTTTGTGAGGCTAAAACTTAAGAAAGGAAAGTAATAGAAAACTATATATTATTTTATTAAACTTTATTTCTTTTTTCCTTCTCCTTTTCCATAACTGTTTATTATGCAAAAGCTAAGGAAAGGAAAGGAAACTAGTCTTTTCCTTTTCCTTTTGATTTCCTCTCAAATCCAAGGCTGGTTGAGCCACGGACTCGAACCCTTTCCTTTCCATAGTTTAGTTTCCACAGGAGAAAAACAATTTTCTTTTCCATAGCAAACAAACACACTAAACTTATAGAAAATGTGGACCACATGTAAAGGACATCCCACTAGACATGTGATGTGCGCACAAGGCCCACATACATCGACTCCTTCAGCATAGCTCGACCTCAGACACACAGATACATGTCACACTTGAAGTCGACTCCTGGCACTCACCATACTCAAAAAAGACTCGCATACATATCAGCACCAGCGACTCGTCACTCGGCTCCACCTCGTGACATCATCACCTGCCACTATCATCATTACTACCATTTTATCCTTAACCCTCCTTCCCACCGTAATACATGTACCATCACGGCCATTCACCATCATTACAAAATACTTACCATCATTACACCCTATGCCAGCTCAGACAAGCCTGAACACCTACGGCTACTACCCACATGCCTCTTATGGAAGCATGCCACTCATCTCGACCGCACGTCTGTACTCATCAGTACACGTGTCGCATTCGATGTACACTTTCAATGCTTATAAAAGCCCAAGAACTACGTGTAGCTTGATTCCAATCTGATTATTGATCCCAATATGAGTTATTAACTCAAACTTTACTACCACTTTCAATACACATACTGGATACGTAGGCATCTTCAACCTCATGAAGAGCAACCACCCCCATTAACAACGACCTCTTTCACTTTAACTTAAGAGCTAAGTCTTAATTTGGTATAATATCCTGATAGTCCTTTAAGGTAAAATTAGACATTTACACCACACTAGACTTTTCCTTTCCTTTCCATCCTTAAGTGTGTAAACAAACACAGCCTAGGTGGAGAGACATCCATACACATGGAACTAGGGAAATTGAGCGATGCAGGTTGAACTTAACGGCTAGCATTGTCAGCTCTTTTACACGTTGCACTAATACTAGCATTGGAAGAGGCACAAAGTGAAAATATAAAGACTTTGATTGGACAACTAAAAGGGGTGATAACAAATCGGCTATTCAAGCTCTACAAACATCTCAACCCTATGAAGACCAAGCATCATTGGATTGGATTGGATCAACTCATCTATTCTTAGCAATTCTAGAACTATTCTAAGCTCTTTGCAAACTTTTGTATTTTGTGTATGGTTAAGTAGAACTTTAAAATAAATAGAGAGGCGCACTTAATTGCTCAATGGGCATTGAGATATAATGGCTCAGAGCCACCTCCATAATTTTTGGTCTGTAGCCCCACTTATTTTGAAAGTTAATATATAGAGTATGTTTCCATAAAAAAAAAAGTGTAAAATCTTAATGGCACATGTGTGGAGCTGATGTGGTGAGGTAAATGGAGTGCCTCTGAGCATGCACACTGGGTTATACAAGAGGAGGCTGTGAGCTCTTGTCACACCCTGAATTTCGAAAAATCGGAAAAACAATATTTGTTATCGACTCTTCGATTTTTGAGGTGTGAAAACACAATCAACTATAAAAAAACCTATCATTGTTGAATTATTCTAATAATATGAAACTAAGAATTTTTTTTTAAAATACACCAAAGTCATTTTCATTACAAAAATTTACAAATATGATTAAACAACTCCTCAATTATAATTACAACAAAAATCAATCAACAATCTTTCTTGAAACGTTAATGCAAGCCACATGCAGTAATAAACCTTCTTCAACACTAGTCTTGTCAAGACTTATCAACTATATTCATTTTATGAATACACTCGATAAACAAACATACAAATCGGGTCAGCATTATAAATAATGCTAGTATGAGTAGTCATAAAATACAAATCATATTTATACATATATGAATACAATGATAAAGCAGTTAGTTCCTCCATCGAGGTGTCTTAATTTCTAACTAATATTACAACATCTATGCATACAATAATTTAAGACAGGTAGTTCATGCACTGAGCCACCTTAGCTTCAAATTCAACAATAATTAATCATTTAGTTCCTCCATCGAGGCCTTTTGGCTTCAAACTAGATCAACTGCATCTAACAATAACTAAATAACAAAAGTAAAACTTACTTTATACTTACACTGGTGTAGGCCTGATCACAGAGTAGGTTATACCTACATAAATAATTATTCTACCCACCTTTCTACAAAACCATTATGAGTGCAAATAAAATGCTATTTAACAAAATTTATCTTATAAAAAATTTCAATCATTCCATCAAACCGAAAAGAACAAACTACACGATAAATTTTACAACCATAGTCAATCATTTATTATTGTGTTAACATACACTTTGACAAATAATAATTCTTAATTAGAGTTTCTTCAAGTGTCCTTAGAATAACATCGTCTTTATGTTTTATCTAGTTTCATGTCTACCACAATCGTTCCCCTCAATCGAGCTGAACATGCACATCCGCATGCCTCTTTCACATAATGCATGTGGGAAACAAGTCAGCCATTGAAGGGTGGCCATAGCATGGTCAAGTCTCTCCAGTACATGTGCACCTGGAATTTTATTATTGTTCTAAGTGAATTTTGGTCCCTTGAAACCTAAATCCACCAAACCAAGATCATTGATTAAGCTATTAAAATCCAGCATGTATTTAGTCAAGTTGCTACGACCACCCACTTTCTCATTTAAACATGAAATGACATTAAAATCTCCAAAAAGGCACCAAGGACCAGGCACTAAGAGAGCAATGTCCCTCAACTCAGCCCAAACCCTTCCTCGGTGGCATGGAACATGGTCTCCATAAACAAAAGAAAAGAAAAAGGAAGCCTTATTGTAATAGTTTGAAACTTTAATTGTAACTTGGTTCTTTGTAGCCCTAAGTATTTCCAGGTCCACATCCTCTTTCCACATGATTGCAAGTTCACCACTCAGTCCTTCAGTAGGTATAGAAAAACATATATCCTCCTAGCTTTAGCATCTTACTAACAACCACTATACGCCTACTATCCGCCTTAGTTCCAAACAAACAAACTATATCCACTCCCAAAACCCCCATCTGGTCCTTTATATGTTAAACTACTGTGGTGGAACCAATACCATGACAATTCTAGGCGTAGATCGTCATTGAGGTGAAGGTGACTGTGTAGGGACAGTCACCGCGAACCCTTATGGAGCAATTACATAATTGGAGCCTTTATTTGTGAGTTGTGTTGATGGAGCCACTTGAGATTGACATGTCCATAGACCTTTAATCTAACCTTGCATAGTGTTCCCAAATATTATCTTCACTTTCTTATGGATCTAGAGTAGTTCCTTGACCTTGGAAGTTCAACCTCCTAACAAGGGGGTTTCTCATAGCAGAATCATCCATGGCCAAAGGGAGGGGGCAGTGAAACACTCTCATCCGAGTCATATGTACTACTCTATCTCTTGCCGATATGGGATCATCTTCATCTCTTGATCTCCATGTGTTTCACTGGATTTACTTGAAATGGATATAATGTGAGCATTCCGTGGAATGAGATCCTTTCCTCCTCATCTCCTCAGCCAAGATCTTAGCTTTTCTTCGATCTATTGACTGCATTTCGCACCCCTCTACCCAACATTTTCTTTTGTTTATTCGATTTATCAGCCATGGGGAGACACAAGTGTAAGATCTTTCTTTTGTTATTGCTATCTGGGCTTGAGAGACAGAAATTTGAATCTTGTGGGTATGGTTTACAAAAAGGGGTAGGTATAACTTTATTCCTCCTAGCAATTCTAGGGTTTCGAACCACCAGCTGCTTAAAAGCTTTTCCATCTTTTCTAACCAGTCTTGTGTGTTGAAAAATAATGGATTGGTCAATACAGTGTGTAGATACAGTTCCCATACCTTGGTTTCCATCTTCTACAGTGGGTAAGGTTAATTTAGGTTGGTTTTCCAAAGGATCTCTTCAATTAGGATAAGGTGTCTGCGTGTGATGATCTGTGCTTGGGGATTATAGCTCTTTCTGGATGGAGTTGGGTGGGTGATCTGTGCTTGGGGATTCTAGCTCCTTCTGGATAAAGTTGGGTGGCCTGGAAATTGTGGGTAGATCCACATCTCTATCCCCCATTATCTAAGGTCCATTGGGATTGTCTTGGGCTTGGACTAACACAAAATGAGTGTTTCCTAAACAAGACCCAGATCCCGATACCAAACCTATACTCTCTGATGATAGGATGGGCCCAACTTATTTTTTATTCTCTGACCCTTCAGGCCTAATCGAGCAAGGCCTTGAGTCCACCTCCATAGATATCTCTATATTTGTTACCATTACAATTCTAGATGGGCCCATCATTTGTGCCCCCTTGCAAAATTTCCAATGGCTCTATTGTTCCTGTTTTCGAGGTGGGTTCTCGGTGTCATGCTAGGCTACCATCTATCTGAACGTCCACGTGTCACCGATGATCTCCCATGACCGGAAAACCCATCCAATTTTGGAGCCAAAATCTCATCAAACCAAGGTTGCTTTGGTGGACAAGATATGACCACTACCTGTTTTTCCTTACATGCTATCCCATTGAAGAATTTGTTGGCCTTCATCATGCTTGTGAAGTTTGGTTTCACATCTTTGTCTGAACTCCCCACATTTAATCAAATCATATCTATACTGTGCTTTGATTCGGCAAGCATAATGATCATGTCCTGTAACCCCACCCCACAGAAGTAGTAGAAAATGTCAAACTTTTCATATTTGAAGTTAACATGGAAGAAAATTCTCGTTTCGAGCATGATTGTTATATCCTTAGTGATTCTCTCCTTGATATCCAATAGGACTCGGACCCTTGCTACCGGTTTGCTGAACTCAAGTGGACATGATACATCCTCCTCATAAACCTTTCCCAATTCCACTCCAATAATTCTGACGTTTTCTTTGTTAATGCGTTCTCTTGGAAGGCCCCATATTTGAACCCAAAAATTGACCATATCAAAATTATAGTCTTCAATGTGTTGAGTCCTTATCCATTTCATGATGGAGAAAATGTGGTCATGTACCAGCTAAGGCCCATTGCTGGTTAAATGCTGTAATTCATCCTTTTGTTCAAAGGTGATCTTGATGTGCTCTTTGGTGATAAGTTCCATGGCAATTTGCCCTCTAGTTTGCCATATTTGGTGAAGGTCTTCCTCCATATCAGCTAGTATGATTGGGTAGCCTCCATACATTTTCCTCACCACCATCAGTTTTTCATCAGCATGTTCTTCAGCATTAAGACATTCAATCACCACTTGTTTTTTTTTTTTTTATATATAAGGAGGTTATTCAGTTTTTGTTGTAGTAATTCTAATTTTGTTGCTGCTGACGTGGAAGCTTCCCCTAACAACAGGGGATGTTGTGGTGAACTCATAATAATGAAAAACAAAACAAAAAAGGGTAGCACCAGAGTATATATGCCAGAGAAGAAACTCTAGTATGAGAACACGTGAGTGAGAGTTGATAAGTTTAGCTTTTAACTGGGGGGGGGGGGGAGAAACTGAAAGTTGTGGATTTGAAGAAGAAAGAATGAAGGGGATGTTAGGAAACTTATTTAAAAAAAATATACTTATTGTTAAGTAAACGAGAAAATCAAATTGATATAACAAATATATCATGAACAAACCTTTAGTTCAACGAAAACACTTAATTTACCAAAGAAAAATTTGTCTTAAGTTGTTAGGAATATACAACTTAAATGTACTTACTCTTTACCAATCACCAAACAATACAAACCTTTTGTCTTGTACGTGTCTTGTATTTCTTTGTTAAATCTGAGCCTAGTGTAGAAACACTATGTCCTTAAGACAGATTTTCCCCCTCATGGTGCTTGAAGGTTGATGGGGGAAACTGTCTCCCAAGATAGAATGAATTTCCTTCTATAGAAAGCTAGCACTTCAATTCTATAGAATCAGCGAACACAACATAGTATTTAACTAAGAACAGAAGGAGAAGAGAAAGATCAGAAATGTGTAACCTGGTGTGTCTTTCTCTCCAAATTCATCCATTATTTATAGGTGAGAAGTGTTTTTTCGAAACAACACAGTAACTCTTTGAAAAAGTTAGGCACCTCTTTGAAAAGTCACATGTTTCGAAAAGACGCACAATTTCAGCATAAAACACTATTTCAAACCAGTGGCTATTTCGAAAAGTCGCACATTTTCGGCATAAAGCACTATTTCGAAAGGTCACACTTTTTCGACATAATGCACTGTTTTGAACCAGTGCACCCTTTCAAAAAGGTTTTTCTCTCTATATGTACTGTTTCAAGTGAAACCATTTCATCTCAAGTGGGGTAACTTGAGAGACAAATTACTCATTCATATTGTAGGAACCGTTATTTCAGAACGAATATTTCTACAAACCGCGAGAACCCACGCGCAGCGGAATCAATGGGGTTCTCACGATTTTGAATAGAAAATATACCTTTGAATCCGATTTAGATAACTCTGAGAATCCAAGCTTTATCAAATCCGAAATCAACCCCTTGATCTTCTGTTGTATTCCTTTAGAACAGATTAGACATTGTGTGGGCAACGATCTACCAATCCCTTTCTTTCTCACAAAGCTAGATCCAATTTTGGATCTATCTTTCCTTGCCTCTTTTTCTAATCCAGGGGATAGTGAAATTTCGGCCAGAGATAGATTATTCTATTTATAGGCTACAACAGGGACCATGAGGAGAAATTAGGGTTGGGCCTCCTGACGGGCTTGGGCTTCCCATGTTCACCCAGAACACACGGCCCAAGTCCATCAACAAATGGCTTATTCCACTAAAGGCCATTATTGCATTACCGCCATAATCCCAAATTATGTGTCAGCGTTTATGGGCTCCATATTATATGCTTGTTGATCTCCCCGTGTTTAAGATATCGAATGTCCGTTGATTAAGTCAAGTTACTGACAACTACATTAATCAACTTCTTATGTCCTTGAGTAGTACCACTCAACCTCATTGTTATGTCGGAATAAATCCACCTGCAGGGTTTACATGACAATCTTTTTGAGCTCCTCAAGGGGACATCATCAACCCGACTTCCTGCGGGTCACGGATTCCTTCTATAATCAGCAGCACACCTTACATACAATGTCATTACCCAATCCATCGAGTTTGTTAATTCACAAATAAATCTCACTCATTGATGATTTAAAGCAATGTACAATGCACGTAAGTGCCTGTTATTATATCCGGATTAAGAGGACAAGCATCCATAATAACAGAGGCATTTGTTTTCTTATACAGTCAGTATAAAGAGAAACAACCTTATTTGGTCATGTTCAATACACACAAAGTGTACTAGTGTAATCCTATAGTCAAGATAGACTAATACCATATTATACTACAACCGTACTAATGGTTTGTCCAAATCCATCTAGGTTGTGAACGATTACTTATACTTTATAAGGTACTGATGATATGATCTTCTGTGTGTTCACATCATATTATCTACAACATAAAGTATTAGACACATGCATATAACTAATAACATATATAATATGCATAACATTTACCCATATAATTCTCATTCAAAAAATAAAGAATTATAATTAATACAAAAGTAATGCATTTTAGTATATAACCCTATCACATATCTCAATGGATTTGTGCAAATCCATTTTTTAACAATCCCCCACATGAATGAAGATTTGGCTTTTACACTCATAAATAATGGATTTCTGTTCTTTTACAAATGAAAAGATACCGCATCAGGTCAAGTAGCATGGGAGGCCTTGAACTTGCCTTAGTGAAAGACAATCGAATTTAATTGGACGATCAGTAGACTTCAATTAATGTCCTTTGATAAGAGCCCAAAACTGTAGTTTTAACCCCTTAATAATCATACTGTTAGACCAATTATGTGAATAATAAGTAAGAGTTAATACTGACACGTGTTTTATGCATTTCAGGCTTCAAAGTCCATTATGTGCTTAAATGTACCACTTTTAGCGAGATAAAGGAGCAAAAGTCGCCAGAACTTCCAAAGCCGATCTTTGGACTCAGACCTCAGAATTGGGCATACCTTATGTCAAAACGACCGGCTCGGAAAGAGCTTTCCAATGGACCAAGCCTTGACCCAATCAGAGGAGTAGAAGTGGACGAAAAGTCTGCTGAAGACAACTGCAGCTGAAGAGGCCTTTTTGGACTGAAAGACTTGAGTTTTGGGCCTGATTCTCTGGCCCAAAACATGGCTCCAAGCCCATGCACGATTTTTGGATCTGGATGTATAAAAACAAAAGCTTGACTCTTTGTTAATGGTAGATAGTTAGGTTAGAAAATAAATTAGATTAGTTAGCCTCCATTAAACCTTAATTCTAGATCTAGTTTTCATTAGATTAATTAAGTTTAATTTCATTTCAATTCTTGTTTTAGATTAAACTCTCAAATTATTGTTCTTGATTGATTAGATAATAAAAATAGTTATTTTGACAATTTCGATTTATAGATCTAAATTCCATTATTGTTTGTTATCATTTCTTAGTTATTAATTAGATTTCGATTATTGTTTAGTTAAATTTCATAAAGTTAGAATCTTTATAATATGTTGTATTCAATTTCAATGGGAAATGATTGCGGAATGAATCAAGGCTAAACCTCCATTAGAGGGGTTGATGAAGCTTTGATGAAAACTTAGTTGTTAGTGTAGAATTGTTTGTAGATTCTATTCCACTCTGAAGGTGCGTGTTTAGCCATGAGAATGGGTGGACGACCTCACATGCTAGTTTAGTACTTGGTAGAAATGCCATGAACACTAGGGATTAGACTCGAAATTTGCCGGAAAACGTAAGAATCGAGATACGACAATCTATACTAGGTTATTGAGTTGGATTCGAGGTGGATTCAATTCCCCTAAATCCTTATCTAGATTCGTAAACAATCATATTTTCATAGCATTCAATTCATAGTTTAAATTCAACATATTGCGTTTCATATTGCATCGTAGTATAATTTCCCCTTCGTAAAGCTCTCATTGACTTAAGAGCGACTAGTTAGACTTAGAAAACAATCCATGCTAGGGAACTAGGAGTGGAACGAACTTCGTACTCCATTTAGTGCAATTCGCATTGAGAGTAGAAGATTTGATAATAGACACGTAAAAGATAAAGTTTAGTTTACTTACGTTTGGATTCATAGTTCATTTCGTAGGTAGACTATTCATTTTATATTTATCATCCTTGAACTGTGAGCCATTTGTATAAACCTATACAATCATCTTCACGCAGTACCTTCTCGAATACTGTTGGTTCTCACATTTGTGTTCATTTTGGCCTTGAACACTTCTTGGTTTCAGATAGTGCTTCTGAGACATTTGCCTTTAAAATTCTCATAGAAGCGGCCCCACTTTGCACTAACATAGGTGATTTCTATAAAGAGTATCCTGCAATACTCCACTTGGATAACATGACTTTCCAAGATATAGTAAATCATTAAAAGCTAAAAAGCTTGACTTATCTTGGGTATCGCAGTAGATATGCACTGTTTTATATAGGAATGAGTTAGAGTATTGTCACACCCCGAATTTCGACAGAATTCGGAAAAACATTATTTGTCCCCGACTCTTCGATATCCGAGGTGTGACGCACTCTCCACTTCCAAAAACTCATAAACAGTTTTAAAAATATGCGGACAATTAAAAACCAATAAAATTTTTAACTTAAACAACAGTCATCTTCATTACCAAAAACAATTTACAAATGAAAATGCTAATAGTATTATCTCAATTGAAAATCTATATCACCTCAAGGAAAACAAAACACAACTCGAGATGCAATGCTTATAAAACCACAAGCAAAGAACCAATCTTCTTCATCACTAAACTGTCAAGACTTATCAACTATGTTCATTTATCGAACACACCCGATAAGCAAACATGCAAATCGGGTCAACATTATAAACAATCTTTGGTGTGAGTAGCCCTAGAAATACAAATATACTTATACATATATAAACACCATCCATAAGGCAGCTTAGTTCTCTCTTTAACTTTCGGCGACAAATACAACATCCTAAAGAATAATAATTAAAGGCGGGTAGTTCCTCCATCGAGGCTTTAACTTCCCACTAACTACATAACAAACTATACACATAATAAATAAGGCATGTAGTTCCTCCATCGAGGTTTTAGGTTCAACTAAACAAATAACCAAACAAACGTATTATATCGTGCCTCATTTCATGCTTTCAATCCGAGTGGGTCGTCGCCAAGTAATTAGTTTGACCCACCCTTCCGCAAAACCATATATAATCATCTATCTACATATACATCATTAACAAATATATTACCATAATTATATTAATTAAGGTTTTATTTTGCGTGTCCCTAAAATCACGTCGTATCTATGTCTTTACCTAGTTTCCTGGCTACCACAATCGCAACCCAATAATATGTACATCCACATGCCTCCCCTTACATAATGAGCCACTCCGTGTAAACCACTGGCGGGATGCCGCGACACCGTAAATCCATCGGAAGCCAAATCTATGTAAACCGCCACTATTCGGCATAAAATATTGCGATCATCGTTCTATTTTGTGAACGGAATAATCAAGCCACTATTAAAGAGGGAAGGCCATTCAGACCAAATTTGGCCAATCATGAGTTGTGGTAGTCGGGGTTCTAGGATTTTCGTTATGTAATTTATTCAGTGTCATCGTTAATGACTCATAAACATTCCACTATATCGCAAGTGCAGGTCAATTACCTTATTGCACTAAGCCATAATATTTAGAAACATCTCAATTATATCTCATAACCAAATTTCATTCTTTCACGTGCAATATATTATTGCACTACACCACACTCCGTGGGCAAATATTCACCAATACTATGCTACCTCATAGTAGCATCTCACATATATAATAATGGAGCGTATATACATTTCTCAAAGATATTGCATTAATATAACTATCCTAGCATATTATATCATGTCACAATGTTTCAACGTATCGCATACATCTTTATTATAACGTATTAGGAATATAATGTCTCCTAACATCTCAATATCGTCACGTGTCAAAATACACAACATCAATGTCAAATCTTTCTTAGATAATGACAACCAAATATATACTAGCTTCCACAAAGCATTTTATTACTATATGTGTCCATATAATATACAACATAAAACGTAGACAATTTCAAAAGTCCACAATCAAAGCCCAATATATATATGCTTTACACACTACTCACGTCAAATCTAAATTAGATAATGACCAACCAAGTTATACAATATCGACAATATTTTATATAATCAAATATGTGAAAAACTGGAAAAGTCAACATTCCACAGGCAACGGTCAACAGTCAAAGTCAACAGTCAAAGGTCAAAGGTCAACACATCATGGTCAAGGTCAAACTCAACATGTCATGGTCAAAGTCAAACTCAACCGTCAAAGTCAACGGTCGATTGTCCGTGTTCGACAGGTCCAAGGTCATAGCCATGGTTCATGGCTAAGGTCAAAGGTGCATGGCTCATGGCTCACATGACTAAGGTAATGGTTCGGACCCAATCGGCGAGCCCAAACCTTGAAGAAAGTCTAAACATTGAAAGACACCAATAGATCTATTTTAAGTCAATGGACCGCCCCAATCAATATTAGAAACGGGCCCAAAAACTTATACTGAACAAGCCCAAAACACAACTGAGTTCGGCCCGAAAACTTTAAATTAAACAGGTCCACAAAACTAAACAAATAGGAAAAAGGCCCAACCCACTAGCTAATATCAAAACCGGGCCCAAAACAAAACCAAAAAGAACTAGCCCAAAACTTAACATAAAAACCGGCCCAAACTAAAATAGATTTTTGGCCCAACCGATTTGGCCCAAGCCCAAATCGGTTACTGTTCATCTTCTTCCCCAAACTTCTCTCCTCCACCACCACCAAATCGACCACCACTCATCTCCTCCTCAGGTCGGTTTTGATCCCCACACCAAAACAAACAACATTAATAAAATCAAAAACCCCAAATCAATCAATATATATCTTCTTCAAAAACTAGATCTATCCAAATTTCGAACCGCCATTACTGGCTTTTTGGAGCTTTGTGGGAGCCGCGATTTGCACTCAAACACTCTACCCTAGTCTAGGCAAAGCCCAACACTCCAATCATACTCAAAAACAGCCCCAACCCCCGGCGCCATTAACGCCTCCAAGCTTCCACCACACTCGCCAGCACCCAATCGACCGTGCTAAACCCGACATTCATGCACTACACAACCTAATCACAGTTTAATCAACCCCCTTCACCCATCAAAATCCCACAATCAAAATCCAACCTCGCAACACCGTAAATCTACTACTACGGTTCAAAATAAAAGCTGGGCGCTTCCTCGCGACGCCATTAGCGCCTGTTCAGAGCGTGAACAGAGCTACAACAGTTCAACAAATCAAAAGTTCAAAGCAACACTACAACAGTATTTAAGTTCAAAGCCCACGTCGCCATTAACGCTCTGTCGAGCTTCAAACTTCCAGAGCTTCAACAGTTTGAAAAAAAACCGATATTGAACAGAGTTTAATAAATACAACACGCACAACGTCGAATAAAACAGGAAATGAACAGTATCAATCAGCAGAAATCTTAGGCAGTATACCCCGATATACGTAAACTAAAAATCCGGTGAAATAGCAAAATAGCTACTCACCCGTATGAATAATTTTGATGAATCCTCGCCGTCCGAACCGTTAAGGGCCCACCTCTCCAAAGAAACCAGCTTCTCTCTCTGCCTCCATTTTCATTATTTTATTATTCTCTGAACCCTATTTTCTAGAAAAAGTGTTTATATACTTGGGTCCCAAAACCCAAGCTAACGAACTTCGGACGGCCCAAAACGGGGCCCTTATCCGAGTCCAATCCAGAATGAATTTTTGAAAATAAATAATTAAATTAATTAATAAATAGAAAAAAATACGTATTTAAAAATACGGGCGTTACAAGTATAGTATTACTCTTCAGTACTCACTGAGTCACAGACATAATTCAATTGGCCCATTGAACATAGATCTTGGGATCTCCAGTCAACTAGGTTGGTTTTTCTATTATAGGGACTCTTGGTTGATTATCTCAAAGGCTTTAAGCCCATTCCCCTTGATAATTTTTCAACTTGCTCTCTTGTTAAACCTTTTATAAGCGGATTCACAATGTTATCTTTTAACCTTATATAGTTGATTGAGATAACTCCATTTGAGAGCAATTGTCTAACGGTGTTATGTCTACGACGATGTGTCAAGACTTCCCGTTATACATGATGCTATGTGCTCTACCAATAGCAGATTGGTTGTTACAATGTATACACACTGCTGACACAGGTTTAGCCCAGTTTGGAATATCCTCTAAGAAATTTCGAAGTCACTCAACTTCTTCTCTAGCATTATCCAACGCTATGAATTCTAATTCCATAGTGGATCTTGTTATGCACGTTTGCTTTGAGGATTTCCTTGAAATTTATGCATCTCTCTTAGAGTAAAACACCACACATTTGATGTCTTTTTAGTAATGCTTCAACAAATTTCCAATTTTGAATTGATTAATACAAAGAGATACATAATCCCTCACATTTTTCCAATTTCTCATGACAAAGTTAATAAATTGGAAAACCATTTAGATGTATGTTTTTCAAGTGAGGCATTTTGTTAAAGAATGTCACATATCATTCATATAGTCTCTAAACACTTTTAAGACCTCAATTTGCTTACATGTATGTTGACATTCACAAGACTGAATAGTCAACCATTTAATACTTCTGTTGGTTATTGGTTATGTTCACAAAGAGTCACAAAAACTCCAAGTCTTGAACCTTATCTTACCAACAGGCCGGTGTCTTGTTCGAAATATCTTGGTTCCGCTTCCAAGTGTTTACCTTTTCAAACAGTCGCACATTTTTGTCAAGTTCACTTTAATTCCACCCATGTTCAATGAACCATCTTTGTTTAAACCCAAACCATATGGTGCCAAGACCATTACAAATACCATGGTGGATATTTAAGTTACTGGACGTCTATTAAATTGGGCACAAACTAGTGTGTTTCAAGCACTTCATCGACTTTGATCCATTCAATCAGTATGTGAGCTATTCCCTTCTTTCACATATCTTCAAACGGATTAAAAGAATTTCGAAGTTCACCTTAGCGTTCACTACTAAAGAACTGCCAAAATATAATTTCTGATTATGTAATTAACTAGAAATACATACCTGTCCCATGGGTCGCATGGAAAGATCATAGTGATGAACTATTGCAAGAAAACGTTTCTACCACATATCAATCTTTTGACCACCGTTTCTCAACGAAACGTGAACAAAACCCGCTTTCTTTTGTTAGTGCATTAACAATAAGTATAATCGAAAAGAAGAAATTTGTCTTAAGTTGTTAGGAATATACAACTTAAATGTACTTACTCTTTACCAATCACCAAACAGTACAAATCTTTTGTCTTGTAAGTGTCTTGTACTTCTTTGTTAAATCCGAGCATAGTGTAGAAACACTATGTCCTTAAGACAAATTTTTCCCCTCACGGTGCTTGAAGATTGATGGGAAACTGTCTCCTAAGATAGAATGAATTTCCTTCTATAGAAAGCTAGCACTTCAATTTTATAGAATTAGCGAACACAACATAGTATTTGACTAAAAACAGAGGGAGAAGAGAAAGATCATAAATGTGTAATCTGATGCGTCTTTCTCTCCAAATTTATCCACTATTTATAGGTGAGAAGTGCTTTTTAGAAACAACATAGTGACTCTTTAAAAAAGTTAGGCACCTCTTTGAGAAGTCACATGTTTCGAAAGGACGCACCATTTCGGCATAAAGTACTGTTTTGAACCAGTGCCTCTTTTGAAAAGTCGCACATTTTCAGCATAAAGCACTGTTTCGAGTCAGTGCCTATTTAAAAAGGTTGCACCTTTTTGGCATAATGCACTGTTTCGAACCAGTGCACCATTTCAAAAAGATTTTTCTCTCTATATGTACTGTTTCAAGTGAAAACATTTCATCTCAAGTGGAGTAACTTGGGAGACAAATTATTCATTCATATATCAATAGATTTTTTCTAACAGGAGAGAGAGAAAGAGAAAGAGAAGGGAGTATAGCTGCTATCGCTCGCAGGAGAGGCATCCCCACGCACTGGTTTGTCTATTTCTGCAACTGTTGAACCAAACTCTCGTTTATTTTCCTTCCACCACACCTAAGTCCTATCAGACATAGGCTTACGCCAAAATACGTTATGCATTAACAACTTTGAATGAAATCTGGACTCTGCACTGAAGATAGTGAAATTGACAATGATTCAGCCACTGTTCTAAAAATCGGCCTAGGCGGTGGCTAGGTGTTAGGTGGTGCCTAGGCGACTCGCCTAAGGCTATAATCGGTGGGCAAGTCGGTTACCCGACTAGGCGGTGCTAGGCGGTCCAGGCGGGGGCTAATCGGTCTAGTCGGGCCTATATTTGTTTTTTTTGAAAAAAACCCAAGAAGGCAAGGCCCAATAAGGCTTATAACAAATTACTCAAATTAGTGAAATTACAAATCAAAGGCCCTATTCTTTACCAAAAAAAAAACCCCCCGTATTCAACTTCGTTCAGTAGCAGACTAGCAGCTCGTCCAACTTCATTCCAACTTCGCTCCAACTTCGTTCAGCAGTAGCTCGTGTTGTTTCCCAACTTCCAAGATAAGGTACTAACTTCAATAGTGAGTTATTTGTTTATAACGTCATTCTTCTACTTCAATCTAAGTTGATGTTCACAATAATACAAACGGTTTATTTGGCTGTTGGCAGTTAGGCTATAGAATGTGACATTTAGCAAAATGGAATGTAAACTTTTGTCTTTGTCACAGGAGTTGATTAGTGAATTATTATTATCATCCATAAGTTTTCTGGTCATAAAGTCAGCATTGTTTGGCTGGTCATGGGTAACTTTTTGTTCTTGCATGCTACTTACATTTCTGCTGGAGTTGGGATTAGAGCATTCCGCTGGGGCAGTAAAGTTAACAAAACAAGTTCCACCAAATCCAATACCAAATTGATTCCTTGATGAACATGAAAATCCTGAAAAGCAACAAAAAACATGGTAATAGGATCTAGGATGCTGAGTCAACTTTTAGCAAAACAATGGAAGGAAAAGAGCATATACAGACAAGAGGTTTAGGTGCTTTTGGCAACCAATAATACTCAGCTGAAACTTGGCATATATCGACATCTAAAACACAATGAAATATCAAAATATCAAAACCTTGTTAAAACCCTATGTTGATATTTGATCATGGGGTCTTCTTCCATCCTTGTCCTCAAAACCTCATCACATTCACACCATCTCTACTACACACAGCATTCCCACCAACACCAAACCTTCCTTCACTTCATTATTGACTCCAGAGTAAAATGGGTAAGAGACAGAGCACTAGATCATGTAGTAGAAAAAGAAAAAGAAAAACCCTATAAAAGGTAACTCAAAAGCAGACTCCTCGTGCTGATGAACAAGGAGAGGATGAGGATTCCGGTGAAAATGATAATGCTAGTGATGATGTATACACTGTATGCGTGTATGGAACTAACGTGAGACCAAATCTCACAAATCGTATAAATGCAAACAATGAGCCTGAGTGTACACAAGCCAAGCAGTTCCATAATATGCTTTAGGTGTGAATAAATAGGTTGCCTAATGTTTTTGAGTATTGAAAACATTTAACTTTCAACTTCCAGCAGCAGCTCAATGTTAAAAGTTAAAACTAATGCCATATTTTATTGTGTACTTTTCTAGAATATTTATGTCATCCTAATTAATATCAATATAGTATCTAGTAGGTTCATATATTTTCTATGCCTAGAAACTATAAGCTAGTGTGTTTTTGGAGAAAATTAAGTGAATGAATGACAACTCATTTAGCTATTTCATATATTTTGTTTGACTAGTAACTTACCTAGTTGAATTGTCTTTTTGGGTTATTAATTGTTGTATGATGCTGTGATATTTTCAGTTCAATGGTTGGTAATGTTGCTTCTTCTGCGACATCTAATGTTGTGCCCGAATCTGAATCTGATCCTTTGAAACATGATTCGACGATGTTGGTTGGGAGTATGGGATGTTGAGAGATGCAAACAACAATGATAAGTTAAAATATAAGCTGTGCAATAAAGAAATTAGTGGGGGCATTTATCGAATGAAGCTACACATTGCGAACATTAAGGGACAAGTAACAGTATGTCCAAAGTCTAACGACGAAGATAAAGCCAAATGTAAAGCTGCACTAAAAGGAGAAAAAGCTAAGAAGGGTAAGAAAAGACCAAAGACATTTGCGTAAGTAAGAGAAGTTCAAATTATTGATGAAGAAGATGACGAGGTGGTGTTGAGGAAGAGGCCACATACTCTAGGGCCTATGGATAAGTTTGCATCCACTATCACTCCTGATTCCTCAATTGATGCAAGAAAAAAGATGCGCCGACAAAATATTAATGATGCACTTTGGAAGGAAAGAACTCATAGCGTGCATCAATATTTGTCTCGATGGGTGTATGAAACCGGAATTGCTTTTCATGCTATTGACAATGATAGCTTCAAAAGATTTGTTGAAGCGGTTGGTCAATTTGTCCCAGGTTACCTACCTCCAAGCCAATACTAGTTGATGGAGCCATTGTTGAAGGAAGAATATGAGCGAACCAAAAGTTCACTCGAGAAGCAAAAAAAAGAATGGGCTACTAGTGGGTGTTCTATTATGATGGATGCGTGGTCCGATTGAAAAAGAAGGAGCATCATGAATTTATGTGTCAATTGCAAGCTAGACACAACTTTCATTTCTTCTAAGGAAGTTTCAGAGGAGTCACACACTGGAGAATTTATTTTTTCTTATGTTGATAAGTGTATTGAAGAAATTGAGGCAGAAAATGTAGTTCAATATGGCCGCGGCGGTTTTACTGAGGAACAAGAGACCACACTTGTTTTGGAGTTCATGTGCCACTCACACATTGAACCTTGTGCTTGAAGGGATTGGAAAGCTACCAAGGTTCAAAGAAGTGATTGATAAGGCAAAGGCGTTCACTATCTTCATTTATTCACATCATAAAACATTGTCGATGATGAGGAAAGCTACAAAAAAAAGAGACATAGTGAGGCCGGGAGTTACTAGATTTGCAATTTCTTTCCTGACTTTGCAAAGTTTGATGGATAAAAAGGAGAAGTTGAAAACTATGTTTACTAGTGATGAATGGGGAGAGTGCAAATGGTCCAAGATTGCAAAGGGGAAAATGGCATATTCCACCGTGTTAAGTATGGCTTTTTGGAATGGGGTAATACTATGCTTGAAAGTATTTGCTCCTTTAGTGAAAGTGCTTCGCATTGCTGACGGAGATAAGCCATCTATAGGCTTTTTACATGGTGAACTAAAACAAGCAGAAAAAGATATCAAAGAAACATTCAAAAATGTGGCGGCTAACTACAATCCAGTCATAGGTATTATCGAAGAAAAAGGTGTTGGTCGGCTTGACAGTCCATTGCATTTGGCTGCCTACCTTTTGAATCCTTATTACTACTTTAAAGATCAAGATATAGGAAAGGATCCAATTGTCATGAACGGGATTTTTCTTTGTATAGAGGAGCACTTCTTCCATGGTGACTTTGATATGCAAAATAAAGTCACAAATGATAAGTTATTGGTGTATAAGAAAAAAGAAAGTGCATTTGGTAAACCCTTGGCCGCGGCGGGATGCGCCAAGAATGATGATAAGTATGATCCAGGTAAGATATTCATTACTTAGTTACTCATTTCCATTCCGTCTGATATTATTTAATACTAAGTAACACACTAACACTATTTATATTTATGTTTATTGCCTTATCTATTGACTAGTTGGATGGTGGTCTAACTATGGCAATCATACTCCAAATTTGCAAAGAATGGCTTCAAGGATTCTCTCACTGACTACAAGTTTATCGGGATGCGAGAGAAATTGGAGCGCTTTTGAGGGGGTAAGTACTAACTAGAAAGTTTGTAGTAAGTAGTTAAATAAATAAAACTAAGAGAGTCAGAGTATTAATAGTATTTTAACTTCCATTTTCTTTTGTGTAGATACATACAAAGAAAAGAAATAGACTTGATGCAGCAAGGTTGGAACATCTAGTCTATGTCCAATTTAATGCCAAACTCATCGACAAGAATAGGAAAGAAAAAGAAGAAGAGGTAGATGTATTACTTGCTAGTGAAACTAGTAAGGCACAAGGATGGATTGTTCATGGTGGGGATGATGAAGAAGTTGATCCCAGTTCGGGATTTACAGGTGGTATGGTTGGAGAATTATCAAGAGCGAATAATGTTAGAGAGCTTCATGAAGAAGATTTTGTGTCAGATGAGGAGAGCAAGGATGAGAGAGATGAAGAGTATGAGTTTGAATCTGATGGAGAGAAAGTGATGAAAAGATATAGAGAGGAAGAATTGTAGACCTATTGGAGTAGTTCAGAAGTCATAATGTTATCTTTTTGTATGTTTATTTGGATTATTTTGATCTTATGTCATTTTGTTTAAGTTATGACCGTTAGGAGACATGCTATGATTTTACTTAACTTTCATGGTTGGATTACTATTATAATAATAATAATAATAATAATAATAATAATAATAATAATAATTAAAAAAAACCACCTAGCGTCTAGCCCGTCTAGGCACCGCCTAGAAGGCCTAGGCGCTCTTCCACCGCCCGACTACCGCCTAGCGTTTTTTAGAACATTGGATTCAGCCCAAAACAGGACGGACCAAGCCCATAAAAGATAGCCTTTCGTAACTCCATCAACAAGGCCCACGCTCTCAATTTTTCGGTGCAGTTCGATTTATGAAAGTGGGAAACTTCCATGTGAGTTTCTCTCTCTTTCTCTGTGATGGCACTTGTTTGAAACAGTTCGATCGAACATTAGATTACGATATAAAAGATCTGGTGCAATTGATTGTTGCATTTTTCACTCTTTAAGGTTTGTTTTTGTTTCAAATATATTATATAGTAAGACAGTTCCAAGTGAAGTAGTTATACACAAGTAGATGTCGAATCCAAATGATGGTGATGCATCTTCTCATTCTCAGGTAACGTATCTTTTATTTCCAGTGAATGAATACCCATCAATATAAACAAGTTTACGTTACGGGTTTTTATCCATCATTCATGTAGGTCAGTGGCTAACAAATTACATAAGCTTGTATGATAACGTGTTGGGCATTGATGATCCTTGAACTGATGATTTGTGTGTTAGAGGAATTGGGAGTGTGACAGTGACCATGAATTATTTTTTGTTATTTTTTCATATTGAGGTAAATATAGGATAGGCATCTGGAGGAAGTTGTTTGTTGTTGTTTAAACTTTAAAGTATCTCTGTCGTCTGCACTCAAAGGTCACATTTATACATCATAATCATGAACTAGAATCCTGAGTACTACTGTTAATATTGAAGGAACATAAATGTTTGTTTCAGGCTTAAATTGTTTTGGGCCGTTCTGGGATTGGAATTATACTAAGACATTGAAGTCACTTGAATACTTGTTTCAGCTTAAACTGTTCCGAGCCATGTATTTGTTACACTCAGCACAGCGGCACTTGCGTGTTTTCATAGTTACAGAGTAAAGTTTTGTAATGAGTAAGGGGAAACGGTTTGAGCAAATGCACTAACATAGTGTTCTTATGAATCCTGTACTTGTGATGTTTTGATTCTGAATACACATGTTAAAATCATGTTCATTTATGAATGCATCTGTTTACTGGTAATATGTATAGCACAATTACTTACTTTTTTGTTGTGGTGTTTGCAGATGTCGTCTCATGTTCTTGATGAACTTCTTGAGTCTATAATTGTGGACGTTGCGTCTGAATGCCACCGGATAGCTAGGCTGGGCCTTGATCGTAATTTGGAAGAGGAAGAAGAAGAATTGAGGCTTTCTACTCAGGCACGTGCAAGGGTAGCTGATCCTAGCCACAGTGGTGAATCAAATAGCAAGTATGTGATTGATATATTTGGTCAGACTCATCCTGCTGTGGCCAATGAAATATTTGAGTGCATGAATTGTGGGCGGTCAATCATGGCAGGAAGGTTTGCACCTCATCTGGAGAAGTGCATGGGAAAGGTAGGGTCTATTTCATTCTATGTAATGTTAAGAATTGCGTTGTTGGCACTTGGCAGAAGATTAAAAGTAGCAGATCTTTTGCAGTTAATCTTTTTCCACTTCTTGCAGCGTAATGACAGAAAAGGTGAATAATCTGCTAAGATAAGCTGAAGTTTATTTTACACTAATACTGTTTTTGGTTACTCTGTTCTCCATCAGGGTCGTAAGGCTCGTCTTAAGACTACCAGAAGTAGTACAGCTACTCAGAGCCGGAATACCCGTGGAAGCCCTGGTTCCACGCACTCTCCTTATTCCAATTCCACCAATGTAAACCGGGTTGCAAATGGAACAGCACTTCCTGGTGAGGACTATGGTGAGGGTGCTTTTGAAGACACTTAAAGTTGCCGAGAAATGGATCTTGAACTTCATCAAAGGTGACAGAGTTGTGGAAGAAACTTACTGGCCAAAAGAAAAAGTTGTGGAAGAATTTCGTAATGAAAGAAATGATGGAATGACTTGATGAACTAACCCAATAAATACATGGAGGACTGACATTTTATGTTATGAGGAAAGTAGCCACCAGTCATTGCCAGTGTTATTGCAGTTAAGAATGGTGATGAGGTTTACACAGTACTAAATCTTTGCGTCCTCTCAGTTTTGGTTAACTTTCTTGATAAACAGCAAGATGGAATACTCTTATTATGTGCTCAAGGCAATCCAATATATGGGCAGTTCCAAAAGTCCTTCACTGGCACTATCTTTGCTAGATATGTTATTTTAACTTTTATTACATAGACCAACTTCTCGAAGATGGATGAATAGTTATACTGGTAAGTAGTTGCCCAGTGGAAAAAACAACAATATGACTAGTATCTATTAGCACCAGCAGTGTTTGCGATGTAGATGAATTTTCTGAGCAAACTTTTTGAGATTCATGCTTCATCTTTCATGTCATTTCAGTTTTCGCTAGCATATTATCTCGCAACCAGTGAGACAAATGCGAGCTCACTCGTACAATTACGAAATCTCGACGTTCACTTCAATATGCTTGAATCTTCGGCTCGTTGTGCCCGGGCATAAAGATATTCTATTTTTCGAAATGTCACGGCATTTCGTTCTGAAGTCATAGCCCTAAAAGTCTAAACAAAACACTGAAAACAGGTTTTAGATACAGGCAGTTTCTTCTTCCCCTTCTCACACTCGCAGAGTTCAAAAAAAGAGCCGCCTCCTTCCAAGCCATGCCAAAGTCAAAGCGTAACAGAGCAGGTAAGTGTTGTTATTCTCCTTGTGTTTATTTAATATCTTGAGAAGTTGTTAAATTTGTTTTGTTTTAAAATGCAGTGACGCTGTCAAAGACGAAAAAGAAAGGAAGAGGACATAAAGAAGAGATTGTGAATACAATTAGACAAGCAATAGAGAATTACAACTCCATTTATGTCTTCACTTATGAGAACATGAGGAATCTCAAGTTCAAAGAGTTTAGAGAACAACTCAAATCTACTAGCAGGTAATCTTTTCATTAACCCCATGTTATATTACTACTTTAACATTGATTTAACTTAATATGTTTTTCGACAGGTTTTTTCTTGGCTCGAATAAAGTTATGCAAGTGTCACTTGGTCGTTCTGATTCTGATGAAATTAGGCCTGGCCTTTATAAAGTCTCCAAGGTTTTGTATGCATTCTTGTCTTTTATAAATTTTATTTTTTTATTTATTTTTTCTAATGGATGTTTCTTGATTTTGTTTTTCAGCTTTTGCGGGGAAATTCTGGACTTTTCTTTACTAACTTACCCAAGGAAGAAGTTGTAAGGTGGGTCTTTTTTACAGAATTTATAGAATCTTGTGATGCTTTATGTTTAATGGTATATACATGAAGTCATTTGTTATGAGATGGTTACAAATGTCTTTCGTTGTTAATAAAATGTATGATATTGTTCTTCTACTAGAGTGCCGTACCAGATAGAGTGACTACTATGCGCATTTAATTTTGTTTGGGAAATAATTGTGTAAGTATTGAAAACAATTGTATCGAGGATAGCTTACATGTGACTGTGGCTCAAAAGATGAGCATACAATTGAATGTTGTAGAACTGTCTTGTTGGGGTTTTGGAGCTATACATAACGTATGTTCAAATTTTATGAATTTCCCTTCCACACTATGTCTTATGGATTTCTTTGTTCCAATTACGAAATTTGGCAAATCCTTTTTAACAAGTTCTTTTAGTGAAAATCTGTTTTTTGACAATTAGAACCTTTATTCCCAAATCCCTTTTCCCCCGGCGAAGGTGGTAATTGAACCTAAGACCTTGGGCCCAACCTCCCAAATCTTAACCTGTAGGCCAGTGAACACTTTTATCTTAGAAAACTGGGGTTACTCTTCACAAGTATAAAAGTTACATCTCTTTGTTTTATATTCTTTGCAGGTTGTTTGAAGAATTTAAAGTGCATGATTTTGCAAGGACAGGAAGCACTATAACAGAAAAGGTTTTTGAGGATATTTTTCTTTTTTGTATATTTAAATGTGTTAGAAATTATAGGATCAATAATGCCAAAAAATATCTTAATAACACTCGTTATTGTTATTGCAGTGGTGTGTGTTGTGTCTCACTTTTTGCTGACTACCTTACCAAAGGGTGTGGCTCATCTTGCATGTTGTGTGATTGATGAGAAAATATTGCTCAAATGGTTTTGAAATTACCTTTCCATCAACCAAACACACTACGATTGTCCTCATGTTATACAAGCTGTAACTACTGGGCCTGTTTTTTTTGGGAGAATCCGAGCCTGAAATTGATTGTGACTAATGTAGATTGCTAGGAGATAACATGTAGGAAGATTGGTTTTGGAGATAAAACCTCCACAAAATGAAATATGATGACTGAGTCAGCTTAAAATGAAACTGACCGTGTTGTTTCAACTCCTTTTTAGAGAGTTTTCTCTTTCTGGAACTGTCCTTTGTTCTTAAAAGGGGACTTCTATCAGCTGTGGATATGCAGTAGTTAAAGTCAGCTTACCGACTAAAAAAGTAGTTGCAATCAGATTCAAACTCAGATTCTCCCAAACAAGCAGCCCCATCATCATAAAAAAAAATTGGAGTTTAGTCACATTGGTACAAGTAGTGGTACGCGGACCTACTTTTTTGACCTACTATTGCGACTCACTATTTGGATAACGTTGGTTTGCATTGAAATACACACGGACATGTGTCTCGATGCAAATTAATGATTATCATTAGTAGGTCGTTTAAGTAGGTCAATTTAGTAGGTCTGTGTATCATTACTGCATTGGTACTCTATTATGGGTGCATCATCTTCATTGTTAAGTGTTGATGTTGTTTCCAAGCATTCACATTCAATATTTCATTGGTAAAACTCTAATTATTATGTGCTAGGTCTCAAGTCGTATTTCACATACTTCAATACTTGGTTGTTTCAGGTGGAGTTAAAAGAGGGCCCTCTAGACCAGTTCACACATGAGATGGAACCATTTTTGCGCAAGCAGGGTATGCCTGTGCGGTTGAATAAAGGTATCCTTGCTTCTGTGAGCTTCTTCTATGATGAGTTAGTTGTGTTTCTAAGATGAGTTAGTTGTGTTCTTATCTAGTTAAGGTTGTATTCATGCTTGTAGGTGTAGTGGAGCTTGTCTCGGACTTTGTTGTGTGTGAAGAAGGAAGCTCTTTATCGCCTGAGTCAGCTCGTATACTGGTTTGTCCTCAGAGCTTTAGCTGTAATTTTGTGCACTTGTTTTTTTGTTATTTTGTTATCCGGCTGCATAACCAAGGTAGCATTTTATTGTATTTGATCTGATCTTTACCATGTTTTCAAGTCTATTAATCTATTGGAAGTGGACTATGAGGGAGGTTATAGTTGCAAATCATCCAATGGCAGTGCTTAATCACAAGATCCCTTACTGTATGGACTAGATGTGCTTCATGACGTGTTGATTCCCATATGTCTGCACTGACAAAATCTATATGCCCAGCGGCCATCCTTAAATTTAATCAGTCCACTTGAATTGCATTTCTTATAATAAGAATGGTTGGTTGTCTTGGAATGATTTAATAACTTCTGTCAGATATTGCCTCGCTTTGTAAAAGGCAAAGTTAACATGACATAATTGCTATATTGAGTCTATTTTCTACTGGATGGTTGTACTCAAATACATATATCCACAAAGTACATTCCTTAATTATTTAATCGTGTAAAATACTGTAAGTCTTAGGGTCCTTGAATAATGATTTGATTATAATAACAGATGAATTTTACCACGGGCATTTCATTGTGTTGTTAACATGTTGGTATATGCTCTGTGTTGTGAGATATATTTTTTTTATCTTATTTGTTTGTTTGCAGCGATTGCTTGGGATCCAGATGGCTACTTTTCGCCTTCAACTTCTCTGCCGATGGAGTCCCGAGGACTTTGAAGTCTTTAAAGAAGGTCAGGAGTTTTCCGATGTCGAGTCCTCATAGAATGATCTTTATGCAGCGTCAATAGATGCTTGAGGAATATATCTGCATGCTTGTTTGTCTTACCCTGTTCGAATATTCATACACAGCTGTACTGGGTCTAGTTGTAGCGCTAGGTTGAAGTTTCAACTTGTGGTTGGATGAGATTTTGGCTTCCCATTTTGCCGCAGGGTCAATATCTTGTATCTTAGGCTTTCTTCTTCAATCAATATGGAGTTTCTACTTTTTGAGAACTTAAGCTTATTTGTATTTGAGAAATGATATTTTACATTAATTCTGTTCTATTTTGAGAATGTGTTTCTGCTTTTAGTAATTTGAAGTCAAAAGGCTGAATCTGATTACGATCATATAGTGCTTATGGATTAGATCTATAACTTAAAGGGAGATGAAAAAAAGGAAAACTATACTCAGATGTCTTCTAATATTGGATTAATGAAGGGAAATGGGGATTGGAACAAACTCATCTTGGACAACGGCAAAAGATTTAAGTTATGGTTGGAATGATAGATTTAGGGGCTATTTGTTTTTTTGGGTTAAGTTATAAGATGGTCTTATAAGATGGTTTTATAAAGTAGTTTGTTTTTCATTTTAAGTTCCTCTTATAAACACTTGTAAAAATAGAAAAAACAAATACATGACATCTTATAGATGGTTTTTTGACAAATATAATCTTACTTTACACTACATTTAACTTGAATAGATTAATTTGAAACAAGCGTATAGTTTGATTTTCGATTTCAAATCAATTTTGATAATTAGAATATCTATTTTAGGAAATTACTTTAATTGGCGGCAGTGGTGGTAGTGGTCTTAATAGTACGGTAGTGGTGGTGGTAGTGGAAGTGGTGGATGTCTTAATAGTACGGTAGTGGTGGTGTACGGTGATAATCTTAATAGTACGGTGATAGTGATGGCAATGGAGGTGATGATATTGGTCTTAATAGCACGGTGGTAGTGATGATAGTGGTGGTGGTGGAGGTGATGATGGTAGTGATGGTGGTGGTGGTGGTGGTGGTGGTGGTGGTAGTGGCGGCAGTGGTGGTGTTGCTTTTAATAGTTTGGTGGTGGTGGCTAGGGCAATGGAGTTATTTGGAGAAGAAGATAATGAAAAGAAGGAGAGAAATGAGGTTAGGGGTATATGGACGTGGGTGTTTGAGTCATTTTTCAAGTTATAAGACTTATGGAATCGAAGTAGAATTTTAGTACTTATAGAATTATAGAAATTTCCACTAGAATGCCTCTTATAAGAGGAAAAAAACAAACAAAAAAAATGTCCAAAATCACTGGGCCACATTTTATAAGAGGTTATAAGCCCTCAAGGTAGTCTATAAGCTCAAATAGGCCTCTATAAGGGATATTTGGCGCGCTTTAGTCTAAGGCATCGTTTTTAAAGCTCCAAGTCTTTTCTTTGCGCTTGTTTGAAAATAATATTGCCGAAGTCATCGTTATTGGAAGTTGGAACGACAGTGAACAATAACACGTGTTCCATCTCCAATGTTATTGGTTATTCTGACTGATGATGACACCCAAGGTAGCACCTTTGTCGGCTTGAAGGGGCTGAGCAATAAGAAAACAAAGATGATGATGTTGATCATCAGGTATAGCCCTCACCAAGTCTCATGTACTCTCCAATATTAGTACTCATGTTAGACATGCAAAATAATTCTCATTTCATTTGCAACCTTCATAAATTAAAGTAACTAAAACTCTTTGTTAACAGCATTGCACTCAATGCAACTACAATAACATCCATGAAGGGATGCATCATGTCTCAAATCTCAAGACAAGTTAGGTGTTCAACAATCACATCTTCAAATACAATGTATTTCTGAATCCTGAGATGGTAGTAGACGGACACACCAGGTTGGATAGCACATTTGAAGGAAAGGCGTCCAAAAATGTCTGGTTCCGACAGTCTGATAAATACATGTGATACTACATGGTACGTATCGTAGTAAAATAATATACAAGTTTCTTGCACCAAAAAATTTACGAAAAAGGAAAGAAAAACACTAACAAATATAGCCATTACGCAGCCACATTAGTACAGAATGAAATAGTAGAGCCTGTCCAAAAGATAGGTACAGAGTGATGAAAATGGAGCTAAAGTATTCAACTCATCTTTGTGCTAATTGAGTTATATAATAATTGCATACATAAAAGACCCTGGCAGTAGATGACAATCATGAAGGAGTAACTACCACAGCGATTTCCCGAAGGAGTAGCTACCACGGCAATAATAAAAGCACATGAGAGTTGTTTGCTGACTGCAATGGTGCATTGGAACTCAAAAGCTCAACATCAGGAGAAGCTCATCACTTTGATGACTCAGATCTCCTGAAGATAGATATCCGTTGCTTGCCAAATAACAATTTAATTAAGCTAATCCAGGCCTGGAAAAAGGACTTGTGGACAGTATATGGTTAATTGCTTTAGAGTAAATTTCACCTGTTAAATGGACGGGTAACCAAAGGCAGTATTCAATGAGACACATTCTCTATTCATCACTGAAACTGACCTAAGACACAAATTTCAAACCATCTTATTGACCATGTAGAGAAACCCAAACCCTGCCTAAAACTAATTGGCAAAGAAGATTAAAAAAAAATAAAAACAAAAATATAGAAACTATTAAGAAAAAGGTTAATGATCCTGACAAAATGAACCATACTGTGCATGTCATATATTCAGCCTAAATTCTACATTCTTAAACAGAGAGGCAGGTTTGAGTAGAACACAAAGTAGAAGATGCAAAATAATTAATTAAAATGAACTGTTAACTCTTGGGATTTGATTTCAAATATAGCACGCCAGAACTCAGATGTGAATCAGTAGCTAAAAATGAATGCACTATTGCACTCCTGATCTGCATATGAGTTGTCAATGTAACTTTCTGAACAGGGGTACATACGATATATAGAAGCATCAAATAGAATTCAATCAGAATTTCATGGGTGAATCATCAATAACTTGTTCATATGATCCTTTTGTCTTGGACAGTAAATACATAATAAAACATCCAAAATTATGAAGCTGTGACTTGGAACGGCAACTGTGAAGCTGATACCAAATAAAGGCCACAAGAGGTCGAAACAAAACGGAATCAACTCAAACTTTTGGTACATATATACTTACATAACATAGCCTACAAAAAAGGCCTTGGAATTGGATTTGGCAATCCAGTAGGAATACTTTATCACTAATACAGCATGTTACTTGACTTACTTCTACGAGCTAAAGCACCTGAGAGTTGTCTGCTCTGTCTCCTCTTGATGCACTGGAACTTGAAGGCTCACCAACAACATCAGGAGAAGCTCCTGCCTTTGATGTCGCCCCCTTCAGTGATGTTGGCATGCCTGAGATCTCCTGAAGATAGACATTTGTTCTCTCACCCATTCAGTTAAGCTAATCCAAATATGAGGAAACAATTTGAAAAATATACAGTCAAACATTCTTGTGTGTCCCCTGTCTGGGTCAGCTGATTAGCTTGCAAATGAAATGGTAAAAGAGGAAGGATTTGATACTACAACGAGATCTTCAAGCAGAGACCATATGTAACCCATTTAAGTATCAACTTCCAACCACAGTAACTACCTTTTTGTAAGAGCCCCCTAGTTCTTAAGCAGAACAATATCTCACACTAATAAGCAAGGAATACCAAGAAACTAAAGTTGGCAAGGAGAATAAAGACACTGCGATCAATGATAAATTGATAATACAGATCATATTCTTGCATGATATAACCCTCACACTAAGTACTAAAAGGTTTCTTACATTTTACGGAGAAGTTAGAAATTCTAAAAAGTGGAGCTGGGAGGCAGATTTGAGTAGGACTTTAAGAGCAAGATACATTATAAAGAAGGAAATGAACTACAATTCCTAAAGTTACATCTCCTGTGATTTGATTCCACACATATGATTCAAGAAATCATATGATAATTGCAATTGAAACGTCATTGTACAGCTGACCAAGTTAATAAGAAAACTATTTTTACTTAAGTAGATTTAGCGTAGATACAAACCAAAAGATTTGAGGTGATCTGCTATATAATCGTCAGAAATATGGAATACTAACCAACAAGAAATGGTGAATAGAAATTATAATCAGATGAAAATGTTGTTATATATCACAACTAACCATTATCACTTTTGGTTTGACGTTGCTGTTGTTCTTGTTGTTGTTGTTGTTGTTGTTACAATCATGTAGCAGGGTACAATCAATATCAACATCAACTTAAAATGGCAATTACAAAGAACCAGGATTACAAATTTACAATGCACTAATAATATAGAAACAAAGACTATATCAGAAACCATAAGTAAATAACTATCTATTAGTTGCAGTCAACATTAGACAAGAAACTTGGTTGTGGGAATGGATGTACCTTCATTAAATGCAACCTCAAATCACAAGGACGAACACGTTCCCCAATAGACACCATAACAAACTGCGAATATTGGTACAGAACATCTGCTGCGGCTTGTTTTTTCTCTTCAATCTGCACGTTGTGTAACAAAATCGTTCATCTCAAGCTCAATAATAACACTAATAGCCTACAAGAGTACAAGACTACAACTGCAAGAGCATATTTTTGTTGTTTAATACCAATTCCATACATACATACCCACCATCTTACAAATAATTTCATAAGTAGAAATAAAAAAGAAATAAGAGAAGGATCGGACCTCGTAATCTTCCATGACTTAGAACTCACGCGGGAGGTTTTTCTTCCCTTCTCGCAACTCGTTTGATCTTCTCTTCCCTTAACATGGTGACATTAGTTGGTCAACTGGGCTTTGTGCTATTTTTTAACTTTAGGCCCAATGGAAAATAAGCGTTCACAGAAATGTACTCCATTTTCCTATCTTGCTCAGCCTAGGGGGCTAGGGGTAAACAAAATTAAACATGAGATGAATGGATTCATGCAGATACTGTTGAGTGTTGATTCCCAACAAGTCCATTTCCTGACAGATGTGCGCCTGCACAAATCTACATAACCATCTATGAGTCTACTACCTCTATTGTCAAAACTCAAAACAAACTCCTTCCTAACAGTCATCTTTACTGCAAATTCCACACCAAGTAGTTCTGCTTCTGTTGCAGAGCACTTTCTATTATAGTTCATCCTTTAAGAACCTCACTGGCTTCCTCGACCAACTAACAGCTTCAGGCATGCAAGACCTTTAATGTTTGAAGAAAGCTGCATCAGCAATGACTTTGATCAGCTGGAAGGAAGAACGATCTAATGTGACCAAGAGATTGGATCACTTCCACTTGAGGCAGTACTTTGAGTTGCCTTGCCCTCATTCATATTCATCTTGCAAAAGGGATCAGTCATTCCAATGTGTAGTAACTGTCTGCAAAAGAGAAAGGGTAGAAACCTGTGCCTTCTGGTAAACAAAGTTATGTTGACCAATCCAGTTCTAGAACAAACAAGAAGAGCATTTGCTGTTCTTGAAAAATGGTCCAAAAAGTCTTGATCTGAGACAAGACTAACAGGGCTTTTTGCAGTTTTCAGGCACGACACGAATGTTTTCCTGGAGCTTGAACAAAGATGGAGATTTCAATTAGTTTTTTTCTTCTTCTTTTGTTCGATAGTCCGGAGATTTCAATTAGCAGCTTTAGCAGAAAGTATTATGAAGTACAAAAATGGTGAAAGTTTATGGTTTTCAGCTTGTTCACAACAATCTTGACAACTTTCAGGTGAGAACTAAGGCATAACACAAAGTGATAGAGCTCTGATTAGAGTCCCCTTGTGGACCCCAGGTTAGTTGGTGTGGCCAGACGGCATGGGCACCTCACCTCCGACGAGAACCCAGGGTTCATGCCCCCAACTAGTGCTGCAAAGCAGAGTGAACTATGCAACTTATATACCTCAAAATAATGCCTTTGCAGATTGAGCTATGCAGTTATGTCTCAAATGATGTTGATATCAATAAAGCATTACCTCAAAATAATATTTTTAACTCAAAATATTGCCAACCTGACACTGATATGTACAAGTTAAGAATAACCTGCCCCAAATTCCTACCAAACAACATATACAACTAAAACTTAACAATTTTATTGCTTTTCCGATGGTCCGACGGAAATATGGTAAACAACACAGATCAATTTCATTGAGCAACAGTCACAAAAGATGCATTGGTCGACAAAGTTTTAATATGTAAGCTGTTCTATACTTCTATCCATACATAACACCTTGACGATTTCACATCTTTTTCACAGCAAATAAAGCCGGTGCTCAAAAATCGCTTTGAAGTGATTTGAGCATGACAACCAACTTTTATTCCAAAGTTAAACTAGACTTCTTATTTCTATTCTTGGTAGGGAATTCTCCCAACAATAAACCCTCATACTCTTTCTTTAACTTCTCACCCATAGCCAAACCCCTGTCCTCCATTTCAAAGAAGACCAACTTAGCTTCTTCCACCCTTCTCCTTTTAATCAAACAATTCAACAAAAACCCAAAGTTTTCCTTATCCAGTGCCTTATCCCTTCCAGCAAAAGCCATCACAAACTCAAATGATAGCTTAAAACAACCCATCCCAAGCAAACTAGTAATCACATGTACATGAGTACAATACAACACACGTACTCCCTCCTCCTCCATTTTCCGCAACAACAATAACGCCCCTTCCACTTTCCCCGCCCTACACGCCCCCATCACCAAGGCATCGTAAGTTCTAGTATCCACCTTCAACCCTTGTTCTAAAATCTTCTCCAACACCTCTACCGCCTTCTTCATGTCTCCTTCAAAACAATGCCCCATTAAAATAAAATTATAAGCCGTTATATCAACACATACATTATACTCCCTCATCTTTTCCACTACCCCCCACGCTTCATCTATTCTCCTCTTCCGTGTAAGCGTGTTAAGTAGAGGCCAAAATGTAACCGCATTAACCCCAACTTCCTTTTCAATCATTGACTCAATTACTCGAACCGATTCATTCACGCAGTCGGACTTACAAAGACAGGTAATTAAGCAATCGAAAGCATTCTTTCGCGCAAACCCTTTATCCACTTTACAGATAATGTGAACAAGATCATCGAGATCGGTGTTGAAATGGGCATTGGTTTCTGTAAGAAATTTGAAGGTTTTGGATGTGTTGAAACAGCCATCTTTGTAACGTTTATTGAGAAGGCGGTAAAGTGTAGTATGGTCTCTAGAACGGCCAGCTTCGTCTATGAGTTTGTCGTAAAAGGCGGAAGTGGGGATGTCAGTGTCAAAGCGTTTTGGAGTTTTGGTGAAGGGGTAAAAGTTAGTTTCATTTGAGAAGAAGCGTGAGCTGAAATGGAAGGGAGAAGAAGGGATTTTGGTGGAGGGGTTTAGCAGGGTTTTACGGAGGATGAACATTCTTTTTTTTTTGCCAAGGATTTCGGAATGGAAATAGAAAAGGCTGTGGCAGACGAAAATGTTGATATCCAATAAATTGGAAAATCTTAAACCGATATATTCAACTCAACTATATACGATAAAATATTCGCCTCCTAACCGCATAGGATTCCAAGATATCATAAGCACCAATCCACCACATATCCATTATCTTTTAACTATTGATTAATTCTAGTTAAATTAAATCTAACCAAATATTTATTTTATTCTTCTTCCAAATCATTCCATTTTTTCTTTATTTGTGTTTCTATATATATACTAGTTTTTGAATCCGTCCTACAAACAGGTGCCTTTATATTAAATTATTCTAAAAAATATTAGCAGTTATGCAGAACTATGAGATATATATGAAAATTATATTAATCACTCATTCAAATTTTTTGTACCACTCTCAATAAAAATAAAACACCAAACCTTGATAAAACCTATCGATTTCTTTTAGTTGTTAGGTTTATTAATTGAAGTTTGATTGAAGTTTTATGAGAATGCTCAAAGTAGCGAAGATGATATTGAAACTACTTTAATAGCAAAACACTCTTAATCATAATAAAAGAATTATGACAAACACTATTTAAAATGCAAAACTATACTTATTGAGACATTATATTCCCCCTACAAATAACACAACTATGTTTCGAGGTTAGTTCAATGCATTTGCATCAAGTTTCCGATTTTCTATTAATTATTCATTGAAGTTAGTTCAATGTAGTTATTGCATCTAGTTTCCGATTTTCCATTAATTATTCTTTGAGGTTAATTAGTTCAATGCAGTTGCATCAAGTTTCTGATTTCATGTTAATTATTCTTTTAGGTTAATTCAATGCAATTGCATCAAGTTTATGATTTATCGTTAGTTATTCATTAAGGTTAATTTAGTACAGTTGCATTCGGTTTTCGATGTTTCGTTAATTAGTTTTTGAGATTAGTTCATTGCATTTCCATCCAGGTTCTAATTTCTCATTAATTACTCTTTAAGATTAGTTTAATACATTTGCATCCAGTTTTTGATTTCTAGTTAATTATTTTTAGAGGTTAGTTCGATGTTCAATGCATTTGCATCTAGTTTCAAATTTATAGTTATTTATGCTTTGAAGTTAGTTCGACCAGTTACATCCGATTTCTGATTTCTAGTTAATTATTCTTTGAGATTATTTCAATGCATTTGTATCAAGTTTCTGATTTTCCGTTAAATATTTCTCAAGATATTGCATCCAATTTCTGATTTACCATTAGTTAATCTTTTATTTTAGTTTAATGCAGTTGTATCCAGTTTCTGATTTTCCGTTAATTATTCTTTAAGGTTAGCTCAATATAGTTGCATCCAATTTTCGATTTCTAGTTAATTGTTATTTGAGGTTAGTTCAATGCATTTGCATCAAGTTTCCGATTCCCGTTAATTATTTTTTGAGGTTAGTTCAATGTAGTTGCATCAAATTTATGATTTTCTATTAATTATTCATTGAGATTAATTTAGTGCAATTGCATCAATTTTTCGATGTTTTGTTAATTAGTCTTTGAGATTAGTTCATTACATTTGCATACAATTTCTGACTTCCCGTTAATAATTCTTTGAGGTTAGTTCAATATATCTGTATCTAGTTTTTGATTATTTATGCTTTGAGGTTAGTTCGATGCAATTACATCCGATTTCTGATTTTTCGTTAACTACTCTTTGAGGTTATTTCAATGCATTTACATCTAGTTTTTGATTTTCCGTCAATTATTCTATGAGGTTAGTTCAAACGCAGTTACATTCGGTTTTTGATTTTTTGTTAATTATTTTTTTAGATTAGTTCAATGTATTTGCATCTAGTTTTCGATTTCCCGTTAATTATTATTTGAAGTTTGTTTGATGTATTTGCATACCGTTTCTATTTTCCCGTTAAATATTTTTCAAGGATTTGCATTCAATTTCTAATTTCTTGTTAGTTATTATCTGACGTTAGTTTAATGTAGTTACATCCAGTTTTCGATTTTTAGTTAATTACTTTTTGAGTCTGGTTTATTATATTTGCATAAAGTTTCCGATTTCATGTTAATTACTTTTTGAGCTCAGTTCAATGTATTTGAATCCAGTTTTCAATTTCTTTTTAATTATCCAATATAGTATGTAATATCAACTTCAAACAGGACATAAAAATAAATTATGTTTGATTTACTATGTGGGATCATAAAAAATTATCTAGTTCCCGATTTTCCATTAATTATTCTTTAAATTATACATGACTCATTATGTGAGATCTTCAAAGATTATCTACGGATGTGTGGTGTTATATTAATTATTCTGAAAAATATTTGCAACTATATATGCAGAACTATTATATATGAATATTATATTAATCACTCATCCAAATTTCTTATAACGTGAAAATCTTACTATCCATTAAAAAAAAAGAACTCACTCTTGATAAAACCCTTCAATTTCATTTTGTTGTTTAATAATAAAAGTTTGATTGAAGTTTTGTGAGAGTGTTTAATAAGGCGAAGTTTATATTAAAGTTACTTGAATAGCAAGGCGTTCCCAATCATACTAAAAGAGATAAGATAAACACTATTTTAAATGCAAAACTATACTTATCGAGACATTCCCACAACATATAACACAACTATGTTTTGAGGTAAGTTTAATGCATTTGCATCTAGTTTCTGATTTTCAATTCCGTTATTTATTTATTTTTATGTTAGTTTAATGCAGTTGCATCTAGTTTTCGATTTCCCGTTATGTATTTTCTGAGGTTAGTTCAATGCGGTTAGTTCAATGCATTTGCATCAAATTTCCAATTTCCTATTAATTGTTATTCGAGGTCAATTCAATGCATTTGTATCCAATTTTTGATTTCCCGTTAATTATTTTTTGACATTATTTTAATGCATTTGCATCCAGTTTTTTATTTCTTGTTTATTATTCGATAAGGTTGCATTTGTATCTAGTTTTCGATTTCCCATTGATTATTGTTTGAGGTTAGTTCAATGTATTTGCATCCAGTTTATTTTTTGAGATTAGTTCAATGCAGTTGCATCCGGTTTATGATTTTCTATTAATTATTATTTAAAATTAGTTCTACGCATTTGCATCCTGTTCCCAATTTATAGTTAATTTTTCTTTGATGTTAGTTCAATGCAGTTGCATCTAGTTTTCGATTTCCCATTAATTTAATCATTGAGGGTTAGTTCAATGCATTTCCAACCAGTTTTCGATTTCCCGACAATTATTTGCATCCATGTTTTGATTTCCAGACAATTATTCTTTGAGGTTAGTTTAATGCAGTTGTATTCATAGTCCGATTTTCCATTAATTACTTTTTAAGATTAGTTTAATGTTTGCATTTGCATCAAGTTTTTGATTTTCCATTAAATATTATTTGAGGTTAATTCGATGCATTTGCATCCAGTTTTCGGTTTCCCATTAATTGTTTTTTGAGCTTAGTTTCATATAGTATTATATATTTTTTAAAATATTTGTCATTATTGGTTTGCCGTTATTTTTATTTTTTATTTTTATACATGTGAGCTTGCATTAGAATGAATATAAAATTTTCTATGATATGTTTTGTGATGTTATTTTTTGTATAATTTAATTTTCCACTGTAATTTGTTTTGGTTTGGTATAGTGTTGAAATTACATATATTATAAAATTGGAAATTACATTGTAGTGTTGTTTTTTTTTTTATTAATTCAGAAATTTAATTGGAATATGTTGTAATTACTGTGATTTTTGAAATCCTTAATGATGACTAAATGTCTAAATCCCAAAGTAGATGATGCATTAAATCTATCCAACTTTATTTGTTTAGGCCCATATAGACATATAGTGCATACAATACAATTTTATTTGTTGTCCGCCTTAGTTTTGGGTGTACAATGTTATTTATTTTATGATTAGTTGACTTTTATTTTTCCTTTTTTGTCCCAGTCACGTGTGGTTAACAAATGTAGAAAGTAAATGTTCAGGCAACTCAATTCATTTTTTACTTCGTTATTTCATTGTCTTTTTCTTGAAAGAAACTTTAATTTGTTATGTTAAACTTCATCTAAGATTAGTGTGGAAACTATTTTTTGTGGAGCGTAAGGGTTTTAGAAAAATAATTTTTGGTAGAAACTATTGTTTTTAGCGATTTAATTTTTTGTCTTCTATTTTTTCGTAATTAGCTATAGTGTTTAGGAAAAGTTGGAGAATCTGTGAAACTCTAGATGGGATTGTTTTATTTTTTATATCATATTTTTTTTCGTAATTAGTAATAGAGTTTAGAAAAATCTGGAGTCTATGTGAGTGCTCCAATTGTCCGATTTTTCCATATTAGTCTCATACTTTTTCGTAATTAGTCAAAGAGTTTTACAAATATTGGAGACTTTGTGAATGCTTACAAAATAGAGCCAGGAGGGTACAACTATAATATATATCTAAGGATTTAATTAAAAATTTAAAAAATTTAAAATTTGTTTTTTAAAAATTTATGTTGCAGATTTTTCAAGAGGGTTACAATGCGGATTTCTCAATTTTTTTTTTTATTGGTTATTATCATCAGTATTTTGGTTTGAAATAAAGTTGTAATTTGTAATTGCATTTATGTTTTTTTTTTAATAATTATGATAAAATTTAATTGTTTTTTCCCCATAAATGTTAGAGTAGTTTTTATTTTATTATATAAGGTTTTATCTTTTTTTTTTTTTTGGTTTTATCGATATTTTTTTTTCAAAATTTTCCACTGTTTTTTTTTTTTTTGTGTGTGGAAAACTAAATAAACGAAAGATTTGTAGAGAGAGAAAAAAAGAATGATTTGAAGAGAAAGTAAAATAAATATTTTGTTAGATTTTAATTAACCAGAGTTAATCATTATTAATTAGTTAAAATATGGTGGATGGGTTACTTAGGAGACTTTTCGCTCTTAAGAGCCAAGGAACAAATTTTTTCTCTTTATAAACTTTGATAAGAGTCCAAAACTGTAGTTTTAACCCCTTAATAATATTACATATAGACCAATTATATTTATAATAAATAAGAGTTAGTACTGCTTACGTACTTTTGTGTATCTCAGGTTTTGGAATCAATTATGTGAATAAATATGTCACTTTTGCAAGAGAAATAAACAAATGTTGGTTGCTAAGAAGTTCTATGGTTAAAGCCCAGGTTTCAAAAAGAAAAAAGCCTTTTTAAAGCCCAGTCAAAGCTGAAAAGTCAAAGTCAACGCGGGCAGAAATAGAGTATAAAAGTCAATAGAACTTCTGAATGTCGTATCTTTGGACTCAAACATTGTAATTGGGCCTATTATATGTCAAAACGACCGGCTCGGAAAGAGAGTTCAAATGGTTCAAACTTGTTCCAATAAGAAGAGTAAAAGTGGACGAAAATACTGTTACAGTAATTTCCAGCAGAGAAATCCTTTTTGGACTTAAATAATTAGATTTTGAGCTTAATTTAGTGGCCCAAAATATGGCTCCAAAGCCCATGCACGAAATTGTAAATCTATCATTCTCCTATATAAAGAGGACTAAGGCAAAACTCTAACTCCCTCACCCATTAGTTAATTAGTCTATTGTCTCTTAGTTTTTCTTTTTAGTAAACCTAGTTTATGTTATTTAACCTAGCCACCATTAATAAAATTCAAGTTCATTATATTCTTTAATTATGTTGTCTCATTCTTATTATATTTTCCATGATAGTCTAATGAATCTTAGCTAAACCTCCATTAGAGGGGTTTGATTAAAGCTTTGATGAAGACTTAATGTGTTAGTATAGAATAATTGCTTTTAAGAGTTTCAATCTAGAAGGTAGTTCATTCACCATGAAAATGAGTTTAAACTTCCTCTCATGCTAATTATTAGCTGGTTAGAGATGCCATGAATAATTAGGGATAAAAATACCTAACCTTTATGTTGAACCTTGTGTGAAAACATAAATATTAGGGTTGTAATAAAAATCTATACTAGCATATTAGGAATTAATCAAGGTGGATATCAAATCTCCCTAATCCCTTCTTCTCTCATTCACATATATCTACGTATTTAATTACCATAGTATAATTTAGAATATCTTAATTAGTTATTCCTACATATTAGTCTTATTAAAAATATTGCTCTCATTAATATTGTTGAATTGTTTAAGTTAGTGAAATTATTACATTTTAAGCAATTAGGAGTGAAACGAATCTTTACTCAAGTTATTGCATGATAATTGAGAGTAGTAATTTGATCTAATTGTAGAATAATTTAGTTTTCTTATTCCTAGCAAAATCACTATTCGTTAGGATAGAAACGTGTTATTTTAGTAATATCAGACTTCCCGAAGCCCACACCCACTTCGTGGAGATCCTAAACTCCCTATAATTATTCTATCTTTTCCATTTCTTCATTTTATTTTATTTTCGTTAAAGCTATCCCTATTGTTATACTAGATACTGGAAAGTAGGCCCTTACATACGCCACTAGCTCTTCTGAAAACTTGCTCAAGAATATATACATATTTTGTAACAAATCACACGTTTTAATTAGGAAAATGATCCCATTTTAATTAGTTGAAAACTTGTATTAATTGTGCTTTACGAAATCTGTTTTTATTTTTATTTTTTGGAGGGGGGGGGGGTCTGTTTAATAGGAGAATGATTTACGGTTTAATTAGAAGTGCTAGATTTTCCCTTTTCAATAGGGGAAGAATTCCCGTTTTAATAGGAGATGGCGTGGAATTTTAATAATGTTTCTTGATAAATATATTGGTGCGAGTTTTAATATTAATATATAGATATGCTAATCGAGTGAGTGGAGTGACTGTTTATGGGCACAGAGGGTCCAGAATGTCGCTACCCCCTTTCATATGTTTGTTTCGCTTTTCTTTTTCACTCTCCTCTTTTCCTCTATTCGTCAATAACCCACCCCATCTCCCAGAAGGTTATTAGAACCCTCTCATTGCTTCTCTCCAAAACCACTTCTCTACGCCTTCTCACATCCATCAAACTCCCCTTCTCCCTTTTATTCTTATCCCCACTCTTCTCACATAAACTTTTCTATCCCCTTTTTTAAGAATTTTTTTTTGATGATAAAAAAAATTGAACAACATTGTTGAATTCCATGGTTTGTGGAAGTCGGCGAACCTGTTGCTTATATGGTGCTCCAATTTTCTTGACTACCTTGATGTCGAGGTATCTCTCTTTCTTTCTCTTCTAGCCAATGGTTTATCCCCAATACACTCGAGTTATTCTTTAAATCCCATTGGTATGGTGGTCGGAGTTTTGGGTATTCTATGAATTATGGTTGTCCTGCTTTCTTAAGATTGTGTGATTGTTTATTGTGATTCTTGATAAATCAGTGTGTTGAAGTTATTAGTCCAGTACCTTTTATTTTGTCCTTTTACCAAACCAAATACTACGACAAGTACGTAATGGGCTGGGGTCCTGGGCAACTTAGGACTGCACCATGTGATGTAGGATGAGAAGGTCTACTTTTAGGATATTTCCATTAGTAGAATTTGTACATTGATTAATAGTTTCTTTTATTGAGTTTAATTAGATTTAGAAGTCTAGGTTATTTCTTGGTTATCAAGTTTGGCTAATCTATATAAGGAGGCCAGTGTAGTTTGTTTAGATTCAACTAATTATCAATTATTAAATCTCCAAAAACCTTTTATATTTTTCTTTCTCAACTTCTACAATTCTTAAAACTTCAATTCTTCTTATTGATTCTATTATCCCTTTTAAGGATCTTCGCATCCTTTATTCTAAATCTAAACTTTTGTTCCCCAACAATTGGTATCACGAGCCTCAATTTCTAGATTCTTATTTAGAAATCGATCCACACCATATATCCACCATTAAAAAATAAAAACGCTTCCGCGCAACACCAAACACAAACAAAAAAAAAATGTCATCTTCAAAAATTCACCAAGAACATGACACTTGGAGTTAGTCATTGTTCCATATACCATTGGAAAGCTACTGATGTCTAGTTTCTAAAAAAAAAAAAAAAAAAACAGTGAATCGTTTCGAATTCTGTAGAGAAAGTTATTCTTGTTTTCGTCCAGCGTGTTCTTTTTTGACAGATTTTTGAAAATCAAAGATCTTCATTAATGGCTCCACACAATCAAGATTTCGTTACTTGGAAAGAGTTTGATGCTCTAAAACAGGTAGTAGAAACTCAAACTCATAAAATTGATCTTTTGATGTAAAGTTAGATTCAAAGTTTGAAGCGTTTGAGATGAGATTCATGAATATGTTCAAAGAAACATTCGCTAATACTATTGTTTTTGCAAACCCTAACACCACTTATTTTGCAAATCCTAAAACTACTTCTGCAACCTCCACCACCACTTATGCAAATCCTAGCACCTCCGATCCACAAACCATGAGATCATCGACCCTAAATCCACACCGAAAGATTTTCTTCCAACCACAATTACACTTCAAATTAATCCCACCTCCACCAACACCCAACTATACTCCCCAAGAAGTTGAAACTGTGAAAGAAGAAGATGCTGTTTCGTATGTTGGTTCTCTATTACAGGTTACAAAGAATCCTCCATGCACATATTACATATGAAGATCCCAACTTTCAAAGTTTACAACTTGGACAAAAATTAAAGGTGTGATTTTTCAACATATAGAGTTCTCTAAAGAAGGGGTGCACACCAACTTTTGTCTTTCCAACTTATAAAGATCTTTTTACATTGTTATCTTCACCAATGGTTACATATTATTGGAACAAACGGAAAAAATATATCATATGAAGTGTTTTCAAAAGAAGTTCCTTAAAAGTCTTTTGGACATATGTTTACGTCAAGCAGAAGACTAAGAAAATGTCATCCAAGAAACATAAAGAAACGTTGGAAAAATCATAGAGAATATGTTTTTGAGCAAGACGGAATAGTTCTTCCTATTATCAACTCGAGGTCAAGTTGTTTGAAAGAAGGGGAGAATGATGCAGGATGAGAAGGTCCACTTTTTGAATATTTCTATTGTAGAATTAGTACGTTGATTAGTAGTTTCTTTTATTGAGTTTAATTAGATTTAGAAGTCTAGGTTATTTCTTGGTTATTATCAAGTTGGTTAATCTATATAAAGAGGCCAGTGTAGTTTGTTTATCAATTATCAAATTATCAAATCTCCAAAAACCTTTTATACTTTTCTTCCTCACCTTTTACAATTCTTAAAACTTCAATTTTTCTTCTTGATTCTATTCTCTCTTTTGAGAATCTCCGCATCTTTTATTCTAAATCTAAACCTTTGTTCCCCATCACCATGGCCTAATTAATCTTTGGCCTTGATCAAATTGTCGAATTTAACGTTTAAACGAATCAGTGAGCTAGATTAGAATTGATGGGTAACTACTAGAGTTGCATCTGGATATACAAAGGATATCTCTTAGCATCCAAAGTAATAATGATTGAACCATTGTTGGGTGAATAACTTTGTCGAATAACAATCCAGGTTCTCGATCAAGAGGACGACGAGGCAGTGGTTGCCAAGTACAATCACTATAAGCAAGGAACGTGAATTAATAAATTATTAAATGAAGAAAAATGTGCAAAGGAAAAAGATTACCGCAAGACGTGGTCCCATGAAGCTAAAGGGAGTGAAAGCCATATAGGGTGTGGTGAAGTGCTTTTCAAATAGACCTTGTTTTAGGGAAGGCAAGCCAGTCCCAGAGGATTCAAACCTCAAGACCCCTTTTCCTTCTTTTACGGGGTGCCTTTCCAGCCGCATCTATTGGCTTATAAGGAGTCTTATTACTTTTCAACCAACCTAAAATAGGGTTAGTCTTGTCTTGCCCAGGAGGTGGGAATAGTTAAAGAAATAGAAGGGGAAGAAGCCGGGTAGAGGACTCTCCTAATCTCAAGGAATTAAGGGAGTGGAGTTAACATTCTCATAGTCTCCAATATCTAGTATATGGTATGTAACGGCTGTTGAACGAAGGAGTTAACAGATTAGGAGCCTTGGTCATGACAAGATAATTTCCCTTTTGAATGACAACTTCCATTGTGTAAAGGTTAAGATTCGTTTAGCCTTACAAACGTAGGCAATTTGGGGGAGAAAGGGTTTAAAGATTGGATTTGACTGAGTTCGTGTGGACGAACCGCCTACGTATCAAGCTCTCTCTTGGGGAACTTGAATTAGGTCAGATGTAGTTTCTTATCCTCTTTATATAGGCAAGGTGCCCACGCCTCCAGCTCTCCCGTGTCAGGTCGGATTTTAGTCTTCAGGTCACTTGCGAGTCATAATGGTGAGTTAAGGACATTTACTATGATGCGTACCTGAAGCTTCGGTCTTGATGGCAGTCATAAAGACATACGTTACGAGCCGTTGTGGGATAGGGAGAGTGTGTACCGAGGAGATCGCTTCTGTGTGAGATCGTCTACTCTACTCGAGTCACTTTGGAGCAAGCTCGCAGGACGAGTGCATGAGATCGATTGGTGGTGACATCGCTCTGGGCAGGAGTTGCATAGGTTGCTTGCTTGAGTCGAGTCACTATGAAGCGAGCTCTGAGGATGAGGATATGAGGTTGGTTGTTAAATTTACTGTGTTGGACACGTGTTTGATATTCATTGGATATATTATGAATATTACCCCCTCACACAGCACCATCTCAGTAAGTTGCTTTGTATATTAAAGCGATCTGCTGAGAGAGAATGTTAGCACGTGTGTAGCATATGTGTGGAATAATAACTGTCTCGTTTTGTGGGATTCAAAAAGACAAGACATAAGGAGTCGTGTCGGTTAGGGTTCAGTGCAATGATGGCCTGCATTGGGAACTAAACAGGCGGTGTGTATAAGACAGTTTGGGGAACTGAAGATTTACTATTTTGTTTCATTTTCTTGAGATTTTTGAGATCGTTGAGTGCTCAGGTTAGTGCTTTCTCCTCCATTTTTCTTTCTCTCACTTTGATAGGTAAGCTTTGCTTGTTAGGTTCTTTCGTTTTTTGTTTCATAACGTGTCTGATGTCTGATTCCGATGATACACGATCAGAGGAGGTTATAGTAGAATCAGTAGGGTTTGAAAGTGATGAAGAATATGTAAGATCTGAATTTGTAATTGTTTTGGATAGTAGCTCTAGTCACGGTGAGGGCTCTGCTTCTAGTGGGTTGCCCCCTAGAAATGTAGATGAGCGTGCTATGGGAAGCTTTGCCGATTTAAGGGATACTTATGATATAGATGTGAGCGACCTGGAGATACATGAAGTAGGGGATGATGTGGACGCTTTAAGCAACGCGTTCGTCCCATGGGGATATGGGGTGGTAGTTTGTGAGGGGCAATTGAGAGCCAGCATGAGGATACTGATTGGTGTTGGTTGATAGTGGTGGAAAGGGTTTTGTTGTTTATCTAGATTCTTTATTTAGAGGAGGGTTTTTGATGGATGAAACAACGAACTTTGTAACTCTTCTCTCCTAGTCTCTTTTGGCTATTTGGAATTACTCTCAATCTCAAACTTGTATTGAAATGATTTAGAAAACTTGTGTTGAAATGATTAAGAAAACTTGTATTGAATTGATTAATAACTTGGTTTACACTAAAGCTTGAAGAACATAAAAATAGAAAATAAGGAAATAACAATTTAAAATAAAAACATTTAACCTACTCCTAATGACCAAAGATTAGATCTAGGGTAAAGATCTTTCTATACAACTTTGGTTTATATATGACACTATTTACAATTATACCCTTCCTTCTAAAAACAAATTTATGGTCCCTTGACCTAAGCCCACATAAGAGAAGTCTTGATTTTGGCTTTAGGTCCCTGGCTTTGTAGCTTCCAGCCTTGAGTCTTTGACTTTGACAGTTGACTTGACTTTTGACTTTGACTTTCCAGCACTCTTGCTCCTAAACTGGAATCTTCTTAAGCAACGTAAATAGCCATCCTTTTTGTGCCAAAATGCACGTATTAGGAATGTGCGTCCTAAATGGTCTGTATCCTGCAAACGGTAGCAAAAGCTATAAGTTGACTGTTCATTAAACATAAGAAGGGCATATATAAAGCATTGTAAAGGTAATAAACTGCACATTTGGGGACTGATCAACTACCCCCAAACAGCATTTTGCTTGTCCTCAAGCAAAAGATGAGAGAAAAAACTAAGATCACAAATGTGTGATTTATTATACTAATCTCGTTTTGTAGAGTGCGATTGCATTAGCCATATGCAACACCTAGGACTTCCCTAGTGGACGAACTAAGCCTCGTGAGAGTTTTCCAGAGAAGGTACTTACAAACTTCCTCTATCTAGTACAAAGGGTCTTGTTTCCTTATTTATTCTCAAAGGTTTATACATCTCATTAGCGGGGAATAAAGAAAAGCTCATTTGAACTCAGAATAATATATATATAGTAGTTTAATCATCTAAAGATAAACATGCAAAACATGAGTGGTGAAATGCAAAAGCAGAGTCATTTTTGAAACTTTTGGAGAGCGTTCTTAAGTTGGGTCCTCACAGGGGTGTGTTGCAATCACAACTCTCTGATAGATTCACTCAAGTTTCATTTTTCTCAAGTGCAGAAGGTACTTTTATTCCTCACATACTCGAATGACGTCCAAAGAAACCGGGGTCGATTGATCATAATATCTACTTACTATCACACCATCCTATTCCTAGTTGAGCTAGATGTCTTTTATTAGGAATTACGGGGATAAGGTAGTGGTTTAGAAATAAAGGGAAGGGAAAACAAACTCTGATAAGTTGAGAAATTGGGTCTTTAGGATATTTGTAACTAGAGAAGAACCTCGTTTTGTTCTTTGCTTCCGAAATTGTGATTCATTCTTTTAGCCCTTTGGCTTTGAGACTCCATATGATTTTGAATTTTCGGGAGTTCTAATTTTGCTTTTGTTTCTGACATCGACTCCTTTTGATTTTGAACTTTTGGAAGATTTTGATTTTTGAATATTTCTTTCCTTTCTTTTTCTTTTGAAGCTTCTAACTATTCTATTTTTGTACAATACCTTCTCTTCTTTTTTACATATAATTTAATTCTTAACTCGTCAGCTGGGTAAGCTTTTTATTATGTGTGGTAACGGTTCAGGGATTGATGGCGAAGAAATAAAAAGGCTTTTAGAATTTGGTGAAGGCTCAAGGGGGGTAACTAGAGGAAAATTATATTTTTGGGTTTTTAACGTTTATTTGGCTATATTGATCCAAAAAGGGCCTAAATTCTCTACTAGGATATGGCGTAGTGATAAAGCAAGTGGATGTGTTATCTTTCTATCCGGACATTCTTGTGTTATCACTCAATAATCATTCAGATGAGGCTTTTGACTAGATTCTCACATGATATGGACCTTAACTGTTTTAACCTTGGTTTCAGAAACTTACTGCTATATACAATTAAATGCTGATGCATGCCATTCATGGAAAGGTGCAAAAACTATTATGTGTATATTAGTTTAAGTTCGAAGAACGAATCTTTACTCTATTGCTATAATGAGACTTTTAAACCTTTTATTCATCATAGAAAAAGGAAAACAAGACTTTTGGTACTAAACAGAAAAATATTTTTGGTCTTTTCGAAATATTTTAAGAAAGAAAGAAATATAGAAATATACTAAATCTATCTAATATAAGAAATGCCTAGTTTTTGCAAATGTTACTATACCACCCCCAAACAGAAATATGCTTTGTCCTCAAAGTATGAAGAAAAGGAAAGAGATTACCATAGGAACATGAGCAAAAACGGTAGTAACCTATACTCTGTTCCTCGTTATGAAAATATACCACCCCCAAACAAGTTTGGAGTGTGGGTTGATAGATATATAACAAGAAATACATGGTTTATCTAAATAGTAAACCACGTAATTATTCTAACATGAAATTTTGGCTTTTTTGAATTTTATTTGGATAAACATGCATAATGTAGTAAATAAGAAAAATTTGGGCATGATGTATTTGTATGTCCTTTTACTCATATACCACAAATCCTCATACATTCCACAAAACACAGATAAACATAACAAATGATTCAAAAAAAAAAAAAAACTAGAAGTGTAGAAAGTAAAAACATGTACTACGACGACAATAAAAAACATATAACTATGCGGACACTAGGGAGTTGCCTAGTCAGATTCCGTGTGGGATAACTAACGACGTCGAGATGAACTCGAGCTACTCCTGTCTCTCCTCTATCATCGGGTTCTCTCAGAAGCCGGTGGAACTATCTCATCTCAGAAACCTCAAGCATCTAGAGAGTCTTTGTCCGAAGGTCTTGGCCGCTCCTCTTGAATAGTAGTCAAGCGGGCGATGTAAACGCTGACCCTCATGCATGAATTGCAAAGCATCCAAGGGACGCGTGAACTGAGACAAAGCTCCTGGAGCAAACTAGTCTACTGGAGGTGGAGGTGGAGCGTAGTCATCGTCGAGACCGTGCTCGATCTCTTGTACAACCTCTGGGGACCAGTCGTGCTGAATGCAATGAAGGTAGACAGGAGTGAATGTGATAGACTTGACTACCACAAAGTCAGTCGGAACTGCTGCTCCCCAACTAAGCATGAGCCTAGTTACAAGGGTAGGAAGGGGAGCAGTACTCCGTTTACACTGAGAAAGCTGGTCCTATAGGAAAGAAGCAATACAAAACCCGTTGTTCCGGGTCTATAAAATCCAAAGAATATGAAGGATCGACTTACTGATATCTGAAGGTTTCATTGTCCCCACAAGGTTGTGCGCAATCCACGTTGCCATTGCTAGCTGGTTCTTTCTCAGAGAAGTCTGCCTCGTGCAAGTAGAACCATTGATGTACTCGCCCTCTAACACAGTCGCATGCATCAAATCGAACATTGTGCCATGAAATTGTTGACTTTCGGGTACCTCGTAACGCGTAAAATGCAAATCCCCGCTTCGTTACCGGTTCGATTATGACAAACGAACTGTCTAAACGATCAGCGTGAAGAATCCTATCCAAAGGTATATCACATGCTTCGATCAAAGGTTGTATGACACACAAGATGATAGATGAACGTCTGAAAGTGTGAAGATGACATAATTGTATACACAAATGAGCTCTGAAAAGAATAGAGTATGCCAACTTGAAAACAAAGCACATGAATAGCGGAATGAATCCAAAAGAGTGTTACGAGAGAAAATGGAATGGATGGTGGAAAGAATATACAAACTTGAAATTAAAGACTAATTAATTTTTTTGGATTATATTTTTGAAAAATTGTAAAAAATGTGGGTTGTTTTAAGTCAGATTCCCAAGACTTAAGTCAATCCCAACCAGAAGGTTTGATGACTCTATGAAGCTGAGCTCTATGCTTTGGTGTAAGGCACATGTAGACTGTAAATACTGAATCTTCGCTTATTGGCTGAAGCCCAGGGAAGTCTGGTGTTTGACATCTCAAGCACCAATTCTCCCTGATTGCACGCCGTCTGCGGGCGTAGGAATATTTTCCTGCACCAGGCATAGTGGTGTGAATTCTCTTCCAGATATCATGTTTTATATCAATCGGAAGAGAAGCAAAAACTTCTGAATCAGAGGGTACATGTCTCCATTGAGCCTTGCTCAGTGGAGAAGAACCATCTTTAGACATTTTGAAAGGTTTGCAAAAGGGGGGGGGGGGGGGGAGAAAATAAGTTTTTGAAATTTTGTAGAGTTTTTAGTAAAGGGGAGGGGGAATTTTTTTGAAGTTTTTATTCAAAATGAGTCTTTTAACGTCAGATTCTTGAGACAATAATAGAGAGGTGCATGATAGAATTAAACAATTCATGGTTTCACTTTGGGTTACACCATTTGTTTAATTCTCGAATTCGACATCTCATCGAGTTTTTTTTTTCTTAAAAGATATCTCTAATAAGATAGATGGTTTTTGCAAAAAGATAAAATCATTCGTTAATCCAGTATTATTTTGGTTACTCTAGGACGTAAGATTTTAATTTTCATATCCTCAAATTTTTGAAAACTATATAGAGATATATATATAAAGGATTCTTACAAAAGCAGTGATAAAAACATACCATAACAGATTGTCTTAGGTAACTTTCATGTCGGTCCGAGTGAACCCAATCCAGACGGACAGAGCTTCAGTTATACGAGTTGGGAGTTTTACTACGCAAGACATGGAATGTCCTGACCCGTGCAAATAGCGCGATGATATAGGCGACCCTTAATAAGCAAAATTGATCTCAAACTGCCCCTAGACTGCGATTTTCTAGGGGTTGGTTCGTGTAGAATCCATTGCCCGTTTTGAAACAAAAACACATGACTAGTGTTGTATTGAGAATCCTCTATTATAAAAACTGGAAAAACCAAGAACTTTTATAAAAACAACAAGGAAAAACTAATTCTAACAAAAAGAGTGTAAGAAAAAGAAAAGAAAATTGTATACTTTCTCCATAAAGGTACACTACTCCAAACTACGAGTAATTTTGTAGAGTTTTTAGTAAAGGGGAGGGGGAGAAAAGAAGTTTTTGAAATTTTTAACAACTAGAAATTTTGTAGAGTTTTTAGTAAAGGGGAGGGGGAATTTTTTTGAAGTTTTTATTCAAAATGAGTCTTTTAACGTCGGATTCTTGAGACAATAATAGAGAGGTGCATGATAGAATTAAACAATTCATGGTTTCACTTTGGGTTACACCATTTGTTTAATTCTCGAATTCGACATCTCGTCGAGGTTTTTTTTTTTCTTAAAAGATATCTCTAATAAGATAGATGGTTTTTGCAAAAAGATAAAATCATTCGTTAATCCAGTATTATTTTGGTTACTCTAGGACGTAAGATTTTAATTTTCATATCCTCAAATTTTTGAAAACTATATAGAGATATATATAAAGGATTCTTACAAAAGCAGTGATAAAAACATACCATAACAGATTGTCTTAGGTAACTTTCATGTCGGTCCGAGTGAACCCAATCCGCACGGACAGAGAGCTTGATTATCTGAGAAGGGAGTTTTACTACGCAAGACATGGAATGTCCTGACCCGTGCAAATAGCGCGATGATATAGGCGACCCTTAATAAGCAAAATTGATCTCAAACTGCCCCTAGACTGCGATTTTCTAGGGGTTGGTTCGTGTAGAATCCATTGCCCGTTTTGAAACAAAAACACATGACTAGTGTTGTATTGAGAATCCTTTATTATAAAAACTGGAAAAACCAAGAACTTTTATAAAAACAACAAGGAAAAACTAATTCTAACAAAAAGAGTGTAAGAAAAAGAAAAGAAAATTGTATACTTTCTCCATAAAGGTACACTACTCCAAACTACGAGTAAAAGTGGTAACAAGGAATATGCAAGTATACGTGGACTCAAAGCTCCAACACTTATAACCACACACTCCAAGTGGAGTGGTCTGGTTACCTTTGCCGATGTACTCTAAAGAAATAGATGTAAGGGAATGAGAGGATTGGAAATACATCACGGAACAGAGAATTTAATTCTCATAGATAGGGTCTTTAAGAATGGTTTCTTCTACATCCATAGACCGTAACTCATGATAGTGTTTTCGACGCTGACCATTAACTTGGAAGGTGCTGTTATCCTTATGATCCTTCACGGTGATAGCCCCATGTGGGGTGACGTGATTATAGTGACCATGTAAGGATCAATCTATCGAGTATTTAATTTTATTTCCTGGAAATAGATGTAACCTTGAGTTATAAAGTAAAACATTTTGACCAATTTCAAAATATTTTTGTAAAATATGCTTGTCATGAATCCTTTTCATGTTGGTTTTATAATTTTTAGAGAGATTATACGCATCACCATTTCAAATTTCTTCGAGTTCATTTATTTGTAGCTTACATTTCTCACCTGCCGCCGCATCGAGATTGTAGTTAAGGTTTTTTATTGCCCACAGGATGCGATGCTCTAGTTCCATTGGCAGATGATAAGGTTTTGCAAAGACAAGCATGTAGGGTGACATCCCTATAGGTGTTTTAAAAGTGGTTCGGTATGCCTATAAGGCATCATTTAGACGGAGAGACCAATCTTTCCTATTTGGATTAACTATTTTTTCTAAGATGCGTTTAATCTCTCGATTAGAAACTTCCACTTGACCACTTGTTTGGGGATGATATGGAGTGGCAACCTTGTTGGTTACTCCATATTTTTTCATGACATGTTCAAAGTCTCGATTATAAAAATGTGACCCGCCATTACTAATGATGACTTTTGGAACTCCAAATTTTGAAAAAATGTTTTCTTTTATAAAAGCTATTATAGTTTTGTTATCATTGTTACGACATGGTACAACCTTTATTTACTTAGATACATAGTCTACGACGACTAGGATGTAGATGAAACCGTGAGATGTGGGAAAAGGTCCCATGAAATCGATGCCCCAGATGTCAAAAATCTCCACTATGAGAATGGGATTTAAGGGCATCATGTTACGTGTAGAGATACGACCGAGATGTTGGCAATGAATACAGTCTTTGAAATGAAGAAATGCATCGCGAAAGAGTGTTGACCAGCAGAATCTACATTGTAAGACCTTAGCAGCGGTTTTATTGGCACTAAATGCCTCCCCCCCTACAAGCCTATTTGTGACAAAAAGAGAGAACGACAGATTGTTCCCAATCTGGAATGCAACGTTGGATAATCTGGTCTGGACAGTACTTGAAAAGGTAAGGATCATCCCAATGACAGTACTTTACTTGTGCTAAAAACTTCTTCCACTGATTTCTATTCCACCAGGGTGGAGTGTCTTCAGTCACTAGATAGTTAACAATATCAACATACCAAGGTGCATACATGATAACATAAAGGTGCTCATCAGGAAAAGAATATGAGATGGACTCGGAATCATTGTCGCTATCATTGGTTAATCTAGAGAGGTGGTTAGCTACCACGTTTTCAACTCTTTTTTTTTATCTTTAATTTCTAATGTGAATTCTTGCAGAAGAAGGATCCATCGGATTAATTTCTGTTTAACATCATTCTTCGCGAGTAGGTATCTAAGTGCTGCATGATCGGTGTAAATTATGGTGTTTGAACCTACCAAATAAGGTCGAAACTTGTCTAATGCATAGATAATGGCTAAAAATTCTTTTTCGATGGTTATATAATTTTGTTGTGTTTCATTTAACGTTTTACTTGCATAGTAAATAACTGTCTGTGCATTATCATGTTTTTGACCTAGTATGGCGCCAACAACATAGTCGCTAGTGTCACATATGAACTCGAATGGTTTTGACCAATTAGGAGGTTGAATTATAGGAGCAGTTATTAAGGCGACTTTCAAAGTTTCAAAAGCCTCTATTGATAAGCACCCAAAAGTGTAGTTTAAACCTCTTAATAGTACTCTATTTAGGCCAATTATATTTATAATAAATAAGAGTTAGTAATGTTTACGTGTTTTTGTGCATTTCAAGACTTGAAGTTGATTAGGTGACAAAAAACACCACTTCTGCATGAAAAACAAGTCAAGATGATTGACAAGGAAGTTTTACATTTAAAGTGCAAGAATCATGGAGAAAAGCCTTTTTCAAGCCCAGTCAAAGTCAATCCGGGTAGAAAAAGGACATAAAAGTCAAAAGAACTTCAACAAGCCGTATATTTAGACTCGGGCATCGGAATTGGGCCTATTTTATGTCAAACGACCGGCTCGAAATTAGATTTCCAATTGACCCAACCTTGCCCCAATTAGAGCTATAAAAGTAGACAAAAAGGGTACACAAGTAATTTATAGCAGCTGTGGCTCTTTTAGATTTAACCTAATTGACATTAGGCTCACTTTAGAGGCCCAAAGTCTCCCTTTTTGGCCCATGCATGAAAATGTAATCCTAACCCTCTCCTATATAAAGAGGCTTAAGGCTAAACACTTTCTCTCTCCCTTTCTTAACTCTTTCTCTTCTCCTCTTTAGTTAATAAGTAGTTTAGTTTAGTTTTAATTAGTTTTAATTTTTATTAGGGTTAACATTGTAGCCTCCATTAGAACCTATCAATAAAAAGCTTAGTTCTTTAATATTCAATTCAATTCTTCTTACATTATGTCTTATTATTATTGCCTTTATGTAATGATTCTTATGACACTAGGCTAAACCTCCATTAGAAGAGGTTTATGAAGCCATGTGAGGATGATTAATCTTTAGGATTTATTATTTTGCAAATAAGAAGTTCAAGTTCATCGTTATGAGTAACTAGAGATAGAGCTCATAACGGAAAATTAGAGTATAGAGCTACCACTAAAGAAATTTGTGGTGGAGCTATACTATCTTGCTAGTGAAACCTCGATCCGAGAGGACTTGGTATTCACTAGAGAAAATAATTCGATACTAACTAATAGTAAATCGAATTGCATGGCGGATTAAACTCCTTCTAATTCCTTTATTCATTCTCTAAATTTACTGTTTTCACATCATATTTATTGTTTTGACTCTTATTAGTGAAGCATAATTGTAATCTAGATTCGCATCCAAGTAGTGTACGAATTAGAGTTTGGCAAACACGACTACTCTCCTCTTTATCACATGATTTTGATGAGTTTTATCTACTATTTTTCCACCATAATTTACTGTTCACGACATCATATATTGACTAGGCATCAATCAAATTTCAATTCTTTCTTATCAATGGCACCACTTGCCATCTAGTTTGTTTACATTACGCGTGTTTAGATTACAAAACACTATTTTCACTATTCACAAAACACAAACTAAAACATTGTTTGTAGTTTCTTCAAATTTTTTTGCTACTGCTGGAGTGCATATGAGTTGTGCAACAAACTCACTGGCCTCCCGTGACCTGACCCTAAAAAAATCAAGTCACTGTTTTCACTCACGAGCGCGCGCGCCTCATTTTTGCCTGCACTGAGCGCATCCCGCCTTCTACATCTTAAGTGCGAATCGCACCCAAATTGTCCTACTACTAAGTGCGCACGCGCCCTAGGTTAATTAGTTTAAATTAATTTTTTTAATATTAATTGCAATTTTATCTCAAGAGTATAGTACAATACTCGTATGCTAAAAATTACTAAATTTCAATTTTTTTTTTTTTTTTTTTTTTTTCATTTTAAACGGTGTCTATCAAACTGAGCAAATTTTGGGTTATCTAATTAAGGAACGTGCACGCACGGACAACCTCCCTCAAATTCCTAAGTGACCTGGCCGTTGGTTTGATTAAAAATACAAAAAAATTAATTAATTACATATTAATTAGAAAGCCCACCCACTAACAAAAGCCCATTTTCACAGGCCTAACATCAAGGCCTAACACAAAGCCCATAGTAAAAAGCCTTTTCCTAATTCTTAAATTTAAAAACTATTAAGGTTAAACTTTTTACAGGACTTCACAATCCACCGTGTACCAGGACCAGTACTTGTATAATTGTTCAAGTAACGTAGACGTGCTTCAAGGCTGTTGAAGATGCTATTTATACGTGTAGCAAGGGCGCTCCAGGTAACACCTCTATATATCCTCGAATTATTGTCAGAGGATTCTATTTATAGTAATAATAAGGCTATTTTTGCATGCTCGTTAGGACTTGCCTGTTAGACTTAAAACTTGCATGAGACTAAGATTTGGTACGCATAAACCTGTTATATTTTATCGTAGACGTAGAAATAATCGCATATCTAGAAATTCACCAATCACAACACACACCCACCACAACTATATCTGTAGCAATGGGTGAAGAAATAGCAGAGAGACCTCTCTCTGATTTCTATAAGGCTTTAAACGATGAACCTGAGTCCTGCATAATTCTTGCAGATACTATGGGAGATTTTAGAATCCCCCTCAATATATTTAATCTGCTACTTGTTTTCCATGACTTAGACCATGAAAAGCCTTATCAATACTTACGTAAGATACAACAAGTTCTTACTACATTCCATCATCCTAACGTAAGACCAGAACAAATAAAGCGGCTGCTTGGCTAACAACACAAAAGCTAAACTCTGTCGACACATGGGAAAAGCTAGTAGAATTATTTATGTAACAATTTTATCCGCCACAGAAGACTGATGAGATACTACAAAATATTCATTTCTTTCGTCAAAAGCCGCAAGAATCCTTTTCTGAGGCTTGGAATCGTTTCCCTGATCTTCTAGTAGAATGTCCACATCATAATCTTGGTAAAGACACACTAGTTCGTGCCTTCTTTAAAGGAAGAGAATTTAGATATCATGAATGGAGGTAATTTCTTAAGTAAAGGAGCCATAGATGCTTATAACTTTCTAGATAATCAATCCAAGAAAAGTAACAACTGGGGAGGTAATGATTACTCCCGCTCCATTCCTTTTTTACAACTAAGGCAGCCAGTATGTTTGAGATTAAACAAGATCCTGAACTTAGAACTTTAATTGAATCCCTCACTCGTAAGGTAGATGCCGTTTCTGTTAAAAATCAAGAAGAAAAACTAACTCCCGTCATGAATATAAACTCTCTTCGCTGTAATTTATGTTAGTCTTGAACATTTAGATCATTATTGTCCTCTTGCTTATGAACAACCACAATCACAGCCAGAAGATGTCTGTGCTTTTAATTATGTACCTAACGCACCATGGAGACAAAATCCTAATTTTAGTTGGCGTTATAATCACCAACAAGCAACACCTCCAGATTTTAATAATCAAAACGTTAGGCCCACCAATAACTACAATCAATATCAACTAAGGCAAGGACAAGAGCAAAGTAATTATAATAATAATAATAGAAGTTTAGTACCAGTTAATAACAACTATCAAAACCCACCTGTTAATAACCAACATGAGATAGTTCCTGTTACACAACCCATGACAACTCAACCTTTCTAAAATGATAGATTCGGTGCATACATGCAAGCTCAACAACAGATATTACTAGCAATCTAACAATCCATCCAATGGTTAGCCCAAGAAAAACCATAACAAAAAGATGTGTTTCTAGGTCAACCTGTACCTAATCTAAAATCAACAAACACAACCTTTGAATTAAATGGTAGTTCTTTGACGAGATTAGAGAAGTTTTTAAAAATTTAACTATAAACCTACCTTTCCTCGAAGCTATAAAATATTTTCTAACACACGCTAAGTTTCTTAAAGATTTGTGCACCACAAAGAGGAAAACAAACATATCTAAAGAAGCCTTCTTAACAGAACATTTTCCCTCTTTATCTGAGCACAACGGAATCATTAAGTATAAGGACCCTGGTCGTCCCACTGTACAATGCACCTTAGGCGATACTTTTACAACAACTGCTATTATTCTAGATCTAGGGGCGAGTGTTAAGTTACTCCCGTTTTACCTTTATAAATAACTAGGTATACATGATTTAAAACCGACTAAAATGACTTTGCAGTTAGCCGATCATTCGATTAAGTATCCTAAGGGCGTAGTTGAAAATATTCTTGTTAAAGTACAAGACTTCTATTATCCAGCCGATTTTGTCATTCTAGACACAGAAGTTGCCTATAACTTTGTTCCTATCATATTAGGGCGTTCTTTCTTGGCAATTGGCAATGCCCTTAATAATTACCGCGATGGTTCGATGTCCATTTCCTTTGGAAATCTTGCTATTGAGATAAATATTTTTAAAATGATGCAACAGACACCAGACACGACTATAGATGGCGAAATTAGCATGATAGAGAGCCTCGCTCAAGATTATTTTAACAAAACTTTTACAGATAATATGATGCACCAATTTCTTTCCTTTGGCAGTACTGAGGATTCTTACATCCAAGAAGTACATGACCTCGTAGAATCTACTCCCATCCACGATATAGCCCCTGAGTTTGAAGAGCTCCCTTATGAACAAGTCTGTGTTTTAGAGGAGGAACACCCTCCTGATTCCCTCGATTCCACTCCTCCCACCCCTGAGCTTAAACTTCTTCCCGCTGAGTTAAAATACATTCATCTTGATCCGGATAGCACTCATCCGATTATTATATCATATCAGTTATCTGCTACCGAAGAGGCAAATTTGATTAGGTTTATTCGTTAACATTGTTCTGCGACTGGTTGGTCTTTAGACGATATTAATGGTATTGACCCTAGCGTATGCAAACATCGCATACATTTGGAGGATAATGCGAAAACCTCTCGTGAGCCACAACGTCGTTTGAACCTTGCCATGAAAGAGGTAGTTAGAGCTGAAGTTTTGAGATTACTCGATGTTGAAATTATATACCCCATTTTAGATAGTGAATGGGTGATCCCAGTTCATGTAGCCCCTAAGAAATCTGGTGTTACAGTCATACGTACTGCCAATGGAGAGTTAGTCTCCACCCGAATTCCTATAACGTGGTAGATTTGTATCGATTATAGGAAGCTTAATGCTATGACAAGTAAGGATCACTTTCCTTTACCCTTTGTCGACCAAATGCTTGAACGCACAGCTGACCACATAGTTTTAGGTCATATTATTTCTAAAAATGGAATAGAAGTAGATAACGCTAACATAGATAAAATATCGTCTCTGCCTATACCACAGTCTGTCCATGAGATTAGGGCCTTTCTAGGCCATGCAGGTTTCTATAGACATTTCATAAAAGATTTTTCAAAAATAGCTAAGCCTTTAGCACAATTACTTCTAAAAGATGTCATTTTTTATTTTAATCATGACTGCAAACAGGCTTTTGAAATTTTAAAAGTTGCTTTAACCTCTGCACCTATCATACAACCACCAGACTAGTCAAAACCTTTAAAACTTATGTGTGATGCTAGTGATTATGCCGTTGGTGCTGTGCTAGGACAGAAGTTAGATAATAAGTCTACTGTTATTTTTTATGCTAGTAAAACCTTAAATGATGCTCAACATAATTACACTACTATTGAAAAGGAACTTCTAGCCGTTGTCTATGCCTTAGATAAGTTCCGTCCCTACTTAGTTGGTTTCTACGACCATCGTCTATACCAACCATGTCGTGCTTAGGTACCTTCTCGCGAAAAAAGATGTTAAACAGAAATTGATCCGTTGGATTCTTTTCATAACTGAATTTACCTTAGAAATTAAGGATAAAAAAGAAGCTGAAAACATAGTTGCAGATCACTTATCTAGGTTAACTAATAAGGATGACAGTGATTCCGAATCGATATCTGACTATTTTTCGGATGAACATCTTTATTCAATTTTTTTTTGCACCTTGGTATGCATATATAGTAAATTTCTTAGTGTCCGAGATCATTCCTGACATATGGACTAGGAATGAACGCAAGAGATTTTTGGCAAAAGTTAAATTTTACTACTGGGATGAACCCTACCTTTTTAAGTATTGTGCGGATCAGATAATACGACGTTGTATTCCCCAGTGGGAGCTGACGCTCTTCAGAACTTAACAAGGTGCCGATGAAAGTGGCTTTTGACGAGCTACCTACTTTATCTGGGCTATTTACCATTGGAACTAACGAAGTGGTTGACTACCGGATCTAAGACCCCGTATATATAAACACTAAAAACAGTACTAACCTTTCTTCATCTACCCGTAACCACTTTTCTCTTAATGTCTCCACCGATTTGAAACTTGATTTTCAATTCCTCATGACATGCTGCCTTGCCACTCCATCTCACTCTCCCTTATATATCTTTCTCTACTTAGTTTTTTTTTTTTTTTTTTTTTTTTTTTTTTTTTTTCCGTCTACTGTTTTGCGTATGGAGCTTAGCCAGCATTTATATAATATTTCTTAGATATAGTTTTACATTGCTGGTTGAATTCTTATCTAATCCGAAGTCTTATCTTATCCGAAGTTGGCATCCAGTTTTAGTCACTAAAGTCTTCCCCTTCGAATCCAATTCGTATTTAACTTCTTTCTCTTCCTATTCTTACTAAACTGCCCTTACATTTAATTTTACATGTCTAATCCTAATATATCTTCCACTGGCATGAGTAGTAAAACTCAATTTTATTATTATTACGTAATTATTTCGGTACAGTTGCCATCAATTTCTTTTAAATTTTTTCTGTGCCACTCATTTCAACTCTCACTTCAACATCATTCATTTAATTACATTGCATCATATATATATATATATATATATATATATATATATATATATATATATATATATTAGTTTGACATTATTTCGTTCACAATAATTTAAGATTTGTTCCCGACAGTCAATTTTTCTATCGTTTACATTCACACGACACTTTGTTATACATTCCGCTAACTCTTTTCTTATTCTATTTTTTTCTTGATTTTTCTTCTCTTCTTTGCCATATGAACTTTGTTCGCATGCCAAAGAGGGGGTGGTGTTTCGACCCCCACCTACGTGGCAAACGTCTATTAGTAGGGGTCTTCACTTTATTTGTTTAATCAATAGGACTAAAACCCAATTTGCAATACCATGAATTGATGTACATGCCCATTAACTCATGTATCTAGGGCTAAACCCTAGCTACATGGCTTGCCACTTATGTAGATTAATTTATGTCCAGATTCGTTTATTATCAAAGAGATAATTATCAATTAAGAGTCATGTTCAATTACGATTACTTGAGCTACAAGAAATCTTTACTCTATACATATAAATACCAAACTATTTTTCATAAAGAATTACGTTCTTGAGACTTGATCCCATCGATAATTTGGGTACGTAGGCAATCGAAAGGTACAGTCTTATCATTCTCTCGATCACCACTGCTTTTTACTACTTTTCTACATTTTTCATCTCTTTCGTCACCACTTAGTGTTTTGATCATATTTGGTCGAAACAGGAGCACAATAAAGTTTTATCCTTTTACCATGAACAATCATGCGGGGGTCATTTTAGTGGAAAGAAAACTGCCGCCAAAGTTCTTCAATGCGGTTTTTATTGGCCAACCCTGTTTCAAGATGCCCATGCATACTGTAAAGCGTGTATTATATGTCAACAACTTGGCCTTATTACTCAACATAATATGATGCCCTTAAATTCCATCCTTATAGTGGAGATTTTTGATGTATGGGGTATAGATTTTATGGGCCCACGTTTTCTATTTTGCATGGTTTCATTTATATTCTTGTAGCTATAGACTACGTTTCTAAATGGATTGAAGCCATGACTTGTAGTAATAATGATCATAAAACTGTAGTTTTGTTTATGAAGGAGTATATCTTCTTACGTTTCGGCGTACCTAAGGCCATCATTAGTGATGGAGGAAAATATTTTTGTAATAGAGTTATTGAAGCTTTAGTAAAAAAATATGGAGTTACCCATAAGGTGGCGACTCCGTATCACCCACAAACTAGTGGTCAAGTAGAGGTGTCTAATAGATAAATTAAAAAGATTTTAGAAACGATAGTTAATCATGATAGGAAAGACTGGTCTAGACACCTAACAGATGCTTTATGGGCATATAAAACGGCTTTTAAAACACCTATTGCTATGTCCCCTTACCGCTTAGTTTTTGGTAAACCTTGTCACTTGCCTGTTGAGTTGGAATACCGTGCCCTGTGGGCTATTATAAGTCTTAATTTCAACATTAACATTGCTGGTGTCAAGCGAAAATTACAATTAAATGAGCTTGAACAAATCCGTAGCGATTCTTACGATTTAGCGAAGGATTATAAAGCTAACATGAAATGTATTCATGATAAACATATTTTGCGTAAAGAGTCTGACCTTGGTCAAAATTTTTGCTATACAACTCACGTTTGCATATTTTTCTTGGTAAATTAAAAACACGTTGGTCGGGACCTTTTCTGGTTACTGATGTCACTCTTCAAGGAGTAATTACTTTGAAAAATCCCAAAGACAATAGTACCTTTCAAGTAAATGGCCAATGCTTAAAATATTTCCACAAATTACGTTCGCCCGCTGTAGAAGAAACCCTTCTACAAGACCCTGTTTATGAGGACTGACCTATATGCTTGGTGTACTTACTATCTTAATTCTATATTTTGGGAATACTCCATTAAGATAATCGGACCCTCATTTCAGAGTGTGTGGTTGTAAGTGCCGGATCCTTAATTAGTCAACATTCATGTAATTCACGCATTCCTTTCTTGCACTTTTTCTCAATTCTTTTGAGTAGTGTTTCTCTATGGAATGATTTACATTTTTACTTGCTTTGTTCTTGTATTTTTCAAAAATCCTTTTCATAAAAGTTAGAAAATATAAAACCCATAAATATTAGATAGATTAGAAAGTCTAGGGTATTCGACTTTAAAAGACCTTCTTTTTTAGCACAACAAATTTTTTTTCATCCTATTCTAATTTTTTTTTTGGGGGTGGGTAATCACCCCACCTTGTTATCTCAACTTCTTATCTTTGTTTATGCTGCTTAACGTCTTATAGATTTATGTGACACACTCTAGTTTTCTAGATTTTCCTTCGCCATCATAACTTATGCCATTTACGCATTTTGAGGCGTTCTTCCACCATTTTATATGTCACCCATGGTTATATTTGAGTTTTTCTTAGATAATTAGATAGCATTTTTCATGCTGGCCATTTTCATAGCTCATTCGCAAAAATCAGACCGCTAACAAATCGGGAATTTTAGTTTTAAGTTTATGAGGCAACAGGACAAGATGGGTATCATAGAAAAGATTTGGGCTTGGGCCAAAATTCATTTTTCCATCCAACCCACGATATTTACACCCCACCGACTATCCCATTTAAGATCCAACACCGCCCATTCACTTCATCTTCTCAAACAAAATTCAAACAAACCTAAATCGATCCCAGTGCGCATCGCGCCTATTCAAAACTAAATTCAAGCGCGTCGCGCGCCTCCATCGAAACATACCTTCTCCAAATTTTTACAGCACCTTCCCCTAATCATCCCCTATAAACCCTTATCCGTATTCAAAATCCAACCAAAAAATGGCCCGACCAGTAAAAATATTATTGGAATTCGCATTTAACGCCGAGATATTCCAGCCATTCTATGGTACGGAGATGCATGCTAGAGGGTGAGATAGAATATGGTACTCTACTGAGGAGTACTACCATGAGGATTTGGTATTGAAGTTTTATCGGAATAAGAGGATACTTTTTTTAGGGAGGATGTTTGTAGATTTAGACAGAGTTCACTGGGATGTGACTCATGATTTGCTTGCTACCATCACTGGGATACCAGCGAAATAGGTCACCCTGACCTTACAATGATCCCAGTTTGATGGAGTGCATCAGCTGATGATGGAGACGCTACTTGAGGGCCGATACAAAGATCGTTCTCACTGTGCGAAGTAGTAGTCGCTTAGGATTAACCAGCTGTCTGTGTCGCAGTGGCTAGGCAAGAACATCTGTAGCACTTCAAAGCCGAGTGACATCATCTTGTCTTTCTTGCATGTTCTTTGAGTTTTGCAGAACAGGAGGTACGGTTTTTGCCTCATTGATTTTCTGCGTGATGAGCTTATGGTTGTAGGCCTAACTACTGCACCCATCCCTGTTTTAATTACTAAGATTATGTTATTTTAGGGTTGCGTGCCTGAGTCACCTAAGACTCATCTTAAGATTCACTCAAACGCAAATGCGTATAGTGAGTGTGTCCAAAGGAATTGGACATTGCCTAAAGAGAGAGCTGATGTGATAGATCATGATAAGGATGAAGATGAATATCCAGTTTGTTTTGCTGAGAACACTATGGACCGTGCTTCTTCTGATTGTGCACGTTTTTCACTACTCCATAGCGGGATGCGCACGCTTTACAATCATCAGCGAACCCTTTCCGCTCTGTGAGACTATACAGAAGCGTCAGGGTTCCATTTAATGTGATCAACGTAGCCTAGAGCATAACGTTCGCACCATAGCCGATAACCACGCCGATATGTTTAACACTATAGAGAATATGGAAGAGGCGCAGGCAGCTTTTCAGGACGAGGTCTTGAGACGTTTGCCACAGCTAGGAGGTTTGCCTTCTTCTTCTGATTCTAGATGTGAGCATCGTCGTCGTCGTCCGTCTGATGGTTCAGGACCATCTTCTTCCCAGGGATAGCTGCTTTATATTTGAATTGTTGTCATGAATTTGATTTAGAATTATCTTGTTTTGTTATAACTATTTAAATTTCGTATTTATTTCAGTACTTTAGTTAATTAATTGTTTTTTTGTTAAGTAGTTAATATTTACTTGTTTATGTGATTATTTATATATGCAAGTATTGTTAAATTTAATGCATGATTAATTACATATTCTTTACCATATAGATTTTTTGTTGATATTCAGCATGTTTAGAAAATATAAATGATCAATGTCATGAACCCCCCCTCTCAAATTGTTTGGGGGTGGTATATTTTAATATATGTGAACGTATAAAATTGCATGTCTTAATCACATTTATATAAATTTTGGGCCAAAATATAACAACCCTTGGGCCTTATTTAATTAATTGGGACCACAATGTAATTAGGTACTTGATATTTCGAGAAATTTTAAAATTTCACAGAATTTCATAAGCTAATCTAATAGAGAAGGGTTAATTCGATTTTGGCCCCACTTTTAATAGGGTATTCAGTGTTTGGCTCCTGTAAGTTGCGTAATTCGTTTTTGGCCCCAGTTCTCTCAGTTGACTTGGTCAGTTTTAATGGCTCCATAGTATATTTTCAAAATGACAACTTTACCTTTCATGTGAGTTGAGCGTTAATCTCGTAAATACTAGTTTCGTAAAATTTCGATTTTGAAATCCAATACAAATTTCGTTTTGATGATATCGATTTAAAAGTCCACGTGGCAAGTATCTATGTTACAAACATTGACTGTTTGGATTAAAATATTTGGGGATTTTACATATCACGAGAATGTGGTGGAGAATGCGGGAAAACAAGTTATCTTCTGGGTTTCGTAAAGCTTATGAAACCCTTGTCTCTCTCATTTACGTAGTTCAGAATAGTAATGTTCACGTCTTCTTCTCTACGGGATAGGTTACGCTTTCTGTTATTCTATCGGGATAGGTTACAATCTCACATTTAATTTTTGTAATGGATTTTTTCACCTAAGAACTTGATGGGTTGATTGACTCAATAATCACAATTTCAGATGTCCCAAATGTTGGTGTTGCTGATGAGGATCTGGGAAGAAGTAAACATTCCTTAACAGTGGAGCCAAGTATTAAGAAAAAGAAGAAAAGTAGTGATAGTGATAGTGATAGTGATGATGTTACAGCTGATGAACAGCGTGGAGATCTCATTGAAGTTACTAACTTGGTGAATGACTCTGATGACAAGTCAATAAAATTCCAAGATAAGAAAAAGAAAAGCAAACTAGATTCTGATTCACAATTAGACAAGTCTGAAACTGTTCCTAACTCACAGTTGGATGAAATCCAAAGGTAAGAAGAAAAAGAAAAGCAAGTCGATCTATGTCAAGAACCATAGTACAAAATATCCCGATATATCGCGAAATTTGGGGATATCTATCCAGATTTCAGAAAAAGATATATAAATATCGCGATATGTTAAGAGATATATACGACTGCAAATATCGGCGATATTTTGACGATATTTGCAATATTTGTGATATTTGGGGATATTTAGAGATATTTAACGATATTTTGTGTATATAACAATTTTATTTAATATTTACCATTATATTTTAAATAAATATAAATAATGTATTATGATATATCAAGAAATATCCACAATATCCACGATATTTGTAGATATTTTAGATATATCCACGATATTTGCATGTGAAACAATGTCAAATATCCCCAAAGAGAGGGATATATCCACGATACATATCCAGAAATTGAGTATCGATAAATACCCATATCCTGATATTTTGTACTATGTCAAGAACAATGAAGATCAGTATACAAAGTGCCCACGAAATGAAACTGAAACTTGTCCTCTAGTAGGAAAGTTAGCTGCTGAGAGTTCCTCCATTGAGGTTGTAAAGGATGAGAACGATTCAAAGTCTAAAGATAAGAAAAAGAAGAAGAAATATAAAGAAGACGTGTTTGACCAGGTGGACTTCGGAAAAGATGAATCTGACGGCTAGTCAATAATAATCCTTGGATCCCAACCGTTGGATTTGGACACGTGTTATTAGTTTTTGTTTAAAAAAAAAATCACATGTAGCATGCGTGAGGGGTATTTAGGCCATTTTAAAATTATGATGAACAGAACCAACGGAACAGATTAAAAGTGACCAAAGTTGAACGGGGTCAAAACGAATTACGAACACGGGGAGCCAATCTTTGAATATCCTATTAAAAGTAGTGCCAAAATCGAATTAACCCAACAAAGAAACCCATTATATGCAACCCATGGGCCTTGTTAAAATCAATTGGGATCCATAATGTAATTAGGAATTTTAAATTTCATGAAATGTCAAAATTTCAGGGAATTTCGGAGGCTAATCATATATAGAAATTCCAAAAATTGAAATAGAATTCATGTGTAGGAAACTATTCTAAAAATGTGTTTTTTCACATTTTTTATTTTAGCAACAATCCGCCTTAGACTTAGCAACCAAACACTATAAAATCAATCTCTAAGCATGTAGTTTTATAACTGAAAACCCTAAACACATTGCTGCATCTCAGAGTGCGCACGCGCCTCTTATAAGACCAAACTTAGAGCGCGGTGCGCTCATATTAAATTGGTATCAGCATTTTTGATCGCGTACCGCGCTCACCAAAGGGTTATTCCAAGCGCACGCGCTCCCTCACTGCAAGCTTCCAGGCTTGGATTTCCAGGTTCCACTTTTCTAACTTCCAATACTTCAATTCATTACTTGTTTGTTATGTCAATTCTAAATTTTTTACCGGAACAGTCTTTTTATGACTTGCTTGATATTGACACTTATGACTTTTATTTCGACGACATGATTAACCAATTAGGTTGGCACCCTCTGTTGGTATATCCATGTGATACTTATTCACATCAACTTACTGCTTATTTCTATGATAATTGTAAATTTTATAATAATCAAGATGGAGAACAAGTGTTCTCTGTCACCATAAACAATGAAATCATGGATTTAAGCAAATTTTTGTTAGCATTGGCGCTAGGACTTTCTATGCCTCCTGGCCAAGACACATGGGATTACATGTCGGATAATGCCTTCTATTATAACTATGTATACTTCCATGAGACTTATAGGGCGGGCGTTTTCCGTTTAGAAGACCAATGCCAACATAATATAGCCCTTAAAAGCCTGTCCCTTAACATAGGCTCTACTATGTTTTTCATTATGCTCAATATATTAGTGGAATGGCGTTTTTCAAATGTGAATAGCGCCGCATGTAACGTCTTTCTTGCTTTAGTTGAGGGACGTATGCACTTTGATATTCCCAAGACCATAGTGTCTAGCTTAGTGATAAAGCTAAATTTATGTAGAGTAACTATTTATGCGTAAACATAAATAATCAATCAACTAAACAAGTGCTTAGATCAATATTCCTACTCTCAAATAATAATGAAGTAATATAAAGAGTACGGATTTGTTCCACTCTTAAACTACCAAGACTAAATAGAATCCAATTAATCAAACACAAAGAAACAATGGTGAGAGTAATATTATGTTGAGAATTTATACTACGAGATAATACTATCAATTGATATTATACTAATATTAACTAAAGTAATTATTTATAGGTGAATCAAATATGGAGAAAACTATAGAGAGATTGGAATCCACTTTTAATTTCTTAACATGCTAGCATAGATTTGTATAGAAAACCCTAGTCTAGAGATTCTCACGCAAGGTTAAAATATAAAGACTAGACCTTTAATGATCCTTAATTACTTTATACTATCTCTAGTCATAAGCTAATTAGCATGAGAGAAAGCTTGTTCCCATTCTCATGACAAACTCAATATTCTTTAGTTTAGGTTAAACTCTTCTTATCTCTAAGTCAAGAAAAACCTAAACTTAAAACCCTAAACAACAAATCTATAGTAACAAATCAAGTCCTCTCAAAGCTTCATTCAAACTCCCTCTAATGGGAATTTAGCTATGAATCATGGGACTATCATGGGCATAATAATAGAAAGAAGAAGACATAATGAAGAACTACTTTATTAAAGAATAACTTAAATTGAATTAATGGTGTCTAGGCTAATTAACAATAACTAGGGTTTAAAACTTAAAGAAGGAAACCAAATTATTATCTAATGGGGGAGAGAGAGAGAACCTTAATTTACAACTAAACTAAAGAGGAGAGTAGCCAAGTTTTGTTTAGCCTTAAACCTCTTTATATAGGAGAGAGTTAGGTTTATAATTTTGTGCATGGGTTTTGGAGCCACATTTTGGGCCATGAAATCAAGCCCAAAACCTAATTACATATGCCAAAAAAGGGTTTCTCTATGTGAAATTACTTCAACACCCTTTTCGTCTACTTTTACTGCTTCGATTGGGTCAATGTTTGGACCATTAGAAAGCTCTTTCTGAGCCGGTCGTTTTGACATATAATAGGCCCAATTCTAAAGTCTGAGTCCAAAGATACAGCCTGTGGAAGTTTTGTTAACTTTTATGCTTTTTTTCAACCCGTGTTGACTTTGACTTTTTAGCTTTGACTAGGCTTTAAAAATGTTTTTTCTCCTTAAAGCTTAGGCTTTAACCATAGAACTTCTTAGCAATCAACCTTTGCTCCTTTCTCTTGCAAAAGTGACATATTTCTTTATATATTTGACTCAAAGACCTGAAATACACAAAATCACGTAAACAATACCAACTCTTATTTATTATACACATAATTGGTCTAAATGTAATATTATTAAGGGGTTAAAACTACAGTTTTGAGTTCTTATCACTTAGCACGTTCCCACACAATGAGGCATGAGTACCTTCTTATGCCTGTTATGGTTTGCTGCATAATGAGATTCTTTTTCCCTGAATTTTGTACACACTTCACTGATTGGGTTAAGGTTGATACAATCTGCACGACCAATGCTATAGTCCGTTCTTTACGTGCTATGATTTGGCCTGGCTGGCGCCTACAACCTCACCTAGTAGCCCCATGCACCCCGTCCGACCAAATTGCACTAAATAGGTTAGCTAGGGTAGATGAAAACAGGATGAAGGCTTGGAAAGTAGTCATAGATATGCAAGACTTAAAGGAGCCTCATTTCACAAGTGAGGAGCAATCAGAAGAAAATGCATGATTAGAAACAACTATATATGGTAATATTTATATTTATGTTAGAGTCCGCTTATGTCCCAAGCAAATTTTATTTCCTTTTATCTCCATAATGGATGAAACTCATATAGGAGTTATGTCTGCATTTTAATTCTTTGTATTTATATCGTTTAACTTTCTTTACAGGTGCTACCATTTACAAGCACGTTTCTATAGTACTCTCTATTATTTCTTTTCATTCCATACTTTGGGGACAAAGCATGATTATGTTTGGGGGTGGTATAGAAAATGATGTAAATGTTTAAGCACATATTAGGTTGTATATTACGTATTAATTATCGTATAAAAAATATAAAAAGCAAAAAATAATAATTTATACTATGCACTTAGGATAATGGTATTATTTCCTTTTCCATGATGATATTAGTCTAGAAATCTCAAGTAGCAATAGAATTAAACGTAGTTCTTAGAAACTTAGGTTAATACATAGGTAATAGTCATTGCATCTTTTCATTAACATCTTGCATGAGCATGTTTGAGTGTACTTGACAGTATTTTTCTAAGACCTAGGTTAGACTACTTAATTTAACATATCCTGTGAGATTATAGCCTAAAAGCCTTATATGAGTGAGTATCTGAGTGATGCCACAAAGGAGACATATAATATGAGTAGAGAAATTACACATCCACTTGCTTGATGACCATACCATATCCTAAGTGAGAATTTAGGCCCTCTTTGGATCAATATAGTTAAAAATTCATAGCTATAAGTAATTATCCGCTAGTCGCCTCTCTGAGCCTTTTATTTAGCCTTTTCGCAACCACAAATCCTTTATGTACCCATCTTTTAAACCAATAAAAATAAAAATAAATCTACCCATCTTTGAATGAGTCTGAAAATAGGATGAGTAAAGAAAATAAAGAGAAAAACCTGTGGAAAACCAAAAATTAGTTAGTTGGTTCAGAAAAGAAAAAGAAAATAAAATAAAAACAAAAATAGAAAGAAAACAAAAACTCCAACAATAGAATAAAAAGAGTCAAAAAGCCAAAATAAAAAGGCTAAGGATGGAAACTAAGTAAGTGTAGAAGCAAAGTAAGAACAAGGTTTTCTCTAGTTACATGTAATTGAAGACCCTATCATCTCAAACTTGTTTATTTGAATATCCATTCCGTTTCTTCTTAAACCATCACCTCAACCCCGTATCACCTAATAAAGACATCTAGCTCAATTAGGATTAATTTGGTGTGATAGTAAGTGGTAGATGTGATTGATTGACCTCGGCTCCTTTGGACGTCATTGAGATTGTGAGGAAGCTAGCGTATGCCCACTGCACATTGGAGTGAGCTAACTTGAGTGGAAAAATCAAAGTATTTTTGTCTCGACAAATTGTAAGGACCTACTTAAGGACATTATTCCAAAAGTTTAAGAAACGGACATGCCATTGCATCTCATAACATAGTTCATAGCATGAATATATATTTTTAGATAATTTGATTATTATGCGTGTATTAGCTTAGGTTTGAAAAGCATTGTTCGTATTATATTGTTATTGAGATGTATAGATATCTGAGATTAATTAGGAAATTTTATTTTTATCTCTTAGTTGTTGTAATATAAATGAAGTTTGTGAGTACATTATCTAGAAAACTCTCACGAGGTTATTACTCGTCCACTAGGAAATTTCTAGTGGTTTAAGGCTTTATTGCATATGGTCAATGCAATCGCACTCCGTGAAATGAGATTAGTTAAACTACATTTTTAGCCACTTATCTGTTTTTATTTCTCATCTTTGCTTGAGGACAAACAAAATGCTGTTTGGGGGTGGTGTGATAAGCACCTAAAAGTATAGTTTAAACCCCTTAATAGTACTCTATTTAGGCCAATTATGTTTATAATAAATAAGAGTTAGTAATATTTACTTATTTTTGTGCATTTCAGGACTTGAAGTTGATTCGGTGACTAAAAGCACCACTTTTTCATGAAAAACGAGTCAAGATAATTGCCAAGAAAGTTCTATATTTAAAGCCCAAGAATCATGGGGAAAACCCTTTTTCAAGCCCAGTCAAAGCTGGGAAGTCAAAGTCAATACGGGTAGAAAAAGGACAGAAAAGTCAACAGAACTTCAACAGGCCGTAGCTTTGGACTCGGGCCTACTTTATGTCAAAACAACTGGCTCGAAATCAGTTTTCCAATTGATCTAGCCTTGCTCCAATTAGAGCTATAAAAGTAGACAAAAAGGGTACGAAAGTAATTTACAATAGCTGTGACTCTTTTAGACTGAACCTAATGGACTTTGGGCTCACTTTAGAGGCCCAAAGTCCCCTTTTCTGACCCATGCACGAAAATGTAACCCTAACCCTCTCCTATGTAAAGAGAGTTAAGGCTAAAAACTTTCTCTCTCCTTTCCTTAACTCTTTTTTTCCCCCTATTTAGTTAATAAGTAGTTTAGTTTAGTTTTAATTAGTTTTTACTTTTATTAGGGTTAGCATTGTAGCCTCCATTAGAACCTATCAATAAAAAGCTTAGTTCTTTAATATTCAATTCAATTCTCCTTACATTATGTCTTCTTATTATTGCCTTTATGTAATGATTCCTATGACACTTGGCTAAACCTCTATTAGAGGAGGTTTATAAAGCCATGTGAGGATGATTAATCTTTAGGATTTATTGTTTTGCAAATAAGAACTTTAAGTTCTTTGTTATGAGACTAGAGATAGAGCTAATAACGGAGAACTAGAGTATAGAGCCACCACTAAAGAGATTTGTGGTAGAGCTATACTCTCTTGCTAGTGAAACCTTGATATGAGAGGACTTGTTATTCACTAGGGATTAACAAAGCGATTCAATACTAACTAATAGTAAATCGAATCGCATAGCAGATTAAACCCATTCTAATTCCTTTATTCATTCTCTAAATTTTCTATTTTCATATCATATCTACTATTTTGACTCTTAGTAGTTTATAATTGAAAACTATACTACTACAAATACTTATGCTAGGTATGCTAGGAAGAAGTAAACGATAATTTCACTCTTTTATATCAACTTTCTACACTCAATTATCATGCAATAAAACTAGAGTAAGAATTCGTTCCACTCCGAGTTGCTTAGAAAATAACTAATTCACTTAATGATTAATAATTAAACAATACGAGAGTAATTATTCCAAATATACCTAATATGGTGAAAACTACGATTTAATGTATTCTAAATTGAAGTATGACAATTAAATAATAAGATGTGAATATGAAGAAGGAATTACGGAGATTTGAAATCCACATTGATTAATCCCTAACAAGCTAGTACAAAGTTTGTTGCAACCCTAATCTTTATGTTTTCACACAAGGTTCAACATAAATGTTAGGTTTTTTTTTATCTCTAATTATTCATGGCATCTCTAACCAACTAATAATTAGCATGAGAGGAAGTTGAAACCCATTCTCATGGTAAATGAACTATCCTATAGAATTGAAACTCTTAAATACAACTATTTTATACTAACACATCAAGTTTTCATCAAAGCTTTAATCAAACCCTTCTAATGGAGGTTTAACTATGGATCATTAGACTATCATTAAATAAATAATAATAAGAATAAGACATAATTAAAATACTACTTGATTAAAAATAACTTGAATTATATTAATGGTGGCTAGGCTAATAAAACATAAACTAGGTTTAGACTAAAGAGAAAAAGTAAAAGCTAAGAGATATGAGAGTGTCAAATATTAAACCCTAATTAAACTAAACTAAACTAAGTGGGAGAGAGAGCTAAATTATTTTAACTAATGGAAAGAGAGAGAGAGTTAGAGTTTTGCCTTAGTCCTTTTTATATAGGAGAGGGCTAGGTTTACAATTTCATGCATGGGCTTTGGAGCTATGTTTTGGGCCACAAAATCAAGCCCAAAACCTAATTACTTAAGTCCAAAAAGTGTTTTTATATTGGAAATTATTACAATAGCATTTTCATACATTTTAACTCTTCTTATTGGATCAAGGTCTGAATCATTAGAAATCTCTTTCCAATCCGGTCATTTTGACATATAATATGCCCAATTCTGAGGTATGAGTCCAAAGATACGGCCTGCGGAAGTTCTGTTGACTTTTATGCTCTTTTTCTGCCCGCGTTGACTTTGACTTTTCAGTTTTGACTGGGCTGGGCTTTAAAATGTTTTTTCTCCTTGAAACTTGGGCTTTAACCATAGAACTTCTTAGCAACCAACCTTTGCTCCTTTCTCTTTCAAAAGTGACATATTTCTTCATATAATTGACTCAAAGACCTGAAATACACAGAAGTATGTAAACAATACTAACTCTTATTTATTATAAGCATAATTAGTCTATATGTAATATTATTAAAGGGTTAAAACTATAATTTTTGGCTCTTATCATTAGTGAAGCATAATTGCAATCTAGATTCGCATCCAAGTAGTGTACGAATTAGAGTTTGGCGAACACAACTACTCTCTTCTTTATCATATGATTTTGATGAGTTTTATCTACTATTTTTCCACCATAATTTATTATTCACAACATCATATATTCACTGTGCATCAATAAAATTTAAATTCTTTCTTATCATCTATGCACTCTGAATTAAACTCAAAGGGTGTATCTTGATAATACTAAAATAACACGTTTCTATCTTAACGAATAGTGATTTTGCTAGGAATAAGAAAACTAAATTATTGTACAATTAGAACAAATTCCTACTCTCAATTATCATGCAATAACTTAAGTAAAGATTTGTTCCACTCCTAATTGCTTAGAACGTAATAATTTCACTAACTTAAACAATTTAACAATATTAATGAGAGCAATGTTTTTAATAAGACTAATATGTGGGAATAACTAATTAAGATATTCTAAATTATACTAAGGTAATTAAATACGTAGATGTGAATGAGAGAAGAAGGGATCGGATTAGGGAGATTTGATATCCACCTTGATTAATCCCTAATATGCTAGTATAGATTTTTATTGCAACCCTAATCTTTATGTTTTCACACAAGGTTCAACATAAAGGTTAGGTATTTTTATCCCTAATTATTCATGACATCTCTAACTAACTAATAATTAGCATGAGAGGAAGTTTAAACCCATTCTCCTAGTGAATGAACTATCATATATATTGAAACTCTTAAAAACAATTATTCTATACTAACACATCAAGTCTTCATCAAAGCTTCAATCAAACCCCTTTAATAAAGGCTTAGCTATGAATCATGGGACTATCATAATTAAAATAATAAGAATAAGAAGACATGATAGAAGAATATAATGAACTTGGATTTTATTAATGGTGGCTAGGCTAAATAACATAAACTAGGTTTACTAAAAGAAAAACTAAGAGACAAAAGACTAATTAACTAATGGGTGAGAGAGTTAGAGTTTTGCCTTAGTCCTCTTTATATAGGAGAGGGCTAGGTTTATACTTTTGTGCATGGGCTATGGAGCTATGTTTTGGGCCACTAAATCAAGCCCAAAACCTAATTACTTAAGTCCAAAAAGGGTTTATCTATTTTAAATTACTGCAACAACTTTTTCATCCACTTTTACTCCTCTGATTGAATCAAGGTCTAGATCATTAGAAAGCACTTTCTAATCCGGTCGTTTTGACATATAATAGGCCCAATTCTGAGGTCTGAGTCCAACGATACGACCCGTGGAAGTTATGTTGACTTTTAGGCTCTTTTTCTGCCCACGTTGACTTTGACTTTTCAGCTTTGACTGGGATTTAAAAATGTTTTTTCTCCTTGAAACTTGGGCTTTAACCATAGAACTTCTTAGCAACCAGCCTTTGCTCCTTTCTCTTACAAAAGTGACATATTTTTTTACATAATTGATTCCAAAACCTGGAATACAAAAAAGTACGTAAACAATGCTAACTCTTATTTATTATGAACATAATTGGTCTATACGTAATGTTATTAATGGGTTAAAACTACAGTTTTGGGCTCTTATCAAACCACCCCCAAACAACATTTTGCTTGTCCTCAAACAAATATGAGAAATTAAAAGAAATGACAAAAAATGGAGTTCTAACTAATCTCGTTTCGCCGAGTGCGATTGCATTGACCATATGCAATAAGGCCTTAAACCACTAGGAATTCCCTAGTGGACGAGTGATAGCATCGTGAAAGTTTTACAGAGAAGATACTCAAAAACTTCATTTATACTACAACGACTAAGAAATAAAATTATTGTTTCCTTATTTATTCTCAGATATCTATACATCTCACTAGCAATGAATAAAGAATAATTAATTCGAAATCTAAGCTAATACGTGCATAATAATCAATCATCTACGGATAAACATATATAATGAACTATGCTATGAAATGCAATAACAGGTCCGTTTCTGAAACTTTGGAATAACGTCCTTAAGTAGGTCCTTACAAATATGTCAAGATAAAAACACTCTAATTTTTCCACTCAAGTTTCACTCATTCCAGTGCGCAGTGGGCACACTTTTCCTCACAAACTCAGTGACGTACAAGAAAGCCGAGGTCGATCAAACACATTTGCCACTTACTATCACACCAACCTATTTTTAATTGAGCTAGATGTATTTATTAGGTATTGCGGGGATTAGGTGATGGTTTAAGAAGGAAGGAAATGGATATTCAAAAAGGATAAGTCTGAGAAAATAGGGTCTTCATATTATGTAACTAGAGAAAACCTTGTTCTTAACTTCCTTCTACACTTTGTTTCCATCCTTAGCCATTTTTTTTCTTTTTCTTTGGCTTTTGACTCATTTGATTATGTTTTTGGAGTTATAACTTTTATTTTATTTATTTTTCTTTTCATTTATTTGGATGGAAACTTTCTTTTCTTTTCTTTTTTATTTGAAACAACTAACAAATTCTTGGTTTTCCACAAGTCTTTCTCTTGTCTTTATTCTATTTCATCCTACTTCTCAGACTCATTCAAAAATGGGTAGGCTGATTTTCTTTTTATTTTGTTTTTATAAAAGGGTAAAGGATTTGTGGTTTATGAAAAGGCTAAAGAAATACTCAGAGGGGCGATTAGCGGAAAATAATTTCATATAGGTATGAATTTCTGGCTATATCGATCCAAAAATGGCCTAAATTCTCACTTAGGATATGATATAGTGATCAAGCAAGTGGATGTGTGATTTCTCTATTTGGAATTTACTTCTCCCTTGTGTTATTACTTAGATATTTCACTTATATGAGGCTTTTAGGCTATATTCTCATAGAATTTGTAGAATAAGTACTATAACCTAGATTTCAAAAACTTACTGCCAATACAAATATAGATGCTCATGCAATATATTTATGGAAAGATGCAATGATTATTATCTACATATTAACCTAAGTTTCTAAAAACTATTCTAATTTAAGAGCTAACGTGAAACTTCTAGACTACTATCATCACAAAAAAAGAAACAATACCAATATTCCTAAATGCATAGTATAAATACTTTTTATTTATATATTTTTTAAAATTTTTACTAGAAAGCAAGTGCATATTACACACACACACACACACACACACACACACACATATATATATATATTCTAATAGGTGCCTTAAATTACGCATGTTTCTATGCCACCCCCAAACAAAAACATGCTTTGTCCTCAAAGTATAGAAATAAGAAGGATAGAAAATACCATGGAAACACGTGAAAACTTTAGAATACCTGCGAAACAAATTTATAACATACTAATATAGATAAAGAAAAATAGAAGCAACTTTATATGAGTTCCACCCGTTATGTGAATAACAAAAATTACATTGCTTAGGACATAAGCAGACACGAACAGAAAGCAAAACTTACCTCATATCCAGCACCACGCTGTCTTCTCCTTCTATAAAGAAGTGAGGTTCCTTTGCGTCCTACCAAGCTATGATAATTTACCAGGCCTCACGCCATTTATCATCTACCTTTGCTAACCTGTTAAGCGCCATTTGATCGGATGGGGTGTAAGGTGCAACCCAATTAGGTTGTAGCCTCCACCCCAGCCAAATCATCGCACGGAAAGAGCGTATAATGCAATTGGTGGGTCTTACAATGTCAACCCCAACCTAATCCGTGAAACAGGTACAGAACTTAGGAAAGAAAAATAGCATTATGCGGAAAACCAAGACAAACATAAGAAGGTACTTATGCTTCATATTATGGGCTCGTGCTAAACTAGAACTAAGGTCAGGGGAAGGTCATAGAGCATACATCCCTCAGCTAGAGCAAGGAAGACGTCAGAAGTGATATTATTTGCAGAAGAAAAACGCCATTCCCCTAAGATATTCAGCATGATAAAGAATATAATAGTACCCATGTTAAGGGACAAGCTACCAAGGGCTACGTTATATTGCCCTTGGTCCTCTACACGAAAAATCCCCACCACATAGGTCGCATGCAAATAATCATAGTTGGAGATGTACATATTATCAGCCATATAACCCCATGAGTTTTGGGCAGTAGGCATAGACAGTCCAATAGCAAAGGCCAACAAAAACTTGCTTAAATCCATTGTTATATCATCAATGGTGACAGAGAACACTTGCTCCCCATCTGATTGATAAAAGAACTTACAATGATCATAGAAATAAGTAGTAAGTGCAGAAGAATAAATTTCATCAGCACTTACCATTAGAGGCTGCCATCCTGACTGCACAATTAAGTCGCGAAACCAGTATCCATAGGTGTCACTCTCGAGCAATTCTTCAAAGGACTGCTCCGGTATGATTTGAGGAGATTTCATCGTAAATAAACACACTAATGAACTCCTAGAAGTGACTGTGGAAAACCCTAGAAAAAAGAACTGGAGGTTTGTTGAGGTCAGGGCGTAGTCGCGCTCTAAATGGCTTATGTCAGAGGGCGGGCGCGCTCTACTTTGACAAAAGGAAATTCTGCGATCATCGAAGGAAATGCTGGCGCCGCTTTGATGCCGAAAGAAAAGCGTCTTGGCGCTCTAAGCTAGGTCTGTGGCATGAAATTGTGAGGTACGGTGTGAAGTATATGGTGTGCCATGTATTTATAGAGCACTAGTTTCTTAAACAATGGTCCTCAAGGTTCCCTAATTGATAAGGAAAGAGATGGAATAAGAAAAGGGTTGCTAAAAACCAAAATAGAAACAACCAAGAGAAACCTCAGCAGCCATTCTACATGGTTTTAACATCTTATCAAAATAGCAATCTCAATGCCTCTAACCCTTGAGGTTGCACCAAATAGCAGTAGCTAATTCTAGCTACACCACATTAGCAACATGATCATATATAAACTATATTCTTACAACCTTGCGATATTAACTTCCAAAAACATATGGGTAGGGTAAATACAATGCTAAACAAAATAATGTCACCCCCAAACAAGTCGGAAAGGTGGGATTCATGAAAAATAGATAGCATGCTTGGACAAAAATTAAATTAACTTGAAATTCAAATAACAACCAAATACATAATCCAATATTAACTACTTAACTAAACAACTCAGAATAAAAATTCTACTAAAACAGGGAAATATTCCTAAACATAATACAACTAACGAACTAGCCACGAGATGAGGAAGGGCCAGAGCCATCCGTCCTGCATCGACAACACTCACGCCTTCCTGAGTTAGCAGAAGAAGAACCATCATGAGGTGGAAGGCATCGTAGGACTTCTTCTTGAAACGCGCTCTGCTGCTCCATGAAGGTATCCATGGCTTCCCAACGCTCCTGATGAGTCTAAGCGAGAGTCTCCATGTTAGACTGGAGATCTTGGTGACTATCACCTAGCAACTGAATATTGTTCTGAAGCTTCTCTTGGTTACGTTGAAGGTGACTTTGCTTAGTCTGAATAGCTTCACAGAGGTCATTAAGAGAACGTTGGCCTGTACGAATCATCTCATACTGGTTATGGAGAGTTCGCAGGCCACGATGAAGTACGGAGACACGGGCTACTTCCGTAGTAGCCCTTTCCAAAGTTCCTATATCAAAATAGGCTATATCATCCTCCTCTTCCTCATCCGATTCCATCTCAGCAGCCAAAACCTTAGGCAAATTCCACTCCTTCTAAATACACTCCCTATAAATACGTGCATTCTCATGCAACTTCAATTTAACCCTAACAGACTCTGGCACACATCCCCAAAATAATATACTCTTCGTAATCAATGCAGGGAAAGCTGTGGTAGTTTGACCAACTGCTATAATCTCATTCAATAAAAATTCGAGGATACAAAACCCATACCTTATGTTCTGAAGGGTCCAGAGAATGTGCAGACAACTCAAATTGATGTCACTGGCTTTCGTGGTGGCAATAACATTCCTACCAACCCACTAAGCCACTGCCAGTTGGTTTCTTCTCAGAGACATCTGTTTAACAAAATGCGAGCTAGGATTGTAACATCATTCCAACATTGTCTCCGCCATCAATGTACCAATTCCACCAAGCTGAGATTCTTGCATGGTGATCATGATATATCTTTGCTCAATGCCAGTAACCTCAGCCAACACTGTTGTAGTCAATTCCTTACAACTACCATTCACATCTAGAAAAATCCTATGACCATTAATCTCCCTCTTCTTGTAAAAAGGCAACACCAAATCAGTGTGATAAAAGTCCTCAATAGAATACCACAACCTGTCCCACTTCCTAATACACATCTCGGTATCGAAAAAGGGTGCAAACGTTTCACTGGAAAAAACTTGTTCAGGAAGAATTGTTGGGGTTTTAGGAGCCATTGAGATCTGGATTTGGAACTGGTGGTGAAGGTAAGGTGTGGGATAGTGAACCAATCACTTGGTTTAAACTAGAACTGGGGTTGTGTGGAGGTTAGGGCGCGGGCGTGCTCAAGTTGGTCTGGCGCAAAGGACGTGCATGCTCAAGGTTTTCTGGGTTCATGCGATGTTCTTGAGTATGGAGGCGAAGAAGAAAAGAAGAAAGATCGCATAGGGTTTTTAAAAGGGAATCACATGCGGGGCACGTGACTGGGTAGGGTTTAAAAATTTCTGGCCCAAGCCCAAAACAAATCTGTAATACCAATCTTTGTCTTATGCATCGTATAACTTAAAACTAAAATTTCCGATTCGTTAACGGTCCGATTTTGGCGAATGAGCTATGAAAATGATCAACAAAGAAAATGCAATCCAATGATCTATAAAAAAAAACTCAAATTTATTGTGGTTGACATAAAAGAAGATGAAAAATACCTTGAAATGCGTGCATGGCATAAGTTATATGATCAAAAGAAATCTAAATTCATAGATAGTGTCAACCCGAATCAAAGTACGACTAAATGGAATAAACAACAAGAATAGGAAGTTGAGTGATAAAGAATGGAAAGACCAAACACCCCACCCCCAAACAAAATTTTGAAAATAGGGTTTACAAAATTTGTTTAAAAACGTGGGTCTTTTAAAGTTAGATTTCCGATACTTACTAGATTATTGTTTATAAGGTTTAATATTTTTTTACTTATTATGCATAAGTTTTAATATAAAAGAAAACAATAAACTAAAAAAAACGTAAATCACTCCATAGATAAATATGACTAAAAAATGAGTAAACATGTAAGAGTGGAAAGCGTGAATTACGTTAACCGTGGACTTAGGATCCGGTATTTACATCCACACACTCCAAAAGGAGGGCCCAGTTGTTTTAATGGTGCACTTACTAATATATGGAAATGAAAAGAAGTACACCAAACATCAAAGGTCAGTCCTCATAGACATGGTCCTGTAAAAGGACATTCTCCACATCTGGGGGCATTAACTCGTGAAAATGTTTTAACCGTTGACCATTGACTTTATGTTTTCACACAAGGGCTAATCTTTATATTTTCACACAAGGTTCAACATAAATGTTAGGTATTTTTATCTCTAATTATTCATGACATCTCTAACCAACTAATAATTAGCATGAGAGGAAGTTTAAACCCATTCTCATAGTGAATGAACTACCCTCTAGATTGAAACTCTTAAAAGCAATTATTATATACTAACACATCAAGTCTTCATCAAATCTTCAATCAAACCCCTTTAATGGAGGTTTAGCTATGAATCATGGGACTATCATAATTAAAAGAATAAGAATAAGAAGACATGATAGAAGAATATAATGAACTTGGATTTTATTAATGGTGGCTAGGCTAAATAACATAAACTAGGTTTACTAAAAGAAAAACTAAGAGACAAGAGACTAATTAACTAATGGGTGAGAGAGTTAGAGTTTTGCCTTATTCCTCTTTATATAGGAGAGGACTAGGTTTATAATTTTGTGCATGGGCTATAGAGCCATGTTTTGGGCCACTAAATCAAGTCCAAAACCTAATTACTTAAATCCAAAAAGGGTTTATCTACTGGAAATTACTGTAATAGCCTTTTCGTCAATGTTTTCTCTTTTGATTGGATCAAGGCCTAGACCATTAGAAAGCTCTTTTCGAGCTGGTCGTTTTGACATATAACCGACCCAATTCCGAGGTATGAGTCCAAAAATACGACCTGCAGAAGTTCTATTGACTTTTATGCTCTATTTCTGCCCGCATTGACTTTGACTTTTCAGCTTTGACTGGGCTTTAAAAAGGCCTTTTCTCTTTGAAACTTGGGATTTAACTATAAAACTTCTTGGCAACCAACCTTTGTTCTTTTTTCTCACAAAAGTGACATATTTCTTCGCATAATTGATTTCAAAACCTGAAATACACAAAAGTACGTAAACAATACTAACTTTTATTTATTATAAATATAATTGGTCTATATGTAATGTTATTAAGGGGTTAAAACTACAATTTTGAGCTCTTATCATATCTTTTATAAGAAGATTGGTTAAATGTTTAGCAGTTTTTGAGAAATTTTGAATGAATCTTCTATAAAAACCAGCATGGGCTAAAAAGGCTCTTATATCATGGATGTTTTGCGGATTAGGTTGAGTAAAAAATTTATCTATTTTAGCTTTAGTGACCTCTATACCATTTTTAGACACAATGTGACCTAACACTATTCCTTTTTCTACCATGAAGTGACACTTCTCCCAATTGAGGACTAGATTCTTTTCCTGACAACGTGCCAATACTTTAGAAAGGTTGGATAGATAATCGTCGAAGGAATCCCCATAGAGAGAAAAATTATTCATAAAAACTTCCATGAATCTCTCTACCATATTGCTGAAAATGTGTAACATGCAGCGTTAAAATGTGGCATGTGCATTGCAGAGACCGAATGGCATACAAGAATAAGCATAGGTTTTGAAAGGGCAAGTGAATGTGGTCTTTTCTTGATCGGATTCATCAAATAAAATATGAAAATATCCTGAGTACCCATCCAATAAACAATAATAAGCATGTCCTGCTAGGCGTTCAAGCATCTGATCCATAAACGGCAGGGGAAAATGATATTTCCTTATGACAGCATTCAACTTTCTGTAATCAATACAAATCCTCTACATGATAGGAATTCATTCTAGAATTAACTCTCCATCTACATTACAGACCATGGTAACCCCAAATTTCTTTGGTACCACATAGATAGGACTAACCCATTTGTTGTCAGATATAGGATAAATGATTTTGACATCCAGTAATCGTAAGATCTCTTCCCTCACTACTTTTTTCATAACTGGATTTAACCGACGTTGTGGTTCTATAGAAGTCTTAGAATTCTCTTCTAGATGAATTCTGTGAGTGCAAATCTTTGGATCAATTCCTTTTATATCATCAAGAGACCAACCAATTGCAGAATGATGTTTTTGAATCACCCTGATCAGACACTTTTCTTCTTTTTTTGTTAGCTGGGATGAGCTAGTGATGGGATGGGTGCCATCAGAATCAAGATAAATGTATTTTAAGTCAGGAGGGAGAGTTTTTAAGTCAGATGTGGGTGATTTAGGTAACAGGGTTTCCACGGGTTTTTGTTCTTCCACAGTGAACACTTGGGCTGGTGGGTTTTCTTTATGTTTGGGTGGATCATCATCCGATTTGTACAAGGGAACTGATGCCAAGCTATTACTGGTCTCTTCCATATAATGATCTGTGTTGAAATCAGAGTCTCCAAAGGATAAGAATTGATGCACATTATTTTCTGAGAAAGTCTTGTCGCAATATTCTTGGACAACATCTTCTATCATACTCACTTCTCCTTCTAATTCCTCTTCCATATGTTGCTTCATTATCTTGAAAACATTAACTTCCACTGAAAGATCTTTGAAAGACATGGTCATAGATCCATTGCGGCAATTGATAAGGGCGTTGCTATTGCCAAAAAGGGACGCCCTAGAATGATAGGTATGGAATCATGAGCTACTTCGGTGTCAAGGATGACAAAATCCACAGGGTAGTAAAAATCTTTTACTTTGACTAAGACATTTTCAACTATGCCCTTTGGATATTTAATGGAGTGATCGGCTAATTGTAATGTCATAGTTGTAGGTGCAAGCTCACGAAAACCAAGTTATTTAAACAGGTAGTATGGAAGAAGGTTAACGCTTGTTCCAAGATCGAGCATAGCAGTAGCTATGTACTTATCTCCTATAGTGAAAGGAACGGTTGGACGACCATGGTCTTTATACTTGACGATTCCATTGGTTTATGTGAGGGACAAGAATTGTTCTGTAAGGAAGACATCTTTTGGAATGTTCGTTCTTCATTTGTTGTTGCACATATCCTTGAGGAATTTGGCATGTTTGGGTAAATGTTTGATGGCATCTAGAAATGGTAGATTTACAGTTAGATTCTTGAATGTCTTTCTAATTTCATCAAAATTTTCATCATCCTTAGGTGTCATCAGGCGTGCGGGAAATGGTACCTTTGGTTTATATTTCTTAACTAGGTCACGCGGGGGAGATGATGGTTTAGGAACTGAAATTTTTGGAGGGTCATTGAGAGGTATCAATTTTTCAGATTTTGGCTCTGGTAATATAGGTATTGCATCGGGTATTTCTATAGGTGCAAGATCTTTGGGCAAAACTACTCTATTGTCAACTACTTTGCCAGAACGCAAGGTTATGACTACTTTGATCTCTTGTGTTTTAGTGTGATCATTGGTAGCTTATTTTTGTCTTTGATGTAACAGCTGGATTGTTTGTTTTATGGTTGACAAGATTTGTGTTTATTGTTTCATCAAAGATAACATCATCTCTGATGTTTTGTCTAATGGGACATTAGTAGGTTGGGTAACTGGTACTAAGTCTCTTTGGTTGTTGATTGGTAGATTTTGATAGTTCTGGTTAAAGTTGGATGGAACCATTGCTTTATTCTGATTGTTGTAGGTACCTTGTCCTTATCTGAACTGATTGAATGTATTTTGTGGGTTAACATGATTTGTGAACCCTAGAGGTGGTTGGTTTTTTGGATTAGTAGTCCATTGAAAATTTGGGTGTTGCCTCCATTGTGCATTTGGTATAATATTGAAAGGACAAACTTCTTCTGGTTGAAGTGATGTTATGTTGTTGAGCAAGGGACAGTAGGTAGATACGTGATTTAGATCTAGACAAAAAGTGTATGGTGCTATATCGATGTTCATGACTGGTTGGGGAGTATGGTCTTTTTGTTTGGTTGCCATGCCATCTATCTTTTTAGTGAGGGTTTCGATTAGGGTTTTCATTATCTATGGATCGGATTTTACTTCAAATATACCATTGGCTTTGGAAGTACTGGGCTGGGATGTTCTGGAATTGTTTGTGTCGCCCTAATGAGTACTCTTTTCAGCTTGGTCTTCTAGAAAGGTTAGAGCTTTTGTAGCACCTTTATCTAAAAAAATTCCATTACTCATGATATCCAGTGTGACTTTGTGTTCTTGGAGAAGACTTTTGAAGAAACATTGGACAAAAGTGGATTTTTCGAGTTTATGGTGAGGACATGAACAGAGCAGGTCAGAGAATCTATCCCATGCTTCGGAGAATGTCTCACTTGGACTCTGTCTGAAGAACTGTATCTTGCTTACTATCTCCTCTATTTTCTTCGGTGGAAAGTACTTCTTCATGAAGGAGAACACTACCTTTTCCCATATATCGAACGAATCGAGCTTTTGCGATAGAAGCCATGCATGGCTCTTGCCAGCTAGAGTGAAAGGAAATACTCTCAGTTTAACTTGAACATTAGAAACGCTCGAATTATTGAACGTACTGCAGACCTCATGTATCCGGCATAGGTGTTCGTATGGTAACTCGTGTTCGAGATCGTGAAAGACGGGTAAGAGATTGAACACATTAGGTGGGATGCGGAAATTGGTATTGAGCTGTGTGAGTCATATACAAGATGGAGGTCCATCTTGTAACGGTGTGTAGAAACTAGAGAGATGCTCTTCAGCTTGAACTACTTCATCCACCATCCTAATAGTTGGAAGATGAAAAATAGGAGAATGTCAAGATCGACGTGCTCTCCTACATGGGTAAGTTTTAAACACGCTAAGCTTTGTGTAGCCTGAGCGTAGTCTCATGCACGATTGTGAGACTATTTTAGAATCTACTTACATGCGCACACAAATGTGTTGGATGCTCAAACATCAAAATTTGTTTGTAGCTTTGAAGTTTTTGAAAAGTTTACATGTTATGTCTATAGATTAGATACTATGCCCTGTTTGAATACAACAGTGGGCACAAAACTGGGTTTTTGGAACTACACGCATCGAGGGAGAAGATCACCACTTCACCAGATGGTGTGCCACCAAGATGAGGGAGGGGAGTGAGGATGGTGGTTGGCCTACTGGAATCTGGTAGTTTACTACTCTCTTTGTTCGTGCTAGATGTTTGTCCTGATGGATGTGACTAAATTGGCTCTACTTGGTTGATTTTATCTTTTTAATTTGGTCTATGTACAAATATTTCATGCAACTTCCATTCTAAAGTGGGTCTTAATCCCACCTTTTGTTCTTTTATGGCTCAGGTTTAGCCTTAGCGTTAAATGTAAAGATGAGACTAAAATATAAATCACGCAATCATCCAAGCATGCTTAGTAACACGCAAGTATCCTCTTACACTTTGTAGCGAGGAAGTTTAGAAATTACCTCCCAAGGTGTGCGTACACGACCCTTGGGGTGAAGGCGACGTGGTGGGGTTGACGAAGTGTTTGGTGTCTTGTGTGTCAACCCACCATTCGAGCTTTTCCTTACGGTTACAAATTTAATCTAACTAAGACCCACAAGTCGGGTTGAAATGTTGGCAGAGCCAATAAATTACAATTGATTGCCTTCGTGGGCCTAAAACAACTATGCTTTCGTGGGGTTAAACTATGAAAGCGGTAAACCCGAAAATTAAACTACGTTTAACTAATTAACTATTTACTTAATTAGACAAAATACGTAAAAGTTTGGAAAATGTTCGTCAAAGATTGGAACTTCAACCCCCAAGTTGGGTTATGATGTGCGCACGTGGTACTACTATTTCGTGCCACACACATCCAACCGGTCCAAGTTGGTTGAATCCCCAACTCTTGGTAAGTAAACTTAAATCAAAAGACTAAACTTTCAAAGCTTAAACTATTTTGTTTTTAACCTAATTAATTTTTTTTGTGTTCTGACTTAACTATATGATATTATCTTAATCTAAACATGCATAAACAACAATTAATGAAAACTAAAACCTAAACATGCTACTAAACTAATTTTAACTTTTAATCTTGCTGATGTATTCCTAATTCATTTTAATAAAAAAAACATTTTTAATTTTTGAATTGCATTTTTAATTGAATGTTTGGTTTTTGAAAACTTAAAAACTTGTAAATCTATCTACTTTTTATCTACTAACAATTGAATTAAAAAGACCTAGGGGAATTAAAGTGGGCTTACATATGAAGATTCCTAGCCAAAGGAATCTTCATTTGATGAAAATGAGGTGTGGCGTAGGTTAGGTAAGGTGCGGTCGTGTGTCATTTGCATTCACTGGGAAATGGTTTTATGGGGGCGTAGTACGCTTGAACATGTGGACCGACACATCTGCTGGTGCATTTCATTATGGGCGTGTTCTTTTTCTCTGTTTGCACTCTGTTTTCTACAGCAAGTTTCGGTGGGTCGTCTCATACTACTATTGGGCTCCGTTTGCACAGAAAAGTACTGGAAACACACAAAAATGAAACATCAGTAGCAAAATTTATAAAAAAAAACTAAAAATTGAAATGAAGATTGAGAATAAGGGTTTAATTGTTGTTGCTCCTCCATCTTCCTCTTCCCATATGAATCCATGACGCGTGGTGGCACCATTTGATTGGTGTTGGTTGATAGTGGTGGAAAGGGTTTTGTTGTTCATCTTAGATTCTTTGTTTAGAGGAGGGTTTTTGATGGATGAAACACCAAACTTTGTAACTCTTCTCTCCTAGTCTCTTTTAGCTATTTGGAATTACTCTGAATCTCAAACTTGTATTGAAATGATTTAGAAAACTTGTGTTGAAATGATTAAGAAAACTTGTATTGAATTGATTAATAACTTGGTTTACACTAAAACTTGAAGGACATAAAAATGGAAAAGCTATAAGTTGACTGTTCATTAAGCATAATAAGGGCATATATGAAGCATTGTAAAGGTAATAAAACACACATTTGGGGACTGATCAGATACCTTTCTCGAAACTTACTTGTAGCTTTTTGAATTTCTGTAAAAAAATGCTTTGGCAGTTCGTTGGCAACACTTGACGTTTGCTTATAGTTTTCGACCTGTTGAATGAGACCGGGGTACCGTATTGAGGTCGCCAATATTATTAAGCACTTCATTGTGGAAATGATCTCGTGCTAATAATTTTAGTTTGCAGACGCTAACGAAGAAGTCGAGCGTTCTGGATGGTGTGAGCAACGAGCCTTAGGAGAGAAGGTCGTTGTTGTTAATTGGAAATTACTGTGCTAGTGGGTTTGCAGTTCATACTAGGGTTTGCAATTTTTCTGGTATGTTTTTGTGTCCTTTGTTGTATATTGAGCAATATTTGTTTTATTGAACTGACCTTGGAACTGCTTGTCTTGCAGAGGTCGCTATTACAAGGCGTACTAACCGCGGAGTGATTGATAAGTTCACTAAGCTTAGTCGAGCTGAGAAGCAAGAGAAGCTGCCTGAGGTAGCGACTTACTTTGTGGAAAGGGGAGGTCATGAGATAAGGCTAAAGCTGAGGAGTCAAAAGAAAAGAGCTCGCGGTCAGGTCGATAGTGAGTCTTTTAGCGAATTTGTCATGGAGAGGGAAGATAGTGGCGTTGTAACTAGGGAGGCTAGGAACAGGAGCCAGAGTGGGCAGGTGAGGCTTGTGGGTGGTGTTAGGACCTCTAGGGTGATGGTGGCATTCCCAAGCATTCTAGTAGGAAAGGTCACCACTCTGGTTATGATCCTACTCCCAGGGACCACACCAGGAGGCATAGGCCCGCGATGTTGGATGTAGATGAACTTAGTGTTCTAGTTCATGAACCTAGAAGTTTGCTAAAGAGAAAGGCTGGTGGTGATGATGATAGGGTGGCCAAGGCGGCTCGTCTGGAGGACATTATGAGGGGGAGTTAAGTCATCACTCTGCTGGGAGATCGGTTGGGCGAACTAAGGGCGGTTCGAACTCCCGGGCGAAGTCGTTCCAGAGGGTCAACCTGAGTGATGTAGACCTAGACTCCCTCAAAAAGGAGAAAAATACTGCAGCTGTTGTTGTTGTTCCTTCTGCTGGCAGAGGAAAAGAAAATGCTTCTAGCAAGGGTAATGCCAAGATTGGTCTTGGTAAGGGAAAGGGTGGCACTTTTGAGAAGGCCACCTATGTTTGATCGACAATCGGTGAAACTTCGAGACGTGATTGAGGTCCGATCAGTAGCTTCGGTTGGGCTCTATTGCGAAGTTGCTTCTTTGGATAGCATTGCTCTCGATGGAGATTGGCAGAACCTGGATGCCATGGGAGATCTTGCCGCGAACGTGAGGGAAATGGACCTTGGGTATTGCTTGGTAAGTGTTTGTGTGACTTGGCTTTTTTGTTGTGTATAAGTAGGATGATGTATTTGTCACACCCCAAATTTTGACAGAATTTGAAAAACAATATTTGTTCCCGACTCTTCGATCTTCGAGGTGTGACGCACTCTCAACTCCCAAAAACCCATAAACAGTTTAAATATACGGATAATTAAAAACCAATAAAAATTTTAACTTAAACAAAAGTCCTCTTCATTACAAAAATTCACAAATGACAAATGCAAATAACCTTATCTCAACTGAAAATCTATATCACCTCCAAGAAAAACAAGCCTATCTTGAAATGCGACGCTAACGCAAACCACAAGCAGCAACCAATCTTCTTCAACACTAAACCTGTCAAGACTTATCAACTATGTTCATTTAATGAACACACCCGATAAGCAAACATGCAAATCGGGTTGACATTATAAAAATCTTTGGTGTGAGTAGCTCTAAAATACAACATATTCTTATACAAATATATACACAATCCATAAGGCAGTTAGTTCCTCCACCGAGGCGCCTTAACTTTCAACGACTAATATAACATCCTTAAGTATAATAATTAAGGCAGGTAGTTCCTCCACTGAGGCGCCTTAACTTCCCACTAACCACACAACAAACTGTACGCCTCATAAATAAGGCATGTAGTTCCTCCATCGAGGCGTCTTAGGTTCGAACCAAACAAATACCAACCAAGCATATTATATCCGTACCGCATTTCATGCTCAATTACAGAGTGGGTCGTCTCTGCCCAAGTAATTAGTTTGACCCACACTTTTGCAAAGCCATATACAATCATATATTTAAAGATATATAGTTAACCAACATATTACCATAATTATATTATTTACGGCTTTCTTTGTGTGTCCCTAAAATCACGTCATATCTATATCTTACCTAGTTTCCCTGGCTACCACAATCGCTTCCCAACGCCGAACATGTACATCCACATGCCTCCCCTTACATAATGAACCACTCCGTGCGTAACTACTCTGAGCGGGATGCCGCACACCAGGTAACCCTCACACGGAAGCCATTATGCAAGTACGGCCACTATTCGGCATAAAAATATCGCGCGTCTCGTTCTATTTTGCGAACGGAATAATCAAGCCACTATTCGGCTACGCCAGAAGGGCCATTCAGATTCACTGAAACGCCAGAAGGGTCAATCACATTACTTACGCCCGAAGGCCATTCAGATTCACTGAAACGCCAGAAGGGCCAATCACATTACTTACGCCCGAAGGCCATTCAGATTCACTGAAACGCCAGAAGGGCCAAATCACATGAGTTGTGGTAGCTAGGTTCTAGGATTTTCGTTAAGTAATTTATTCAAGTGTCATACATTTATATCTCAGAATCATTCCACTAAATCACGTGCAGGTCAATTACCTTATTGCACTAAGCCACAATATTTACAAATATCTCAATTATATTTCATAGTCACTTTCATTCTTTCACGTGCCAATATATTATTGCACTAAGCCACAATCCCGTGGGCTAATGTTCACCAATACTATACTACCTCATAGTAGCATCTCACATATATAATAATGGAGCGTTTATATAAATCTATGTCTCCAAAACTATTGCATTCAATATATATATCCCACATATTACATAGTGTCACAATTGTTTCAAACGTATCGCATACATTTTTATAGCGTTTTAGGAATATTATATCTCTTAAAGTTTCTATCTCGTCACGTGTCAAAATATACACAGCATCAACGTCAAATCTTTCTTAGATACTGACAACCAAATTTATACAAGCTTCCACAGCATTTTAGCATTTGATTTGTCCATACAATTTACTATATAAAAACGTAACACAATTAAACAGTCAACAGTCCACAATCAAAGCCCAATATATATATGCTTTACACACTACTCACGTCAAATCTTAATTAGATAATGACAAACAACGTTATATAATTTTCGACAATATTTTATTACTATATTTGTCCATATTCTTAAATATGAGAAAAACTGGAAAAAGTCAACATTCCACAGTCAACGGTCAATGGTCAAAGTCAACGGTCAATGGTCAACGGTCAAACTGTCGTTTCCATGTTCGACAGGTTCAGGGTCATAACCATGGTTCATGGCTAAGGTCAATGTGCATGGCTCATGGGCTCCTGACTAAGAAAGCGGTTCAGACCTAACTAGCCGAGCCCAAACCCCAAACCTTAGAACCCAAAAGTCTAAATGTTGAAAGACCCATTTGGATCTCTATTTTAAGTCCTAAGGACTGGCCCCAAACAATATTAGAAATTTGGCCCCAAACACTTAAACTGAACTGGCCCAAAACACAATTGGATTCGGCCCAAAAAATTGAACTGAAACCGGCCTAACCAACTTAGACTAAACTGGCCCAAACTAAACCAAATAAAATCGGGCCCAACAACTAAAATAGAATCGGGCCTAAACAAAACCGACCCACTTGGTCCCGACCCAAGCCCAAGCCCAAGTCGTCATCTCCCTCAGCTGCTCCAGCACCATCAGCCTCCACCAGTAGCCACCACCGGGTTCTCCTCCTCCTCCACTCATTCCCCATCGATTTTGATCCTTGGAAAACCACCCACAACTTTAACTCCTCCCAACACTGATTTTGGCAATGGTCGAGATCACTCTCCAACAGATCTCGACCGGCTGTTCGAGCTCCCCACAGCCCTCATCCGACAGCCCTCATCCCTTCCATCAAACCTCAACCACCAAACATCATCCCCAATCTCCAATTAAACCCAAAAACAGCCCAACCACCGGCACCATTAACGCCTCCAAGCTTTGGCTACCCCTTTCCAGCCCACAACCACCAGCATTTCCATCATACCTCAACAACCAACCATACCACAACAAAAAAAGAAAGTTCACACAAGCCAATATGATTTCGCTCATACATTGCAGGCGACGCCATTAGCGCCTGTTCAAAGCTTGAACAGATCTTCAACAGGCGATTCTAAACCCACATCAAAACAAATCAACATAATCTAAGGGCAGTACGATTCATGGGCTAGCGCCTCCATGAACGCCTGTTCATAGCTTCCACAGTTCAAAATAAAATCGCCCCCACCACAGTATTACCGATCGACAGTTCCATTTCAATATCTGATTTCCACTAGAGTTTTAACAACCCAACGAACACGACGCCAAAACAAGATAATGAGTAGTATAAAAAACAGAAACCTATACACCGATACATGAAAACTATAACTTTGGTGAAATAGCAAAAATAGCTACTCACCTTTATTAACAGCTCGACGAATTCCTCCGAGTCCGAGTCGTCGCGCTCCACCCTCCAGCAAACGAGTTTCTAGCTCTGCCTCTATTTTTATTATTATTTTTTTTCTAAAACCCTATTCTCTAGAACAATGTGATTATATACTTGGGTTTGAAACCCAAGCCCAACACAGACTCGGGCCCAGAAATCAGGCCCACATGTCCCAAATCCAATCCAGCGAATTTTAAATAAATAAATAAATAAATAAATATGTATTTTAAATACGGGCGTTACAGTATTGATGTGTGATTGTTCTGCTGCTTCGTAGGTACTATCTGGGTATCAGAAGTTGAAGGAGCTGGTCGTGATCGTTGAGGCTGAAAAGAGCAAACGAGAAAAGATGAGAGAAAAACTGGAGAATGTTCATATAGTTCAAGTCTCGCTCCAAGCTAGTTATGATGAACTGAAGAAGCAACACGTTCAGGTCGCTTTGGAGAAAAACATCTTGGCTGGGGCGTTGGAGGAAGCGAATGACGAAGTGGCATTGTACACGGGGTACGTGGAGAAGGCTACAGCTGCGGCCAAGACGACAAAGGATGTCTATGAGGCTCTATTCGGAGAGGCAACCGAGCTGGCCAAAGACTATAATGAGCTGGAATAGAAGTATCTGGCTTTACAGGAGGAACCAAAATGTGGGGCTCGAGATGAAACAGTGTTAGACGCACCTGGAGATGTTAGTACTGTTCTTCTTGTATTTGAAGGTTTTGTTCTTGTGCATGAAGTTGCCTCGGATCTAGCTGTGGATGTATCCGCTGCCTCCAATGAAGAACTGGACCCTCTTGTTACTGAAGCTCTTACCAATGTATCTTAGAGTTGTTTCTCTTGAGAGATGTGAGTTATTTCCATCTTTGATGATGATACAATAGAGTTGGTTTCTATTGAATTGGCATATGCCAGATACATTAAGAGCTGATAACCTGGGGCAACCTAGCTAGGCAGTTCACCTTTATTATTTGCTTCAAGTTTGGTACTTGGACGAACTGGTTTCCCATATTGTTCTGGGCAGTTTGCTTTTGTTATTGTTGTGTTCTAATCGAGCTGGTTTCCTGGGATGTCCCTGGCAGCTTGATTAGATTATGAACCGGTTTCCTGAGTTTGTTCAGGTGGTTCATATTTTGCACTTATGAAATGCCTGCTTAATTTGAAGTATTAGCTTACTTTTGTCTGAGTGCTTGTTGCATGTTGTTTTGACATCTCAGTAGGAATTTGACCTATAGATGTATGTCCTGCTGTCTAGGAAGACTTAGGGCGCCAGGAAGCATTTGAGCTCGATTGAGCGTCCTGCTTAAGAGAACGTTTTGACTCTAAAGAGCGTTCTGCACTAAGTTGACCGTAGAGTTGTAGGTTTTCAACTAGTGAGAAGTGTTGGAGCTATGAAGCCTGTGAGCTCGAGTGAGCATTTGACTGTAGAGAGTGTTTTAGCTCTAGCGAGCTTTTGTTTGGGCGGTGCATTGATGAAACAAAAACTATGTGTATAATGTTAAGAATAGGAACTTATGCAAATGGAATCTTTTATTGATAAAATTTCTTTAACAAGAAAGTATTCCAAGGACGTCGTAATGTCTGTCCGTCTTGGGTTTTGATATAATATGCTCCATTGCCAACGACTCATTCCACTATGTAAGGGCCTTCCCATGTTGGTGCCAGTTTTGAGTCATCTTTAGTCTTTTTCAAGACTATGTCGCCAAGTTGGAAACTTCGAGGGTTTACTCGCTTGTTGTATGTTTTCCTTAGAGTTTGGTGGTATGATGCCACTCGAATGGCTGCTAGGTCGCATCGTTCTTCAAGTAAGTCGACCTCTCGAGCAAGAATGGAATCGTTCTAACCAAATTTGACGATCTCAGATCGAGTTGTCGTAATTTTTAGCTCAGTAGAAATGACGGCCTCATTACCGTAGCATAGTGAGAACGGTGACTCGCCTATACTAGAACGAGTTGTCATTCTATGAGCCCATAGAATGTTTTCTAGCTGTATTGGTCATTGGCTTTTGTTCTTTTCAATCTTCTTTTTCAAGTTCTCCAGAATTACTTTGTTACTAGCTTCTGCCTAACCATTGCTTTGAGCGTACTGGGGAGTGGAGAACGCGTGAACGATCTTCCACTTAGCCAAGAATTCCATAATTATTTTTCTCTTGAACTGGGAGCCATTATTCATCACTAGTGTGTGAGGGAGGCCAAATCTGGTAATGATGTTGGTCTAAATGAAGTTTTTGACATTAGATTCCTTGACATGAGCCAAGGGGATCGTTTCCACCCATTTAGTAAAGTAATATGTTGCAGCTAGGAAGAACCGAAAGCTTGTGCTTTTCTATGGAATGAATGGACTTATGATGTCCAAGCCCCACATGTGAAATGGCCAAAGGCTGGCAATGTTGATGAGTTCATGAGTTGGCTGGATGATATTGTGGCTAAATATTTGGCACTTAATGCATTTGAGTACACACTTCTTAGCATCGATCTGCATTCTTGGCCAGAAGTATCCTTGTGAACCAAAGAGCAACCTCCTGTGTGGTTTCCGCATTCTCCCTCATGGATCTCTGTGAAAATCATCTGACCTTGTTATGGGCTTATGCACCTCAGATGGGGTCCTCCGGCAGACTTTCTAAATAGTTTGCCGTTTACTAGGTAGTAGCGACCTGACTGGTATTGAACCTGTTTGGCCTTGGTGTGATCTGCTGGTGCTTTGCCTAGCTGGATATAATCTATGATAGGTTGCATCCATGTTTGACTCCTCTGAGTGTCGGAGAGTGGGCATAAGTCGCTGATTTCTAGGACATGCTCATTTTGGTAAGCAGGTTTATCAAGTATTTCAATAAGTAGTTTCCTAGGGTCATAGTTCGGTGTTTGGGTTGCGAGGTATGCCAAGCTGTCAGCATGGTGATTCTCTTCCGTATGAAATGGCAGTAATTGATTTACAACTTGAAGGTACTTAGAAAGGTTACCTTCATTGGTGGTATACTCATTTGCGACCTGGCAAACGACCAATTGTGAATCGCTGAAAACCTTGAGCTCCTGAACTTTGAGTTCTAATGTCATACGAAGTCCTATGATTAGGGCTTCGTACTTAGCTTCATTGTTGGAGGTCGTGAAATCAATGTGAACTGATTTTTCCACCATAGCACCATCTGGTGACACTATGACTACTCGAACTCCGCTGCCACCTGGATTGCTAGCTCCATCTACGACGAGTGACCATACCGATGCATTATGTTGTTTAGAGGTCGTGGTGTTGATCTCTGGTTCCCAGTTCAGGTCGTCCACTGGAAAATCTGCTAAGAAATCGATAACGACCTGACCCTTCTGTGAGGTTCTTGGAACTCAATGTGGTGTTCACCGAGTTCTTCTGCCCATATTGCCATGCGAGTTGTTTTGTTGGCTTTAAGGAGGATCTTCTTTAGCGGGAGGTCGGTGAGCACTTTGATTGGATGTGCTTGGAAGTATGGCTTGAACTTTCTTACTGAGTAAAGTAATGCCAGTACTGCCTTTTCAATGTGGGAGTAGTTCTTCTCAGCTGGCAACAATATCTTGCTTGTGAAGTAGATTGGTTTCTCTGCATTCTATTCCTCTTTGAAGAGGACTGAACTGATAGCGAAGTCAGACACAGCTAAGTATAGCCCCAGTGTTTCACAATCAATTGGTTTTGCCAACACAGGTGGTGTTGACAAGTAGTCCTTGAGAGTAGAGAATGGGGCATTGCTCGTTCCATGAAAACTGTTCACCTTTCTTGAGAATTTGCAGGAAAGGCCGGCATTCGGTTTAGAGCTGCCACCATTCCTGATAGTTTTTGTATATGCTTCTTTGTTTGTGGGTTGGGCATGTCCAATAACGCTCAAATCTGATCTTGGTTGGCTTCTATCCTACGTTGTGAGACCTGATACCCTAGAAATTTCCCAGAGGACTCTCCAAAGAGGCACTTCTCGGGTTTAAGTTTCATCTGAGTTCACTACAGTCTGGAGAACGCTTATGTGAGATGATCTAAGTGATCTCTAGCTTTCTTACTTTTGACGACCATGTCATCTATGTAGACTTCCATGGTGTCACCTAACATGTCTTGGAACATATCAATGGCAAGTCATTGGTAGGTCGCTCTAGCATTCTTGAGGCTGAATGGGAGGACGTTGTAACAGTAAATTCCTTGCTCTGTCACAAATAAGGTTTTCTCTTGGTCTTCTTCTGCCAGTGGGATTTGGTTGTAGCCACTGTAGGCATCCATGAATGACAATAGTTTGTGCCCACAGGTTTGGTCTACGAGTTGATCGATTCTTGGTAAGGGGAAACTATCCTTAGGAGTTTCTTGATTTAGGTTGGTAAAGTCCATGCAAAGGCAAACTGTGCCATTATTTTTTGGGACTGCTACTATATTAGCAACCCATTCAGGATAATCGACCTTCCTAATGAAGCCAACTTTTTTGAGATTTTCAATCTCTTCATTGATTGTTTTTTGAAATCTAAGGGATAACTTTCGAGGTCATTGGTGAATTGGTTTAACATTTGGGTTAACATTTAACTTATGGCATGCAACATTGGGATCAATTCCAGGCACATCGATGTATGACCAAGCAAAAACATCTTTATTCAATGATAAAAAGCTTACAAGTTGTGTCTTGAGAGTAGGATCAAGGTTAGCTCGTACATAAACGAACTTGAGGTCCTCTTCAATTCTTAGGTTGACCTTTTCCTTCAATTCGGGCTGAGCAGCCGCCTCAGTGGGTTGAGCGACCTCTGGGGTCTTGGTCTCTTGAGGTGGCTCCTTAACCTGAAGGGGTGGGGCGACCTTTGGGGTCTTGGCTTCCGGAGGAACGTATTTGACCAAACCTCTAGTGTTTTCCTTTTGCAGATCGTTTCCAAGGGTCTTGGTCAGGGTCTTGACCTTAGAGATGAAGTATTCTTCCAGCTTGGTTTTGGCGATCTATCCCTTGTTTTTTAGTAAAGCCCTAGTAGGCTTGTTAACTAAGAGGATTTGGTTGCAGTTGTGAGCATCGAGTTGGTTTCTTCTGAGCTCTATCAATGCCTCTGGAGCCAGGGAAGCGTAAAACCTGATGGAGTGTTGATAGCACTGCTTGCATCTTGTGGATCTAACGGTGCCCTAAAATAGCAGTATAGGACGAGTTGACATACAGAACGCTGAAGCGTGTGTTGATGCTGACTTTGTCTTCATGTGACCCAACTAAGACGGGAAGGATAATGTCACCAATTGGGTCATCTCGAGATCCATTGAATAGGGCTGGCAATGGGTTGGATCGGTCCGGATATTTGAAAATCTAGAACCGTTACACTTTTCAACAGTGTAGATCCAGAACCGTACCAAACCCAAATGAAAATTTGAAATTGAGAACCAGAACCGGACTGAATTTTTTTTCTTGATTTCGGACCCGTTCCGTTCGGAACCAATAACCTTAATTTGGACCGGGTCTTTTGTACATCCATCTTCTAATTGCTTTCTAGCATAGATTAATCTCTATTGATCAGGCGGAATACCTTCTTTGTATAAATATAAACAATGCACAGAAATAAAAAAGGCAACGCATAAATAAAAGAAGAAAATTTCCATTACTCAATGAAAAACCAATATAAAAACTTACAATCTTGCACTCTACACCCACTATTGTTTATTAAAAAAACACTCTTGTTTATTGAAATAATAATAATAAATAATGTGCTGGGAATTGCATATATCCCTTATTAACTTGTTCCTGCTCACAAAAAAAAAACTTGATGTTCCTATAATCAGCAACTTCCAAACCATCCTCTAGTCCAAACCCCACCAACATAGTTAATCAAAGCTACCGTTTCGTTGTCGACATCCATGTGTGTTATTTGAACAGTGGAAGAACCTACTTTATCAAGTAAAAAACCAACTTGAGAAAATTGATATCATATATAATTTGACATACTAAACTTTTGAAATTGATACATACCTCTAGTACCCGAATTCAACCAATTTTGTGCACAAATAAGAGCTTGCAATGTATCTGGAGTCAAGCAAGAACGGTACTCGTTGAGCACCCTGCCACTAGTGCTAAAAGCTGATTCAGATGGGACTGATGAAACAGGAATTGTAAGAACATCACGTGCTAGCTTAGACAAAATAGGATACTTTGGACTATTAACCTTCCACCAATTCAGTATCTTGAACTCACTATTAGCAGGAAATATGGGTTCGTCCAAATACTGCTCCAACTCAGATTTTTGTGGTGCACCATCATAACCTTCCTTATTATGGCACCATGTTTCAAACCTTTTGAGTTTGTCCTTACTAATCCCTGTCATTGCTTCACTTGAAGAGCTGCCATGGAAAACTTGAGTAATAGTGCTTGAGTTTGAACTGGACTTTGAAGCATACTCATTATATAAGTCAAACAAAGTACCTCGTATTTGACTAACATAAACCTCATCGTCAGCTCCATATATGAGATTATAATAAAACTGAACAAACATCACTTTGAAGCGAGGATCCAAAACCACTGCAATAGCTAAAAGCAAACTACAAACAGACCAATACTTCTTAAATTTTTCATACATTTTCTCCGCCATCAGAATCACTAATACATCTTCATGATTTAGCCATTGAAGCAAGTTCACATGAATTTCACACACTTTAACAAAATACATATTTGCGGTGGGATAATCAGTGCCTGTATATCAAATAATTCATTACTAACTTGAAAGTTGAAACAACCAAGAGATAAAACTAAAACAAAAAAAAATCATGTAAAAGAAAAAAAAAATAGTCTAGTTAATAAGAATTAGTAGTTAGTGAACCATATACCTGAAAGAGTCTTTGTCGAATCATATAACACCTTCAAACATCCAGAAATCACCTTGGCCATTTCCCAATCTTCTTTTCTTGGGTTCGTTAAAAAGTCGGACTCCCGCTGTTCCAATCGACAGAATGCATCTTGATACAACAATGCACGTTTAAGCATTTTATAGGTCGAATTCCACCTGGTTGGAACATCTATGCAAATCTGTTTTGTTGTTGCTACCTTCATTTGGTCAACTACAGATTTCCATTTCAGTTTTCTTTGTGGTGTTCCCTTCACAAACTTGCAACTCTCTCTAATCTTAGAGAGTGCAGACCCAATAACAGATAAACCATCTTTGACAATAAGATTAAGAATGTGAGTGGTACAACGTACATGTAAAAACTTTCCCCCAAGGACTAACAACTGATGACGATTAAGCATGGCTCTAATCTTGGTTAACATTGCATCATTATTAGATGCATTATCAACATTAATAGTGTTAACCTTTTTATCCACATTCCAATCTAGCAAGCATGCCATGACAACCCTTGATATCTCATCAGATGTGTGAGACTCTTCCATAAACACAAAACTCAAAATCTTTTTTTGCAAGTTCCAATTGTTATTTATGAAATGGTCAATCAAACAAAGATATGCATCTTGTGTTTCAGAAGTCCATAAATCAATAGTAAAATTGACTCTACCAGAAAAATCTTCAAGAAAATTGTAAAGCTTTTTCTTCTCTATATATTGTCAGAATATCACTCTTGATTGTGTTTCTTGTTACAAGTTTGAACAGTGGTTGAAGATTGTTTATGAAAATACAGAAAAATTCATGATCAACCATTGAAAATGGATACTCATGCTTTGTTATCATTCATGCTAGATCAAGTCGGCTTCAACTTTGATCAAACTTGAATGCTTCAATAGCATGAGTTCCATCATGGATATCCTTATTAGCAAAAAGTAGCGGCTGAATCACATCTTTGTTTTTCATTCTAGGACATGACTTCAAGTGTTTTGCTATATGACTAGTACCATTTTCATTACATGCAGTAAACTCCTTCCTACAATGCTTACAAGTAGCAATGTCCTTACCTTCCGATGATTTTTTCTTGTCAAAATCATGCCACACTTTTAACCTTAGCTTCCTTTTCACTCCAGATGGTGGAGATGAAGCTTCAGCAGGGGCGACATTCTCAACATTGGGAATAGGATTACTCATAACTTCACTCACTGCACCAAACAAGTCAAAAGTAATATAAATTAGTATCTATCAATATGATCTAAAATAATAATTAAAAATAATGTATCTAAAATATATGAAATCTAAGAGGCTTACATTAAGAAAACGTTGGATTGTTTGCTACTTTCTTGTGATGGTAGCAGTAAAGAATGAAGTATATATAGATGATTATAGAGAATTCACCTTGGAAAGATATCATTCTCCCTTTTGATTTTTTTAGAATATGCACTAGATAGTTAGGAATTAAAATCTTAATTGCATAATTTGTGGTTTGAATGGGCATGATGGATGATTTGAAATCTAAATTTGTAAGGGAAGATTTTTCAATAGATAGAAACAATCTTTTTTATTATGTTAAAAAATAATACAAAATTGACGTTAAAGAAGGAAATGGGAATATACGGTAAGAATAATTTGAACCTCCTTTCAACCGGATCGGGTCTAAAATGGTTTGATCAAAACTTAATCCAGAACCAATCCAATAAAAGTCCAGTTCTAATTTTCAAGCTCGGAACTGATCCAAAATGCTAATTACCTATCCCAGACCCACTTTTATTGGTTCGAACTGGATCGGGTATCGGTTCTTACCCGACCCATTGCCAGCCCTACTGTTGAAGCCATAGAGGGGGGCTATGGGATCTTTCATTACATATTTGGGCAGGTTCATCTCCTTGATAGTCTGATAGAACATAATATCGCATGAGCTGCCTGGGTCAATCAGAACGCGCTTTACTGTCCAATTGCTGATTTTGACATGGACAACCAGAGCGTCATTATGCAGGAGGCACACCTTGTTTAGGTCGGCCTCAGTAAAGGTGATGTTTCTGGAGGTGCGACCAGTTGTACGTGGGGCAGGAGTCGCTTGTGAGGAGAACTGGTAAACTTATTATAGAGTGCCTATCCATCTTCTTTTCTCCTTTGTGGACGTGACAGAGTCATCTTGGAAGGTGATCATGTTGATCGTCCTGTTATTATCTCTATCAGATGAGTGCTAGCGGTGCTCATGGCGAGATCGCTCATGTGAGCATCCTCGAGCGTGAGAGCATTCTCTGTTGGTGTTGCATTGTGGAGTTCATCTTCGATCTTTGCGAGCTATGAGCTTGTGGCTCAGGTCATCATCGAGAATATCAGTATAATGCTTGATATGCCTTGCCTCGATGAGGTCTTGAAGGTAGTGCTTAATCCCCCAACATTCATTGGTCTCATGACATTTCGCTTTATGGAAAGCGCAGTATGAATTTCCTGGTGTGTTTTCTAGTCGTTTTACCCCAGGTCGGTAATAGGCCGCTGTTTTTATTTTCTCTAGTATATAACTTGGAGATCTTGTCAGCACAGCGAACTTGCGTTTTGTGTGTGTCCTGGTACTAGACTTTTTTTCCTTGTGGTATGGATAGCCAGGTGTTTTTCTGGATCGCCTTGGTGAATGCTAAGGTTGCGAAAGACTCCTTGAAGTTGCTATCCATAGACAACAACTCTGTCTTGATTCGTCCTAAGAAGGAGCGGATTAACTCGTCGCTCTTCTGGGACAACAGGAAGAGTGAGTCGAGGTCGGTTTTCTTAAGTTTGTTGTGGACGTAATGGTTAGCAAACTAATCGGTTAGCTTCTCGAAGCTATCGATGGAGTTTGATTCCAGTGAATAGAACCAGTCGAGAGCTCCATCCTTCAGGATTGCAGGGAACAAGCGGCATTGCAGGTGGTCGAACTCCTATGCACTATAGAGTGCGAGGCTCTGGATGTAGTGAGCTACGTGTTGACCGGGACACGTACTGCCATCATACATCGCAAAGCGCAGTTGGATGAAATCGTGAGGGGAGGGTTTATTGAGTACCTCCGCTATGAATGGGGACGCTCGATAAGTTTTCAGCATCTTCTGGACGATCTGAGTGGCGTCCTTCTTCATAGTGCTCTGCTCGATTCGCTGGGATAGCTCGTTGATTTGTTGGTTCACCTCGTTTATGCCGTCCTCAGCAGTGACTTCGTTTGGGTTTTGGGCTGCCACCTGGTTTTTTAGTGTGGCATTTTTCTATCGTAAGAGGTTGATGCTGTCGTTCATGGCTCCCATCTGGGTGGCCATACTCTTCATTTGGTCATGGAGGCTTTCCATGATTCGTGGGCTTGATATTTTGTTTGAAGGTTTTTGTGAACTCAAGAAATCGAGCCACAGATGGCGTCAATGTAATGGTTAAGATTCGTTTAACCTTACAAACGTAGGCAATTTGGGCGAGAAAGGGTTGGAAGATTGGATTTGACCGAGTTCGTGTGGACGAACTACCTACGTATCAAGCTCTCTCTGGGGGAACTTGAATCAGGTCAGACGTAGTTCCTCATCCTCTTTATATAAGCAAGGTTCCCGTACCTACAGCTCTCCCACGTCAGGTCAGATTTTGGTCTTCAGGTCACTTGCGAGTCATGATGGCGAGTTAAGGACATTTACTATGATGCGTACCTAAAGCTTCGGTCTTAATGGCAGTCATAAAGACATACGCTACGAGCCATTTTGGGATGGGGAGAGTGCGTACCGAGGAGATCGCTTCTGTGCGAGATCGTCTACTCTACTCGAGTCACTTTGAAGTGAGCTCACAGGATGAGTGCATGAGATCGATTGGTGGTGACATTGCTCTGGGCGGGAGTTGCATAGGTCGCTTTCCTGAGTCGAGCCACTATAAAGCGAGCTCTGAGGACGAGGATATGAGGTTGGTTGTTAACTCTACTGTGCTGGACATGTGTTTGATATTCATTGGATTGTGAATATTACTCCCTCACATACTGCCCCTATGTAGTTATTCTAGTAATAATAGTGTTGATCGGTTGTGCCTATGGGAGGAGATCAAGGTGCTAGGTGCTAACATAAAAGGGCCATGGTGTCTAATGGGTGATTTGAATAACGTTTTCTTTTCTCATGAAAGAATTGGGGATGTGGTAGACTGTCAGTGCACCCAAAGGAGACTATACCCTTAGCAAGTTGCTTAAATTGTGTGGTCAGGTTGTTTGATCATATAGCAACGATGTGTTTCTATACACAGAACAGTGGTAGGGAGGGGTGCGGGCAAGGAAATTGTCCAAGCTTGACATATGCATGTTCAGTTAACTGCTCCTGGTCTTCTTTGCAATTGGCGCAACTTCTAAGGGATTCTTAACCAAGGAGTTTTCTGACCATTGCCATATGGTAATGTCCTTTATGAATAAAATAAGGAGTAGCCCGCTGTTCAAATTTTGTGATTTTTAGAGGATGCGTGATGAATTTATTCCAACTCTAAATCAATATTGGAGTATGCTGGACAATGGTACCCCCCCAGGCTACCTATATGCTTTCAAGAAAACTAAAAGCCTTGAAAGGGTTCTAAAAGGGTGGGCTAGGTATTCTTGTAATGATGCCCATAAACTGGTTAAGGAAACCAGCAAAGAATTAAGATTGCTCCAAGAACAACTACATGTGAATCCCCAAGATAACAATACGTATTATCACTAGCGGAACCAGAATTTTTTTTTAGGGTGGACAAAATTATAGACAATTTACTCAGAAAGATGATCAAAACTCTACACAAAAAATAAAAAAAATTGTAACAAAATTGCACATTAATTATCCAAAAAATGAGTTCAGTTTATAACTTGTAAATAACTCAATTGGTTTGCAACTATAACACTAATCAGATTTCCAATACTAAGAGATGAACTACACAAGAAGAAGGTATCAAATCTTCCAATTTAGAATTTAAGAGTTTATGAATATAAACTCCTCCTCCCCCTGTCATGTTTTTTCATGTGAAAAAAAAACTTCATGTCGTAGCCATTGGATTTTGTAACGGGGTAACACTAATTGCAACTAATAAGGGGGTATCCCTAACTAACCCTCCTAAATTAGGATTGCCAACCTACAATTTTTGTATCATTCGAAATGACTAAAATGACCATTTTAGCAATCTATGGATCATTTGTTTCGAGAGGAGTGAATGTTAGACGTATGTTTATCTCATGCCAACACATTACGTCCTATTAAGTGATCACTTATGTATATGCAAAATTTGTGATTAGTGAAGCAGAGGACTATGAAGGGATATGAAAGCCATGGATGTCGATGTCCTAAACCGAGGTTAATAATCCTGGTGCGAGTAGAAAATTGGTATTTGCTTGAATGAATGATTTCTCTTAAGTCATGAAATCTTGTGAGCTGATTGAGTGTCCTATTAAGGACTTGAAATTGTTGGAGTTATCGCTCACATGAGGAAGAAGGAGAGAATCCGGTGATGTTTGCGTAAAGAAGTTTGAGCGAGCGAACGGTCAAAACTAGTCTTGCCCAAGGAGCCTTGGAGAAAAAGAAGATAGTTTTTTTTTCCCAGCTTTTTCCAAAACAAGTCTACTGGACTTTTTTTTTTTCTGAAATTCGAAAAGGGCGCGTGCGCGCTTGAAATGGCCTATTTGAGGGTGCGCCCGCGCTCAAGTCTATTTTCGTCAGAATTTCTATTTCTGAGAACCGCGAGTTTGCAACAAAAGAAAGGGGTTTTTTGGCAAAACCTAAGAAACGAACTAAGACAATACACAAGTCACGAAAAGAAACCCAATTTTGAGAGATATCAAAATTGAGAGATAACCTTTGCAGAGAGAAAAGCCTGTAAAGAGAGAGGAGTGATCTAGTAAGATGAGAGATTGAAAGGAGTGATTGTAATCTTCCTTCCCAATTTATAAAAGGATTAACTCTTGTGGAAGTAGTCACCATTGGCCGAACCACGGTATATCTTTGTGTTGTGGTATACTTTTACTTCTTTACATTATTATCAATTGTTAATAGTTGATTAGAGAGTTGGGCATGTTAGGCTGGTTGTAGTGAATATTTAGAATTTGTCTGGAGTAGTAGTTGAGTTCATATTATAAGTTATCTATGTAGTGGGGATCGATTGGTATCGTTATTCCCCAACAAGTGGTATCGAAGCCAGATTGGATTAACCTAGGTTGTTATCCAAATTTTGCTCGGAAGGTGTTTGACGAAATTTCTGAGAGAAGATTTGAGTTTAAATAACTTGTAGAGATGGACCATTCCATGAATACTCGCATGACTAGTCTGAATAGAGGTAACTATACCTTGTGGAAAGCCAGGATGGAAGACTTGCTCTATTGCAAGGACCTGGCACAACCCATTGAAAATGGAGGAGTAAAACCAGACGCGATTGAGAGGAAAACGCTTGATGAAAAAGCAATTGGGTGCATTAGACAATGGATTGACAACAACGTAATCCGCATTGTATCCCAAAAGACCACAACTTTCAGCCTGTGGGAGACTTTAGAAGACTTCTACGAGAAGACAAGAAAGGATGTATATAATAGCTCCTATCACTCAGAGATCCTTGATATAGAAAAGCAAGAAAGAGGCATAAGCAAAAAACCATTCATCCTAGAGGTGATGACAAAAGAAAATCTAGGAGCGCGAGCAGACCTCCTAAGAAAGACTTGTCATGTAATCATTGCGGTATCCATGACCACTTCAAGTATGAATGCATAGAATTGAAAACTAGTACCGTATATGAAGACAAGTTTGAGTTGAAAGAAAGCACCGCCAGTAGAGACTCCACAGTCATAGCTTCAGAAGGTGAAGTAGGAATTGTGTCAGATAGTGACGAGTTATACTTGAGCACTTCATGCCAGGGTATAGAGTGGGTGGTAGATACAGGTGCTTCTTACCATGTCACACCCCACGAGAGTTTCTTCACTACCTACAAATCGGGTGATTTTTGTGAGGTGAAGATGGGCAACAATGAAGTCTCAAAGATTGTACGCATTGGGGATGTTCATATAGAAACCAATGTCGGCTACAACTTGACACTCAAGGATGTAAGACATGTCTCTGACATTCGGCTAAGCCTAATTTCCGTTGGGAAGTTAGATGATGACGGCTTTCTAAACTCATTCGGTAACGGGGTATGGAAACTGAGCAGAGGTTCCATTGTAGCAACCAAAGGGAAGAAAACTTACTCTCTTTACACGACACATGCTAGTTTGTGTAAAGCAGAAGTAAATGCGATAGAAGAAGAAGCTTCCTCCGAACTATATATGGCACAAGAGATTGTGTCATATGGGCGAAAAAGGCATGGAAGTTCTTGCCAAGCAAAAAGCCTTACCAGACATTAAAGGTACGCATTTAAATAGATGTACTCATTGTTTGGTAGGAAAACAACACAGGGTGTCTTTCTAAAGATTCCCGTCTCATAGAAAGGACAATGTCCTTGAGCTAGTTCACACTGACTTATGTGGTCCTATGAAAGTAAAGTCCCACGAGGGAGCTTTGTACTTCTTGACTCTCATTAATGATGCGTCAAGAAAGATATGGGCATATAGCCTGAAGACCAAGGATGAAGTACTTGGCGTGTTCAAGACTTTCCATAGCATGGTGGAAAGAGAGACAGGGAAGCCTTTGAAGTGTATTCACTCAGATAATGGGGGTGAATACATAGGGCCGTTTGAAGAGTATTGCAAGAGTCATGGGATTCGTCATGAGTAGACCGTTCTCAAGACACAGCAACAGAATTGTATAGCCGAGAGAATGAACCGGACCATTGTAGAGAGGATGAAATGTATGATGTCTCACTCTAAGTTACCTAGAAGTTACTGGGTAGAAGCAATACGTACAGCCGTGCATGTGATAAACCTATCGCCGTCAAAATCTCTGAATAGTGATTATCCAGAGAGAGTATGTTCATGCAGAGATGTTGATTATAGATACTTGATGGTATTTTTAGGTTCAAGGCATTTGTTCATATTCCCAAGGATGAGAGATCCAAGCTTGATGACAAAGCCAAGCAGTGCATTTTTCTGGGTTATGGGGATGAGAAGTTTGGCTACAAACTCTATGATCCGATTAACAAGAAGGTAATCCGAAGTCGAGATGTTGTGTTCTTGGAAGACCAAACCATAGCAGACTTTGAGGAGGGTAAGAAGCTATAAGCTTTCACCAATGATCTTGTTGATTCAAAACCAGAAGTTCCTACTGTGGAACGTGTAGAAGGCATTGAGAATGCAGAGAACCATGAGTTTGAAGCTCATGATGATGATCCTATTGCTCATGATATGATAAAACCTATTGATATAGAAGATGCAGATGAAGTGCATGAACCACCACCTGAGCAAGCAGAAGTACATCCTCCTGAGGCACAAGAAAATGGGGCAAGGAGGTCCGACAGAGAGAGACAAGTTTCAACCAGGTATCCACCACATACGTATGTTTTACTATCTGATGGTGGAGAATCTATGTACTATCAAGAGGCTCTTGAAGATACAGACAAAGAAAAGTGGTTGAAGGCCATGCATGATGAGATGGATTTTTTGCATAAGAATCACACTTATGAGTTAGTTGAGAAACCGAAAGGAAGAAAAAATTTCAAGAATAAGTGGATCTACAAAGTCAAGCATGAGGAGAATAATCCACACCCAAGACAAAAATCTCGCCTTGTTGTGAAGGGATTTGGTCAAAGGAAAGGTATTGACTTTGATGAAATTTTTTCTCCTGTAGTTAAGATGACTTCTATAAGGGTGGTATTGGGTCTGACCATAAGTATAAACCTAGAGGTTGAGCAGTAGATGTTAAGACAACTTTTCTTCGTGGAGACCTTGAAGAAGATGTCTACATGGACTAGCCAGAGGGGTTTGAGGTCAAAGGCAAGGAGCACTTAGTATGCAAGCTGATAAAGAGCTTGTATGGGTTGAAGTAAGCACTGAGACAGTGGTACATAAAGTTTGATTCCTTTATGGCGAAGCAAGGATATAAAAAGTCTGCTTCCGATCATTGTGTGTTTGTTCAGAAATTTCCAGATAGGGATTTTATAGTGCTATTGTTGTATGTGGATGATATGTTGATAGTTGGCCCGAACATCAACAAGATATCCAAGCTGAAGAAAGACTTGAGTAAGTCCTTTGAGATGAAGGATTTGGGTCAAGCAAAATAGATACTTGGGATGGGGATCACTCATGATATAAAGAGTGGGAAGTTGTGGCTTTCTCAAGAAAGCTGCATTGAGAAGGTGTTGAAGATATTCAACATGGATCAAGCGAAGCCAGTCAGTTATCCACTTGGTGGCCAGTTCTGCATGACCAAAGAGATATGTGTCCAAAGGGTGAGCATGAGAAGAGTCAAATGGAAAATATTCCTTATGCATCCGCAGTGGGCATCTTGATGTATGCAATGATGTGTACAAGACCGGATATTGCTTTCGCCGTTAGTGTTGTAAGCCGATTTCTGTCAAATCCGAGTAAGGAGTATTGGAAAGATGTTAAGTGGATATTGAGATATCTCAAGAGTACTTCCAAATCGTATTTGTGTTTTGGTGGGAGTAAGCCCTTACTTGAAGGCTACACTGATGCAGACATGGTAGGTGATGTTGACTCGATGAAGTCCACTTCTAGTTATCTGGTTACTTTTGCAGGGGGAGCAGTTTCTTAGCAATCTAAGTTGCAAAAGTGTGTTGCCCTCTCCACTACAGAAGCAGAGTATATTGCAGCCACTGAGTGTTGCAAAGAGATGTTATAGATGAATAGGTTCTTCGATGAACAAGGGCTAAAGCAGAAACAATTTGTAGTTCTATGTGACAGTCAGAGCGCCATCTATTTGAGCAAGAATCCGAGTTTTCATTCTAGATCTAAGCACATACATGTGCGTTATCATTGGATTAGAGAAGTACTCGAAGACAAGCATTTGTGCATTGAGAAAATCCATACCGACAAGAACGGGTCGGATATGATGACCAAAGCCTTACCGAAAGGTAAGTTTGATGTGTATTGCTACCGTCGGAATGGTAGCACACTCTTCCTTTTGATTTGAAAATTGCATGGAGGTATCCCCCCTTTTTACTGTTCAGGAGGGGGAGATTGTTGGAGTTATCCCTCACATGAGGAAGAAAAAGAGAATTCTTTGATGTTTGTGTAAAGAAGTTTGAGCAAGCGAACGCTCGAAACTAGTCTTGCCTAAGGAGCCTTGGAGAAAAAAAAGATAGTTTTTTTTTCTTAGATTTTTCCCAAACAAGTCTATTGGACTTTTTTTCTGAAATTTGAAGAAGGCGTGCGCGTGCTTGAAATGGCAGTCTGAGGGTGCGCCCGCACTCAAGTCTATTTTCGTCAGAATTTCTGCAGCATAAGAAAGGGGTTTTTTGGCAAAACCTAAGAGACGAACTAAGACAACAAACAAGTCACGGAAAGAAACCCAATTTTAAGAGCTATCAAAATTAAGAGATAACCTTTGCAGAAAGAAAAGCCTGTAAAGAGAGATGAGTGATCTAGTAAGGTGAGAGACTGAAAAGAGTGATTGTAATATTCATTCCAACTTTATAAAATGATTAGCTCTTGACTAGTATTGGGAGATGGGAAATTAGGGTCTCCCCTAAATACACACAAAAAATTTCGGCCTAACCCACTTTTTTTTTTTTTTTTGTGTATTTAGGGGGGAGACCCTAATTTCTCATCTAGTGGGGGGAAATCCTAATTGGCTCATCTAGTGGGGGGGTAATACTAGTTAACCCTATATGTTATTAATAGTTGTTTAGAGAGTTGGGCATGTTAGGTTGGTTGTAGTGAATATTTAGAATTTGTCTAGAGTAGTAGTTAAGTTCATATTACAAGTTATCTGTGTAGTGGGGATCGATTGCATTGTATCGTTATTCCCCAACATAAATGACATGATTGAGTGTCCCTAGAGGACTGATGAACAATGCTTGGTGGTTGAGGTTTCCAGGTTGGAAATACAGAATTAGCTGCAGGGTCGTCGGATCTGATCATTCACCATTAAAGTACCAAGTTAAATAAAACTCGGTTTGGATTCATTATATGCGTGCTGGTCACAAACTCATAGCATGAGGGATTTATGAGACTGGTTCAGGAGAGCTTGGGTGGTAATTCTTTAGATGCACCGTATTTGTTGTACTGAAATAATTGATAATGCTGAAACGGGATCTGAAGTTTGTATCATTCTCATGCATCAATACTTTATATTGTGCATGGAAACTTGAGAATAGACAATCTATCACATTTCTTATGGAAGACCGGTCATTACACTTTGCCGTCAAAATGCTTATTCCCCACCTCATCGTCAGTTGGGATGGAGATCAAAGAAGATATTCAACCAGGAAGAGACGAGTTCATTCAAGTGTGGGAGAATGTTGCAAGAGCATAATTAGATTATTTAGCCTAGCTATGGGAAGACTCATCAATCTGATGATGCAGTTTGTGTTGGATGCTGCTGCATTAGTAGGATTGTTGCCTTTCCTCCATAATTAGATGTCTCAAATATGTCTCCGATAGTCCCTAGTTCTGAGCATTTGTCCCAATCTGTAAGTTCAAGGATGAGTGCTGAATTTTCATCATGTCGTCTCCCCAGTATTATCATTTGATATTTATCCCCCATTGCACCAATCACACTGATTACATCTAACCCATTGTTTACATCCTCATGTATATACGTCAGTCGATTGTTGTATGTACCTCTGAGTTTAAAATAACTAAGCGTATCCTCATCAAGACTACTCTCATACGTTTTATTCCACAGCTTAGAACGCTTGAGAAATCGAATTACAGTCACTTTAATGTTTGGGTGCTCTGACATTCTCTCTGCATATACTAGTGCCTCACGATCATCCGGACCGCCCAAGAAAACCACTGCAACATCAAAAAACGACTGATTCTCTAAAAAATTGTTGATGCCACCAAGAAGCCCTCGGTCAATGAGGATGCCAACAGAGCAAGGAGCATGTTCAAGGAGATTCTTGTTCACTGTTCTTATCCCATTGTTGACGAAACCAGTGTCCAATTGCTTGTGGAAAGGGACTATTATGATAGAAACCATATTGTCGATCACAAGCCTACATGCATCAGTGTGCATAGATGTATACGCTGTTACCACAGTGTAAGGATGAACTGAAACTCTCCCTTCATTGTTTTCTTCGTAAGACTTGAACACATTGATGATTCTCTGGGATACTGTAGTTGCAGAAGAAGATCTTCTGTGCGATTTGTGGGAAACGAGTTGGGGAGTTTCATGGCCAACGATCTCTTCAAAATGAATGATGCTCAAGTTGATGGGGCTAATTTTGGTCGGATTGGTGGCCTTCATAAGATGGACTGTGGATAATACATTCTGCTCATCGTGGATGCAAGCAAGAACTCGCAGTTCAGCGTCGGGATCAAAGTGTCGAATGGTTCTTCTGCTATGGAGCTTATATTTCATTGACAACTTGGAGAGATATCTTACTAGGGGTGCGGAAGCACCTGTTATCACTAATGCGGACAAGACCAAGATTCGAAAGATTTCGATGTTAAACAATTCAGCTCGGTCCCACAACATAAGATAGAAGGAAAGCTCCATAAAGCCTTGAGCATTCATCGTGAGGCCGAGTAAGGTAGCATCCCTGTAGGACAGTTTGTAGTAAAGAGCAGGTACAAATGCTCCTAAAAACTTTCCTGTGCAACAAACGAGAACAACTAATGCAACAAGGAGAGTGGTTCGTAACTTAAAGCGAAATACATTCACCCATAAACCAATCTCGGTGTAGAAAAGTGGTATTATCATCCACTTAATGAAAAACTCAATCCTCTCAACTAGGGCGGATCCTAAAGGTGGCCCTGGTGGTATAATCAGCCCAAAAATGAGTGGCCCAAACACAATGTCAACATCAAGCTTACGACACAAGAAAGCTAACATCAGTACTGCTGTGCACAGAATACATAAGTATCCTTCCTTTATTGTCTTTCCCTCTGGTATCCGCTTGATCATCCAGTTTACCGCTGGCCGCAATATAAACATGATTACCATCACCACTATGGCTAAACAGAGACACCCGTATAAAGTTCCATTTACGTAGCTTCCTTCACGTTGAAAGGCGGTAAGACATGCCAATACTGACAAATGAATTATACTACTGATCAATGAAGAAGATAAGGCTAGGTCGCTGAACTCCGTGTTGAAAATATTGAGCTCAGCAAGAAAACAAGCAACGGAAGGGAAGGTCGGAATAGATTCTACAACTCCAACCACTAGAAGATAACGGTATAGCTTGTCGTCCACATGCATACAGTTATATAATATAATAGCACAACTAGTAGATAACGCCGTTGAAACTACAATTACCAAAATGCATATGATTATTCCTTTTATTCCTGTCCTTCTTATCATCATTGGGTCCACCTTAAGTCCAACCAAGAAGATCTGGAAAATTAAAGCATAATATGCGAATATATCAGTAACATATAAACTTGGAATGGGGAATAGTTTGCGTAAAGTTCCAAGGATACGACCCAAAATAGAAGGACCTAATGCAATCCCCGCGGCAATTTGAGCAACCGTTGTAGGTATGCCTAGAGGCTTAAGAAGAACCCAGGCCATGATCGACGTAACTGAAGATAGAAGGAGTTGAAATTCTAGCACCGGGAAGGAGTATTTGAGATGATGCATGATGTTAAATATATTACCATAGGGACTGCTCCCGAAGACGAAATCACATTCATCTGTAATATATGGCTGGTAGGTCTCCTTTGGTATTATTGACATAGTTTGAGATGAGCCTCGCCGCTAGGGGCTAGCAATTTGGTCTTGCTTCACGTAGCTGAAGAATACAAGGAGAAGAAGAAAAGACGAGATCTCAAAAAACAAACATAAGTTTCCTAGCTAGCTAGCTGTTGCGTAACTAAAAAAACAAATAAAGAAAAAGAATCGAACCAACTACAATCATAAGTTTCCTAGCTAGCTGTTATTTCTAGCTATTGTCGTTGAGACTAGAGAGAATTTCTCCTTACAAAGGGTGAACCTGAATACTGTTTGTGACCAGATCTTCTTTCCCCCTCGATCGTCGTGCCGGTTGGACTCTTAATAGTACTGTTCGTGCTAAATCACCAGTGCACAAAAGAAACACCCAACTTTAGCTGTATCAAAATTGTTCGAGACAGACTGCGGACTCCGTTGGACTACTCATGGCATGGTGTGGGTTGGGGAAACTGGACTTTGGAATGGGTAAACCGCTCCATGTTGGACCTATTTGCCGCGATAGGTGTAGAATCGAAATTTTTATTTCAGAGATTACGGCCAAGGACAAAACCAAATAATAATTTGGCCATAAGTTCATTTCAATTTTAATTTCGCTATAAGTCCAAAACCGGGTTTACGTCATCATTTTTTACTTATAATTTCGGCTCAAAGATACATTTTTGTTAATAATTTCAGCTCAAGGACAAACCGGGCTGATATCATCATATGTAAATTCAAAGTTACATAGTTTTCTTTACATTTACATTTTCATATGTAAATTCAAAGTTACATAGTTTTCTTTACATTTACATTTTCATATGAAAATTTCTTCATTTTAATTTTACATATGAAAATTTAAATTTACATACTTACGTCTTGGACTTAAGATGAAATTTAAATTCAAATGGACTTAGGGCGATTCTTTTTTGAAAATTGGGGTCTCAGCCCAATTATTACTTGCTTTTATTAACACAAAAACTATTGAAACTGATCAAAAAAATTTATTCACACAAAAACTATTGAAACTGAACCGTGTCTAATAGGCCAATGAAAAACTTATCGTAGGCGTGATTTCGTTAGTGCTAAAACTCGATAGATATGCTCATGTATCATATTCAAATTCATCATAGGTACTATTTGGGCCAAACAAGAACGGACAGAGCCTGTTTTTGTCAAGCCCGTCTCAAAATTAGGCTAAAAGTCCGTCAGTTTTCTTCATAATTTAAAAATGGGCCTAACAAGAATGAGCTCGGCCTATATATCCATTCCAAATGGTGTAGTGGGTTCAAATCAAATAAACTTTATTTTGTATATTATTCCCAGTGTTCTAAAAAACGCTAGGCGGTAGTCGGGCGGTGGGAGAGCGCCTAGGCCTTCTAGGCAGTGCCTAGACGGGCTAGGTGCTAAGCGGTTTTTTTTTCCTAATATATATAGTAATACACACATATACTACAAGAAATGAAGAAAATCATTTATCATAACTCAAAAAATAAATACAAACAAAGATACTTATTACAAAAATGCGTAATAGTTGAGGAATATTGACTTCATATAAAAACGTACTCTTTGTTATAGTGACATAATTTACATTAGACTTAAATATTTTAAATTCATTCAAATCTTAAGCCTACACAGGCCTTTATTTTTCGACATTTAATCAAAAAAAAAAAAATTGACTAGACCGCCTAGAGGCCGCCTAGCCCGCCTAGAGGCCGCCTAGCCCGCCTAATCGATCCGCCTAGACCCACCTAGTCGGTCCACCGATTTTTTAAACGACTAGGGCCTAGACGAGTCGGTTGGACACTGCCTAGCGCCTAGGCGGCCGCCTAGACCGATTTTCAGAACAGTGATTATTACTAACCATCAATTTGCTGCTCATAATGTATATATTGTTACTGACCATACTTATCTCTCACAAATTCTCATCAATAATTAATAACCTTCATCAACAATTTTTACTCTCATATATATATGAATCAATGCATCTCTCTTAACCATACAACCTAGTTTATGTGTGTACAGATAACGACTACTGGCCATCTTTCCCATGTTTGCAATTACAACTCCCCTCAAGAAGTGAAAATCCTTTCCTTTTGGGATGTTGGCCGGAGGTAAAACCAGAAAAGCTCCTCAAATGAAGCAATGCTCTTGGATTCCACCCGTGCCCAATATTCTCAAGCTCAACACCGATGGAGCATCCATTGGGAACCTTAGTCCTTCGATCTGGTACTAGTGTAGTTACAAGAGATAACAATGGAGACTTTAAATTCTCGTACGTTATGGAAAAATGTTGGTATCGGCTCAAATTATAGAGCAGAATGCCTTGTTGTGATCGAATGTGTGGATTGTGCAATGTCCAAGGGTTGGAGACATCTATGGGTGGTATTGACAAACCTTTTATGTCTGGATTGCCTTCATCTCCAAGCTAGAGATCCTGGATATATTCTCGGCAGTATCTTGGATATCATGAATATATTCTCGGTAGTTGTATGTTACCATTGTTGTACAAATCTTCCTAAGTTATATGATCTCATCATACACTATGTAAACATGTATATATATATATATATATATATATATATATATATATATATATATATATATATATATATATATATATATATATATATATATATTCTAAGTCTACACCATGGCCAACAACACTAATTCATCTGCATCTTCTTCGATCTCCTCGAGCATTATTATGTCAACAATGTCTTCTACTACCCCAAATCTTGTCTTACAAAATATTTCCACTCTTGTCTCTGTGAAACTCGCTGAAACAAACTTTCTTCTTTGGGAAATTCAAATAAAACCTTTTCTTATTGGCCAAAATTATTGGCATTTCATTGATGGTTCCTATCCATGCCTACTAGAATTCATTTCATCATCTCTCAATCCTGAATACACTCTTTGGTATTACACAGATGAAACTATATCTCATTAGCCTAATCAATGCTATACTTTTTGAAGCAGTTCTTTCACAAGTTGTTGGTCTATCTACTTCCAAAGCCATATGGGAGTGTCTTCAACAGAACTTTGCTCAGCAATCTCTCGCAAATGTAACTCATCTACGCTTCCAACTATTCTCTATAACCAAAGGAAATAAATATGTCTCTGAATATCTCCAACATGTCAAGTCTCTCTCAAACTCCCTTGCTACTATCAATGAATATGTTAAGGATACTAACTTTGTTACCTTCGTTATGTATCGCCTCGGTTATGATTATAAAATGTTTGTGACAGCCATCCTTCAAAACCCCCCTCTCCCTTCTTTCTCTGACCTTCATGCTCGACTTTTGACCTTTGAATCACTGGATATCAATTCATCCACCACAGAGTCACTTCCCTCAATCCCACTACTGTTTTACTCTCTTCCCATAATTCCAATCCAAATCATGGAAACAATCATACTTGTGGTGGTTGACAAGGTTGTGGGTCTATAAACTATCAAGCTGACTACTCTCACTTTAATTCGTCTTACAATTCACAGAGAGGTTCTTATGGCTGTGGTTATCAAGGTTGTTGATGCGAAACAAACAGAGATTTAAAAGAAAAGATGCGGAGATCTTTAAAAAAGGGAATAGATTTAAGGAGGAAGAAGATTGAATAGAAAAATTATAGAAGCTGAGGGAGAAAAGTATAATAGGTTTTAGAGATTTGATATTTGATAATTGGTTGAATGAACTAAACTACAATCACCTCCTTATATAGATAAACCATACTTGATAACCAAGAAATCTAGATTTCTAATTCTAACCTAGACTTCTAAATCTAATTAAACTTTAAATAGAAAATACTAAATATTCCAAATTCCTAATAAGTAATAGTTCTAATTAGCAACTAAAAATTAGGAATTCCGGCGCAAGAAAGAGGGACTAGTAATCCTACATCAGTCGTGGTCGTGGCCGCAATCAATCTCAAGGCATATTGGGTCCTTCTCCATCTTCCATTCAATGCACATTTTGTCACAAATATAGCACACCGCTTCGAACTGCTATAGTCGTCCCTGCAATTTTGATGATGATTTGTCATCAACTTTTGTTGGTCTTCAGATAGGACCACAAGTTGACCCCAACTGGTATCCAAACCCGGGTGCTACAAATCACATGACTGGTGATGCTCGTTCCTTTACAAACCATTATGATTATGGTGGAAATGATCAAGTTCAATTGGGTAATGGTGACTTCCTCCTTATTGCACATACTGGTAGCATCTCTCTCTCTCTTCTGGTTCTCACTCCTTTCAATTATCAAATGTTTTACATGTCCCAAACATGCGTAAAAATCTCCTTTTTGTCGCTTAATTTACTCATGATAATTCAGTTAGCATCACATTTTATCCTTTTGGTTTTCTAATTTGCGATTTACGTACGGGATCTATTCAATTCTTTTTCAGGGCCAATGTAAAGACGGATTATACCCCCATCAAACCAAGTTGTTCTTTTCAAGCACTTACGACATCTAGTTTGTCACGCACACTTTGGCATCGCCGTTTGGGACATCCCTCATTTATTATTCTTAGGAAACTATCTAATAACAAATGTTTAGGTTCATTTTCCTTTAGTCATGATCAATTTTGTAAGGCTTGTGCCATGGGAAAGTCTACACGACTTCCTTTTGTTACTCGAGAACATCGTTTGTACTTCTACACCATTTGATTTAATTCATAGTGATGTTTGGATGTCTCCTATTTCTTCTGTCTCTGGCTATCGTTATTATGTGCTTTTCACTAACGATTTTACTCGTTATTCATGGGTGTTTCCCATGAAACTAAAATCTAAAGTTTTCAATCACTTTGTCTACTTGTTTAATTTCATTAAGAATCAATTTTATGTTATCATTAATTGTTTTCAAAGCAATGGAAGCCGCAAATATGAAAACTCATCCTTCCATAATTTTTGTGCAAACGAAGGAATTCATCACAGATTTTCCTGCCTACACACACCCTAACAGAATAGTCTTGCAAAACATAAGCACCGTCATATTTCCGAGATGTTTGATGATTACTTCTAGTATTCCTTTTACTTTGTGGGTTTAGGCAATTTGTATTGATGTATACTTAATAAACAGGTTACCAACACCGGTTATGAACTTTAAATCTTCATTCCTTGCTTTATTCGGTTCCACACACTCTATCCTACATATTTTCAGTTGCATATGCTATCCGTATCTTGGAGATTATACTGCTCACAAATTATTGCCTAGATCTATTGCTTGTGTTTTTCTTAGATACAACTCTTGTTACAAGGGGTTTCAATTTGTTGCTTGAATTCAATTACTGGGCGCTTATACATCTCTCGACATGTGGTATTTGATGAATCAAACTTCCCATATGCAACAGTTTCATCTACTAAAGTAGTGGTGCCTCATTATTCTGATTTAGTCTTCATTCCAATCATTACAGCACAGGAGACATCATCACTTTATATACCACCAACAAGTTAAGAGGTATCACTACCATCTCCTCTCTCTGTACCAACATTCAATTTTAAGTTACCGCTTACCGAAGAACATTCAGAGTCAGCACCAACATCACTTGATAATTCACAAGTACCAGCACCACTTGCTCCCTCACAAGCATCACCTACTCCATCACCAGAACAAGCACAAGCACCTGCATCACTTTCTTCTTCATATGCTCCCTCACAAGCACCACCTACACCATCACTAGTACAAGCACTTGCAACACTTGCTCCTTCTTTTTCTGTTGCTCCACCACCAATTACAGAGCATCATATGACCACTAGAATAAAGGATGGTGTAAAACTTTTTAGGCCAAAACGGTATCCTAATTTTGCAACACGACATCCCGTTCGAGCAACATTTTCTATGCAATTGACAAGAAAGGCAAAACCTTCAAGTTTTTCTCAAGCACAAAAATCACGTGTTTGGCGCTAAGCAATGAATGAGGAATTTAATGCTTTGTTGAAAAATGGCACATGGTCACTTGTTCCACCTCATCCAAATCAGCGCAAATTAAAGTCCCTTCAAAATGGGTTTTCATAATTAAATGGCGATCTAATGGTGCGATTGAACGTCTTAAAGCTCCTCTTGTCACCAAGGGCTTTCACCAATAACCAGGAAGTAATTATGATGAAACATTTAGTCAAGTTGTTAAACCGACAACCATTCGCACCGTTTTAAGCTTGGTTGTCTCTTCTTCTCGGCCACTTCGCCAACTCGATATAAAGAATGTGTTTCTGCATGGCACCCTATCTAAAGAAGTTTATATGACACAACCGCCTGGCTTCGTTGATCCCCAACGTCCTCATCATGTTTGAAAATTACACAAGACAATTTATGGCCTCAAACAAGCTCCCCATGTTTGGTGTTAGTGCCTAAGATCTTTTCTGGATTTGTTCAAAGCACTGCTAACTCCTCAATATTCACATATCATAATGGTTCCTCAGTAATGATTTTCCTTCTCTATGTGGATGATATAATGTTAACATGAAACTCCACTCAACTATTACAATCTTTTATTGCATCCTTAGGGACTGAATTTAAGATTAAAGATCTCGGTGATTTGTATTATTTTCTGGGATTAGAAGCCACTCGTGATGCAAATTGTCTTTATCTTTCCCAAACTAAATACACACTTGACTTGCTCCGTCGAAGCCGAATGTTAGATTGTAAGTCGTGCTCCACACCTATTGTAACACGTACCCAATTATCATCATTGAGTGGAGACCCTCTTTCAGATGCGACTAAATATTGTCATATTCTTGGTGCTCTTCAATATTTGACAATCATACGACCTGATATTGCCTTTGTTGTTCACCACTTTGTGCAATTCATGAGCAGCCTATGATAAGTGCTCAAAAATTGTATTTTAACCCTCAATTATACCTCTTGTTTAGTCTTCTTAGTGAACTAATCATTCTTGTAAGTTATGTTTTATGACTTTACAAGTGAAAAAAAAAAGTTTTGCATATTAGAGTAAAAGGGGCAAAAATGAGCAATTTAGAGCATTAAGAATCACATAGGAGCTCATTGATAATTATGGAGAAGGCCCAAGGTTTTAAAACTATGAAAAGATAGGACTTGTACCTGTTTTAAAACTTATTTGGAATCCTAAGGCAAATGGACCCGTTACTTGGACCAAAGCCCGCAAATAAAGAGCAAAAGATGGAGTTGAAAAGGCAAAATAGACCCATGTGTCTGGGGCGCATGGAATTGCACTAGCCTGTGCATCCAGACGCATGGAGCCTATCTAGCAACTACACCTCTTCAATGTTTTTAGAAACAGAAGTTGGAATTGGAAGGAGGTCAATATGTAATAGAAAATTATGTCTAAAAGCCTATGTTTGCGATGTTTATAGAGCTCATTGTAACCGCTATATAAGGAGCACCTCAGTGTCAATTGTAATTGTCACTTCACATTATTTTTGTCTCCAGAACTTGAGGCAAAGAGATGTTAATAATAAAAAATTCGGTTTTCACTAGCCAAGTCTTAATAAACTAATCTCCCTTATACCAACCCCAATTTTTATAAAAGAATATTTATAGCATGTATTTTATTTTGTTCTATTAGCATTATTTAGACATTAGCCTATTATCTACAAAGTGAGCTAGTGGGCTAAAAAAAGGGATAAAGATAGAAAGAGAAAAATGTTGGAAGAGAGATAGAGATAGGGGCTGGGGTTATAACCACCGAATCTCTTTCTTTGTATTTGGGGTTTTAAAAATAAATAAAAAAGAGAAAAAAAGACACATAAGAGAAAGTAAAAAAGAGTGAAAAGAGGGAGAGTTCTAGGTTTAAAACAAAGAGAAAATAAAAAGAAAGAAGGAGTATTGGCGGCTTCGGCGCGGTGTCACTTTCCGGTTTTCTTTATTAGATTCTAACTAACGTTTTGCGATCTCTTGTGAGTAGACTATTTTCTTTTACATATATTCACAGCTATTTTTGTTATTGTGATAATCAATGTTTTGTGGGTTGATGAGGTCACAAAGTAATGATTATAGCATATGGTACGCTATGATTTTTGTGAGTAGAAATTGATATGGGTAATTGACGTTAGTTTACTTTTGATTAATTTCATGTGTAGTGATATACTTGCCTTGTGGTGGATCCCTTTATGTTTGACTTTGTGGTTTATGTCATACGGCTTGTTTTCTTTATGGTTAAGGTCTAGGCATCTAGTTACTTATAATGAACTTAATGAAGTTGGAATATGCATGTTGATTTGTTTATAAACAAGAAGTAACATATGTTGTCCTTGCATGAACAATGTAGGAACTGGGTTGGAGGAAGTCTTGCCCATCTAATAATTGTACCAGGTTAAGTCATACATTAGTACTGTGCATGAGCATGTTGATAATTTTTGGCTCACTTAATAATTTTATAAGGTTAAGGCTACAATGTGCTTGAGCCTCACTTGCATATTAGTTTAGAATTTATTCTATTGACTTTCTTTTGTGTAAAACTCATACCTGAGCAATGAACCCTTCTATTAAATTACATACTACTCACGTGGTGGTGGTACATATATGGACAAAATCAATTTTAGAGCCTCATGCTATGTAAAGGTCTTTGTATTGCTTGTACTAAGCTATGTTAGTTGTGCATGCTAAGCAATATTTTTATACGCAAGATTAGAATGGTATTAATTCGCTTGTTTACATGTTTTCGTTGGTGCTCAATATATTATCTGTGGGGTAACATATTTGCATGCTTTCACTGTTACGTTATAGCGTTCGGAACTTGGTCAATTTAATTTGTGAGTTAGATTTTATGATTTATGTAGTAACATGATATATATATTCTTACTATTTGTATTGTTCATATGAATCTTGATTGGTAGTATAAGCCATTAATAAACTGTAAAGTGGGATTTCAAGAGGATGAATAGAGTACAATGAACTTTACATACTCTACAAAACGTCTCTGACGCAGTAATTTGTTTCTAACTAGATGGAGACCTTTACAGACACGGAATTTTGTCAAATTTAAACCATGGTGTTCTAACACATTGAAGCATGACATATGCAATTTTTGGACAGATACAACGGCTGGATATTTGTTGAGGCGTTTATTAGCAAGACTGGTTTCTAGTTCAACTCTATAGAAAACTACAGTGTGCAGTTGAAAGTTCTTTGCTCCGATGGAGATTGAATCAATACTGGATGGAGTTTAAATATAATCGGTAGTTGTATAATATATGGTAGTATGACATATTCAAATTATAGACGGATCCAACGGTTGGATATCCGTCGAGGATCGCATAAGCGTGATTGGTCGTAGTATTTTTACATCAGAAAAATTGCAGTGCGCAGTCATTTTCTCCTACTTAGATGGAGATTGATCCATTGTCGGATAGGTATCAAATTTGATCTGTATATTTATCACACACAGTAGTTTTACTCGTTAAAATTTCAGAGATATCTAACGGTGGGTTATCTATTGAGGCAACATAGAAAATGAGCCTATTAATATTGGTTAAGTCGTAAATAGAAATGGTTAGGTGTTTAAATTAGTTATTGGCATGATGGCAGTGTATGTTATGTCGTGTTTATAGTTTTAGCATATTCTTATTATTATGGAAAGATTGGTGTGGAATGAAAGGATTTAATTGTTTTCTAATTATCGTAAATATTCAAATGTATATATAATTGGTTATGACTAGTTGGATTTTATTTAGGGCAGGGATCGGGTCGGGTTTGGGTCGGATATGGCTATATCCGAATCCGAATCTGAATAGTTTTATAATATCCGAACCCGATTATATTCGAAATTTAATATCCGAACCCGACCCGAACCCGATTATATCCGACTAACCCGATCGGATAACACTAAAAATTCAAAAAAAGCCCAAAAAATATATCCAAATCCGAATTCGAATCCGACAGACCCGAACCCAAACCCGACCCGAATAAATAAACGGATACAAAAATCGACCCAAACCCAAACTATTCGGGTTTGGGTCGGGTTGGGTTCCGGTCAAACCCGACCCGATTCCCTTCCCTAATTTTATTGTTGTATCTCGGTGATTTAAAATATTTATGATAAACGGTATGTGGAACTTGATTATGCTCTTTCAGAGTGTTGCTCCTCGATTGGGAGTGTATTTTAATTCATGGGGCATTTAATTAATTCGTTACTCATAATTGAGAATTTTGATATATATGGTTTATATAGTTGAAATTGATGCGAGTTGAATGACTATTATGTTTGGAATCTTTATTAATGATTCTACTGTGTGAGAAGATGTTTATTTTATGATAAAAATATTATAATAAATGATAACTCTTGGGTGTAAAACCCACATCTTTAGATCTTTCCACGCCTCTTTGATGAAAGAAAATAAGAAAATGAAATGTTTATGCTTAATGATGTCATGTAAAAAGCTGCCTTAGAGAGGAACTAATTAAGGTATTAACCTTGAGAGCTAGTTGTATTCCTTGAGTGTACATGAATGTAGGTTTGGATTCCTCAAATGTACAGGAATGACCTATTATATTTTTATGCCAAAAAGAGGCTTTGTTTATGTGTATGGAAAGCCCAGAGATGGCTGTGACACACAAATTACGAGTTTATAAGATGAAAATATATTTTCTGGAGGCGATATCCCCGCATAGGACATATGTTTTGTAGTGGAACTTGGTGTGAGAGAGGCACATGTGTATGCGTGATTTAGCAAATGTGTGAAATGCAAATCGTGGAGTAGGAACGAACTAAAGGTTGGGCTGTGTCTATTAATAAATGAGTCAACGAGATAATTAATAAGCAAAGTGAAATATTGATTTTACGTATGAGTGAGGTATTGCATATGAATATTTATATATTATGATGTATATGATTTCTTATAAAGAAATATTTATGTGGTTTGTGTGAGTTGTTACTCACGATGGATGAATTTACTCCCTGGTTGTAATATTTTCTCGTTCTCATAAATAGACGAGTGATTTTTAAGTAAAATATTGGCTTTATGTATGAGCAAGCTGTTGGATATGATTAGTTGTGTATTATGATATAATGCATATGATTTCTTATATGAAGGAATGTGAATGTGGTTAGCGTGATATGTTGGATATGGTGGTGTGACATGAATGCTAATATTGGTGATATATTATGCTAGATTGTGTATTCTCATGGTTATTGTGAGATTGAAGTAATGTTGATGTAGAAAGTGGTAAGTTTGAGGTTCGTTCACCATAGAATGTTCAAGATGAATGAATGAGAGTTTGATGAAGGAGGAAAGGTATAGTTTCAGTGATATGGGTTGATCCTTTAAAGAAGATGATTGGTTTGTAAAAAGAAGATGACTTGTATTAAAATGAAGACTTGAATGAAAGCAATGAAATGAAACTTGAAGTGAATGAAAACATAAAGTAGAGCTTGCAAAATGATCATCTCCCAAATATATGTTTTATTACCTTTACATTACTGCATTATAGCCCTTTTTACACATAATAAACAAACAACTCATAGCTTTTACTGCATTTTGCATATTACAAACCATTTCAGACCACTTATCATAAAATATGCATTTTAGCGCCAAAAGGAGCTTCTTATGAGGATTCAAGCTGCTATGAAAAAGTGCTAAAAAAGTCAAAGTCAAAGGTCAATGACTCAAACTCAGAAGACTGAAAGTCATGTCCTTAACTCAGAAGACTGGAGATGGATGACCTTGTCACAAAAGAAGACTTGCTCAAAACCTAGCTTGCTCAAGAAGAAAGAGAAAATGCAAAAGCATAACGAAAAAAGGAAAAGTAAAAATCAAAGGAGTGAAGTGTCTTGATTGTAGAGAGAAATGGCAAATCGGTCATTGTAAAAGTAGGAGTATAAAAGTAAAAAGTAAGGAGAAAAAGTATTATCCAATTTTTAGTTTAACAACCCAAAAATTTAGATCAATTTTATCATGCTTTCTTAGGTAGATCGATTTACATTATTGCATTTTATTTTCTTGTATTGTTATTTTTTTATTTCAATCTATCTTGTTTTATTGCTTTCTAGTTTTCTTGTTTTCATTACATTCAATACTTGGTTTCAATACCTGTTGTTTTCAATCTTTTCATTCCACTCAACTTGTCTCCACATTTCTTGTCATTCAATATCAAGAACACTAGTTGCACTCATTAAAGTCATCAATAAGTGTAACTTGGTGATATAGTTATCTCCTTTTCTCTTCATTCTTTCATATTTTAATTTTATACAGCTTCATGTTTTCAATGTTTTCATCTCTTAAACACTTGTCTTTCAATACTCATTAGAAATAAAAGAAAAAGATGAATAAGAAAAGTTAAAAAGTTATTATTTTCACTCATCAATCATTCCTACTACACTACACTACTACTTCACAAAACACAAAGAACTTGAATGAAAACTTGGATTGAATAACTTGATAAACAACTTGTATTGAAAAGAACTTGATAAATAACAAAAGGAAACAAAGTAAATAAAAGACTTGGAAAAATAAAGGACTTGAATTGAAAATCTACACTACTCCTACATGACCATAGATTACGTCTATGTGCTCTCTATCCTCTCACTTTTTGGTTTATATACCACACCTTTTACAAGTCAACCGGTCAAAGTCAACGATCAAAGTCAATAGTCAAAGTCCTCAATTCAGAAGACCAAAGATGGAGGCCCTTATTTCAAATTATAAAGACATATCCCTAAACCTATCTTGGTTAAGAAGGCACCAAAAAGCAAAAGTGAAAAGGGTGAGGTGTCTAGTTTATAATGGATGAGGGCAAATCTGTAAATTTCAAAAATAAGGGTATATAAACAAAAAGCAAGGGAGAGAGAACTCATCCATTGTCTTAGGATCCAAACCATTCGGTTTGTTTATTTTCTTGTCTTATTTTTTAATCATGTCTTTAATTTCTTGTTATTTTATTTTATTTCAATCAACTTGTTATTTCTTTTTCTTTATTTCAATCAGACTTGTTATTTGTTGTTTGTTTTAATCTTCAATCTTGTTTGTTGCTTTCATTTCAATGTTTTAATCAATTTTCTTTTCATGTTTTCAAGTCATTTCAATCAAACAATCAAGCTTTCAAGTTCATTAGCTTTGAACCATTCTAATATTCAAGAGTTTACCTTTTTTTCTTCATATCTCCCTCACTTAAACTCTAAACAATTTAGGATGAACCTCAACTCTTAATCTAAACTCTTTTGAAGTATACCCACTACAATATTAAAGCTTCAAATGGCACCGGTGGGCGACTGCCCAGCCACCTCAACAGAAGTGCGTGCGATTTTTTTGCAGTCCAGTTCATTTGTGACGAGCAGTTGTACTCTGAGCCTAAATTTTGTAATAGAGTAGGAGAAAATAGTGGAACTTGTTTGTAATAGTTAGTGATAAAAAAAAAAAAAAAAAAAAAAAAAAAAAAAAAAAAAAACTTGGTTTTTGATTAATTCTTATGATGAAAAGGTGTTAAACTTGGTTTAAGTTTATTACTTACCAAGGGATTAGAGTTTTAATTGCCTTGGGAAGTTCAAGTGTGTGAGGCAAGTTGTAGATCATAGCCCACACACTATGGATCAACTTGGTAATCAACACTCTAAGTCCATTTGACTCCAGTTAATCTAGATGATTAATCTAAAACTAGGTAATTAGATTAGTATAATCTTAGTTTAGTTTTAAGTTTGAGCCCTTAAAGGCAAAGTTGTATAAATTGTCAAAAACCCAACTTGTGGGCTTTTTAAGTGGGCCTTTATTGTAACTTAAAACAGGGTAAAGCTAGAAAGGTTGGTCCTGATTCTCATATCAAGCGCCAACCGACGTCATCTTCTCCTCAAGCAGCATCTAAGCACAACTTGAGAGGTAAATTCTAAACCTCCTTGAATCCCAAGTAAGATGATAATTGTGTGTACAAGCATCCTTACGTGATTGTTTGAAATTTACTTTTCGCACTGCAATTTACATTCGTGCATAAGGCTGAACCCGAGCCATAACAACCATTGAGAAGTCATTGCTCAATGTAGGTAAATTGGACGTTGCTTGATTCTTGAAAGCCCTAGACAAAAAAAAAATTAATTAAAATCAATCAACTAGAGCCCAAGTAGTCACACTCCTCCAGAAAAGGACAAAAATTTAGGCACGAGGATTTAGAGTAATCAGTTACCAGATTCCGGTGGACCAACTACCTTCTTCACTCCCCTCCCCCAGATTCATCGTGAGTGAGATTCTTGGTAGCACACCACTTGGTGAAGTGACTGCCTACTCTTTTGATACGTGTAGTAGAGGCATCCTAGTTACGCGCCCAACTGTTCCTCTGAACAGGGTATAGTAAAATATAGACCAAAAGCAAAGTTTTCAAAACTCCATACCTGTAAAAACGAATTTCGATTGCTTGAGCATACATTGCACTGTTTGCGCATGTTAGGATAGTTTTGGGGTCTTGTTAAAAGTGTATGATACTGCGTTCAGCCACTTCTAGTATTAGCAAGAATAAAACTTACACACGTAGGAGAGTTTGTCGCCCTAGACAATCTCTTGTTTCTAGTCATCCATCTCTTAAGATGGCTGACGAAGTAGTACGTGCAAGCTGAAGAGCCTCTCTCCAACTTCTACACACCGTTGCAAGATGGGCCTCCATCTTGTATACGACTCACACCACTTACAACCGATTTTAAGATTCCACCAAATGTGTTCAATCTTCTACCCATCTTCCATGGGTTAGAACACGAGTTACCATACGAGCATCTATGCCGGATATATGAAGTATGTAATACCTTTCATCATCCGAGCATCACCAATGATCAGGTTAAGCTACGAGTGTTTCCTTTCACTCTAGCTGGCAAGAGTCACTCTTGGCTTCTCTCACAGAAGGCCGACTCTTTCGATACATTGGAAAAGGTTGTGTTCTCCTTCATGAAGAAGTACTTTCCGCCCAAGAAAACAGAAGAGATAAGAAGCAAGATACAGTTCTTCAGACAGAGTCCGAGTGAGACATTTTCCAAAGCATGGGATAGATTCTCTGACCTACTCCATTCATGTCCTCACCATAAACTAGAAAAATCAACTCTTGTCCAATGTTTCTTCAAAGGTCTTCTCCCATAACACAAAGTAACCCTCGACATCATGAGTAATGGTAATTTTATTTTTGGATAGAGGTGCAACCGAAGCTTTAACCTTTCTTAAAAACCAAGCTGAAAAGAGTACCCATTGGAGCGACATAAACAATTCCAGAACAGCCTAACCCAGTACATCTAAGGCTAGTGGTATTTTTTAGGTGAAATCATATCCAGAAATCAAAACCCTAAAAGAAACCCTCGCAAAAAAGATAGAAGCCCTCACAACCAAACAAAAATACTAAAACCCTCATCCTATCATGAACATAAATATCTTACCATGCAATTTTTGTCTAAGCTTAAATCATATAGATGCCACCTGTCCCTTAATCACAAACCTATTATCATTTCAGCCAGAAGAAGTATGTGCTTTCAATGTACCAAATGCACCATAGAGACAACATCCAAACTTCTCATGGACCAACATTCCACAAAACCAAACTCCACCAGGTTTCAACAAACCAACAAATACCTTCAGACAAGGACAAGGTACCTATAACAATCAGAACAGAGCATTGGTTCCATCCCAATTTAACCAGTATCAAAACCAACCTATCAACAACCAAAGAGACCTAGTTCCCGTTACCCCATTAACTAGTGTCCAAATAAATAAACCCACTGAAATAATGTTATCTGTCATGCAACAGAAAACCCAAATCCTAGCATCCATGCAACAATCTCTGAACTTGTTAGCCTAAGATAAAATCCAAAAAGGTGTGTTCCCAGGTCAAGCTATTCCTAATACTAAACCAACAAACACAGCCTTTGAAGCAACAAGTGATGTGAACGAAGCTGGAGCGCTAAAAACTCTTTCTTAATCATCCCATCTACAAGGATTTACTCATATTGTTCCGATGTATCCCTTTCCTTTCCATTCCATCTTTCGCTTTCATGGGATACATCAATAAGGTAACCGGACCTCTCCACTTGAAGGGTGTGGTTGTAAGTGTCGGAGCCTTGAGTCCACAATATATCTTGTGCATTCCACGTTTGCACTTTTACTCGTCGTTTGAGTAGTGTACCCCTATGGAGCAAGTATATAATTTTTCTTTTCTTTATTTTACACTTCTTTTTAGAATAATTTTTCTATTCCTGTCAGTTACAATTCCTGTCTTTATTTTCACTTCCCTGTTTCCTATTTTTACACAAGCATTTTTCTTTCAATCTTCACTTTTGATGCTGAGTAGTCTTTCATCTACAAAGAAGAGATGTGAAACAAAGCAGAGGGCGATGGGGATTGAGTGAAGGTGTCTTATGGTTGCCTCTCATGGTTGTTTAGCATGTCTCGTCTTTCATAGGCATGTCATACCATGGGATGGTTAGCAACTGGAGCCCTTGATTTCAAAAACTTTTTACTTCTATGGGTGATTTCTAATTGTTTCGAGCTTCGTCTTTCTCTCTGGTTGGAATGGCTTTAACTAGGGCTAACTAGAGAGTAGGAGAGGAGAGACTAGATTATCTAGAAATAGAGCTAGTCCTCTTCACTAGATTTGCCTACTTGCAAAATTAGAGGTGGAAGATTTAGGGAGGCCAAACCATGGGATGGTTATCAATTAGAATCACTTAATTTCAAGTACCTTCTATTGGGATGATCACTTTCGTCATAGTGATTTTTCTTAGTAGTTTTATAGTTTATATTGTTTGGTCATAGTAATTTAGGAACATAAAAACCAAAAAGCTAAAAACAAATGTTTCTTTCTTTCTTTAATAAAATTGTTGTTTTCACCGTGCTTATAGTAGATGATTCTCGATACATCAATAGTTAAGTGATTTTTCAAAACGGGCAATGGATTCCACATAGACCAACCCTTAGAAGTACGCAATCTCCATTCTTCTAAGGGCGGTTTGAGGATCAGTTATGTGTTACTAAGGGTCGCCTATATCACCGAGCTATTCGCCCGGGTCAGGACATTCCATGTCTTGCACAGTAAATCCCCCTACTCATATAACTGAAGCCATAGTCTGACTAGATTGGGTTCAATAAAGAGCCGACATGAAAGTTGCCTAAGATCACCAGTTATGGTTCGTTTTCAAGAAATTAGCGTTAAGAATCACGGCTATTGAGTACGAGTATCTTAAAATATCTTTCCATAATTTTCAAAACTAGAGGATATAAAAATGAAAATTATACGCCCCGGAGTAACCAAAATGATACCGGATCCACGTATAATTTTATCTTCTTGTCAAAACCTCTATATGGTTAGAGATACCTTTAGATTGAGAAAAACAATTATTCAAACACACACACACACACACACACACACACACACACACACACACATTTTATATGTGTCTGTATAGATAGTTGTTTACATACTTTACATTTTGCACTTTTTTATTTCTTCAATCGTAGTGTAATCATAATCATGCATCCATGTTAGATCTTCTGCATTATATATGTCTTCAAAAATACAAAAACCAAAAAAAAAATTATATTAGAATAAATATCCCTAGTATAATAAACCATGTATTCTCATTCGATCTATATCAAACAACCCACGCCCCAAACTTATTTGGGGGTGACATATTTTCATCATGAGGAATAGAATACAGGTGTATCACCATTTTTGCTTATGTTTCTATGGTAATCTCTTTCCTTATATATTCATACTTTGAGGACAAGTATAGTTCTATCATAGAGTTGGTATAATAACATTTTGCAAAAACTATGTATTTTCTATATAGTATATAGTATAGTATATTTCTTCTTTTCTAAAAAAAATCGAAAAAGACCAAAAATATTTTTCCGTTTAGTATTAAAAAGTCTTATTTCCTTTTTCTAGGATAAATAAAAAGTTTAGAAGTCTCATTATAGCAACAAAATAAGGACTTGTTCTTCGTACTTAGACTAATATACATACAATATAGTTTCTGCATCTTTTCATGAATGGCATGCATCAGCATTTGTTTGTATATAGCAGTGAGTTTCCGAAGTCAATGTTAGAACAATTAAGTTCCATATCCTGTGAGAATCTAGCCAAAAGCCTTATCTGAATGATTATTGAGTGATGACACAAAGGATGTCCGGATAGAAAAACCACACGTCCACTTGCTTGATCACCATGCCATATCCTATGAGGGAATTTAAGCTCTTTTTGGATCAATATAGCCAAATAAATGTTAAAACCCCAAAAAGATAGTTTTCTTCTAGTTACCCCTCTTGAGCCTTCACCCTTTCTAAAAGCCTTTTTATTATTCTTCACCAAAAATTCCTAACCCATCACAACACACAATAAAAAGCTTACCCAGCTGATGAGTTAAGAATTGGATGGTTATCAAAAAAAAGAGAAGAGAATACCTTGTACAAAAATAGAATAGTTATTTGCTTCCAAAAAAAAAAAAAAAGACCCATTAAAAACCAAAACTCTAAAAATCCAAAGGAGTAAAAAATCGAATCTCCCAAAAGTTCAAAATCAAGAGGAGACGATATCAAAAACAAAAAAAATCAAAAGAAAAGTTAGAACTCCCAAAATTCAAAATCATGTGGAGTCACAAAGCCAAATGGCTAAAAGAATGTATCATAATTTGGAAGTAAACTAACAAAATGAGGTTCTTCTCTGGTTACAAGTATCTTGAAGACCCAGTTTCCCGACTTATCATATTTTGTTTTTCCCTTCTATTTTCTTTCTAAACCATCACCCTAGCCCCTTAACTCCTAATAAAAAACATCTAGCTCGATTAGGAATAGGATGGTGTGATAGTAAGTGGCAAGCGTGATCAATCGACCCCGGTTTCTTTGGACGTCATCTGAGTATGCGAGAAATATTAGTGCCCATTGCACTTGAGAGAACGAACCTTGAGTGAATCTATCAGAGAGTTGTGATTGCAACACACCCCTGTGAGAACCCACCTTAAGGAAGCTATCCAAAAGCCTCGGAAACAACTCTGCTTTTGCGTTTCATTGCTCATGTTTTGTACAATTATCTTTAGATGCTTAAATTATTATACATTTGTTATTCTGAGTTCAAAGGAGCTTGTCCTTATTCACCGCTAATGAGATGTATGAACTTTTGAGAATAAATAAGGAAACAAGACCCTTTGTACTAAATAGAAGAAGTTTGTGAGTACGTTCACTGGAAAACTCTCATGAGGCTTAAAACTCGTCCACTAGGGAATTCCTAGTGGTTTAAGTCCTTGTTGCATATGGTCAATGCAATCGCACTCTGCAAAACGAGATTAATATAACGTATAATAAATCACTCAAATGTGCATTTTATTTGGAGGTGGTGATTAGCTCCCAAATGTGCATTTTATTACCTGTATATTGCTGCATTACAGTCCTTCTTACGCTTAACGAAAAGACAATTTATAGCTTTTACTGCCTTTTTCAAGTTAAGGAGTATTTCAGACCACTTATCATAAAAGTTGCGTCCTAATACCAAAAGGAACATTAATCACGCTTATTATATATGAAGACTAGTAGCTACTATGGAAAAATACTGAAAAAGTCAAAGTCAACCGGTCAAAGTCAACAATCAAAGTCCTCAATTTAGAAGACCAAAGATGGAGGCCCTTATTTCAAATTATAAAGACTTATTCCTAAACCTATCTTGGTCAAGAAGGCACCAAAAAGCAAAAGCAAAAGTGAAAGGGGTGAGGTCTCTAGTTTATAATGGATGAGGGCAAATCTGTAAATGGCAAAAGTAGGGGTATATAAACAAAAAGCAAGGGAGAGAGAACTCATCCATTGTCTTAGGATCCAAACCATTTGGTTTGTTTATTTTTTTGTCTTGTTTTTCAATTCATGTCTTTAATTTCTTATTGTTTTATTTTATTTCAATCAACTTGTTATTTCCTTTTTTTTATTTCAATCAAACTTGTTATTTGTTCTTTGTTTTAATCTTCAATCTTGTTTGTTGATTTTATTTCAATGTTTTAATCAATCTTCTTTTCATGTTGTCAAGTCATTTCAATCAAACAATCAAGCTTTCAAGTTCATTAGCTTAGTACCATTCTAATATTCAAGAGTCTACCTTTTTTTCTTCATATCTCCCTCACTAAAACTCTAAACAATTTAGGATGAACCTCAACTCTTAATCTAAACTCTTTTGAAGTATACTCAATACAATATTAAAGCTTCACTAGTGTTCTTTACTTTTCTTCTAATAGTGTAGTTATTTATAATTAGGGAAGTATTCTTTGTGTTGCCCTAGAAGGGGCAGCTCAGGGAGTGGCTACCCAGGAAAAATATTATTTGTGTTTGCCTTAAATGGTGATTCATTGAATGGCTGCCTAATTGGGAAGTACTCCTTGATGTTACTCTCGGTAATACACTAAATGGATGCCTGATGATAAAAGGTAAAACAATAGTTTTACCTACAAATACAATTATGACAAGGTAAGTAAAACTAAAGCTTGTTTACGCTGGTTATCAAAGTTTTCTACTCTCGATGCTATTGCAATATAGTTGGAATAGAATATTCGTTGCACTCCTAGTTCTTTAGAATTCTAAGTTAACTATGATTATCAGTCTATCAAGGTCAATGAGAGTAACGACAGAATTATACTATGATGGGAAATTACTAATCAATATGCAAATAACGAAATGACGGAATTCAAATACTAACTTGACAATAGATAATGAATTAGGGGAATTTGATTCAACCTTGATTCGACTTAATCAACTAACAAAGAAATGTCGTAATCCAAATTTCAAATGCTTTCGCATAACAAACTGGTATTTCTAATCCCTAATTATTCATGGCAATCTCTACCAAATAATAACTTGCATGTGAAGCAATCAAACCCATTCTCATGGTGAACTAATTACTTTCTAGAATTGAATAGATTATCACGACGATTTCTAAGCTCACAAAATCAAGTTTCATCAAGGCTTCCTCAAACCCCTCTAATTGAGATTTTAGCCTTGACTCATTAAACTATCATTTCTATATGAATTTCAGTAAGACATGATATAAAGTTTATAAATTTACCATATTAATCTAATCAAGAATTCAAAACTAAATTAACAACTAAGAAATTATTAATAACTACATGATTGAAATTAGATCTAAGTGATTTAATAATTAAAACTAGATTATGAGTAACAAACTAACTTTGTTGATCTAATGACATAAAAGAGTATTGAATCAACAACTGAATTAAAAACAAGTAAATAAAACTAATTAATGGAGTCTAAGCTAATTTATTTTCTAATCTAGGTCTCGCTAATTAGTCCGCCTCATTTCCTTCCTTCAAGAAGAGAAAGAGATCCCCAATTTTGTGCATGGGCCTGGAGCCATGTTTTGGACTGGAAAATCAAGCCCAAAACCCAATTTCTTCAATCCATAGAGGTCTTTTCAGCTGGATTTGACTTTAACTGACTTTTTGTCCACTTCTACTCCTCTGATTGGGTTGTGGTTTGAACCATTGGAAAACTCTTTCCAAGACGGTCGTTTTGACATAAGGTAGGCCCAATTCTGAGGTCTGAGTCCAAAGATACGGTCTTCGGAAGTTCTGCTAATTTTTGTGCTATGTTTCTGCCCTCGTTGACTTTGACTTTTTTTTTTTTTTTTTTTTTGCTAAAAGTTAATTGATTAAAAGAATAAATTGAAAAGATACAAAGAAAAGAATAAGAAGAGAAAAGTTGTCTAGTGTGAGTAACATCATATGTGTACCCACCTATTACAGCCCAAAATCAATAAGAGAAGCGAAAATAGGTAGTGAAATGGTTCTCCAGGTTTCTCATGAAAGGAGGCCTTGTGTCCCACCATTTACTTTCCCCCCTTTGTAGTGTCGCTCCATGTCTCGAACAACTGTCCGCTCCTAAGTTAGTTTCTCGCCATGTTGCAGTTACATTTATCCATGTGGCTTTCTCTTTTAGATGCCTCCATTTAGTTCTAACTTTCCAATGTACTATGTCCTCTTGAAAGGCTTTAACCACTGAGGAAGAATCTGATTCAACCCATATATATTTCCAGTCCAAGTCCAAAGCTCTCTGAATTCCTTCAATAGGCTTTTCAGCTTTGACTAGGCTTTAAATAGGCTTTTTCTCCTTGAATCTTGGCCTTTAATCATAGAACTTCTTAGCAACCAACTTTTGTTCCTTTATCTCGCAAAAGTGACATATTTCTATGCATAATTGACTCCAATGCCTGAAATACATAAAATCATGTAATCAGCATTAATTCTTATTTATTACTCGCATAATTGGTCTAAAAGTATTATTATTAAGGGGTTAAAACTACATTTTTGGGCTCTTATCAAACCACCCTCAACCAGCATTTTTCTTGTCCTCAAGCAAATATGAGAAATTAGAATAAGTGACCAAAAATGGAGTTCTAACTAATCTCGTTTTGCTGAGTGCGATTGCATTGACCATATGCAACAAGGCCTTAAACCACTAGAAATTCCCTAGTGGACGAGTTATAGCCTCGTGAGAGTTTTCCAGTGAAGTTACTCACAAACTTCATCTATACTACAACGACTAAGAAATAAATCCATTGTTTCCTTATTTATGTCTCAATAATCTATACATCTCACTAGCAATGAATACAGAATAATCAAGTCGAAACCTAAGCTAATATATGCATAATAATCAATCATCTACGAAGAAGCATATATACAATGTGTAATACTATGAAATGCACTAACAGGTCCATTTTTGAAAACTCATAATAGCGTCCTTAAGTAGGTCCTCACATAAATGTCAAGACAAAAACCACTCTGATTTTTCCGCTCAAGTTTCGCTACTCCAGTGTGCAGTGGGCACACTTTACCTTAAAATCTCAATGATACACAAGGAAGCCAAAGTCGATCAAACACATCTGTCACTTATTATCACACTAACATATTCCTAATTGAGCTAGAGATCTTTATTAGGTGTTGCGGGGATTAGGAGATGGTTTAAGAATGAAGAAAATAGATATTCAAAAAGGACAAGTTTGAGTTAATAGGGTTTTCATATTATGTAACTAGAAAAACCCTTGTTCTTTTGCTTCTACACTTTGTTTCCATCTTTAGCCTTTTTATTTTGGCTTTTTGACTCCTTTTATTCTATTTTTGGAGTTTTTATTTTGTTTCTATTTTTATTTTTCTTTTCTTTTCTTTGGATGGAAACTTTTTTTCTTTTTCTTTTCTGAAGCAACTAACTAATTTTTGTTTACATTAAAGGGAGACCAGGAGTAACTTAATGATATCCTGATTCCTGATCCGATGCACCAATTATTACTTAGAATGGTAATTTTTGGTTGGTAATAGATTCTTATCTCTTTCTTCCCTCCAATTCCTTCCAGTTTAAGCAATATCCGGTTTTTCAAACTCTTGGCTTTGTACTGCTAATTTCCTGTAATTATGGTTAGCGGTCTTAACAATCAAGCTAGTAATACTGTTCCTGTAAGAGATGCTGCTCCATCTTCGTGGAGTGCTTTGTTCCATGGTTCTGGGGTGGTATCGTCTCTCACTCCTTTGAGAAGCTTCTCTCCAATCTTCAATGATGGGGTTGCCATGGTTCCTGACGATCTGGTCGACCAAGGTATCCAGCAATGGGATGACTATTTAGTTGGGTACTTCTTAGATAAGAGGTTGTCTTTCCCATTTGTCAGGGATTTCCTCACTAAGACTTGGAAGCTTAAAGCAAGCTTTGAAATTACAACTGATAAGGAGCTATTTTATTTGAGCTTTACCAGTAATGAAGATCGGCAGATGGTTCTGGAATCGGGGCCGGTGTTTATTGCAGGGAGGATCTTTGTTATTAAGCCGTGGAGTGTTGAGATGGGACTGAGGAGGAGTGTTCTCACCACAGTTCAGTTTGGGTGAAACCGCATGACCTTCCTAAAGAAATGTAGACTTTGGATGGATTATCCTATCTTGCCGGTTTGATAGCAGCTCCAATGTTCATGGATGACGAACGCAAAAAGAAAGAGATGGGCCGTTTGCAAGGGTATGTGTAGAGGTCCCTGTAAACCATAAATACGAACCTACTATTCGGCTTAAGGTGAAAGGACGAGAAGTAGTGGTGGGAGTTGAATATACATGGAAACCATTGTCATGTGAGAAGTGTAACAAGTTTGGTCATTCCACAAGCAGATGTGGGGCTAGAACTGTGAGGAGATGGAATGCTCGAAAAATGGTGAGGGGTGAAACTAGTGGCGTTACTAGATTAGAAACTAATGTTGAAGGGATTGAAAACCAGCGGAATAGCACCAACTTGGGGGCCAACAATCGGATTGGGATATTAGGACCCGCCCTACAGGGAGGATCAAAATAATACTGATGGGTCCTTATTCTCGATTGGGGAAGGAGGAGTGTGTGGGGTTGCTACAGCGCAAGGACTAGATCGATCAATCGGTCTGAATAATGAAAATGCCCTTGGTACTAGTCCTATAACAGGGGAGATGGGTATTACTTCTCCAGTAGCAGTCAATGTGGAGGAGGAGTCAATACCGTAACTGTGGTACCCAGTGGGGGTGAAGTTATAGTACAAAGAGAACCAATTTGGGTATGGGAATAGGTTTCTCTTATTACAAGAGGGGTGAAGAGTCTCGGGAACAACAATGAGATAGTGGTTTATGATGAATCAACAAATGGCGGGAAGCACAATTCCAAGGAGAACAGGCTCTATATGAGCAAATGCCTCGGAGGAAGAAACCATCAATGATGATCTCAAAACGAAAAAGAATTCTTTGATGATGAGCATAGTCCTCAAGACTTAGCCCTACTTCCTTTGCAAGTGATAACAAGGGCTCAGTTTAAGCAGCAACAGAATCCACAAAATTTCATCAACAAAGGGAAGGGTAAGAACAAGGGTTCTGGGAGGAAGGGGAAACATAAACGGTAGCCATGTCGAAGCTCGCTGTTTGGAATGTAAGAGGCCTTAATGACCTCAATAAAGCTAGTTACCTGAATAAATTTAGAAGGGTGAATAATTTATGTCTTTTTGCTATGGTGGAGACGAAAGTTAGAATAGAGAAGTTTCAGCTTATCAGTAGTCTCTGTTGTCCTTCGTGGCCTTTTGTAAACAACTACAGTAGCAGTGACAATGGCAGAATCTGGATATCATGGGATCCGGGGGTTATAGCACTATCGAAAATAAAGGAGACTGAGCAACTTATACATTGTAAGATTGATCTGCTCCCTTCTCTGAAAACTTTCTTTTTTACTGTGATATATGCAAGTAACAATAGTGCAGATAGAACGAGGCTATGGGCTGAAATTTGCAATATTCACAATGGCACTCAAGGAGAGTGGTGCGTTGCAGGAGACTTCAATAATGTTCTTTATTCGTTTGAACGGATTGGTGGTGAAGCGGTGCACCCTAGGGAAACCACCCCTTTCAGGGATTGTCTTGTCACATCTGAGCTGTATGATCTCAAAGCTATTGGAGCGTTCTATACATGGACCAATTTTGATAGGAAGTGGTCTAAAATTGATCGATGTTTGGTGAATAGTGCCTGGAGTACTACATTCTCCTACTCTTATGTAGAATACCTGCCCTCGGGTACTTCAGATCACTCTCCGATAGTTATCACTATCATCAGCGAGTTGCCGCTAGTCCTCCTTTCGAGGTTTAGTAACTTTTGGATCCTCCATCCGAGTTCTTTGGCCTTTTGAAATGTTGGAGGGTGCAAGTGAATGGCAGCCCTCTTCTTCTCCGACGCCTAAAAGCTCAAATTGTTGAAAAGCAAGTTGAAAAGCCTGGGCAAAATTCTTACCTTTCGGACTTAACTAAGCAGATCGAGGGCTGCTAGGAAGGAACTCAAGTATATATCTGAGAGAGCCAAAGCAAAGTAATCCAATGGATGCTCTACTATGCACTAGGAAAAAGAGGCACGGTCAACACTCGCCTTATCATCATGGAAGGAGAGGATCTCAGGCACCGTACTCGATGTGACTGGATGAAATATGGAGATAAATGTAATGAGTTTTTCCATAAGATGATTAAAGAGAGAAAAGGTCGTAATTTGATCTGGGCTCTTAATGATGATACTGGTACTAGAAGGGAAGGGCATGAAGAAGTCTCCGCAGCCTTTGTTGACTACTATAAGACCTTATTGGGACAACCGTCCCCAGCTAGATGTGATCCTGAATACCTTGAGAGGCTGCACTTTTCTAGGGTTCTGTCCCCAGATGAAGCAGAGACATTGATACAGGAGTTTATAGAGGCCGAGATTCAACAAGCTCTGTTTGAGATGGAGGATAATAAGGCCCCAGGACCTGATGGGTTCAATGCATTTTTCTTTAAGAAGAACTGGCAATGGGTGAAAGATGAGTTTGTTCAAGCTATTCTTTCTATCTTCTCTCTTCAGTCTGTGCATAGAGGAGTGAACTCAACTCACTTGTGTCTCATCCCGAAATGTGCAACACCATCCAGGGTGGAAGAGTTCCGACCGATAGCTTGCTGCAATGTTCTCTATAAGTGTGTCTCCAAAATGCTCACTAATCGAATGAAGCTATTTATGCCTGATATCATCTCCATGCAACAATCTGCCTTTATTCCGGGCAGATCCATTCAGGATAACCTCTTACTAGCTCATGAACTTATTAGAGGATACACAAGGGCTCATGGGACTAAACGATGCTCTATCAAGATTGATATTACCAAAGCATATGATACCGTGAGCTGGCAAACTATTGAGATGGTGATGGCAAGGTTTAGATTCCCAGATAAGTTCATTGTGTGGACGAAAATGTGCTACTCCTCACCGTATTTCTCCATTTTAGTAAATGGAACACCTCAAGGTTATTTTCTTTGGTGCTAGAGGTCTTCGCCAAGAGGGATCCACTTTCGCCTTATCTGTTTGTCTTAGTAATGGAAGTGCTCAGTGGCATGTTGAGGAATAAGGTGGCAGTGAAGGAATATTCTTACCATTCTAAATGTAAGAAATTGAGCATTACACATCTTAGCTTTGCAAACGACATCTTGCTGTTTTGTAAAGGTGATCCCAACACGGTTCAATTTGTGAAGAATACCATTGAGGAGTTCTCGCATGATGTAATCGGTTCGAAGTTGAGTAGTCGAGAAGACTACACCGCTATGCGGGTAGTATGAGTCAGCATGAAGCCCAGGAGTTAGCGGATATAATGGAAGTGCAACTAGTCCAGCCACCGGTAACATACTTAGGCCTTCCCCTCACCGCTTCTAGAATGGGAATTAAGGAGTGCGTTGATAGAAATAGAAATGGTGACAAAGAGGATAGCAAATTGGAAGAATAAGTCTCTAACACATCTTTGGAAGGCTCCAATTGATACAATCTGTCCTTTCCTCTCTTCATGTCTACTGGGCGAGAACCTTCATCCTACCCCAGAGAACTTTGAAGGACATCGCAAAGATTTGCAATAGATTCCTTTGGTCAGGGCCAGATATGAACTCCAAAATGCATCATGCAAGTCACGCTACTCTCAGACTTGGTAAAGATCAGGGAGGCTTGGGCATTGTGGATCCGAAGACATGGAATAAGGCTGCCTATTGTGGACTAGTTTTCAAAATTGCGAGCTATGAAGACTCCTTATGGGTTCAGTGGACAGTTGAAAATCATATCCGAAACCAACACTTTTGGACTATGAAAGTACCGACCGATGCCTCGTGGGTCTGGAGAAATGTCTTGAAGCACAGGGGAGCAACTCAAAAGTTTGTAAGGCATCAGTTAGCGAAGGGTGGGCAGACCTATGTCTGGCATGATCCGTGGTGTCATGACGCACCATTAATTCAGTGGGCAGAAGCAGTTCAACTACTTCATGTTCCGGATAATGCGCTTGTGAGTGAGCTTATTACGAGATGGGAGATGGAACCGGATCATTACCGGTTGCCCGACGGTGAGCTCAAGAGGAAAATAGAAGGAACGATTTGAACCCCTCTCTCTAGACCAAGTAATTTGGGACGCCAACAAGATCGGGTAGATTCACCATCCGGTCAAGATACCGTGCTCTTAAGCAGATCCGAAACAAGGTGAAGTGGTACAGGTTGATATGGGGCAGGCTTGTTCTTCCGAAACATTCGTTTACAGGGTGGCAGCTCTTTGCAAATGCATTACCGACTCAGGACAGGTTGGTTAAGAGGAAGGTATTAACCCAGTCGAATTGCTATTTTTGCAACACCTCAAGAGAGCATTCGAAACATTTGTTTTTTGATTGCCAGTTTACAAGAGGAGTGTGGGCAAAAGTGAAGAGGTGGATGGGTTTGAGCTGTTGTGTTAGAGCGTCAACCTCTGAATGGTACAGATTGTTATGGCTATGTCGTCCTGCTACTATGGAAGCTGAAATTATAAAAGCTATTGTTTTTGCAAGCTTTACTTATCCGAGAGAAAGGAATGCGAGGAGATTTCAGCAACAACAACGTACTGAAGAGCAAGTTTTCAGCAGAGTGCAAAAGGAGATGAAGATATATCTACAAACTGTGTTGAAGGAAGTTCCAGAGACTGTAGCAGCTAGATTACTGATTGACAGAATCGGTATACAAGTCTCCTTTACACAAACGAACCCCAGCTAGTGCTCGTGGCTTAGGCCTAAACTAGGTGAGCTAATGATAAATACTGATGGGTCGGTTACCGAGGACTCAAATGGATTTGGGGGAGTGATTAGAGATGAAACAGGGGCAGTGAAACCGGCATTCGCGAGCAGTTCTACTAAGAAGTCGGTTATGACACGGGAGCTTTTAGCCATTGAAACCGGTATGAAGGGTGCGGTAGACATTGACTATACAAGAGTAACTACTCGTCGACTTACAAGTGCTATTCGGGCGATCATAGGCAAAGAGGAACCCCCTTGGTACTGCCTTAATATCGTCGCTTCCATTATTGCTTTGAAAGATCAATTCGAAGTAGCGGAGTTCAAACATGTTTATAGGGAGACCAATCGGGTAGCTGACTTTTTGTCAAAGCTATGTAATGTTTTACATGACTCATTGCTGTTTTTCCTACCTCCTTTGGATGGTGATCTATCTAAACTTGTAATGGAGGATGCGCAAGATAGAATGTATATGAGATTATGATTAATACAGGTTTGAAGTCTGCGAACCTTAGCAAAAAAAAAATTTTTTTTGTTTACATTAATGTGTTTTCTTTTTTCTTTTCTTCACTCATCCTATTCTCAAACTCATTCTAAAATGGGTAAGTTGATTTTTTTATTTTGTTTTGTTTTTGTAAAAGGGTAAAGGAATTGTGGTTTATGAAAGGCTAAAGAAAGACTCAGAGGGGCGACTAACGGAAAATAATTTCATAAGGTTTGAATTTCTGGCTATATCGATCCAAAAAAGGCCTAAATTCTCGCTTAGGATATGATATAATAATCAAGCAAGTGGACGTGTGATTTCTCTATCCGGATTTTACTTCTCCCTTGTGTTATTTCTCAAATATTTCACTCGTATAAGGCTTTAGACTATATTCTCACAGGATTTGTAGAATAAGTACCCTAGCCTAGATTTCAGAAATTTACTGCCAAACAATCATATATACTTATGTAATATATTTATAGATAGATGCAAAGATTATTACCTACATATTAACCTAAGTTTCTAAAAACTATTATAATGCAAAAACTAACGTGAGACTTCTAGATTATTAAGAGCATAGAGAAAGAAAACAATACCAATATTCCTAAGTGTATAGCATAACATTTTATTTTTTATTTTTTTGAAATTTATGAAATTTTAACTTGAAAACAAGTGCATATTGTACCTATCTATATCCTAACAGATGCCTTAATTACACGTGTTTCTATGCCACCCCCAAACAAGAAGCATATTTTGTCCTCAAAGTATTAAAATAAAAAGGGTAGAAAAATACCATGGAAACGCGTAAAATTCTGGAACATCTGCAAAACAAGGTTAAAACATACTAATATAGAAAAAGAAAAATAGACGCAACTCTATATGAGTTCCACCCGTTATGGGGTTAACAAGAATCAAATTGCTTGGGACATAAGCAAACATGAACTGAAACTAAAAAAACTTACCTTATCTCCATCGTTTAAGCATCATCATCATCCTCTTCATAGGACCAAGGCTCTTTTGCGTCCTGCCACGCTATAATAACTTGCCAAGCCCTTCGCCGTGTGTCATCCACCTGTGCTAACCTGTCTAGTGTTACTCAGTCTGATGGGGTGTAAAGAGCAACCAAATAAGATTGCACGTGCCATCCCAGCCAAGTCATAACTCGAAATGAACGAACCACGCAATTGGTGGGTCTCATGACTTCAACCCTTTTCCAATCCGTGAACTGGGTACAGAATACAGGTAAACAACCACGCATGATACGGCAAACCAAAACAGGCATAAGAAGATACTTATGCCTCATGTTATGGGCTCTCTTTAGACTAGCCACTAAAACTCTGGGAATGTCATATAGGCGACGTCCCCGCCTAAAAAGCAAGGAAAACGCGTCATCGCCAGTACTATTTGAAGTAAACTGCCACTCCCCTAAAATATTCATCAGGATGAATAACATGGTGGTGCCTACATTCAGGGACAGGCTACCAAGGGCTATGTTATATCGCCTTTGGTCCATTATACGAAACACCCCTCCCCCATAATACTTGTGGAAATATGCATAGTCAAATAGGTATGCATTATCAGTCATTTATCCCCTCGTGTGTGTAGGATTAGGCAAAGGCAATCCTGAAACCAAAGCTACCAAATTCTTACTGAATTCTAGTGGCGTGTCATCAACTACGATGAAGAATTGTTGTTCTCCATCTTGGTTACAATAGAAATTAACATTATTGTAGAAATAAGCAGTAAGCTGAGGTGAGTACGAGTCATCATCACTTACTAGTAGATGTTGCCATCCTAACTGTAAGATCCTGTCGCGGAACCAACCTCCATAGGTCTCACTTCCCAACAAGTCTTCGAAAGACTGCTCAGGTATGACTGTAGGAGATGTCATCACAAAACTACTCTCTAGAAAAGGTGCAAACGATCCTGGAACAACCCACAAAAATCAGATTTTTAGCCTGCCCGGAGGTCGTGGTGCGCGGTGGTGCTCAAATTTAGCCTTTGGCATGGTAGGTCGCTTCAAGTGCAAATGGAGTAACAGTGTCAGTATAAGCAGCCGCCACAATTTGTCTTGGGAGGCGGGGTCGGCTTCATGTGTTTCGAAGGGGGTGAAGTGAAAAATAAAAGGAAAAATTGGAGGTTTAAGGTGAAAGATGAAAGTGAGATGTGTGGGTTTTGTGTGGAGAATGAAGGAAGTTTATATAGGGTTTTAGTTTCTAAAATGGATTAACAAGTTGCCAAAAAATTTAAGGCAATTGCCATAAACAAAATATTTCCAAAACCTAGAACGAAAACAACCCATATTCCTTATTCCAAAACAAACTTAATATCTTTTAGATTGGATTTAGAATAGCAACTTCTTAACTCATTGAAATTTCATCCTACCACAATATCTAATCATAACCATGCCAATATTGGCAACATTCCCAACAATCATCGCAAAATTACTTCTAAACTTGTGGATTATATAAAAACCATGCTAAAAGAAATAATACCACCCCAAACAATTCAGGAAGGTGGGATTAACGCAAAAATCATCGCATAATTTGAAAAGAACCAAATTAAATTAAAAATCGAAATTCAAATACAATTAACTACCGAATTCAAATTTAACTACTGAATTCAACAACTTAACATCCGAACTAATAAAAGCAATAAAAAGAACATCAAAGCAACAAATATTTCCTAAACAACTAGCCATGTGATGAAGATGGACCCTGGGATAAAGATTGGGCTTGGGATGAAGATGGGCCCGAGCCATCCGTCCTTCGGGGACAGCACTCATGCCTCACAGGCGCCTTCTTAGAAGAAGAACCCCCCATGGGTGGCATGCACTCTAGAATCTCTACTCGGAATCGGCGATGTGCTTCCATCTGTGCCTTCATTTCTACCCAATGCGCATCCTGACGCTAGACGAGAGTCTCCATATTATATTGGAGATCCTTCCCACCATCGTTGAGCTGTTCATAACTCGTCTGAAGGTTCTTTTGTTTATTTTGAATTATAATCTGCCTAGCCCATAAATATTCACAAATACCATAAATGCAACGTAAGCCACTATGCAGCACTGACATGTGTTCTAAATCAGAAGTACACCTCTCTAAGGCATTTTCATCCAAACATGTCATATCCTCCATCTCATCATTTGAATCAACCACCCTATCCTCCGGCAATTTCCAAGTCTTTTGGATACACTTCGTATAAATAATTGCATTTGAATGCAATTTTATCATAATACGAACAGATTTTGTAACAGCTCTAAAAGACATCATGATCTTAGTGATCAATACTGGGAAAGGCGCAATACTCTTTCCAACTCCTCTAATAATATTTAAAATAAACTCGAGGATGCATAATTTATACCTCTTCTCCTGCAATATCCAAAGAACGTGTAGACATGTCAGACCAATGTCGCTGACTTTCTCCTTCCCGATGACGTTCTTACCAATCCACTGAGCTACATCCAGCTGGTTGGTTCGCAGAGATGACTGTCGAACACAATGAAAATTCGGATTGTACTGACCCTCCATGATAGTGTCTTTCATCAATGTAGGAAGTCCAGTATACTGGTATTCCTGCAAGGTGGCTTCGAGGTGGCGTTCAGGCGTAATGCCTAAAATATCAGCCAACAACTCTCTAGAAACTTCTCTCCTCGTCCCAGCCACCTTCACAAAAAATTTCTGACCCTCCAACTCCCTCTTCTTATAAAATTGTTCGACCAAATCGGAGTGGTAGAAATCATCTGTCGAATACCACAACCTATTCCAATCCCTCCTAATCATCTCGTCATGAAAAACGGCGTAAAGCGGGCGGCAGTAAAAGCTTGTTCTAGCAAAATTCTCCGTCTTTGCGCCATTGAAGTTTGGAGTCAATTTGTGGGCTTGAGTGCAATGTGGGGAATGAGTTTGAATCAAACTCACTCAAAAATTGGGAGTGGGCGCGGTGGGAGCGGTGGTGGTTTGAATTTTTTTGGATTTTTTGGATTTTTGATGGTTTAAACTGTTGAGAATGGTGGTGGAGATGATGTGCAGAAGTTTTGGAGTGGGGGAAACTTATTTTGCGTGGTGGTATTTTTATTTTATTTTATTTTTAGGGTTTGGTTTTGTTAATGGCGGAATTGGAGAAGAAGGATTGCGATCTGTTTTTGTTTTAAGGAAGGAGACGCATGTGCCGCGCACGTGTGTGTGATATTTGGGCCCAAGCCCAATTCAATTTTTGACATTTCCGATTTTATGCGTGCAAATTTCAAACTAAAATTGCCAATTCCTTACAGGTCCAATTTTTGCGAATGAGATATAGAAACGATCGGGAGAGAATTTCCAATCCAATGATCTATAAAACACTCTATTCTAACCGTGGGTGATATATAAAAAGATGGGAAATGCCTTGAAGTACGTGAATAACGTAAGTTATGTGAACAAATGAAATCTAAATTCATAGATAATGTCAACCCGAATCAAAATATGATTAAGCGGCATAAGCAACAAAAATGGAAAGTTGAACAATAAAGGACGGAAAGACCAACACCCCACCCCAAACAAATTTTGTAGAACAGAGTTTAAAATTTTTGTTTTAAGCGTGGGTCTTTTAAAGTCAGATTCCCGAGACTTCCTAGATTACTATTTTTATGGTTTTGATTTTTTTTTCTTTTTATGAATACGTATTAATATAAGGAAAACGAAAAGCAATAAAGACATAATTCACACTGTGTGTACCATACATTTTCAGTCTGAAATGTACTCGAACCATGGACCGGATATGGGCCCAGCAGCGGACCAGTCCACTGGCTGTCCAAGTAAACACTTTCTGATCGTTTGGTATTCAAATCCATCAAAGTTAAGAACAGGTCCAGGGCCCATCCGAGTGGCCCAGATCCATGGATCCAATCCGTTCGGATGATTCTGATCCAATAATCCGATCCGCGGAAGCTAAAAATCCTAGTGCAATCCGATAAGATCTTGCGCAAGGATAGAATGAAATCTTGGGGAATGATCCTATTTTAGATAGGATCATACTAGGATTCATCATCTCTGAGAATCCCTTTCTTGGCCGCCAAGGCAGGGGATTGCTATATATATGGAGGCTTCTGCATCCTCCAGAACTACGTTTTAAGAGACTTGATCCCGGATTCTTCATCGAAAGTACGAGGGCAAACGTAACGTTAGTGCGATCTCTCTTCCTCAAAAATCCCAATCCCCCATATCTTTCGAGCCTTCGGAAGCATCATCACATCGGGAGTGTCGGGTTAACGTTTTGCCCCGACACACACCATAGAGGAACATGACTCAAAAACCGAGAAAACATGCAAAAGTGGGAAGCGTGAATTACGTGAAACGTGGACTTAAGATCCTGTACTTACAGCCACATACTCTATAAGGAGGGCCCGGTTATCTGAATGGTGCACTTATCAATATATAGAATTGTAAGGAAGTACACCAAACAACAAAATGAACCGTTTATAGTCAGATACTCGAGACTTCAACAAATAACTGTATATATATATATATATATATATATATATATATATATATATATACCCTACAGTTTTCCATATATTAACAACCTAAAGAGTTGTGGGTCTTTCCATAAATAAATAACATGGAATGCACCCCCAAACAAAATCAAGCACCAAGATTTTCTACGATGCAACTTAGTAAAATGAAAGCGAAGTCTGATAAATCTAGAACATAACCGAGCATGCACCTTCTTCTTCATCTTTGAACGAGAGGGTGTCCAAGTGAATGATCGTGAGAAAATGGATGTTTGTGGAAGATATGTTGGATATGAATAAGTTTTAGAAGGAAAAAATGGAAAAAATGAGAATGTGGGTTTAGCACAAAACTCATTCATGGTGTAGGTGACAAGCTTTCTTTTTTGTGTGTGAGATATGGTATATGGATGATGATATAGATGATGTAGATGGATGATGGTCATTGAATAAAAAAGAAGCGTATCAAAACCTAATTATCCCTCAATAAGTAAAGGATGAGTAGGGTATCGTTCCACTTTTAAGTGTATGTTTGTATGAAGGACAGGACTGGAAAGGGAGTTTGAGGGATTAAAAACTATGATTATAGATATTATAGATTCTAATGCTAAACTAAACTAAACTAACTAAACTATTAATAATTTATAGGATAGGGAATTCAAGAGATTAGAATTCACCAATACTTTTGATTCAATGACCTTTTGCTTCATGGTTGTTCTCACAAGTAGACTACAATTAGGCAATCGAGCGAGTGTCGATGCTCTCTTGGACGAAGCATCGTTAACAAATAACTCTACTTAAGGTTGTTCCTATGTTTATGCTACTAGTATCTTCTTTTTTCCTTTTATGTGAGCTTGGGTAGTTATTCAATGAATCACCATCTAAAGCAAACACAAGAAATACTTCCCTTACTCTAAAACACTACACAACTAGAAGAAAAGTAGAGAATAATAGTATAATATTCAATTACAATAAATAAAACCCTATTCTAGCATTATATTCAATTGTAATAAATAAAAGCATGTTACTAGCAAATATTCAATTGCAATAAATAAAACCCTAAATTAGCATGATATTCGATTGCAATAAATAAAAACCTTAATCTATACTTCCATCCCCTGGTGTGGGCAATGGAACTAATAACTAAAAATATAAAGAACTAACCTGATTGAAGAACACCATAAACCAAAAGAATCAACAAACCCTAAGCACCAGCTTCATCTTCTCCCTTGAAAGAGAAGATTATCCTTCCATAAAGAAGGAAGAACACGAAGAACGAGAAAAAGAAGAGTCGAAGAACATAAGACTAGAAAGACTAATTTATTAAGACTCAGCTAGTTAAAACCGATCTTTTATTATTAATCTCTCTCTGCCTCAAGTTCTGGAGACAAGAATATAAGTGAATTGGCAAATTACATGAGGCACTTAGGTCCTCTATTTATAGGGGGTTACAATGAGCTCTAGAAGTATTCCAAACCGCGATTTGTTTCCTAATACAAATAGACTTCTTTCAGAGTCCAACTTCGTCTCCAAAACTGAGAAGGAATTGGCTACAGTGTCGATCCATGCGTCTGGACGCACGATCCATGCGACTCGGACGCGAGCAATGCATCTGGACACGTGATCCATGCGTCCCAGATGTGGGCAATGCATCTGGACGCACGATTCATGCGTCCCAGACGCGGAAGTCTATTTTGTCTCTTCTGCTCTATCCTTATATCCTCTTTTGCAGGCTTTGGTCCAAGCAACGAATCATTTGGCCTTGGGCATCCAAATAGGCTTTAAAATAGGTCCAAGTCGCATTTTTAATAGCTTTAATTCCCTAATATGAGCACGGTAGCCAAGAAAGGACGCCCTAATATGATCGGAACAGAGTGGTTAACTACTTCCGTATCGAGGATAACAAAATCAGTAGGATAGTAGAAATCTTGAACCTTAACAAGCACATTTTCAACCACACCTTTAGGATACTTAATAGATCGATTCGCTAATTGCAACGTCATTTTAGTGGGTTGCATCTCCTGTAGACCTATTTGTTTGTATAGGTAATACAGGAGTAAATTAAAACTTGCCCCCAGGTCTAATAAAGTAGGACGACTAGGGTCTTTGTACTTAACAATTCCATTATGTTCGGTTAAAGTTGGGAACTGTTCAGTTAAAAAGGCGTCTTTAGGAATATTTGTCTTACGCCTAGTAGTGCACAACTCTTTAAGAAACTTAGCATGATGAGGTAACTTTTTAATCGCTTCAAGAAAGGGTAAGTTTATCGTTAGATTTTTGAAAACTTCCCTAATCTCATCAAAATTTGTATCCTTGTTTAACATTGCTAATCTCTGGGGAAACGGTGGTTTCTCTCTATATTTAGCGTATGGATCAACAGGATGTCTAACCTTGACTTTCTATTTCTTAGGTTGTGATTTAACTGGTATCTCTACAGGGGTAGGATCTTCAGTTTCTATTTCGGTATCTAGTTCAATATCCGGTGTAGGTACTACTGGTGGGGTAACTATAGGCATAGTTACTTTGTTATCAACCACTCTGCTAGAACGGAGAGTGGTGATGGCATTTAGCTCACCTACGTTTGCATTTTCCTTACTAATATTATCGTTTACCTCAAAGGCTGTGTTTATTGTTTTAGGATTAGGTATCGCTTGACCTGGAAACACACATTTGGGTTGTACTTTCTCTTGGGCTAACTGCTGTAAAGAAAGTTGGATGGCTTGTAAAATCTGTTGTTAGGTTTGCATAAAGGCGTCGAAATAATCCGGTTGTGGAGGAGTGTTTCCTATAGGTTATGTGACAGGAACTATGTCACGTTGATTATTAACAGGTGGGTTGTGATAGTTATGATTAACCGAAACAATACCTCTATTAGCATTATAATTATTACTGTTATAATTATTATAATTACCCTGACCTTCTCCTTGACCTTGTCCTTGTCTTTGTCATGGTGGAGCTTGGTTGTAATTGTTTGCTGGCCTAACATTTTGATTATTATACCCTGGAGGTGTAACTTGTTGATTATTTCTCCAACTGAAGTTGGGATGTTATCTCCAAGGGGCGTTAGGAATCGGATAGCTATTAATTGAGCAAACATTATCTGGTTGTGATGTTTGTTGTTCATAGTCGAGAGGACAATAGGAGTCGAGATGCTCAGGGCTCAAACATAAATTACATAGATTAGAGTTGACATTCATGACGGGGATAGGCTTTTGTTAAACAGAAATAGCTTCTACCTTTTTAGTTAGATATTCGATTAAAGTTTTAAGCTCAGGATCGAGTTTAATCTCAAACATACCGGCGGTCTTAACTGTTGAAGAAGAACTAGTAGAGCGGGAGATATCGTCCACTACCCCAATTATTATTACGCTTAGTTTGATCTTCGAAAAATTTATAAGCCTCTGAGGCGCCTTTACTGAGGAAGCTACCCCCATTCATTATATCAAGGACCTCTTTATGATGGTGTAATAGTCCCTTGAAAAAGGCACGAACTAACGTGTCTTTCGTAAGGTTATGATGTGGACACTCTATAAGAAGGTCAGTGGATCGATTCCAAGCCTCTGAAAAGGATTCATGAGGATTCTGGTGAAAAAAATGAATCTTGGAAAGCATTTCATCTGTCTTCAGTGGTGGGTAAAAATGTTTCATAAATAATTGAACAAGTTTGGCCCATGAGTCCACAGAATTTGGCACTTGGGCATTTAATTTGTTCAGCACCAACCGTAGGATGATGGAATGTTGTAAGGACTTGTTCAATCCTACGCATGTGCTGATAAGGTTTTTCATGGTCTAAACCATGAAAAACGGCTAACAAATTAAATATATTTGGGGGGATTCGAAAATCCCCCACTGGGTCTGCAAGAACGATGCAAGGTTTTGGGTTACCGTTCAAGGATTTGTAAAAGTCAGAGAGAGGAGACTCTCTTTCTTCAGCCATTATATCAGGTGTAGTGTGTGATATACTAGCTAAAGGTGCAATGAGTGGTATACTAGATAGGCGTGTTTGCTAACGTTGATGTTTGATTACGTTAGGCTTTTTTCTTCTACCTAACCTTAATCTCATACAAGGCTAAGACCAATCTTAACTAAACACGACAACCGTCAAACAATACTGATATGCTAATATAAACCTCTAACAGGAGATGCGAGGAGTGGAAGAAAGAAGTACCTGAATGTCTCCTTGCTTCACTCATAAATAGCGTCTTGTATACGTAAGCTCAGTGTGTGTAACAAGTTAGAAACACTAAATAACTTAAAGTAATGGAAGTTTGAACTAACCGGTGAAAATTGAGCGGTTCAATAAGAGGGCGTGGGTCGCGCTCAGAAATAGCCTAGATAGGGCGCGGGTCGCACTCAAGTACAACTCGAGTTCCAGGCGCTTCAGCGCGGGGGGCGCTCGAACTTTGCTTTGGTAGAGCGCAAGTCGCGCTCAAGTCCAATTCGAGTTCCAGGCACTTCAACGCTAGGGGCACTCGAAGTTAGCCTTGTATGGGCGCGGGTCGCGCTCAGGCTTGTTCTTTGAAATTTTTTTAGTTTCTGAACCAAACCATCACTGTTAGAAACAAACAAGGGTGGGTGGGTTTAATGGGACTTTGGGAAGACTAACAATACTAATGAAAACAATTCTAAACGGAACTAAGATGGCAGCAGCGCCATTTGATAAAATGTAAAACGATTGTTTTACCTACGAATACAATTACGACAAGGTAAGTAAAACTAAAACTTATTTACGCTGGTTATCAAAGTTTTCTACTCTCGATGCTATTGCAATATAGTTGGAATAGAAAATTCGTTCCACTCCTAATTCTTTAGAATTCTAAGTTAACTACAATTATCAGTCTATCAAGGTCAATGAGAGTAACGACAGAAATATACTACGATGGGAAATTACTAATCAATATGCGAATAACGAAATGACGGAATTCAAATACTAACTTGACAATAGAGAATGAATTAGGGGAATTCGATTCCACCTTGATTCGACTTAATCAACTAACAAAGAAATGTCGAAATCCAAATTTCTATGTTTTCGCATAACAAACTGGTATTTCTAATCCCTAATTATTCATGACAATCTCTACCAAATAGTAACTAGCATGTGAAGCAATCAAACCCATTCTCATGGTGAACTAATTACTTTCTAGAATTGAATAAATTATCACGACGATTTCTAAGCTCACAAAATCAAGTTTCATCAAGGCTTCCTCAAACCCCTCTAATGGAGGTTTTAGCCTTGAGTCATTAAACTATCATTTATATATGAATTTCAGCAAGACATGATATAAAGTTTATAAATTTAACATATTAATCTAATCAAGAATTCAAAACTAAATTAACAACTAAGAAATTATTAATAACTACATGATCGAAATTAGATCTAAGTGATTTAATAATTAAAACTAGATTATGAGTAACAAACTAACTTTATTGATCTAGTGAAATAAAAGAGTATTGACTCAACAACTGAATTAAAAACAAGTAAATAAAACTAATTAATAGAGTCTAAGCTAATTTATTTTCTAATCTAGGTCTCGCTAATTAGTCTGCCTAATTTCCTTCCTTCAAGAAGAGAAAGAGATCCCCAATTTCGTGCATGGGCCTAGAGCCATGTTTTGAGCCGGAGAATCGAGCCCAAAACCCAATTTCTTCAGTCCACAAAGGTCTTTTCAGCTGGATTTGACTTTAACAGACTTTTCATCCACTTCTGCTCCTCTGATTGGGTTGTGGTTTAGACCATTGGAAAACTCTTTCCAAGACGGTCGTTTTGACATAAGGTAGGCCCAATTCCAAGGTCTGAGTCCAAAGATACGGTCTTCAAAAGTTCTGCTGATTTTTGTGCGCTGTTTCTGCCCGCGTTGACTTTGACTTTTCAGCTTTGACCGGGCTTTAAAAAGGCTTTTTCTCTTTGAATCTTGGCCTTTAATCACATAACTTCTTAGCAACTAACCTTTGCTCCTTTATCTCGCAAAAGTGACACATTTCTACACATAATTGACTCCATTGCCTGAAATACATAAAAGCACGTAATCAGCATTAACTCTTATTTATTACTCGCATAATTGGTCTAAAAGTATTATTGTTAAGGGGTTAAAACTACAGTTTTGGGCTCTTATCACCTAATCTTAAATAAAAGGAAAGAAGATATTAGTTGCATAAACATAGGAACAACCTTAAGTAGAAATAATTTTTAACAAAGTTTCGTCCAAGAAGACATCAACACTCACTTGATTGGCTAATTGCAGTCTACTTGTAAGAACAACCATGGGGCAAAAGGTCAATGATCAAAGGTATTGGCGGATTTGATTCTCTTGGATTACCTCTCATAGATTCTTTTATTCTCAATAGTTTAGTCTAGTTTAGCTTAGCATTAGTTTAATTCACAATCTCTACAATCATCCCTCAAACCCCCTTTCCAGTCTTGTCCTTCACAACCTATTACAACTTAGAAGTTGAACGATATCCTACTCATCCTTTACTTATTGAGGGATAATTAGGTTTTTTATTCTTATAGTTCTGACCAACGACACCTATCACCCATCATCATCCATATACTCATTCCATCATTCCTATTCTCATTACATATCAGAATTAAATAAGTATCAGCCTGCACGACTTACATTTAATAGCAGCCAAACGAGTCCTTCACTACCTTAAACGATCTCTTGGTTATGGATTAAACCTTCGGTGCTCACTTCATCCTTTAAAGCTTGTTGCTTACTCTAATGCAGACTGGGTTGCTGGTTGCCTAGATAGTCGGCGCTCTACTACTGGTTTCAGTCTTTTTTTTTTGTTCAAACTTAATTTCTCGGTCTGCTAAAAAACAACCCACGGTCTCTTGCTCTAGTGCCAAAGCCGAGTATCGTGCCCTTGCATATGCTTGTGCCAATACTATTTGGGTCCAACATCTTCTTCGGAACTTACGCATTCCACTCCACTCTCCGAAATTTATCTATTGTGATAACCTTAGCGTGACTTACATGGCTGCCAACCCAGTTTTTCATGCTCGCACGAAGCATATTGAATTAGACTATCAGTTTGTTAGAGAACGAGTTGTGAAGGGTACCTATAGAGTTGTTTTTCTCTCCAGTCAAGATCAACTAGCAGACCTCTTCACCAAGCCAAAGGTCTTTCCAAACAACATTTTGATTTTTACGTTCCAACCTCGTCAACCTGCTGCCAAGTTTGCGGGGGAGTATTGACAAACCTTCTATGTCTGGAATGTCTTCATCTCCAAGCTAGAGATCATGGATATATTCTCGGTAATATCTTGGATATCATGAATATTGTTACCATTGTTGTACAAATCTTCCTAAGTTATAGGATCTCATACACTATATAAACATGTATATATGTGTGATGAATGCATAGAAGAAACTAAGGCACTTTATTAATTGTTTAGGTGGAAGCCGATTTTGAAGCAACAACACTCGCTTTTAACAAGTACAACCTACCGTGGATCGGACTCTCTTGCCAAGGTGGAAAGTCTATAAAACTTAGCTGCAATAGTTCAAGATCACGTCCATATATAGAGGGAATGAAGCTAATTTTACAGTGATAATCAAAGCTAAAGCAGGTGCTGCCCTTCAAAATACTTTACCCACGATGGTTGATGGCAAACCAGATTAGGTTAGGAAATAGGAAGGCCCTTTCGAGGTTACAAGTTATTTGTGTTCAACTAGGTGGGAGCAGTATGTTGATCTGCCCCAACTTATCCCTCTTGTATTCCCCAGCCTACCTTTCTTTTAATGCAATTCAAATTAACTTACCCAGCCAAAAAATATAAAAAATAAATAAATAAAACCATACAACCATACAACCTAGTACTATATATAACTAGCACACAAGTTACATATGTTTGGCATTGCTAACACGCAAAACCAAAACTAAATTCAGACAAGTTTAAAAAACTATGGTCAGGCACCTCTCGCTTGGCCATTGGCCCCAATTGGCATGGGTATCAGAATTCTTTGTGCTACTGTATATCTGCCACTTACTCCATCCCCATCCTCTGAGAATGTGAACTTCATTCACAAGCTTGCTAATTCCTAAACCAACACTAATCAATGAGAAACTTCTAATATTGTACCATGTTCTAATTAATTAACTTGGACACCAATTATTAAACTTTATTTCGAATATACTAGATACCAATATGCCATGCCAATCCTATGACTCTAAATAGATTAAGTTGATAGATTAAGTTGCTAAATCTTAATTTATAATCCCTACAATAGGTACTGTCTGTTTTTGCCTGTTTATGGGGACAGAGTGACGCAATGATGGTGGTGGCGGCGGTGCCAAGCATCGTCATTGCAAAGTATGAAAACGAATTCGATGCACATGTACCCTCTAGAACAATGTGTTTTGTGAGTCTTCAGTTAAGCGAATCTTGTGATGGAAAAGTACGTGTTTGATCATCTAGCTAGTTCGAACCCTGCCAATATTAGCAACTTACATACTAATCTAATTTAAAACAGACTTGCCAAAAAAAAAAGATTGTTAGACTAAATAAAATTGAAAATGAATTTGTGAAAACCGCCTAATGTTGGTAATAATGCAAGGCCACCTTAGCCTAGCGAGCATCTCTCCAATAATATGAGCTCAAAATTATATGGTTATTCGTTCTATTCTGGGAGTTTTATTTTTGCGTTCTTGGTTTACATTTGTCCTTTATAGCTTTATCTAATTTTGGCCTAACAAAAAAATAAAGAGAAGGATTTGGAGGAGCATTCTCCACGAAATAATATGGAAAAAGGACACAAATGTTTCATCAAATTTACTAGAGTTCCTAAATGTTGGAGCACCGCCCGCGAGCGAAAGCTTTATTTATTTAACATAGAGATTTTAGATGGTGGAGAGAATTGGATTGGAGATGCACACCATATCGGGTAGTGCAAAGCTCCTAGTTGAGCTATTGAAGTAGTAACAAGTTAATAAACAAATACTTTGTGTTATAGAGCGAATGGAAGGGGATTACATCTAACAATTCATATAGCTATATGTATAGCCTATGGAACACTCTAGATTCTAGAATCTAGGAACACACATGAAATCCTAGAGACTCCTACAACACCTAGACTGATCCATAAATGACCATATGCAGTGGCGGAGCCATTAGGTTCCCAGGGTACACCTTGGCATACCCTCAACATTCTATAAAAAAAATATAAATAGTTATCACTTAAGACATAATCATTGTACTCAACCAAAAAAAAATGGCCCAAACAAACAATAAGCCCAGACGTACTTCTCTCCTCCTCTCTTTTAGTTTTCTACCCGATCTCCTTTGTTATATCCCCCCATAAACACACACACACACACAACAATTTGTCGTTGATCACTCTAGATTTTCCCACTAAGCCACTAGCCTACTTGGATGTTTTTTTCAAACAATTAACATCCTTACATGGTTTTATTTTAGTTTTCTTTCATCTCAGTCAAGATTTTTCTGGCGTGAATTATATTCTTACTGAAGTGGTCATTACAACATGTAGTAACTAATAGGGCCACAGTCTATTAGCATATATACTATGTTTGTGAAAACGGTTTCAAGTTTTGAAGTCTGTTTTAATGAGAATCTATCTTATTTGGATGTGTTGGTCGTGGCGTTTCATATGTAAATTTTTTTAATCCATATGCATGATTGTAATTCCCAGGTGATCTCAAGTTTGGTTTATATAACCTTAGCTTGTATTAATCCAAGCTTACTTACTATCAGTTTATTCTTTCCAGTTGGATACTTAGATTCCTCCAAAGTAGCTATACAACTTAAACACTGAAGCTATTTTCATTTAAAGGGAAACAGAACTGAATTTTATTATTGTTGCTTGTGTAGGCAAGTGAAGCATGTTAGATACTACATGCAATGAGCTGTATCAGAAACTTAACTTAACTTTTGAAATTAGGATTTTGTGCATCCGTGTATAGCAAATTAAGTTTTGGTCTTGAGAAGTAATAATGTCATATTTTTAAAGGACTGGTACTATTAGAATTCCCATTTTTTTTTCTTAGTCATATATATGGTTCTCTAGGTGTGATTGTTTTGGACAAGGAATGTAAATGGGGTGGGCCGGGGTTGGCTCACCCTCACTCAATTTCCTGGTTTCGCCACTGACCATATGTGAAACATCTAGAGTGGCATGCACATTCTAGGGCATTCTTTGAACCTTGAACATTCTAGAACTTGACCCAATAAATTACAAATTACTTTCCAACAGACCAACACTAAAGCTTATTGTATATTACTTACTTCGAGCCCATTATATGAACTCCGCCTTATATGAACTCCAAATGAACTCCACCACCAAAAATGGATTTATAAGATAAATTGAGGGCTGATTTTTTGTGAAGATAGTTTTTTCATAATAGATAATCTCCCTACAAAAAATCAGCTCAAACGAAAATGTTTAACTTTATCAAAAGTTATTTTGAAATTTGAGAAATCTAGACGGTTGGATAATTTTGTAACATTGTAAGCTAATTTTGATACGTCTAGACATCTTCAAATGTACTTGTGTGTACCCTACATTATATTTCCAGTCCAAAGTCTATTCGGACCATGGACCAGGTATGGGCCCAACAGCGGACCAGCCTGATAGTTATTAAAAAAATGTGTGTACCCTACATTATATTTCCAGTCCAAAGTCTATTCGGACCATGGACCAGATATGGGCCCAGCAGCGGACCAGCCTGATAGTTATTAAAAACGTTGTGGATCATCCGGTTCTTTAATCCATCAAAGTTTACAACTGGTCCAGGGCCCATCCGGACTGCCCAAGTTCATGGACTCAATCTGTCCTGATCATTCGGATCCAGTAATACGATCCGCGGAAGCAAGAGATCCTAATGCAATCCGATAAGATCTTGCACAAGGATAGAATGAAATCTTGGGGAATGATCCTATCTGAGAAGTAGGATCATACTAGGATTCATCAAGGAAGGCAATCTCCGAGAATTACTTTCTTGGTCGCCAAGGCAGGAGATTGCTATATATACGGGGGCTTCTTCAACCTCCAGAACTACGTTTTAAGAGACTTGATCCCGGATTTCTCACTGGGTATGTAGGCAACCAGAACGTTGGTGCAATCTCTTTTCCTCGAAAATCCCAATCCCCATCACTTTCGAGCTTTCAGAAGCATCATCACATCGGGAGTGTCGGGTTAACTTTTTGCCCCGACATTCTTTGGCACTGTCTGTGGGGACTATCGAACCCACAAACACGTGGTCTTCCATCGGAGCGTGATATCCTCGACCTTATTTTTCGATCATCCTTGTTACCATGGCTGAACAAACTGCGATGAATGATGCAGAAGTTACCAATCGGCGTGTTGCGACTTGACAAAACATGGAGAATGTTCCAGACACCACTGTAGAGGTAGGGCAATCAAGCCGCCATAGATCCTTTTCTCAGAGCGGAGGAAATGGATGGTCTGAAACTGTTCCACACACTCTGGAACCACTAGGGACTCGGGGATCTAACTCCCGTGTCCCTCGCCGCAACGCTGTGCGGAGCGTAAGAGCTACCACAATACACATTGGGGATGGTCTTGCTGAGAAGCTCAGGGGTGGCATTGACTTCCACAACCTAAACAAAGCTTGCCCAATGCATCCATACCCATTATCTCGTATCTCAGATCTAGTCAGTGTAACCTCGGGATTTGAGCGTCTGTCGTTCATGGACGCTTCCTCTGGGTATAACCAGATACCTCTACAGAGATGAATATCGACATCTTGGCTCGTGACGAAGCCATGGTGGAGGAGCTCAATGATGAAGCCCTACAGAATCTCATCACTTACCAAGACTCTATGGAGCGCAGTTAGGACAAGAAGTTGCATGCAAGATTGCAAGCCAGGCGATTGGGTCTTATGGAACATACCAAAGTATCATACGAGGCCAATTTGGTTCCAACTTCCAGTATGGCTGATTGGATGTTCAGAATCATACCAAAGAAAATCCAGTACCAAGTTCAATTACAATCACGAGAGTGAGATGCGCGACAATGCTTACCAAATTAAAACAAAAACAGCAGCGTCAAAAGTTTTATAAGACTGATGTGGAACGTTTCTGTTGTCATCTAAGGAAGATCTAATGCTCAACTCACAACTTATGGAGTTGGTTCAAAACATCAAACTTCTATAATATTGTGTCACGGGAAAGCTACAACCAAATCTAATCAAATCTTACCTCCAGACATTCAGATAAGTATCCTATTTTTATTTGTTAAGTATTTTCTCACAATTTACTAGAACATAAATCTTAGACTATATTATTACGCCAACACTTTCACATACCCATTACATAACAAGTCTTATTTGATCATCGACATTCATGCCACTCACTTATTTTTCTTCTTCATGCCTGCCACACCATGCGGTTCGAAGTGTTTAGTCCATAAGTTTTCTAACGTGTCAAAGCATACTTTGGGGCATATTTTTGATGAAATATAGTTTATATTTGCTGACAAATTTCTTGATGTCTCTACTCGCCGGTGACAATTTCCTCCAACGTGCAACAGTTTCTATTCTTACACTTACTAAACCCGGGTGGCAAAGGCCATCTTGCACTTCAGTTTCGGCTTGCGTGGTGCAGGGGGCCTACACCTGGTATCATCGTTCGACAACACAAACCGAAGAATGATAATGTATTATTTTTGGTATGGGTGCGATTGCTTAGGTTACATCAAGCGTCTACCCTTGGTGGCGCAATCTAAGTTACACTCAGATTAATCAAACTAATAAGGCACTTTTGGTTGTCCTTTGGTCTCCACGAAGATCATCTACTAGAGAATTTTTGAAATGTAACTACGCTTGTTCGTCAAGTGACTTAGTTGCATTGATATAGTCGCGACAACGGTAGACCACTGTCTATTCTTTTATAAGGATGGTTACACATTTAACATATCCAACTTATTGCCTGAGTTTTTATCTCTGCCGAGTTAAAACAAGCTACTTCATGCAAACATACATGAACACCAAATATAAACTATGATGAGAACAGTTCAAGCACTGTTACGATATCGGGATAACTCCTCCTTCAGCGCATCAAGCTCCGCGTCTCGCACGGCAATTTCTCTGGCTAAGCGAGCATTCTCCTCCTGATGGCTCTCATAGCGTCATGTGGCTAACACCCGTATCTGCAGTCCATATAAATATTAACGTGTTAATTTGCTTATTTACTAATAAAGTTACAAGTTCAAGTGTTGTTGTTTACCTTGTCTAAATTCCGTTGTAACGCGTCAATCGCTTCCATAATATCTTTCGATGGCAGCACCGGCGATGACTCTCGAGGAGAATGATCAGGATTTGGACATTGCCTATAGGCAGATCGGCGGCCATGAGATCCAGATGACACGGAATTAAGTACTTCCGTTCCTGTATCAAATGCATTAGGGGTTCGCTCTCTATGTGACGCCGAACGCCCATCAGATCCACGCGACCTATCTGCTGCAAAGGTCGGTATCATACTACTGATAGGCACTATATCTTAGGGTACTCTCGAAGGCCTACCACTCCTAACACAGAACCCAGAATCACTGGAACTAGTTGCAGCTGACCCAAAAGCCAGAACAGTATGGGGTGGTGTTTCTCCCAACTGCACACCCTTCCCTCGATCATTTCTGGGGGCATCTAGTTCCTCCTCGTCCTCTGAGCTACTGGGGGCATCTGGTTCCTCCTCATCCTCTGAACTACTGACAATAAGATTTCTCCTTCACGATGGACCAGGCACTGTTCCTAGCAAGCAGAATTATAATCAGTTTTTATTTCCGTGTCGCAAAGTAAGTTGTTCCAGAAAAATGCAATGCTCGCACACACATGAGTTACCTGTGGTAAAGTTATTTCCACGCGGAGTTCCAGCATTATTCTCCGAGTTCAAATGGACACTAGATGCAACCCGGGAACTCACACTTTCGGTGTGCTCCCATGAGTAAACCAGTGGCGGATATGATATGTGTCGGGTAGCCAGTCTCCGGCGAGGCCTTCCATGCATCTCTGGCGTTGCCTCCCTGGCCACATTTGGTACTCGAGCTCCACGAGAAGGGTCACTGCTAAAGGTTGTGCTTCCTGGCGCTCTTGGCACCCCACCAACAACATGACCGGTACCTACCGGTGTTGACATTACATCACATATCCACCAGACCACCTCATCTGGATATGACAAGTCATACGTCATTGGCGATAGGCTACATAGTAGGTTTAGATTACTCCATATTTTCTCAGTCAATTCCCTTTCAGGAGCACGAATCTCATCTACACCTGATCCAGAATGATACATTCGGTTAGTTGTCAAACATGAATGATTAATTCGAACTCATTTAGAGGGTTAATTTACCTTTAAATGTACACGGGATAAATTCTTCGTATTCTGGCCGCCTCCAGTTACTGAGTATGTAACACGGTGTGTCCCACCCTTTATGGCTACGAAGAAATCTAGTAAACTCGAACCCCCCCACTTGTGATGTCACCCGAAAGCAAATACGGCCTCTGGAAGGAACAGGTTCTGGAACTAAGAGGTAGTAGATGGACTCCCAATTTAGATGCAAGTTGTTCGCTTGGCGAATCGCTTCCAGCCGGGAGATGATCATGTAAAATGTTACGTACATTTGACCTGGCGAAGCCTCCCACATGGATAGCAAGTAGACCAATAGCTCGTTTAATGGAAACCGTAGACCGAAGAGAAGTTGATAGTAGCTCACAATAACTTCACCCAATCTCACTACATCCGTTAACAACGTTCCCCTCATCTGCGGTTTTCGAATCCCAATGTAATCCGATATTTTGAATCTCGCTCGACGCCTTCATTTTTGTTAATTTCATCATCAGCATGCGATCCATTATCAAGTTATCTCCTGGCACCCATCGTTGAATTGGTGGCGCATGCGTCGTCCTGCATTCACACGGCCAGTTAAGTACACAAGCTATAATGAATATAGACATGCTATGAATGTTAAGTACAGTAATTGGAACTTCTGATTCATCCTTAGTTATCTTTAGTTTGGATGGAGAAGTCTCTACCAGGCTATTAGACCGAAGTCGTACTGTTAAAGTGACTCAGAGAAGTGAACCAAGTGACAGGCGCACTCTTGAAGTCGCACTCATTTTCTTAGTTTGGTCGAGGTATGGGCTAATGTGGTCGAGGCATAACAGGAGTCCTGACCTTAAAGTATGGGCTAGGTGGTCTTGACCCAACCCCTTAGTCTCCTTAGTCTGGTCGGATAACCCATATATATTATTTCCCCAAGCTCAATTGCAAAAGGCCAAAATCCACAAGCTCATTAATTTCCAATATCCAAAACACCCATTATTCAACAGCCCAAAATCCACAAGCCCAAAACCCAAGTTTCCAGAAACCCAAAATCCACAAGCCCAAAACCCAAGTTTCCAGAAACCCAAAATCCACAAACTTTTTGTGCTGATTCTATACCACCAGCGACGGAGAATTGGCACCGGCAACCGGTGACCGGCCGATTCAGGCATTTCACCATCGGTTCAGTAGTTTCCCATTTGGTTCAGGCATATTCCAGCCGGTTCAGTCGTTATTCCCACCGGTTCAACAATTTTCCAACCGGTTCAAGCATTTTTACCACTGGTTCAGGCATTTTTCTTGCCGCCTCTGGCTTTTCCCAGCTGGTGCAGGCGGTTTCCTACCGGATCCGGTGGTATACAGGCCGGTTCAGGCCTACTTATATATGGATCTGGCGAATTTTATCTATTTTTATACCGGGTCAGCCTGTTTCCTTGTCGGGTCACTAGTTTTCAGGCTGGGTCAGTATGTTTCCTTGCCGGGTCAACTCTATTTCAACTCATTTTGTTCATTTTTAGGCCAAGTTAGCATCTCCGATATCCATATCACTAATTTGGTCACTCAATTTACTCACTAAATTATTCAAGCTATGGGTTTTATATGATTCTTTAAAACTCATAAGCTAGACATGCAAAGTTTTACCTATTTAACATCTAGTGACAACTACACAAATGAATTAAGTGAAAAATTGAAGCACACTTACATAGTAAGGCTTAGTTCTTCACTTTTCTCCTTATTCTTCTTTATCTTCTTATCTCTTTCTTTTACTCCTCACCCACACAATTGTTATCACATTCTTTTAACTTATCCACCCACCCATTTATTACCAACATTTTTTCTTTACCCCACCAACCCCTTTTATTTTTCCCACCTTTTAACTTTAGCCCTTCTTATGATTCTCATAATTTATTTCTTTACACCCACTTCTCTATTTTTAGTTTACTTCTCATGGTAACATTTTTTCACTCTCCCTCATTTTTTTTCACTATTTACCTAAAAAAATCATTTCCATTTATACCCTTCAATTTTTTCGCTTTTGTGTATTTCAACTATTTTCCGCCCGTCTCCATTACATGTTCCACTTTCCTTATTATGCCATTTTGGGTTTTTCCATTATTTTTCTTCTTCAACATACCACCTTCATCTTCGTTTGCTCCTCTGTTGAAGAAAGGGCAATGTGTGTACCCTACATTATATTTCCAGTCCAAAGTCTATTCGGACCATGGACCAGGTATGGGCCCAGCAGCAAACCAGCCTAATAGTTATTAAAAACGTTGTGGATCATCCGGTTCTTTAATCCGTCAAAGTTTACAACTAGTCCAGGGCCCATCCGGACTGCCCAAGTTCATGGACTCAATCTGTCCTGGTCATTCGGATCCAGTAATACGATCCACGGAAGCAAGAGATCCTAATGCAATCCAATAAGATCTTGCACAAGAATAGAATGAAATCTTGGGAAATGATCCTATCTGAGAAGTAGGATCATACTAGGATTCATCAAGGAAGGCAATCTCCAAGAATCACTTTCTTGGCCGCCAAGGCAGGAGATTGATATATATACGGGGGCTTCTTCAGCCTCCAGAACTATGTTTTAAGAGACTTGATCCTGGATTCTTCACTGGGTACGTAGGCAACCAGAACGTTGGTGCAGTCTCTTTTTCTCAAAAATCCCAATCCCCATCACATCGGGAGTGGTGGGGAGAATAATGATCTATATTGTGGGGAGAATATCTCCACCAAAAATCAGTTTCTAATTCATTATTTTCATGGTGGATTTTTTTTGGAATTCATATAAGTGGAGTTCATATAACGGGCAGGTACTTACTTAGACAAAAACTCTTAGTAAAGAGACTCTCAGAGTAAAAACATCAAAAATTGCATAACAAAGCGAGTAAAATAAATATGTCATAACCAACAAAGGACCAGAGTCAGAAATTTGATAAGGATGTGGTAGCGAACAAAATTTGGTTTGTCAAGTGGCCTAAAACGTGCCTAATTTATTGTACGTACACTATGTGTGGTTGCAACTTGCAACTTGCAAGTTGTGCCAATTATTTTTACAATTAATGACATTTGGGGTAGTTGGCATTTGCTTCTCCGTGCCTTCTTTCTCACCATATATATACAATGATAGCCTAACCGAATCACCTCATATCAAGGAACATATAGGAGCTGAGACTCCATAACCTTCTCTTCCCGATACTTGGGAATTACAAGATAAAGGTTTATACAAAGATGGTTTCAAACCACTTGAGTTAGAATCTTTTCAAGTTAATTCATTTCGATGTTTGGTGTTCTCCAATTGCCTCCATCAAAGGCTCCAAGTACTATGTTTTGGGGGAGAAAGTGTCGGGTTTTTTTCTTTTTTTTTTTGCGAAGGGGGGAAGGGGAATAATGGTTGGGTGTTTTGGGGGAGAAGGTGGTGGTCGGGGTCTATGCTTAGGGGTTTGGGATTGGGAAGGTGATTCAAGGTGGTGCGGTGGCATGATGAAACGATAGTGGTACGTGCAGCAGCAACAAGGTCGGGTTTTAGATATGTGGAGAGATTGTGACAGTGGTTGCAGAGAGACAATGGAGATGGTGGAGGATTGGTGGTGGCGGTGGCAACAACAAGTTAGTGCTGGTGGAAGGAGGCGGCGGTGGAGTGTGGTGCAGCACAAGTGGTGTGGCACTGGGGAAGAAGGTGATTGTACTGTTATTGACCGTGTGTTGTATATAGTCAAGGGCCCCCAATCCACAAGTTCAAGACACCAGACACACCATAACACACGGTCAATAACGGTCCACGTGATCAAGTAACAGTAGGGGGACCTAAAAAAAAAGACCCAACGCAAATACCCCTATTATTGGGAAGACCTAGAGCTAAATAACCTTTAAATTTTCATAGAAAATAGGTATGTAAAAATAAATTTGTAGAGAAAAATTACTATGTAACAATAAATTTGCATACTTAAATTTCCACGTAAAAACAATTTGCAGAGAAATCACTATGTAAATATAAATTTGCATACTGAAATTTCCTTGTAAAAACAAATTTACATAGTCGCAGACTCACGTCAGCACATAAAAATCATTATGTAAAAATAAATTTGCATGTTAAAACCATATTTACATAGTCAGTCACAGGATCTGTTGAGAAAAATCAATATGTAAAAATAAATTTGCATGCTTGAATTTCTATCCAAAAACAAATTTGCATAGTCACAAGAACCCAATTTATTCAAATTAGGAAAAAAAAAAAAAAAATTATCGAAATGAGAAAGAGAGTGATTCTTCATGGTTGAATCTTGTTTCTTCATCATGAAACCATGTTTCTTCATTGTTAAATTTGATTTTTTTTCATTGTTGAAAAATGTTTCTTTTTCATCAAATCTAATTTCTTCGTCACTGAATATTGTTCTTCTAATTTTAATATTGAATTACGTGTTATCGAAGTTGAATTAGTGTTCTTCGTTTAAATTACGATGGATCTGGCACCTTATATCAAAAGGGTAAAAAAAAAAAAAAAAAAATTGGGAAAATAAAAGCAGACCGTGATTTTTTTTCTAATTTTAATAACATGAAGGTTATTTTATGAGATGCATAAAACAAGAAGGTTATGTAGTATGGGTCAATAGAAAGTTGTTTTCACATAACCGGAATAGAAACAATGGGCCGAAGCTCATTTCTTGCTTAAAGAATTGCACTCAAGTAGAACTATCTTTGTTGATTGCTGAGTGCCTGATTGAGCATAACTAATTAATCATCTAAAATAGATGGCTAAAATGAAAATTCTCAAACCACACAAACTCATGATGTTACGACCTTACGGATCCTCAATCTTAGTTCTTAGAGCATCTCTAGGTGGTAGTATAACCTGTCTTTTTCTTCATATTTGAAGGAAAAGTTCGAAATTTCTCGGAATTTCATCTCTAGGTGGCCTCAAATCCGGTCGCATCACCTGCTTGTTCGCAAATTTGGCAATTTGGATACGGATGCGGCGCGACATTGGTAATAGCGTGCGCCATTGCAAATGTAGCCCCAATTATTTTTTGACTTTGACCAACACTGCACGCCACTACTACTGGCGCGCGCCATTGCCAATGTCACGTGCTCCAACAGGAAAAAACGGGTAAAAAACTTCCAAAATTCTACATTCATATATCTACAGTCATCTCCTTCTTCATTCTTATCAAACAACTAAACCATTTCACACACAACAAAACAAGGCAATTACAATGTTGTAACGCCCGTATTTGTAATCTGTATTTATTTATTTATTTATTTAAAATTTGTTGGATTAGATTTGGGATATGTGGGCCTGATTTCTGGGCCCGAGTCTGTGTTGGGGTTAGGTTTCAAACCCGGTATATATATTCATATTTTTCCAGAGAATAGGGTTTTTGGATAAAAATAAAATAAAATGGAGGCGAAGATAAAAAAAAACTCGCTTGCCAGAGAGTTGGAATGCAATGATTCGGACTATGAGAGATTCCTGGAGCTTTTAATTAATGTGAGTAGTTATTTTGCTTTTTCTCCGAACCTATAGTTTTACGTGTATCGGTGTATATAGACATATTTCTCTGTCTAAGGTTTCTGTCTATTTTTACTGCTCATTCTCCTGTTATTATTCGGCGTCCTGTTGTATTGTTAAACTCTGTTGAAACTCTGAGATCGACATTAAACTGTCGAAGCTTGATTGGGCCCGTTAATGGCGTTGCCAAGCCCAAAAGAAAGAATCGGTCATGTCTAGTATTTGAACTCTCATGGTTGTGGTTTTGAACCCTTACTAATGTGGTTATGATTGAATGATGTTTGGTGGTTGTCGTGAAGTGTTGGGTATGTGGTATCGACGTTGGTTTGAGTGATGTCGAAGCTAGAAGGAAGTGTTAATGGCGGCTCACCCAAACATCATCCTGTAAAATATTTTGAACTGTTATTCTGTTGATTGTGTTAGTTGATTGATGATTGGTTATAGTGGGGTAGTGTAGTGTGTGTGAGGGCTGTCGAATAGGGGCTGTTGGGAGCTTGAAGACGCATTAATGGGGTCGAGAATCCAGATCCATGGTTGGGGGAGTGATTTCGAAACTTAAAATTTGGAGTTTCTTGGTGAATTAAAGTTGTGGGGTTTTCACCCTAACTAATTTCGATTGGTTTTTGTATGGGGGTGTGTGGAGGTTTGTGGTGGCTGATTTGGTGGAGGTGGTGAGCTGGAGGAAGAAGAAAAAGGTGGAGACGATACTGTTTCTGTGTTTGGTTGGGCTTGGGCCTAAACATTTGTTTGGGTTGGGCCAGTTTAGATTAGTTTTCTTTAGGCCAGTTTATATTAGTTTTCTTTGGGCCAGTTTGGTTTAAGTTGTTGGGCCGGATTCTATTTTTTTGTTTTGGGCCGGAACTGAGTTAGATTGTTTTGTTGGGCCAAAATCTATTCTTTAGTTTTCTTTGGGCCGGTTTCTAATTTTATGTAGGTTGGTCCTTATGTCCCTAATTGGATCAGGTTGAATAAATAGGATGTTTAAACTTTTGGGCTTTGGTTTGGGACTGGTGACTGTTGGGTTTTGATAAGAGCCCAAAACTGTAGTTTTAACCCCTTAATAACACTACTTTTAGACCAATTATGCGAGTAATAAATAAGAGTTAATGCTAATTACGTGTTTTTATGTATTTCAGGCATGGAACTCAATTATGTGCAGAAATGTGCCACTTTGGTGATATAAAGGAGCAAAGGGTTGGTTGCTAAGAAGTTCTGTGATAAAGGCCAAGATTCAAGGAGACAAAACCTTGTCAAAAGCTTAAAAGTCAACATGGGTAGAAACAGTGCACAAGTCAGCAGAACTTTCGAAGACCATATCTTTGGACTCAAGCCTCGGATTTGGCCCTACCTTATGTCAAAACGACCGCTCGGAAAGAGCTTTCCAATGGTCTAAGCCTTGACCCAATAAGAGGAGAATAAGTAGACGAAAAGTTTGTTGAAGTCAAAGCCAGCTGAAACGGGCTCTGTGGACTGAAGAAATTGGGCTTTGGGCTCGATTTTTCGGCCCAAAACACTGAGACCTCAGCTCATGCACGAAATTGTGGATCTGGTCTCCTCCTTTATATAAAACAAGACTTAGCTCTTAAGAGAGGGATAGTTAGAGAATCTAGAATAGAGAGTAGCCATTAAAATAGCTTGTAGATCTAGTTTTGAATTCAATTAGTTAAATTAATTAGTTTCATACATTGTTTTATATTAATTCTTTGAATCATAGTTCTTCATTGATTAGATAAATAAAATAGTTATTTCTTGTTCATTTCGATTTTGTCATTTAAAATTGCTAGATCTAATTTCAGTTGTTGTTATTCAATTCTTAGTTATTAATTTAGAATTTAATTATTGTTTAGTTAAATTTAATAAAGTTATAATCTTTATATTACGTCTAGTTTTAATTCACATCGTAGTATAATTCCCACCATTGCTCTCATTAGACTTTGAATAGATTAGTCAATCTAGGAAACTTGAATGCTAAAGAACTAAGAGTGGAACAAACTTTTTACTCCACTCTATTTCGATAGAATTGAGAGTATAGAAATCTTTGATAGCAACGCGTAATTAAGTTTAGTTTCACTTGCGTTTTGAGTTTCATCGTTCATTTTGTAGGTAAATTATTCAATTTTACGTTTATCGGGTTTGACCCTTTGACTGTTGACTGTTTAATTGTGTTACGTTTTTATATAATAAATTGTATGGACAAATCAAATGCTAAAATCGTGCGGAAGCCTACATAAATTGGTTCGTCATTATCTAAGAAAGATTTGACGTTGATATTGTGTAATTTTTGACACGTGACAAGAGTGAAATTTTAGGAGATATAATATTCCTAAAATGCTATAAAAATGTTATGCGGTACGTTTAGAGCAATTGTGATATTATATGATATGTTGGGATATATATATATATTAAATGCAATATTTTTGGAGAAATTGATATAAACGCTCCATTATTATATTTGTGAGATGCTACTATGAGGTAGTATAATATTTGTAGATATTTCCCACGGGATTGTGGTTCAGTGCAATACTTTATTTGGCACGTGAAAGAATGAAAGTTGTTATGAGATGTATTGAGATATTTCCAAATATGGTGGCTTAGTGCAATAATTTATTTGGCACGTGATAGAGTGAAATGGTTATGAAATACTAATGTATGACATTTGAATAAATTACGTAACAAAAATCCTAGAACCTAGCTACCACAACTCATGTGATTATCCCCTGTGTAGGGCGTGTGTAATTTGATTGGCCCTTCTGGCATTTCAGTAAATCTGAATGGCCATTCTAGCTTAGCCGACTGGTGGCTTGATTATCTCGTTCGCAAACTTTAGAACGAGACGCTGCGATATTTTATGCCGAATAAGGGCAGTACTCACATAATGGCTTTCATGTGAGGGTTACCTGGTATGTGATATCTCGCTTAGGGTAGTTACTCACGAAGTGGTTCATTATGTGAGGGGAGAAATGTGGATGTACATGTTCAGCGTTGGGAAGCGATTGTGGTAGCTAGGGAAACTAGGTAAGACATAGAGACGATGTGATTCTAGAGGCACTTGTAGAAACTCTAAACAATAATTGTGATGATATATCAAAGTGTACATTAAATCTATTATAAACGATTTATTGTGATTTAGGTTGCATTCACAATGGTTTTGCAAAAGGGTGGGTTGAATTGATTATTCATGCAGGTGTGACCCTATCTGTAATTTGGCTTACACCAGTGTAAGTATAAAGTAAATTTTAGTTTGGTTATTCTATTATTAGATATAGTTGATCTAGTATAGTTTGAAGTTATGGCACCTCAGTGGAGGAACTACCTGCCTTAATTATTGTAATTAAGAATATTGTATTAGTAGTTGGAAGTTAAGGCGCCTCGGTGGAGGAACTAACTGCTTTATTGATTGTGTATATTTATGTATAAGTATGATTTGTACTTTAGGGCTACTCATACCAGCATTTTTTATAATGCTGACCCGATTTGCATGTTTGCTTATCGAGTGTGTTCATAAAATGAACCCAGTTGATAAGTCTTGACAGGATTAGTGTTGGAGACGGTTGGTTGTTGCTTGTAGTTTGCGTTTGCGTCACATTACAGGATATGTTTTGTTTTCCCTTGAGGTGCAATAGATTTTCAGTTGATACAATGTTTTTGTATTTTCAGTTGTAATTATATTTAAAGAGTTATTGAAAGGAAATTTGTAATTTAATCATATTTGTGAGTTTTTGGTAATGAAGAGGACTTTTGTTTATTTAAAAATTTTATTGGTTTCAAATTATTAGAATAATTAAATAGATTATGAGATTTTGGAAGTGGATAGTGCATCACACCTAGAAAATCGAAGAGTCGGGAACAAATATTGTTTTTACCGATTTTGTCGAAATTCGGGGTGTGACAAATGTCACAACCAAAACAAGGAAGGGGTCCAAGTTGGACAAATGAAGAAAATATTGCTCTTACTAGAGCGTGAATTGAGATTGGAGAAGATCCTATAGTAGGGAATGATCAATCGGGACAAGTGTATTAGGAACGAATTATGGGTAGGATGAATGAAATTCAAGATTTTGACCGCAACCGTAAATAGAAGGGAGTCTCACAACGTTGGGCGATTCTTTTACCGTTCTTCAACAAATATCATGTTATACTAAGAAAGTTTAAAGAACAACCTCCAAGCGGATGGGGACGTGAAGACATTGTAAGATTCATTTATACTTTGTTTAATTTATACTTCGTTTATATACTACGTGAAGACATTGATATTGACTTTTTGATTTTTTGATTTTTTTTTTTTAATAAACGTAGCTTACAGACGCGGCAGCAACTTATGCGGCTACTACTGGGAAACCATGGGTATGGCAAGATTGTTATAATCTAGTAAAAAATACGCCAAAGTGGTAAAAAACTCAGTTACGCAATGAAACGCTTGCTCCAAGACCAAAGAAGAAAGCAAGATCCAGAGATCTTGAAAGCTTTGATTCTTCACCCTCAACCCCAAACCCTTTAACGCCTCACTCTAACCCTTCACCTTCATTGTACTCAGAATACGATCCTAGCAATACCGAAGGTTTTTTGGAGAAGTCGGTCGGTATGAAGCAGAGCAAAGAAATTGAGAAGAACAAGAAAATTGTTTCTACTATCGAGGGTAATGCTACATCCACTGCTAAAAATATGGATGAATTTCTTGAAGCTTTTAAAGAAAGTCGAAGAAATAGAGAAGAGATTTTAAATGGGAAATTTCAAACTAGGATGAAATTGAAGCAAGAGAAGACACAAAAAAAGTTATTTTTAAAGCAAGAAAAACTCCGTGTTAGAGAGGAGGAAAATGATACTAGGTTGTTGGCAATGTCACTCGACAAACTCAATCCTCGTGTGCGAAGGATTTTAGAGCTAAAACAAGAAGCAATTGTAGCTAAATATGAAAAAAAAAATGTTGGATCAAGTACTACAAATGAAGCTTCCGACGGTGAAGGAGCCAATTATGAAGAAAATGATGACTGACTTGATAACTAGAGTAACTCTAGTAGTATGTAATAAGGGTGATATGTAATAGTTGTCTTTTATTTATTTATTTTTATTTTATGTTTTTGCAATCATGTATTAGTTGTTGTTCTATTAATAAAAATTGTAATTTATTTGCTAAATCAAATTGATCAAAGGAAGTAAATTAGAACTTATCAAAATGATCAAATGAACAATTCTAAATCACACAACATAATAATAATAATCATCATACAACAAACTTAATATTATAAATCATCAAGTCTTCACTTCCTACATACGCCTCCTCTGCCGTGAACTCTTCCTCGACTGTCCTTCTGTTGAACTCTCCGTCTGTCCATGTGATGAACTCACCCTTGTGCGCTGAATCTGAGCATGTAACTCATCAACCTGGCGTTGCAAATTGTCATAATCCACATGAGCCTGGGAAAGAAGTCTCTCTCTCTCAACACTGTAGGCGAATACCGAGGAGCGCAAGCCATCATTTACACGAAGGAATGTGTCATATCTCATGTGTAGCTCATCCTGAAATAATTATTCATTAATAATTTATGACATTTTCATAATAAACAAAAATAATAAACCAAAACCAATAAAAATAATTACTAGAGGTAGATGTCCAAGGTCAGGCTCTAACTATTCGGCGTGAGTGTCATCAATAGAAGAAATTGGATGGTAAATCGTCTGGCCACTCGGATCACTCAAACTGAAAACCTAAGGCCACTCTGACTGAGGGGGATCTGGCGCTGGAACAAATATGTGTACAGGTCCATACTGAAACGTCGGCTGTGACGGTTGGCCAATCTGAAATTCACGTCTGACACCCATTCTGTTAACCGTATGAATGTTGCCTGTACGACCCACAGCTGGGAGCAAATGACCAATAGATACCCTAAACCAATAACGGTAATACTGCTTGTAAGTCTGCCATGTAACTAGGTCATAAGCTACTAGCCAACTCCATTGCACGTTTTTCTCGAGGACTTGATGTAAGGTCATGTCCTTCGCCTCTGATACATGGGTAGGCGGATCAAAGGGGATACCAAAGCATGGTGTGAGTTGTCTGTAACATTTATCCCCTAAATACCATTCCATATCACTCCCGCAAGTGAATACCATCCTCCTATAAGAAATGAACAATGCGTATCTACAGTCATTCTCGCCGAGGTGCACAGATATCCGCCAAGGCCTCCAAACAATAGAAGCATGTGTGCTAAGCTCGATCTGGGTTCGGACAGAAGTTATGTTATGACTAATCTCACTGGTCAGACGAGCTCGACGAGGTCCGTGCCAAGCCCTGAGCATAGGCCTCTCATTGGTGTACTCTGTGTGGATAGGATTTGCAACACGGAAATACTCATAAAATCATACCTCTAAGAGAATGACAAACCTTCCCATCTGGGGACTACTAACAACACCAGTCTGCAGGGAAGCCTTATCTAAACAACGCAACAAATTATAATATATGGCTCCACCAAAATCAATATCGCCCAACTCATGCAAGTGCTCAAAGTTGGCTAGATACCCCAAGTTAATCGTGGAATGGCCAGAAGGAAGAAACAAGATGCCCATCAAATACATACAGAAAGCTCTTACATACTTATCAACATGTGCTTAACCATCATCAGAATCAAGTGACAAATAATTTATTAAAAACGGTAACCCATCATTATTAGTTAACAGTGTAATGTATGCAGCCTTGATACCAAAAATCCTAACACCAGCACTGTCATATGACTCCTTGGTCAGATAAGGAAAGAAAGTCATCATTTGGGCACAACTCTGGAATTTAGTGCTATATCTCAACGGCTGACCTAATCCTATTATCAAACCAGATATCATATGAAAATCTAGTGGAGTGAAGTCCAACTCTCCCTGAGGGAAGTAAAAAGTATGTGTATTATCCCACCATCTCTCAACTAAACCATTGATAACTCCCTGAATGTCAATCTTATTGTAAGGTATGTTAACTAGATGACCAAAGGGAGTCGCTAGAATTACATCTCTAACATGGTCAAGTGCACCGACTTTTTTAATATCATCCCACCACGTTTTAAGCGCACGTGGAGTGCACCGAACCCGATACATAACACATTTCTGATGTACGCAAAATGAAACTAAAATTAAAAAAAATAAAAATAAAAATGTGCATATTTAACTACTAAAATTAACTATTACTACTACTATAATATATGAAATTAAAATACATACATGTTGTTCAAGAACAACTATTGAGACATGCCTATCATGAAACCTCATAGACACCGGTCTAAGATGGCTGAAATCAATAGCCTCAGCAGGAAATTCAAAATTGACTTGCTAATACTGAAGCAGCAATGGATCGTCACCCTCAGCTCCTTGATTTCTAACTCCAGAAGTGTTTGGTTTATCATCTAGATCACCAATGGGATTGTTCCAAATGTATGCACTATTACCACTGTTTTCTTCTTCCTCACCGTCACCACTCCATCGTGTTTGGTTATTATAGACGTATTCGTCGTCGGAATTCATTTTTTTGCTAGAACTAGAGAAACTTAAGTTGAAAAAAAAGTTGTGAAATAACAAAAGTCCGATTATCGCGCGACATTTTATTAAGCATAGCACGCGACATTAATACTGGCGCGGGCCAGTACTAATGTCACGCAACAGTAGCCCCTACAATCAAATTTGCGATAGAAATTTGCGACCAGTTTCTTCAAAAACTTTCTTCAAATTTGAAGAATATGCTACCACCACCTAGAGATGCTCTTAGCTGTTATTTCATCACGTGTTGTATACTAGTGTATGCCCGTGCCATACGGGCATCTGTTTCAAAACCAAACCCATACACTGTTTCAAAACCAAGCCCAGCACGCCAACAGAAGCCAGTCCATACACCAGCTTTTGTTGACTTTTGTTGTTTCTTGATCCACTACTATTGTTGCTTCGTAATAACTTGTTCATTCTCCACCATCATTTGGATTTGCCAAATCATATTTTAGATTAAAAATAAATAGGTGGGTATGGAGAACCCACACCGTTATGTTTTATTAGATAAAATATATTGGCTATAGCCCTAGCTATGGCCCATCGAAGACAAAATATGATCATTTTATATCAAACTAATTTTGGCAACAACTAAAAGTCTCAAACATATATAAAGCATCGGAAGCTATCGCTAGCCCAAAGCAGCTCTGTCCCTCTTATCTATAAAGGGCCTAAAACCGAGATATTCCATCTCAACCCCCAAAATCCTCATTATATGTCTATCTGAATCAAATTATATCAATATCTTTGTTTCCTTTTCATGAAAAGAAGTGGGCTACGTGACATTTCTTCAATTAGCTAGCCACGTGGTTGAGCGTGAAGATATCCCTATCCACCTTAACTGGTGCCGCACCAGTTGCTCATTTGTGCAAAAGATAAGCGTCGTCTGATAACCATTCGATTTGACACATTGAGGCCACAATGGATTAGTAGGTTGCAGACTTCATATAAGCTGTATTTCCTAGTACCTAAACTCTAAAGCATCTTGCAGACTTGGAAATATTCTAGATGGTACATTGAGCGTTTTCTTTTCTTTCTTGTCAAAGCACAAATCCAGCGTAGTGCTCCGATACCTATTTTTCACTGCCTCACTGGTCAATTCACACTTTCACAGATACAAAAAATGAAAATTTGCGTATCAAATTCATAAACAAGGAAAAGACGGCCACTAATCATATATTGAGTAAAAAACATCGGGCACCCTCGTGAGAAGAGTGTACAGGATGCCACTTGCAATATATAAAACTATAACTTAAAACGATTCACACTTTCAAATAGACAGATATACTATCAATGTTATGCACTTATTATGCATCTGGAATCTTAAACAATTCACACTTTCAATAGAACAAAAGATTACTCCACAACATAATTATGTCACAATAGGGACAAATGGAGATTCTAAGTTCTTAATCTACTTTGGGAAATTCATTTATGTTTTACCGTTCAGAATTCCTTAAAAGTGGCAAAAGTATAGTATGCCTAGATGCCTCTTTCCGTAGTTGGTACAGTCAGTTCCACTATCTCCCGACAACGAGGGGGTGCACCTAAACGACCATAGCTGATGATGCCTCACTTTACTTACCAATAAAAGTGTAATTACATAAGTTTCACATAAACTCAATTTATATTACCGACTACAACAAATTCTTAAGTAATTTAAAGCTGGGAGAATTATTATGACACTAGAAATGACGCACTAAATGACACACTTTGTTGAACACACGCTGAGAGGAGTTTGAGTTCAATTTTTTGTGAGGATGTTTTCATTCCTATAAAAGTCATCCTCACAAAAATTAATCCCATTTGAAAATATATATCCTTGTTAAAAATTGTGTTCAAATTTTGAATTTATATAACATTTCACTATCATTCATTTTTGTAAAGATCTTTTTTAGCAAGGTAGAGACATTCAAAATGGCTTTTTTTTTTTAGGAGGACAATCTCCATAATAAACAATACCTCCACATTAAGAGTGTGGGTCACTTTAATGTGTCCTTAAAAGTGTGTCATGATATCCCTACCCAATTTAAACATCCCATGTAATGTGCAAGTTTTTTGTGTTACTATAAGATTTGTCGCATTGTCACCTCCATCAAAAAATATTTAAATGGTTTAAGACATGCACTTCAGAATTTTAGAAAGAAGATGGGAAGTTCACTTCTTTGAAATAATCACCCGTTTTATGAAACACTCTCTAATTCGTGGACTTTTATTAGTAACTAAAACAGAGGAATTTCAAGCAAATTTCCCACTACTTAGCAGAAGAGCGAAATTATTTTATTAAGTTGCATGTGTAAGGTCTTTTGTTTTTACTAGCAATTGTTTTGTGATTTAAGCCGAAACCCAGGTCATTGGGGAGGATATGAACACTGAGTGTGAGCTGGAAACGGGCCCATAGTCCTAAGATTAAGTCACCCATTCTCTCTCCCTTCTGAATCTAAGGCTCTAACCACGCCAACACTCCCCAATCACCTGGGTTGCTGCTTGCTATGCAGACTCGTAATTGAGACCTCTTGAAATGTGGTGTATTCCCAACACTTGGCAGACAGTGTCACAACTCACATGTCTGTATATATATACGAAAAGGAAATGTTGGCCAACTCCATTGGAATTTTTCCAATGGTACCAAGCTGAAACATCAATTCTCTTTGCCCCATATTCAAACAAAAGTAGTATGCAGTGTTATAGGTGGCAGTTTTGTACACAACTTGCTAACTCGACATAAATCCGACACAAAATTAACGGATTCGGGTTGAAAAAAAAGGTTTTTTGGTCATTTAAGGGTTGACCCGCTGAACCCGTCAAATAAATGGATTGAGTTAGAGTCACATATGTTGACCCGAGTAACCCATTAGTATACCCAATTAGTTTTTAGGTCTAATGAGTCGAGTCATCAACCTGTGACCTGTATTACTATATAACATGTTTTAAGATAATTTCATTATTTTTTAAAATCTCATTATCGCAACAACCTAAAATAAACGACTAAAATTAGAAGGATTAGTCTTCATATTGATTCATTCAATAAATATATGTTTCGTTATTCAATTTTCATTGATATGTAATTGAATTATAGATAATTTTTTATAATTAATACATATATTTTTTTGATAAATAAAATCATAAAATACTAAATATTTTACATACAGGTTGTCTGTGAATTCGATCCGAAACTGATATAAAATCTCATCTATTATTCCAACTACTTAAAATAAAGGACTAAAAGGATAAGGATTAGTTGTCATATTGATTCATTTGATAAAGATACGTTTTATTATTATGTAATTCAATTTTTATTAATATGTAATTAAATTATGGATGGTTTTTGAGAATTAATACATATTTTTTTGATAAATAAAATCGTGAAATACTAAATATATTTGCATATAGGTTGTCTGTGAATCCGATCCGAAACTAATCTAAAATTAAAATTGGCCCGCTGGCTCAGCGGGTCATCCGTTATATAAACGGGTTGGGTTTGGATTTAACAAACTCGACACGATTAGTAATTGAGTCAGGTTTGGATTTGTTCTCCTAACACATGATCTGAATATGACACTACACAAATCCGACCCAACACGACCCATTGTCACCCCTATGCAGTGTTCACGATTCCGGACGGAATGTCGGAATTTCGTCAGATATGTTGGTTTTTTCAAAAAAATAATATAAAATCGAAATATTGATAATTCTAAAATTAGTTGAAATCAAAATATGACTTGGGTCGAAATATTGTGAGCTTCGGTTTTTCAAATTTCGAGAATTTCAAAAAATCCCGAACTACATGATTATGTTTCCTAAAACACATCTTTACTATATATAGAAAAATATGGGAGTCAATGAATAGTAGATTCGCATACGTCACATGGGTATTTTTGTCATTTCACAATTTTTATATTTTTTAATATTTTTTTTGTTTTTTGGAGGGGTAAAATAGTAATTTTGCTATTTTAAAAATAGTTTAACAATGTGCACAATGTGGCCCCACGTGGGTACTAGGTGCACAGTGACTAGTCTAACTTCTTTAAAGAGGATGGCTCGGCAAACAGTGGATCTTTCCGATTATACCCCTATATGGGTTCAATTATTACGATTAAGGTCAAACAGATATTATGTAATAGTATAGGTGAGGGAGGGGTAAAACCGTCAATTTCTACAGTGAAGTTCAAACGTTTCTCTCTCATTTTAGCACATTGTCATTAGTTTTTCAAACAACTACAAGATTGCCACTGACTGAAAATTGGATTTTTGTGGCTGCCTAGCCCAAACCATGATGTAGCACCTTGCCATCAATTTTGTAAACAACTACGATATTGCCACTGACCGAAAAAACTGACCGCACACGTGGTGTAGGCACGTGCCAGTGTACTATATTTATAATGAGTCGAGGAGATATTGATCTCTCCACGCCACGGAGAGATCTAGTGACATAGCCATTGGATAGGGAAATATCAAATCTCTAAAAAGGCTTCACTAAGTTGAAACTGTTTTGTGGCCCACAACTTACATGACCAGAACAAATGGAAAAAAAAAAAAAAACGACTTTGAAATGATTGAATAATTCCCTCATCTTCTTCCTCATTCTTTCTATGAGCTTTTTCTCTAGTAAAATCTATTGCTGAAGTAGTTTTAATGTTGAATAATTAAAAGGGAGTTAAAAAAAAAAAAAAAACTAAATCACTTCTTATTGTGAGAATTGCAATGTTTTCGGATTATTGATTTGTTACTACACAAGACTAATTTCGTGGGTTCTTAACACAGTGGAAACACTCTTAATAGCTTCACACTGAAAGCATGCGACAAATGAAGTTTTCAAAAGTAATTCGTATAATGGAATTAATTAAACCTTTTTTTATGGAATGTGTAATTGCAAGAAATATGGGGGGAACTGTTTGTGGTATATATATTGATGGTTGATATGTTTTTTGTTTAAATGGAGAAAGAGACATAGAAGAAAGAGTAGAGCAAGAGGAGAAGATGGCCGAATTTTTTCTTCTTCTATTTTTTTAAGGCTAAATCTACCCTGCGCAGGTCGTATGGTGCGCTGTGAATTCTGGGCCACTCATACCAAGGGTGCGTGTGTATTGCACGGCTGAAGTACTGAATCCAAAGCCCACACTACTTGCGCACGATACAGCTCGCGCACTGAAGACCAGCTCTTTTTTTAAAGGTTTTTTTTTTAAAGTGTTTTGTTTTCATGCCCTTTGCTGACTCATTGTCTTCGAGATGTGCACACTCTATCTAATTGCCTTCTTGCGCTCCATTTAGAGGAGAAATCTCATCACTTGCCATGTATAATACATTTCGCTTACCTAAGCCAAAAAATACTACACTTCGTAAAAGCTGTAACGGTACGTGCGGTGTGCAGGGGTTTAAGGACTTTTTGGCGGAGGATAAGAGTACGTCGGTTCCTAAAAGTGCAAAGGAACAAAATTTTATTCCAATTTTCTTGATCGAGAAATTGAGAGTGTAAGAAGTCAAGTTAAAATGCGTCAGCGTGCATGGCCCTTGTGAGTACGTTGAAACGGGCATATCTAGACATGAGTGCGACAGGTATCCGATCCATCGTCTATCAAATCAAATTCCACATCAATGAGAGAGGATCTATAAGCAAAAGAAAGTGAAGAAAAAATAAGTAATTTTCAAAAGTAAAATTTTTTGGAACTAAGGAATCCTCTTACAAAGTTGCACCAGTGCAACCTAAGAAATTCCCTTAGAATTTTTGTTTCGAAAAATTTCAACAAAACATAGAGACCATATTTCAATATTGCACTAGAAACCATATCATTTGGGTTGATTTATAAATTACAATCATTTGAAGGATCAATGATCAAATAAGATGATCCATCGTCTCTGAATATTTTGTTCTTTAGATAATGAACCGAAACACTAAATCAGATGCCTGCTGTCAATCATAAAATTGATTTGTTTGTGCATTAGTCTAAACAAAAGACAAGATGGTAGAGTAGGTGAAATTTGATGCGTTTATCCTGTTTTATAATGGAGTAGCACGGTGCAGTCTTTTAGTGGGTTGCATATCAGAGTTGCACAGAATTAAAGGTTCCAACAGACAAAAAGTAAAAGTCCATATTTCTTAACAAATTTTCCCTCCATAAAGCGATGCCCGGAGAATCTATCACAAATCTTTCTTTCACAGATAGATATAAGATAAACTTCAACCAAACAAAAAACACAACACACACTTGGTCTCTTTCCCTCCCCAGCTTCTCTCTATAAAATGCACTCTTAAAGCCCAACTCAACAAACACAAAATGGCTAGCCATGTTGATGTCAAAGAAATAGTTCTAGTCTCACCATCTGAGCCAACCCCGAGTCACATTCTCCCTCTCTCTACTCTTGACTCACAACCCTTCCTCCGATTCACTATTGAATACCTTCTTGTGTATCGGTCTAGACTGGTTTTAAACCGTAATGCCACCGCTGCTCGAATCAAAGAGGCGCTCTCCCGCACTTTGGTCCCATACTACCCACTAGCCGGTCGGGTTAGAGCTCGACCGGATGGTAAGAATCTCGAAGTTGTTTGTAAAGCACAAGGTGCGTTATTCATTGAAGGTGCATCCGAAAATATCTCTATTTCTGAGTTTGAACGAGCACCACGTTGTTCTATTCAATGGAGAAATTTATTGACCGTACACGTGGATGATGTTCTCTGTGGTATCCCACCTCTAGTTGTTCAGCTTACTTGGCTGGCTAACGGTGAAGCCGCTGCTATTGGTGTTGGTTTTAGCCATTGTATGGCTGATGGAATCGGTAGTGCTGAGTTTCTCAACTCATTTGCCGACTTAGCTTCAGGCCGACTAAGACTCGCCGATTTTAAGCCTAAGCCAATATGGGATCGTCATTTGCTCAATGAATCATCTCAAATGGATCCACATTGTATTTCTCACCCAGAGTTCAACCGTGTCCAAGACCTTTCTGGGTTCATTTCAAGGTTTAATCAGGAAACTCTCTCTCCAACTTCAGTTATTTTCGACAGAAAATCGTTAATTGAGTTAAAGAAACTTGCTCACTCAACGAGTCTACCCAGTGGGATACTGTTTACGTCATTTGAAGTGTTATCCGCACATGTGTGGAGAAGCTGGGCTAGATCGCTAAATTTGCCTTCGGGACAAATTTTACGAATGCTCTTCAGCATTAACGTACGCAACCGAGTTAAACCGGATATACCATATGGATTTTACGGAAACGGTTTCGTACTCGGTTGCGCACTAACGACGGTTAAAGAACTCAGTGATAAAGGCTTGGGTTATGCAGCTGGGTTAGTGAAAAAAGCGAAGGAGCGAGTTGGCGATGAGTACGTGAAATCTGTGATTGACTTAGTTAGTGAGTCTAGAGCGAGACCTGACTCAGTTGGAGTACTGATTGTGTCACAATGGTCAAGACTCGGGTTAGAGAAAGTTGACTTCGGAATGGGTAAACCGGTCCATGTGGGTCCCGTTTGCTGTGATAGGTACTGTTTGTTTCTGCCGGTTTTTGAACAGAGAGATTCGGTGCAGGTAATGGTGGCGCTGCCAAACAGTGCTGTAAGAAAGTACGAATATTTGCTCAGTAATCCATGCTCATGACTTTTGGTGTGTAAAAGATTTGACCTGGGGTATGTCATGGTTGACTTGTTCTGACTGATTATGGGATTCTAATTTGGATACTTTGTAAGAGAGAGACAAAAGAAAATGAATTAAATCTGAGTTTATGTTTCTTTGAAACCAGATTGTCCAAAACCACACCGAGTTTTACCCGAGGTCTTCTTTCAAAATTGAAATCACCATAGAACGAAATGTCGCGTGGCTCGTGAAAACGTGGCAAAATTTGATGCAATATCCAGAATCAGAATCAATATTTATTTTTTGATAAGTTTAATTTTATTGATGGGATCAGAATCAATATCATGCGTTGAAATTCCGATGGCATCTGATTTGACTTCTAAAAATGTTTTTTAAATATACAATGACCAATGCTCCGACTTCAACTACGCATAGTGCACTAGTGCAGTGAGCCAGTGAAACACTGAAATGGCCCGGCGATAAACTTCTTGCACGCTATACACAAAGCATTAACCTCCCTAGAATGATTATTTTGGTTTTAACTGACCACTCTTTGCTATACGATCTGAATTCTTATTACGATTTGTTCCTATTGACTCGATCCCAATATGCATACTTAATCCTGGCATCATGGATGTGTAGTATATCCTGAAAACCGCATGCAGTTACACGCATATGGTGGACAAGATATGACGGGATTGTTTAGTTGGTGAAGAGCAAGTTGACAAGTTGGTTGGGAGTTGGGACCCGTTGAGGACACAATGATGTGATAGATTCGATTTGAATATCAAATGGTTGACATTAATGAAGTAATTAATGAAGCAGTGGGTCTGTAACATCGCTTGCCATGTCGTTTTTTACCTTGTGAATACGGCATATCTTCAGGAAATCTGAGGATGTCGATATTTGTTGCTGTCGAAAGCAACGCCAAAGGTTGTCCTCCCTTCCATTCAACTTTGTCTAAAACATGACTTACAAAATCAAAGGGATGCAAGCAGACAACTCACTTTTGAGTTGCATATATGCTACCTCGCTAGAAACAAAAGCTCTGTTCATTGTGATTCTAGTATTTTATTTTATTTTATTTTTTATTTATTTTTTATCTGAAGTTCTGAAGTGTGACAGTCAGTTAGTGACATACTCACATACCCGTATGCATTTCACGTTGTTATGCAACTCACAAGGGAGCTATTGCCAGGTTTTGACAAGATGGAATTGTAGAACTAACTGCTAAGGGATAGTGGAAAACAGTATTTTAGTTATACATTATACCTTACGTACAAGATTAGGAGAAAGGATTTGAATATGAGAAAGACCGAGTTCGTTGTTGAGCGAATTGTCTACGTATCTATCTCTCGATTCTGGGAAGAGAAAAATCAGGTCTGACGTAGTTCATGTAGGAGGTATTTATAACCGGTGAATGTGGATCTCTATCCAACATGTGTAATGACATCCACAAATGTATGGTCAAAATTGAGAAGAAGTGTTGAAATGGTGGTGGTAGGAATTCTGTAATGGTAGGGAGTGGTTATAGTGGTTCGTAATTTGCAGTGATGAAGTATGTAAATACAACTTTAGCAATGATTGTTTCTAGAAGATAGGATGAGTCATGATATAGAACGCTCTGTGTGAAGATGTGCGAGTCGATCTGCTCTAGAGCGATCTCGTAGCTCGTGGACACGAGTTGATGATGTAGGTCGCTCTGAAGGTAGTTCGGAGAACTAGGTCAGAGATCGGTGTGGTATTTTACTATGCTGAACACGTGCTTGATATTCCTGAATGAGAATATCACTCATTCACACAGCCCCTTCTCAGTAGGTCGTGTTGTACATTGAAGCGATTTGCTGAGAGAAAACTGTGGCTTGTTTTGAGCAAGGGTGAAGAAACGGACTGGCGTGAATGGAAATACCCACCGTACTATGGAGGTCGACTCGTGTTGTATGACGAACTGATGTGGGGTGATAGCTAGCACGTGGTTGGCACGTGAGAGAATCTTAGCAGTTGATGAGGAAACATGTCGCCGTTTTTTCCAGAATTTTGAAAAGACAGGTCTTTGGTAGACGTGTGCGGGCTAGGGCTTAGGTTGTAATCATGATGCTTTGGGAACTGGAGGGGCGGTTACACAAAACCAACGCTGGCAATCTGAAGAGCCATTTCTTGCTTCTCTTTCCAGAAAAACTTACTACATCGAGAGCTTTCAGGTTAGTTTTCTGCCATTGTTGTTCTTCAACTCTCTGCTTTGTTCTTTCTTTTTGTTATTGAGTTGTTAGGTCGTCTGTCTTGTTGATTGTTTTGGTAGTTGTGAGTTGTAAGAGAAAGATGTCTGATTCAAATGACATGCAATCTAATGAGATTCGCGAAGTTTCTCAGGGTTGGGATGATGTGGAGGAAGAGAAGGAGGAGTCAGTTGGTTGTGAGAGTGAAAGTGGTGATGAAGATAAGGTTAGGGGTGGAGAAGATGATGCACGATCTGAGTATGTGGTTGTTGTAATTAGCACTTCAGGTCGCAATAAGAGATCGTCGTTTAGTGGCTACCTCCTAGGATTGTAGACAAACGTGCGTTGAGGGCGTTTAACAATCTGAGAAAGACTTACAGGATAAACGTAAGCGATCTGGAGATCCCCGAACCAGGACAGAACATACAGGTCTTTAGTGATAAGTATGAACCACCGAACTACGGGGTTTTAGTCTGTGAGGGGCAGCTGAAGGCTGGTATGAGGATACCGTTCTCGAAGCTGGCCTGTGCATTTTTGAATTTTTGTGGCAAAGCACCCTGTCAGTTTGTGGGTAACACTTGGCGGTTGCTCAAGGTGTTCGACCTATTGAACGCAAGCGGTGAATATCAGATAGAGGTCGCTGATATTATTGAGCACTACTCACTAAAGCGATCTCATGCTCTTAACTTTAGCTTGCAAACACGAGTAAAAAAATCAAGCGTTCTGGACGGTGTAAGTAATGAGGCTTAGGAAAAAAGGTCGTTGCTATTAGTTGGGAACTTCTGTGCTAGAGGGTTTGGTGTGGAGACTAGGATATGTGACTTTTATGGTGGATACCAGTGTATTGTTTTATTGTTTTGATGTTGCGTTTGTTGATTTTGTATTTAAATTGCTACTTTGTTGTTTTTGCAGAGCTCACTATAAAGAGGCGAACTAACCAGAAGGTGATCGAGAAGTTTGCGAGGCTAACTCGAGCTCAAAAATAGGCAAAACTGCATGAGGTTGCACATATCTTTGTAGAACGAGGAGGTCCTGCGGTTAGGGAGAAGATGAGGAATCAAAAGAAAAGGGATCGGGGTCTGGTTATATGTGAAGCATCTAGTGATTCAGTCATGGAGAGGAGGAATGACGATCTGGTGACGAGGGAAGAGAGGAATCAGAACCGTTCTGGTCAAAAGCGACTGACCGGTGGTGCTGGAGGCTCGGGTTAGTAGGGGGCATGAGAGCGCACCTTACGATCTGGACGATATCGTTTTTGATCCAATTGAGCGGAGTCGCTCCCTAAAGATAAAGGGTGACGAGCCTGAGTCAAGGTCTGCCAAGGTCACAAAGGTAGTTGAAACTACACTTGGGGGTAGTTCGGGACATGGCGGTGAGGGGTGAACTGGGGGAAAGACAGTTCATAGCTCTAGGTCTAGGCCGTAGATCGACTTTAGTGTTATGGGTGAAGGGACCACTGAGGTCGTGCCGACCAAGGTTGCTAGAGATACTTCTGGTAAGATGAAAGGGAAGGCTGCTGTTAGGGAGACTGGGAAGAGTCACTCCGATACTGGGAAGGATGAGCTAGAGCGCAACTTGATGTATGTAGATGAGGTGTCTGGCAAGAAATGTTTTGTTAAGAGGTCGGACTATAGCTACAAATATGCGCCTATAGCTGCCTGATTACAGGAGGGGATGACGCTGGATGGTGATAAGAAGGATTTGGATTCCAAGGAGCTGGAGTCGAACTTGAGGGCAATGGATAAGGCGTGCTGCTTGGTAAGTACCTCTTTTGTTATGGTTTATGTTTTCTTGTTCTGCTTCATGTTATTGCTTGGGGGACGATCTTGCCGTGTAATGCTCTTTGCCGGGTGCGTTCATTCTTTGGGTACCAAATGTGAAAAAACGATGGCCAGATCACTAAGATGGAGAAGACTGATGTCGAGCCCTTGAAGGATGAGCTATCATCTCTTCGAAAGCAAAGGTCTGATCGAGAAGAAGGAACTGGGCCTTTCTCGAGAGTGCAGCCTCACCCGGTGACTTGGAGAAGACGGCAGCTGTCAACGAGTCGGTCGAGCTGAAGAACGAGGTGAACGACCTGAAAAGAAAGGTAACCACAGTGAATGACTTCGTTGAAAAGTGCAAAAAGGTCACGATGTAGGCAAAAGAGGCTTATGATGACATTCGTTCTGAAGTAGAGGAGTTGGAGAAAAAATATAAGGAGCTGCAGGAGGAACATGAATGTGGGGCTTTGGGTGGTCGAAGGGACGACACGCTTGAAGATGCTAGTAATGCTCTTGATGTCCTGCGTTCCTCTACTGCTGGTGTATCAGCCAAACTGCCTCAGGTTATTGGAGATCTGGAAATGGCCGTTACTGATTCAGCTGTGGCGACCTCCATAGAACTTGGCTACTCTCAAGTGTTGGATGCGCTCATCACTGAAAGCTTTGATCATGTTGTTTACAAATGCTTGTGTAAGTTTGCATTTTTGTGTGGCCATTGGCTTGAAACAATAGAGCTGGTTTCCTGGGATAACCTGGGCAATTAGCCTTAAGAAGTAATTTTTGTGTTGTATTTGGACGACCTGATCTCCTGGATTGTTCTGGAGAGTTCAGGAAGTGATGACTGGTGGCTAGTTGAGCTAGATTTTCTGAGTAGACTCAATAGCTCGGTTAGTATATGAACTAGGGCTTAATTTTGGCAGTCAGTTCGCTCTTTTGCTTGTATTGAATGCATGTTTCTTCTTTTTGCTCAATTACATGATGCTTTGAATATGATATTCCTGATTTTGTTTGTAAATGTGTGGCTGTGCATGCGACCTTTGGTAAGAGTGGGTGAGGCTAAGTAATTTGTGAGCCTGATTAAGCGTCCTGCTCTTTATTCATCCTTAGCGTTGTAGGTTGCGAATAGTGAGGAGTAGTAAGTCTATACGAACTGAGGAGATCTTAGTACGTATGAATCATCCTGCATTTTAGAGCTGAGGGTACCTCCGCACGTGCGTGACACGTGCAGAAATATGAACATCTGGAGATACGAAATGATGGCTACCAGGTGGCCTGACGTTTGGTGGCTCAATGTAATTATGACGTGCCCTGGGATGGTACATTATTTGAACATAGAAAGGAACTGTTGTTGGAAGATCAAAGGTATTTGCTCTACCATTTCTTGACGCCGCTGCTCCAAGGTTCTTGTACAAGTTTCTTGATTATTTTCAGGTAGGTGTCTTTCATTGTGTTTGTAACGCCCGTATTTTTAAATACGTATTTTTCTATTTATTAATTAAATTATTTAATTATTTATTTTCAAAATTCGTCGGACCGGACTCGGGATACGTGGGCCTGGTTTTGGGCCCGAGTTGGTGTTGGGCTTGGGTTTCGGACCCAAGTATATAAACACTTTTTCTAGAAAATAGGGTTCATAAAATAATAAAATATATTAAAAATGGAGGCAGAGCATGAAAAATTTGGATTTACGGAGGGTGGAAGCGACGGTTCGGACGACGAGGGATTAAGTAGGGATTGCATTCGGACAAGGTGAGTAGCTCTCTCCGCTATATCACCGAATCTGAAAACCGTTTTTGTCCTATGTTTTCACTAATTTTATTGTTCATTATCCGTTGTATTGGACTTCGTGTCTTTGTAATATTTAACTTTGTTAAATTTCGTTTTGTTGTTAAAGCGTGCCTTAAAACTGTCGAAGTTTGAGAGGTTGTCAATGGCGGTATAAAACAGAGAGATCGTCTCTGTTGCCTTTAAAACTTGTCTTGGATTTGGTTAGAGGTCGGGGGCGTTTTTCCTCAATCTTGGAATGCTAGTTTGAAATCTTTGGAGCTTCGGAGCGAAGTCGCTAATGGAGTTCAAACTCGATATCGCTTTTACTTGTGTTTATTGTTTTGTTGGCTGGAGGCAGATGGAATTATGGGTGGATTAAGTTGTTGATGATGGGGGTAGTGTAGGTGTGTGGGGGGGGCTGTCGGTAGTGGTAGAAATGGATTAATGGGTAGCGTTTTGGTTTGAAATTAGCGATGGCCGGTGTTGGGCTGTTTTTTGTTTGTAGTTTGGTTGATTGGTTTTGTTGATTGTATTGTTGAAGTGAGGTAGTGTAGTAGAGTAGAGAGGGCATTTGTTGGAAGCTTGAGGCCGGCCATTAATTAATGGCGATAAACTCCTCGAGATCTAGTTTTGGGTCGATATGTGAAGTGAAGAATTAGAGTTTTGGTTTTATTAAAAGTGTTGGGTTTTCCAATAGGATTCAAACCGATACGGAGGGAGAAGGAGAAGAAGTTATGGTGGGCTACGAGGTGGTGGTGGTGGTGGCAGTTGGAGAAGATGATGCACTGTTCACCGATTTTGGGCTTGGGCCAAATCGGTTGGGCCTAGTTTGTTTAGTTGGTTTGGGCCCGGATTCTAATTTAAGTTGAGTGGGCCGGACCACATCAGTTTTGTGTTGGACCAATTCTTTTTAGCCTTTGTTTTGTGGACCAGTTTATATTAACGTTTTTGGGCCGAAACCACTTAAACTCTTTTTGGGCGATTCGGTATAAGTTTTTGGGCCCTAGAACTAATATTGCATGGACCAGTCCATTGGACTTAAAATAGATCCAATTGGGTCAGGTAAAATAAATAAGTGGACTTTTAGACTTTCGGGTTCTAAGGTTTGGGCTTGGCCAGTTGGGTCCGAACCATGACCTTGGCCATGAGCCCATGAGCCATACACCTTTGACCTTAGCCATGAACCATGGCTATGATCATGAACCTGTCGAACACGAAAACGACAGTTTGACTTTGACAATGACAGTTTGACTTTGACCTTTGACCATAGACGGTTGACTTTCTCCTTTGACTTTGACCAGGATAGGTTGAGTTTGACTTTGAGCATGACATGTTGACTTTGACCATGACATGTTGACTTTGACTTAGACCGTTGACTTTGACTGTGGAATGTTGACTTTTCCGGTTTTCACATGTTTGATTATATGGATAAATATAGTAATAAAATATTGTCGGAGATTATATAACGTTGTTTGTCATTATCTAATTTAGATTTGGCGTGAGTAGTGTGTAAAAGCATATTGGGCTTTGATTGTGGGTATGGATTTGTTTTATTTGTGCTACGTTTTATGTGTATATTATATGGACACATATAGTAATAAAATGCTGTGGAAGCTTGTATAATTTGGTTGTCATTATCTAAGAAAGATTTGACCTTGATGTTATGCATTTTTGACACGTGACGATATTGAGATGTTAGGAGGCATTATGTTTCTAATACGTTATAATAAAAATGTATGTGATACGTTGAAGCATTGTGACATGATATAATATGCTGGGATATTTATATTAATGCAATATCTTGGAGAAATGTATATACACTCCATTATTTTATATGTGAGATGCTAATAGAGTATTTGTGAATATTTGCCCACGGGAGTGTGGTGTAGTGCAATAATATATTGGCACGTGAAAAAATGAAAATGGTTATGAGGTAACTGAGATATTTCTATATATTGTGGCTTAGTGCAATAAGGTAATTGACCTGCACGTGATATAGTAGAAATGTTTATGAGTCATAAATATTTATGACACTGAATAAATTACGAACGAAAATCCTAGAACGACTACCACAACTCATGAGATTTGCCTTGTGTGGGCTTATGTGATATGATTGACCCATGTGTTGGGTGTATATATAAGATGTGATTGACCCATGTGTTGGGCAATCGTAGCGAATAGTGGCTTGATATATTCCGTTCAAAAAATAGAGCGATGATCATAATATTTTATGCGAATAGTGGCGGTGCTTACATAGATTTGGCTTCCGTGTGAGGATTTACGGTGTCGCGGCATCCATTTCGGTGGTTACACACGGAGTGGCTCATTATGTAAAGGGAGGCATGTGGATGTACATGTTCGGGCGTTGGGTTGCGATTGTGGTAGCCAGGGAAACTAGGTAAGACATAGATACGACGTGATTTTAGGGACACGCAAAGAAAACCTTAATTAATATAATTATGGTAATATGTTTGTTAATGATGTATCTGTAGATAGATGATTATATATGGTTTTGCAGAAGGGTGGGTCAAATTAATTACTTCAAGCGAGACGACCCACTCTGTGATTGAGCAGGAAATGAGGTACGTATATAATACGTTTGTGTGGTTATTTGTTCAGTTGAACCTAAGGCGCCTCGATGGAGGAACTACCTGCCTTATTTATGATGCGTATAGTTTGTTGTGTGGTTAGTGAGAAGTTAAGGCGCCTCAGTAGAGGAACTACCTGCCTTAATTAGTATACTTAAGGTTGTTGTACTAGTTGTTGGAAGTTAAAAGCCCGGTGGAGGAACTAAGCGCCTTATGGATGGTGTATATATATATGTATTATTATATGTTGTTTTTAGGGCTACTCACACCAGCATTGTTTATAATGCTGACCCGATTTGCATGTTTGCTTATCGGGTGTGTTCATTAAATGAACATAGTTGATAAGTCTTGGCGAGGTTTAGTGTTGAAGATGATCGGTTCTTTCGCTTGTGGTTTTGCGTTAAGCGTTGCATCTCGGGATAAGTTTTGTTTTCCCTTGAGGTGATATAGATTTTCAGTTGAGATAAGGTTATTTGTATTTTCATTTGTAAATTGTTTTTGGTAATGAAGATGGTATTTGTTTTAAGTTAAAATTTTTATTGGTTTTATTATCCGCATATTTTAAAACTGTTTATGGGTTTTGGGAGTAGAAGTCGTCACACCTCCCGGAGATCAAGAGTCGGGGACAAATAATGTTTTTCAATGTCGAAATTGGGGTGTGATGATTTGGTATCGAGCATTTGGTTAGCTTAGACTTAGGTGAGTCTAAGTGATTCTCGGATCGTGGTTTATGGGTAGTGTTTAAGAAGTAATATTTTCAAAACTATTTCCGCTAGTCGTTTCGTTTTTACAAAGAAAATGAAAGAGATATAGAAACAAAGAGAGTCAATATTTTTTTCTTGATTTGTTTGTACGTGTAATGTGTATATTTATATTAGTTACTCGGGTGGAGTGCATATGAAATGATTTTATTTTTCCTTATTATATGAGGAGTGGTTATATGTGTAATATATTAATTATTAACGGATTTGATCAAAATGATGTGTGCTGCTATAGTGTGATTTTGTTGTTGGTGATCATTTTCACGTGGAGTAAGGATTAAGTATGACACCCTGTCTGTGAACTTTGTATTTGAGTGTTATGTTATTATTCAAGAAACTATAAGATATTTTGATCTATATTGAATGAGTTGTATTATCTGATGGCTTTGTGACGTACTGAGTAAGGAACTAATTGCCTCGGTGTTGGAGGAACTATCTCGCCTCACTCGTACACGTTAATGGATGAATAGTATTTTAAAGTATAAGAGATTAATCTGTTAGAGGTGATTAGTTAGAAATAGATTGAATATAATAATAAAATATACGTGTATTCTTTTTGAGACGTGTATACTTGCGTATACACGTGTATTCTTTTTGAGATGTGTATACTAGCGTATACATGTTTTTATAATATTGTATATAGGTGAAGTATTACTGTGCATATATGATTGATTAATATCGTTAAATTAGTTTCGCATGATTTTTGCATATTCGAGTATTTATTCTGAATCGTTTTGTTTCAGTCTATATGATTTCGATAGAGGAATATGATTTTTTTTTTTTTTTGATACGTGCTATATTTGATCCAGTTGCAAGCATGAATTAGGATTTCAAGGGTTGTTTTAAATTTAATATTTCTGAGAGCATGACTAAAGTAATATAAAGTTTATTGTAGTATCAATGACATGAGTGACATTTTGTTTTAAGTGTATTCGGACACTAATTTTCTTTTATGCATGATAATGAAAACTCCATAATGTTTTATGCCGGGATGAACTTACCCCATATCATTTATTAGTTTAAGAAGGATATTATTTTTCGTAGAGTTTGCTACGTGTCAAGAAACTGCATGCTAAAAAGATATGGTATATTTATCTTGCGTTTAAGTGACAGTAATAATTTGTTTTAATATAGACAGTTAAACTATGATAGATTTTGAAATGGCATGAGGATATATATTCGAATTATTATTTAAATAATAATTAATACCAATGTTATCTTGTTTAAGTTTAATCAGCGTGCATTCTTGTATAAGTTCTAAGTTAATAACCAACGCGTTATTTGTTAGTATAGCTTTACTTAGAATCTCGGGGCGAGATTCTTTTGAGATGTGTATATATAACGCCATGTATTTTTAAATACAACATATTTTTCTATTTATTAATTAAATTATTTAATTATTTATTTTCAAAATTATTTCGGACCGGACTTCGATACGTGGGCCTGGTTTTGGGCCCGAAGTCGGTGTTGGGCTTGGGTTTGGGACCCAAGTATATAAACACTTTTCTAGAAAATAGGGTTCATAAAATAATAAAATATATTAAAAATGGAGGCTGAGCATGAAAGCTGGATTTCTGGAGGGTGGAGCGCGACGGTTCGGACGACGAGGATTAAGTGAGTCGCTGTCGAGACGGTGAGTAGCTCTCTGCTATATCACCGAATACGAAAACCGTTTTACTGTCCTATGTTTTCACTAATTTTACTGTTCATTATCCGTTGTATTGGACTTCGTGTCTTTGTAATATTTAACTTTGTTAAATTTCGTTTTTGTTGTTAAACTGTGCCTTAAACTGTCGAAGGTTTCGGAGAGGTTGTCAATGGCAATAAAACAGAGAGAGATCGCCTCTCGTTGCCTTTAAAACTTGTCTTGGATTTGGTTAGAGGTCGGGGGCGTTTTTCCTCAATCTTGGAATGCTAGTTTGAAATCTTTGGAGCTTCGAACGAAGTCGCTAATGGCAGTTCAAACTCCGAAGATCGCTTTTACTTGTGTTTATTGTTTTGTTTTTGGGAGGCAGATGGAATTATGGGTGGATTAAGTTGTTGATGATGGGGGTAGTGTAGGGTGTGGGGCATCGGTAGTGGTAGAAGCCGTTAATGGCGTTTTATTTGAAATTAGCGATGGCGCCCGGTGTTGGGCTTTTTTGTTTGTAGTTTGGTTGATTGGTTTTGTTGATTGTATTGTTGAAGTGAGGTAGTAGTGTAGTAGAGGGGCAAATTTGTTGGAAGCTTGAGGCGGCCATTAATGGCGGCAAATAAACTCTCGAGATCTAGTTTTGGGTCGATATGTGAAGTGAAGAATTAGAGTTTTTGGTTTTATTAAAAGTGTTGGGTTTTCCAATAGGATTCAAACCGATATGAGGGAGAAGCGGAGAAGAGAAGTGGTGGCGAGTCATTTGGTGGTGGTGGCGGTTGGAGAAGATGATGATCGTTTCACCGATTTTGGGCTTGGGCCAAATCGGTTGGGCCTAGTTTGTTTAGTTGGTTTGGGCGATTCTAATTTAAGTTGAGTGGGCCGGACCACATCGGTTTTTGTGTTGGACCAATTCTTTTTAGCCTTTGTTTTGTGGACCAGTTTATATTAACGTTTTTGGGCGAAACCACTTAACTGTTTGGGCCAGTTCAGTATAAGTTTTGGGCCCGTAACTAATATTGCATGGACCAGTCCATTGGACTTAAAATAGATCCAATTGGGTCAGGTAAAATAAATAAGTGGACTTTTAGACTTTCGGGTTCTAAGGTTTGGGCTTGGCCAGTTGGGTCCGAACCATGACCTTGGCCATGAGCCCATGAGCCATACACCTTTGACCTTAGCCATGAACCATGGCTATGATCATGAACCTGTCGAACACGAAAACGACAGTTTGACTTTGACAATGACAGTTTGACTTTGACCTTTGACCATAGACGGTTGACTTTCTCCTTTGACTTTGACCAGGATAGGTTGAGTTTGACTTTGAGCATGACATGTTGACTTTGACCATGACATGTTGACTTTGACTTAGACCGTTGACTTTGACTGTGGAATGTTGACTTTTCCAGTTTTTCACATGTTTGATTATATGGATAAATATAGTAATAAAATATTGTCGGAGATTATATAACGTTGTTTGTCATTATCTAATTTAGATTTGACGTGAGTAGTGTGTAAAGCATATTGGGCTTTGATTGTGGACTGTGGACTGTTTATTTGTGCTACGTTTTATGTGTATATTATATGGACACATATAGTAATAAAATGCTGTGGAAGCTTGTATAATTTGGTTGTCATTATCTAAGAAAGATTTGACCTTGATGTTATGCATTTTTGACACGTGACGATATTGAGATGTTAGGAGGCATTATGTTTCTAATACGTTATAATAAAAATGTATGTGATACGTTGAAGCATTGTGACATGATATAATATGCTGGGATATTTATATTAATGCAATATCTTGGAGAAATGTATATACACTCCATTATTTTATATGTGAGATGCTAATAGAGTATTTGTGAATATTTGCCCACGGGAGTGTGGTGTAGTGCAATAATATATTGGCACGTGAAAAAATGAAAATGGTTATGAGGTAACTGAGATATTTCTATATATTGTGGCTTAGTGCAATAAGGTAATTGACCTGCACGTGATATAGTAGAAATGTTTATGAGTCATAAACGTATGACACCTGAATAAATTACGTAACGAAAATCCTAGAACCTGACTACCACAACTCATGAGATTTGCCTTGTGTGGGCTTATGTGATATGATTGACCCATGTGTTGGGTGTATATATAAGATGTGATTGACCCATGTGTTGGGCAATCGTGAGCGAATAGTGGCTTGATATATTCCGTTCAAGAAAAATAGAACGATGATCATAATATTTTATGCGAATAGTGGCGGTGCTTACATAGATTTGGCTTCCGTGTGAGGATTTACGGTGTGCGGCATCCCGCCGTGGTGGTTACGCACGGAGTGGCTCATTATGTAAGGGAGGCATGTGGATGTACATGTTCGGCGTTGGGTTGCGATTGTGGTAGCCCAGGGAAACTAGGTAAGACATAGATAATGACGTGATTTTAGGGACACGCAAAGAAAACCTTAATTAATATAATTATGGTAATATGTTTGTTAATGATGTATCGTAGATAGATGATTATATATGGTTTTGCGTAGGGTGGGTCAAATTAATTACTTCAAGCAGACGACCCACCTCTGTGATCGAAAGAGGAAATGAGGCACGATATAATACGTTTGTGTGGTTATTTGTTCAGTTGAACCTAAAAAGCGCCTCGATGGAGGAACTACCTGCCTTATTTATGATGCGTATAGTTTGTTGTGTGGTTAGTGAGAAGTTAAGGCGCCTCAGTAGAGGAACTACCTGCCTTAATTAGTATACTTAAGGTTGTTGTACTAGTTGTTGGAAGTTAAGGCGCCTCGGTGGAGGAACTAACTGCCTTATGGATGGTGTATATATATATGTATTATTATATGTTGTTTTTAGGGCTACTCACACCAGCATTGTTTATAATGCTGACCCGATTTGCATGTTTGCTTATCGGGTGTGTTCATTAAATGAACATAGTTGATAAGTCTTAGCGAGGTTTAGTGTTGAAGATGATCGGTTCTTTGCTTGTGGTTTTCGTTAGCGTTGCAGATCTCGGGATAAGTTTTGTTTTCCCTTGAGGTGATATAGATTTTCAGTTGAGATAAGGTTATTTGTATTTTCATTTGTAAATTGTTTTTGGTAATGAAGATGACTGTTGTTTAAGTTAAAATTTTTATTGGTTTTTATTATCCGTGATATTTTAAAACTGTTTATGGGTTTTTGGGAGTAGAGAGTTCGTCACACCCTGAGATCGAAGAGTCGGGGACAAATAATGTTTTTCCGAATTCTGTCGAAATTCGGGGTGTGACAGTGTTGCTATGTTTTTTGAACAAGAAAGCTTTATTGTTATGTTAGTTCACTGAACGTTGGGCTTTTTGTAAAATCTGGTATGGCCAGGAAACGTGGAGGTACTAGTGATGATAGGGGGACAAGGGAAGTATCTCCCCTTGTAATGGAGGGGATTGAGTTCATAAATCGTCGCCGGTGTGACTGTGGCAAATGTAAGGCTGTTGCCTCTGGTTTAAGGGACGCCAAACGTGCCAAAGTGGAATGGCGTTGTACCGCTGGTTCGCGCAAGCGACCTGGAGGTATAGTGTTCACCCAGTCGTGGAGAGGGTAATGACCTAAACTGGGAGGAACCTGGCGACCTGGGTCGAGGTCACAATGCTGCTGGCAGTAGCTCGTCACAACGTGCTGGTGATGTGGGGAGAGACTTCTTCTACGTTGGGAAGACGGGGAAGAAGCGTATGGTCAAACGCTCTGACTGTAGCTTCCATTCGACCTCCATAGCAACCTGTCTCCTGGAAGGGATAGTGCTGGACGGTGATAAGGTGGAACTTGAAGGTGAAACTCTGGAGACAACGCAGAAGACCACGGACTTGGCATGTTGTTTGGTGAGCTCTTTATCTATACTGGTTTCTTGTTGTTTGATTGGCGAATATTAACATTGGTGTTTTCTTTGTAGTTCCTGGCTAGGTACGATAAGATGAAGCGAACTGCTCAACGTACTGATAATGTTAAAAATGACAAGGCTGAGCTGCTAAGGATGCATACTGCTTGGGAAGTTGACAAGAAGAAGCTGAAGGCATTGATGAAAAAACATCAGGATGCGTTGGATGAGAAAGTGATTCTAGTTAGTTCGATGATCGACCTGCGTAAAAAGATGGCCTCCGTGACTAAGTATGCCAAGCATTGTCAAGGCGTAGCACGAAAAGCGCAGAGAGGATATGATCGAGTTTGTGAAGAACATGTTTTGCTAGAGGAGATGTATTTTGATTTAAAGGAAGAGCAAGATCGTGAGGCGCGCTAGGGGTGCCGCTGCACTTGTCGTACCGCGAGATGCGAGTAATGCTCCTTCCACCAGTGCTGCTCCTACTGATAAACACATTGTTGTTGATGCTTGACTATGAATGCTGGACTTGTCTTTGTAAGTTGAAAATTCTTTGAATGTTTTGCCTGTTTCCTTCTTTGTAAGAGAGTAAAACTATAGAACTAGTTTCCTAGACTTGCCTAGGCAGTTCGCCTTTTTGGTACAGATACAGAACGAATTGGTTTCCACACAAATGGTAGTTCAATAGTTTCAAAAGTTGTAATGATACCGATCTGGATTTTTGGGTAGTCCCAGCAGATCGGGGGAATTTGTGAACTGGTTTCCTGAATTTGTTCATGTAGTTCACGTTATGAATGTTTATAGAATGTATGTCCTTTGCATGGGTCCATCTGTTTGTACATATGCTTTGTTATTTTGTCATCGTAGCCTCGTGTTGTAGATCTATAAGGAATAAGGCATGTAGAGGCTAAGAAGCCTAAGATATAGCTTAAGGAAGCATTCTGCTCTTAGAGAGCATTCTCACTGAGTTGACCCAAGAGTTATAGGTCCTCAACTAGTGAGAATTGGAGAGGCTATAGAGCCTATGAGCTCAAGAGAGCGTGTTGCTCGTGGAGAGCGTGCTAGCTTAAGAAAGCGTGTTGCTCATGGAGAGCGTTCTCACTGAGTTGATCCTAGAGTTATAGGTCCTCAACTAGTGAGAATTGGAGAGGCTATGGAGCCTATGAGCTCAAGAGAGCGTGTTGCTCGCAGAGAGCGTGTTAGCTTAAGAAAGCATGTTGCTCACGGATAGCATGCGTGTTGCTCGTAGAGAGCGTTCTCACTGAGTTGATCCTATAGTTCCTCAACTAGTGGAAATTGGAGAGATTATAGAGCCTATGAGCTCAAGAGAGCGTGTTGCTTGCGGAGAGCGTGTTAGCTTAAGAAAGTGTGTTACTCGCTGAGAGCGTTGACACTCATGAGAGTGCTGAAAGTTTGCGTATACTGGTGGTGCTTTCAGTGCGAGTTCCATGTCTTGTTGATGAAATTGAACGGAGTAGGTTGTAATAATAAACATAAGTAAATTATACCGAACTTTGTACTAAATAGAAATATGGATTGCAAAACATTACACTTTTATTGATAAAATTTCTTTAACAAATAAGTGATCCAAGGACGTGGTAGTGGTTTCCCTTATTGGGTCTTGATCCAGTACGCTCCATTGCCAATGACGCGCTCTACTATGTACGGACCTTCCCATGTTGGTGCTAGCTTAGCGTCATCTTGAGTCTTTTTTAGAACTAGGTCACCAGGTTGAAAGAATCGAGGATTGACTCACTTGTTGTAGGATTTCTTTAGAGTCTGATGGTAAGATGCCACTCTGATGGCTGCTAGGTCATGGTGTTCTTCCAATAAGTCAACCTCTTGAGCTAGGACGGAGTCATTGTGTCCAGACTCGATGAGTTCTGACCGAGTTGTAGTGACTATCAGTTCTGTAGGAATAACATTCTCCGTGCCATAGCATAAGGAGAATAGCGACTCGCCTATGCTAAAGCGAGCTGTTGTTCGGTGAGCCCATAAGATGTTTTCCAACTAGTTTGGCCATTGGCTCTTGTTCTTTTCAATCTTTTTCTTCAAATTCTCCAAGATTGCTTTATTACTTGCTTCTGCTTAGCCATTGCTTTGGGCATACTGTGGAGTCGAAAATGCATGAACGATCTTTCACTTGGCCAGAAACTCCTTGATTGTTTTTCCCTTGAACTGGGAACCGTTGTCCATCACCACTGTGTGTGGCAAGCCAAATCTGGTGATGATGTGCATCCAGATGAAGTTTCTGACATGTGACTCTTTGACATGAGCTAAGGGGATTGCTTCGACCCACTTAGTAAAGTAATCAGTTGCGGCTAAGACGAATCGAAAGCCAGTGCTTTTTTGTGGGATGAATGGTCCCATGATATCCAAGCCCCACATGTGAAATGGCCAAGGGCTTGCAATGTTGATTAACTCGCGATCTAGCTGAATGATATTGTGGCCAAAAGTCTGGCATTTGATGCATTTGAGAACATACTTTTTAGCATTGACCTGCATTCGTGGCCAAAAGTATCCTTGGGAGATCACTTTGTGGGCCAGGGAGCGACCTCCAGCATGGTTCCCGCATTCGCCCTCATGGATTTCTGCAAAAATCAACTGACCTTGTTATAGGCTTATGCACCTCAAGTAAGGGCCGCCAGTAGATTTTCGGAATAATTTGTTGTTGATTAGGCAGTAATGACATGCCTGATATTGAACTTGTATGGCTTTGGTACGCTCTTCTGGGAGTGCACCGTGCTAGATGTACTCTATGATGGGCTGCATCCATGTTTGACTCATCTGATCATCAGAGAGTGGGCAAAGGTCGTTGATTTCTAGAACGTGTTCTGCTTGGTAGGCAGGTCGGTCAATTACTTTAATGAGTAACTGTCTAGGGGCGCAGTTTGGTGTCTGGGTAGCCAAATAAGCTAAACTGTCCGCGTAACGGTTCTCGTCACACAATAAGTGATGTATAGTGGTTTTCTTAAAAGAATGAAGTAACTGATAAACAACTTGAAGGTATTTAGAAAGGTTACCTTCATGGGTAGTGTATTCCTTAGCAATTTGGCGAACAACCAATTGCGAGTCACTAAAGACTTGAAGTTCTTGTACACCGAGTTATAGCGTCATTCTAAGCACCATGATTAATGCCTCGTACTCGGCGTCATTGTTAGAGGTCGCGAAATCGATGCGAACTGATTTCTCCATCATCGCTCTATCTGGGGACACTAAGACGACTCCGATTCCACTCCCTCCGGGGTTGCTAGAACCGTCCACAAAGAGAGACCAGATGGACTTGTCCTGCTTCTTCATGGATGGGATATCTGTTTCTGGCTCCCAATTGAGGTCAACGACAGGAAAATCTGCTAGAAAATATGTAACGCCCTGTCCTTTTTGAGAAGTGAGTGGGACGAACTCGATTTGATATTCCCTGAGCTCTTCTGCCCATACTGTCATACGAGTTGTCTTATTTTCTTTGAGAAGGATTTTTTTCAATAGGAGGTCGATGAGTACCTTAATTGGGTGTGCTTGAAAATACGGCCTGAACTTCCTAGCTGAGTATAGTAATGCGAGCACTGCTCTTTCAATATAAGAGTAGTTCTTTTTAGCTAGTGTTAATGTTTTACTTGTAAAGTAGATCGACTTCTCTGAGTTGTTGTCCTCCTTGAAGAGAACCGAACTGATAGCAAAGTTTGACACTATCAGGTAAAACCCCAATGTTTCACCATCTGTCGGTTTTGCTAGGACAGGCGGTGTTGTCAGGTATTCTTTGAGAGTAGAGAACGCTCGGTGGCACTGGTCGTTCCATGAGAACTGTTCTCCTTTTTTAAGAAGTTGCAGGAAAGGTCGGCATTTGTCTGACGCCCTTGATATGAATCGGTTGAGTGCTGCGACCATCCCTGATAGCTTCTGTATTTGTTTTTTTGTCTTTGGATCGGGCATTTCCAAGAACACTTGAATCTGGTCTAGATTGGCTTCGATCCCTCGTTGTGATACCTGATACCCGAGAAACTTTCCGGAGGACGCTCCAAAAAGGCATTTCTCGAGATTTAGCTTCATCTGAGTTCGGCGTAATCTGGAGAACGTCTGTTCAAGGTGAGTGAGGTGGTTAACTGCTTTCTTGCTATTAACCACCATATCATCGATAGATCGACTTCCATGGTATCACCTAACATGTCCTGGAACATGTCAGTGACAAGCCGTTGATAAGTCGCTCCATCGTTCTTTAGGCCGAACGGGAGGACGTTGTAGCAATAGATTCCATGTTCAATGATGAACGATGTTTTCTCTTGATCTTCTTTAGGGAGTGGGATCTAGTTGTATCCACTGTATGCATCCATAAATGACAGGAGCTCGTGGCCACAAGTCTGGTCCACAAGTCGGTCGATTCTAGGTAAAGGGAAGCTATCTTTAGGTGTTTCTTGATTGACATTCATGAAGTCGACGCAGAGGCGAACTGTGCCATTCTTTTTTGGAACTGCTACTATGTTAGCGATCCAGTCTGGGTAATTGACCTTCCGGATGAAACCGACTTGCTTGAGTTTGTCGACCTCATCATTGATTGCTTTTTGAAATCTTAGGGATAATCTCCGAGGTCGTTGTCGAACTGGCCTGACATTAGGGTTGACATTTAATCTATGACATGCAACACTAGGATCTATACCAGGCACATCGATATATGACCAAGCGAAAACATCTTTATTCATTGCTAGAAAGTTTACAAGTTGGGCCTTGAGTGTAGGATCAAGGTTAGCCCTACATAGACCAACTTGGGATCGTCTTCTGTTCCTAAGTTCACTTGCTCCTTTTCTGCAGTCTGACCTGCTGCTTTTGAAGATGAGGCGACCTCAGGGGAACTGATCTCTGGTGGTGCATTGTCAATCTAAGGCATGGAGGTTTCGGCAGCAGGAGTTGGAGCGATCTCTATGGTTACAACAACAGGGGCCGATACGACCTCTATGGTCATGACAACAGGGGCTGGAATGATATCTGGAACCAGTACCGGCTGATTAACAAATGCTGGGGCGACCTCTGGGGTCTTGATTGGTGGAGTAACTAATGCTGGATCGACCTCTGGGGGTCTTGACTGGTGGATACACAGGAAGGTTGGCGACCTCTGGGGTCCTGACCAACGAATAGACTTTTTTGCTAAAGCCCCCAACGTTCTGCTTTGGGGCTTTGGATCTGACCTCAGCTATCAAATCTTTGGCCATCGTGTAGCTGATGGGCTCGTTCCTAGTGCTGATAGGTGGATCAGCAGACTTGTTTTCTGATAGAATCTGGTTATAATGATAAGCCTTGAGCTGATTACTTCGAAGCTCCATCATACCCCTAGGGCTGGGAAAGCGGAGCACTTGATGCATTGTCGATGGTATAGCTTGCATTTGGTGATCCAACACCGTCCTAGGATGGCGTTGTAAGACGATTGGATGTCTAGAATGCTGAAATGCGTATTGAAGCTGACTTTGTCCTCCTTAGATCCCACAGAGACTGGGAGTATGATGTCACCAATTGGGTCGGCTCTGGAGCCATTGAACCCATAGAGAGGAGCTATTGGGTCTATGAAGACCGACTTTAGCAGGTTCATCTTTTGAATGGTATGGTAAAACTAAATGTCGCACGAACTACCAGGATCTATCAGGACTTGTTTGAGTGTCCAGTCGCTGATTTTGACATGGACAACTAGTGCGTCATTATGAGGGAGGAAAACCTTGTTGAGGTCGGCCTCGCGGAAAGTTATTATATTACTCGAATCGGCGACTGAATCGCTACTGGCAAAGGTCGCGGCCTATGAAGAGAGCTGGTATACCTCTTGGAGAGCGCCAACTCGCCTATTTTTTTCTCTGGATGATGAAACATAATCATCCTGGAACGTGATCATATGTATCGTTCTGTCATTATCTCTGTCTGACGAGTCCGACGACGCCGTGGCGGAACGGCGCGCCACGCCCTCGCTACGGAGCGAGCTTGGACACTTTGGCGGTTATGGCGAGGTGGAGACCTACTCTGTTCCCTGCGAGTCATGAGCTTATGACGCAGGTCGCCATCAGCGATATTGGCATAATGCTTGATATGTCCTGATTCTATGAGGTCTTAGAGGTAGTGCTTAAGCCCCCAACACTCATCGGTCTCATGACACTTTGCTCGGTGGAAGGCACAATAAGGCTTGCCAAGGCGATCCTTTAGTTGTCGTACATCAGGTCGGTAATATACAGCTCGCTTGATCTTATCCAGTATGTAATTGGGAGATTGGGTGAGTACAGCGAACTCGTGATTATTGCTTGGTCTATTCCCAGTTTTCTGTCCTTGTGTCTGGGTCACTTTTTTGAAGCTGGGGGAGCATAAGAGATTGCTGCCACCTCTTGTTCTTCTGATAAACCATGATGCTTCATGCCTTCTTGTAACTTGATGAACTTGTCTACTCGAGCGTAGAGCTCAGACAAGGTTTCTGGTCTTTCTTTCATAAGCAATCTGGACAATGCTGTGTTGCACATTCGGCAAGCGTTGGAGAATGCCAATGTGGCGAATGACTCTTTGAGGCCACTTTCCATGCCGAGTAGTTCGGTTTTAAACCGACCTAAGAAGGCATGAATTGTTTCGTTTTCGCCAAGTGAGAGCTGGAAAAGTGAATCGAGATCGCCTTTTACTGTTGTGGACGTCTTGGCTAGCTTAACGATCGGTGAGTTGCCGAAGTCCGCTCGAAAGTGAAAAGAACCAATCGAGCGCGCCATCCTTAAGACTAGCTAGAAACAAACGGCAATGGAGATGGTCGAACTCCTGAGCACTATAGAGTGCAAGGCTTTGAATGTAGCGTGCCATGTGCTGACCAGGACACGTGCTGCCATCGTACATTGGAAAACGTGGCTGGATGAAATATGGAGGAGAAGCTTTACTAAGTACTTCAGCAGCGAACGGGGACGCGCGGTATGTCTTCAGCATCTTTTGAACGATTTGAGTGGCGTCTTTCTTAACTGCACTTTGGTCGATCCTTTATGACAGTTTGTTAATCTGTTGATTAACCTCGTTGATACCGCCCTCTGCTATGGCACCTGGTGGATTTTGCGTGTCCACTTACGCACGCAAAGTAACATTCTCCTGCCTGAGCAGGGTAATTTGCTCATTCATTGTACCTAACTAACCTGCCAAACTCTGGATTTGAGCTTCGAGGCTTGCCATGCTTCATGGGCTTGAGGATTTTGTTTCTTGGTTTTGGGATTTTTGAAGTGGTTTCTCAAGAAATCAAGACCACAGACGGCGCCAATATAAAGGTGTATTTTAGTTATACCTTACATACAAGATTAGGAGGAGAAAGGATTTGAATATGAGAAAGATCGAGTTCGTTGTTGAGCGAACTGCCTACGTATCTATCTCTCGATTCTAGGGGAGAGAAGAATCAGGTCTGACGTAGTTCATGTGGGAGGTATTTATAGCCGGTGGATGTGGATCTCTATCCAACACGTGTAATGACATCCACAAATGTATGGTCAAGATTGAGAAGGAGTGTTGAAATGGTAGTGGTAGGAATTCTGTAATGATGGGGAGTGGTTATAGTGGTTCGTAATTTGCGGTGATGAAGTGTGTAAGTACAACTTTAGCAATGATTGTTTCTAGAAGATAGGTTGAGTCATGATATAGAACACTCTGTGTGAAGATGTGCGAGTCGATCTGTTCTAGAGCGATCTCGTAGCTCGTGGACATGAGTTGATGATGTAGGTCGCTCTGAAGGCAGTTCGGAGAACTAGGTCAGAGGTCGGTGTGGTATTTCCACTATGTTGAACATGTGTTTGATATTCCTGAATGAGAACATCACTCCCTCACAAACAGTTGGAGCAATTTTTTGGAACAAAGAAGATCGAGTCCCAGGAGCTGCGTATCATAGATTTAAAGCCAAGGAGATAAGAGGAAGTTGAGATGATTAGCCCATGAAGTATAAGATCACATATATCTTTCTTGAAGTGAAAGAGATTATGAAGCAGGGATAAATGCTCTCAACTATAAGAGGGCATGATTTATTTAGAACTAGTATATTGCCCATGCGGTACGACACTAAAAAAAAACCCACCGAAGCCGAACTAAAAAAATTCCAATCCAATCGAAACCCAACAAAAAAGCCCAACCGAAGCCCACTAAAAGTCCAGCTGCATTTGTTGACTTCAATAATGATCTAACACTCTTGTTCCACACTATTAAACGACCCATGCCTCATAAGCCCTATGATTCGCCACGTCATACGCTATATCCAAAGGTTAGGGGGTGGTGTTTGATGTCCAGTACCACCCTAATTTGTTATATAAATAATTCTATACTTAAACATATAATTTGACATAGTTGACCGACACAGTGACGTGGCACTGCCCAACATCAATGTTGCAATATGAAAAGCCACCACTGCAACATCAATGTTGCATCGAGAAGTACCACTATAATAACAATGTTGCATCGAGAAGTACCACTACAACATCAATGTTGCACCATGAAAACCACTGCAACGTCAATATTGCACTATGAAAAATCAATAGAATGGATGGTTTGTTATGAAGAAAAGATGAGAATGGCAAAATAAGAATAAAAAAATGATAATGGAAAGAGAAGAAGTATTTTAAGTGAGAGAAAAAAGATTTTTGGATCTTATTTTTACCACTGCAACATTAATGTTGCAACATACAACATGCAACATTGTATTACTCATTTATTTAGGGCCGCCGTATTAGCACATCATAAAATAGGGAAGGACTATATACAGACCCCATATCTCTCAAGGCAGACCCCATTTTTTCTCAAGGTAGACCCCAAACTTAAAATTTTCTCAAGGCAGACCCCAAACAAAAAACATTGTTTTCTTTTTTCACTTTTCACTTTCTTCCGCCGTTGTTCTCTTTCTTCCAACTCCTCTAAAATAAATAAAAAAACCAAGTGTTTAAGGTAATAAGAACTTGTTTATCCTTTAATTCTTCTTCTCTGGTTAATATCATCGTTTCAACGCTCACTTTGTCGGTAAAAAAATGACTTTTTTATGAACTACTTTTTTCCCATTATTATTTTCATGTGTTTTATTCTGTTTTCTGTCGTTTATATTGAATTTGAGTTTACCCATTGTTGGGTTTTAATGCATTCGTTGATTTGAAGTAAGTTTAGTGTTCCAAGTTTGCATTTTTATGAACTTATTTTTTGATGATTGATATTATAGTTATTATGACATGGTGCTGCATTTCTTTTATTTAAGTCATTGAATGTAAATCTGTTGTTGCAGGTTTTAATATTTTGAGTGTTTTGCTACGTTATCTTCTGAGGTTTAGAAGGTCTCAAATGTGCAAAATCAACGTATCCCCTCAAAAGCTTCTCTGACTATGTTTCTTTGAGTAAGGGTTTGTACTCAACAAAATACTTCTTGTTTTTCTCTTTCTTAATTCAATTGTTTAAGATTCCAGGTGTAATAAGGTGGATACTTTAGAGACCATGCTATGTTTTTCTTTTGAAGTTTCGATTTGGATATGGATTGAGATTGATCAAGGCTTATTATATTTGAGTGTTTGAATGGCGAGAAGATGTTTCTTTATTAATATTTGCATCAAATAACATTTTTGTAGTGAGAATATTTCTTAGAAGTGTTTTCCCATTAATCACATACTCTAAGATTTTATATTTAATATCTTCAGAGGGTCATACTCTTATGGACCAGATTGTTGTGTGGGTATCTTTTTAGTCGCTTTATGAGCTTGATTCATTTGAAAATAGTATTGCATTGCTGCATTCTGTGTTTGGTCACTACATATTCATAAATTCCAAACGGTTGTGTTTGATCACTTTTCTTGGAAAAACCTGAGAGAAAACCCGATTGGTGATAATATCATCTAAGGCAGAGAGATTTATAGCACAGCTAGTTCATGAAAATTTTGTTTGAATGCAATTTTGAGGTTATATTATACTAGTTGTTGATGATGATATATGGCAGTTTGTTTGAATGTGAAAGAGGGGATATATATGTTTCGTTCTTCTATTAATCCGAATCTGCCATAGGACTGATCATTAATCCGATAATGGAGTGAGTAAATGACTCGAAGAGGTACTCGTCCTTATAGATGTTAGCATCACTTGAAACCTCGTCTTGTAACAGCTTCATCTCTGAGCAATATTCAGAGATTGGAGTTTTTTTTTTTTTGTGAGAGGTTTTCTGACATCCGTTTGACAAATAGAATATTATTTTGGATAAGATTATGAGGATGTTGGGATTGTTGTATCACTTGTCATTTAATAACAGTCTTTGATTGAGAGACTTCGAGTGCTTATAATTAATATATAGTTTACAAAAAAATCATCGGTTTTTCATGGCATAGTTAAAAGCTTGCATTTTCTGTCTTGCATCATAAAGTTTGGGTTGTAATTGAAATTTGACTATTGTTAGCTATTGACATATTACAGGGATAGTCATGCCGCCCCGAAAAAAGAAAGGGAAAGTTGTCTCTAGTCGCCAGCCTTCAGTTAGGGTGCCCCAAACGGCATCTCATCGAATACGAAAAACCAAAAAAGCAATAGTTGTAGAAGACCATATTGAAGAAGACGAGAATGTTGAGTTGGAAGAAGAACATGATGAGGAGATAGAGGTTTCTAATGGGCAAGAAAAAATTTGCAGCAAGTAGATAATGTTGAGTTGGAAGAAGAACATGATGAGGAGATAGCGGTTTCTAATGGGCAAGAAGAAAATTTGCAGCAAGTTGATGAGAACGAGAGCGATGGAGAGTCTAAATTGGGAATATATTCCGGAGGTCCTATAGATAACCAAGTTTTGGTCGATTATGAGGACCATATTGCTCGCAAGATTTGGGCTGGAAAGGTATTTTTTTTTTACATCTATGCTTAATTCATTTTATAGTCGTGTTTTTTATTTATTTATTTATTAAATTAAAATCTTGTTTAATTTTGTAGGAAAGGGGTATTCTAAAACTGCACCACCATACCGTCAAACTAGAGCAATGGGGCATAAGTAAAGAACCACCTCTTTTCCAAAAGAAGCTAGAAGCTACCGGGTTGTTAAATTTAGCCTTGTATTCGTGGAAGAACTTCAATGCAGTAGTGATTTCAACATTTTGTGAGAGATGACATCAAGAAACAACTACTTTCCATCTCCCATTTGGCGAGATGACCATTACTCTCGATGATGTCAGCCAAATTTTGGGGATTCCAATCAAAAGTCTTCCAGTGGAGGGAATCTATTTGTTAGATAAAGGAAAAGCAGAAGAATTGCTTATACAAGGGCTTGGTTTGACGGCTGAAAATGTACCCAAAGTTAAAAAAGGGCATGTGACTCTAGAGTGGTTAAGGAAGACATTCTCTAACACGCCCGAAGATGCTACGTGTAACGCCCGTATTTTAAAATACGTATTTTTCTATTTAATTAATTAATTTAATTATTTATTTTCAAAATTCGTCGGACCGGACTCGAGATATGTGGGCCTGGTTTTTGGGCCCGAGTCGGTGTTGAGCTTGGGTTTCGGACCCAAGTATATAAACACTTTTTTCTAGAAAATAGGGTTCATAAAAAGAATAAAATAATAAAAATGGAGGCAGAGTTTAAAGCTGGATTTCTGGAGGGTGGAGCGCGACGGCTCGGACTCGGAGAAATTTGTAGGAGCTGTTCATACAGGTGAGTAGCTATTTTGCTATTTCACCTGAATACCGAAACCGTTTTATTGTCCTATGATTTCACTAATTTTACTGTTCATTATACTGTTGTGTTGGACTTGGTGTCTTTTTGTTTTATTAAACCTTGTTATAGTTCGGATTGTAATTAAACTGTTGGAAGCTTTGAACAATGTGTTAATGGCGGCCAGTACTGTTTATGTTAACTGTTGTGCGTGAGTAGTTTATTTTCCTGTTTTTCCCGTATACAAACACACAGTTAACTGTACTTCCCAAAACTAAGTTCTGTTCATCGTCCATTTTCTGTTTGTTTTCTCTTCAAAGACTATCATTACTTGTGAATGTTTAAAACCTTAGTAGATTGTTAGTACTGTCTACACCAGTAGGTGGTGGTGAAGGGAGGCGCGAGGGAGCCCCTAACCTCCTCCTCTGTCAAAAACGCCATTTCGCCATTCTACCGCGTTCTTGAAATTTTTGTTGTGAATTTATTTGTCTTTGGTTTGAGCTTTTTGTATGGTGGGTTGGTCTATGGATGGGTGTGGATGTTGGAGTTATTGGGAGGGGTCGGAGGTGGTTGGCGCCATCAATGGCGGACGCCGGGCGCCCTCCATAAATCGATTTTTAATGTTTTTGATTGTTTTGTTGATTGTTTTGGTTGGTTGAGTGATGATGGATTGAAGGGGGTGTGTTTGAGTGCGTGGGGGCTGTCGAGTGGAGGTGGAATAACCATTAATGGTGGCCGAAATGATTTTTAGATCTAGAATTGATGAAGTTAGGATTGTATGAATTAGAGTTTTGGTTTTATTAAAGTGGTGGGGGTTTGTACCCTCTCATTTTCGGTTTGTTGGAATTGGTGGTTGTGTGGAGGTGTGTGGTGGCTGGTTTTGGTGGAGGAGAGAAGGGAAGAAGATGAACAGTGATTTCGGTTTGGGCCTTGGGCCAAAACCAGTTGGTTTTGTTTGGGCCTAGCTTGTTTAGTTGGTTGGGCCGGAATTTCATTTGTTTCTATGGGCCGATTTTTATTAGTTGATGGGGCCAGCTCACTTTAGTTTTGATTGGGCCGGTTTCAGTTTAATTTTCGGGCCGAACTCAGTTGTGTTTTGGGCCAGTTCAGTATTCGTTTTTGGGGCCCGTTTCTAGTCTTGCTTGGGGCCAGTCCATAGGACTTAAAATAGATCCAATTGGGTCAGGTAGAATAAATAAGTGGACTTTTAGACTTTCGGGTTCTAAGGTTTGGGCTAGGCCAGTTGGGTCCGAACCATGACCTTAGCCATGAGCCCATGAACCATGAACCTTTGACCTTAGCCATGAACTATAGCTATGACCCTAAACCTGTCGAACACGGAAACGACAGTTTGACTTTGACCATCGACCGTTGACTTTGACGGTTGACTTTGACCTTTGACCATGGCGGTTGACTTTGACTAGGACATGTTGACTTTGACTTTGACCATGACATGTTGAGTTTGACCTTGACCATGATGTGTTGACATTTGGCCGTTGACCTTGACTGTTGACCTTTGACCGTTGACTTTGACTGTGGAATGTTGACTTTTCTAGTTTTTCACATATTTGATTATATAAAATATTGTCGATATTATATAACTTGGTTGGTCATTATCTAATTTAGATTTGACGTGAGTAGTATGTAAAGCATATATATATTGGGCTTTGATTGTGGACTGTGGACTGTTTATTTGTGCTACGTTTTATGTGTATATTGTATGGACAATCAAATGCTAAAATGCTGTGGAAGCTTGTATAATTTGGTGGTCATTATCTAAGAAAGATTTGACCTTGATGTTGTGTATTTTTGACACGTGACGATATTGAGATGTTAGGAGACATTATATTCCTAATATGCTATCAAAATGTATGTGATACGTTGAAGCATTGTGACATGATATAATATGTTGGGATATATATATATTAATGCAATATCTTGGAGAAATGTATATACGCTCCATTATTATATATGTGAGATGCTACTATGAGGTAGCATAGTATTGGTGAATGTTTGCTCACGGGAGTGTGGTGTAGTGCAATAATATATTGGCACGTGAAAGAATGAATTTTGGTTATGAGATATAATTGAGATGTTTCTAAATATTATGGCTTAGTGCAATAAGGTAATTGACCTGCACGTGATATAGTGGAATGTTTATGAGTCATTAACGTATGACACCTGAATAAATTACGTAACGAAAATCCTAGAACCTGACTACCACAACTCATGTGATTGGCCCTTCTGGCGTTTCAGTTAATCTGAATGGCCTTCGGGCGGCCCTCCTGGCGTAGCCGAATAGTGGCTTGATTATTCCGTTCGCAAAATAGAACGATGATGCGCAATATTTTATGCCGAATAGTGGCATTACTTACATAATTGCTTCCGTGTGAGGATTTACAGTGGTTGCCGCATCATTTCGGGGGTGGTTACGCACGGAGTGGTTCATTATGTAAGGGGAGGCATGTGGATGTACATGTTCGGTGTTGGGTAGCGATTGTGGTAGCCAGGGAAACTAGGTAAGACATAGATACGACGTGCTTTTAGGGACACGCAAAGAAAGCTTGAATTAATATAATTATGGTAATATGTTTGTTAATGATGTATATGTAGATAGATGATTATATATGGTTTTGCAGAAGGGTGGGTCAAACTAATTACTTGGGCAGAGACGACCCACTCTGTGATTGAGCATGAAATGAGGTACGTATATAATACGTTTGTTTGGTTATTTGTTTAGTTAGAATCTAAGGCACCTCAATGGAGGAACTACATGCCTTATTTATTATGTGTATAGTTTGTTGTGTGGTTAGTGGGAAGTTAAGGCGCCTCAGTGGAGGAACTACTTGCCTTAAATTATTGTACTTAAGGATGTTGTTTTAGTCATTGAAAGTTAAGGCGCCTCGGTGGAGGAACTAACTGCCGTATAGATTATGTATATATTTGTATAAGTATATGTTGTTTTTAGAGCTACTCACACCAGCATTTTTATAATGCTGACCCGATTTGCATGTTTGCTTATCGGGTGTGTTCATTAAATGAACATAGTTGATAAGTCTTGACAGGTTTAGTGATGAAGAAGATTGGTTGCTGCTTGTGGTTTACGTTAGCATTGCATCTCAGGTTGTGTTTTGTTTTCCCTTGAGGTGATATAGATTTTCAGTCTTGACGATGTTTTACGTATTTTCATTTGTAATTTTAATTAAAGAGTTATTGAAAAGAGATTTGTAACCTAATCTTATTTGTAAATTTTTGTAATGAAGATGACTGTTATTTAAGTTAAAATTTTTATTGGTTTTAATTATCCGCATATTTAAAACTGTTTATGGGTTTTTGGAAGTTGAGAGTGCGTCACACCTCGGAGATCGAAGAGTCGGGGACAAATAATGTTTTTTCGAATTCTGTCGAAATTCGGGGTGTGACACTACGGCTGAAATTGTTGACTGTCATGTTCGAGCTTATTTGTTGTTTCTTTTGGGGTGTACAATCTTCAATGACAAGTCGGGAGTTGGTGTACACGTTGCCTACTTGCAGGTGTTGCTGGAGGTTGACAATGTTTCAAAGTATGCTTGGGGTGCTGCTGCGTTGGCTTATTTATATAGGGAGTTGGCAAAAGCATCTCAACGAAATGGGAGACAAGTTGCCGGGTGTATGACATTGTTGGAAGTAAGTAGTATTTTATTATTGTAGGGAGTTATCTCATTTTTAAAATTTGATTTGTTCACAAAATACTTTTGTAGGCTTGGGTGTATGAACACTTTCATCTTCAGAATTCTCCCATGATCAATATGGACTTTAAAAGAGATATGCCTCGTGATGAGATCGGTGGATGGTATATCCCTCACTTTCAATGGCCACGTTGTCTTCTTTGATCTACCTTCGGGAGGAGATAGACTTATTATCAGCCTACAGAAGTAAGGATATAAGTTTAATACTTTCTTATTATAATTTGTTAGTTTGTAAAATGATGGAAGAGAATAACAATTATGAATTTTTGTGTGTTAGGTTTATTGGGACCCTTACAAAGATGTTCGTGACATCCAACCATTAGACGATGTTACTTTTTTTAATGGCGTATTGTGTGTGCTTGATATAGCTGAAGGCTACAATATTGACCGAGTTCTACGTCAGGTTGGATATGTTCAAAGGATTCCTGGTAGGCCGATTCAACCTAAATATGGTAGTAAAAAAGCAAATGTGCGATACAATGTGAGTCATTATACTTTTTCCCGATTGTGGACGTCGGGGGATAATCATGTTTTGTCTAAGTTTGAACGTGGTGAACGTGTTGTGGCTTCCTCGGATTGCGTTAATAAATACATAGATTGGTTTAACAATATTAGCCATCCTCGTATGCAGAATCCGAAGTACTTTTCACAAGTTCATAGACTTCCACCTGTAAATTGGGTAAGATGTATATATATTTTTTATTCCTACTCGTATTCGATTTCATTGTGTTCGAAAAATATAATATATCTAATGTTAGTCATAGTTGTGATATATATACATTTGACTGTCAAATTACTTTATATATAAGAACTTATTGTAACAGAAGCAACAAGGTTGCTTAAAGAATCGTTGGATATAGGAGGAACCCAAGATGTTCATGGGATGTTAGCACGTGAGAAGATGATATACAACATTCTCCAATTCAAACAAATCATTCAGGAAAGTTCACAAAGTGGAGGTGGGGGTGAAAATAGTGAAGATGTTGGTGAAAATAGTGGGGGTGGTCAAGATAATGGTGGAGATGGTGGTGAAAATAGTGGAGATAACATGGACATTGACACAACAAAGTTGACCAAACGACAACTTGCAATGAGGCAGAAGAGAAAGAAATGATGGTGTTAATGTTGGTGTTTCTATCTAATTGGGTTTTTTTTTTTTTTTTTTTTTTTTTTTATCATGGAACATCTAATAGATGCTCTCATTTTGTCTCCTGTCTAAAACTTTTGTCTTTGATGACTTTATATTAGGGGTTTTGTAGTGGGTTAGGATGATTCTTCGGGCTGTGGGATTTTATCTCTTATTATATTATCTAGCTAACTTAACTGTTATTTAAGTGTTTTATCTCTTATTATCTGGAAAACCGAAGCGCTATCGGTGGGGATTTTATCTCATAATCCTCTGTTCTTGCCGACATGTTCATTGGACTCAACCACCGCTAAGTTGGGGAAGTTGTCACTTATGTTTTTGTAGGATTGCTTTGGAGAACTTCTGAGACGGTTTTGTATTTGTATATGTTGCATCAAAGCAGCCCTTACAAAGATTCGATAGAAACAGCTTTTAAGCATACTTTTCGATTTGTTAGGTAAATCTGAAGAGGTATTATTATAAGGTAAGATATGATTAATTTCTAGTTTTGTTGCTTCATTTGTGTAATTTACTTAATTTCTAGTTTGATCGGTTGAGTGTTCAGTTTTATGCAGATATCGCAATTTCATTAAAGTTAAACTTCGTGCTTTAAAATGAGATTTTAATTTGATATTCACTTTTATTTTGGATTACATTGTTTTAGGTTTCGAGGCGGAGCAGAAAACTGCTAATGGCTTGTTCTTAACAGAGGCTAGCAAGGATAAGCCTTCCATTGGAACTGTAAGTGGTCTTTGACATACCTTTTGTCCAGTAGTTTGTCCAAATTTGGTTCGTAATAATGAACGTTATTTGTTAGGTTATGGGGTTCTAAGTTCTAACTACTAGTCTACTATTAAGTGATGCACAGTTTCTTCATATCTATGGCATTGCTGTATAAAAGGTTTAAAAAAATGCATTGGTCTGTTTTTCTTGTATTTTTTACCGAAAGAACTTTACGTGAAGAGTTTGGTTCTATATGGCTGGAGTTTAACGAGGCCCTAGTTCTATGCAGGTCTCATAGCTGGAGTTTGTTTTGTTAGCCAATGTATAGTGTATTGATCTCATTCACGACCGTAAACTAAGTTAAGTGATTATATATTTTTCAGTGTAATTAAGGGAATCTTTAACCATGGTCATGGCAGATGTTGCGTGTGTCTAGGAGATTTTGAGCTCAAGGAACAATTGCACCATATCCCATCTTGCAAGCACTTGTTCCATATAGATTGCATTCACCATTGGCTCAAGGCCAACTTTACATGTCCACTTTGCAGATGTTACATTTTCTCAACGAAGAAACTAAATGCCGAACCACCACCTGTTCGAATTGATGTACTCCACCCAATTGATGCAACCTTGGAGCAACATCGACCACTGGCCTCACCTGCACAACAGATAAACGACGCTATAAAAAGAACAAGTTTGGATCACCCCAGTGAGGAAATTATGAGCCAAGTCTAGGAATCAACCAGTGGAAGAACCTGTTTAAGAGAGGCTACCAATCTAGCACTACAATATTAATGTACTATGTGATGATGCTTCTGTTTGGTCTGTGCAAGTGAATACTAGTACTCGAGACGAAGATGAAGAAGAGGAAATTGAAGAAGAAGATTATAATGAGGAGGAAGAAGCAGATTATGAAGAGCATGATGGGGAGGAAGGAGGATTGGTTGATGAACTATGTGAAGGTATAAGTAAGATTTTTTTGCAAAAGAAGACACTTCCTGATTTTGAAGGCAAACACATTCGATTTGTCTATAACAGTGACGGTGAGCTCAAAGGAGAGGTGGTTGTTATGTTTTAATTCTGTTATTGTTATGTTTACTTATGCTTTTGTAACAAAGATGCTTATAGAGAAAAATAAAGTGATAACATTTTATTTTTGCTGGGTTACTCAGAGATTTTTGTGGGATATGTGGAATACTTGTTGAATCTAAGTTTTTGTGGCGAGAAGCTGCGATTACTATTTCTAATAAGATTTTGTTCATTAAATGCTTCTTTTACTAACATTCTAAGGATTTTACTGACTTCTGTGCATCCTCCTTGACACTATATCTGGATCTTTCCTGACGTTGTATGTGAGAAGTTCAAATCAATTATGTTCTTTTATGCTTTCATTGTTTGATTATACGACAGCCACTGCCAACCAGATAGAAGTTATTTTTTTTCATATTAGACTTCCCAGGTTTTTGTTAGTCCGTGGTTCTGTTGGGTATTAGATGTATAAGAACCAACACTATCCAGTATCTGTTACCACTCACCAGTATGTAAGAAAATGTTGGACGATGTATCAACGTCAAGGCCAAAAGTGGAAATGGGAAAGAAAGAAGCTGTGCCCTACCTGAACCATGCCAATTTGACTAGCCAATGTTTATGTTTAACTATTAAATCATGGTGGCCATTTACATTAAGAGTATCAGTTTTAAGTCATCCCTTTCGGTGTAAGACAGTCCAGTCCAACTAACTAAAGCAGAAACGATAGTCAGTTGAGAACGTCTTTTCGCTTTAAGTTAGTTTATTTAAACTGATCTTAATACAGGACTAGCAAAATCTAATCTAAGTGTAAGACAGTCCATTCCAACCAACTAAAGCATAAAAGCTAGCCTGGTGCGAACGTCTTTTCTCTTTCAGTTAGTTTATTTAAACCGATCTTAATGTAGGACTAGCAAAATCTAATCTAAGTATAAGACAGTCAAATCCAACCAACTAAATCAAACAAAGCTAGCCAAAGAAAAATCTAATCTAAGTGTAAAACCCAAATCCAAACCAACGAAGCATAAAGGGATAGTCTAACTAGAACATCTTTGTTTATATAAGTTAGTTCAATTAAACCATTCCTAATGCACGGGACCTACACATTTCGTTACATGTATAAGGCGGTCCATTCCAACTAACAAAAGGGGCATAGAGTAGCCCAATGTGAACATCTACTCTTTTTAAGTTAGTTAAATTGAACCATTTCGACCAACACATCTCTCTTCATTTGAAATTTGAAATTTTGACAAAATATTTCAAAGACAACTTCTTGTAAGGTCGGATTTCAAAATTCAAATTCAAATTTTGGGGGTTTGAGATTTCACGAAATTTAAAATCCAATTTGAAATTTTGGGCAAAAAAATTTAAATTTAAATTTTGTGTTTTGAATTTCAAGTTGGTTTTGTGTTATCACTAACTCCAATTTCAATTCAATTCATGTTTTCATATTGTATTGAACATGAAATGAAGAATACAAACCAAATTACCAAAATATTGTGTTCGAAATTTTACTAAAATTTAAAATTCAAATTTTAAAATTTGGGCGGGAAATTTCAATTTCAATTTCATCTTCAAGACTTCAAAAAAAAAAAAAAAAAAAAAAAAAAAAACAACTACAAATCAATTGACCAAAAAATTTGAATCAAAGTTTTCCTTCACTATATATATGCTCTGAACCCAAAACCCTAAATCCTAAATTGAGTCGTGTATTTAAATTTCAAAAATAATTTTGTGAGCCAAAATTCAATAATAAATTTTGAATTAAAGAAAAAAACATATTGTTCAAATTTAATTTCATTCACATCTCTGTAAAGTACAAAACCTTACCCATAAACCTTAAACCCTGAACTCAGCTCATATAGTGTAGTGGGGAAGACCATAAAATGAATATGTAACATTTAGCTGTATAAACAATGGTTAGTAATGTTTTTTTAATTATTGTCTTAAAATAAAAAATTTGTCAGCCACTGTGAACCAAATTTGAGTGAATTACTAAAAATTGACCAATTTTGACCAACTAAACGGTTTATAAACCCAAAACCCTAAACTAAGTCGTGTATTTAAATTTCAAAAATAATTTTGTGAGCCAAAATTCAATAATAAATTTTGAATTAAAGAAAAAAAATATTGTTCAAATTTAATTTCATTCACATCTCTGTAAAGTACAAAACCTTACCCATAAACCTTAAACCTTGAACTTAGCTCATATAGTGTAGTGGGGAAGACCATAAAATGAATATATAACATTTAGGTGTATAAACAATGGTTAGTAATGTTTTTTTAATTATTGTCTTAAAATAAAGATTTTGTCAGCCACTGTGAACCAAATTTGAGTGAATTACTAAAAATTGACCAATTTTGACCAATTAAATAGTTTAGATCAGCTATCCAAAACGAGATGGGATAGTCCAGTCCAACCATCCAATGCAGATGGAGTTAGCCTAATCTGAACGTCTTTTATTTTAAAGTTGGTTCCAATGAACCATTCTTAAGACAGGTCCAACACAATCTCCTATCTTTCTAAGATGGTCCAGTCCAACCATCCAATGCAAACGGAATTAGCCTAATATGAATATCTTTTATTTTAAAGTTGGTTCCAATGAACCGTTCTTAAGATAGGTTCAACACAATATCTTATCTTTATAAAACGGTCCAGTTCGACCATCCAATGCACACAGAGTTAGCCTAATTTGAACATCTTTTATTTTTAGGTTAGTTTTGATCAAAATTAAAACTCTAACTAATTTGAAATTTTGGCAAAATGTTTCAGACCAATACATGTAAACAATGAAAGTCGAAACATCAAAATTAAAATATGTAAAATGTTTGGTTCCAAAATATATAAGAAACTCAATTCCATTCTATCAAAGTCTTTACAAAAACTTTTCATCGCAAAAAATGTTTCTTCATGTATCCTCTGTAAAAGTATAAAATATTTCAAACATCTATTTGCCCAACTACACTAATCGACAAAAATTGGATCTCCTTGAAAAGCCTCCGGCTTTGAGCAATCCCTTGAACATTCAACCCTTGGAATGCCTCCACACGGGTTTTCACTAGAATTTCCTAGCCTTTTGCTATTTCTAGGCGATTCTCGCTCCCAAAACAACACTATTTTTGGAATTGGGCAACCATCTTCCAAATCTAGTTTAATGTAATGATTACTATTAACATAACCGATCCCAAGCACATTAACATTGTTTAGATCCACTGGAGATCTCATAGGGAGAAAGGTATAACAATATGATGTAGAGAACTGTACAAGCATAACGTCAAATCTCGACGCAAACAAATACCCAGTAATAGGCATATCCATCCATTTGTTCCTCTTGGCACGAGTTCTCTTCTTTTTCCTTATCCTTTTATTTAATCCATCAACAGCTTCCTGGGAAAATATCCTCACATAATATTCCTCATTTGACATTAACTCACTTAATAACTCTTGTCTCATCCAAAACCAGTCGGTTTCTTTTCTTCCCAAAGCCAAGCATAGTGCCTTGAAACCACAATTTCCATCGCCGACGGGGTCTTTAAAACCAACAATAAACTGTAGCAATTCACGCGAAAAACACATTTTATATCCAAATTGAGCAATGGAGCAACTGACATCAAAACTCAGTTTCTTCTTCCCCTTTGAAACATATGGTTTGGCCTTGGGCTTCATTATAGATTGTAGAGTCACAGGTGGAGCATCTGGAGGATGTTCAATTTCATTAATGGAGCAACCAACATCAACATTTTGTTTCTTTCTCTTTGAAACATATGGTTTGGCCTTGGGCTTCGTTATAGATTGTGGAGTCACGGGTAGAGCATCTGGAGGATGTTCAATTTCATTAATGGAGCAACCAACATCAAAATTTGGTTTCTTCCTCTTTGGAACAAATGGTTTGGCCTTGGGCTTCGTTATAGATTGTGGAGTCACGGGTGGAGCATCCGGAGGGTACTCAAACCATGACAGATCTCGGGTAGTTAACCACTCTTCTTTTGCTGGCCTCTTCTTAGTACTGCCCTTAGGACGACCTTTTGGTGTAGCATCCTCCTTTGGTGGCTCCAATGATGAACTTTCAGGCGTTGCAAGTTCCATGAGCATCTTTATCATAGATCTCATTGGTCTTGAAGTCGATCCTAGTCGTTGAATAAATAAATCCATAGCCGGGTTTGTAATCAACACCAATAGGATCACGGCTCTCGGTTCAATAGACAACTTTTTCCAAAATTCTTCAATTTTAAAGAGGTATTACGCGACCCTTTTGTTTGAGTATCACTAGTTTCATGCAGCACCACGGCAAACCGTGTGAAGTACGCATAAAGTGTGGTCGCAAAACACTATCATCTACCCCAATGACATCTATATGTCTCATCTCTTCCAAAATCAAATCTAAAGCTCTCTTTGAAATAAATCCTCTGAGCTCACTAAAAACTCGCCATTGTGCTCGTGCTGAAATCTAGTTAAACTCCTCTCAAAATAGGCTCTAATTTCGCTCATCTCAATATTGATAACTGGATGGATCAATTTCCACATTCCAAGAAAATCATGTTTGCATGTTCCCTTCAAGCTCGACTTCAGTCGAGTATGCAATCTTTCCACCCTAATCGTTGTAGTGTTTCCATAGTGCTTTTGTTGGTCTATCCAGTGAGAAACAAATGCTTCTTTGTAAGGCAACCATGTTCTACGCAAATATTGGATGAGCACAGGATAATCTTTAAAAGCTAATTCTATAGAAGCAAACTTTCTCAAAAAACTCTCCTGTGTCTTTGACTTTACCACATTAGTCCACATGGCACAAAGTTTATTTATGTTTTGCTCGTCATTGAGAATATTTTTTCCCATTTTCAAGACACATTGGGAAATGTGCCATCGACACAAGTGCTTCTTTGCATTTGGAAAGACTACATCGGCCGCATTCTTCAAAGCTAGCTCCCTATCAATCACAATCAACACTGGAACTTCAGGCATGAGTATCTCTCGAAACCTTTCCAATGCCCAAGTATAGTCATAATCTTTTTTCTTTTCCATCAACACATGACATGCAGTGAAAGTCATATTAGTCGATGTCACTCCTGCAATCTCTAACAACTTGAAATGATACTTGTTTGTCCTATACGTACAATCCATGAGAAAATTTTGGTTAAAAGTCTTAGCCATTTGGATCGAACCCGGATGGGCCCAAAACAATTCGCAAACCTCATTGCTACCTTCTTGATGTTTACTGTACTCCACATATCCATTTTCCCTTAACAATCTACCCAACTCTTGCAACTATGTTCTATTTTCCATTTCATCAAGTCTAATTCTGTGTCTTACGTTATACATTTGTCTCATGGAGGACGAGTTTAATATATCTCTTGCTTTGACAGCATTCATGACCTCTTTTGGTTTGACTCCAACTCTACTCATCTCAGATACAAGAATCATTTCCATCTTATTAAACCTTCCCATATAAGTGACCTTCCATAGTTTTTGTCATCCCATGATTATGACGACCACAATCAACTCTTAGTGTCCATCTATCTAAACTACCACGTTCAAAACACGCTTTTAATTTAAAAGGACAATTCATCTTTTTTGTTCCAGTCTTTCTCACTGCCTTCTCGTTTGCTTCTATCTTTTTATGAGATCGAAATTTACCACCACGCTCACATATCAAAATAAGTCTAGGAGCCTTCCCACCAATTGCATTTTGAGATTTCCCAGTGACGATAATAGCTCCCACTTCACTTCCTTTATGTTGTGTCCAATCAATCAAATCTTGACGACTATCAAATACCTATAAATCAATTTAAGTATTCATTCATCCATGGGTAAAAAGGTATTAAATCAAAAAAGTAAGTTTCAAAACATATATTCATCCATGCATACCATGTTGGTGTTAAAATGTTAGGTTTGATCTATGTAGTGCTCCTCCGAAGATGCATTTGAATTTTGTGAAGTCCGAAGTGCACCAATTGGTACCTCATTGTGATCAGATAGAGGATCCTATAACATTCTGAGAAATTATAATGTTAGCTAAAAATTTGTCACAAGAAAAATATAGGATATCTATCAAAGTAACTAAGAGACGGCCAAATTAGACTGTCTAATGCTTCATAAAATTAAGCTCGGTTAGGCCAGAGTCTTAGAAAGTTAGTTGGCCTGGGACGTCTCGAACGTAAGACTATTCCCATTTCCCAACACTCACTATTCAAATCAACCATTAAACGGAAGAGATCGTCCTTATAGATTGAGTTTGCATAAATACTTGTAATCACATTTTGTACAAGTCGTCCTCATAATGATTTCATAATAAATTGATATTGGAATCATTATGAACAATAGTTGTATATGGAGTTATCTCGTCTTGGTCGCCGTCTTGGTCACTTGATTGAAATTTCTCTTCATTAAATAGTTCATTTTTCACATTAAAAACATCATATGCCCATTCCATTTCACTCAATGTCAAAAAAAAAAATGAAAAACAAAAAGATGGGTTGTAAATAGAAATATAACAAAAGAATTTGAAAAAGAAGATGAATATGTGTAGAGAAAGAAGAGATGTGTGGGTTAAGTTTATTTGGATTGGAAAATGAGAGGAGTGGGGGAAAAAAGTGTGGGTTTAAGGAAGGTTTCTTGAGAGAGAGTAAAAAGACAAAAGTTGAAATTTATGTGTTTTTACTTTTTAAGTGGAGTCTGCCTTAAGAGATTATTTGGGACATATCTGATATTAATTTTTTTTAAAATGGGGTCTGCCTTGAGATATATGAGGTCTGTATATAGCAATACCCATAAAATAGGACTAGCACCCGTTTTGGATGTTATATAGTGTCTTGACACACGCATTTATTTAAGTACCAAAATTTGATCTCCTACAGTACAATCCTGTAAGCCTTGTAACCTGTAAAAAGACACAAACGCCCCAAGCCCAATGCCCCTAGCCCTCATTCTGTCTTCTTCTTTCTAAACTCTTTGGCTTTCACTGCCTAAGCCGTCGCCTCCATTGCTCCTGCTGATCCACAGTGAGTTTACCTTCAATTCTCGGCATCACATCACCAGTTGCCTCCATTACCCCTGCCCTCATTCTCTCTTCTTCTCCACCCTCACAATCCACCTGAAAATCAGAAGCTTGACCAAATCTCGATCTCCACGTTGCTGTTGCTTGCGCTTGCGCTTGCCGCTACTGCAAGGTACTTGAACTTAATGCAATCAACTATTTCAAATTTAGTAATGCAATCAATCTATTTCTCAACTTACCACTCACACTCTTTTGTTACTGTTCTTGCAAGATTTAGGCGCTAAATGTTTTAAAACTAGCATGTATGTTTGTTACCATCGGAAACAAGATATATGAATTGTATGCATTTAATTGAACGGAAACAAGATGGGATATTTGTATAAATTTGATCGATCATTGAGTTGCGCAGAGTATGCATTTAATAGATTGATAGCATTAAATACATAGTTTGTTGCATTGTGTGCTATTCAATACTGGTTGTCTGTTGTTAGGAATGAAGTAAGAATTGTCTGAAATAATCTATAATGAACTGTTGTTGTTGTTGTTGTTTTTTTTTTTTATGGTGCGTGCTTGTTTACGTTAGACATATCATGGCTGATGTCGACAATGTGATTGAGGCACTGAGGGTAGCGCGGCCAAGTTTCGCCATGTATTTACCAGTGTCCCTGGATTAGCTCAAGCTTTCCTAGACTTGTGTTTGGAAGAAGTTACGAAAGAGGGTTACCAAGGTTCATCCCTAAAACCTATTAGCTGGAAACGCGTGAGGGATACCTTGAATGATAAGTTTAACTTGAACCTTGAGCAAAAGGCTTTCAAAAATAGGTGGGATGCGCAGAAAAAGAAGTATGTGGCTTGGAGGAATTGTGTTGACAAGAGTGGTGGAGGTATCAATATAGAGTTTATCGTACTCGCTAGACAATTAAAAAATGCTTGAATTATTTTAAGTTTGTTTTTTGCGTATGGTGATCCTGTGCATTTCCCACTTTCAGAATACGACAACAATGTATGGTGTTTTGTACTTGTGTGTGCGTCTGAGCGCGTAATCAATACACCCTTGTAAACCCCAAATCATCAAACCTATAGTCCCTCTCAAACATACATGTCCAACATGCTGCTCAGCTTAAGCACAAGTTATAGTTAACTCAATTTTCAAGCGTGAAAAGAATTGGTTGGCTAATTAGTAGTATCTTCGATCTGTTTATGAATATCAGGTTCTCTCCATTATGAATGACCTGTTGAACGATCACATGTTCGCAACCCATGCCATCACTGCTGCAGGTTCTGTTGCACTTGGCTCTGCTCTCACTCATCCACTCGACACTCTCAAAACTCTTGTCCAGGTTATTAACTATATCCTCTTATCAATCTTTCTCTGTGTCTTTATATATTTGTCTGAGTTTCCTGTGCGTGTTTCAATCATATGTCCAAAGTAGAAAAGGATGTCTTATTAAAGTTAATCTGTTAACATAGGTGGGGGCAGTTCCCAACAAAAAGCTGGATGCTACTAAACTTCTGGACAGAGTCCGATCATTATCAGGGAACTCAGGTGACTTGCCCGAACAATTTAATCTAGATTCAAATGGAGTTTCATGAGTAGATAACTTTTAAAGCTTTCAGCTTCATTTTTTATTTTTTATTTTTAGCTTTATGCCTCAAAGATAACAGCTAGAGGGTAATCGTTTGATGGAAAAACCATGCTAGTTAGCTATGAGCCTATGATTATAAAGGAATAACCGACTATTATGCTATGCTTGATCATGAGGCATTGAGGCACATCAGACTGTGCTTGACGTGGTGGCTAGGAAATTAGATTGTGCAATAAATTTAAAGAATTGGAATTTGGAAAAGGTTGGTATGATTCTGCAAATATGGGGAAAAAAAGCTTAGGTAGCCATGCCCTTTAAATTTTGTTCTTTGGTGGTGTTGTCATTTGTGTTAAGACAAGGGTCTTAGGAAAACAATTTATTGGATTTTAACTGCAACAACATCCTAAGTATAAACCGTTGGATAGTTTAGTGATTTTGTGTTCCAAAATTTTCACTCATTATTATTTTTGTAGGATTATATAGTGGTTTTATGTTGTCAACATTTGGAAGGATTTCTGGTGTCGGAGCTCGTTTTGGAATCTTTGAACTTTTAACAGCTTTCTACAAAGGTAAGTCTTTGTTTTGACATATCCAGGAGCTTTACTTTCGGTTTCTTTTTCTTTCGTTCTTTGATTTCTTTTTTAAGGTTAAAGTTATTTATGGACTTTATTTTGTGAAAATCTGTTGAAGTTCATCTATGATTTATGCCTATCTAATTTTCAACCCAAGTAGCATGTACTTGTAACATTAACACTTCAAGCACCATCCTTTTTAAAATCACATTCTCTTTTATATAAGCGATCACGTTTTATGTTCTACTCAAACATGCTTCTCTTGAATATCATCTTTGTTATGTTCTCATTCTCTTTAGAATATGCTATCGAGATGTTTATAAACTCAGAGTGGTATCCCATTCTAGGATCCAACTAGACATTCGTCATCCATATTCTTTCAAATCTTCTACCTTAAAGAGTGAAGACTAACCTTTGTACTTCAACAAAAATCAGGAGTAAAAGAACAATATGGATGTTAAGCTTCATCATTGATCATGGAAAGTTCAATATGGGAAATCTGAAAAGAGAATATCAGAGGGTTCATTGATCAATAGCAACCATGTCATTAGGATTTACGGGTACACTCGTGGCACTTCTTTGAGTTAAAAAAATGGTCTGCTGGGACTTACTTATTTGATTATGGTAGCTTGACACAAACAGAATTACAGTAATGACATTCATAATCTTATAAGACATCTACCCTCATAATTGTTGGGTATTACACTTCTTTTAAGACTGGGAGCTGAGGCTAATAGAACTCTTTTCCACCTTTTTTAATCATATGCTTAGTTTTTTACTTAAAGTAGTTGATTAGTTCAAAGAAACATCTTTTGCTTGATCAATATTGTTTTTTTTGGGATTTTTTGCTTATCTCATCTCTGCTTAGTTCCGTTAAAGGTAAAATTGAGTTTTATAACTGGAAGCTACTTATTTAATAATTGAATTTTTGTTAGAAATTAAACCGATTTGGAGAGAACACCACACTAACTTAACATGTAGATTGAATCAATAAAACATTTGGGCTTTGACCTTTAAAAGTTATTAGGTAACAAAAGATGATGATGAGTCATCTTTCCACTAGTACAAACAGACCATAACCTTTTAAAGGAATGATGGAAACTTAAATATTAAGGTGTGGGCACAATGATGTATGAACTTGGTATCATTAATATAAGTTTTGCCTCTATAACAATTCCACCACCAATTATTTTAACCAATATCTGGCCTCTTAATAACCAAGGGATACTTATAAGTGGGAGGCAAGCAATCAAAGAGCATAAGGCAATCATGCATAACTATGGAAGAAACGGATTACTTATGGAGATGCGGTTACATAGATTATCATATTTAAAATGATAAAAACTAAATAAATTTGCAGATGATTTATTTAGGATGTAATAGCTTCAACATTAACACAAGTAACTTTTATCATGCATAGTGTGCGATATAAAAGTACTAAAGCACCACATGGATGAGAATAGGCCGAGAACACTCAATGTCGGGGAAGCAAATCATAACGCACCAACAACAAGAATTTCCTAAAAACTCACCTACTTTAATTAGTAATTACGATCTCATTAACCATCCAAAAAGTATGAGACAAATTCACTAAAATCATACAATTAATCAGATCTACAAATGATCAATGGGATCTTTTAGATGCATATATAAGACCCATTCCACCTTAGGATAAGTCATGATCAGCTTATAGGGTAAAGCAAAAACATTTAATTAACCAACAATATTGAACCTGTTATGAAATAGATGGAACAGACATATACCGATACACATGAAACTTGAGACAGTGATACACAGTACACTAATATCTCTTAATAACATACCTTTAATCCAAAGCTAAAGACTATATAGATTGATAGCGTGTTAGAAATTAAACCGATTTGGAGAGAACACCACACTAACTTAACATGTAGATTGAATCAATAAAAGAGAGAGAGAGAGAGAGAATTCTTATTTCTTGAGATTCAAACTAAATGGGAGGAGGTTACCTTTATATACAACTAGGTAACCTCCTTACTAAGATAAGGGATTAACATGATAAACAGTAAAATAGAGGATGATCAGGATAAACATCAAGATAGAAGGTTATCAGGATAAATACCAAGATTAGGATAACACATATCAATGGTGGGCATCCACATAAGCCCATGGATTTCATAACAATTTTCATATTCTGGTCTGATCCCTTTAAAAATACAAGTTGCATATACATACGCTCTGCTTGTTGACTTTGATTATTATCCAGTTGAAATTTTAACTAAATAACGGGTGATTCAGTGACTTGGTAGGTTGTTTCCACCACCAAATTCCCAACATTTGCAAATTAAAATTAAGATAGAGCTTTTCACTTTTAAAATGTCAGCAATAGTTCTGGAACTGATCCTGTTAGGTAGATATTTTGGTGGCGGAACCACCTACACAGCCCTTGACTCACCTCATGTTCTAGTTCAAATCTGCCTTAGATACTACTGGAAATTTGCAGAGTAAACAAACACAGTCTGACTATTGTATGTCTGATGTCTCTACTAAGTTACGAAATGGTTCAAGATTGTTCTGCACTTAAAAATCATGCAAATGCTGTCATGTCTAAATTGAAATATAACGCAGAGTAGCTTTTTGTTTTTTTTTTGTTTGCTCGGTAAAGTTGAAATCTCATTAAAAGTGAAAAAAAAAAGTAGGCCGAGAAAGCCTACTATTACAAAGAAACAAAATAAAACAAAAAACATAGCCACAGGAGGCTAACCCGAGAACTACAAATTATTTTACTTCTAAATACAAAAGCCTATCCCATCTCACCACAAAATACTCAAAAGGGATACTCCTAAACTCTTTAAAAATCTTAGACCACTGAAATAATAAAGCCTTAATAAATATGATATGCTCCTGCTTAGATGCGGAAACACCTTCAAAGTGTCAACGATTTTGCCCAATCCAAATACCCCACAGAATAGCAAATGGTCTTTCTTAGGACATTAATTTCCAATTGACAGTTTGATTCTGATTTTCAGGTTTTTATTGATCTGGACCCTGATTAGTATGCTCTATTGCTCTAATGACTAGTTATATGACTTTTATCTTGTCTGCATTATGGTCTACCAACATACACATGCTCTAGTGGGCAAAGAAACTTCAGGTGAAAGGAGCCGCCCTGCTAGCAGTACCAGATGATTAGATGTACAACTAAATAAAGAAACGTGTATCTATTTCTGATTAGATGTTATGGGTCAAATAAATACGTTAATTCAATATGATGTCTTTCTGCTCTTATATAACCTGATAATAGTAGCTTACATTCCCTTTTCGCCCATCCATAGATGTGAACGCACTGCCTTTTTTCCAATAATTATGCAGATGGACGAGAGGACAACTATGTGTATGTCTCTGAGGCTCTTTTGGCAGGCATTGCTGCTGGTGCCTTGGAAGGTTTTGTAAGCACTCCATTTGAACTTTTAAAACTTCGTGCACAGGTGACCTCTGCCTCTTCTCCATCAGCATCTGCTTCGTTTAGAAACAAATGCACCTCACCTGTGACTGCGAAATTACTACATGGCTACAGTGCTAACAAGATGGCATTGGATAACACAGTTGGCCTTTTGTCTAGCCTGCCCACAAAGCATCCGAATATGGTTGGTTCTCTGAAAGAGTATCCCTGGATGATGACTGGGTCTGGAAAGCCGCCCTCTGTTCATGAGGTTAAAAGGACTGCAGATATCATATCATTGGAAGGATGGCGTACCTTATGGAGAGGTCTCAGATCAGGAGTAGTGCGGGATTCTGTTTTTGGTGGCATGTTCTTTTCAAGCTGGCAATTCCTCCACATAGCCATGCTTGAGTGGAAGGCTGCTGGAATGGACCCTCCACCCAGGTTCTCTTACTTATATCCTTAATCTAGCATATTGGTTTTCCTTGGTGATTGTTACTTTCCTACTTTGCTTTTGGAACTAAACTTCCCTCAGTGTCATACTGACATGTGAACCTTTTTAGGATATGATTTTACTCTTTTAGTCATTCTGTCTGTTTCTTGCTAGCCAGTGTTTTACATCAGTAATACTTCCCACTGCTTTCAAACTGAGAAGCACATCCTACCTTTCTTAGAATGTAATTTTGCTTAGCCCATAAACGTTCCAGATATGTGGAAGTGGGTCCACGTCTTCCATCTTACCACCATCATCATCACTATCATCATTTGTCCCATCTTATTGTTTTATGGATCTTCATACTGTATAGCTTTTACGATCTGTTCAGTTGTAAGTAAGGATTCCTGACACTCACATTACGCACTAATTCTCACACATCCCACATATAAAATGTCAGTTAAATGCTTTCTATGCTGCTTTGAAAAAGACATTGTTTTCAATTATAATCTTCCGTTGTGTTTGATGGTCAGGTCTGTTGAAGAAATTGGTATGCTGTCACCTTGGGCTGCCAGTGTTGCAGCTGGAGTATCCGGTTCAGTAGCTGCTGCTGCTTCTCATTGTTTCGACACAGCCAAAAGTCGATCTCAGTGTATTGTGCTCCCAAAGGTAAGTTGATACATATTATACATGGTTAATTTAAATAAGATTGTCCTTCCCCTTTGTTTTCTGTAGTTGCTGCTAACTCGAATTATCCTTTCCCCTTTAATAAATTTTGTGTTATCTACTTGGTTGCAGTACGTCTCCATGGAAAGAAGGCTTCTGAAATGGAAACAGCCAGGATATTGGGTTGAGAGAGTTTCAGGGATCCACCCTAAAGATAGAAATATCTTATTTCGTGGGATAGGGTTAAGGATGGCACGCAGCGGACTTGCATCCTTTGCAATTGTAGGTAGTTACTACATGGCAGTCGGCCATCTCATGTAATGTGAACACTGATGTATCTTTTTTGCAAGGCTATGAAATCATTTAGTATCTAATCCTATCCATATTCCATACCCAAGATTATTGGTTCCTGGAGATATTGGTTAGACTGTGAGCTATGAGCAATTTAAATGAGGTGAAATGTTTCAAGTATCGAATGTCCCTAACTCATAACTCACAAGTGTTATGGGGAAGAGTTTTCACAGATTGGAGCTCAAGCAGAATGGCAAAAATGAGACCTTGACAAAAAAGTAGCTAGAACAGAATATCGAGAGTTGTATATAAAAGATTATAACAAGTTCAGCTTTAGATTTTGATATTCATTTGATCAATTGCAGTCCTTGTAAACAACAGTAAAGTATTTCATATATATCTATTAATCGCATTGAGTATGTCTCTGCGCAGCAGTCACTCGATTAAACAGACAGATTCAAAGCAAATTTCGACTTTTACCATGGACCGTTGTACCTTCGGGGTCTATTACTCTATTCCGCACTTCACAGTTCACATTTGATACTTTTCATTGTTTTCAGACCTTATAATGAAAATTTTCAAAACACAAAACAACCAAAATGAAATTCAAATTTCAAAATGGCCCAAAACACTAGCGGCAAAATTGACCAACAGCGGCATTTTGAAATCTTTGATATTAATGTGTATATATCCACATCATCCATAAGATCATAAACCAGAAGTCCAGAACAGTTAATAACATAAAAAAATTCCACTTAAAACCTCCCAATTTGTGGATATTCAAATCAAAGAAATCATAGATCTGAAAGGATGCGAACCAATATCACATTTGGATAACAATAACAGCCTAAACTACCCCAAACCAACTGTGATTTGATTATACATTAATTGAAAGATGATATTAACAACAAATCGAAAAACGAAATAAAACAAAGAATTTTAGACAAATTCTAACATTTCATTAATTAGTTCAAAGTAAAACTTATATTACATCACCACTACTACTTCACTTTAACAACACCCAAATTAACATAACCCTAATACAACGAAATTAAACTTCCAACCAAACCCTAAACAAATCTATTCAAGAACTAGTAAACTTAGTAACCGCCTTGGTGCCTTCAGAAACAGCATGCTTAGCCAATTCACCAGGAAGAACGAGACGAACAGCAGTTTGAATCTCCCGAGAAGTGATGGTCGGTTTCTTGTTGTAACGAGCGAGCCTTGAAGATTCCTGAGCCAGCTTCTCAAAGATATCATTAATGAAACTGTTCATGATACCCATGGCCTTGCTGGAGATACCAATATCAGGGTGGACTTGCTTAAGAACCTTGAAGATGTAGATCTTGTAGGTCTCCACATTCTTCTTTGACCTCTTCTTCTTCTTGTCTGCGGATGCGGCTCCACCGGCTTCTTTGGGGAGCTTCTTCCCGGCTTTGGGTTTCTTCTCTGCTGGGGCTTTCTCAGCTTTCTTTTCTTCAGTGGGTTTCTCTGCTGCTGGCTTCTTCTCTGCGGGCTTCTTCTCTGCTCTTGGGGCCATTAGAAATTTTGTTGAAGGAATGAAAACTTGAGATTTGAGGGTTGGGAATTTTTGGGGTTGAATGAAATAGAGATGTCTTGAAGAATTGCAAGATGGAGAAAACCTGATGCGTTTGGTCTCTTATTTATAGAAAGCAAAGTTCGTCTGATTGGTTATTAACTTTCACATGGATCGGTGAGCTGGCATGGGCTTCAGCCGCGAGATTAAATTTAGTGAAACGGAAGTGTTTTGACGGTGTGGATGTTCTGTAAAATTAGGCTGTCATGTGCTCCATGCATATTGGTTAATAACATTGGTCCGGGATTGATGACCTGGCAGTTGGAATAACCGTCGATTCAGTACTGTGGGAATAACGTTTATATTCGGTATGGATGGCTAATTGACTATCACAGATTTTGATGGTTTTTTTTCTTGGGGCTTTTTTATCTCGGGGGCCATTAAAATTGTCTTGAAGAAATTGGTAGACTCTACCGGTGTGACTTGCTGAATGCTGAATGCTGACTACTGACTGACTACAGAGAGCAGTGAGGCTATCAGCTAGCTATCTTCGCAAAATTTTATTGATTTTCCCAAACGAAAAAACACATTCTTGAACACTCATAAAAACACTCTCATACTTCAATTTTAAAATAAATAAATAAAATTGTTTTAAACACATTTAAGTTCTTAAACTAGAAAGTAGGTGCATACACGGGCTCTTTTGAAAATATATTCAACAACCATAACTATATACATATAGAAATTTTCTAACAAATCGTTATTCCCGTTTTAGTCGCTAACCTATTGTAATTTCATAACAAATCGTTTTAATTAAGTTTTAAAAACCCATTTTAATTTTCTAACAAATTGTTTTAATTAAGTTTTATAAACCCATTTTTTAACCCCGTTTTAATAGTTTACTTAATTTAGAAATATGATTTCCGTTTTAATAGGAGAATAATTTTCATTTTAATTATATATGCTATATTTTTCCTTTTCAATAGGAAAGGAAATTATTGTTTTAATAGGAAAAAGATTTTCATTTTAATTATAAGTATTAGAATTTCTTTTTTCTAATAGAGGAGGAATTTCTGTTTTAATAAGAAATTGATTCCCGTTTTAATTAAAAGTGTCTAATAAATAGGAAAGGAACTCCCGTTTTAATAGGAGATGATTATGTGAAATTTTAATAAAGCTCAAAAAATACCCTTTGTGGGAGCTTTAATATTAAAACTAGCTTTCGAACCTGTCCTACGAACGGGTGTCGTTATATTAAATTATTCTAAAAAATATTAGCAACTATTCATAGCTATAAGATATGTAAATTATATTAATCACTTGTTCAAATTTCTTACATCACTCTCTATCAAAAGAAAGCACTAAACTTTGGTAAAACCCATCGATTTATTTTTGTTGTTGTGTTTAATAATAGAAATTTGATTGAAATTTTGTGAGAATGTCCAATGTGGCGAAGATGATATTGAAGTTACGTAAATAGCAAGTCATTCACAATCATAATAAAATAATTATAATAAACATTACTTAAAATGCAAACTATACTTGTTCAGATATTATATTCTCCATATATATAATATAACTATGTTTCGAGGTTAGTTCAATGCATTTGCATCAAGTTTCCGATTTTACGTTAATTATTCTTTTAGGCTAGTTCAATGTAGTTGGATTTAGTTTTCGATTTCTCATTAATTATTCTTTGAGGTTAATTCAATGTAGTTATATCAAGTTTCTGATTTTCCGTTAATTATTCTTTGAGGTTAGTTCAGTGCAGTTGCACCAAGTTTACGATTTCCCGTTAGTTATTCATTAATGTTAATTCAGTGCAGTTCCATATAGTTTTCAATGTTACATTAATTACTCTTTGAAATTAGTTAATTGCATTTGCATCAATGTTCCAATTTCTCGTTAATTGCTCTTTGAGGTTAGTTTAATACATCTGCATCCAGTTTCTGATTTCCCGTTAATTATTTTTCGAAGTTAGTTCACATCTAGCTTCCAATTTCCGGTTATTTATGCTTTGAGGGTAGTTCGATATAGTTACATCCGGTTTTCGATTTCCAGTTAACTATTCTTTGAGGTTATTTCAATGCATTTGCATCTAGTTTATGATTTTCCGTTAAATATTCATCAAGGATATTACATCCAATTTATGATTTCCCAGCCTGTTAGTTAATATATGATTTTAGTTTAATGCAGTTGCATCCAGTTTTCGATTTTTCGTTAATTATTCTTTGAGGTTAGTTCAATACAGTTGCATCCAATTTTCGATTTCCCGTTAATTGTTTTTTGAGGTGAGTTTAATGCACTTACAGCAAGTTTTTGATTTCTCGTTAATTATTTTTTGAGGTTTGTTCAATGCAGTTGCATCAAATTTATGATTTCCCGTTAATTATTCATTGAGGTTAGTTCAGTGCATTTGCATCCATTTTTTTTATGTTTCTATATTCGTTAATTAGTTTTTAGATTAGTTTATTGCATTTGCATCCAGTTTCTGATTTCTCATTAATAACTCTTTGATGTTAGTTCAATACATCTGCATCTAGTTTATGATTTTTGATTATTTATACTTTGAGTTTAGTTCGATGCAATTTCATCCGGTTTCTGATTTCCCGTTAACTATTATTTGAGGTTATTTATATTTCAATGCATTTGCATCCAGTTTCTGATTTCCCGTCAATTATTATTTTATGAGGTTAGTTTAATGCAGTTGCATTTGGTTTTTGATTTCATGTTAATTATATTTTGAGGTTAGTTCAATGCATTATTTGCATCCAGTTTCTGATTCACCGTTAATTATTATTTGAGGTTTATTTGTAGCATTTTTGCATGCCGTTTTCGATTTCTCGTTAAATATTTTTCAAGGATTTGCATCCAATTTTTAATTTTCCTTTAGTTATTTTCTGGCGTTAGTTTAATGCAGTTGCATCTAGTTTCCGATTTCTAGTTAATTACTTTTTGAGTTTAGTTTATTGCATTTGCATAAAGTTTCCGATTTCCTGTTTATTACTCTTTGAGCTCAATTCAATGTATTTGAATCCACTTTTCGATTTTCTTTTAATTATCCAATGTGGTGTGTAATACTAACTTTCTACTTATCCATCTATAGTGTCCTTGCAAACATGACATAAAAATAAATTATGCTTGATTTACTATATGGGATCATCAAAGATTATCCAATTCCTGATTTCTCGTTAATTATTCTTTAAATTATATACCTGACTCACTATGTGGGATCTTCAAAAATTATCTACAAACGGGTCCTGTCATATTAATTATTCTAAAAAATATATGCATAACTATTATATACAAATATTATATATTGCTCACTCATCCAAATTTCTTATAACATGAAAACCCCACGTACTCTCTATTAAAAAAAAATAACTCGCCATTAATAAAAACCCTTCAACTTCATTTGTTATTTAATAATAGAAGTTTGATTGAAGTTTTGTGAGATTGTCTAATAAGACGAAGTTCATATTGAAGTTACTTGAATAGCAAGGTGTTCCCAATTATACGAAAAAAGATAAGATAAACACCATTTTAAATGCAAAACTATACTTATCGAGACATTCCCACAACATATAACATAACTATATTTTGAGATTAGTTCAATGCATTTGCATCAAATTTCTGATTTTATGTTATTTATTTTTTGAGGTTAGTTCAATACAGTTGCATCCAGTTTCCGATTTTTTGTTAATTATTCTTTGCAGTTAGTTTAATGCATTTGCATCTAATTTCCAATTTCCTACTAATTATTCTTCAAGCTCAGTTCAATGCATTTGCATCCAGTTTTCGATTTCTCGTTTATTATTCGATGAGGTTGTATTTGCATCTAGTTTCTGATTTCCCGTTAATTATTGTTTGAGGTTAGTTCAATAAATTTGTATTCAGTTCCCGATTTTCTGTTAATTATTCCTTGAGGTTAGTTCAATGCATTTGCATCCAATTTATTTTTTGAAATTAGTTTAGTGTAGTTGAATCTGGTTTTCGATTTCTCGTTAATTATTTTTAAATATTAGTTTCAAGCATTTGCATCCTGTTTCCAATTTATAGTTTTTTTTTAAAGTTAGTTCAATACAGTTGCATCCAATTTCCGATTTCCCGTTAATTGAATATCTGAGAGTTAGTTCAATGTATTTGCATCCAGTTCCCGATTTTTCGATAATTATTTTTTGGTGTTAGTTCAATGTATTTGTATCCAAGTTTTGATTTCCCATTAATTATTCTTTAAGGTTAGTTTAATGCAGTTGTATCAATATTCTGATTGTCTATTAATTAATTTTTAAGATTAGTTTAATGTTTGCATTGCATCTAATTTCTGATTTCCCGTTAAATATTATTTGAGATTAGTTCGATGCATTCGTATATAGTTTTATGTTTATCGTTAATTGTTCTTTGACGTTAGTTTCATGCAGTATTATATATATTTGAAAATATTTGTTATTATTTTTTTTTTTTTTAAATTTGCTATTATATATTTTGTGATGTTATTTTTTGTATAATTTAATTTTCCACATATAATTTTGTTTTGGTTTGGTATATAATTTATTTAAGCCCAATGTCCACTTTAACTAAATCAATAGTTATATAATCTATTTAAGCCAACGTTCGTTTTAACTGAATCTCGTTACTCCGCTAAAATTGGGAATTATAAAATTCATAAATTTAATTAGAATATGTCGTAATTATTGTGACATGTGGTTTTTGAAATCCTTAATTAACTATGACTAAATGTATAAATCCTACAGTGGATGACACCTCAAATTGATCCAACTTTATTTGTTAGGCCCATATATATAGTGCATACAATACAATTTTATTTGTTTTTGGTGTACACTATTTTATTTTATGATTAGTTTACTTTTTTTTCCCTTTTTCCCAGTCACATGTGTGGTTAACAAATGCATAAAGTAAATGTTCAAGCAACTCAATTCATTTTTCCTTTGTTCTTTCATAGTTTCATTATCATTTTCTAGAAAGAAACTTTGTTATATTAAATTTCATCTGAGATTAGTGTGGAAGCTATTCTTTGTGGCGTAAGGGTTTTAAGAAAATCATTTTTGGTTGAAAATATTATTTTTTGCAATTTAGTTTTTATTTTTTATTTTTTTATTTTTTTCCGTAATTAGATATATTGTTTAGGAAAAATTGGTGACTCTGGGAAACTCTAGATGGGATATATATTTAAGGATTTGAAATTTCTATTTTTTCGTAATTAGTATTAGTGTTTACAAAAAGTTTGAGACTCTATGAAGCCTTGAAAAATAGAGCCAAGAGGGTATAACTATAATATATATCTAAGGACTAGCATGTAGGCCCGTGCATACGCACCGGCTCTTTTGAAAACATTTAGATTTTTTTTTTAAAAATGGGACTACCATTTTAGTCGCTAACCCGTTTTAATTTTCTAACAAATTGTTTTAAATTAAATTTTAATTAAATTTTAAAAACCCATTTTTTCAATTGGGAGAGAGATCCTATTTTAATAGGAGAATAATTTTCGTTTTAATTAGATATGCTAGATTTTCTCTTTTCAATAGGGAAGGAATTCCCATTTTAATAGGAAAATGATTCCCTTTTTAATTTTCTAACAAATTGTTTTAAATTAAGTTTTAAAAACCCGTTTTTTCAATTAGGAGAGAGATCATGTTTTAATAGGAGAATAATTCTTGTTTTAATTAGATATGCTAGATTTTCCCTTTTCAATAGGGGAGGAATTCCCATTTTAATAGGAGAATGATTCCCACTTTAATTAAAAATGCTAGAATTTGTTTTAATAGGAAAGGAATTCCAGTTATAATAGGAGAAGAATTCTCATTGTAAAAAAATATTCCCGTTTTTCAAATAGGAGAGAAATTCCCGTTTTAATAGGAGATGACGTGGAATTTTAATAGAGCTCGAAAAATACCCTTTATGGGAGTTTTAATATTAAGACTAGCTTGTAGGCCCGTGCATACGCACCGGCTCTTTTGAAAATATTTTGATTTTTTTTAGAAAATTAGGACTACCGTTTTAGTCGCTAACCTGTTTTAATTTTCTAACAAATTGTTTTAATTAAGTTTTAAAAACCCGTTTTTTTCAATTGGGAGAGAAATCATGTTTTAATAGGAGAATAATTCCCGTTTTAATTAGATATGCTAGATTTTCCCTTTTCAATAGGGGATAAATTCCCATTTTAATAGGAGAATGATTCCTGCTTTAATTAGAAGTGCTATAATTTGTTTTAATATAAGAAGAATTCCCATTATAATAGGAGATGAATTCTCGTTTTAATAGGAGATGACGTGGAATTTTAATAGAGCTCGAAAAATACTCCTTGTGGGAGCTTTAATATTAAGATATAGATATAAATTACATTTTTTTTTATTAAGCGTACCAAAGACAAAACAAGTCATTTATTAGAATATATATCGTAAGACTATTAAGGACCCCATACTAAACTCTAGATATATACATTCTTCACTTGTAACTAAAAAAGAACATGTTCTTCTTCTATTAAAAGAAAAAAATGCTCTTGATTTCTTCTCCAATAACCTATTCTTTAACAACATTTCACTCACTAATAAACAGGCAAACACCCAATTTTGATTTGAATCAACCATACTAAAATAATGACTAATGAGGATGAATACCAATCTAATGAGGATGAAATAAAAAAAATTCAAAAATCAAATTTGGACGAATGGGATAACTCAGAACACTATTATACTTTGGATTACTACAATGAACAAATACAAATACAAAACGAAAATGTGAGTTTGTTTGCAATATTAACAAAGTGCCATTTTTTTTTCCTCATAGGCTTCTTTTTGTCCTGTAGAAAATAGAGCAAGGGAATAAAAAGATTGCCGAAAAAAAAGTCATGTGTTGTTTCATTTTTTACCCCAAATTAATTAATTTAGGAATATTATTGGATTGAGGTGGTTATTGGGGTATGACAAAAAATTTAGTTAGTTATAGGGTATGGGCAAGCTAGTTCTTAAGCGGACATAAGAGAGAAATGAGCCAGATCAGCTTTGTGGAGTAATCTTTATAGTTAGTAAGTCCCACATGTATGAAAAAGAGAAAAAAGAGAATAAACTGAAAGAATAAAAAATGAGATTCACAAGTTCTTCTCCATCAGTTCGTCTTCCCCAAGTCCCCAGCAGTTTCACCCATCTAAAAACAAAAAAATAGTTTCACCCAAAAAAAATCGTGCTATTATTTTGAGCTAGTGCTCGTCTCTCTCTCTCGATAGGTGATAAGAGCCCAAAACTATAGTTTTAACCCCTTAACAATAATACTTTTAGACCAATTATGCGAGTAATAAATAAGAGTTAATGCTGATTACATGCTTTTATGTATTTCAGGCATCGGAGTCAATTATTTGCAAAAATGTGTCACTTTGGCCAGATAAATGAGCAAGGGTTGGTTGCTAAGAAGTTCTATGATTAAAGGCCAAGATTCAAGGAGAAAAAGCCTTTTTAAAGCCCGGTCAAAGCTGAAAAGTCAAAGTCAACGCGGGCAGAAACAACACACAAAAGTCAATAAAACTTCCGAAGGCCGTATCTTTGGACTCATACCTCGGAATTGGGCCTACCTTATGTCAAAATAGGGGTGACTTCGGATCGGATCGGATCGAATTAACCTCCTTCGGAATTTTTCCAAATTTTTTTCGGAACCTAATATGCTAGCCAAATCCGATCCAATTTTTTTTCGGATTCAAAATATATTTCCAATTTCGGAACTTTCAGAAATTTCGAAATAACTCAGAAATTTCGGAATACTTGGTAAATTTTCAAAGATCTCTTTATTTTCAATTATTTTTGGAATATCATACGCCAATGTTCATTGTAGGAAGAGAAAACCATGTACCAACAACAATGTACCAACAACAATACACACTTGTTTACTGAGAAAACCCATTTTCATTCAAACAAGTGATCCAAGAAAAAACAAGAAAAAGAACCTGCAGCCACCAATAGCAAGCATTGCATTCTGTTAAAGTCTGGGTATTTGTAATGTTTCAATCTTTTTTCGTGTGTGGAAATTGAAGCGTGAAGTGTCTGTATAAATAATGGATTATGGTCTTGGACTCTAAGTAGTTTTACATAATATTCTATCTATTGGAATTTGGCTTTTGGATTGGTCTGGAAGTCATTGTATGACTCAATGACATTTTTTTTCATATCATTTGTTATGGCGGATGGTGTAAGAGAGTGGTCCAATTGTAATGCGGCTAGATTATGTTTTGTTTTGTTTTGGAAGTAAAAAAAGAAAATGAATGAGCGGTCGAGATCTAATCGGTGGATAGTGAGAGAAGTATATATTTTGAAATAAATTGGCAATAATATCGGAAATTTCGGAATTTTCGGATCGGATTGGATTTTAGAATTATATCCAAATCCGATCCAATTTTTTTTCGGAATTTTCGGAAATCGGAAAATCGGCCCATGAAAACTACACCCAGAGCCAGACCAATTTCGGGTCGGATTTCGGAAAAATCGGAAATTCGGCAAAAAGAGACACCCCTATGTCAAAACGACCGAATTGGAAAGAGCTTTCCAATGGTCCAAGCCTTGACCCAATCAGAGGAGCAAAAGTGGACGAAAAGTCTGTTAAAGTTAAATTCAGTTGAAAAAGCTTCTGTGGACTGAAGAAATTGGGCTTTGGGCTCGATTTCCAGCCCAAAATATGGCTCCTCAACCCATGCACGAAAAAGTGGATCTTGTCTCCTCCATTTGAGGAGAGAAGACTTAACTCTTAAGCATTCTAGTTTTAGTTAGCCAAGTAGCCAATAGTTTTAGATATAGTTTTAGACTCCATTAATTAGTTTTTATTATCTTGTTTTAAATTCAGTTATTAAATCATTGTTATTTATTCATTAGATCAATAAAGTTAGTTAGTTATTCATAGTCTAGTTTCATTCCATTAAATCATTTTAGTTTCAATTCATAGATTAATTATAAATCATTAATAGTTCAATTCAATCTTGTATGATTAGATTATATTTTAATTCAAATAAGCAAATTTATAATCTTTATATCATGTCTTGTTATGATTTATATATTAATGATAGCATAATGATTATAGGCTAAAACCTCCATTAGAGGGGATTGAAGAAGTCTCGATGAAGCTTGATTTTTGTTAGCGTAGAATAGTTGATGATTTTCTATTCCATTCTAGAAAATAATTAGTTCACCATAAGAATGGATTTGATTGTTTCACATACTAGTTCTTAGTTAGTAGAGATTGTCATGAACAATTAGGGATTAGGAAGACCAAATTGCTATAGGAAAGCATTTCAATTCGGATTACAATAATTCTTCGTTAGTAAATTAAGTCAAGTTAAGGTGGAATCAATCCCCCCTAATTCCTTATCATATTATCAATTTAGTATTCCGTAGTTGAATTATCGTATCTTGTTAGTATAATTACCATCGTAGTATAATTTTCGTGTTACTCTCATTAACTTTGATAGACCAATAATCTTAGTAAACGGTAATTCTGAAGAACTAGGAGTAGAACGAATTCTCTACTCCACTTAGTGTAATAACATCGAGAGTGTAGGAAACTTTGATAACATATAGAACCAAGTATAGTTTTAGTTTTACTTGCGTTGAGTTTCGTAGCTTATTCGTAGGTAAAACTATTCATTTTACCTTTATCAAATGGCGCCGCTGCCATCTTAGTTCCCTTTAGAATTGTTTTCATTAGTATTGTTAGTATTTTCAAAGTCCCATTAAACCCACCCACCCTTGTTTGATTCTAATTGTGGTTGTCTGTTTCAGAACTAAATTTTTCTTCATAGGAATACACGGAGCGCGACCCGCGCCCTTGGTAGGCAAATTTGGAGCGCACCCTGCACCCAAAACACTGGACATCAGCCAAGGTTGAGCGCGCCCTGCGCCCTACCAAGGCAAAGTTCGAGAGCCCCCCGCGCTGAAGCGCCTGGAACTCGAATTGGACTTAAGCGCGCCACACCCCCTACCAAGGCAAAGTTCGAGAGCCCCTCGCGCTGAAGCGCCTGGAACTCGAGTTGGACCTGAGCGCGACCCACGCCCTCCCAAGACTTAACCAGAGCTCACCCCGTGCCCACTTCTGAACTGCCCGATTTCCACAGGTTAGTTCAAATTTCCATTACTTCAAGTTATTCAGTGTTTCTAACATGTTACACACACTGAACTCGCGTATACAAGTCGCTATTCATAAGCGAAGCAAGGAGGCATTCAGGTACTTCTTTCTTCCACTCCTCGCATCTCCTATTATATGTTTATACTAGCATATCATGATTGTTTTGAGTGTTGTCGTGTTTAGTTAAGATTGGTCTTAGCCTTTCATGAGATTAAGGTCAGGTAGAAGAAAAACACCTAACGTAATCAACCGACAACGTCAACAAACACACATTTCTAGTATACCACTCACTACACCTCTAGCTAGCATACCACACACTACACCTTATATAATGGCTGAAGAAAGAGAGTCTCCTCTCTCTGACTTTTACAAAGCCTTGAATGATAGCCCAAAATCTTGCATCGTTCTTGTAGGGACCGATGGGGATTTCGAATCCCCAAATATATTTAATTTGTTACTCGTTTTTCATGGGTTAGACCATGAAAAACCTTATCAGCACATGCGTAGGATTGAACAAGTCCTTACCACATTCCACCATCCTACGGTTGGTGCTGAACAAATTAAACTGAGGGTGTTTTCCTTCACCTTAGCCGATAAGGCGGCGTCTTGGTTAACTGCCCAAGCACCAAATTCTGTGGACTCGTGGGCCAAACTTGTTCAACTATTTATGTAACATTTTTACCCACCACTGAAGACAGATGAAATGATTTCCAAGATTCATTTCTTTCGATAGAATCCTCATGAATCATTTTCAGAGGCTTGAAATTGTTTCACCAATCTTCTTATAGAGTGTCCACACCATAACCTCGCGAAAAGACACGTTAGTTATTGCCTTTTTCAAAGGGAATTTATTACACCACCACAAAGAGGTGCTTGACATAATGAATGGGGGTAGTTTCCTCAGTAAAGGAGCCTCGGAGACTTATAAATTTTTAGAAGATCAAACAAAGCGTAATAATAACTAGGGGGGTAGTGACGATATCTCCCGTTCCGCTAGTTCTTCTATAACAGTTAAGGTCGCCGGTATGTTTGAGATAAAACCCGATCCTGAGCTAAAAACTTTAATCGAATCTCTCACTAAAAAGGTAGAGGCTATTTTTGTTCAACAAAAGCATATCCCCGTCATGAATGTCGACTCCAATCCATGTAATTTCTGTTTGAGTCCTGAACATCCCGACTCTTATTGTCCTCTAGCTTATGAACAACAAACATCACAACAAGATAACGTTTGCCCAATTAATAGTTATCCTATTCCTAACGCCCCTTGGAGACAACATCCCAACTTCAGTTGGAGAAATAATTAATAAGTAACACCTCCAGGGTTTAATAATCAAAATGTTAGGCCAACAAACAATTATAACCAAGCTCCACCACGATAAGGACAAGGTTAAGGACAAGGTCAGGGTAATTATAATAATTATAACAATAATACTTATAATGCTAATAAAGGTATCGTTCCGATAAATAATAACTATCACAACCCACCCATTAATAATCAACGTGACATAGTTCTTGTCACACAACCTGTAACAACTACTCCTCCACAACCGGATCGTTTGGATGTCTTTATGCAAACTCAACAGCAGATTTTACAAGCCATCCAACTTTCTTTACAGCAGTTAGCACAAGAGAAAATACAACAAAAAGGTGTGTTTTTAGGTTAAGTGATACCTAATCCTAAAACAACAAATACAGCCTTTGAGGTAAACGATAATACTAGTACGGAAAATGCAAATGTAGGTGAGCTAAATGCCATCACCACTCTCCGTTCTAGCAGAGTGGTTGATAACAAAGTAACTATGCCTATAGTTACACCACCAATAGTCCCTATACCGGATATTGAACTAGATACCAAAATAAAAACTGAAGAGCCTACCACTATAGAGGTACCGGTTAAACCACAACCTAAGAAACAGAAAGTCAAGGTTAGACATCCAGTTGATCCATACGCTAAATATAGAGAGAAACCACCGTTTTCCTAGAGATTAGCTATGTTAAACAAGGATACAAACTTTGACGAGATTAGGAAAGTTTTCAAAAATCTAACGATAAACCTACCCTTTCTTGAAGCGATTAAAAAGTTACCGTACCATGCTAAGTTTCTTAAAGAGTTGTGCACTACTAGGCGTAAGAAAAATATTCCTAAAGACGCCTTCCTAACTGAACAATTTTCAACTTTATCAGAACATAATGGAATCGTTAAGTACAAGGACCCTGGTCGTCCTACTGTATAATGCACCTTCGGAGATTCCCACACAGCGACCGCTTTATTAGACATGGGGGCAAGTGTTAACTTACTCCCGTATTATTTATATAAACAAATAGGTCTACAAGAGATGCAACCTACTCAAATGATGTTGCAATTAGCGGATCGGTCTATTAAGTATCCTAAAGGTGTGGTTGAAAACGTGCTTGTTAAGGTTCAGGATTTCTACTATCCTGCTGATTTTGTTATCCTCGATACGTAAGTCATTAACGACTCTGTTCCGATCATCTTAGGGCGTCCCTTCTTAGCTACTGCCAATGCGCTTATAAATTGTCACGATGGTTCGATGTCCTTGTATTTTGGACATCTTTCTGTTGAGGTAAATGTTTTTAAAATGATGAAATAGTTACCAGATTCGTCTGTAGATGGGGAGGTTAGCATGATTGAGAGCTTAGCTTAAGATTATTTTAACAACATGTTTCTTGAAAACCAGATGCATAAATTCCTTTCATTTGGAAGTTCAGATTTTGTCGATGATTCCTACTTCGAGGAAGTCAACACCATCTTTGAGTCTATACCTATCGTAGACCCTTCTGTTGCTCCATCTACTGAGTTTGAAGACATGCTGCCTAAGCAAGTATTCATTACTCAAGATGAGGACCCTCCAGAAGCATTTATCGACATTCCTTCCACCCCGGTGCTTAAACCTCTTCCTTCTGAGTTAAAGTATATTCAACTTGATCCGGATGGTAGTCATCCGGTAATTATATCTTCTCTGTTATCTAAGGAGGAAAAGGCACGTTTGATTAGGGTGATTAGGGAACATCGTTCTGCGATTGGTTAGTACCTAGCCAACATTAAAGGAATTGACCCTAATGTGTGCACTCATTGTATCTATTTGGAGGATAACGCAAAGACTTCTCGCAAACCTCAACGTCGCTTGAACCCTGCCATGAAAGAGGTGGTCAGGGAAGAAGTCTTACGGTTACTCAATGCGGGTATCATATACCCAATCTCTGATAGCGAATGGGTAAGTCCCATTCATGTAGTTCCTAAGAAATCAGGGATTACCATGGTACATAATGCCAAGGGTGAATATGTTGCAATGCATAGTCTTATGAAATGGAGAATATGTATCGATTACAGACGTTTAAATGCTATGATACAAAAGGATCATTTTCCTTTACCCTTTATAGATCAAATGCTTGAACGCCTAGCTGGTCATGCTTTTTATTGTTTTTTGGATGGCTACTCTGGCTATTTTCAAACTATTATTGATATTGATGACCAAGAAAAGACTACCTTCACATGTCCTTTTGGAACATACGTCTATAAACGAATGTCTTTTGGCCTTTGTAATGCTCCTAGTACCTTCTAGCGGTGTATGCTTCATATATTTAGTGACATGGTAGAGCACTTCATGGATGATTTTTCTATCTATGGAGACTCTTTCACTGACTGCCTATCTAACCTGTCCAAGGTTTTGACACAGTGTGAAGAGAAGAGTCTGGTTTTGAATTAGGAAAAGTGTCATTTCATGGTGAAAAAGAGAATCATGCTAGGTCACATTGTATCTAGTAATGACATCGAAGTAGATAAGGCCAAACTAGATAAGATAGCGAATCTACCTATACCAAGAACTGTCCATGATATTAGAGCCTTTCTAGGCCATGCAGGTTTTTATAGGCACTTTATCAAAAAAAATTCGAAAATAGGTAGGCCTTTAACTAATCTGCTTTTAAAGGATGCCATATTTGATTTTAATTTTAACTGTAAACAGGCTTTTGAAACTTTAAAAGCCACCTTAATCTCTGCACCCATTATACAGCCTCCCGATTGGTCTAAACCTTTCGAACTCATGTGTGATGCTAGTGATTATACTGTTGGTGCTGTCTTGGGACAGAAACTAGATAATAAATCCACCGTTATTTATTATGCTAGTAAAACTTTAAACGATGCTCAAAGGAATTATACAACTACTGAAAAAGAATTATTAGCTATCATTTATGCTTTAGATAAGTTTCGTCCTTATTTGGTTGGTTCTAAGACTCTAGTTTACACGGACCATGCAACCCTTAGGTACCTTCTCGCAAAGAAGGATGCTAAGCAGATATTAATCCGATGGATTCTTCTCCTGCAAGAGTTCACATTAGAAATAAAGGACAAAAGAGGGGTAAAAAACGTAGTTGCCGACCACTTATCTAGACTTACAAATGACGATGATAGTGATTCTGAGTCCATACCTGACTTTTTTCTTGATGAGCATCTGTATGCTATTTTTTCTACACAATGGTATGCTGACATTGTAAATTATTTAGCTTATGATATTATTCCTTATGATTGGTCAAGAAATGAACATAAGAAGTTCTTTACCAGAGTTAAGATATACTACTGGGATGAGCCCTACCTTTTTAAGTATTGTGCGGATCAGATTATTCGTCGTTGTATTCCCCAGTGGGAATATATAATGAGGTTCTCTCATTTTGCCATGACAAAGAGTGTGGTGGCCATTTTAATTAGTGGTATGAAAACAGCTGTTAAAATTCTTCAATGTGGGTTTTATTGGCCTACTCTCTTTAAAGATGCCAAAATGCATTGCAAGACGTGTGTTCGTTGCCAACAACTTGGGCGAATCACGAAGCGTAATATGATGCCATTAAATCCAATCATGGTGGTAGAAATTTTTTATGTATGGGGCATTGATTTCATGGGTCCCTTTTCTGTTTCCCATGGTTTCATTTATATTCTAGTTGTCGTGGACTACGTTTCTAAATGGATAAAGGCCATGGTTTGCTGATAAGAGCCCAAAACTGTAGTTTTAACTCCTTAATAATACTACTTTTAGACCAATTATGCGAGTAATAAATAAGAGTTAATGCTAATTATGTGCTTTTATGTATTTCAGGCATGAAACTCAATTATATGCAGAAATATGCCACTTTGGCGATATAAAGAAGCAAAGGGTTGGTTGTTAAGAAGTTTTATGATAAAGGCCAAGATTCAAGGAGACAAAGCTTTAATGAAGCCCGGTCAAAAGCTGAAAAGTCAAAACGGGCAGAAACAGTGCACAAGTCAGCAGAACTTCAGAAGACCATATATTTGGACTCAGGCCTCAGATTTGGGCCTACCTTATGTAAAAACGACCGGCTCGGAAAGAGCTTTCCAATAGTCTAAGCCTTGACCCAATCAGAGGAGCAAAAGTGGACGAAAAGTCTGCTGTAGCCAAAGCCAGCTGAAACAGACTCTGTGGACTGAAGAAATTGGGCTTTGGGCTCGATTTTCCGGCCCAAAACATGAGACCTCAACCCATGCACGAAATTGTGGATTTGGTCTCCTTCTTTACATAAAACAAAACTTAGCTCTTAAGAAAGAAATAGTTAGATAGCTTAGAATAGAAAGTAGCCATTAAAATAGCTTGTAGATCTTTTTTTTTTTTTTTTTTTTAATTTCAATTAGTTAATTAATTAGTTTCATATAATGTTTTAGATTAGTTATTTGGGAATGATTGTTCTTCATTGATTAGATAAATAAAATAATAGTTCTTAATCATTTAGATTTTGCCATTTAAATTTGTAGATCTAAGTTCAATTCTTGTTGTTATTCCATTCTTAGTATTAATTAGATTTGAAGTATTGTTAGTTAAAATTAGTAAAGTTCAAATCTTTATATTATGTCTAGTTTAATTCAATGGGAAATGATAGTTTGATGAATCAAGGCTAAACCTCCATTAGAGGGGTTTGATGAAGCCTTGATGAAAACTTGATAGTGTTGTATAGAATCGTTGTAAGAATCTATTCCACTCTAGAAGGTCGTTGATTCGCCATGAGAATGGGTGGACGACCTCACATGCTAGTTATGAATTGGTAGAAATGCCATGTATAATTAGGGATTAGAGCGACTAATTTCTACGGTGAGCGTAAGAATTGGTTTACAACAAATCTACGCTAGTTTATTAAGTTGGAGTCAAGGTAGAATCAAATTCCCCTAATTCTCTATCTAGATTCAACTCTTAGCAATTTGTCATTTCGTTATTCGTAGCTTGTTATTTGAATTCACATCGTAGTATAAATGCCCTCGTAAATCTCTCATTGACTTTGGATAGACCATTAATTGTAGAAAACTTGAATGCTAAAGGACTAGGAGTGGAACGAATATTCTATTCCAACTCTATGTCAATAGATTCGAGAGTAGAAAACAAATATTTTGATAAGTAACAGTTCAATTTATAGTTTTACTTGCGTTTAGAGTTCATCGCTCTATTTGTGAGTAAAACTATCTTTATACGTTTATCAAATGGCACCGCTGCCATCTTAGTACTCTTTAGTATTGTTTTCTGTAGACTTGATAGTTTTTCAAAGTCCCATAACCCACCCACCCTTGTTTGGATTCTCCTTTGTGCTTATGCGTTTCGACTTTGCAAGTTTTCACGAAAAATTACTTTCGGGGCGCTGCGCATGCTGGCGGCAAGCCGAAGTGGAGCGCACCCCGCCCTGCGCTGGAATCCCACCGCTTTGGTGGCGCCACTGCGCCTACCAAGGCTTGACTTGGGCGCCACCTGCGGCTCACAAGCTGGAATTCCAACTTTTTGCGCAAACCTGCGTCCTACCAAGGCCAACTTGGAGCGCAACCTGCGCCCACATGCCTGGAATCCTACCTTTTGCCTGAGCGCGACTTGTGCCCCACCTAGGCATATTCTGAGCGCACCCGCGCCCTCTGCTGAAACTGCCCGATTTCCACAGGTTTGTTTTGAACTTCCATTTCTTCAAAGTTTTCAGTGTTCTAACTTGTTATATACACTGAGCACGCGTAAACAAGACACTATTCATAAGCGAAGCATGGAGGCTTTCAGGTACTCTTTTCTTCCACACCTCGCATATTCTGTTAGAGGTTCAAACTAGCATATCAGGATTGTTTGGAGTGTTGTTGTATTTCATTAAGATTGGTCTTAGCCTTGCATGAGATTAAGGTCAGGCCGAAGAAAAACGCCTAACGTAATTAACCGACAACGGCAACAAACAAATCTTTCTACTATACCACTCACTACACCTACACCTCTAGCTAGCATACCACACACACACCACCTGAGGTAATGGCTGAAGAAAGAGAGTCTCCTCTCTTTGACTTTTACAAAGCCTTGAACGATAGCCCTAAATCTTGCATCGTTCTATCAGACCCGATTGGGGATTTCGAATTCCCCAAATATATTTAATTTGTTACCTTTTTTTTCATATTATATATTTGGGGGATTTGGATTCCCCCAAATATAGACCATGAAAAAACCTTATCAAAGACACGCGTAGGATTGACCAAGTCCTTACTACATTCCACCATCCTATGGTTGGTCTTTGAACAAATTAAACCGAGGGTATTTCCCTTCACCTTAGCCCGATAAAGGCGGCGTCTTGGTTAAGCGCCCAAAGCGCTAATTCGTGGACTCGTAGGCTAAACTTGTTCAACTATTCATGGAACATTTTTACCCACCACTGAAGACCGATGAAATGCTTTCCAAGATTCATTTCTTTCGACAGAATCCTCATGAATTATTTTCAGAGGCTTGGAATCGTTTCACCGATCTACTTATAGAGTGTCAACATCATAACCTCGCGAAAGACACGTTAGTTCGTGCCTTTTTCATGGGACTTCTACACCACCATAAAGAAGTCCTTGACATAATGAATGGGGCTAGTTTCTAAAGTAAAGGTGCCTCAGAGGCTTATAAATTTTTAGAAGATCAGACTAAGCGTAATAATAACTGGGTGGGTAGTGATGATATCTCCCGCAACGCTAGTTCTTCTACAACAGTAAAGGCCGCCAGTATGTTTGAGATGAAACCCGATCCGGAACTTAAAATTTTAATCCAATCTCTAACTAAAAAGGTAGAGGCTATTTCTGTTCAACAAACGCATATCCCCGTTATGAATGTCAATTCCAATCCATGTAATTTATGTTTGAGTCCAGAGCATCCCGACTCCTATTATTCTTTCGCTTATGAGCAACAACAATCACAACAAGATAACATTTGTTCCATTAATAGCGAACCTAACGCAGCTTGGCGACAAAACCCCAACTTCGGTTGGCGGAATAATCAACAACCTCCAAGGTTGTTTAACCCAAATGTTAGGCAAACAAACAATTATAACTAAGCTCAACCACGACAAGGTCAAGCACAAGGTCAGGGTAATTATAATAATTTTAACAATAATAATTATAATGCTAATAAAGGTATCGTTCTGATAAATAATAACTACCAAAATCCACCCATTAATAATCAGCGTGACATAGTTCTTGTCACCACAACCCAATAGCAAATACTACTCCACAACCGGATCGTTTTGATACCTTTATGCAGTCTCAACAACAAATTTTACAAGCCATCCAACTTTCCTTACAACAGTTAGCTCAAGAGAAGGTACAACCCAAAGGTGTGTTTCCAGGACAAGCAATACCTAATCCTAAAACACCAAACACAGCCTTTGAAGTAAACGGTAATACTAGTAACGAAATTGCAAACGTAGGAGTGATAAATTCCATCACCACTCTCCGTTCAGGCAGAGTGGTTGATAACAAAGTAACTATGTCTATAGTTATCCCACAAGGAGTTCCTACACCTGATATTATACTAGATACCAAAACAGAAACTGAAGATCCTACCCTTGTAGTGGTACCAGTTAAACCATAACCTAAGAAACAAAAAGCAAATGTTAGATATCTAGTAGAACCATACGCTAAACATAGTAAGAAACCACCGTTTCCCCAAAAATTAGCTATGTTAAAAAGAGATACAAACTTTGACGAGATTAGGGACGTTTTCAAAAATCTAACGATTAACCTACCGCTTCCTCGACTTGAATTAAAAATTACCTCACCACGCTAAGTTTCTTAAGGAGTTGTGCATTACTAGGAGTAGGACAAATATTCCAAAAGACGCCTTTCTCACTGAACATGTTCCAACTTTATCAGAACATAATGGAATAGTTAAGTACAATGACCCTGGTCGTCCTACTGTACAATGCACCTTAGGAGATACTCACACGACCATTGCTTTATTAGACCTGGGGGCGAGTGTTAACTTAATCCCTTATTATTTATATAAACAAATAGGTTTACAAGAAATGCAACCTACAACAATGACGTTGCAATTAGCTGATAGGTCTATCAAGTATCCTAAGGGTGTAGTGGAAAATGCGCTGGTTAAGGTTCAAGATTTCTACTATTCTACGAATTTTGTTATCCTCGATACAGAAGTTGCTAACAACGCTGTCCCGATCATTTTAGTGCACCCCTTCTTGGCAACTGCCAAAGCGTTTATAAATTGCCGCGATGGTTCGAAGTCCTTATCTTTTGGCCATCTTTCCGCTGAGGTCAATGTATTCAAACCAATCACACAGGTTCCTGATACCAATATCGATAGAGAGGTTAAAATGATCGAGAGTTTAGCTCATGATTATGTCAAAACCACATTTCCAAATAATCAGATGCACAAATTCATTTCCTTTGGACGTTCCAACTTTAATAATGACTCCTTGGATGTGGAGGGAATTGAGGAAGATTTCCTTCAGCTCATTTGCAACTCTTCTTCGCCACCTCGAGATTCCCTCCTATTGATAACCATTCACCCACCTCACATCATTCCCCTTCCATCAATGTACCTCATCCTACACTTTTTCAAAGGAACCTGGAGTTTGCACTTGACCCTCTTGTTTCTTCTGTGCTTAATGATTTTCTAAATCCGCCTAATACGGATATAATTCCTAAAGAAAAGGCACATGACACCTACATTTTTAGAATTGAGACAGTTTCTACCTACACCATGAATGAGTTTTGTGCTAAACCCACATTCTCATTCTTTCCATTCTTTCTTTCTAATACTTATCCTTATCCGCCATATCTTCCACAACCATCCATTTTTTCACACTCATTCACTTGGACAACCTCTCGTTTAAAGATGAATAAGAAGGTGCATGCTCGGTTACGTTTTAGGTCTATCAAACTTCGTTTTCATTCCACTAGGGGATTTCTAGTAGGGAAATCTTGGTGCCTGATTATGTTTGGGGGTGCATTCCATGTCATTTATTTCTGGAAAGACCCATAACTCTTTAGGTTGTTGATATATGGAAACTGCAGGGTATTAATATATATATCCAGTTATTTGATAAAGTCTCGAGTATCTGACTATAAATGACTCATTTGGTTGTATGGTGTACTTCCTATCACTTTTGTATACTGATAAGTGCACCATTCAGTGCTTAGAACATCATCACTTTGAATTTCGGAGATTGAGAAAAACATTATTTGTCCCGACTCTTGATTTTCGAGGTGTGGCCTCGAGATCGAAAGAGTCGCAAACAAATAATGTTTTTCCGAATTCTGTCGAAATTCGGGGTCGTGACAGTTTGGTATCAGAGCATTTGGTTAGCTTAGACTAGGGTGAGTCTAGGTGATTCTCGGATCGTGGTTTATGGGTAGTGTTTAAGAAGTAATATTTTCAAAACTATTTCCGCTAGTTGTTTTATTTTTACAAATAAGATGAAAGAGATATAAAAATAAAGAGATTCAATATTTTTCGTGATTTGATTGTATGTGTAATGTGTATATTTATATTAGTTACTCTTGTGGAGTGCATATAAAATGCTTTTATTTTTCCTTACCATATGAGGAGTAGTTATATGTGTAATATATTAATTATTAACGGATTTGATCAAAATAATGTGTGCTGTCATAATATGGTTTTATTGTTGGTGATCATTTTCACATGGAGTATGGATTAAGTACGACAATATGTCTGTGAACTTTGTATTTGAGTGTTATGTTATTATTCAAGAAATGATGAGATAGTTTGAGCTATATTGAATGAGTTGTATTATCTGATGGCTTTGTGACGTACTGAGTAAGGAACTAATTGCCTCGGTGTTGGAGGAACTATCTCGCCTCACTCGTACACTTTAATGGATGAATAGTATTTTGAAGTATAAGAGATTAATTTGTTAGATGTGATTAATTATAATAATAATAATAATAATAATAAAATATATGTGTATTCTTTTTGAGACGTGTATACTTGCGTATACACGTGTATTCTTTTTGAGACATGTATACTTGCGTATACATGGGTATTCTTTTTGAGATGTGTATACTTGCGTATACACGTTTTTATATTATTGTATATAGGTGAACTGTTACCGTGCATATATGATTGATTAATATCGTTAAATTAGTTTCACATGATTTTGGCATATTCGAGTATTTACTCTTAATTGTTTTGTTTCAGTCTATATGATTTCGATAGAGGAATATGAAAAATTATTTTTTGAATACGTGCTATATTTGATCCAGTTGCAAGCATGAATTAGGATTCAAGGGTTGTTTTAAATTTAATATTTCTGAGAGCAGGACTAAAATAAATATAAAGTTTTATTGTAGTATCAATGACAGGAGTGACATTTTGTTTTAAGTGTGTTAGGACACTAATTTTCTTTTATGCATGATAATAAAAAAAACGCCATAATGTTTTATGTCGGGATGAACTTTCCCCATATTATGGATTAGTTATGTAGAATATTATTTTTCGTAGAGTTGCTACGTGTCAAGAAACTGCATGCTAAAAAGATAAGGATGTAATTATCTTACGTTTAAGTGACAGTAATAATTTGTTTTAATATAGACAGTTAAACTATAATAGGTTTTATAATGGCATGAGGATATATATTCTGGAATTGTTTAAAATAATTAATACCAATGTTATATTGCTTAAGTTTAATCAACGTGCAATCTTGTATAGGTTCTAAGTTAATAACCAACGTTTTGTTCGTATAGCTTTACTTCCAAATCTCGGGACGAGATTCTTTTGAGATGTGTATAGCTGTAACGCCCGTATTTTTTAAATACGTATTTTTCTATTTATTAATTAAATTATTAAATTATTTATTTTCAAAATTCGTCGGATTGGACTCGGGATACGTGGGCCTGGTTTTGGGCCCGAGTATGTGTTGGGCTTGGGTTTCGGACCCAAGTATATAAACACATTTTTCTAGAAAATAGGGTTCAGAGAAATAATAAAAGAATGAAAATGGAGGCAGAGATGAAAGCTGGATTTCTGGAGGGTGGAGCGCGACGGTTCGGACTCGGAGAAATTCGTAGGAGCTGTTCATACCGGTGAGTAGATTTTATCTCTCACCACTACTAAAACTATGATTTTAAATGGGTTTAGTATTTACGTATTTTTTTCTTGTTGAGTGTTTCCGACCGGTGTTTATATAATTTTTAGTTATGTCGATATGTTTAGAGTTTGTATTTGGGGCTGTTGAACCTCGACAGGGCGTCAATGGCGTCGCCAAACCCGCGAGGGACAAATCGTCCCGATGGTCTTGTTTAAACTCTGTTTTTTTTGTTGTTATATCTTGTGATGTTAGAGTTTAATGGGTTGTGGATGTATGTTTGGTATCGGTGGTAGTGGGGAGTTTGGGCGTTGCTTGAAACTTCAAGGACGCGAGAATGGCGGTGGCCGAACCGGTGGTTGGGGCTGTTCTTGGGTTTGGTTTTATTTGGTTTGGGTTTGATGATGATGGGGGTCGTGTGTGGTGCTGTGGAGAGCTTGGGGGTGGCTGTGAAGCTTTCACGGTTCAACCATGGCGTTACTGTGAAACTGAGGACTTTGATTTTTGTGTATTTATTTTCTGTGTTTGAACTGTTTTGTGGTATTGTGGGTTGGTGTTTGATGTATGGTGGTAGTGGGGATGGTTGGGGGCTGTCGATTGGAGCTCGGAGAGAAGCCATTAATGGCGGTGCGATTTTAGATCTAAGAATTTGGAAGTGATTTGTTTACTGGAAATCGGGGGTTGCTTGGTGAGTTAAAGTCGTGGGGTTTTTCACCCACATAAAAATCGCTAGGTTGGATTGGGTGGTTGTGTGGAGGAGTGGTGGCCGGATTTTGGTGGCTGTTGGTGGAGGAGATGATGAACAGTACTTTCTCTTGGGCTTGGGCCTTAGCTGTTTGGTTGGGCCAAAAGCTCTAATTTTATGTGGGCCGGTTCTATTGATTTGGTTGGGCCCGATTTTAAGTTATTTTTTGGATCAGTTTAATTAAGTTTTGATTGGGCCCGGTTTGGTTTTAATTTGTGGACCAGTTCAGTTAAATTGATGGGCCGAACCATTTGTATTTTTGGACAAGTTTAATTAAGTTTTGTTTGGGCCAGTTCTAGATTAAGTTCTATGGGCCAGTTTCATTTGTTTTGCATGGACCAGTCCATTGGACTTAAAATAGATCTAAGTGGATCTTTAAATGTTCAGACTTTCGGGTTCTAAGGTTTGGGCTTGGCCAGTGGGGTCCGAACCATTACCATAGTCATGAGCCCGTGAGCTATGCACCTTTGACCTTAGCCATGAACCATGGCTATGACCCTGAACCTGTCGAACACGGAAACGACAGTTTGACTTTGACCAGGACAGTTTGACTTTGACTTTGACCATGACATGTTGAGTTTGACCTTGACCATGATGGGTTGACCTTTGACCGTTGACCATTGACTTTGACTGTTGACTGGGAGTGTTGACTTTTCCAATTTTTCACCTATTTGATTATATGGATAAATATAGTAATAAAATATTGTTGAGATTGTATAACTTGGTTGGTCATTATCTAATTTAGATTTGACGTGAGTAGTGGGTAAAACATATATATATTGGGCTTTGATTGTCGACTGTGGACTGTTTATTTGTGCTACGTTTTATGTGTATATTATATGGACACATATAGTAATAAAATGCTGTGGAAGCTTGTATAATTTGGTGGTCATTATCTAAGAAAGATTTGACCTTGATGTTGTGTATTTTTGACACGTGACGATATTGAGATATTAGGAGATATTATATTCCTAATACGTATTATTGAGATATTGAGATATTGAGATATTGAGATATTTTTGACCTTGATCATGCTGTCTTTTACAGCTGTCACAAAATATGTTCGTATTATGATAAAATTGCATTCAAATGCAATTATTTATACGGAGTGTATCCAAAAGACTTGGATGTTGTCGGAGGATAGGGTGGTTGATTCGGATGAGAAAATGGAGGATATGACATGTTTGGATGAACATGCCTTGGATAGGTGTACTTCTGATTTAGAACGCATGTTAGTACTGCATAGTGGCTTGTGTTACGTTTATGGTATTTGTGAAGATGTACGGGATAGGCAGATTATAATTCGAAATAAACAAAAGACCTTTCAGACGAGTTTTGAAGTGCTCAACAAAGGTCAGGCGGATCTCCAGTATAACATGGAGACTCTCGACCAGTGTCAAGATGCGCATTATACAGAGATGAAGGCCGAGATGGAAGCACAGCGCAAGTTCCGAGAATATATGCTTGAACGCTTCCCACCTCATGGGGGTTCTTCTGCGGAGGAGGTGTCTGTGAGGCACGAGCGTCGTCGTCACCGAAGGACGGATGGCTCTGGCCCATCGAGAGCTCAGGAGCCATCTTCATCTTATGTTCCATCGTCAAACAGCAGTGGTTGGTTTAGGGAGTTTATTGATTGATGTTGTTTTTTATTGTTGGTATTAATTCGGATGTTAAAGTTTTTGAATTCCGTAGTTAAATTTGAATTCGGTAGTTAATTGTAATTGAATTCATTTTTAATTTAAGTGGTTCTTTTCAAATTATGCGTTAATTTTTGTGTTAATCCTACCTTCCCGAATTGTTTGGGGGTGGTATTATTTCTTTTACCATGGTTTTTATATAATCCACAATTTATTATGTAATTTTGCGATGATTGTTGGGAATGTTGCCGATATTGACATGGCTATGAGTAGATATTGTGGTAGGATGAAATTTCAATGAGTTAGGAAGTTATTATTCTAAATTCAATCTAAAGATATTAGGTTTGTTTTAGAATAATGAATATGGGTTGTTTTCGTTTTCGGTTTTCGGTTTTGAAAATATTTTGTTTCCGGCAATTGCCTTAAAGCTTTTTGGCAATTTGCCTATTCGTTTTGGAAACGCAAATCCTATATAAACTTCCTTCATTCTCCACACAAAACCCATATATCTCACTTTCATCTCTCACCTTTCACTCCCAATTTTTCCCTCTTTTTCTTCTTCAAAGACTTAAAGCTGCCGCGAACCGCGACACAGCCTCAGTGGAGCGCCACCCGCGCCCAAAACACTGTAACTCGAATTCCCCTAAGCGTGACCCGCGCCCTACCCAGACCAAGTATGAGCGCTCCCCGTGCCCAAAACACTGTAACTCGAAATTCACCTGAGCACCCACGCCCTACCCAGACCTAATCTAAGCGCCCCCCGCGCTCTGGCATCCGTAGGTACAAAAAATTAAATTTTTTTTGTGGGTTGTTCCAGGATCGTTTGCAGCTGTTCTAGAGAGTTGTTTATGATGACATCTCCTAAAATCATACCAGAACAGTCTTTTGAAGATTTGTTCCGAAGTGACACCTATGGTGCTTGGTTTCGCGAGGTGATCATACATGTAGGCTGGGAACCGCTAATGGTAAGACCTGATGAACATTATTCTCCAGCACTTACATCTTATTTTTACGATAATTGCATGTTCTTTAATAGACCGGATGGAGAACAAGTTGAGGATGAACCAATGGAAATTACCAGGTTCTTCCTAGCCTTTGTTCTAGGACTTGCTATGCACGCTGAAATACAAGACCCATGGGGCTATTGGGTAGATAATATGTATGCCTACACCTATGAGTTTTTACATGAGGCTAATGGGGCAGGAATTTTCCGTATCAAGGACCAAGGGGAATACAATGTGCCCTTGGTAGTCTGTCCATGAACGTGGGTACTGTTATGTTTTGGATCATGCTAAACATATTAGGGGAATGACGTTTTTCTTCTGTGAAGGAAGCCACTTGCAGCATCTTCCTTTCTTTAGCCACCGGATGTATGTTCTATGACCTTCCCCGAACCTTAGTTTCTAGTTTAGCGTGAGCCCATAGCATGAGGCATACGTACCTTCTTATGCCTATTTTAGTTTGCCGTATTATGCTATGTTTTTCCCCTGTTTTTTGTACCCGTTTCAATGATTGGGTTGGGGTCTACATTGTAAGACCCACCAATTGTATTATTCGATTTTTCTGTGCAATGACTTGGCAAAGGTGGAGGATACAATCTCATCAGGTTGCACCTTACACCCCATTCGACCAAGTGGAACTTAATAGGTTAGCTATCGTAGATGATAAATGGCGTGAAGCCTGGCAAATCATCATGGCGTGGCAGGATGTGAATGAACCTTATTTCTTTATAAAGAATGAGGATGATGCTTAAACGCGGGAGATAAGGTAAGTTTTTAGTTTCAGTTAGTGTATGCTTATGTCCCAAGCACTTTGATTCTTGTTATCCCCATAACGGGTGGAACTCCTACAGAGTTGCGTCAGTTTTTATTTTCTATATTAGTATGTTTTAACCTTGTTTTGCAGATGTTCCAGAATTTCACGCGTTTCCATGGTATTTTTCTACCCTTTTTATTTAAATACTTTGAGGACAAAACATGCTTCTTGTTTGGGGGTGGGCATAGAAACACGTGTAATTAAGGCATCTGTTAGGATATAGATATGTACAATATGCACTTGTTTTCTAGTTAAAATTTCAAAAATTTCAAAATTTCAAAAATATAAATAAAAAGTTATGCTATACAGTTAGGAATATTGGTATTGTTTTCTTTCTCTATGCTCTTAATAATCTAGAAGTCTCACATAGCTTTTGCATTAGAATAGTTTTTAGAAACTTAGGTTAATATGTAGGTAATAATCTTTGCATCTATCTATAAATATATTACATGAGTATCTATGATTGTTTGGCGATGAAGTTTTACGAATTATCTAGGCTAGAGTACTTATTCTACAAATCCTGTGAGAATATAGCCTAAAACCTTATATGAGTGAAACATTTGAGAAATGACACAAGGGAGAAGTAAAATCCGGATAAAGAAATCACACGTCCACTTGCTTGATCATTATACCATATCCTAAGCGAGAATTTAGGCCCTCTTTGGATCGATATAGCCAGAAATTCAAACCTTATGAAATTATTTTCCATTAGTAAGCCCCTACGAACCTTTCTTTAGCTTTTTCATAAAACCGCAAATCCTTTAACCTATTACAAAACAAAAAAAAAAAAAAAAATCAGCCTACCCATTCTTTGAATGAGTCTGAGAATAGAGATGAAGAATAGAAAAGAGAAAGACCTTTGAAATCAAGAATTTGTTAGTCGTTTCAAATAAGAAAAGAAAGTTTCCATTCAAATAAAAATAAATAAATAAATAAAAGAAAATAAAGAGTTAAAACTCCAAAAATAGAATCGAATGAGTCAAAAGTCAAAGGAAAAGAAAAAGAAAAATATGGCTAAGGATGGAAACAAAGTGTAGAAGCAAAAGTATATAACAAGGTTTTCTCTAATTACATAATATGAAGACTCTATTATCTCAAACTTGTCCTTTTTTAATATCCATTTCCTTTCTTCTTAAACCATCTCCTAATCCCCGCAACACCTAATAAAGACCTCTAGCTCAATTAAGAATAGGTTAATGTGATAGTAAGTGGCAGATGTGTTTGATCGACTCCGGCTTCCTTGTGTGTCATTGAGATTGTAAGGTAAAGTGTGTCCACTGCGCACTGGAGTAGCGAAACTTGAGCAGAAAAATCAGAGTGATTTTTGTCTTGACATTTATGTGAGGACCTACTTAAGGACGCTATTCCGAGTTTTCATAAACGGACCTGCTAGTGCATTTCATAGTATTACTCATTGTATATATGTTTATTTGTAGACGATTGATTATTATGCATATATTAGCTTAGGTTTCGACTTGATTATTCTGTATTCATTGCTAGTGAGATGTATAGACAATTGAGACATAAAAAAGGAAACAATAGTTTTATTTCTTAGTCGTTGTAGTATAGATGAAGTTTGTGAGTACCTTCACTAAAAAACTCTCACGAGGCTATAACTCGTCCACTAGGGAATTCCTAGTGGTTTAAGGCCTTGTTGCATATGGTCAATGCAATCGCACTCGGCGAAACAAGGGTAGTTAGAACTCCATTTTTGGTCACTTATTCTAATTTCTCATATTTGCTTGAGGACAAGCAAAATGCTTTTTGGGAGTGGTTTGATAAGAGTCCAAAACTGTAGTTTTAACCCCTTAACAATAATACTTTTAAACAAATTATGCGAGTAATAAATAAGAGTTAATGTTGATTACGTGTTTTTATGTATTTCAGGCATTGGAGTCAATTATTTGCAAAAATGTGTCACTTTGGCGAGATAAAGGAGCAAGGGTTGGTTGCGAAGAAGTTCTGTGATTAAAGGCCAAGATTCAAGGAGAAAAAACATTTTTAAAGCTCAGTCAAAGCTGAAAAGTCAAAGCCAACGCGGGCAGAAACATCATACAAAAGTCAGTAGAACTTCCGAAGGCCGTATCTTTGGACTCATACCTTAGAATTGGGCCTACCTTATGTCAAAACGACCGACTTGAAAAGAGCTTTCCAATGGTCCAAGCCTTGACCCAATCAGAGGAGCAAAAGTGGACGAAAAGTCTGTTGAAGTCAAATCCAGCTGAAAAGGCCTCTGTGGACTGAAGAAATTGGGTTTTGGGCTCGATTTTCCGGCCCAAAACATTGCTCCTCAGCCCATGCACGAAAAAATGGATCTTGTCTCCTCCATTTGAGGAGAGAAGACTTAACTCTTAAGCATTATAGTTTTAGTTAGCTAGTAGCCAATAGTTTTAGATCTAGTTTTAAACTCCATTAATTAGTTTTTATTATCTTGTTTGAAATTCAGTTATTGAATCATTGTTATTTATTCATTAGATCAATAAAGTTAGTTAGTTATTCATAGTCTAGTTTCATTCCATTAAATCATTTTAGTTTTAATTCATAGATTTAATTATAAATCATTACTAGTTCAATTCAATCTTGCATGATTAGATTCCATTTTAATTCAAATAAGCAAATTTATAATATTTATACCATGTCTTGTTATGATTTATATATTAATGATAGCATAATGATTCTAGGCTAAAACCTCCATTAGAGGGGGTTGAAGAAGTCTTGATAAAGCTTGATTTTTGTTAGTGTAGAATAGTTCATGATTTTCCATTCCATTCTAGAAAACAATTAGTTCACCATGAGAATGGGTTTGATTGTTTCACATACTAGTTGTTAGTTGGTAGAGATTGTCATGAACAATTAGGGATTAGGAAGACCAAATTGCTATGCGAAAGCATTTCAATTCGGATTACGACAATTCTTTGTTAGTAAATTAAGTCGAGTTAAAGTGGAATCAATCCCCCCTAATTCAATATCATATTATCAATTTAGTATTTCGTAGTTGAATTATAGTATCTTGTTAGTATAATTACCATCGTAGTATAATTTTCGTGTTACTTTCATTAACTTTGATAGACCGATAATCTTAGTCAACGCTAATTCTGAAGAACTAGGAGTGAAACAAATTCTCTACTCCACTTAGTACAATAGCATCGAGAGTGTAGGAAACTTTGATAACATATAAAACCAAGTATAATTTTAGTTTTACTTGCGTTGAGTTTCATAGCTTATTCGTAGGTAAAACTATCGTTTTACGTTTATCAATAGGATCGCTACTACGGTCTCAAACTCTCTCTCCTTGCCTCCCTCCCGCTTTTTGGTTTTCTTTTTCTAGTCCAACCACCTTCTCGACGCTTCACGAATTTAGTAAGACCAGTTAAAGTTTGTTGAATTGTAGTTGCTCCTTCATTTTTATGGAATCGGAAGCTTTGAGAAAGTAATGTTGTTCTAGACTTCTAGTGTAGATTTGTGAGAATTGGTGTGCTGGATATCATGCCCAAGAATTAGTTCATAAAGTTACAGTCAAACGACATTAAAAAACTAATTCATGTTGCCTAACAAACAAAAGTTTAAAGAACTAATTGGGGTTAATATGAAGAATTGAGTGTAGATAAGCATGTGCAATTGGACCCCCAAACTCAACAGAAGGTTTGAGTAGTCTGCAGATGTATGTTGTAAGAAGTGACATAACATATAAGTATGATAGTTATAGTGTCATCATATCTACTCGTAAAGCTTATATACGACAATGTATAAGCTGTGCACGACACTGTATAAGTTGTGCACGACACTATATAACAAAGAAAGTTTATATACGACAATGTATAAGCTGTCCAACAAGAGTATGGACATTCACTGTTCATAATTCAATGTTATGAACACTGAATGTTCATAGTCCAATAGGACTATTGATGTAGAGAAGAACTTATAAGTTGCAGATTTTCACAACTTTCACTAAAGCCTGTTGATTTTTTGTAAAATACCAGGGATTAATGGCTTCAAGGTTTGTTAATTCACACACAAGGAATACCAAACAATGAAAACAAGAGAGTAACTATTAATATTATTAACTCAAACCAAAACTGAAAACCCTAATACAAACTACCAGCCTTTATATAGGCGAAATACCCTAATTACCACAAAACTCGAAATTTTCTAAAGATGGAAAGTTTTGAGATAGCCACATATTAAGAAACTACTAATCAAAATAGAACTGGCTCAACTGACCAAATTGAAAACGGACTCTCCTATCAAAATATATAGCAAAAACAAAACTTTTCTAAAACGGCAAAAACGTGATTTTGAAGGCCTAAACGATGGATTTAGGGCCCGAGAGGGTGGTGCCCACGGCAAAAGCCGTGGGTTATGCTTATTTTGATGTTTCCAATCAAATATGACCGCGTTCATGTCTTTCCAACTTTGTTTCCCGCTTTTCCAGTTCATTGACATATGCCAAGTTCATTGACATATCCATTGGCAAACTGTACTGCATCAACTATGAACACTGAATGTTCATAGTCCAACAAGAGTATGAACATTCAGTCCATTTGTGTGAACTAGTTATTCGAATTTCGAAAACTATAAGCTGACTGCCATGGGACTAACACCACCTGGAGACGTTTCAAATAGTTTCAAATAGCACAGGTTAAAATGTAAAAGTTAAGAACTCAACCGTAGAATCCAAATGTAGCTATAATTAATTCAAAAACTCAAAATTAATCCCAAATTTAACAGTACAAATTGATAGAATCATAGAAACTACTAGGAAAATGGCATCCAAAAGAAATTTAACCCATCATAACTCTGCTGTCATCTTGTCGAAAACGCATATCGAGCGTGAGATTATGGACTAAGCAGCTAATTATATGTATTTCTATAGCCATAGTTAGCATCATAGTCATTTCCCATGTGACCAACACCTGACCCATGTTGCTCTCCACCCTCACCAATACTGTTACTATTACGAGTATTAGCATCTCGCTCTCCTACAACACCATAGCTCCTAGGGCAGGCATAAGAGCCATCAATTCCACTATAACCACTATAGCCATGACTACCAACAGCCACGCTGCCACTAACACCTAGTGTGCTCCATTGAGATGCTAATTCATATTCTATATTAGCATTATATAATGCAGAGCCATAGCCAGGTCGATTGCCATTACCTGCAAAAAGAAAAATAACAGATGTGAAATGAGAGAGAGAGAGAGAGAGAGAGAGAGAGAGAGAAGGAAGAATACCTAAGGAAGAATCACATCTGTACTACAATTTTGAGTTGTGTCATCGTCGTGCAGGAAAGGTTGTTCACTGCAACAAAATTAGCATAACAATGAATATTTGAATTTTTAATAACAATGATAAAAGAGAATTTCTTACGAATTTATAAGTTTTGGACAAGTTCTTTTATCATGTTGTCCAACCTGACCACATCCACTACATTTTCTGCCATGATATTTTTGCACCTTCCTGAGTGCCTTCTCCTTTAATCCCTTAAGCCTTTTTCCACATCCTTTTGGCCTCGCATGATTCTGTTCATAAAAACTATTTTCCATATTAGAACCCTTTTTTCCCGGACCTCCTACACTTGTACCACAACCAAACTTTTGACTACTCGTACCACAACCAAACGTTTGACTACTCGTACCACAACCAATCACCAACTTATTAATTTCTACAAGTGCACTCTCCAAAGCATCGGTATACACTTTTGTTGCTTCTTTACTTCTAAGGGCCTTGTCAACTACAAGTGCAAACATTTGAATCAATTCACTTTATTTCATTAGATATGATTTATCATCTGTGATCTCCATTCCACCATCATCTATAACTATCCCTGATTTTGCAGTTTTACACCATTACTTTAAAATATACTGATCCGACAATTTATTAAAGTCATGCATCTTATTCAAATAAGCCAAAATATGTCTACAAGGGACCCCCAAACTTTCAATTGTTTTGCAAGTGCATCTGTGCATGAAGCCAAATCTAAACTTTTCTGATAAAGAATTTCCCGAACTCTAGACTTCTCCACCATTTTATTTTGAACTTTATAAAGACGACAGTCGTCATTTTCACCAATAAGCTCAAATTTGTAGTTGAAGCTCATACACAACTCTTCTTGAAATATAAAAAAAAACTCAAATGTATAAACTCCAACCATGTGTACCAAGAAATGGTGCAACATTTTCATTTTAGGTTTCTCAATCATATCCTTGTGATCAGCCATCAACTCTTTATTACGCTGGTGCACAAGTCCCCTACCATATTGAATCATAAAATCTACCAATGAATTCTCTTTGTTAACATACCTCTTGAAGAATGCGTGGGCGCTTTCTGTTCGTTGGCTACTTGACATACCAGCTAAGAAAATACTGTTCACATGTGCGGGCACTCATCCTGACCGGATTTCATTCATTGATTGTAGCCATTTATTATCACTTAAGCCACTTCTCTCAACAATCTCTGTCCACCTCGAATCAAACTCTTCCTTCGTCTCTGAACCCCATATGCAATTTGAGAACCATATAATGTTGGCTATACTTAACCTTATCTAACTTTACAGAGAACTTCATAAGTATATGCCAACTACAATATCTGTGGTAAGTAGTTGGAAGAACGGTAGATATGGCTTTTGTCATTGCTGGATCTTGATCAATTATAATCATTTTTGGAGCCTCACCTGGCATAGCTTCTAAGAATTGGTTGAATAACCAAACAAAAGACTCTGTTGTCTCATTACATAAGAATGCGCATGCAAAAACAACAGTTTGACCATGATTGTTAACTCCAAATAAAGGTGCCAGAATTAATCCATATCGATTGGTGTTGTACGTAGTGTCAAAGATGACTACATCACCATAAAACTTGTAAGCTCGTCTAGACGTCAGGTCAGCCCAAAAGCAATGTGTAATTTTTTTTTTCATCATCTGACTCAATCTTAAAAGTGAATGAAGGATTTTTACCTTGTTCAAGTTTTAAGTACTCGTGAAACATGCGTCCTTCTTGCCCCTTCATCTCATTACGCTCATCCCTACGAAGGTTATTTAAGCCTCTTTCTATAAAACCAATATGCTCAGTTCCCCCTGACTGCACTCCAAGAAGACTGAACTGTTGATGTGGCAGAATATTTACCATGCTAAGCTGTTGACTTAAGCATCTTTGGGCACCAGAAACTCCACGATGAGATCGTAGAAGGTGAACTCTCTTCGTGGGGTTGCTAATGAGTGGCTATGCCCCTCAACGAAAACACTAACCACGAAAGCACCAGATGCTAACTTCCGTAGTGCAATTTTTGCTCTACAATCTTCTTTTGAGTTGCCTCGACGCCTTTTCATGTCAATGTCTGCTATTAGTGAACATTTTCCGTGTTTGTAACATACATACTCCTTTCTTATGATCTCGTCATCTTTCTTCCTCTCCAACCAACTCTGAACACTAAATCCAGCTTCTTTCACATAAGTATTGTAAAAACATTTAGAATCAACTAGTGTCTCAAAAACTTGACCTTTTTTCGGCTTGACACTACATGATACTTGAGGAATATAAACTTCAATATTTTCTCCACCAATACTTTCACTATATAATTAGAATTCTTCGTTTTCATTTGAGATATTAAGTTCGCCAGTAGAGATTGCACCAATGGGAGACAAGTGCTCATTCAAAATGAAAGCAAAATTTTTTTTTTGGGAAAAACCGTTTGGGCAAGAAAGTTGGGGATGACCTGTGGAAGTGTGTTGGAAAAGATTGTAAATCCCGTTTTTTATTAACTAGATTTTGTTGTTCCGGTATTTTTTTCTTTTTGTCTTTTTTCCTTATTTGTGTTTGACTTGGAGGGACCTACAAAGCATAAAAAATTATTCAAGAAACTGATCTGACTCGTTTCTCTCTCATGTCCGCAAGCAGACAGTCCACTTAAGAACCGGACTATAGAGTTGATTAGTTATTTAAGTTCTAAAGAAGAAGAAAGGGTTTTTTTGACTTAACCCCCCACGGATGTACCCCCTTTTGAGATAACCCCCCATTTTGAAAATCATTACTGATTGCCCCCCATTTCAGAGTTAATTTATATATTGACAATTTTACCCTTATGTCAAATTTGTAAAAACCCCCCATTTTTAACATACATCTTTGAAAATTTTGAAAATTCAAAAAAAAATAAAAATAAAAATTTGAAAACTCAAAAAATCAGCAAAATTGAAAAAAAAAATGAAAAAAATAACAACTTGAAAACAAATTAAAAAAAATATGGTGATGTAGCTTTTAAGATATAACAGCTTGAAATGACGATGGGTTCTTCATCAGCAGCTCAAGAAGATGTTTTACTTTCTCATCTTGGTGGTTCTGATACAGTTCATTATAATCCTTCTGATCTTTCTACTTTGCTCGAATCCATGATTTGTGAAGCTGAACTATCTCTTCCCCAACAACAACAATCATCAAACAATCACATATTCCCCCTGCTGAATCTTCAACTATCAAAGCACAGATCTATGACGAACCCGTTTCTTCAAATTACGATTTGAGTGCAATACTTGGTGAAAGGGGGAAGAAAAGAATCAAACAAGAAATCCCATCAATCTCTGCCTCTTCAAATAACAACAATGGGATTGTTACTCTAACTGAGTCAACTCGGCCAGTAGTACTAATTGACTCGCAGGAAAATGGTATTCGTCTAGTTCACACTTTAATGGCTGCTGCTGAAGCAGTTCAACAAGATAACCTCAAACTAGCTGAATCACTCGTTAAACAGATAAGCCTACTCGCAGTTTCACAATGAGGAAAGTAGCTACTTACTTTGCTGAAGCACTTGCTCGTCATATTTACGGTTTATATCCTCAACCTTCACTTGATTCTTCTTTCTCTGATATTCTTCAAATCCATTTTTATGAAACTTGCCCTCACCTCAAATTCGCTCATTTCACTGCAAATCAAGCGATTCTAGACTCGTTTACTGATTCCAATCGGGTTCATATTATCGATTTCAGTATGAAACAAGGTATTCAATGGTCTGCTTTAATGCAAGCACTTGCAATGCGTCCGAATGGGCCGCCTAGTTTTCGATTAACAGGTATCGGGCCACCTCAGCCCGATAACATAGATGCTCTGCAACAGGTTGGTTGGAAGTTAGCTCAATTTGCTAAAAATTTACATGTTGAGTTTGAGTATAGAGGGTTTGTTTGTAATTCATTAGCTGATCTTGACGCATCCATTTTGGATCTTCGACCGGGCGAGACGGTTGTAGTGAATTCGATGTTTGAGTTGCATCAGTTACTAGCCCAGCCCAATGCAATTGATAACGTTTTGGGTACAATTAAAGAGATGAAGCCTAAAATTGTTACGATTGTGGAAGAAGAAGCAAATCATAATGGGCCGATTTAATTCGACCGATTTACTAAGGCACTTCATTATTACTCAACCCTGTTTGACTCATTAGAAGAATAAGCTACATCAGTCATATTTTTTTTTTTTTCGATTTGTTTTTTCAATTTTTGGAAAATTTTGGATTTTTTTTTTTTTTAATTTTTTTTTTTATTAATAATAATGATAACGAGTTTTACAAATAATTAGGACAAGCGTGCAACAAGCTGTGCCGCAAGTCCTTTCTGAATGGCAAATCCTATCCTCCTAAAAACAAACTCGTTAGAACCAACTGTCATTACGTTGCAATCCATAACTTTTTGCAATCTCTTAAGGAGCTCAACAGACTGTTGTTTTCGAGTTTTTTTTTTTTTTTTTTTTTTTTTTTTGAATTTTTTCAAAGACGTATGTTAAAAATGGGGGGTTTTTACAAATTTGACATAAGGGCAAAATTGTCAATATGAAAAATTAACTCTGAAATGGGGGGCAATCAGTAATGATTTTCAAAATGGGGGGTTATCTCAAAAGGGGGTACATCCGTGGGGGGTTAAGTAAAAAAAACCCAAGAAGAAAAGATAACTTGTCAAAATAGAATCAATTTAAATATTGTTACTTGTATATTCTTTCGAAGTCTACTCAACTTATAAAAATGTGCGTTTTGTGTTTGGGTCCATTTTCAAACCGTACTATAGTGAGTTGGTGACATATATATAATTGTAAATTGCAGTATTGTAAGAGCATCTTTAGGAGAGAAACCAAGAAAACACCAAATTTTTTAACCAAACCAAACACCAAACCAAAAAAACACCAACCAACTTCAAGTGAAACATCAAATATTCAACATCAAATGACCTGGTTTTGGATAAACAGCGCCATATAGCCCACGCGGCTTTCACAAAACTGCGCCACTGAAGTCCATCTTGGAAGCCTAAGCCTACGCGGTTTTCCAAAAACCATGTGCTATAATCTTTTAACCCTCTAATCTTGCGTGGTTTTTTTCATTATTCATGTTCCCTCTAATCCTAAACTCATCTCCTTAGCAAAAAAAAAAAAAACTATCGAAACTCTTGACGATTTTTTAATAGATCATTCATCTTCTTCTTCTTCATCGAGCTCTAGCTCTTCAAATGATAACACTGGATTTAAGCATTGTAAAAAATTAGTGGCTATTGCTCTATCTTTGGCCCGACATCGTTTGGGTTTATTGCATCACCAAGAAGCGGAGTCTTCTTATAAACCACAAGGTGGTTTGAAGAAAGGAAGAAAATGGAAGAATCGTCAGTACGAGGCAACACTGGCTCTTGTAAATGCTAACTACTTCAGAGCAAATTCTATATTTCATGACCACGACTTTCAACGCCGATTTCGTATGGGTGAGTCATTGTTTACTCGTATTTTCAATCATTTTAACCATAATGTACCATATTTTCAACAAAAAGTTAATAATGCTGATAAGTTTGGGATTCACCCAAAAATCAAAATAATTGCTGCTATACGAATGCTTGCTTATGGGTCTCCAGCTGATCTAGTAGATGACATGTTACATGTTGCTGAGCCAACTGTTCATGAATGCATGCACTATTTCTGTGATGGAATTATTAGAATTTTTGGAGGTGAATACTTGCACAAAACAAATGCTACAGATATTCAGCGTTTGCTTGAAGAGTCTGAGGAACGCGGATGGCCTGGAATGCTAGGAAACATTGATTGCATGCACTGGCAATGGAAGAATTGCCCATCCGTGTGGCAAGGGTCTCACACTGGCCATGTGCATAAACCAACAGTGATTATGGAGGCGGTTGCTTCTCGTGACACATGGATTTGGCATGCTTTTTTTGGAATGGCGGGTTCTCACAATGATCTTAATGTGCTTGACCGCTCTCCAATATTTGATGATATAGTCAATGATAAAGTTATTCCTTCTAACAACACTGTGAATGGGCATCATTATGATATGGGCTATTACTTGGTTGATGGTATTTATCATAATTATTCCACCTTGATTCAAATGATTGTTAAACCGACTATTACACAAGACAAATATTTTGCAAAGAAGCAAGAAGCTGCTAGAAAAGACATAGAGCGGGCGTTTGGTATATTGAAGTCGCGTTGGGCTATTTTAGCCAATCCGTGCAGGTTATGGTATTTGGAGACCATGGCTACTGTTATGAGGGCTTGCATTATTTTACACAATATGATTGTAGAAAATGAATGCATAATGGATATCCCGCATTATATTTCTGAGTATGAAATGCCAAGTAGAGAAGGTGCATCTGAAGATCAACGCCACTTTGTTCTATCTCGTTGGGCATCTGGCGTCAAGAGGGTTTGTTCAAAAGTTGTTCATGATAGATTGAAGAATGACTTGGTCGAGCATTTGTGGAGTAGGCATGGGCGGCATGGTCAGCGTTGATTTCTATTTCTATTTGAACTTCATTTGGACTTTGTGTTTATTTATCGTTTTAATTTCTATGTATTTGTGTTCCAAGTTTATTTCTATGTATTTATGGTTTTATGAAAGGATTTGTGTATATGAGAATTTTGAAAATATAAAGTAGACTCTGCCGAATTTTTTTTAGAATGATAAAAAGTATCAACATTAAATTAAAGTAACTCAAATTAAAATAAAATAGTCAATTAAAGTACATTCTAATTAAAATCAAAATACAAACTCAAATTAAAGTACGTCATAAATTAAAAGACAAATTAAAAGACTCAAATTAAAAGACATACAAACTCAAATTTAGACTATGCACTACTTTGACTACTACCAGTGATATTGCCAAGTCGATTATTCATATTTTGTAAAATTTATGCCTTTTTGAGTTGCCAAATTTTGCGCTCATCTTCAGGTAATCCTTCTAATGTCATTCATAGTATTTTAGCATCATTTTCATCTTCTCAAACTCGGAGCGTATTTTTCTTCAATTGAAGTTTTTTGGATTCCATCTCATCTTTCTTCAATTGTCTTTGAGCTTCTAATTCATTGCCTTCTTTGGTGGTTTTAGAAAGTTCCACCATAAAATCATCAAGTTTCTTAGCGGATTCCTCCACTTTAGAATCACTTTCTTCTTTCTCTTTTTGCCTTCTTCTCTTTTCTTCTTTCTTTCCAATAGGCCTATCCTCAAGCCCATCAACTTGGTGTGGATCATAATCCATTGGTTAAGTTGTCGCAGTTGATATTAGAACTGATGAACCTCCTTCTCCACTATTTGACTTTGACTTTTTGGTGGGTCGCAATTCATTTATCAATTGTAACCTCTTCCATTTGGGTGAGTCTTTCACCATATTATAGCATTGCATCCACTTCTAAACCCCATTATGCATCCCATATTCACTTATTGCTTCTTCAACCTACCAATTAAGAAAAAACTAAATTAGAATTGAAAAATGTATTTGTGAATCAAAATAACAAATAAAAAGTAAATACTTACAATCATATTGTCATTATAGCCACTTGGAGGAGATGCTTGAATCTTATAAAGAATAGCATGGAACTTGTTGATATTAGCTTGAATGAGAGTCCAACGGTGTTTCATGCCCATCAAGTTGCGTTCGGTCACTCTTCTTAGATTTGCATGAAATGCATTTAGAATCCTACTCCAAAATTCGTTTGACTTTTGCTCATTTCCTACTACACCATCTTGACTAACTTGTAGCCAACTATTGGTGAGAGCAACATCTTCTTTTTGTATCCATGAAGCCCCTCTAGATTTTGTTTTTGGTTCTTCACTAGCCATTGTGGTTTTAAGAGTAGAGAGTAGAGAGTAGAGAAAAGAAGTGAGTGTAAAATCTATTGTGTGAGTGTTTCAATTTATAGTGAAAGAAAAATATAGCCATTTTTTACCCGTTTTTTCATTGAGAGCACGCGGTGTTGGAAAAACCGCACCATAGAAGCCCACTATCTAGCCCAAGCCCATTCAGTGTTAGAAAAACCGCGAGAGAGATTTGATACAACACCAAAGCTGGAACCAAATTTTGGCCGATTTGGTGTTTGGTTTGATATTTTTTTGGTGTTTTCATCAACATGTGTCTCTCCTGAAGATGAAAAAACACCAAATTGTAGGAAATTGGGTTTTTGATGTTAGGAAAGTATCTTACCTAAAGATGCTCTAAGAGTTGTATATAGTACTAGTAATTATGCACGCATGTTATGGCGTATTTGATCATTTAATTTTTTTTTGTTTTTTTTTTTTCTGTTTTGAGTACACTATTTATTAATATCACTTAGAGCAAGTCCAATGGGGGGCTATATGGACGGCTAAAGGCAAATAGAGCACTCCAACCACAAAAATGTGATTCCAATGGGGCTGCTAAAAACCTAAAAGGGTCTTAAATTTGGAAGGAGTCAAAAACCCAACCAAAGTTAAGACCTTCGCTAGCAGCTGCTATAATAAGTTCGGGAGACGGACGACATAGTTTCTGCCGGACCGTCCGCATCATTTAGCACTTCAAAATAGAAAAACACATTGGATTGGTTTTTTTTATTTTGGGGTGCCAAATTTAGCTGGGCAAGCTAAAAGGCCTATGTGGCACCTTTTAGCAGCACAATTTAGCATCTCTCCATTGGACTTGCTCTTAGGATAACAATGATATGGGTGTAATATTGCATTTTCTTCTATGATAATTAAATCTCCATGTGGGGTTGACATACTTAGATTAGATTGTATTTATTAAACGGGGATTTTAGGATGAACTAAGAAAAGGAAAACTCTAGAGTGGGTAGTAGTGAATAGAATTAGGTTTTATCAGAGAGTGACTCTCAATGACAAAGCGAGTGAAATAATCACTCCCAAACCCAAGTTTTTTTCATAATCACTCTCAAGGACCGGGTAGATGAAAGGTCAAGTATACTCTTGACGCGAAATAAAAAATGGGTCGGATAAATGAAATGTCAAGTATACCCCTGACCCATTGTATATAGTATAAACAAAGAATATTCATAGCTCATGACTATGAACATTGATTGTTCATAGTACTATGAGCACTCATTGTTTATAGCTCATAGTTATGAATAATGAGTGTTCATAACTACCGAACTATAAACAATCACTGTTCATAGTCCAATTGTTATATGAACAAAGAATATTTATAGCTCATGACTATGAATAATCATTGTTCATAGTCCAATTGTGGTATGAACAAAGAATATTCATAGCTCATGACTATGAACATTGATTGTCCCCAATTTATAGTACAGTATAGACTATGAACAATGATTGCTCATAGTCGTTCATAGCTACCGAACTATGAACAATCACTGTTCATGTAACTCTCGTATTTAAAATATGTATTTATTAATTAATTAATTTAATTATTTATTTAAAATTTGCTGGATTTGGATTTGGGATATGTGGGCTGGTTTCAGGGCTCGAGTCTGTGTTTGGCTTGGGTTTCAAACCCAAGTATATATTCGTATTGTTCTGGAGAATAGGGTTCTTAGAAAAAAAATAATAATAAAAATGGAGGCAGTGATAAAAGCTCGTTGGCTAGAGCGTTGGAGCGCGAGGATTCGGACGATAAGGGATTCATCGAGTTTTAATACAGGTGAGTAGTTAGTTTTTCTACTTCACGGTATCTGTAAAACAGCTTTTTCTTGTCAATGTTTTCTTTCGTTTTCTTGTTCATTCTTCGTCATCATGTCTCGTTATTATTAAACTGGTTAAATATTAGTATATTGTTTTGGTTATTATTGAAACTGTCCGAACTGTTGGAACTCGGAAGAAGTCTCCAATGGCGGCGCGAGACAGAGAAGTCGTCTCTGTATACTGGTTGAGATTTTATTATGTTTTATATGTGGTGTGTTGGTTGGACGTAGGATTGGTTGTAATAGGATTGGTCGGAGTGGGAGGTTTGAATGTTGAAATTGGATGGGGATGTCGAAGCTTTGTATCCGGCAGTAATGGCGTCGCCTGTCCTGATGTAGTTTGAAATCATGTTGTTTTGATTCTAAATTCGTCGGCTTGGAAGGGATTGTTGGTGATGGGGTAATGTAGTGTGTGTGTGGGGGATGTTAATGGTGCTGTCGAAGCTTGTGGAAGCCATTAATGGCGGACGGTCCAGATCTAGTTTGGAGGAAGGGGATTGAGTTAACTAATTGAGTTTTTGTTTTTGTTAAAGTAGTTGGGGTTTTTCCCCTGAGCAATTTTGGATAGCTTAGGAGTGCCGGTGGGTGGAACCTGTGGTGGTCGATCCGGTGGTGGAGGGATCTGTTGGAGGAAGAAGAAAGTGAGTGCGATCCGGTGCTCCCAGACGTATTCTAGTTTCACTAGATCTGTTTGGTTGGGCTTGGGGCTTGGGGCTTGGGGCTTGGGCTTAGTTGTTTCTTTGGGCCGAGTTATAACCTTTTGGGCCTTAGAGTGTTTTGTTTGGGCTCTTTTAGTTTTAGTTGTTTTGGGCCAGACCACATTAGTTATTTTTGGGCCGAACCCATTTGTGTTTTGGGCCAGTTCAGTTTAAGTTTTTGGGACAGTTTCATATCTTTTCTTTGGGCCGAACCAAGTAAAGTTTGGGGCCAGTTTAAGTTTCATTTTTAGTTGGCTTGGGCCGAAACCTATTAGCTTTCTTTGGACCAGTTTCAAGTTTATTTTGGGGCGGTCCATATAACTTAAAATAGATCTATTTGGGTCTTTAAATGTTTAGACTTTTGAGGCCGGGTTCTAAGGTTTGGGTTTGGGCTTGGCTAGTTGGGTCCGAACCATTTCCTTAGTCATGAGCCCATGAGTCATGCACCTTTGCCCTTAGCCATGAACCATGGCTATGACCCTGAACTCGTTGAACATGGAAATGATAGTTTGACTTTGACAATGACGTGTTGACTTTGACTTTGATTGTTGACCATTGACCGTTGACTGTGGAATGTTGACTTTTTCTAGTTTTTCACATATTTAAGAATATGGACAAATGTAGTAATAAAATATTGTCGAAAATTGTATAACTTTGTTTGTCATTATCTAATTAAGATTTGACGTGAGTAGTGTGTAGAGCATATAATACTGGCACGTAACAAGAAGGGAATTCTTTTAAGACTTAGATATATACATTTTTTTTATGAGAATTGAATTATATACGGATTTAGATTTATGGACTTTAGTATTGGGCTTTGAGGGTGACTTGAGTTCACATAAATATATTGAACAAATAGATTTCATGATTGATTATTATTATGAGTTACTACTTAAATTAATTGTAGTATGTATGAAGGCTTGAGATATTTCATAGGGTGTAGTGCAATATATTATTGGCACGTGAAATAATAAGTTTCGAGATTTGATATAGAGATACTTGGATACCGTGCAATGAATAGTATTGGCACGTGATAATGTGGATTGTATTATAACGAGAAACGTTGAGCTTCAGTACAATTAAGTATACTGGCATGGGATAGAATAAGAATTATTCTGAGATATATATGTCTGACACTTGAATAAATTACGTAACGAAAATCCTAGAACCTAGCTACCACAACTCATGTGATTTGGCCCTTGAATTGTGATGGGCGTATGTGATATGATTGGCCCTTCTGGCGTTTTAGTGAATCTAAATGGCCCTTCGGGCGTAAGTAATATGATTAGCCCTTCTGGCGTTTCAGTGAATCTGAATGGCCCTTCTGGCGTAGCTGAATAGTGACTTGATTATTCCGTTCGCAAAATTAGAACGAGATGCGCGATATTTTATGCCGAATAATGGCAGGACTCACATAATGGCTTTCGTGTGAGAGTTACGGTGTCGCGCATCTCATTTCGAGGTAGTTACATTGAGTGATTCATTATGTGGGGAGGCATGTGGATGTACATGTTCGGCGTTGGGAAGCGATTATGGTAGCCAAGGAAACTAGGTAAGACATAGATACGATGTGATTTTAGGGACACGCAAAGAAAGCCTTAAATAATATAATTATGGTAATATGTTGATTAATGATATATCTTTAGATAGATAATTGTATATGGTTTTGCATAAGGGTGGGTCAAACTAATTACTTGTGCAGAGACGACCCACTCTGTAATTGAGCATGAAATGCGGTAAGTATAGAATATGCTTGGCTGGTTATTAGTTTAGTTATAACCTAAGGCGCCTCGTAGAGGAACTAAATGCCTTTGTATTATTGTCGGAAAGCTAAGGCGCCTCAGTGGAGGAACTATCTACCTTAATTATGGTACTTAAGGATGTTGGATTATTCGTTGGATGTTAAGGTGCCTCGGTGGAGGAACTAATTGCCTTATTTAGTGTGTAAATATATGTATAAATATATATTGTATTTTAAAGCTACTCACACTAGCATTTTTATAATGCTGACCCGATTTGCATGTTTGCTTATCAGGTGTGTTCATTAAATGAACATAGTTGATAAGTCTTGACAGGTTTAATGTTGAAGAAGGTTGGTTGCTGCTTGTGGTTTGCGTTAGCGTTGCATTTCAGGATATGTTTTGTTTTCCCTTGAGATGATATAGATTTTCAGTTGAGACAAGGTTATTCGTATTTTCATTTGTAAATTTAAATAAAGAGTTATTGAAAAGATATTTGTAACCTAATCTTATTTGTAAATTTTTGTAATGAAGAAGACTTTTGTTTAAGTTAAAATTTTTATTGGTTTTTAATTATCCGCATATTTAAAACGGTTTATGGGTTTTTGGGAGTTGAGAGTATGTCACACCTCGCAGATCGAAGAGTCGGGAACAAATATTGTTTTTCTGAATTCTGTCGAAATTCGGGGTGTGACAGTTCATAGTCCAATTATGATATGAACAAAGAATGTTCATAGCTCATGACTATGAACAATAGTCCAATTGTGGTATATATGAACAAAGAATATTTATAGCTCATGACTATGAACATTGATTATTCATAGTACATTATGGACTATGAACACTCATTGTTCATAACTATGAGTTATGAACAATGAGTGTTCATAGCTACCAAACTATGAACAATCACTATTCATAGTCCAATTGTGATATGAACAAAGAATGTTCGTAGTTCATGACTATGAACAAGCACTGTTCATAGCCCAATTCTTTGAGAAGTAAAATAATGACTAATTCTTTGAGGAGTAGAATAATGACTAGTTCGAATCACGGTTTTCAATTTGTGATTCAATTTGTTCGTTATTTTTAGTGATTTTATTAAAATAATTCTTGGGTTATTTAGCTTTTGGCCCCACTTTATATATGGATATTAGCGTTTGGCTCTCCTAAGTTGCTAAATTCGTTTTTGGCCCCAGTTCTGTTAGTTTAATCAATCAAATTTAACTCCACTGTGAGTTGATCTTCTCATATTTTCCTAATGGCTCAAATACCCCTTAACAATATTTACCAATATGCCATTATGAAAATGGTCCACTAACTGAAGTGTAACAGACACGTGTCTTAATCAAAACGGTCCATATCATAACAATCGAACGAATACAATTTAATCTAAGGAAATACACTTGATTTCATCTGGACCGTCCTTCTAACCCAATCTAACCACTCCTGCTCTCCCTTAATTGATCACTATTCATCTTCATCCTCCATGTAATACAGGCTATACATTTCTCAACAGTTTAGAATTACAACCTCACCAAAATGAATACTTGACACAAAATGATCAACACTCTTGAACTATGCACACAGTAGTTGATGTTACAAAATAAGTGCCAGTGCCATTGCAATACATGGAATCCCAAATCCGAGACCCCAGTTCAAGTTATCATGGATGTAGTTCAAGACAAAGACTGTAACGGCTATACCACCACATAAACCAAAATACCACCAGTTGAAAAATGAGCTCTTGGACTTTGCTCTCAACTAAGTGTCGTCCGTCAAATTGATCAGCTCCAAAAGCCTATACACATGGTTTATGCCCTGACTGTGCAATTGCTACTAGATACAAAGATGAAAAGAAAAAAGAAGACTTGGAAAGAATAAGGGGATGCACAGGAGGTGCTACTGCTGTTGTTGCCATTGTCCAGGCAGCCAGGCGAGCTTTGTTTGGGAAGAATAGTTGATAGTGTTAACAATGCAAGACCCTGTCACTCATGCAAGGTTTAAAACAATTGAGTAAAATTCTACAGTTACCTACTTACTTTAGTAGATGTAGATAGGGGTGTCAAAATGGCCCTCAAAACCTTAGCCCGCCCGCCCCGGCCCATGGGCCGAAAAAGCCCTCAAAATAAGGCCCTCACATATTCGTGGGCTAGGCCTACCCGGCCCTCAAGCCTTTGAGGGGAGGGTAAGGGCCTAGACTTTGAAACTTAAGCCCGACCCTCATTAGGCTCTCAATATTTATTACATATATTTTAATAAATATTTTTACAATATATTTTAATGCTAAAAATTACTTAAAAGAACGTTTATCTATTAAATTTGCCAACCTTATAATTTTATTATAATATTTTATGAAATGAATTTAACTGATCTTAATTGATTAATACAACTTTAACAAGTTTTTTTAGTAGTTTGAAGGTTTAATTGTGAAGTGCATTCGATTTTATCATTTTTAACTAATGTTTCTAAATTTATTTTGTAAATCAAATGTATAACATAGTATCCGGCCCTCACGTTTGACCCTCAAGCCGGGCCCTTCAAGGCCTCTCGAAAGGGTTGAGGGGCGGGTAAAAGCTTCGAGATTTAAGTATTGGCCCGACCCGACCCGGCCCTCGAGGTAAATGAGGGTAGGGCTGGCCCGACCCTCAAAGCATGAGAGCTTCATTGTTACTAGATGTAGATGCAACCTACAATGCAAGTTAACTCTACAAGTATGAAACCAACTAAATTTTACATATTATTCTTTTTTCATTGCCTATTATTTGCTTAGCATGTTGCTATAACCCAAAATCTTAAGTGATAAAACTGAACCCAACACACAAAACCACCCACTTATAGGTGTTGCCTATTACTAGTAATCAACCTAGGCGGTGGTGGACTTCACAGTAGTAGACTAGTAATCAACCCAGTTGATGTTATCCATTTCGGATGGGTAGTAGACTTGACACAGTAGTAGACAAGAAGAATATGAATAGTAACCATCTAAATAATAGAATTTCAAAATCGAAATGTAATGGAATTTCGAATTGAAATGAAACAATAGAATATTTTGTTACAATTTCACGTGCAAGTCATAAGAAGGGTAAAGTTGCCATTTTGAAGAATACATGCGGTGGAGTTAAAATTGACTGATTCAACTAACAGAACTGGAGCCAAAAACGAATTTAGCAACTTAGGAGAACCAAACGCTAATATCCATATATAAAGTGGGGCCAAAAGCTAAATAACCCATAATTCTTTTTGACCATCAAGATGCAGAGCCACCTGATCCTCATAAAGTCAGTGAATTCTTTGCATTGAGATGGGCAGACATGATTGATAGTGATCAACAAGAAGCACAGGTAACAAACACCTTCTCACAAGGCAACACCAATTACGTCGCCGGTTCCCTCTCTCTCACTCACTCTGAAGAAAAGAAGACCAACGGTAATTTTAAAAACTTTTGATTGCCTTATAAAACAAACCAAAGGGTGAAAGTGGCATTTTAAAAAAAATACGGATGCAACTTATTTTGTCTTTAAGAGTTATTAAAATTTAAAAACTGGGTTCGTAAACTATTTAAATGTGAAAATTGGTTTTGTGAGTAATTATAAAAAAAATACTGTCCTTTAGAATTGTTTTGAAACAAAATTGGCCTTGGGGCTAATTTCTTGCAGGTTAGAACTCGATTTGAAAATTGGGGACCTAAATTCATATTTTTACGTGAAAGTCAAAAAGTCTTTTCTTTCTGAGTTCGACTACTCTTTGTAATTTAATCCATCACTGTCTGGGAGTATATGATTGAGGTTGAGATACAACTCCGTACAAGTACACTGCCCCAGAATGCCGTATTGCCTCGTAAAAATGAGATAACGGGACCACGAAAAGCCACACACAAAATGCATCAAATCTCAACAACCACCGTGAATATTTGCTTACATGCAGTAGCCCTACCAGGGAGAAGTATGAAATATAATCCTTTGCTGCCCGCTCTTTGCTCCATCTTTTCATTGACAGCATCTTTGATCTCTCTCACTTGGTCCACCTAAATGCCCCAAATCATCCACCATTGACCATACTGATGTCCAACTGGTGAGTTCTTAAATTTCATTCCACGTTAGAACGCTTGAATGATGATGAAGGTAGACAGACAACCATTTTCAGGTTTCAGTTTCAATAGGAGTTTGGGACCATCTTCCCATAAATAGAAACTACAGGGTCATTCAATTTCTTATTTCTATCAGCTTTTATTGTTGTGAGATCACCAACTCGATTTGAAAGCAACAAGAAAATAAGAGGGCGTTTGGCAACATGTCTAAAACCCACTTTGTGGCTTTCTAGGAGGATAAAAGGCAAAAATTCTTTTGGTAATGTCCCAAAGTCAAGAAACCATAAAATTTAAAAGACAAAAATATAGCTTTTTGAGAAAATGTCAAGAAACCATAAAATTTAAAAGACAAAAATATAGCTTTTTGAGAAAATTAATAATTGTTTTCTATGTAGTCTTTCAGGCTTTTTCCTTTGGGCTTTGTGGTTTTTTTGTTGGGAAAATTGGGTCTACGCACAAGTGTTATTTTCTACCCGGGATCAACCAGCCGTTTAGTTTCGAACCCGAGACCAACACTGAAGCTAGCACCTAAACTACTGGCTATTCTCCACTGTACTCTTTTAGTTCATTTGTTACTTTGTTAGTAATTTTAGTTCAGTTTAAAAAATGCTAATTAAGAAGCATTTTGAAATTTTGTTTACACCAAACAAACTTTTAACTTCTTGGTTTTTCAATTTCATCTTTTTGGCTTTAGAAATTGTGTTTTTGACAAACGGGGTTTTTCAATTTCATCTTTTTGGCTTTAGAAATTGTGTTTTTGACAAACGTATTTATACTTTACATTAAGTGAAAAATCAAATAAAGACTTTTTAGCTTGGTAGCCTATGGTTTTTTATTAGTTGCCAAACACCCCTAAGTAATACCTGATCAAAATGCAGTTATAGCTAACATGCCGACCTTAAGATTAAAATACAGCTAGCTACCACACTTACAATTTACAACAGATTGGTGGTCCATCTCAGGCTTGAGTCCTACAATACCAAATCCAACCTCAGGACATCGCACAAACACGTACACGGTGGGTCTACTCAGCCACTCAGGTCACCTCAAGAACAACTGTTTAACACATGCAACTAAACCAGTAACGTGGGATTTCTGCTTGACTGCACTACAAGTTTCATGTTTGTTAATAATGCGCGTTAAATGTAAAAACTGATTGTCAACGAGTTATATACAGCTATTCAGTAAACTGTGAATGTCCACGACTCCATGAGCATTCGAAAAAATTGTAAAACATCTAGATTCAGATAAAAAAAAACTAAAAAAAAACTAAAAATCGTTCAACTTGTAGAATTTCCTATTAAAGTATTGAGTACGTTTTCAAGAGTTTCAAGAGGATAGAATTTGCTATTCATAAAGGGCTAGCTATGCAACTTGTAGCGCCCTTGCCCCCTGCAACTTGTGTATATCTTCCGATCTTCAATAAAATACATATTTGGTTAAAAGCAGAGAATAGAAAAAAAAAAAAAAAACAACTTTCTTTTAGTTCACAGCTGGATCCTGACTGCAACTGTAAACTGAAAAGGCAACAATTAGCTTCCACATCTTGTTTATACTCTAATAAAAAGACTTTTCAGGCTTCTAAGCCAATGACCTATCATAAGAATCATCCAACCAAGCCTTAGAAATCCTCCACCGCACCCATCCACTACCCTCAAGGACAGTACTTCATACGCAGTTTACCAAGGGTCTCCACAAACTCAACCGGAAGTGCATTACTGAGAAAGTTTTCCTCCCACATCCTATGAAGATCTGTTTGGAAGGGTGGGCCAGTAAGTCACATAAATCTCTAGTAAAATTTCCACATTCAACATGCAAGACCGTAACTGTGACAAACAGTAACCTAAAGAACAGTGTATAAGATCCTAGAGCACAAAATGTTGGGCTCGATTTCTTTAACAACATTCAATAGTTCACTTTCATTCATGTGTTCTGCAAACAATCATACTCAAGCTCCATTATTGCTTAAAGAAGAACAATAGCTCACAGTATCTGGACACCAAAACTCTTACTGTTGTTTCAGAAGGTTTCCTCAATTAATTATTGCTTGTTTATCTTGTTATGAATATTTATGAACTATTCTTTCTTAAAAGTAAATGACTGTGAACTGCTATATAAAAAACTATGTTTCTAAGTTCTAACTAAAGCTTAGGAAAGCAACAACCTTTGAGTATCATATTAACCATGTGAACAGAACTTATTTGTAAGACGTTATATATTATGACATGTTTCCTGACATCCTAACTATTCCGCTCCATAAGGGTATGTCCACTCTCAAATACCAATGCAGTGAGTTAGTGAGCAAAAGACTCGAGCAAGCTCCTTGTCTTTCCTTACAAACTACTCTCATCTGGGGGTACTTTCAAGTGATGCCCATTCACTCTGAAATTTGTTCCAACAGTGTCTCGACTCTTGACACAATGAAACAGTGTTCCTACTGGTCCAAACAACATTGTAGTAAGCAAACATGTGAATTTTATTGAAGACTTTAGAAGTGTCCAACTTTGATAACACGGTATATGCATCACTCAAAACATTCCTGCCTACATACCAGACTTGTTCGTAGCAGAGAGACACATGATGAGCAAGTCAAATCGTGGGAGCTTGGCTAAATTATCCAAGTATCTGACAGCTAGCTCAGTTTCTTCCCTATAGAAAGACCGTCAAACAAAGTCAAAAGTTTTGCTAACAATCCTGAACAGCAAAAGGGGAGCAAAAAAAATCAAAACTAACCTGAAAAAGGTAGCCATGCACTTGATAATGTCAATCAGCAATGCCGCAGACAAGGAATTTTTGAACAAGTGTGGCAAGGAAGGAGGAGATATAGCCTAACCAAGTAAAAAGTGAAAATTTGTTAAATTCTCGTTAGTTGAAACATCGTGTATTTACTCGTTAGTTGAAACATCATGTATTTCAAACCACAAACAGGTGCTCATACAGGTGCATCCAATCAATTTAAGATCTCTTGGATGGGTAACACGGTTTACGCCTAAAAATACTTAATCCAAAAGATTCTAACAATGCAAAATACCAAATAATAGTTCTACGCCAACTTTTTCCAAGTATTGCCAACTACTCGACATAATAAGGCTTGGCCAATCCAAGAACAAACAAAAACATTTCATGCTCAGAGACATATCCATCAATTACGTTGAAAAGCAAGATACAACAAGTACTGTGTAACCTTTAGCAAACGAGCTTGTAATGCAACATCACCAGAAACACCCCTCCAAGAAATCTCAAACTGATAAGCTGACTTTGGTGATGTGATGGACTTTCCGGCTTCAGCCATAGCTCGAGCCGCTGCACCTGAAGCCAGCTCTTGCACAGACATCTTAACTTCTTGCTTCTTCATACCATGAACATTCTGTGTACAATTCAACCATTAGTAATTGTAATAGTCATCTCTAAAGAATTGAGAACAGAAATTATTCAGTTCAAAAGTGGGAATTTTCTTTCTTTAATTGTTTTTCTTTCTTCATTTTTTTTTTCCCGAAACCAAATAAGACAAATCGGACAGGTACCCCAACACAAGTCCTAAATGCAAGGAGGTTGAAGTCATATAGGTTGACTAACACATGCATAATGCAAAACAAACAGGACATGTACAAACTACAATACTGCAATGTTGACATCTATGTGGAGCAGTATTGTGCATGGGCAGCACAAGACGAGTGATAGGAAACCTGGAGTTCACAATCACTGGTCCACTCGCAGACTGCTAGATCAGGAAATCGCATAAAGCAAAATAAATCAAATTGTCCAAAGACGGTTCACAGCGGAATGGAAGGGCATGATCACAGACTAGAAGACTTGGCCTTAAAAGACAGAAAGTATGTGGTTCAGAGCATGTTTATTATACATAAAGGCGTAAAGCATGAATAAAGAAAAGGCACAACAAGACCTTGGAAGCGTCTGCAATAGGTTTTAATGTTGCACCTTCCTGAGATCCATTTGAATCTTCTCTTAGGCTTCTGTTACCAGCATTTGCAGATCTACCGACCACTTCCTATACAATGACCAAACACTTGTTAGGAAGCTTATCACGTTTGTTCACCGGAAAGAAAACACCCAGTAGGTTAAACATTACTAATATGTGTAACAAGTTACACATATAATGAGATTTTCATTTCTATTGGTAAAGGGAAACTGAAGTACCTCAATGATTTCTATGAATATTAATTTCTGGTCTGGTGTACCAAGAGCCCAGATGGATATCATATTCTAAAAAATACAAGCAGTTATTAGGAAGGCCATGTTATTTATACCTTAATGCGATTTTCATTCCCAATGACCCTCTGCGCTCCTTGAGTGGAATTTTTCATTGTCTCCGACGCCTTCTTAAGAAGCTCCTGGAGAAGAAATCCCAAATATGGTGGTACAATCAACAATGTAATAGAGAACTGTGCAAACTGATATCAAGATCAAAGGCAATAACGCCTTTCTCATTAATATTGATAACTGAACTCGAATACACAAGTGAAGACTAAATTGTAAAAACAAGGTGATATTCTGGTATGCTAACCTCCCAATGTCTTATCAATATGCGCTTAAAACGCAACATGGACCAAAACTTTTAATTGAACAAAAAAACCAGTACAAGTTTTCAACTAAGTGGTTGAATCGAACTGACTGAAACACTAAGTTTTCCATTTGATGACTAAGGTGAGGTATAGAACAGAAACACTGTGAAAGCTTGTAAAACTGAGGGAGAAGAAGAGATAAGGGTATAGGATTATTGAATGAAGGGAGTGTGGTATGACTGGTATCTAGTCTAAGCTTTACACTGAACCGTTTGAGTTTTAACTGCAGGTGATCAGCTGCCCCCAGAGGCCCAGACATATGTTTACGCAATTTGGGGCGAGATGGAGTGGACTGATTACCAAATTGTCATGCTTCTTGCCATCTTTTTATCATGTCCATCAGGGTTACTTCTTACTATTTGAAAAGCTCAAGAGGTACTAGACATGATATATTCTATTATTTATTTTGGTAAGTGAATTGTTCAGAGAAAGTTTCAAGACTCAGCACCTACAGGCTGTACGGATAGGATTTTCTGACAAACAAAAGGATGCTGCAAGGATTTCAAGTAGGAATCCTCCAGCAGACTCCAAAAAAAAGGATCTGACCCCTCTACTCAATTGATTGAATCCTCAGAAGCATCTACAGTGGCAACTGACCTCCCAACTGCCCGCACCTGAACAGCCCAGCAAATAGCTAAACTTCTAAGTAGTCACACTTATACAGAGCATAGGAAGCAGCAAACTCTAAGCAATCTACTAAAAGCTCTCCTAGTCTTGATTCCTCTGACTGTGGCTATCCATCCCAAGCGCCAATCTATGCAATCTTTGATGCTTTTGAGGTAATTTCTACACAGATTCAAAAACTACTGGATCTTTGAATCTGTGTAGACACATTTTTTTTATTTTGATAACTTCTGTAAAGTAATCAGTACAGGTTGCTAGATGGGGTAATCGAATAGAAAAAAAGATACTTTTTTTTTATTGAATCAAAAAGGTTCCTTGGCCTTAACATCTCTCATATGAAGACGTTTGAATGGCGGTCTAAACTTCAAGCACATACATCAACTATGAGTGTTGTTTACATTTAAAGGTCACCCCCTACACTAACCATAGTGATAAACACGTTCGAAACATCCAAAGCAAAACTTAACAGCAAAATTTCTTGGGGATTCCTTACCTTGTCATACATCGCCTTTGCTTCCGCATGCTGCTTCTTAAGTTCTTGGTTCTGAGGCTCTAACCTCAGAGCAAACTCAGAATCTGTAGATAGTTGCATATATTATATGTATGAAAATAACCATTATAACTGGAAAAGTACTGGTAAGTTCTAATCTAATCAATTTTTTGTAAAACGACGTAATTAAGGACACCATATACCTTCAAGGGATGCTTTTAGCTTCCCAAGTTCTTTCCTAGCAGTGCATCGCGTCGTGAGTGCAGCTTTGGTGTAGCGGTCATCCAAATTTAAAGCCTCTGTACAATCATTTTCAGCCTCTTCGAATCTAACAAACAAGAAAGACAAAAGGTAAAAATAAAATAAAACACACATCCTATATGTCTCTTTGATTCAAGTATATAAATAGCTCACCTTTTAGAACTATATAACAAGTTCTTACTTCTTACCAGTCATGAAGAAACAGAAAACAAATATGTCCATGGAGACGAAAGATCTAAAGGGTCAAAATTTGGAAAGATAAAATTTATAGAAATTGTCTTAATAAAGCCTTGCTGGAAACTTCATTCGGTACAATACCTAATTCATGCTGCTTATATGGAGGATACACGTTCACAAATTCCAACAAGATACTGGAAATAACTTAGGATGGTTTTAGAGGGAAAAACAAAATTTATTAGTTTATAGAGCAATATGTTCTCTTCCATTTCTATTTGACAGTCGTTTAGCATGTTCAAATACTCAAACCGTCACAATAGTGATCTCTATATAGGGTAACAAAAATTGTTCACATCATTGGAAATAACTCAACAACATATATCCCTCCAAGCGAAACAACACCATATTGGAACTTTTAATATATTGATACAAATGGCAAACCAATAAGGCCAACTCAAAGAACACGTAATGCAGCTCACTAGTAAACTTACCTCTTGATTTTAAGGTACGCCATGGATCTATTTGCAAAAGCCACTGCTGTTGGTGATAAAGCAATGCTTCTTGAATAACAATCAATGGCTTCGTTATACTTTTTCTGCTTAAAACACTCATTTCCCTGTACACACGAAACAACATTACTAAATTCTACACTAACTAACTAAATTTTACGCAATGGGAAAGTGTACATGGTTCATACCAAATCTTTTTCCGTAGCATCAGTTGTAGAACTTTCTTGAGTTAACAAGTCCTGATAACTTCTTTGTAATGAGGATGTACCCTAATACATTTAGTTAAAAACATTTGTATATTAGGAAATGAACCTAAGGTATAATAAATATAGTAATTTAATATTTACCACGTGTTTATCTTGTTTTAACCTTTTGTCTTTTTCTTTGAGTGAAAGCTCCCAGTCTTGTAAATTATTTATAAGCCCTTGAAAATACTGAAAAAAAAGATAATTATAAAAACCCTAATAATATAACGGAAGTCATAATTTAGAAGAGAGAGAAGAATTAGTTACGAGATTAGGATCATCGCGATTGTGTTTGTTCCTAGCAGCAGCAGCCATAGTAGGCAGTCAGAGAACAGCTCGAATTTCAGTGCGCGCGCGAGATGGTTCTAGAATTTAGAGACATCTATGCTTTTTTTAATGTTAAAGTTTATTGAGAAAGTACTAAAGTACCCCCATTATGTTTCGCTCCTTGTCCTTTTTTACTTGGGGTACCGTCCAAATTCACCAATTTTCTACAATTTGCAGGGAAGCCTTCTGGGACCGTGGTACTCATTTGAGTTTAAAAAAATGGGGAATCTGAAATTTGGTCACTTCCTGGCGTCCCAAAGTAAGGATTTCGTCAGAGTGTATTCTAGTGAATGTGTTTGTTGAGTTGAACGAACACCGTTAGACATAGTGCTAATGGTACTCACTCCATAGTATGCCTTTAAAATGCCAGTGTTTAACGATGAGGACTAGCATTTAACAAATTTAAATACGCGGATTAGCACTTAGCATCCTGGTGCTCGCTAGCACGAGAAACATTTCAAAACCAGCAAGCTCAACTGTGGTTATTGAGTTGAATTTGATAGTGGTTACTTAGCTACTTAAATTGGAAGTGGTAATGATACAGTAGGCCGGTGGAAATACAAAGTTCAATTGAGGGGAGAGTTAAACAATAACAATGTCAATGCTACCTGCAAATTTGAAAACCAAAATGGCATTTAAATTATAACTAGTCATACATTATAAAATCTTTTGAGAGCATGTCTCTACAGTAAGCTCTACCAAAGGGAAGGTGTAACCCAAATGACCTGTGGCAACCTTTCATTTATGACGAAATTCCCAGGGTCTGAGAATTTAAATCCTGCAGAAAAGAAAGATGAGGGTTCTAAGCATTGGCTCTCTATATCGAAGATGTCACATATGTAATCAGAGCTAGTGTCTGTAAAGTAGATGCAATTTCTTTTCAGTCCGGGATAGTTAGACGCCAGGATAGACAATGAATTAAAAGGACCTACAAACAACGTTGCGCCGCCAATATTCTTCACCTCCACCCACTCCTTGCTATCTTGACACAACTTAAAAATCCTAAATCCCATAGGGTATTCAGAGTTCTTATATTTGAAAGGACGAAGTCTTGGAATGATAAACAAGAGTTCTCCAGATAATTCAACCAGACGGGCATACTCGGTGTAGAGTTGATGGACGAGTTCATTGCTGCAAATTGTTTAGTTCCTGGAGAAGGAGGGCCGACATCACAAACCACAACTCTAGAGGGACCATAGAATTGCCCTGCTACATAGAATTACCAATCGTGATACCTAATGTCTCTACATATAGTTATCATACTCCTGTTAGGTGTTTCCTTGTTATCTACTATTGTTGTCCAGTTATTGTCTCCTGGAGTGTAAAATGCGCACCAAGCCACTTAACAGAAGCACGACACAACGATCGCCTTCCATGCTAAACAGTGTCGGATGTGAAGACAACTCAGCTCTCAATTTCAGACTCCTAGTAACTTGCCTAGAAGGGATGAACATGTAGTCGTGGACAACACCACCCAGATACTCAAATAACTCAACGGCATATTCTGTATCAATTCTGGAGGGCTGGGTAGTCCACCATCCAGGATATTTCCGTAGCAGGTGGTAGAAAGATCTTTGCCTCTGTGAGTGGATTCAACAGAAACATGGATGGACTGTTTTTACCTATCATAATTAACCAGCCAATGTTCGACCCAATGCATTCATGAGTGTGTGGATTTGGTGTTTTAAGCCATATTCTTCTATTTAGGGAGGGACTGAAGAAACATGTACCTAAATTCTCGTCGTTGATCAGCAGCCAAAGGATTTGAGGAGGTAACTTCCTGGGGGGCTTAATTGCCACGAAAACTGACCGCCATAACTTGCAAACTACACCGAAACGAACGTAATCTGTAACATCGGTCATCAAACACAAAGCTATTAATTCTAACAGTTCCTTTGGAAGACTAGACCAGCAAGTATCCATCGTGAAGAAAACGACCAAGAATCCTCAGGATAAGAGGGTGAGCGTAAAAGGGTTTTGGTGGAGGAAGAATCAGATCTAATTTTCCAAAAATATTATGCCCTCGGTAACATATCTTGGACAAAATGAGGGATGGAATATTGGAATCTCATCGTTGGTGCTAGTGTGCTACAAACATATATGTGAACAATAAGTTTGATGTTTCAGTTAACATTTCAGTGTTTTAAAACCCAACATCTCCAGCAATTACTTGTAAGCTGGTTTCAACAGAAGAAAACAGCTTACAAAGTTCGTTCCCATGAGTAGTAAATTGGTCTTGCAAAAGCACAGTTCTCACGGGGAGGAGGATAACTGCAACACCATATAAATTCCATGTATAGGTAGCCTAAAATTCATACAAGATCTAAACATGCAAGGTGTACAAATTTTAGAAACAAAAATGGAGTCATAGAAAACTCTCAAGTTAGAACTTTGTAAGAAAAATGAAAAGTCTCTAACCTGCAGGGCTTGGAACAGAATATAGTTGGCAATCCTATGTCTTGAGGAAATGTAACCACTGTCCCAGTAGGACTCATGACCCACCGGATTGTATTTGGTGGAAGCGTCAAAGCATTTGCAGCTTTCTCCTGTGTGAAACAAAGTGACAATATCAGAAAACTCAATGGCCTGAACGTAATTCACCAAAGTGAAAAAAGTAAAAAGAAAAAAACCAAATAATATGCAAATTGGACAGTATTCATAATCAATAAAAAAAAATCAACACCTGTGCTATCTCATCCCGGCGTTTCTTCAATTTGTCTTCCCTCTTTTTCCTACTGGAATCTTGACTAAGAATTTTCCTGATTGCCTCGGCCTAGTTGTATGAAACCAATAGGCATGTTTTACATTTGAATATCCTAACCATCAAGGAAAAAAAAAGAAATGAAAAAGCAAACCTCAGAGTCCCGATTCTCCTTCTCCACTTGCATTCTACGTCTTTGAGCAGCTTCGGCTTTCTTTAGTTGCTGCTCCACTTCAGAGAGCTTCTCCTTTTGCTCTGCCACCATATAAGACCCAGAAAAATCAATGTAAGCCCAAAATAAAAAGGAAAATGCAAAACAAATATTATAAAATGAAAGGATAAACAAAATATGACAATGTTATAGAAGACTAGAGTATGAAGACCTTCAGCTGCCACGTATTGCTCCAGCTCAGCTGCTTCTAGAATCAGTTAGATATAACAAACTAACAGAATTAGTTATAAGAATTAGTTATAACTGTATTAGAGAACTCTCTGTATATAAAGAGGTGTAATCAGAGGTGTAATTACTCAGTGAAAAATAATGAAAAATTCTTCTGCCTCAGTCTTCATTTCTTCTTCTTCTTCATACTTTGTTCATGGTATCGGAGCCATTGAATCTAAGTTCTTCATCATGATCCACCATTAAAGAATCAATTCAGAGTTCTCAAATTCAATAGAATCATCAGGTTTTACTTCATTTCTTGATTTTACTTCATTTCTTAATGCTTCAATCCTTTTGATTCTTCAATCTTTGTTATAATGACATCAAATTCTGCTGTTACTGCTTCCGCAAGCACATCTGCATCATCTAATATGAATTCAATAAACATTAGTCATTTTGTTCCTATTAAACTCAACAAGGATAATTTTCTTCTATGGAAATCATTGTTTTTGCCGATTCTTAGAAGTAATAATCTTCTTGGCTATGTGGATGGTTCACTTGTATGTCCTCAAGAGGTTATTTGTGTTGATGGTACAACAACTGTTAATTCTCATTATCTTGATTGGGTAAAGCAAGATCAGACTCTTTTGATTTGGATTAATGCAACATTATCTGAAAGTGTGCTTCCATATGTTATTGGAATGACTACTTCACGAGAGTTATGGAATGTGTTGGAGCGAAGGTTTTCAGCAATTACTCAGTCACACCAGCATCAGTTGAAAAACAAACTCCAAGCTACCAAGAAAGGTAATGATTCGATGGGAGAGTTCTTACAAAAGATCAAAGAAACCTCAGATAGTCTAGCTGCTGCAGGGGTTATAATAAGTGATGCTGATTTAGTTTCTTATGTGTATAATGGATTACCATCTGAGTATGAAGCATTTTGCACAGCAGTGAGGGTTAGAAAGGAACAAGTGTTATTTGATGAATTGCACAATTTGTTGTTGAGTGAGGAGATTACTATAAGTGAAAGAACAAGAAATTTGGTTGCTTCTTCACCTCAAGCATTCAGTGTGAATAGATTTGCTCAGCAAGATATTTCTCAAAATGGTTATAAGAACAATGGATATCAAGGTAATGGCTATCAAGGTAATGGTTATCAGGGAACTGGATATCAGAATAGAGGAAGAGGTCGTTCAAGAGGTCGAGGAGGATACAATAATTATCAAGGAAGAGGATATCAGAACTCTCAGAATTCACAGAGTTATCAGAACTTTGGTTCAGCATCTTCTTCAAACTCTCCAGTCACACAAGGTGCAAAGTCTGGCATCATAGGAAGGGTTCAATGTCAAATATGTGGATAACCGGTCATCTTTGCTATAGATTGTTTCAATAGGATGAATCATGCCTATCAAGGAAGGCAACCACCATCCAAGCTTGGGCTATGGTCGCCCAAAGAGGATCTACTCCAACATGTGCCAATTTATCGATGAACAATGGGTTTACACGTCTGGGGGCAACAAATCACATGATGGCGATATTAATAACTTGGCATAACATTCACCTTACACCGAAGTGACAAAGTCTTAGTGGGTGATGGTCAAAGTCTTGACATCAACAACATTGGTAATTCCTATGCTCATACTTTAAATTCCTCCTTTCACTTGAAAAATATTCTTCCGTGCCTCAAATATCACAAAACTTGCTATCGTTCATAAATTCATCAAAGACAATAAGCTGTTCTATTACATTTCCTCCCACTTCATTCTTTGTGAAGGATATTTTTGGGAAAATTTGTTTTCCAAGGGAATCATGAGAATGGGTACCTCATGAAGTTCATGCATCATTCATCAAATCTAACTTCGCATAAGTCTGCTTTGCCTTTGTTGGAGTCAAGACCTTTGCTCAAACCTGGCATCATAGACTAGGGGCATCCAAATAATGTTTCCTTTTCCAAAATAATGACTACATATAGTTTATTGTTGTTGTTGGTAAAACTAATTGGTCTTAGCATGTAATCAAGGAAAGAATGTCGGACTTCCTTTTCAATCTTCTATTTCATGTACTACTTCAAAACCATTACAATTGATTCATAGTGATTTGTGGGGGCCATCCTCTATTCCTTCGATTTGAGGATTCTTATACTATGTCTCTTTTATTGATGATTGGTCAAAGTATACATGGATCTTTCCATTGTATAGAAAATCTGATTTTTTTTTCTCTATGTTTCAAGTGTTTAAAAATAGTGTTGAAAATCGGTTTGATACAAAAATAAAAAGTTTCGGATGTGATGAAGGTGGTGAGTTCAAGAGTAATGTAAACAATTTTTAACTACTCATGGAATTAATTTGCGGTATTCTTGCCCTCATAAAGAGCCTTCTTTGAGAGAAAACATAGACATATTACGGAAGTTGCGGAACTTTAATTGCTCAAAGCAATGTCTCTCCAAAATCTTGGGTTGATATTTTTCAAACTTCAGGTTTTCTTGATAAATAGAATGATCCCTCAAACCTTGTCGGGTTACACCCTTTGAGAAACTCACCAATAAAAGACCAGATTACTCATTCCTAAAAAATTTTGGGTCGCTTGTTACCCATGGCTTAAACCATATGTTTCTTCTAAACTCCAACCTAGAAGTATGAGAGTGTGTGTTCTTAGGTTCTGAGTTTAGACCACAAAGGTTCTGAGATGTTTAGACTCCAAAGCGAGGAAAAATATACATATCGGGCATGTTGTTTTGATGAAACAAATTTTCCTTTCAAAACATTATTACGGTTTCAATTCCATCAATTCCTTCAACAACAAAATCATCTATGATTGTTCCGACTTTTAATTTTCTTCATTCTACCAATTCTCAATCCAATACTCTTCCTATTTCTAATTCCACTCCTACCGATGTAATTCCCTCGCCAATACCATTTCTGTTTTTTTGTGAGGAAGACAATCCTTCTCGAGTGTCGAAAATAATCGTCTTCAAATCTCGGGAATCAATTCCTATCACTCAAACATCATATCCCAATAGTCAATTACAATCTTCTACTAATCCATTTGTCAAGCACTTTACTTAATCCCTCGGTTCATACAAGATCAAAGTCGGGAATCTCTAAACCAAAGAAAATCTTTAACTTGAATGTTACAAGGCATCCTTTACCATCCGCTTTCGGTTTCACATCTAGAAACTAAAGTACCGACTCCTACATGCTATACTCAAGTACATTAAACATCAGTGGAGACAAGCAATGCAAGTAGAGTACAATGCTCTCATTCGGACGGGGAACACGGTCGTTAGTTCCATCTGCTCCCCATCAACATCTTGTCGGAAATAAATGGGTATTGATTAAAAGAAAAGATTGATGGCTCGATTGATAAATACAAAGCAAGATTAGTGGCAAAGGGATTTGATCAAGAAGAAGGCGTGAACTTCAATCGGACTTTTAGTCCGATGTGCCAAAGTCTGAACCATTAGAATGATTTTATCATTAGCGGTTCAAAAGGATTGGCGGGTAAAACAACTAGATGTAACTAATGCTTTCTTGCATGGTACTTTCGAAAGAAGATGTGTATATGGTTGACCACCACGGCTTTATTGATCCTCTGAAACCTCATCATGTCATCGTAAACTACATAAGTCTCTATCTGGACTTAAACAATCTTGAGAAAATGGTATGAAGCTTTGATGAATGTTTTGGTTGATATAGGATTTACCTTATCTCAAGTCGATCCTTCTTTATGTATAAGATCCACGACTCGGGACATTACATTTGTTCTAGTATATGTTGATGACATCTCGGGTTCTGAGGGAGTTCTAAATCTTATTGTCAAGCTTTGATTGATCAGCTAAGCACAAAGTTCGTCATGAAGGATTTAGGTGACTTACATTTCTTCTTGGGATTGGAAGTAACAAGGGATAAGGATGGCATGTTCTTAACACAGACAAAGTATGTGTTGGATATTCTGAAGAAAACTAAGATGGATGGAGCAAAACCCTGTTCTACTCCTTGTTCTACTTCAACTAAGCTTGATAAAACCGGTGGAGAAGAACCGCATGATCCTATTGAATTTAGATCTCTAGTAGGCCCCTGCAATATGTTACTTGGACAAGACTAGACATCGGTTTTTGAGTTAATCGAGGTTTGTCAATTTATGCAATGTACAAGGAGTACTCATCTTCTTTGCAACCAAGAGGATACTTAGGTATCTAAAAGGTACTATCAATATGGTATCAAGTTCTGAAAGGAAATGCTCAAGTCGAAGCATTTTCGATCTTGGCCGAGCGGGGGATGTCCTTTTGATAGAAGGTCTACCAGCGGGTCTATGTGTTTTTATGGTTCAAATCCTATAATTTGGAGTTCTAAGAAGCAAACAACGGTTTGGGATCATCGTTGAAATTTGAATACGTGGCTCTTGCATACATTTTTGAGATTTATTGGTTGTGTATCTTTGCTAAAAGAACTGAAAGTTTTTCTGCAGGATTCACCTATTTTATGGTGTGATAATCGAGTGCTATTGCCCCGTCCATGAATCCGGTGTTTCATGCACGAACAAAACATATAGAGGTTGATTTTCATTATATTCGAGAACAAGTTACTAACAAAGTTCTTAGGTTACAATATGTGTGCACAAAAGACCAAGTTCTTTGATATTTTTACAAAAGGATTGTCCACAACTAGATATTCAATGTTACAACAAAGACTCGATGTTCGATTTGCGAAAAACCGACAGAAATCACTTAGGTTTGAGGGGTGTTTTTCCACTAGAGCATGAAGACCTTCGTTTTGCTATCAAGCTTTCTTGAATACTCATCAAAGCTTGAGGGGGTGTATAGAAGACTAGAGTATGAAGACCTTCACCGCCACGATCGTATTGTTCCTCATTTCGCCTACTTCTAGAATCAGTTAGATATAACAAACTAACGTAATTAGTTATAAGAATTAGTTATAAGCGTATTAGAGAACTCTCGTATATAAAGAGGTGTAATCGGAGGTGTAATTACTCGATTGAAAATAATGAAAAATTCTTCGCCTCGATCTTCATTTCTTCTTCTTCTCATACTTTGTTCAAATGTGTGCTCACTTCTAGATGGTCTTTGGGGGTAGCCCATCCGGGAACTCAATTAGACTGCTACCCGGATCCAGTCATGGTGTGTCTCTACCCACTGCTGATAGCCCTCTTTTCGTGTTGTAAGTGGGCTTCCTTTTACCTTCCACCAATGAGTCAAGAGATTCCTTCTTTTGCTTCTTTCTCTGGATTTCGGACTCGACATGAACCCAGCTCTTCCTCACCAACATAATCTGTATCTTCAATTAGCTTATCTGATCTTGATTTCCTTTTACCATCTCTCCCTGAGCGTGATGAATTATATCCCACGTCTTCATCATAGACCCCATCCACCAACCTACTCTTCGAAACACTAGAAATCTTACGCTTTCTCTTGCTATCATCTTCATCCTCAACAGCATGATCTGCTGAGAACTTCGGCGTTTTGAATTTTTCAAGGTAACAGATCTCTGCATCTTCCTCACCATCACCAATCCCACCATCTAGGACACAGGGCTTGGGGACTCGCTTGCTCTTTCTAACCGGCTCAATTTTGTCTATTTGCTTCCCAGAGACACTTTCTTCAGGCATCTTGGCGCTTGCAGTATCATCCTTCTTTCCAAGACCATAACCACATCTGGAGAAATCTTTCCATGGGACTCCCTGCAGCCCACCCTTCTTACCTGGAGGAGATTGATCATCATCAGAATTGTCCTGCAGCACAAAAAATTCAGCACAATGGTTTAACATAATCTCAGCACTTATTTCAATCCTACCTATCATTTTTCGTCTTCTATCAATTATACACTAGCCTCAAATTATTAAATAGGAAAGGAATTCTGCATAAGCTACCATGCTATAAAGTCAACTTAAGATGATTTAACGTCCCATAAACTTGCATAAAACACATTTGAAAACGATAATCGTATGACACCATTTCAAACCTGTACTCTCATAAGCTTGCAAAAAGAATGATGAACTACCTGGAGAATCAGTTTTGGCCTTGGCCGAGAGATGTCAGATAGGCGTGAAGACTTCATGGATGAATCGCCAACATCTGAAGAGGGCTTAGGATGTATTGTTCGAGTTACACCCCCTACTTTGAGCTTGACTTTCCTAAGCTTGTTTTCATTTCCCGAACCATCAGTAACTAAAGCTGAGTGCCCAGAGTTCTGACTTGATTGGAGATTGCTTTTGCTAACCTTGCTTGTGCTTTTCCAATTAGCAGGGGCAAGAGCTCCTTCACTGCTCCTTGTGAAATTTGACCCACCACGTCCGTGCTCATTAATGCCTCTAGAATTACCATTATGAGATCCATCAAATCCTCCAACTCTACCATCATCTTTCCGAGACTTCCTGCGGAAACTTTCGCCTTCAACATCATTTAGATTATATTCTTTCCTCCGGGAACTCTTTCCATAACCGTTGTTCTCATCACTGGAAACCTTAGAAACCTTTTCCGACGCAGGTGTTGATGAAGGAGGTGAAATATCAGGCCGTCTATAAGTGCCTGTTATAGGGGAGTGATATCCTCATAAAGTTATCAGGCACGCGTGGAGCATAAGCGAACTCAGGACATCGACCTCCAAGACCGACCTGTGAGCAGCTCCCTTGTGAACACACATAATGCGCAAACATAAAAGCGAACTCGGGATATCGACCTCTAAGACCGACTGTGGCGGCTCCTTTCGGTGGTAGGTGGTACGAACAAAGATGTCACCGATTTAACGCATGGCGAGACGAGAGCATACCGGATAGGATCACCACCGGGGGTAATCATTACCAAAATCTTACTTGTACTTCCCACCACCGGAAAATAAGGCGACGCGCGCCAACTCCCAATCAGCACATGACTAATAATATAACCATCCCAACACTCATTCACGATCTCCACCTTACACGTGTGCAAGAGACACACGTGTCCCCCGGATTGACATTTCCTTAAGCCTATAAATACCACCTATTTGAACTACGTCGGACCTGATTCTCTCTCCCCCAAAAAGAGAAAAACCAAAAGAGGATACGTAGGCAACTCGCTCACAAGCGAACTCGGTCCCTCCAGAGAATCTCACCCCTCTTCCCTCTTTCTCCGCGAACCTCAAGGAAAACCAAAACACCCCTTTACATTGGCGCCGTCTGTGGTTTCGATTACTTTAGAAATCACATTACCCTAACTCAAAATTTTGCAATTCTCAAGCCCACGAAGCATGGTCAGCCTCGAAGCTCAAGTTCAAAACCTTGCCGAACAACTGGGTGTAACAAACGAAAGCATTTCCTTGCTCAGGCAAGAAAATGCTACTTTACGGGCCCAAGTCGACGCTTATCAATAGCAACCAGTCGGTAATGTTGCTGAAAACGGCATCAACGAAGTTAATCAGCAGATTAACGAATTGTCACATAGGATAGGCCAAAGTGCAGTCAGAAAAGACGCAACCCAAATTGTTCAAAAATGCTCAAGACATATCTCGCGTCCCCGTTCTGTGCTGACGTTCTCAGTAAATCCTCTCCTCAAAATTTTATCCAGCCACGTTTCCCCATGTATGATGGCAGCACCTGTCCCGGTTAACATGTGGCTCGATACATTCAAAGTTTGGCCCTCTACGGTTCTTCCGAAAGTATGATCATCTTCACATCAATTATTTCGGCCCGTCTCGAGGATGGCGACTTGATTGGTTCTTTCTCTCGAACCCGATTCTATTAAAACTTTTGAGCGACTTCATCGACACGTTTGCTAGCCAATACGCGTGCATAATGGGGGCGTAAGAAGGCAGATCTTGATTTGCTGTTCCAGTTATCATTCAGAGAAGACGAGACCATTCGCCAATTCTTAGGGCGGTTCAAGGCTGAATTGTTGTGTATGGAAAGTGGACTGAAAGAGTCTTTTTCCACACTGGCATTTTCTAACGCCTGTCGAGTGCGTAATACCGACCTCTCCAGATCGCTCATGAAAGAACACCCAGAAACGTTATCCGAACTGTACGCACGAGTTGACAAGTATATCAAGTTGCAAGAAAGTTTGCAATCTAGTGGTTTAGCCGAGAACCAGGAGGTAGCAGCGATCTCTGATCATACCCCGCGTGCCAAGAAGCGATCCAGGTCGCTGGCACCAAAGGTAGGAACCCGGCGGGGGATAACGGCGAGAGAATTGATGATGTCGACGACACTCTCCTAGTTACATTCTAGACAAGATCCGACGAGCCTCGTACTTCCACCCAGAGGTGAAGCAGCCAGTAGATCGACCTGATAAGCCATATTGCACCTTCCACAAAGCCAAATGTCATGAAACCAATGCGTGCTGGGGGCTTAAGCACTATCTTCAAGACCTTGTCGAAGCTGGTCATATTAAACAGTACACCGACATTTCTAACGGTGATTTGCGTCATAAGCTCATGGCTCGCCGAGTGCACAGCCGATCTCCACCTCGCCGAAAATGCAGTCGATCTCCACCTCGCCGTCACCACCAAGACTTTCAAGGTCGGCCTCACAATAGAGGACATCCCCAAGATCGTTCTCGTCACGAGTGAAGACAACACTCCTCTGATCGTGACAATGCCCGAACAATTCACATGATTACTTTCCCTGATGATTCAATTACTTCATCCAGAGAGAAAAGACGTCGTATTGGCGCTCTTCAAGAAGTATATCACTTTACTTCCCAAGCAGCACATGCTCCGCGTTGCTCAGGTTGCCATTTAGGAGATATCATTTTCATAGAGGCCGACCTCAACAAGGTCTGCTTTCCTCACAATGATGCACTAGTCGTCCACGTCAAGATCAGCGACTGGATAGTAAAGCGCATCTTGGTCAACCCGGGGAGTTCTTGTGATGTTTTATTTTACCACACTCTCCAAGAAATGAGGTTACCCAAGTCAGTTCTGATAGACCCGATTGCCCCCCTTTATGGGTTTAATGGTTCCAGGGCCGACCCTGTCGGTGATATCATCCTTCCAGTATCAGTGGGATCTAAAGAGGACAAAGTCAGCTGCAATACGCGATTCAGCGTCCTGGACATCCCGTCGTCCTATAATGCCATCTTAGGACAATGATGGATCCACCAAATGCAAGCTGTACCTTCGACGTTGCATCAAGTTCTCCGTTTCGGGCCCTGAAGGATGATGGGCCGAGAAGCAATCAACTGGAAGCATACCATTGTAACAAAATCTTGTCGTTAGGAAAGACCGACAAAGATTACACCACTCCACACAAGTAGCGAACCCATCGGGTTATACCATGGCCAAAGACACTGGTTGCGGAGGTCGAGCCAACGATCAGCAAAGACGGGGGGCTCTAGTAAGAAGAGAAGGAAGTCGCCCACTTACAGGAAGCCAATCCGGCCGTTGCGGCTCCATCGAAGCGGATTCCCAAAGTCGCCTCGGTTGGTGTTAATACCGCTGATCCACGCCCCCGGAAGACCCTCTACTATTGTTATCTCACCACCCAAGCATCCCAATGGATTCCACGACCATATGTCGCGACAACAAGTCTCCATGCCGCCGATCGCCTCTCCCCTCCGCCCCGTCCTCGTCAACACACGGATACCGATTCGGTTGGGCGAATCGATGTACTTTCCTCAAGTCATTTGCGGTGCGTTCGCGAAGAAGCATCGCCACCCAGGCCAGCACCTCCACAGGTCGACAGAGAGCGGGTGAACTTAGGAACTGATAATGACCCCAAGTTTGTATATGTAGGGGCTAACCTTGACCCAACACTCAAGGCCCAGCTTGTATTCGTCCTCACAAGAGTGCCCCAAAATAGAATGGGGTACCAGATCACTCACAGTGCTGACACATACAAATAAAAAGACGAATTGCCCAGGTTACCTCAGGAAACTAGCTCTATTATATCACAGCTTATAAGGTGACAGGATTACATAACAAACTTACAACTCGCCATCTCTGGGCTCAACAATTAGTTCTCCAGGCATGAGCGATTCATCAATCTCAGCATCCCTCCCAGTCACCATAACAGATACTCCATCCAAGTCTAAACTCATCAAAGACATCGACGCAAAGAAGATCGGTTGGTGTAGCGCAATCTCCGGCATGACCTCTGAAGCAGCAAGAGCGCCACTAATTACTCCCGGCACCTGTTCTACCCCGATGTGAGATGTATAGCGTGCATGATCTGTCTTCAAAGCGTTGTAGTCCACCTCCAGTTCAACAAAGTCTGCATCCGAGCGTCATAGGCTTTGGTAGGCCCCCGAGCAACCTTCTTGCGGTGTAAGGCATACTGCGTTGACCTACCAATTTCCGCGGTCACGCCAAGGCGTTCTCTTTGACTCCCAGTAGTTTCGCCTCGGATATTCTGCGCCCCGGTGTCTTTCAAAGATCTTGGCGGACTTCGGTGCTTGATGAGCTTTCTTCATATCTTCAAGTTCCTCGCGTTCCATCTTCGAGGCCTCCTGGACATTTTTCAGCTCATCAGACAGCTTCACCACCGCTTCTCTATCTGCCTCCGCGAACTGGGCAATCTCCTTCAATTTCTGAAACCCACTTACTAGTTGTAAAAACACACGCATGATTAATAGCCACAAAATAACAGCGTGTATACGTAAACAGTTACATCAAACGCAGATAGACACGCGTACCAAACATTGCGCAATTTCCATTCGTCTCAAGTTATCAGCCAGCCCTTTCTCATCCAGCTCCTTGCGGTTGCCATCCAGAGCTATCTGTTCTAACAGGTAACCCGATATCTTACTCGATCTGAAGCTACAATCACTTCGCTTCACAGTTAGTTGCGCCCCATGCTCGTCCAGAAAAACAAAATGTCCCTCTAGCTCATCAGCAACCACAACAGCCTTTCCACTCGCCTTATGCGGAGCTTTCGCTTTCGCCACCGGACTGGGTTCACACCCCCGTCGAGGCGCACTAGACCCCGCCCCAAAAGTGGCCAAGTCCATGACTGCTTTCAGTCGCTCCACTCCGGGCGAAACAATAACCTGGCCGGGCCACCATCGAACCGCCCGGTCTTTTGGAGCTTTCCCCAAGAGCGTGCCACGCTACTTTTGTAACTCGGACATCGTCTTGCTCAGAGGCATCGCGCGGCCTCTTCTCCGACCTGCTCCTTGCGCGAGGGTTGAAAACCACCGTTTCTAACTCCACAGGAGCATCGATCGAACCCCCTTCAGGGCGGAAGCTCGATCCTCCAGCTCCTGAGGCACCACCTCTAGCAGGTCGCCTCGCGCCGCCATGCGCCCGTTGCCTTTCTTCTCGTGTTACTAAGTCACTCGTTCGCGTCTCCATCACCTCTTCCCTTGTCTGACCTCGAGCTTGATCTTTTTGCGCCTTCCTTTTTTCCCGGATCGCGGGGGCCCTTCTCCACAAAGAAATTGTGCAACTTCAGGCAACTTCGCTTGCTTTTCTGCACGAGTCAACCGCGAACCTCTCTATCTCCCCACGATCAGTTCGTTTCTTCACAGAAAACTCTGCAGCCAAAGCAAAATAAGGGCCTGTTAGAACAACTATCAATCGTTAAATAAAGCAACAACAGAAAAATGTTCCTACCCACCGGATATGTTACAAATCCTAGTTCGCAATCTACACCCATTCGCACAGTAGTTCCCAACTAGCAGCAACGGCCTCTTTGTCCAGGCCTCGTTGCTTACACCATCGATCACAGCAGAACGAGTCGTCATTGTTTGCAAGCTAAAGTTCAAATTACCAGATCGCCTTATAACATAGTGCTCAACTATGTCGGATACCCCTATGTCGTATTCCCTACTCGCATTCAACAGGTTAAACACCTTAAACAATCGCCAGGTGTTACCAATGAACCGACAAGGAGACTTCCAACAATGGGCCAAGAAGTCACATACCGGTTCGAACGGTATTTGCATATCGCTCTTAGTTTGTCCCTCACAGATTATTATTCCACCATTTGGGGTTGTACTCCTCGCTCTGAACATTTTCACTCGGCCCGTGGTTCATATATCTCCGTGTCGGGGACATTAATCCCATACGCTGCCCCTCGGTTCGGGGAACGAGTTGCAAAGACGACGGTTTACACTTCTAAGGGGCACATCGCTTTGATGACGACATCTCCCCTCGACTGACGTACTGGCTCGCCACCTTCCGACCTAGATCGGAGTATTACCCTCATCTACCATATCTTCCTCATCCAGTTCAACCTCAACGCCAACACTCACTGCTTCTTCATCCTCATACTCTCCGCAACTCAATGATATCTCCCGAACCTCCTCCGATCGAGTATCATCAGAATCAGACATTATAACGAGTCTTTTCTATCAATTACTCAAGCTTAAACCCTATAATATTACAATGACCTACTTACTTAACAAAGCGCACTGGACAGAGAGGAAAGCAAATTGAAAATGGAAAGGTAACAGCAGCAGAAGCACTCACCTGAGGAACCTTAGCTTGCGTTTTTGCGGAAGAAGAAAACACGCAGTACCCTTTTGATGTCCCAAATTTGATTTTGTATAAATCGCCAATTCAGTTACCAAGAAGTTATGATTACAGCCTATGCTCTAGCCCGCTGCGTGTTCCAAGGTAATCGTCTTTTCAGCGATTCAGGTATATCTGATGACACGTTTCTTCCTCAATCAACTACGATTCTCATCGCGTGCATATGGCGGCACAACTTCCCTTTCCGCCAAATCATCCTACCACATGATTCAAAAGTTCGCCCGCCCGGTCGGATCGTCCACCATTTTCATAAATGTTCCACACGTTCTTCCATTTTTCTCTCCGCTAACGCGTTTCCGTGACAAAAACACTTTCACTGGAGGGCCGTGGTAGGGAGTGATATCCTCATAAAGTTATCGCACGCGTGGAGCATAAGCGAACTTCGGGACATCGACCTCAAGACCGACTGTGGCAGCTCCTTGTGAACACACAATGCGCGGCATAAGCGAACTTCGGGACATCGACCTCCAAGACCGACCTGTGAGCAGCTCCTTTCAGGTAGGTGGTACGAACAAAGATATCTCGGTACAAACGCATGGCCAGAGACAGAACGCCTTGGATAGGATCACCACCAGGGGTAATCATTACCAAAATCTTACTTGTACTTCCCACCACCGGGAAATAGGGGCGACCGCGCCAACTCCCAATCAGCACATGACTAATAATATAACCAGCCCAACACTCATTCACGATCTCCACCTTACACGTGTGCAAGAGACACACGTGTCCCCCAGATTGACATTTCCTTAAGCCTATAAATACCACCTATTTGAACTACGTCGGACCTGATTCCTCTCTCCCCAAAAAGAGAAAAACCAAAAGAGGATACGTAGGTAGCTCGCTCACAAGCGAACTCGGTCCCTCCAGAGAATCTCACCCCTCTTCCCTCTTTCTCCGCGAACCTCAAGGAAAACCAAAACACTCCTTTACACCTGTGAATCAGGTCTTGGCCTACGAGAAGTATTACTTCTTTTCTTTCTCACACCAACAACATCAAATGCAGAAACTCCAAATCCTTCCATGACGTAAATCTAAATGTTAATCAGTGTGTCACGTTTCACAAATGCGTAAAATTTGGTTGTTTCTACTTTCCTAAAAACCTGGGGGAAAAAAGGAACATAGTACGAATAAGTACCTCCAGAATTGAGCAAACAAAAGACCCCCTCAACTCACATTACATTATTCATGAGATTGCAAGAAAAAAAACACACAACAAAACAAACAAAATTCTCACATCAACACTAGAGAACTAATCACAAGAGAAAATCCATTAATTGATGAGCACTGAAAAAACCATTTCCAAGTAAACAGGAAATCTATAGAAAAAACATTAAAAATAAATAAGTTGTTAAGATTCGGCCTTGACTAGCAACCACTTACTATTTCATTAAAAACATAAATCAAGATTATATATATATCCCGATCTTAGAAGTACATACTTATTTTAAAGTTAAAATAAATACATAAGTAAGTAAAACATCACCTAGAAAATGAATTCAACTCTAATGTTTTGTGGGTATTACCTACATACCATAAAGATCATCTCCACAAAATTTGAGCTCATTTGGAAATCTCTAACCTAGCTAAAAATTGTTATCATCTTTAAAAAGAAATCTAACGGTCCAGAAAATAGTGTTTTTGCAATCATCTTTTGCCCAAGTTAGAAATTTTTCAAAGAAGTCGAAATTTTGTAGAGATAATGTTGATAGTGAGTAGATTATACCTACAAAAAACTAGGTTTGAATTCATTTTCTAGGTGAGGTTTTAGTTACGTACTTATTAGGCCGGATCTATATATAGTGTGGAAATATATATAGTGTGGCAGGTGTGGTATATATATTGAGCAGGTTCCGTTTACCACACTTTTTATACCATAGTTTATACCACACTCTCTTACAAGATGAATTAAGTGTTAATAATTTGTGGATATGATCTACTAACCGTAGATAACATCTCTACAAAAATTCATCTCATTTGAAAATCTCTAACTTAGTTAAAAGTGAAATATTTTTCATTGAAAAGTATGGGTATTCTGATAGTAAGCATGCGTTAACACCTTTTGTGGCAAATATCCATCTTATAAAAAATAATATATTTGTGTTTTCTCATACTAAATATGTCAATATCATTGGTAGCCTATTGTACTTGATGAATTATATATGTGAGACATGACATTGTCTACATTAATGACATACTGAGTTGATAACCCATTGTTCTTATAAGAAACATTGGATGTATATCGTCAGTTTATCCAAGTACTATAGCGGAGCCATTAATTATGGACTTATATTTAGTAGATTTTCATCATTGTTGGAAGGGTAATGTGTTATAAACTGGATCCAGTAATGTTTATGTGTTTACCCTTGGTGGAAATTAAGTGTCTTAGATATTATCCAAGCTAATCGCTTTATAAAAGGCATGTGATAATGTTGAGTGGGTTAGCAATCTCTTGGCAAATCTTCCCATTGGTTCTAAACAGCCTCCTAATGTGTCTATGTTTTGTAACTGTCTCATTGTAATAGCTAAGACATAAAGAAATATGTGCAATGGGAAATATATATACATAAATTTGAGATATAACTTAATCAAGAAGCTGCTAGAGATTATGTTAGGTCGGACTTAGTTTGGCCACATGTCTGACCGTACCACTTATTTGGAGGCAAGTGGTTATACGTCGAGGGGGATGAGACTTATGCCCATATATAGGGTGACACTGACAGCAACCCTACCTATGTGATTGGAGATCCCATGAAGTAGGTTCAAAGGAAAAAACAAGTCACTTCGTCTTCCTGCAATACTATTGTCTTATTTATATATGAGACGTCCCACCTTATGGCGAGATGGTACTATAGTATACTTTGTATAACTAGAATTGCAATGAGTAAGAATGAGTTATTTTATTCTTATTGGAATCCATAGTCCATTTTATAATGAGATAGTGTATTTTAACTGCAATGTATACCTGATGGATATCCACCTATGTGAATGTAGAACTGGGTCGGTTCTTATGAGTATACGAACAAATACTCTAGAGCATTCATGGAACACAAGCAGCGCAAAGGCCAAAAAACGCAACACCGCAGAACAAGCATATAATGAAAGAGCAGTGTGGGTGCATGTGGTCTATTTTACTACAAGGGAATGTTGGTTCAAAGATTTTTTAATCCACCACTTTTACGTATAATAAGACATTACTCTATGACTGGTTCAAGTCCGTAAAGCACCAGTATCTTATGCATTGTTTTTTCGATTCTCTCTGGCATTTAATTAACCCATTTCTTTTGTAATATCCTATTCCAAAATAGTGGGAGACTATTAGTATTTTGAAATAGTGGGAGATTGTTGAAATCTCTATAAGTATTTCTAAATACTAGTGTGTGTGTGTGCAAAGTGAAGGAATGCTATAAACTATGGTATAAAAAGTATAGTAAACGTTATATATATATATAAAAAAGCAAATATATCAAAATATAAAAATATAATAAAAAATAGAAATTGAAGATATCCAAATCAATCAAAGAAAGAAAAAAAACAAGATGCCGATAGAGAAAACAAGAGAAACTAGTAGAAAGGTTGAGAAAGTTTTTACCTTTGAAAACTGCAATCGATGCAATTGTCTGAGACGGGAGGCGTAAAGAACAGTGGAAGGAGAGAAGGAAAGGAGAAGAAGGGTGTGAAAGAAATAAGAAAAAAAAGAGGTTGGGTTTGTGTGTAGGGTTAGAATAAGAAGAGGAGAAGGAGTAATGTTATTGTACCTCTCGTTCTTCTCTTTCTAATCTTTTCCTGGCATGGTCTAATAGAAAAAAAAATATGTCTATTTGCCCCCCGTATTTCCTTTCGAGGCCTTTTTCCGGGTTATGTCTAAAGTTCAAACTAGTGTGTTTGTTAAATTTTAACTCATGGAAAGGAAAGGAAATAAAATGGGTGGTCCACTATGGAATGGAATGGAAAGGAAATAATTTTAAATGGTATGTGTTTGGTAAACTGGAGAAAGGAAAGTCAAAACTGGGGAAAGAAATAATCATGTTTGTTTGCAAAAGCTATGGAAATGAATAATTGTATTGTTGGGTCATGGGTGTATTAGTAGTAAGTCCCTATCTATTTATTTCATTTCCTTTCCTTTCCACAAAATTTTCAGGGATTAGCTAAGGACACAAAACCTTTTCCATTTCCATGATTTTGTTTCCATATGGAAAATCCCAGTTCCTTTCCATGGGTAAACAAACACCTTAAAAACTATGGAAAAGGTGGACCACTCTTATTTTCCTTTCCTTTCCATAGTGTTTCCATCATAACAAACACACCCTTACAAAAAATTTAGTGTCAAAAGAAGGCATCCTCACATAGTCACATAGTCACATTTGCATAATTGATTGGACACTTTTTGTTTTTTGATTGGCATTGGACACTGTTTTTTAAGAAAGAATAGGCACTTTTTATTTCCAGTGTCTCACTTTTTATGTTTTGGTTTGGAGAACTTTTTGTCTAAAAATCGGAATTCACACCCGAATTTTAAAATTTTCGTTGATATTGTGAATAATGGAAGTTATGGTGATTATGTTAATTGGGTCTCTTTGGTTTATAATATTTTTTTTCTACAGTATACCCGAAATATAAGCCCTATCTATACTCTATAGTCAACTTGAACTCGTTAAACAACTCTTCGCAAGAATACACGCGCTGAGTTTTGAGCCGGATAGATATAATTTCACTGTGATAGTTTTAACCAGATTTAAACCATTTCATCAACAAGTCGTTGACTCGTTGACCAGATGTGATGAGGAGTCAAGTTCTTCTAAGCAATCTAGGAATCCATGCTTGATTTTAGGAGTGAAAGCATCACGGAATGCAAGTGGTTCAAGTCTGAAAGTGGTACTGTTAAACTCAATACAGTCATACAGATGGCTCTTTAACTTCTACATCTGCGGGATTTGGAGGGACTATTAGGAATCATGAGGGAGTGGTTCTCATGGCCTACACAGGCACCAAATAGCAACCGCCCCACAATTTAGTGCTCTTTCAAGAGCTGAGAGCTATTGATGCAGGCATAATACAAAATATCAAGATAGGGCAATATATTTGATATCTGATTTATGGATATGTATCGTAGATATATGATCCTATATGGGGATATGTTACATTGGGGTGTCTGTAAATATCATGATATATCTACAAATATCAACAAATTATGTGTGGGTATTTTTTACTGCATATGTCGTGGATATATCACGATATATAAACAAATATCCACAAATATCATCAATATTTTTTATGAAATGTGATGATAGTTTTAATATGAACAACTCTAGTGTTAAAAAATACTAACAAATTTATTTGCACATATTTAGAATTGTTATATATATATAATGAAATCATGTTTTGAGATCTGAATACAAGTTCAAATATAAGCTCGGGATTCATGGTGCTCTTAGAACTGAGAGAAAAATTTGAGTTTGGAACATTAGTATTTATCTCTGTAATGTAATCAGACCCAACCCAGACCTCAACTCGACAACGAGATAGGGTTATTGGGTTGAACTGTACAAATTAATATATATACAATAATAGATTGGTCAATGAATATTAATGTTGTTCATTTTCTAGTAGTTAGTGGGGCTACCATTTTCGGAAGAAACCTAGGTTTAATAATCTCTCCCACAAAACTTAATTGTTATTTAAAAAATGGGTTAATTTGTCCAAACCCCCACATTTGTCACAAGTTTATAATAAATCTCTCACATTTATAAACATCACGATTTCCCCTCGCGTCGTCTGACTTCCATCCCAGTTCCATTGGTATTTCACCTAATACCAAAAATACCCCTCAAAAAGAGCAATTATCAAACAACCACATGATCTTAAAAGTTTAAAGGCTGAGAGATTGCCACATGTCAAGTCAAAATGGTTGAATCATTTGCTTACTAATTTAGCTCGAGCCAAGCCAAGTGCAGTAAATCCACACACTTGTCCCACCACTCACTGGTGCAGGAGTCTTCTTCCCTCTCTTTTTTCTTGCCACTTCTCACTTAAAAAAAGTGGCGATGCAAGCAGCACAACCAACAATCGACAACTAATCATAGATCACAAAGAAGTTTCACAACTCATTTTTTTTACCTCATCAATATTAATTGCTAGATTGTACAGAGAAATCATCAAACTCTAATTACAGTTACTCAATCACTCTTTTATTTTCATTTTTTATTGATTTTGGGACCCCATTTTTTTGGTCAGGCCTATATAAAGTATAAACACAACCCTTCGTCAAAATCTCATGGAAACTCAAAAGAACAAGTTAAATAACTTATGAAAAGAGGGGGCATGAGAAAAATAGAGATTGGTATATGGTTTTATTCTGTGCTCATTGATTTTGTGGGAGCATGGGTGGTGATGAGGTTGCCTGACATGGCTTTGAAGTGCCCGAATTTTTGTTGTGTAGTGAAGAAGACAAATGGACTGTCCATTTAAGTTTTGTAAGAGATATGAATGTTGAGAAGATTAGAAGAATATGTTCAAGTTGAGTTAATGAAATCTGGGAAAAGGAAGAAAGAAGAAGACTTTAGTACCAAAGTGAGAGGTGGGACAAGTGTGTGGATTTATATCACTTGCCTTGGCTTGAGTTGAATTAGAAAACAAGAGATTCACCATTTTAGCTCGACACATGGCAATCTTTCAGCCTTTAAACTTTTAAGATCCTGTGGTTGTTTGATAACAGGCTCTTTTTGAGAGGTGTTTGGGTAGAAACTCGCCCAAACACACCAATGGTTTCGTAAGGGAGGTTGTTGCAATGAATTGTTGAGACTGTACCTTTAATAGCTGCCTACGTATCCAAATCGTTCTCTGGAATCAAGTCTCTCAAATGAACATTGTTCTTTGTTTGAAATGATTGTTGGGTATTTATAGGAATCTTATTGTTTAAAATACTCTTTCCTTATTTGATGAGATATTTTCCTCTTTGTATGAAATCTTTCCAAAAGCTTCATATGGAAAAAATCCCTTGACATATCTCCAGACCTGCTATATATAACTTGGGTGCCATAATAGTGGGCAGTGTCATTGCTCCAATAGAGGGCATGTCCGAATGCCACACTAGTAGGCAAGCGGGACTGCCACAGTAGCGGGCAAGCAAGTACGTCTTACTAGTAGGCAAGCAGGACTGCCATGGTAGTGGGCAAGCAAGCACGCCTCATTAGTGGGCGGCTCTTATAGTAGTACCTAATGATGATCGTTCGTAGGGGTACAAGTACACTGGTACATACACCGCCCCCTCTTTGCCGGATGGAATTCGTTCCTTGCGGTGAAGAATAGACATCATATTACTGCAAACGAATGAAATAGTGTGATTGAAATTTCTGCGATGCCATGTGAATAACTTAGTTAAGGTTAACTTAACTTAGAATGCTTTGTATTAAGTGTCGGTGCGTGCACAGTCTCTTTTATAGTGAAGAACACCTAGGTGATAATGTAAAACTTGGGAAACAGAAATTCAATATTGTTGATAGACACAATAAACCATTTTGCATTTATATAGTCATTCCAGCTTGATTGCTATGTGATTTGTGATGAGTGGGGTAAGGTATTGCAAATGCCAACTCCATGACTTTCTGGTGCGTGGGGCAAGATGTTGCATATGCAAACCTCATGACTTCTTGATGCGTGGAGTAAGGTGTTGCAGACGCAAACTCCACGATTTTGTGATGCGTGGAGTAAGGTTTTGCAAACACAAACTCCACGACTTTTTGATGCGTGGAGTAAGGTTTTGCAAACGCAACCTCCACAACTTTTTGATGTGTTGAGTCAGGTTTTGCAAACGCAAACTCCACGACTTTTTGATGCGTGGAGTAAGGTTTTGCAAATGCAACCTCCACAACTTTTTGATGCGTGGAGTAAGGTTTTGCAAACGCAAACTCCACGACTTTTTGATGCGTAGAGTAAGGTTTTGCAAACGCAAACTCCACGACTTTTTGATGCGTGGAGTAAGGTTTTGCAAACGCAAACTCCACGACTTTTTGATGCGTGGAGTAAGGTTTTGCAAACGCAACCTCCATGACTTTTTGATGCATGGAGTAAGGTTTTGGAAACGCAAACTCCACGACTTTTTGATGCATGGAGTAAGGATTTGCAAACGCAAACTCCACGAATTTTTGATGCGCCAATTATGTTTGTGTGAGCCATCCGTGTAAACAATCCATGAATCGGATAAAGGGTCAGTATGTTTTGGCAGGGCTTCCTCGCCCCCAACTATAGCCGTTTCGCTATAGATACCGCTGTCTTGGTTGACTTCGGGGACAAAATCGTCGATAGGGAAATCTACCATTAGGGATGCAAGTGCATGACCCTTTTCTGAAACGCGAGGTTCAAAATTGATGCTATAAGTACTTAAGTAGATGTCCCATTCCGTGAGTCTACTTGATTCACCGCGGCACGAAAAACTTTGCGTAGAGGGATATTACGTGTATACTTTGATCGGTCTTCCTTGGAAATCTGAAATTGAGGCGTCGGCGGCATGAACCAACGCTTAGAGCAATTTTTTCAATTCTCGAATATCTGCTTTCCGCCCCCATTAGTGTTTTACTAATGAAGAAGATCAGACGACCGTCTTCTCCATCGATGAACAGGACTGCACTTACTGCAGTATCTGTAGCGGCCAAGTAAGCTCCAACAAGTTGCCCTGTAGCTAGGCTAGCCAAGATTGGTGGCGAGACCAGGTAGTTCTTAATTGATTGAAAGGTATTTTCACAATCATCATTCCACCTTGCTGAGTCTTTTAACGTTTGAAAGAAAGGATGACACCGGTCCGAGTATTTAGAGATGAAACGATTTAGTGCTGCTAAGCACCCTGTGGGGGGGCTATTGAATCTCCTTTTTCGTTTTTGGAGAGGGCATGACTTGAATGAATCGGATCTGTTCTGGGTTAGCTTCAATACCTCGACGAGTCATCAAATATCCTAGAAATTTTCCTGATATCAGTCCGAAAGCACATTTCAAAGGGCCGCATATTGAATTCGTCAATTCTGTCAAACATTGATTGTAAGTTAGAGATGTGATCGCCACTGTGCTTGGATTTTACAACCATGTCATCAATCTAAGTCTCCATTGTCTTGCCCAACATATCTCCGAATATGGTGTTGATCATCCTCTGGTACGTAGCCCATGCATTTTTAAACTGAAAGGCATAACTTGGTCATAAAAAATCTCTTGGTCAGTGATGAATGCAGTTGCTTCTTGGTCTTTAACAGTTAGAGGGATCTGGTGGTATCCCGAATACGCATCCGTAAATGATAAGCGTGGGTAGCCAGATGTGGCATCTACCAATTCTGATATTCGTGGGAGAGGGTAGGGATTAATTGGGCAAGCTTTGTTAAGGTTCGTGAAATCAATGCACACTCTCATTTTACCATCTTTCTTGGGCACTGCAACCACGTTAGACAACCACTACGGATATGAACTTGGCCGTATGAACTGAGTTGAGAGTAACCGATCAATTTCCTCTCTGATTTTGAGTTTTCTATCCGGGGCCATGTGCCTAAGCTTCTGCCGAACTGGCTTGATGGTAGGATCCATGTCAAGTGTGCGGCATGCAACTTCTGGGCTGATTCCTGGCATCTGCTCGACTGACCAAGCAAAGATCTTTTTGTTCATTTTCGATCAGTTCTGCCGATATGAAAGTTGTTTCTCCGCCTAAATTCCCAATTTGAACTTCTAAGAGGCGGTTGATAGTCGGTGGTCCTTCATTTTGTGAACTAGCAGTATAATTATTGTGCGTGATTGATTCTGATTTAGACACTGCTTGCGAATTACTGAGAATTGTATTTCCCTGTATATCCTACTGACGATATTCCTCCAAGACTTTTTCGTGACAGCTGTGGGAAGTCATCTGGTCGCCACGTACCTTACAAATTTTGTCAAGAGATGGGAATTTTACTGCCTGATGAAAGGTAGAGACTATTGCACCCATGCTGTGGAGCCAGTCTCTTCCTAGGATTGCATTGTAAGGGGACTTGTAATTCATCAGGAGGAATTCAATGTCGATGGACTTGTCCATGAGTGTGACTGGTAGAGAGAATCTTCCTACTGGGGTTGTTGCGGTTTCTGTCAAACCCAATGATTGGATTACTTTCTGCAATAATTAAATTTTCTGACTGCTGCATGTTCTTGTAGCAACCTGCAAAAATGACGCTGACAGAACTTCTAGTATCTATCATGATGCGCTGAACTCGCCATAATCCAATGAAAACTGAGATGACGACAGCATCATAATAAGGATGATGGACGCCAATTAGATCTCTATCACTAAAACATAGGGGACTAGGCTCTTTGGCTTCTGAACGAATTCCTTCAACAAAATCAATGTTATTGACGTGATAAAATTCCCGCGAGAAACCAAACTTGGCTCGTTGTTTACACTTTTGCCTTGTTCGTGAAACATCATTGATTTTGGCATGACCAGCTAGTATGATATTGTGGCTAGTCATTGCTACATTTTGCTTCACAGTTTTTGAAAGCACAAACTCGTCTAATTGTCCCTTGTCGACTAGCCTCTGTATTTTTCCCTTGAGGGATCTGCACTCTCTTGTTTCATGGCCGAAGTCATTGTAGAAGTGACACCAAAGATTTTTGTCACGTGTAGACTTAGTGTTTTCAGACAAGGGTAGCGGAGGAAAAAGTAAGTTGCGTCCCTTGATCTTTTCATATATCGCATCGTACTTGACATTTAATGGAGTGAGCTTCATTTCCTCACGAACTGTGTTAACATTGTTGTATTCTAACTTCTGTTGTGGCCCTTCCAATATGTTCTGCTTCTGTTTGCCTTTACCTTCGTTTGAGTTTTTACTCCGAAAGTCTTTGTCTCTTGAGGCTTTTGATCTAACATCTTCCTCCACGTTAATGAACTACTGTGTTCGTGCAAACAAATCGGATTTTGATTGTGGGGGGGTCCCGTACAAGGGAGTTGTAAATTCCGTTTTTATCAAAATGGACTCCCTCCTTGAATGCATGAATGATCATTACATTAGGGACATCGGTGACCTCTGCTTGCACTTGGCGAAAACAAATTACGAACTTTGCCAATGCTTCATCCTTTTGATGTTGGTGTTGAGCAAGATGTTGACATCCTTAGGGCGTGTCCAATTATGCTTTAAACCAATCTGTGAACTGGTTTGCTAATTCTTGAAATGACGCGATAGATTGAGCTGGCAAGCTGGAAAGCCAACGTAGAGCTTCTCCTTTTAACGTAGACGAAAAAAGTTTGCACAGGAGGGGGTCATCTTTGCGCTATAGAATTAGCCTGCTTTTAAACTCCATAACATGATCGTTCGGGTCTCCTCCTGCTTCGTTGAACGTAGGAAGGTCTGGTTGTTTGAATCCTTTCTGATGCTCTGCATTTTGTATCTTTAAGGAAAATCTCCTGACGACATCTTCATTCACTGCAAGGTCTTTCCATCGTGCTTCAGTGACACCCACATTGGTCATTGTTTTCTTGATGATGTCTTTGATTTGTTGTTCCATGAATAGTGCACCTGTGGCTTCTAGATTTACGACTTGAGGAGTAACTTCACTACGTTGCATCTCATGGTGTTGTCGCCCCCAGTTGTTGCTTGCTTCTATATTTGGCTAGTTCCTTGGGCTGCGAGACCTATGCCAATAAAACGGGCTAGGCTGTCGAACTGGGGAGCCATTTCTTTGGTGTCGCCATATTCTGGGTTGACCGTCGTTAACTTGTCTGTATCAGTTTGCTGCATTCAAGCCATGTCTAAGGTCATGTTGCAATTCGTCTCTGAGGTCCTGATCTTGGCGTCCAATATTGCGTCTTATGGTGGATGTTGTCCACCTTTCTGATGTGCTATGATCAACATTCAATGATCTTGTCATGTTATGACCACTTCTACGCCTAGTGTTGTTGGTATTTCGAGATTTGGATCGTCTTCTTGAATGAGATGAATGTCTGCTTGACCTTGAGTGATGATTCTTAGGGACAGGCTCCAATGGACGGGATGTACCGTAATTAAATTGTAGTCGGTTGGATACACTCCGGTTTTCACCGGATCTGGGAGCTCTTGCCGGTGTGGAAGATGCAGCATCGGCGTAATCCCTTTGTACTTGCTTCCTTTTGTCCGGTTTGCTACGCAAGTAGTTGCTATATCTCCTTCTCTCTTTGAACCTCGACTCAAGGTACTTCCTAGCAAGACGTCTTCATCTCCTATCTCCATATTTTCCGGATCTACTTCGTTTGCATTTGTAACATCTAGATCTTGAAGGTGAGTTACTGGAGCCTGAGATGGCAGATGTCTAAATCTGAGTTGTCGTGGCACTTGGAGTTGAAAAGGCTGATCTTGTAGATCTGTTGCAGCAGGTTGTTCTATCACCTCATGATTGATTAGTACTTCCAAATTTTCGTCTTGTTGTTGTTGTTGTTCACCTGAGACCTTGTAGTTTTTGCCATTAATGGTGCTTGGAAGAAGGAACGTGGAAGAGGGCCCGTCAATAAGGACGGTACCACGGACGGCGCCAATTATGTTTGGGTAGAAACTCGCCCAAACACACCAATGGTTTCGTAAAGGAGGTTGTTGCAATGAATTGTTAAGACTGTACCTTTAATGGCTGCCTACGTATCCAAATTGTTTTCTGGAATCAAGTCTCTCAAATGAACGTAGTTCTTTGTTTGAAATGATTGTTGGGTATTTATAGGAATCTTATTGCTTAAAATACTCTTTTCTTATTTGATGAGATATTTCCCTCTTTGTATGAAATCTTTCCAAAAGCTTCATATAGAAAAAATCCCTTGACATATCTCCAGACTTGCTATATATAACTTGGGTGTCATATTAGTGGGCAATGTCATTGCTCCAATAGAGGGCATGTCCAAATGCCACACTAGCAGGCAAGTGGGACTGCCACAGTAGCGGGCAAGCAAGCAAGCCCACCTCACTAGTAGGCAATCGATGCCACAGTAGCGGGCAAGCAAGTACGTCTTACTAGTAGGCAAGCAGGACTGCCATGGTAGTGGGCAAACAAGCACGCCTCATTAGTGGGCGGCTCTTATGGTAGTACCCAATGATGATCGTTCGTAGGGGTACAAGTACACTGGTACATACAAGAGGTACTTTTGGTATTAGGTGAAATACCAACAAAACTGGGATGGAAATCAGACGGCGCGGAAAGGGGGAGGGGGAAATCGTGATATTTACAAATGTGGGGGGTTTATAAACTTGTGACAAATGTGGGTTGGACAAATTAACCCAAAAATTCTATTTTGTTAAGTTTAATTTCCACACACTTTATGAATAATTTGAGAGCCAACATTTATATAACAAGTTGGTTGCACTAGTGGTAGGCATGTTAGTGCTCAACTTGACCAGACAAGGTTTGACTCCACACCTAAGCAAAACAAATTTACCTTTAGAAAAGTGTACAATAAGTAGATTCGGTTGATATATCGTCAATATATTATAATAAACTCAACTGTTTGGTGATATATTGACATATCATGATATATCAATAAATATCATTGATATTTATATATAGTTGAATATGTCAATGACTATATCGTTATAATTAAATATCTTTGCTTGATTTATCGATATTTATTGTGAAATATTTCGATATTTTTGTACAATAGATGTAGGTCTTGAGGCATGCTTGAAGATTGGATGTGTCAAAGTGGTGGTTTCAAACATTAGAGCATCTATTAGGAGAAGGATGAGTTTATTAGTCTCTTGCAACATACACCATGGGTTCAGAGAATCTAATAAGGCAGGAGACTTGTTGGGTTTAGAGAATCTAATAAGGCAGGAGGCTTGTTACCTAAATTATCGACTGTAAATGATAATATTGCAATGTATTTTATTCCTCCACTGAATAAATGCTTGCAAAGCATAGTGGAAGAAGTTGCATCTGGTTGTATTTATGACAGGGTTCATTAATATATATATATATATATATATATATATATATATATATCTCTATTAGTAAAATACACCATAATTAACCCTACTTTTAAATTAGATTCAACCTTTTTTTCTACCACCTAATACCCCTAATTAAATACAAAAAATATTATTGATGTCTTTAAAAATGACTATTTCGTCATTTAATTTTGTATTTCTATTTATACCCTTCAATTACAACACACAGACAAAGGTGTTTTATGTAAATTCAGGGCAAAAACCAAATCCACGCCTCTATATTGACATGTACGCGGTTTTTGCCATTTAACTACCATTAATACCCACTTCAATTACCATTAATACCCACTTAACTACCATTAATACTGAGTTCTTTCAACTTCCCATCTTTTCTTCATGAACTCTTTCCAGTACTGGTTTTTTATTTATGCTTCCAATTCCGGTTAGAGAACATACTTTTGAGAACATAAAGTTTTTCCTTATCTTTGCTTTGTAGATTCCACCGGAAATACCAAATGCCTACAACGCGACGAATGTCAAGGTTTGCAGTTATCGTCACTTTATGGTGAATTATGTCCTTTTATGGTGAATTATATCCTAAAGGAACATTTCCCATTAGGAGAATAACAGAAGAAGATATATTAAGAGCAAGTTGTAACCATGAGGTTAGACGCGATTCATCCATCAAGATATAAGAGCAAGATATATTAAGAGCAAGATATATTTCGAAGCAAAGTAGGCAAGGCCCGTTAGACGCGATTCATCCAGCAGTGCCCATGAGGTTAGTACATAATCTTTCAGTAATGTTTTTCCAGGAAATTCAACTAAGCGCAATCACCAAATTAAAGTGTACGTACCACTCCAATTAAATGCCTTTTTTCTTAATGGCTGGAATGCTTTTGCTCATCGATTTTTATTAACTTCCCACCCACAATGAGAGTGTATGTATCTTTTAAAAAACGTTTATAGAGTAATCCATTGAATGCAAATGTTCTGACTGAGAAATTAATTTGACAAGTTCCACTATCATATAATGAAATATAAGAAATTAGGCATTGAGGCTTTAGAAAACAAGATAACAGACACAAACATTGTGGAAAAGAAAGTATGGTTATTGCTTATTGAACACAATTTGAAAATCATGTATGTTTCGCTTTACAAGTTACATAATTTGAAATCGGGTATGTTTCTTTTTTTCCCCCAAATCTCTCTGTCTAACAAATTTCAAAGTCAATTTCTATTTTATTATTTCTGGTGGTTTATACCTTCCATCGGATTTGGTCCTATTGCAGGTATCCATCGGCTTTGGTCCTGTTGGAGGTACAGGACTATCGAGAGGCTTAATCTGGCTCAGAGATATTTGTTCTTGGTTAAATTTGCCCACCCTCAACTAGGTGAGAGATGCTGCTTTCTATTTGTACATGCACTTAGGATAGGAAAGTGTTATTGAAAATGTGCAGTATGTATGTATTAATGCTTTCTATAATGAGTAGAGCAAATGTGCAGTATGTATGGATTGACCCTTTTCTTTTTTTTCGTTTGCATTGTCCTTTAAGTTTTTATGATGCATATACGATTGATAATGTTTAGATATTGCAAGAGGTAAATCAAATGAATTTTAGGTTATAAACCCACAATTAACAAAACTTGATTAAGGGCCATCAGAAGAGTTAATTTGAGTGCTAGCACAAATATCCTTCAAATATCTGAAATGCCCAAGGTTTTCTAAGCAATGAACAACATTAGTGTGACTCATTTACTCGAGTGCACTCTGGGTGACCAGCATTTGCTGCACTCTCGCTGTCTGAGTGTTTCCCACTGTTTCTGTCCCTTAAGGCCTCAACAAGTTGGGCTTCCTGGTAAAAGCAGATTATGAATCGTGAACTTACATTTGTACAACATTTGCTTATATGTTGGAGAGGATTCTGGCCCACAATTAGCACACTTGAAAGTTGAAACCAATGTAAAAGTAGGAGACTCAACAGGTGAGTTGATTTTTTGTTTCGGTAAAGAACATGTGAGTTGATCACTTTGTGTGAAACTGTAAATCCGAATAATTCCAGTGCTATGGGCAAAAAGGAAGGCAGAGGAAAGGTAAAACAAAACTTATATTTTCCCCTTTTTCAATAATTTGATTGTACTAAAATCATATGCAGTTGACCATCAAGCAAATATTTGATAGATTTGACCGATTGATTTGATTCAGTACCTAGAATAATAACATTAAGTACTAGGATACATGGTATTCTTTGTAGAGCCCTTTACCCTTACGATATAAGGAGTTATTTTCCTATCAGATCATGTTTGTGCAAATTATATCAAGTATATTATGAACTAAATAGATTTGGTCTAACTTGCTACCACAGTTTTTTTAATTACTATTCCAATAGAAAAATAGGCCCAACCCAATTAATTTCCCATACTAAACCTTTTCCAATTTTATCTGACCATTACATTGGGAAAGGTTACCATTCCTTATGCACTCTAGGAGATGACAGAGTACACATATATTTTGTTTTAGTTGTCAAGTTCTACTAGACAAAGCTACACGTCTGAAAAAATTGTAGCCATTATCAAGGTATGACATAATTTGATTCTTATATGATTATTATTTTTTTCTTTGTTCGTTTAGTTTAGTTTTTTATTCAAACTAAATACTTCTAATTTTTAACATGCTTGCATAAAACTTCAGAACATCTAATTTCCGGGTATCGTTTCTTCATTTTCTCTCATTGTACAGTCTGATTGCTTTTCATTTCTGTCCAGATACTACTGCAAGATAAATATTTTTTTTTTTTTTGTGCGAGTTTACCCAAATATATAAAATGTAAAACGTAAATATTGGCTCATTTCCATGGAACTCCACATAATATTGGCTCATTTCCATAGAACTCCACATAATATACTCATTTCCATGGCTTTCAAGGAGGCATTTACTACATAAGAATTCATTTCTTTCCCATTTTCAATTAATAACTTTTGGAATTTAGGACGAGAGGCAGAGGAAGTAGAACCAATACTGGCTGCGCTACCAAAACTTGAACAGTAAGATCCTAAATCCCAATAGCCTTCTCACCTTTGTGATTGGACATCATTTGATCTACTTAATCTCTAATTGTCAACCAAAGAAGTCTTAAGTATATGCACTAATAACTGATTCCGTACGATCTCATGTACATATATTGTTCATCAGTAGGTGTATATCTCAAATCTGATCTGTTGCCTCATGTTGAGGTGAGTTGTGATCATGCACTGCTCAGTTCTGTTTAGCTATAATTTGATATTCACCTTTGCAAAATTTGTGGAGTTCTATGGTAAGCTACGTGTTTACGTTCAATTTATGCTTTAGTCCTATTTAAGTGCGTGCTTTTGTCCATGCTGATTCTTTTTGATGTCTGGTACTATATTTTGTCTAATTTATATAATTGGACACAACTGTATATTTGTACACAGGGGAAGTCATGAGTAAGCTTTCATTGGCTGACCATGCTACAATTGCAAATATGTCTCCTGAGTATGGAGCAACTATGGGATTTTTCCCTGTTGATCATGTTACTCTCCAATACTTGAAGTTGGCTAGAATAAGTGATGATACTGTGAGTCCTTTATTACTGCTAGATGATTTGTATTATGATTTTATCCCATATTGACCAACTTTTTTTTTCATTCAAAATTTAGGTCTCTATGATAGAGGCCTATCTACAGGCGAATAAAATGTTTGTGGATTACAACGAGGTACACTTATTTTATACTGCTTGGTCTTCTTACAATTTTTTTTTTTTTTTTTGTTTTCCTAGCATGATCATGGATGAAGGTTCTTAACGTATGGTTTCTAACATGTACATAGCCTCAGATTGAGAGAGTGTACTCCTCTTATCTAGAATTGAATCTTGTGCTACAGCCATGGGTATCAGGTCCTAAGAGGTAAAAAAAAATTGTTTATAGTTGCATTGTTTTTAGTAACCACTTTTGGTTAGTTCATAAGCAATCTCTTCTCTTGGCCCTTATGACTCTTGGCAGTCCCCATGACCGAGTTGTGTTAAGTGAAATGAAAACCGACTGGCATGCTTGCTTGGACAGCAAAGTTGGGTTCAATGAAACTTACCTTGCGGGACAACATTTTCCACCTTCTTGAATGAGATCCAACCTTTAGGAGCGAAGATAACTGTCAAAGAAGTGAAGGTCAGTCGAAAGTGTTATTTATATTGATAAATATGAAAACATGGTTAAATCTAGCAAGGGGACGTCATCAACAATCCATATATTTAGCATCAATTGGGGACTTACTAAATGGAAAATGCACTGCTTTAGTTGACTTAAAGTTATATATCTATTATTATTTATGATGTTATTATGTAATGATCATATCCTTTTTTTTTGTTGACTTGTGCAATATGCAGGTCTAATTCCACTGATGTTGAAGATCTTGAGAAGAGGTTGGCTTCACTTCGTCGCATCTGAATCATCCAGGATATCGAGTGCAAGATGCTACAGATACATATTATGCTTATGTAAGATAAGTACGAAATGAAGTCAGTGCATGAAGATGTGATAACCATTAATATACTTTCATTAGATACATGTGTTCTTTTTCTCTGTAAAATTTCTACTATACTGGTGGGTGCATCTCTACTAGCTCAAATCAATCTATGTTCGATTTCAGACTGTGCAGAAGCCATTCCTTATTTAAATGTAGTTTTTCTTCAAAGTTTGTTTTCTGAGTTTTGGAGAGAACCCCATTTGGAGTTGTGGAGATCAGAGACTTATTCTTTCTGTTATGCCCCATGAGAAAAAAAATTCTGCCAGAAGCTTGTAAAGAAACCCAACTCCATGCACTCAATCCACAGTCATGGCTTCAAGTTGAGAGAGGAAAGCTTACTAAATCCCCTCTATTTTCCCCTTCTTCGATGTAAGTACTTTTTTTATTATTTAGCTTGGTTTCCTTTTCATGATATTGAGTTCATTTGTATGTTCTTAGAGAATCTCTCATCAAGGTCCCCGAACCGCCTATTCTCCCATTTTATAATCCTGTCGATTATGTAGAAGTTCTAGCTCAAATTCATGAAGAACTTGAGTCTTACCCTCGTCACAAGAGGTCGAACCTTTACTTGCTACAGTTCCAAGTCTTTAGAGGGCTTGAAGAAGTCAAACTGTTACGGAGGAGTCTCCTTCTAGCTTGGAAGAAAGCAAGCACAATTCATGAGAAAATTGTTTTTGGGGCGTGGTTAAAGTACGAGAAGCTAGGTGAGGAGCTAATATCTGAGTTGCTTGCTTCTTGTGGTAAATGTGCTCAGGAGTTTGGGCCAATAGGCATTGCCTCATAGCTTCCCACTGGTATGGATTTTAATTCCCCTGAAATATATGGGATAAATGAGAAGCGAGTGTGTCGAACTATCTTCTTTCAAATTGAAGATGAGAGAATAACCTGTGACCGACAGAAGATTGTCGCCCTGTCAGCTGCATTTAATTCATTGCTTAATGGGGATTTTACTGAATCACTTCAAGAAGACAGATATTTCCAGAAATGGCATTTCTCCATCGGGTATGAGGGCAATCAGGGATTTTAGTGAAACTGAGAGTCTAAATGAAATTTGTCCTGATCTTTTTTTGGAATTATTGATATTTTCCAATAAATTTTGCTGTTAAAGGCTCAAAGATGCCTGTGACAGGACACTTTCATCTTTTGTTACTTCAAGAGAAGAAGCAGTGGACCTTATAGAATTGACGCTGCTATAGAATTGCGTAGGTTCTTGGGGCTTCCCTCCATACACACAAATGCTTATCGTCTCGTGAATAGTGAAGGAGACAGGTGAACTTCCTTATTTGATTTCCTGAGATTCCTTACTTATTGGTTATGTCTGCCACTGTCATTTAACAGAAGCTTGTATCATTTGGAAACCACATGTGGAAACTTCAGCTTCGTATGAACTTTACATCTGTATTATTTGTGTTACGCGGGAACACCCCTGATTCAATAACATAGTTTCTGCCACCCAGTTCCTGTAGACTCCAATTGAAAGCATAGATCAGTACCAGTACTTAGTAAGTAGTAACTCGGCTGAAAAATCATAACCCGTACTGATATATAGTGCTAAACTTGTGTGTGTGGATGTGAAGGGGCAGGGGGTATGGTAGTTCCTAACTTTTCCAAGTGTAGAAAAAAAAAACGCTCAGCTAATGGCTAGAAATCAGAATTTAAACATTATTTTTCGCATGTGGGATTGCGGGTTCTGTAAATCAATTTGGTCATAACGGTCTGTTACTGATTCACTGGCTGATCCCAGTTGACTAAATGATGCTCTTTTTTCAATTCTACTATCTAATTGGAAGGAGAAATAGTGTTTTCCTCAATGTGAATTTTATGTTCAGTTTCTGCTATTGAATCGACAAGCTCAGCTCTGTGATTTCCTCCTTTAACCCTCTTGGATGGATGTATCAGGAGAGAGCACTATACTGTGAAGGCAAGAAGAAGTGTGATAATCTTGACAAGGCAACAAAATTGGATCCAATATTTAACTACCTGTACATGTATCGGGCTGCATGCCTAATGAGGAAGCAAAGTGTTGAAGCTGCTCTGGCAGAAATAAACCGTGTTCTTGGTTTCAAGCTTGCATTGGAATGCTTGGAACTCCGGTTTTGTTTCTATCTGGCACTAGAGGACTACCGAGCTCCCTTATGCGATGTTCAGGCAATTCTTACATTGTCTCCCAAGTATAGGATGTTTGAAGGACGGGTGGCTGCTACCCAACTATGTACACTTATGCATGAATACCAAGTTGTATGTAGGCTATCATTTATGCATATGTCATTATCGTTATAAAATGTTTTTTGTTTTGAATATTATTAGGCTATTAATTATGCTTATATGTCTATTATTTAAAATTCTATTCTTTCAAATTATAGTCACCATGGACCAACAGAGAACTGTGAAAATGCATCGACCAAGGTGCGCGGAATAATTGCGCATCTAATGGTTGACGTATCTTAGGCGTGTTGATTCTTTGACTGCATTTTGTTTCCTACTATAAACAACTACTTCAAAATAAAATTACTAGAAATTCCGACATACGTCACACATTTGAAAATACTTGGGTATGTATACCAAAATGAATGTCACAAAGAACCACAAACAACATAATAAGCATCTCATAACAAAAGCGTGCGCATTTAAGTATGGGGCAGATCTACTTAAAAAAATAGTCGTTTTATACTATCATCTTCCTACCATGTTTCATATAGGAAACCAATAAATGTTTTATAGTTTTGAGCCACGCTTATTATATAAGCGTTCGTCACATTAAAGGATCACCTTTTATAGCAATAAGAACGGCTTTTAATGAAGTATATAAAGCTATTAATCCAACGATTGAAAATAGTATATAAAGCATAATAAAAGTGTGGAATGTTGAATATAAACAACATTTCATTCGTGGTACAAGTTACTTAAACAACATTTCATTACTTGCAGGTTGCTAGAGAGTACAAGTTACTTGGCTGAATGATGAGTGATCCTTCAGGGTATTTAGAGTGCAATGGAGCAAGGATCTCTTAAAATATGGATTGAATCTGAATCCACTCCAACTGTACAAACTTTGGGCATTGAGGTGCAAAAGGACAGGAACTATGAAAATTTCGCAGAAGACACTATGGTTAAATATAGAACAGCTTAACTCTCCTCTTGATAACTATGTTCACATTCTCTTCAATAAGTTTTGTGTATCGTTCATGTGCAGAGCACGTGCATTTTGCTAGTATATATAGGTTGGGGTCTCCTTAACGGCTTAACCCTATAATTTCAAAAAAAACAAAAAAAACAAACAAACGAACAATATTCTCAAATCAAATTCCTTTAATTCCTTCGCATAAGCTTCTATACATGAATCCCTAATAAAAGTAAAATAGGAAGGATATAATATTGTGGAGAAGATTATATTGGAGAAAGTAATTTTGGAATATAGCTTAAATTCCTTTAAATTGACTTGTAAAACTTTCAATTCATCCTCAATTAATAAGCCACAAAACCAAATTGTAGAACGCAAGGAAATAAATCAAATGATACTTGTAAATCAAGGAACACTGCGGACTACGCGATGTGATTTGCAAACTTAGAATGAGGAGAAATCACACTGCATTCTTGGTTGAGAGATCAAAGAAGCCATTTTTTATTTTTATTTTTATTTTTTTTTTAAATCAAGTGAAAATTTTATTGATAACAAGTTTTATAAATAATTAGGACACGCGTGCAACAAGCTATACTGCAAGTCTTTTCTGAATAGCAAATTCTATTATTCTAAAAACAAACTCATTAGAACCAGCTGTCATTATGTTATTGTCCCATGACTAGTTTTCTGAAGTCTCTTCAGAAGCTAACCAGACTGTTGTGCCATAAAACTGAACGGAATAAAACAATGATGGTTAGGCCTACAAATTTCCTCGTGCTTCTCTATCTTCTTTGTCGCTACTTTATTAGTTGTTTCTCCCACATCAAAGTCTCAATTTTCAAACCCTACCAACAGAGAGACTCCAGTCACATCAACACATCTATGTTTTCCCTCAAGACCAATTGTAAATCTAGACATCTGCAGGCCCGAAGTGTCGATCTGCCTTCAATAGGGAAAGAAAAGGCGAAAGAGTTCGGAGAAGAAAAACCGTTTTTTGGGTTTTGATGTCAACTGGATTTCCTCTTTTACTCATGCTGAACAATTAAAATGACGAGTGTACTTGGATTTCGACTAGAATTTACACAAAAGTCATGTCTGAATGCGTATAACTTAATGGTATAATGAGGAAATAGTCCATCTTATAAGAGACCAGATTAATTATGGAGGATAGAATAATAGAGATGTATGTCAAAATTGGATAAAATGCCACTCAAACATAAGTCTAAAAATAGACAAAATTAATCTAAAATGCTACATCAAATCATTAAACAATATATGAAACTTTAACAAAAATAAAGAAGATAAACAAAACTCTCAAATTTAGTTAAGATTTTCAATTAAAATACATAGCCATTTGAATCTCCTTCTCTTTAAACCCACATTTCTCATAAAACACCTTATTGTCACCACTACAATCAAGAATCACTTTATAACACCCCATCAATTTCGCATGATTCGTCAAAAACTCAATTACCTTTTGTCCTAATTTCATCCCACGGACATTTGAATCCACAACAACATCTTCAATATGCCCCACTTTCCCACAATTTCTCACGAACTTCTTTTCTAAGAAAACACTTCCCGTTGCAACAATTTTCTTTGATTCAGTATCTTCAATCACGCAAATCACGTGATCATCACCATATGAGCTTATATCTTGAAACCTTGCATTAAATTCTTCTTCGGATATTGGATTGCAAACTGTCAATTGTTGGAGAAGTTCTATGAAACCTCTTGATTTGTCTGAAATCTCTAGTTTTCGAACTAGAAATCGGTTTTCTTCTTCTATGGACATCTCGACTGAATTCATAAGACTTAACATGAGAAAAAATGAAACTTAAGAATATAATCAGATTTGAAGACCAGCAGAAAGTAATGCAAGAAAAAGACCAAAACACCAACGGAAATAGGAACACATACATATGTTCATTTGATATATGCAACAAGCATTCAACTTAAAGGGTAATCTAAAAAAAATCTAACCAAAGTCCAAGAACTAATAAAGAACGAAACAAACAAATAAACATAATAAATGTAGAAGATTGGAGATCTTATCGAAGATTGACAACACAAAGATCTTAAACGAAAGAGAAGGTTGAAGAATTTTTCTTATCTACTCGAACAACGTTAAAAACACGTGTATAGAGAAAGAGAAGAAGCCGAGTGGGGAATTGATTCTACAAAAGTTTTTTTTTTATAAAGATTCTACAAAAGTTGTATGTCTGCAATTGATTCTACCCCTATTAAAACCAACCTATTTTAAAAGCCTAATAAGAATTTAGAACACATCTTTTGGCATATATATGCTCCATACATAATTTGCCAATCCACTTGACTCAGCTCTATTCTTTTAGAATTAGGAGTTGGGATATAAAAAGTTAGTCAAAATACAAAACATAAGCTACTCCAAAAATAAAAGAAAACGAGCCTTTGAATATATTATTCCAACCAGTTTTGGTGAACCCAAAGTCTACTTAACCACCGCATCCGAAAAGATCACATCAAGGGCGTCATTCCAATTTGCACGTACTTTTCCAGAAGTGGTACCTTTACTCATTTATATATAGTGACAGTAACTAATGATTAACTCACAAGTAACCCTTATATATCGTGACTGCAACAAAAGTATCTCAATTAAAAAAAAAAAAAAAAAGTTGGTATGAAACCTTAACAGGAACATGCTATATCAGATTACAAGTAAAGATGATAGTTTTGAAGCCATTTGTACGTTAAAGTGGGCATGAAGTGTATCTAGTAAACAAGTGTACTATAAAGTTAAAAAAAAAAGGTAGCAAGAAAAGGCATTGTACATTATATTACAACAAGTCAATTCCTTAAAACTTACACAATAACCTATGTACTAAAAATGAAAAGGAAAGAAACACTTGCATATAACTCTGTGGCCATTGTCGTGAAGCGAAAGGAGTTGTTTCATTTTCATCTTCTATTCCTGACTCTTCATCACCACCATTACTACTTACTACTAGAACTATAATACTTATTATCGAAAAAAAAGAAGAGAACTACTACTACTTATAATTACTTCTTGGGATAGAAATCACTAGGAACATGTGCTGGTATCTCTAATATTCATTCCAGTCATGTGTTGCTATCCCGAATCCTTAATCAGTAGTGTGCTCTACGTCTAGTAAATTCTAGTTTGGAAGTATAATCTGATCGAATAACTGTCAGGTGTGTTTCAATTCCACAAGAATATATGAAAAAACTTAACATAACACAACACCATCAAACCACACTTGTAGCTGTATGTATGATCTAGGATTGATCAATGGTAGAATCATCTGCTCATTTCCTCTAGGATGTGATTCAGATGGACCACTGCCCATAAGTGATCCATACGCTGTTAAGTGCAGCGAGCATGCCCACTTAACTTTTTATTATTTTAAGGATGATCCTTTCTTTACAAGAAGCAGCCTTTTGTCTGAGCAACTCTGAGTAGATTGTTCAACCTTAACTCCAAACAAACAATGGCTAGTTTGACATCACAACATCTTCAACTAAAACCAGAAAACTAACTACCCCAACAACTAATTACACTCTTAACTCAGCAATAACATTTGTGCAGCTAAAAACTCGAATGTTACTTCGTAAACCCGGTTCAAAACCACCCTCTCCAAGCTTATTCGCCAATAGAAAAATCAGCTGTAGCAGCCGATACACTAGCAAACAAAAGAAAAACCCCATGAACGATATCAAAACATGGTAATACTAGAACCCATCGAATTTCAAACAAAAAAAATCGATTTATTAAGGAAAAAACGGCTTTTGGGAAAATAAACACGGTTTGGTCCGAAAAACACGTTTTATAAAAACTAGTCACTCGCTCATCTGCGCCAAAGGCAAACTGACGGCCCAGTATTTTTTAATCTCAAAGTCTCGATCTCTCATCTCAAGCTCACCTCGAGGTAAGAAATATGATCCTAAAAACTCGATTTTTTTTGTTTGAAATTCAATGGGTTCTACACACTCAAAGTGATAAAATAAGCATTTGATTTGAATTCATGTGGCCGTTTGAACTTCTGAAGACTTCGAACACTTCAAAAAATAAACACCACTTCAAAACCCAACAACAAATCTAACACTTGTATTCAAAACACACCACTTCATTCTCACCACCTCAAAACACCAAAAACAACAAAACAGAGAGTGACAGAGAGAGAGATGACAGGAATGCTGCTGCTAACAAAGGGCGGTGGATGTAGCGGTACCACTGGAAAACAAGAAACAAAGGGACAGGAGCAGGGAAAAGAAGCAACAGCTGAACAGAACCAACTCTCTAACAGCTGAACATAACCAAAAGAATTCCTAGGTATCAAAATCGCAAAGGAGACAAATAGTATTAGCAAACCATACCCACCCTCAAGCATTGATTAAACTCAACAGAGTTGAGTCGAAACTCTAAGTCATGTGTTGCTATCCAGAATCCTTAATCAGTAGTGTGCTGTAAGTAGTGTACTCTAAGTGGCCGATACGCCGTTAAGCTAGTGCAGCGAGCATGCCCAATTAACCTTTTATTATTTCATGGATGCTCCTTTCTTTACAAGAAGCCTTTTGTCTGAGGCTCTAGCAACTCTGAGTAGATTGTTCAACCTTAACTCCAAAAAGAAAAAAATGGCAGCTGCAGCAACAACACCACTTAACATCACAACATCAGGTGCAACTACAAATTGTTCCTACTTATTAGCAGTTACTTCAAAACTAGTAACAACCATCAAAACTGCGTCTTCATGCTGAAAGTGACAATCAAAATGACATCGAACAGTTTCCAAGCAAAAGTAAACGCCTTCTCAAATCCTTGCTTAGTCGACGCAAGTCACAGAAGGATGAGGCAGTGTATACTTTCTTAGATGAATACTAGAGTAAGAAATTATACATAAACACACAATAGAATCAATCTAATATAGATCCATAGATGCAAATCATGTATAATGAATTCAAACAAAAAAAAAATCGCGTTTTTAGGATCTTCTTACCTTTAGAAATCAAGTGAGAGATGCTGGTCGAGTGAGAGATCGAAAAAAAACGAGTTTTATTTGGAGAAAATAACCGGGCCGTCAGTTTGCCTTATAACCCAAAAAAACAAATACCCCCTAAGGTTTTTATAACAGATTTCTAGATGTAAACTACAGGAGAACCTTTTTCTCATTTGGTGTCGCACGAGATCTGCAACAGCTGAAAGATATCAACATCTTGGATTGCGACAATTTAAAGGAAATAATTGCAGCAGAAGAAGAAAATGTGAATGAAGTCGTGGACCATTGCATTCTGCTTCCTCAGCTACAAACTCTCCAACTTGGAGGCTTACGCAGGCTAACAAGCGTGTACCAAGGAGACTTACCTATCAGTTGTCCTTTGCGTTCTATTGAAGTTATTGGATGTCCAAGTTTGAAAAAGCTTCCTCTTGTAGCCCAAAGCTGCTTCCCATCTTATTGAGATCTGGGGAGAAACTCAATGGTTTGGAGGACTGATATGGGAAGATGAAGGCCTCAAGTCTTGCTTCCAGCCTTTCTTTGTTGCGTAAGCAAAAAATTATTTTACATTACTCACCATTTTAAAGTTAAGTCAACAAAGAAGAGAGAAACGAAACAAAGAATGAGCTCAATCCCCATTTTAATTTTTCAGTCTAATGGCGAAAATTTTACCTCGGTTGAAACGCTAGCTCTGAATTGAATCTTTCAGACCGTAAAAAATAATCAATGGTAATTTCTTGTTCTTGTTCATATCTCTTTCTCAGATCAATTGTTGATTCTAATTTGAAAAAAAAAAAATCTTATTTTTGTTTAGTGTTTGGAGAATTTTGGCTTTTCAACGTATTCTTATAGGAACAGAACTACTTACATTGATTTTTAATAATTTTAACGTTATTTGTGCATGGTTAGGTGAATTTTTCAATATATATATCACATTTTCAGATTGAGTTTGTGCATTTTGTAGCAGAAACCATATACTTTGCCATGTAAGTTTTAGGGTTTGTATTAAGATAAAGTAACAATTTAATTGGTTTTGAGTGCTTGTCGAAAGTCATTTTTCATGTCACGATCGGTCTTTCGTTGGCTTTGTGTTACAGATGCAACAAAGTGTTTACATAGCAGTAAAGTTGAACTTCAAATTAGTAGCTAGTATTACCAGCCTAGTATCAGAAGACCAAATGTGGGATAGCCAAGTTGTTGAGACTGAGAACTAGTGTCTGAGCTAGGAAGACTAGTAAAGGGCATCTAATATTAAGCTAGCTTGTTTGGTTAGGTTGTGCTGTTGAAGAGTCTTCAGCTCATTAAATAGGGTAAAGAAGAAGTTGAGCAGCAGAGAAGGGTAGGAGGCTCAGCTCAGAACATTAGCATCTAAAGCTACATTGTAGGACAGCACTTTGCATAGTGTTCCAAGGTGAGATGAGTGCATAAATTTGCTCCTTGGCGCGCCTAGTGTTACCCTTGTACTTAATCTGCATCATTTGGCTTGAAAGGTTCTTTTACCTATGAAGTTTTGTGAATCAGTAGTAAATTAGCAATAAATTGGCTAATACTTAATAATTATCTATGACAATCTATCTCAGTTTACAGTTGCTGCATTGCGAGCCATCAAGAGAAGTTGGAGTGATCCTACCAAGTATTTGACGAACTGGAATAAGGGGGATTCATATACATCTAATTGGACTGCAGTTCTTGATCTGCTTCAATTTCACACACAACGATGGATACCTACATGTCAGAGAACTGTATGTGTTTCCTCTTTACTTTATTCTTATTTTTTTTATTTTTTTGCCCACACAAGTAGAGAATTTTATTGATCAAGGGATGAAAGAATGTTTACACACGCAGGGAGTACTAACAGAAGCATCGAGAAGATTTTGTGCCCTTTAATCCTTTATTGAAGATGGTGTTTCATTAGATGAATCGTGCAAGTCAATGGCAGAGGAAGCACATGGGAAGGAAATATGGAATTGCAGCGGCTCCTCTTGTTACGAGAAGTAATATCTGCGTCACCGAGTAAGCCCCTAATCCATTACCATTAAGCACATTTCAAAGTCATATTTTATATTCGTTTTTCTATCCCAAAAGATCACTTATCCTCTTAAGGTGCTTTGTAACGAAACTTATCTGTTTGTGTACATTATATTGCTATGAAAAAATACTAAATTTTCTATTCTGACATAGATGGATTTCATGAATGCTTTATAATTACTCATTATGGATGACTGGTTTTCCTGTTACTGTTCGGCATAAGATGTAATGCACCTAGTTACATATATGAGTTTATGACTATTTAGTACCACGTATTTTCATTTTTTTTCCTAAATGGTATCTGTACTTTGTTTCTCACCTATTAGTACCACGAACTCTTAATTTGTTTCAATTTAATACCTTCGTCTGTTTTCCGTCCAATTTGTCTAACGGCGCTAAATAACCCAATTAGATTAGAAAATTTAGGGGTAAATAACCCAATTAGCCCAAATTGGGTTATTTGATTGATTGAATCTCAGGCAAAAAAAATTTCGTCCGACTGAGAGAGATAGAATATTACTGGAGCAAAAGATACTCAATTGGTGGGAACTACACTATAAATGGCCATATCCATCGGAGACACAGAAGGTTGCTTCAGCGGAATCAACTGGTTTGGATCATAAACAGATAAATAATATTGTGTTTTTAGCTCATTTTAAGACTTGGGCTTGTTGCAGATCTGAAGGTTAATTGAAAATTGAGTTCAAAATGAGATCTTTAGATCAATTTAAGATTTGGGTATTGATTAGTTGTTTGATTCTTCAATCTGGAGATGGGTTTTATTTACCTGGAAGTTATCCTCATAAACATGAAGTGGGTGATCGGTTATCCGTGAAAGTGAATTCACTTACTTCCATTGATCTGTAAATACCTTATAGTTATTATAATCTTCCTTTCTGTAAACCATTGGAGGGAATTAAGGATAGTGCTGAGAATCTCGGTGAGCTTTTGATGGGTGATAGGATTGAGAATTCGCCGTATAGGTTCAAAATGTACACGAATGAGACTGATCTTTTTGTGTGTCGGTCTGATCCTTCGAATGCGAATGATTTCAAGATTTTGAAGGAAAGGATTGATGAGATGTATCAGGTTAATTTGCTTCTTGAAAACTTACCAGCTATTCGGTATACGAAGAAGCAAGGGTACATTCTTAGGTGGACTGGGTATCCGGTTGGGATTAAGGTTCATGATTAAGGGAATCAAAACTCAAATTAAGAAGCGCTGATGTCATCTTGACATTGGGCTAATTGGGTTATTTATTAGTGTCGTTAGACAAATTGGATGGAAAACAGACGGAGTACTAAATTGAAACAAATTAAGAGGTCGTGGTACTAATAGGTGAGAAACAAAGTACAGGTACCATTTAGGAAAAAAAATGAAAATACGTGGTACTAAATAGTTATAAACTCTTACATATATTTGATCATTTAAGTGTTTTCAATTTTAGAGTTTTACCTTAGTTTCATTTGTGTGAGGTGGATTATTGACGATTTTGGCTTACCATAGGTTCTACTTGAAAGATGCAGTTCTTGAAGGGGGTTTTCCATTCAACAAAGCCCATGGAATGCATGCATTTGAGTACCCAGGGATTGACCCAAATTTAATCAAGTGTTTACCAGAGCAATGTTCAACCTCACCATAGTAGTAGTAAAAAAGATACGGTGAAGTATATAGAGGATTCGAAGATCGATCTGAAAGAAGTTGTCGATGTTGGTGGTGGTCTTGGAACCACACTTAGCATAATCACTTCAAAATATCCTTCCTTAAGGTATTAACTTCGACTTGCCGCACGTTGTTGAACATGCACCATCATATATTCATATCCACGTATAATTTTAGTCTACAATAAAATGTTTTTGGACCACTGTACCTTGATAGAATGGGTTGATTGCATATTTGCATGTGTAGAACACTCGGGGGAAGTATGTTTGACAATGTTCCCAGTGGTGAAACCATTTTCTTGAAGGCAAATTGAAATATATGATATCAGTCCGGTTCTTAAGCGGACATGAGAGAGAAATGAGCCAAATCAGCTTTGTGGAGTAATTTTTATAGTTAGTAGGTCCGCAGGTATGAAAAAGAGAAAAGAAAATAAATTGAAAGAATAAAAAACGAGATTCACAAGTTCTTCTCCAAACCATGGCCCAAAAAATCACCCATCTAAAATCATATCCCAAAAAAATTAGTGGATATATCTCGATAAATTGGTAAACCGATATCGATATTTCGACATATATCCATCGAATATTGAACCCCTTTTTTTTCCGGATATATCGAATTTCCGATATGAAAGTTTATATCGCCCGAGCGATATAATCGATATTATTTCGAGATAATTGATATTACAAGTTAACTTTTTTAACCAATTGTTAATAACTTAATATTGAAATTTCGAAATATCCGATATATCTAAAAGATATATAAAGCGTAGATATCAATTAAGATATTAAATTGAGATATTCGATATTTTAGAAACTTTAGGGTAAACTTAATAAAAACGTTTTTTAGATATTTAGATATATGTTCGGTTTTAATAGAATTTTTATATTAAAATATATGTAATAAATGTTTTGGGCCTTGCTCCAAACAACAGGGAGGGCTTCCTTAGTTAGGTCTTCCCCAAGTCCCCAACGGTTTCACCCATCTAAAAAAAGCTTTTCCAAAAAAAATCGTGTTATTATTTTGACACCCTAAAAAAGTGCTATTATTTTGAGAGCTCTCTCTCTCTCTATAAGATCACTACTACGGTCTCAAACTCTCTCTCCGTGCCTCCCTCCCTCTTTTTGGTTTTCTTTTTCTAGTCCAACCACCTTCTCAACGCTTCGCGAATTTAGTAAGACTAGTTAAAGTTTGTTGAATTGTAGTTGCTCCTTTATTTTTATGGAATCGGAAGTTTTGAGAAAGTAATGTTGTTCTAGACTTCTAGTGTAGATTTGTGAGAATTGGTGTGTTGGATATCATGCCCAAGAATTAGTTCATAAAGTTACAGTCAAATGACATTAAAAAACCAATTCATGTTGCCTAACAAACAAAGGTTTAAAGAACTAATTGGGGTTAATATGAAGAATTGAGTGTAGATAAGCATGTGCAATTAGACCCCCAAACTCAATAGAAGGTTTGAGTACTCTGCAGATGTATGTTGTAATAAGTGACATAACATATAAGTATGATAGTTATAGTGTCATATCTATTCGTAAAACTTATATACGACAATATATAAGCCGTGCGACGATTAATATAAGATAAGCCGCGGCGACACTATATAACAAAGAAAGTTTATATACGACAATGTATAAGCTGTCCAACAAGAGTATGAACATTTATTGTTCATAGTCCAACAAGAGTATAAACATTCATTGTTCAAAGTCCAACAAGAGTATGAACATTCACTGTTCATAATTCAATGGTATGAACATTGAATGTTCATAGTCCAACAAGAGTATGAACATTCAGTCCATTTGTGTGAACTAGTTATTCGAATTTCGAAAACTATAAGCTGGTTGCCATGGGACTAACACCACCTGGAGACTTTTCAAATAGCACAGGTTAAAATGTAAAAGTTAAGAACTCAACCGTAGAATCCAAATATAGCTAGAATTAATTCAAAAACTCAAAATCAACCCCAAATTTAATAAAGACAAATTGATAGAATCATAGAAACTACTAGGAAAATGGCATCCAAAAGCAATTTAACCCATCATAACTCTGTTGTCATCTTGTCGAAAATGCATATCGAGCGTGAGATTATGGACTAAGCAGCTAATTATATATATTTCTATAGCCATAGTTAACATCATAGTCGTTTCCATGTGACCAACACCTGACCCATGTTGCTCTCCACCCTCACCAATATTGTTACTATTACGAGTACTAACATCTCACTCTCCTACAACACCATAGCTCCTAGGGCAGGCATAAGAGCCATCAATTCCACTATAACCACCATAGCCACGACTACCAACAACCACGCTGCCACCAACACCTAGAGTGCTCCATTGAGATGCTAATTCATATTCTGTATTAGCATTATATGATGCAGAGCCATAGCCAGGTCGATTGCCATTACCTGCAAAAAGAAAAATAACATATGTGAAATGAGAGAGAGAGAGAGTCTACCTAAGGAAGAATAACTTTCGTCACTTGTACTACAATTTTGAGTTGTGTCATCGTCGTGCAGGAAAGGTTGTTCACTGCAACAAAATTAACATAACAATGAATATTTGAATTTTTTTATCAGGAATATAAAAATGGAATGATAAAAGAGAATTTCTTACGGATTTATAAGTTTTGGACAAGTTCTTTTATCATGTTGTCCAGCCTGACCACATCCACTACGTTTTCTGCCATGATACTTTTGCACCTTCCTGAGTGCCTTCTCCTTTAATCCCTTAAGCCTTTTTCCACATCTTTTTGGCCTCGCATGATTCTGTTCATAAAAACTATTTTCCATATTAGAACCCTTTTTTCCCGGACCTCCTACACTTGTACCACAACCAAACGTTTGACTACTAGTACCACAACCAATCACCAACTTATTAATTTCTACAAGTGCACTCTCCAAAGCATCGGTATATACTTTTGTTGCTTCTTTACTTCTAAGGGCCTTGTTAACTACAAGTGCAGACATTTGAATAAATTCACTCTACTTCATTAGATATGATTTATCATCTGTGATCTCCATTCCACCATTATCTATAACTATCCCTGATTTTGCAGTTTTACACCATCACTTTAAAATATACTGATCCGACAATTTATTAAAGTCATGCATCTTATTCAAATAAGCCAAAATATGTCTACAAGGGACCCCCAAACTCTCAAATTTTTTGCAAGTGCATCTATGCATGAAGCCAAATCTAAACTTTTCTGATAAAGAATTTCCCGAACTCTAAACTTCTCCACCATTTTATTTTGAACTTTATAAAGACGACAGTCGTCATTTTCACCAATAAGCTCAAATTTGTAGTTGAAGCTCATACACAACTCTTCTTGAAATATAAAAAACAACTCAAATGTATAAACTCCAACCATGTGTACCAAGAAATGGTGCAACATTTTCATTTTAGGTTTCTCAATCATATCTTTGTGATTAGCCACCAACTCTTTATTACGTTGGTGCACAAGTCCCCTACCATATTGAATCATAAAATCTACCAATGAATTCTCGTTGTTAACATACCTCTTAAGAATGCGTGGGCGCTTTTTGCTCATTGGCTACTTGACATACCAGCTGAGAAAATACTGTTCACATGTGCGGGCACCCATCCTGACTGGATTTCATACATTGATTGTAGTCATTTATTATCACTTAAGCCACTTCTCTCAACAAGCTCTGTCCACCTCGAATCAAACTCTTCCTTCGTCTCTGAACCCCATATGCAGTTTGAGAACTCCATATAATGTTGGTTATACTTAACCTTATCTAACTTTACAGAGAACTTCATAAGTCCTTGTTCAAGTTTTAAGTACTCGTGAAACATGCCTCCATCTTGCCCCTTCATCTCATTACGCTCATCCCTACGAAGGTTATTTAAGTCTCTTTCTATAAAACCAATATGCTCAGTTCCCCCTGACTGCACTCTAAGAAGACTGAACTGTTGATGTGGCAGAATATTTACCATGCTAAGTTGTTGACTTAAGCATCTTTGGGCACCAGAAACTCCACGATGAGATCGTAGAAGGTGAACTCTTCGTGGGGTTGCCAATGAGTGGCTATGCCCTTTAACGAAAACACTAACCACGAAAGCACCAGACGCTAACTTCTGTAGTGCGATTTTTGCTCTACAATCTTCTTTTGAGTTGCCTCGATTCCTTTTCGTGTCAATGTCTGCTATTAGTAAACATTTTCCTCGTTTGTAACATACGTACTCCTTTCTTATGATCTTGTACTTCGAACACTAAATCTAGCTTTTTTCGCATAAGCATTGTAAAAACATTTAGAATCAACTAGTGTCTCAAAAACTTGACTTTTTTTCGGCTTGACACTACATGATACTTTAGGAATATAAATCTCAATATTTTGTCCACCAATACTTCCACTCTGTAATTCGAATTCTTTGTTTTCTATTTGAGATATTAAGTCCGCTAGTAGAGATTGCACCAAAGGGAGACAAGTGCTCGTTCAAAATGAAAGCAAAATTTTTTTTTTGGGAAAAACCGTTTGGGCAAGAAAGTTGGGGATGACCTGTGGAAGTGTGTTGGAAAAGATTGTAAATCCCGTTTTTTATGGTGATTCCATCGGGCACTCATCAAATTGGATTGGGCAACCCCTCAAATTTTTTTTTACAAATTTGCCATATTACAAGTTTGCCATCAAAGCCCAAGCCCAGCAACCAATTCAACCGGTATCGCCAAAACGAACCCACCGGGTCATTTCTGTTTATACTCAAACGACATGGCCATGTCGTTTGTGTGTATACTCAAACGACTTGGCCATGTCGTTTGTGTGTAAACTAAAACGACTTGGCCAAGTCGTTTGAGTGTACAATCAAACGACATGACCATGTCGTTTGAGTATTAGTTTGAGTTTGAGTTACACTCAAACTACATGACCAAGTCGTTTGAGTGTATACTCAAACTACATGACCACGTCGTTTGTTAGTGTACACTCAAACTACATGACCAAGTCGTTTGAGTATACACTCAAACTACATGACCAAAGTAGTTTTAGTATACACTCAAAGCGATATCGTTTGAGTATACTCAAACGATATAGTTTGAGTGTTAGTGTGAGTAACACTCAAACGACTTGTCCATGTAGTTTGAATATACACTCAAATAACTTGGTCATGTAGTTTGAGTATACACTCAAACGACATGGCCGCGTAGTTTGAGTGTACACTCAAACGATATGGCGCATAGTTTGAGTATACACTCAAACGATATGGCCACGTAGTTTGAGTGTTAGTGCTCAACACTCAAACGACTTGGTCATGTAGTTTGAGTGTACACTTAAACGACTTGGTCATGTGTTTGAGTGTACACTCAAACGACGTGGACATGCACTCAAACGATTCCAAACGCACTCAAACAATTTCAATTGAATTAGAAAAATTGAAATCCGATTTAAAAAATTAGGTTAGAAACAACACAATTACATCAATAAAACTACATGCACTCTGCACTCTTTATCTGTTATGACATAATATCTTTATAACCAAGTTAAAACATGTAATCAAACATACTACATGTAATCAAACATGCTAAAATCTAAAATAATAATTTGTTTTATATCTAAACTTGTTATTATTATTATTTTTTCAATTGTGAATCATAAACTAGTTTGGGGTTTGGAGTTTAGAGTTCAGGGTTTAGAAATTTCGTACCAACATATTTCACTTAATTATTTGAAATAATAATTTGTTTTATATCTAAACTTGTTATTTTTTATTTTATTTTTAAAATTGTGAATCATAAACTAGGTTGAGATTTAGGGTTTAGGGTTTAGGATTTAGAGTTGTTTACAAATTTCGTACTAACATATTTTACTTAATTATTCAAAATAATAATTTGTTTTATTTATAAACTTATTATTTTTTATTTTCTTTTTCAAATTTTAAATCATAAACTAGTTTGGGGGTTTGGGTTTAGGGTTTACAAATTTCATACCGACATAAAAAAAATAATTTCAAACATATTTCACTCAATTATCCAAATCTAAAATAATAATTTGTTTTATATCTAAACTTGTTATTTTCCATTTTTTTTATTCAATTGTAAATAATAAACTAGTTTGGGGGGTTTAGAGTTTAGGGTTTACAAATATATTTCACTCAATTATTTGAAATATATCAAAATTTCAAATATATATATAATACTCATTCACTCAGTTTAGAGTTTAGGGTTTACATAGAATACTCAAGTTTCTCTACATATTATAATACTTAAGTTTCTCTAAATGGAACATGAAGATGAAGAAGAAGTATTTGAGGTAATGTTTGAGGTACAACAACAAATTAGAGAAGAACAACAAATTAGAGAAGGAGAAAATAGAAGATATGTTGAAAGTGAAGAAGTGGAACAAAATGTTGAAGGTCAAGGTGAAGAATTTGAAGATGCGACAAGTCGAGCAAATGAAATGTCGAGAAATCGTCGACGACAAAGTGCAAACCTAAATAATGAGGTAACACTTGATTAAAATGAATACAAAACACTTGATTGATTGAATGAATGAATGAATGGATGCAAAATGAATGAATGCAAAACCCGAGCCCAAACGACATGGCTGGGTCGTTTGGGAACACTATAGAACTACATGGCGGTGTAGTTTGAGAACACTACATAATGACATGGCGGTGTAGTTTGAGAACACTACAGAACGACATGTCCAGGTTGTTTGATTACACTATAGGACTACATGGCTAGGTCGTTTGGTAAAACTATAGAACGACTTCTCCGAGTCGTTTGGGGACACTATAGAACTACATGGCCGGGTCGTTTGGACCCTCTATGAAACTACATGGCTGGGTCATTTGGACTAAATTTAATTAAAAGTTTTTTTTTTTTTGTGACTTTGAAACTAAATGCAAATTGTTTGAGACTTTTGTTTTATTATTCTATATGTAGAATTCTTTGCCGCTATCCGGGAACCGATCCTCTGCAAACTCGAATGATGTGGATTGTCAACCCGATTTTAAGTGATACAACAGAAATTTTTACTACGAAAGAGGTATGATTGAGTAGGCATTGATTTCATTTTTTTTTTAAATTTTCTAAATATAATTTTATTAGTGTATTAATAATAGTTGTTGTTTTTTATGTGTTTAGGTCTTTCATACACGTAGCGAGGCAATCGGTTGGGCAACCGCTAGAGGAAGACAAGTTAATGTTGTTGTGGTCATTGAAAAGTCGGAGTGTGCCAAAGGAAACCGAGTAGCAAGATTGAATTTGGCTTGCGAGTGCTCGGGTGTGTATCGGTCACACAAGAAGGAAGGCAAAGAGAGGGCTAATAAGAGAAGGTCGGGAACCAAGAAATCGGGATGTCCATTTAAGTTAAAAGGTGTTTTCAAACTAAAAGACCGCTTCGATAGTTGGAAAATTGTCGTTCTTAATGGTGTTCACAACCATCCATTGGCGAAAAACCCTGAAGGACATGCATTTGCTACTCGACTAACCGTTCAGAGTTCGAAATTATTTGTCGAGATGAGCAAGTGTGGAATAAAACCTAAACAAATATTGGATTCCATCAAGAATAGGTATCATGATAACATCTCTAGTATATCCTAAGTCTACACCGCAAGCGCGAAGGTGAGGAAATTGGATATGAGCGGTCTCGCCACAATTCGCAGAGATTGCGTAAGTTGTTAGCAAAAGAACATTATTTTGAGGAGTTGAGGCGGGATGAGAATATCGAGGAGATAACGGGATTGTTATGGGCCCATCCGGAAGGTGTTAAGTTGGTTCGGACTTTTCCAACGGTTTTTTTTCATGTTAGACGCTACCTACAAAAACTACGGTGTCGGTGGCCTTTCGTGATACGGTTTGTTGGGGTGAATTCAACGTGGAAATCTTTTCACCGTGTGTCAAGTCCGCTCAAGATATGAAACAACAATTGACTATGAGTGGGCCCTGCGATCATTTTAGTGGCTTGCTTGGTGACATAAGCCCATCCGTGATCGTGGTTCCGGGGGACTTGGCTCACGATGAGTGCCCGTGAGTTTTCCCTAACGCACAAAGCATCTATGTAGATGGCATATCGCACGTCGTCCCTTTCAAAATGTTACGATATTTTTCCAACTACAGAACTTGTAGAGAAGGCCCAATTCTCGTGGAACACTGTAGTCAAATCGAAGACAGAGGTTATTTTCCAGCGTAGATGGGATGCTTTGGAAAAATATTACAGGGTTGAGTACTCCAATTTTGTTTATTATTTGCGAGAGACTTGGTTTCCTCACAGGGATCGATTCGTATGTTGTTGGACTGACCAACACATTCACTTTGGGAGTACAACGACCAATAGAGTTGAAGGGTCTCATGCTCAGGTGAAGCGTGTACTAGGAAATGCAAACTGTCATGATTTTTTGAGTATGTTTAGCTTAATCCACCCGATTCTAGAGATCCAGATGTCCGAGATTAGAGCTACTTTCGAGAGAAATATGATTGTAACTCAACACCACCACCGGATTCCTTTGTTTCGTGAACTCAGAGGCCTTGTCTCACGCAAGTGTTTGGACTTGTTATTTAAAGAAATAGATACCCGCGTAAAACATGTTAAAGATGGAGAGATAAGGTGTTGGTGTTATTTGCGCACAAGCCATGGACTGCCATGTGTTCATGAATTAATTGAATTTGAAGAGCAAGAGCGGTCCATCCCTTTGACTGCTATCGACCCCTTTTGGAAAACATTATTGTCCGCTTTCTCCCAATGCCGGTGGGTGTTGGTCCCGATGTTGCACCTTCGATGGACTTGTTCATGAATAGGTTTGCAATGGTTTTGAAGAAGAGCAAAGGGTTATGATTAGGAAGCTTATGGAGATTGCCGCATTACGAGAAAGTACATGGCTAGTACCGCCTCGTGAGGAAGCAAAACCAAAGGTCGGCCGAAGGTAGCTACTGCCAGAAAGCTTCCAACCTGGAGATGATAACTCTTCAAAGCGAGATCCATCTCATTTTGAACATTCTCAACGTGACTATAAAGAGTGGGTCTCGTCACAACCAAAACACTACCACCCAAAACACCCACACCACACCAAGAAAGAAGTCTTCTCCAAAACTACCAACCCAAAACATCCACACCACACCAACAAATAAGCCTTCCAAAAAAACAAAAAAACAACCACACCAAGAAATAAACCTTCTCCCAAAACACCAAAACAACCACATCAAGAAATAAGCCTTCTCCAAAAGCGTCACACCACCGAAATGTGATAGATGGCTTAGACTTTGGAAAGACGAGGGTCCTAAGGATTACGGGTTGGATATTCTGAAAAAAAAATGCATAAATACATTGTTAGAGTCCATGACCCTGTTGGCGATGGCAAAAAAGCGGTTATAGAGCTTTCTCGCATTGCATTAGGAAGAAGTCAAGAAGAATGGCCACGAGATGAGAAGGGAGTTGTGCGAAGAGCTTATGACAACCTCCCCTTTATTGTACTTTGTACAATCAAAGTGAGGTTTTTAGATGAAGGAAATCTACATGAAGAAGGTTACGCACCCTTAAATAAGTGGATGAGCATGCCTTTTTCTTTGGATACTTATTTGCTTCAAGATTTAATGTTGTCCTTATGCATTTAGGAGCTCATCGGTGCTTCCTTCTCATGCATTGAGAACCCAAGCAAATCACGAGAGAGTGACCCAAGTGTTGGGAAAATCATGTTGGTGAAAATCATTTTGTCAATGTTGAACTTGTTGAAGATTGTCCGGTTCCTCAATAATGCACCAATGGCTTAGAGCTTCGATATGATATTCTTTGAAAGTTGGAATTTGGCCTTGACAAAGAAGGTAATTGCAATTTATGGCATTGAACATTCCCAATTTAATATGGGAAAAGGAGCTCGTTGAAGACCCAACAGTACATGTTATCGACTAAGTTGTTTGTATGTTGTCGATATGATATTTTGATGTAATTTGTATTTTGATGTAATTTGGAACAAGTGTAATTTGATTTGATTTTTATGTTATCAATGTTAGGGCTTTTATTTGATTTGATTTGGAAATCGAGTAATCGACTAAGTTGATTCGGACGGCAATCGAGTGATTTGGAAATCGAGCGATCGACTAAGTGATATATTGATGTAATTTGGAACAAGTGTAATTTGATTTTATTTTTATGTTATTTGGAAATAATGTTAGGGCTTTTATTTGATTTGATTTGGAAATCGAGTGATCGACTAAGTTGATTCGGACGGCAATCGAGTGATTTTGAAATAGAGCGATCGACTAAGTTGATTCGGACGGCAATCGAGTGATTTGGAAATCGAATGATCGACTAAGTTGATTCGGATGACAATCGAGTGATCGACTAGTTGATTCGGACGGCAATCGAGTGATTTGAAATAATGTTCGTATGTTGTCAATAATGACCGAAACTACATGGTCAAGTCGTTTGGCTTTAATCCCAAATGACCCAGCCACATCGTTTGGGATTAAAGTCAAATGACATGAACAAGTCGTTTGTATTTTATACCAAACGATGTGACCATGTCATTTGGTATATAAGTCAAACGATCTGGCGAAGTCGTTTGGCCTTTAGACCAAATGATGTGGCCATGTCGATTTTGGATTAAAAGAGAACGATCTGCCGAAGTCGTTTGGTATAAAGGGAAAACGATCTGATGAGGTCCTTTGGCCTTTATGCCAAATGATGCGGCTGGGCCGTTTGGAAAAAAAAAATTTCAAAATTCATTTTGTTTTTACAACACTTTCATATTCATCAAATTCCACTTTTCCATTCATCAAATTCATCATCCACTTTTACAACACTTTTCATATTCATCAAACACTCATTCATCAAATTCCATTCAAAAATTAAACATCATTCATCCATTCAAACATCCAACATTTATTCAAACATCATATCCATCAATTCATTCGAAGTTAACAAAATTACAAACCCTAAACTGAAACAAATTACATCCATCAAACTAAAACTGAAACAAAGTTAACAAAGTTTCAAATAATCCATCCATCAAACAAATTACAAAGTTACAAACCCTAAACTGAAACAAATCAACTATAGCGCCCACCAATGTACTTGCACCTAGTCAAGTTTATGCGCTGTTCAAGGAGGAGGACCTTGCTTCCTCGGCATATCATTCCCACCAATTGCGGACCTCTCTCTAGCAAACGAATCTGGTTTCATCGATGATGGATCACGTAAAAAGGAAAATCAAAATAAGTTACCAATCGAATGCAAAAAATCACAGTTAGAGAAACTCAATTAAAAATCACAATACTTACAATCGGTGAACAATTAGGCAGTGTCTCCAGGGAGGGATGAATAGGAAGAAGCTCAGGGTTCACCAAAACTACATGAGAATTCCTCGCATACCAAGTCATGTAGTTTTGATGACACTCCCATGGATAAGACAAAATAGGTCCTCGGTTGCGAGGGTTGGATCACGTGATTCGCCCCGACTCGATAAAAGTGGCCCAATATTGGTCCTCACCTCATACCGCGTCCTGCCACAGTTCTTGTTCTCCAATTTGGTATTGGAGGATCTTTAGGTACAAGCTGCACGTGACCCAACTGACGCACCACCCTTGCGACAGCGTAAAGCTCGACAATGTTGAAAAAACATAGCAATCCCTCAAAAAATGCAATGTCATTGATCGGGTTTGTATCTCTGATATTTTTGTAGGGATGCCAAACAACCTGAAACAAAATCAAATGTGTCATTAACAACTCCAATGATCAATTACTAAAAAAAAAATATAAACAAACTTAAATACCAAATTGTCATTGAATTTAATACTTACATTGAACTCATTCAAATCATCAATTATCGCTCGATAAAACTGCAATGCATACGTTGTATCATAATAGTGTGGAGCGACTGGGATGTGTCTATGAGCACGCGGCTGAGACGAGATATAGTTGAAGTTTGGGACTGTCATAAATACCGGAAAATACCCATAGATCCATGCCTAGATATACACAAATAGTTAACATATTGATAGAGTAATAAAATTAACATTAAAAAAAATAAACTCTAAAATACTCAAGTTTTACTTGTAGAATAGTCATATAGTCTGTAACCCCTTTCACCTTCGCACATGTGGCAGCCCGAGACCTCTATATAAAAACGCCAAAATTGCTACACCCCATGCATACTCTTCTATCTCACTAAATTTCAACAACGGCCTCAGATAACATATAGGCACTCCAGTCCCAGACTTGTTAGTAAAAACGGCACATCCAAAGAAAAACAGGATAAAAGCTCTAACAGTCCGTTGAACATCCTAGAAACTCAAGGCCTTCTCCACCACCTTCCCAGCAGCGTCACATATAGGGCTATCATGAACCTTGTTCGCAAAATGCTTCCGGATGAATTCTAGCCTTACTTTTGAAGTGAACCTGCTAGCTTCCATCTCCACCCTAATCAAATCAATAGGGAGCCCTAGACCAAGATGTAGGAGATTTATCGATTGTTGTAAATTCAGCTCACTGTCCCCTTGCACCGCTTTTCCTCTAACTGTGACTCCACAGATTTGGACAACATCGTCCAAAGTCACAGTCATCTCCCCAACTGGCATATGGAAGGTGTTGGTCTCCGGATGCCATCTCTCCACAAACGCAGAGATCAATGGTGGATCCATATGGTCGTGATAACCTTCCACGAGATCAAACAACCCAGTCCTTCTCAACTGCACGGCAAATCTCGGAGACCTTTCACATTCATTTTTGAAATCCCATTGGGATAACTTCGCTAAGTGTGAAACACACTTCAACGCTCCGCGATCCTCCTGAAACAACCGAGCACACATTAGATATATATGAACAGAAACAAAAAATTTTGTAAAAGAAAATCAAAGTACACAAGAAAAACAAAATATTACCCTTCTCTCCCAAACATCGCGAGCGACATGCACCGCATAGTCATACAACAACTCTGACTCATACGGGCCTCTCCCATACACACCTCTTTGAAACTCCAAATCATCATTGGATTTTCTTACGAAATCCAATACCGGAGGTGCTTCTTCCACTGGTGGTACGTCTTCTACCACATATTCTTCAACATCATCATCCTACTCATCATCCTGCTCATCATCCTCCTCACCCTCCTCCTCACTCTCCTCACTCTCCTCTTCTACTATACTCTTCCCTTTGTCCATATTTACATCTAAACCTACATTAGTATCACTATCTACACTATCTTCACTAGACGAATCAACCTCAGGAACCTCTTTTTCCAAATGGTCCCTCTACGCGCTGAGATGCCGTTAAGCCGTCTGCCCTTTGTCTTTTTCTTCCAACTACGTCACCGCTAGAGGAACCGCCACCAAACAATTTCTTAACACCATTGAATGTAGTTTTCGCTACATTCTTCACATTCTTTGATCGAGGACCCATCGCTACAAAGAAAAATAAAACAAGTATTAGTAAACCATATTTAAATAAACAATGTACAAAGAAAACCACTAGAAAAAAAAAAGCGATCATCCCAGTCGTAAAACTAATATACTTATAAGCTTGCTATGATAACTCCAAGTATATATGAAGAAATAGAATGAGACGTTACACTATCCAAATTCTATTGAATTTTGGGCAGAGTTTCCTTTGTTTAGTCAACATTTCGTATACTTAAACCTGTCATAACCTGGAAATCAATAATGACATCCTTCCAACAACCATATGTACATAACACCCTATAAAATATTCAACCCACAATACAATTTCTAGCCGCATATACAAGACTGTTTCTGTATGAACCGTCATTTATGTACATCAAGTATTACAATAAAATAACTGGACTCTCTCTACAACAAAATGAACTTGACTCTGTCCCTCGTCAAGCATAGGGGAAACCACCCAAAAAAACCACCTTGATTGTACATTCAGTAAATTTGATAACCAAAGAAAGAGCTTCTCACCTATAATGCTTTACCGCTTCAGTTTTGTTCCCCTGTATCCAGACCTTAAGCAAGTACTCGTAAAAGCTGCATGTGATCAAGGTCATTACTCATTAGTCAAGACTCAAGAACATAAGCAGTATGAAAGGTGAGTAACAGAATGTACAAAAACACTAATCATAAAATGGTAAAAGTATCTTCTCTTATAACATCAGGCCCTAAAGGAAAATACTAGGTATATATGAAAGATGAGCACTATGAAAGTTTAAGCCGTTGCGGTAGAATGCTAAGATTGCTAGGGCTATTGAATCAAAAGATTGCGGTAGAATTACATCAATTGAGGGAAAATCTTTTGTAGTCTTGCCTAGTGGTGTTCAATAGTTCAATCAAAGTGGGTCTACTTGTATTATCAAGGAGAGACAAAAAGCTCAAATGTAGCCATTCTCTTTTCAGAGCCTAGACATTTAATAAAGACTTACAATACTGTATGATACATTGATACCATGAATGCCATCCTATTTTAAGGTGCAAGTTCAAAATTTCAGATACAAAATTTCCAAAAGTCTCTATATTCCGACAAGAAAGACCTAAATTTTTAATGATATCTACACTTTTTGGCACATTCCAGTACTTTTAGACCAAATTCTTCCTAACTGAATTTCTAATGGAACTTGTGTTTACGCACTAAGTTTAGAACAATATCGGAAGTCTAATCCAAGGTCATTGAAATGGAGTTCTTGGGCCAATAACAAGGATTAATGATCGATTTTTGTCATCAAGGACTCAGGGAAGAGTTCTCAGTGCTAGTGGAAGGTTGACATATAAACAAACTCATTGTCGTTGAATTGGTCCCATTAGAAAAGCATAGATACGGTTGGTTTTTGTAGGCATGATCTCCTAAGTAGAATCTATGATAAACCAAATTGCATACCTCAACCAAGTTGCATACCTCTACCCCTTTTAGAAGTTATTAAACATAAAGAGTACTCTAAATATAATTGGTGACCTCTAAATATAATTGGTGACCACATCTTGTATGGTTAGAAATAACAAAATATTTACATGCATGTGCCTAGACATAAAGATAGTATCTATAGCATTTTAATAACACTTGGGGTTACCACTTCCACCAAGTGTGTAGGGACAAAGTGTGACTCGCCTAATGATTTGGTTTGCTAATTTTTTTGAAAAGTTGTAGTGTTATTTCTATATATTATTAATTCTCTGTTGCATTTATTTTTCTTTGGTAGGTTCAAGATATAACTAGAATAACTGAGGAAAGAAGATGGGGTCAACAACAGAGACAACAAACCCTCCACCTAGATATACCCTCAAGAACTTTGGGTGTCTCTTCTCTAGAGTTTATGAAAATAGACATGCCCCCAACAGCAAGCCCAACTGCCACAAGAGTAAATTTGACCCCAGCACTCAGTCCTACTTCTGCTAGATTAAGTGAGTCCCCTGCCCCCTCCACATCTAGAGCTAAATCATCCATAAAAAGTTTATTGCCGCGACTTAGTTTCAAGTTCAGGAATACTACTTCAGAGATAGAAAAAGCTGCCATCTTGTCAGTAGGTGCGTCGTCTGCGGGAGTTCGAGAAAAGTCTATTGTGTCAAGGATATCATCTCTTACCAAGATATTTATTCCTAAGGTTTGGAGAACATCTTTCCTTCCTGTTACCTCATTTGAACACTCAAATCCGGAATCTCTGCATGGAGGTAGCATGGTCAATCCAATCACGTCAATTGTAAGTTTCCCTCTCTTATTTGCTTCAGAACTAGGTTACATTGACAAAATGCTATAGCTGCTATCTTTTATGTGTTATTAAAGCCAAAACCATAAGTACCTAATAACATAACTCTAGGTACTTATATACACTCTTATCATCGATGCTCTAGACAATCATCTATAGTCTCTAAGTCTAATCAAATTGGAACGGCCTAACATGATAAAGTGGAATACTTGGGATCATGAAATATGTACAAGTGTACAACATCACTTGGAATATGGTTCTTGCAGCAAAATATAGGATTAAATAAGGTCATAAAGAAAGGGAGGAAGTAAAAGCTCATGAACTGTAAAGAAACCCAACTACTTTTCCTTAACACAAAGATTCAAACATCATAATATCATAAACAAACAACAAAATTGGAGAAAACAAAAGTTAAGATTTATGTAATGTACCTGAAAAACGCAACGACCACTTGGTTCACCAGAAATTCTCTTAACACCTCTTTGATCAACTATTCTAGTTGCACGCTCAAAATTCTTCCCAAATAAAAAAATGCAAACTGCATAAACAAAAAACAGCCAACACTTTAAAACGTTCTACATATAATTTTTTTTCCTTCTAATTGACGTGAAATTTAAGAGAAAATAAGATGCAGAAGATGAAGAACTAATCCATCAAATTTCGTGTTTGCATCCATCAAATCCATCAAATTTCGTGTTTTTTTTCCTTCTAATCCATCAAAAACAGTCAATTTCGTGTTTGCATTCACTATGCAGGTGCAGAAGATGAAGAACTAAATCAAATTTTGCGAAGAACTAACCTGTTGTTGGGCTTCAATCCATCAAATTTTGAGAGATTGTTGTTGTGAGAAGAACTAAATCAGTTCAATCGTGAAGAACCAACCTGCTCAAGTTCTTCAATCCATCAAATTTCGAACTAACCTGCTCAAGTTCTTATAATAAACAATAGATTGTTTGATTGTTTATGTTGTGAGGTTGTAATTTCGCGATTGTTTATGGATTAGATTGCTTCAATTCACGAAATTGATTTTGGGTATTTTTTGTTAGGGTTTCGCGATAACGTCGAAGGATTTTGCGCGATAGAGATGACCGGTTGAAGGGGTTTTTCCGGTTTCGGCGATTTGGTGGGGGGGGTACTAGGCTTTTAGTTGGGCTTTGTTGTTTGGACTTGGGCTGGAGGCTGCCCAATCTAATTTCAGTGGCGGCCTAATACAGCACTGTTTTTTATTAACTAGATTTTGTTGTGCCGGTATTTTTTTCTGTTCTCTCATGTCCGCATGCGGACCAAATGCCTTCTAACGTTTTTACATTTTATTGCGTGGCAATCCTTACTGTATAGGATTGTGCAAGAGTGTATGAGACCATTTTGTTGTCTTCGTCTATCTTCCCTGGAATCATGGCTTCGTTTGGGTTTGATTGCTTGAACAATACAAACACAAATAGTGATACCTGGCATTCATATTTCATATAGACTTCATTGCTGGAATAATACAAACACAGATATTCATACTTGGTATTCATATATATGCTTCATTGCTTGAACAATTCAAACACAAAAATTTATACTTCGTATTCCTATTTTTGTCTTCCCTAGAATCATAATACCCCAAGCCTTAACCCATTATTACACCATTGCTGTACAACTCATGATTTAATTAGTGAGAAGTTTGCTGCTTCTTGCAACCATATTTTTCACAACAATACAGACATGGTTTGAGTTCAAAACAAGGGCGCGATCAATGGGAAGTAGGAAAGAAACAACACCAAAAGGGGCTTAAAACAAAAGTCTTATCCCCACAACTTATAACACCGTAAACACAACTTATAACACTACGGAAAGAAAAGGAAAAGTGGTTCACATTTTCCATAGTTTTTAAAGTGTTTATTTACTTATGGAAAATAAATAGACTTTTCTATAGAGAAACAAAATCATAGAAATGGAAAAGATTTTGTGTCCTTAACTAACTCCTGAAAATTTTGAAAAAAAAAAAGAAAATGAATAGCTAGGACTTCCTACTAACACACCCTACAATACAATTATTCTTTTCCATTATTTTTGCAAACAAATATGATTATTCATTTTCCCAATTTTACCAAACACATACCATTTTTTAGAATTATTTCCATTCCATTCTATAGTGGACCACCCATTTTATTTTCTTTCATTTCTTCTTTCCATGAGCTAAAATTTAACAAACACACAACATTCAAATGATTTTAAAGTGCTTGATTCGCCAATGATACCAACATACTATATACTCAACGTGCCAGTAGTGACATGATCCACAACAAATCCCACACAATCTAAATAAATTAAATGAAAAACAAAGAACTTGAATCGAATGTGTAACTTCAAGTGTTAAAAATCCCTGTTCCTGGCATATCCCAGTTTACAAATTTCAGCAAAAGTTAGCTATAACGGTGTTGATTGTACCTGTAACCATAGTACAAAATATCAAACTATGGATATTTATCAATATTCAATTTTTGGATATGTATCGTGGATATATCTTCCTCTTTGAGGATATTTAACATTATTTCACATACAAATATCATTGATATATCTAAAATATCGACAAATATCATATATATTGTCAATATTTCTTAATATATCATAATACATTATTTATATTTATTTGAAATATAATAGTAAATATTAAATAAAATTGTTATATATACAAAATATCGTAAAATATCACAAAATATCACAAATATCGTTTAAATATCACCAATATTTACAGTCATATATATCTCTAAACATATCGTGATATTTATATATCTTTTTTTGAAATTTGAATAGATATTCCCAAATATCGTGATATATTGAGATATTTTGTACTATGCCTGTAACCATTTATCAAAGTCACCATTTATGAAATGACAAAAGCATGCTCCTGCAGGGGCCATAAAGGGAAGACACTTTCCTAAAGTTAGGGCTGGATATCTAACCTCCAATTTCATCCAGTCTCTTACTATGCTACAGACAAGCTTTCCCCAAGGTTCTTGAACCCACTGAAGCACTAGAGATCAAAGGGACCTCCGTGACTTGTGAAGTACTGCTCTGAGTTACTAAACAAAATCATAGCAACGCATTACAGATCCTCATCAATTGGAATAGTAAACACAAAACAAACTCATGGGTTAAGTGAGTTTTCAAGTCCATTACACCCTTAAGAGCATTCCCAATATAGGTGGTTTTGGAGGGTTTGTGACTATAGTCACCAGTTTTTGTGGCTGACTTGTTAACTAGTGACTATTTTCCCCAATTGAAATCAAAATGAAACCTTTCACCAAGATAGTGGTTGACTTGTTAATTTCAAACGGAATGTTAGATTTTGCATCGTGTGTTTTTTTTTAAAAAAATCAATTTTTTTTCCAGACGGAATGTTTCATTCTATCTCGCGTGTTTTTTTGGGGTTTTTTTTTTTTAACTTCAGACAAAATACCAAACGGGATGTTACATTCCGTCTCGATCAAAAAACCTCCGAACGGAATCCAACATCCTGACCAAGATTTTTTTTTCACCTTTGCTTTGGGCAGTTTAACCTTGTTTTTCACCAAGAGGGGAAATACTGCATACGTGGAGGTAATAAGAGGGGGAATATATTGACTTGCATTGGAAATGCTCCCCCTCCCCAATGTAGACCCAAACCGAAACAATCCCACAACAAAGGCATCATATTGTGTACCAGCATTGAAATCAGACAAACCATACAATCTCACATTGAGATTAAGAAGTTCATCTCCAACACCAATTCATGATAATTTCAAACATTTTAGTCACTGGTTCTAAGCAAATAGTTGCTGTTCCCTCATCACATTTTTGTCTTGCTGGTTTTCCCTGAATTTTGATTATCAAGTTAAATCAGACAAAAATGAAATTCTGGAAATGAAATCAATACGCAAAATGGTAATATCAGAATAAATTCAAAACAAACACCACAGTAGTAAATATGTAAAACAAATTGGGCACTAAAGCATCCTTTTTCATTTCAACTAGATAAATACTAACAACGTTAAACCCATAACTATCTATTCCATTCATTTACAAACTTCCAATCAAACTGTTTTTCTTCCACAACCAATACCCACCACTAATAAACTTGGTCACGCACTTTTGGTACAATCAGCTTCTTCACAATTTTCTTAATGTTAGAAACTGTGGCTTCAGTAGCACCGCTGAAGCCGCCCTTTTTAACCCCTTGATGAATAAACCAAATAGTGGGGAAGGAATAAACCTCCAAGTCTCTAATAACTGAAGTTAGTTCAGGGTTACTGGAATTAAGTATGATAAACATCAGTTTATCTTCTTCATATTCTTGAAGCAACTTATTTAGAGAAGGTTCGATTGAAGTGCAAAGTTCTGATGCATGATGAAAGTAAACTATGGATATTTTACCAGAATTGTGACCAGAAAGAGATTCTTTACACAGTTTTCCACGAATTGCCAATATGTGCACAACTATAAAATGATTTCAGAGGCTTGATTCACCATTGAACTATTACCTCTCATCCCTTCACACGTGTCAGACTGTCAGGTGGTGCCACAATAGTTTTCATGTGATACCCTTCTCATGTGATACCAAGTTTTCAGACTGTCAGGTGGTGCCACACATGTCAGACTTACTGAAACGGAGTACATAATAAGCTAAAAGTTTCCACTATTACCTGTGATTCTTGGAGGAATCGTGAATCAAACACATCCTTTGTTGGTTATCCACAACATTGCAGACTCTTAATCTCAAGTCTTTTTCTGTAAAGACCTTCTGCAGCGGAAAATAATCAATACTGAGCATACCATTAGCTCTGAGACTCCCAGCCTGAGGTAGGATGGTTGTGCTTATACATTTATATATGATTATTTTGTCTGATTCAATGGGAGATTCCAGCAGGCGTATGGACATCACCTTTGGAAAGTTACCAACACAGGTCAGTATGAGAAGATGCAAGCGTGTGTTTTTTCTAACCAAAGGGACTCATTTTTCCAAACTCCAACTGGACTCAAGGTTTTCAATCTTGCCTACACTGCTATTTGGTACAGGTTTTTTGGTCCTGCCTGTATTTCTTCAGGTTTAGGGTTTGATTGAGTGAGTGACCAGACAAACCAAGTGCTTATAAATTAGCCCTACCCTTTACCGCAAGTTTGTGCCAAGCCTACCAAGGTTCTTACTAAACAACCTAAGCTCGGAACCCTCAGATATTCAAGCTACTAGCATTATCAAAATGTTCAAAGCCATTAACCAAGGAAAAGACTGTCGAACAGACTTGCAGATGATAGATAAAACAAAAATCAAAGTTATAGAAAGAGGGTACCTGCATAACAATTCCAATATGATGCAATCAAAATAAGTAAAAAAGCAATTCTTAACAGGACAAAAATCCAATTAACACGCCCTTCATTGACAAAGCACTACCTGAACAGGTAGCACAATGAGGCAATGCAACTACTGAAAATTTCACATCAAAACAACGATGCTTTAAGTTTTGAACTCAACTTGCCTGTGGCGACACAAAATTCACTATAAATCTTACCTCTGATCTCTTCATATGTGCGCAGAGAGTTTTCTTGTGATTACATCATTTCTCAACTTAAAACCTCCTGCAACTGAGTACATAGGCTAAAGTCCCAAAAATTCCACAGATTGCAGACACTTAATCCCAAGTCCACTTCTGTAAAGACCTTGCTAAAAGACCACTTCAACTGCAATAAAAAAAAAAATTAAATGAAAGCTTAAGACATACATTGCTTTACTTGACTAAAAACAAAACAGCACTAACAACCCTTGTGCCCAGGCCTTCAATGAGAGAGGCTCTCACTAAACAACCTAAGCTTGGGACCCTCCTCAGATTCATGGTACTAGCATTATCAAGATGTTCAAAGCCATTAACCAAGGAAAAGCTGTCGAACAGACTTGCAGATGATAGATAAAACAAAAATTCAAAATCATCAGAACAAGAATAACTGCGTACCAATGCCATTCTGATGCAAATCAATTCTTAATGGGATAAAAATCCCATTAACGCACCCTTCATAAGCACTGCCTGAACAAGGCTGACACAACCACTGAAAATTTCACATCAAAATGATTATGTTTGAAAATTTGAACTCAACTTGCCAGTAGTGACACAACATCCACAATAAATACCAAACAAACAAAGAATTTAAATGAACTCAAATGACTGAACGTGTAATTTCAAATGCTCAAAGCCCATGATCCTGGCATAGCCACTAACGCTCCATGAAATTACGTAATTTCACATGTTCTAATAACTTTATCTTACAATTCTAAAAATATATTACCGATTCGATTGTGAGAATGTATAGCCATAACCATGTATCAAACGACAAAAAAAAATGTATCAAACGACAAAATCCAGCGGAAGCTAGGAAGGGAAGAGATTTGCCTAAGGATCTGGCTGGCCATTGCCCACCCATCACATTCACACAGAGTCTCTTCAACCTTCATCAGACAAGTTTCCCCAAGGCTCTTGAATCCACAAACCATGAGAGACCCAGTTGTGAAGGCTCTGGTTCTGTCAACCTAAGATGATTACAGATACTAAGGTGATAAGGTAATTGGGAAGTGCTGAGAGATCTGCATGGGCACCACGATACCAGTTCAAGTCTCTGCAAAAGGTATGGTTCTTTCATTTATTCGTTTTCTACGTTATGGGGGGGGGGGACATGTTCAGAAATCACCGGATAGGAGGGCAGTGCCACCCTGAAACAAGGTGTCCCTACATATGTCACTCTCGAGTTCCCTTCATAACATAATGATCATGATGGCAACAAAAACAATGCTAATGATGATCAAGTACAAAACAAACTCTTGGATAAAAATTTACCAAGTCATCCTAGGTTAAGGAGTTCAGGTCCATAAATTCAAGTACTAATGCTTTTACTTGTGACCTAGCATTAATAATTCCACATACCAATTAGTCATACTATCTACACATACATTCTATTAGACTGCTACATCTATAGCAGTACAATCAAACCAACACTAGTAACTGCTCTAAATAAATCCAACAATAGAAAAAAGATGTCAGAACAGGGGATTTTACTGTCTGGAGAACACCAAACTGAAGGAACTAACATACTGACGAGATAACAATACCCAAAACTGGCCATCAATCAATCCTACATGACTTATAAACATAATGTTACTACAAATACAAGACCCTAAATATAGAATAACAATTAAGTACATAGAAAAGAAAAACATCAATGACAAAACATTGACCACAACAAATTCCTTTTTAATTGACTACAAGAGTTAATCAGGAAAAACTCAGTATTTTAAGGCACCTATAGCCAGAACCCTAAACACAAACATAGCAACCACATGAGGAGCTTTCAACCGCGCCCGATAAAAGATCATCATTGAAGATACCTCAAAACAAGCACACTGGCTAAAGCAAGTTCCCCAAACAGCTAATTATTTGAGAAATACATCTGAACTACCTAACACAAGAAACTACCCAACAAATAACAGAAATGTAAATCTCTTATTGAAGTTTTCACGGGAATAGTGAGCTAAGTATAGTCTATCTTTCACTATTAGAATAGATTAGTTATGTCAGGGACGAACATACACCACACTTAGAGTTGCTTGATTTCTGGTCAGCTTTTCTAGTCTCAAATCATGTAGAGACTACAACATATAAAACTCAACTCAAAAGCATATGAACCAAATAGTTTCAAGCCAAATACATCCTTAAATGAATTGTTTCCCCTCTATGTACACCACAACAAACAGGGGATTCAAATTTCAAAAAGAACAAAAAAGTGTATGCAAACAACACCCCACATCAATGGTGGGATTATTCATGTGTGCCAGTAGAATTGACATTTTACAAAGTCACAAACTCACAACAGGTTAATTAGCTCATCTCCAAAGCCAGTTCATGATAATTTCTCATATTTAGTTGCAATATATACACTAGTTCTCTACAAATACCTGCTACTACATCATCACATTTCTGTCTTTCTGGTTTCTTCCTAATTTAAGTTATCAACACAAATAAATCAGACACAATGAAATGAAATTCAGGATATGAAATCAATGCACATAATGGATATTTCAAAATGGAATAAATCACAAACAAAGTAAGAATGAAAAGAGATTTAACCATCCTATTCTAATTGGGTAAACAGAACAGAAATACAAATTTTAGAACACCCAATTAACTATTCCATTCACAAGCACAAACAGTATTTCTACAACCAACTAACATTACCGACAATTCACAACATAACAAAACCCTGAAATGAAACAAACCCCAACACAAAAACATATTCAAGAGCTAGTAAACTTAGTAACCGCCTTGGTACCCTCAGAGACAGCATGCTTAGCCAATTCACCAGGAAGAACAAGACGAACAGCAGTCTGAATCTCCCGAGAAGTGATGGTGGGCTTCTTGTTGTACCTTGCAAGTCTTGAAGATTCCTGAGCCAGCTTCTCAAAGATATCATTAATGAAACTGTTCATGATACCCATTGCCTTGCTGGAGATACCAATATCAGGGTGGACTTGTTTGAGAACCTTGAAGATGTAGATCTTGTAGGTCTCCACATTCTTCTTTGACCTCTTCTTCTTCTTGTCTGCGGATGCGGCTCCACCGGCTTCCTTGGGCAGTTTCTTTCCGGCCTTGGGCTTCTTCTCTGCTGGAGCCTTTTCAGCCTTCTTCTCTTCAGTGGGTTTCTCTGCTGCTGGTTTCTTCTCTGCGGGCTTCTTCTCTGCTCTTGGGGCCATTGGAAATTTTGTTGCAGAAAATTGAGAGGCGTGAATTTGAGGGTTTGAAGAAAGGGTGAAGATTGGAATGAGTATTGTATAGGTGTGGGGTTGGTATTTATAGAGAAAGTGAAATTGGGTTGATTGGATTTTTATGGTTGGCACGGATCGATGAGTTGGCGTCTTGAGAAACGTTGATCGGACTATTGCTAGAAACTTTAGTTTTTCTGTTTATAAAGGCACGTGGTCCGTGAATTGTTTTGATTAGTTTTGTAATATAAACGCGGATTGGTGACATGGCAGTGGTTTGGACCATAGATTCAACATGCATAGAACAACTGGGTATAAACGGTGTGGATGCACATAGGTACAAATGTGGGCTGACATTTTCGGCTCGTGTGGGCTTAGACCCACGATTTATTGTTTGGATTCGGCCTTTGTTATTTTGAACCCGACTCGTATTCTGAAATCGTGACCAACTTGAACCCGACCCGAACCAAAAATTTATAAGTACCATACTTGCGCTCACAAATTACAACCTCTCTGTCACTCTATGCGATTTTTGTCACTCTCATCACTTTTGTTGTTTTGCTTTGCTCTTCATCATGTTTTTCCATAAGATAAAATATTCAAAGTACCAATTGGTACTAATTTTTTCTGTTGGAGTAGTATCGAAATCAAAAAATTTGTTTTCAAATAAATAGATATAGATAGTACCAATTGATATTATTTATCTGTTATAGTAGTATCGAAATCAACAGACTAATTTCAATATATAAACTGCATAAGTATGAAGGGATAGCAAAGAACATAGATAAAATTTCATACTTCATAAGTGAATAATAAATTGTTTAAGAGTAGCATGACAACTATAACAATATTACATCTTTTAAACAAACAATTAATCCTAGTATGGTGCACAAGTGCTTCATCGACAATTTGAAGATCAATCCCAGCCTGGATTACATCTTCATCCACTATTGATAAGTAAAGTTTTAATAACTAAAAAACAATAGATTAGAGATGGGAAAACAATACTTATCAATATATAAAACTCTCAAAATCATGTGATAGAGAGGAGAGTAGTCATGTTCGAACCACTCTTGTTTGTACGTATTTAACATAGATTTAGACTATACAACTATTCAATAATGAAAAAGCAATTTATAATATGAAAACATTAGATAAAATATACGAAATAGTAGATTTAAATGAGAGAAAGATAATTAGAGAGGTAATCCACTACGCGATTCGATTCGATTGGCTATTAGTTTAGTCATCGAATCGCTTTTCATTTATCCCTAGTAAACAACCTACATCTCTATAGTCATTGTCTAACTAGCATGAGAGATTAGCACCCCCACAAATCTCTTTGATGGGGTTTCTAATCTCTAGCCCTTTGTTATGAGTTTTATCTCTAGAGACTCACAACAAAGGACTTGAAACTCTATTGCAAAAACAATAACAACTAATTACTAATCATCATCACGTGGCTTCATAAACCCCTTCTAATAGAGGTTTAGCTTTGTGTCATAGGATTCATATCAACTAAACAATAAGAATAAGACATTAAAGTAAAATAACTAAGCTTTTATTGATGGTTTTAATGGTGGCTACAAACTCTAATTATAAACTACACTAAACTAAACTATTCTAAATAAAGGGGAGAAAGAGAACCTTAATTATAACTAAACTAATGGGAAAGAAGGGAGGAAGGAGATAATAAGTTTAGCTTTAACTCTCTTTATATAGGAGAGGGTTATAATTATATTTTCGTGCATGGGCCAAAAAAGGGGACTTTGGGCCTCTAATGTGAGCCCAAAGTCCATTAGGTTAAGTCTAAAAAGGCCACAACTGTTGAAAATTACTTCAATACACTTTTTGTCCACTTTTACATCTCTGATTGGGACAAGACTGGGTCCATTGGAAAGTTATTCTGAGTCGATCATTTTGACATAAAGTAAGCCTAATTTCAATGCTCGAGTCCAAAGATACGCTTATTTGAAGTTTTGTTGACTTTTATGTTCTTTTTCTACCCGAATTAACTGACTTCTCAGATTTGACTGGGCTTGAAAAAACTTTTCCTTTTTGATTCTTGGGCTTTAAACATAGAACTCTTCTAGCAATCATTTTGACTCGTTTTCCACGCAAAATGACATACATCTTTAAGCACATAAACAGATTCAAGACATGAAATACACAAAAACACGTAAACAGTACTAACTCTTATTTATTATAAACATAATTGACCTAAATGTAATATTATTAAAAAGTTTAAACTACACTTTTGGGTGTTTATCAATAACCCCCAAATAGCATTTTGCTTGTCCTTAAGCAAATATGATAAATAAAAATAGATAAGTTATCACACCCCGAATTTCGACAAAATTCGGAAAATAATATTTGTTCCCGATTCTTCGATTTTCAAGGTGTGATGCACTCTCAACTTCCAAAAACCATAAACAGTTTAAATATGTGGATAATTAAAAACCAATAAAAATTTCAAATTAAACAAAAGTCCTCTTCATTACAAAAATTCACAAATCAGATTAGGTTACAAATCTCCTTTCAATAACTCGCGATCTTTATATTAATTAAAATTACAAATGAAAATACAAAAACATTGTCTCAACTGAAAATCTATTTCACCTTAAGGGAAAACAAAACTTATCATGAAATGCGACGCTAACGCAAACCACAACCAGCAACCAACCTTCTTCAATACTAAACCTGTCAAGACTTATCAACTATGTTCATTTAATGAACACACCCGATAAGCAAACATACAAATCGGGTTAGCATTATAAACAATACTGGTGTGAGTAGCCCTAAAATACAAATCATACTAATACATATGTATGCACAATCCATAAGGCAGTTAGTTCCTCCACTGAGGCGCTTTAACTTCCAACGACTAATACAACATTCTTAATCACAATAATTAAAAGGCAGGTAGTTCCTCCACTGAGGCGCATTAGCTCCAATCCGTACTAAATCAACTGTATCTAATAATAGAATAACCAAACTAAAACTTACTTTATACTTACACTGGTGTAAGCCAAATCACAGAGTGGGTCACCCCTGCATAAATAATCAATTCAACCCACCACTATACCAAAACAGGACATCCCTAACAGTCAGAAACCGTTACTAAAAAGATTTGTAACGGTTTTATCTGTTCAACAGATTTGAAGCGTTGCTAATTCGTTATTAATATTCGTTACGGTTTATAACCGTTAAATAATTATTTATTGTAACGGTTTCTAACCGTTACTAAAATATTTACTAACGGTTTTCTTTGCTCAATTGTATTACTCTTTAGCAACGGTTTTATAAAATTAGTAACGTTTTTTGGTATTACTCTTTTTTAACATCAGTAACGGTTTTATAACATTAGTAACGCTTTTTTATGTTACTCTTTTTTAACATCAGTAATGGTTTTATAAAAATAATAACGTTTTTTTGTGTTACTCTTTTCTAACATTAGTAACGGTTTTATAAAGTTAGTAACGCTTTTTTTATGTTACTATTTTCTAACATTAGTAACGCTTTTATAAAGTTAGTAACGCTTTTTGTGTTATTCTTTTCTAACATTAGTAATGCTTTTTTGTGTTACTTATTGCAAAGCTTAGTAATGGTGAAGAATCGTTACAAAACTATTTCATATGTAAAAAAAAAAAAAATTCCCCAAAACCACCCCCCCTCCCTTTTTGGGAGACTACTTAACCTGCATAAAGATGCCCCCACTTATTGGGTATTTTACAACCGTCCATAATATAAACAAGAAATCTTACAAGTACATCCAATCACATAATCTTTTATTAAAATAACATCACCAAAACGTCTTTCATAAATAGGACTTGCCATGAATGAAATACACACTGTTTTCCAAATCAATGGGACTTGTCCTTAAACTCAAGCTCTCACATCATTTGTACAAAACTAGCACCTTCAGTAGTTGTAAGCATCAGGGGATGACTTTGGGATGGTATCATCAGAAAATTCCCTTTCATCCTATACACCAATAGAAATAAATAAAAAGGAGTCGAGCAGTAGAAAACAAATATGTATATATAGATATATACTTATATCATATTCTTAAGTAGTAGCTCCTTATACTCAAACTACGGAATTCAGAAAACAGAGTGTGGTAGCATAATTCTTAAGTAGCAGTATGTTTTGTCCCTTCCAAGAGATCGGAAAGTTTAGTATTTATTTTCACTGGTCCAACAACCAAACTCACAAAAAATGTGGCAACAGGGTCTCATACTCCTAACAATATGAGCAATTCAAACTCCAATAAACCTGTTCCATTTGAGCGGTCTTCAAAGATCCTACTTTTTGACATCTTTTTTGTGCCTTCTAGAAAAATATTTGATGCAAGGAGGTGTTCTCTCGTCTCATATACAACCCTGCAGACTCTATTAATTCCATGGGAAGAGTAAGAAAACAGTTCTATTGATTATTACTAAAGAAGCTCATGGAGTCCAAAAAAAGCTATATGCTGAAGATTACTGACCACTACTAGTGTGTATCTACGGGTATGATCATACTATTTGCAACAATTCTTTAAGGTTAAATAGCTAAACAAAGTAAAAAAAACAAACAAAATCATTCACAACAATTCTTTGGAGCTTTCAAGAAATTTTCGCAAACACGACACCTTATACAGCAGTTTGTACTTGAGCAGATTCTAGAACGAGATTAGCGTATTTGTAAGCACGCTAAAAGAGAGTGCCTTGGTGTTTTCAATAACTGTCGCACTGCAAGTCGATCGAGAAGAAAGGGAGTGAGTTGGAAAGGGCTAGCCGACAAAGACGAAATGAATGCTTAGCGGGAGGAACACCGTTGAACACTTACATATTCACATGATTGGGTTCCATGACAACAGTTTCCTCGACTTGGAATCAATCTTTAAGGGCGTCAAGCTTTGAATTTCGCGACAAGATTCACTATCCATCTTTCAGCCTCGCCATAAGTCATATTCAACTTTTCCGCAAGTGTTAAATGGCCGATATAAATGAAAAGACAGATGAATGGACACCAATTTCTGCGACGCCACAAATTACTAGATCTAACAAAGTGAAACTAATTTACATATAAAACCGATTCTTCAAGTCCCATTTAATTACCTTATATCAATGCACCGATGTATTTGCACTAAGTTTCAAATATGAAAAGGCGGGCATTTTCGGAGAAACTCATCCCTCAAAGGTACCGTAGTAAAGTTGCCTTCTTCAACACGTTTTCCCAAGAAAGGATCATTCAATATAACCCGCACGAGTCCGAGATTCAAAGGCGTAAAAATATTTCGAGAGACATGCAGAGCGTAAGCATAAAATGCAACGGAAACAATCACAAACACATAAAATAGCATCAAGCTTATGTAAAGATCACGGATGCATATCTTCTCCCCACCAAACAATTACTAAAAGCATAGGTACAAGCACGCACACCTAGAAGGTTTCAAGTGATGCAATCGGTCAGAATGCTTGATGGGTGTCGTATTCTACTGAAAACATCCCCGTCAAACAAGTAGTCATTCTATATGAACAACTTACATGGAAAGATGGCTAACTAGTTGTAGCAGAATCGCAACCCTACACACATATTCAAGACAGCCTTAGACTAGATACTATATATTCAAGTTTTGAGGACATATTACTGAACGAAGTTATCTTATATCAATTCCAGTGAACAGATCATGCTTTGTGTGAACTTGCGCATTCTCCTAATCCAACCTAAAAAAGGCAAGTTTGGAACCATTCATGCACCTATTACATTTAAAATGTAAAATCTGCTTTTTCAGAGCAGTTCCGCGGCTAACTAAATCTATGGCCAAAGACCATCATTTGTGGGCATACCTCAAAATTGAATGTTTACTGGCATTCATAGAGATGAGGAAAAATTAATTGAAGATTAAAGGTACCTCGCAGATTCCTCTTTGAAAATCTTCATAGATTGCTTGTCAAGCAACGCAAAGAGCTCCCCACCAGGACAGAAGTCTGTTATCAAGGATGATCTAGATGTGATATTATTTCCCTTTCGATACATGCCCGATGAACTTGCGCATACATAACATGATCTGCGTCAAGTAACAACAAGAAGTATCAAGATGTCCTCTTCACAAACTTAAAACCTTTAAAGAACATATTGTGATTTTCTGTGAAACAGCATGATATACAGTATTCCCATTATGATAATCTGCCATTTTTTCGACCCATGGGTGTCAAAAATCGACATATGGAAAATTTATCAACCATCGAAATTTCAACCCAAATTAGCATTTTGGCAGTTGGCTGTTTACAACTTTACATCCCACTGTTAGCAGTGATATGCTACAAACAGATAATATTGTGAACCCTAAACCATAAAAATGCTAAATTCAGTACCTTGTTACGATTCAACATTTCCAATTTGTCCATCGCCTTCATGGCATATAATTCACCTGTGCCTTGCAATTGTACCAAATGAACACTGCAGCACCCACCCCCGAAATAAAGCATTCACATTTAGCATCACATGCAATCATGATAAGGGTACACAATTAGATACACAAAACCAGTAAAAATAATTCTTTAGCTCTACAATGATAATGTTTTACCAGACACCTGGCTATGTATAACAACATCAAGCAACCCTCAGATACTAGACCATATAGGAACATCACCCACCTTCTGAATTGCTATACCAGAATAGATGCCTGAGTTGAGCTGTCCAGAGGTAGGGCCATACGCACGAGACAAACCAGAACTGACAGAAAGTCAAGAAGAAGCAGGTGGGCCAGAAGGTACAGTGTTTGAACTCTGCCTTGATTGATTTTGCCATGGAAACTTAACAAAATCCTGAGATTTAACAAGTAAACAATATAAAACAGATGCCAAATGAAAAAATCGCATACAAAACATGCAGAAAAAGTAAAATGTATACCTCATAAACTCTCTGTTGTGAATGGGACGGGCGACCAGGTTTAGGGCGAAAAGACTCTGGTACTACACCCATCGGGCCTTGTGTATATGTACTAGCATCAAAATATGAAGCCCCAACACCTTCCCTATGCTTCCTCCTAACAGCAAGCTGGCCACCTATCTCCACATCAATTGTTTGTAGCGCCTGCGACAATATGCATTTACACAGTATTAACACCCAACAAACTAGACTCCTTAACTGCTCACAGACCCAACACCTTCCCTATGCTTTCTACTTCCGTTTGAGTGGGTGTTTTCCGTCTTTTATTTAAACATTAACTAACTACGCTAACATCCTAGTTTTTGGAATATGCAAACTTTTCCTTGAATTACTATCTCCAAGTACTAAAGAAAGACAAAGCTCTATAGGTATCACAACGAAACACTAGTGATTGTTTTCTAACTTGTTAGATAAATATAGAAATGCAGGGAATTAGAGGTCCATGTCCTTTGAAATGAAGAATAACAGACTATGCAATCTGTTTAGAAACCTTAAAACCAGTGTTCATAAAAACAAAACAAATATATATATGAAAAAACTTAAAGAGGATCGGACTGAGATAATTAACGTTAAGCCACAACAATATTTATTTTCAAGTTTCAACCAAGTAGGACCATGCCAATTAACGTTGATCACTTTGGATTGTTTTTCATCTGAGCAGTGATTCCCTAGAGTAGTGCCTCCAACTCTTCCAACTATGATTGATCTCCAAATTCTTTGGCTCTAACTAAAAGTGCCAAGCAACATGAGCTCGCATTTATACCTGAACTTCCGATAAACATCAAGAACGTTACTGGCATTTTCGTCTATTTTCCAAATTAAATTTAGCTTCAAGATTCTTTCAATGAGATTAACAGGTGCACAATGCAACAAACTCTTCTTTATACTTACGAAGCGCATGTAATGCTTAGTGAAGCTATAAAAGAATCAGTAACATAAAGGCATTCAATAATTTGCACGGGGATTTTCCCCATCACAATTTTTTCAAAGAAGCACTCTATCAATAAAAGGTACCTCTGTGCTAGTGGTAAAAGTGATATTATAATGCTAAAAAGTAAGAAATTACCATGTTGAAGAGTTGTTGCACGGACCCGGCACCCCTCGTGCCATAACGGACTAACATGTACAAGTAAAATAATATTGTCAAGGTAGTTCATTGGCATTTGGAAATGGGTTGAGCTAATGAATTAATCCAAGTACGCAGCAGCATGTTCGATTGACGTTTGAGGATGTAGAGGTCATGTGTGCCTCCGAATCAAGATTCAGGTTTAGCAAGATGCATGATTATGATGTGGAACTCTGAAGTTGTCACATTGTGAGCTGGAATAGTGGAACAGATTAAGTTTTTACTTGGACATAAAGCTTCACATAAATAAAAGATGTGAAGGAATAACGATTTGATTATTTCACTGAACTTTTCGTTAACACATTTTGATTGGAAATACTCTTTTGTTAGATGATTAAAACTGTCATCTTCTAATTCTTCTTGCAGTAATAACGATTCTATTTATTATGGGCTGAAGAGGGCTAACGGATCCACAAGCCTTCTTGTCTAACAAGAAAAGGTTGTTTTCACTGTTCAGACACACAAAGCAAGTCAGCAACAAGCCAACAACCCACAAATATTTGTAAAACCCTACATCAAAAGAATGGGTTTTAAGTTTAAACATCAGAATCATGAGTTGGTACAGGAGAGCATTGCTTGGAATCACCTCATTTCACAATCTCACTTCAACTACTCAACTTTATGGTAAGACTATTATTCCTACTTGTAAGCCTACTACTTCTAGTTTTCAAAGATATTACAATGTAGAACAAAATCAAGACTATATTAAGTTTAAAAAAACAAAGAGATGGGTTGTATATGCTACTCTTGGTTATGGGATTGTGGTTAGTACTCTATGTTATCATGGTATCGAAAATGTACAAAGAGGATCGGACTGAGATAATTGTACGAAAAGCAACCAAATATTCTAATAGTTAATAGACACTCAACTAGAGCCATTGCTTGAGCAGCATCCTGCCTCTTCCAATACTCCTCTGTACTACCTCAAACAAATTGAACATGAGTCAGGTATAAGTATCTAAATACCATAGTGATAGCTCAAAACTCAAACTCCAACTTGACTGAGTAATTGACTATCAGGCGTTTACTTTGATTTGTGAAACTTTAATGACTGGAAAAGTTTAAGATAACCATATACCGTATTACCGTCCCTCAAATTATGAAGGTGAAAACACATATAAAGGATGGTATCTAATCATATAGCCGATAAACTTGTTCAGTAGATATGCGAGGCTTACCAATCTCCAAAAACATCGTTGGTGCACTGACGATAGGTCCGTGATGGGTAGCCTCCAAAGTAATCTACAAAAAAGGGAAAATATCATGAAATAAAGTTTTATATTAACATAGAAAAATGTACTGTAAGAGTAAACAAATCAAATAGCCAGTAAACACGCTACTGCTCAAATGCTACACAAGCTTCTAAAAAGTCTAGAAGGTAGGGAAAATAACAAAAACTCAACAGGCAGAACCTCCTCATCTCCATCAGCTCTATTGACTCCACCTTTAGTTCGAGAATCCCAACGTTCAATGGAAAACAGTCCAAGGCTCCACCATCCTCCCTCCTCCTTTATCCGGGCTTGGGACCGGCAGTGCAAACCAATTATATTGATTTGCACAGGCGGAGTTAAAAATGGGTTAGTACTTTCTTCAACCCAAGCATACAAATACTGCAATCAAATTTAATAAATAGATATAGTACGAACATATTAACGTCAATACTCATCCATACCAAAAAAAGACCATAAGTTTGTCAAGTCACTATGACATCCATATTAAACAAAAAACAAACGACATTCAAAACATAAAGTAACCAAACCATACTAAAAAATTCCAAGTTCAAAAAGTTTGCATATCCCAAACAACTTATTAAGAAAACTGCATCCTTGACTCTAGCCAAATTAAAGGACCTCCTGCATTAAAGCCATCCAAAAATCTAACTCCATCTTGGGGCCCATCGTAAACAAGAGCATCACCAACCAAGACTTCCTCTATGTAGACCTTTTTCTCACCTGCGAGAACTTTTCTGCCATTGCAATCTCTAGCTGTCTCTGTCATGACATACCCCTTAGCAACCACTACACCATCTCTATCTAATAAAGATACATTTGGTGAAGAACCAAGCGCCCCAGAAGGAGGATTCAAATTAGCAAACATATTTATCAAGTTTTGTTGAGTCGAGTGACGAATAGAACTAGAACTGACTTCAGTTTCTGGTGTTGTTGGGCCGCACGGTGGTTGAGCAATCGATGGTCCATTGTTTTTGACAGCCTTAAGTACATCCTGACACAATTTATAGTAACAATTGGTTATACATAATGATATTGTATGCAATAAAGCACAAGTGCAAACTGCAAACTCACCTTTAACACGCCCATGACATTAGCTAAGGAAGACTTCACCTCATTCATTTCCCCCTTCAACTCAGAATTGGATGAAGAGCTTGCTTGCTGCAATAATGCCTTGGCAATACCTGTACGTTGCAATTGCTTCTTAGACTTGTTCGAGCTGATTCCATGAGTTCTACTCCCTTTGTTGGGCCCAAAGACTTTAGACAACTCATCATTATCGAAGTCTACTTCCATTACATTGCCCTCACCACCCGCGCTTGCTTCTTTTGTTCTTTTATGAGAAGCCTCCACTTGTTCCTACAATATTAACCACCGATATGAGTAATACAATATGCAACATAGTCTATATACAATACCAACACACCGGTAAGTTTAAGCTTCAATGTTATTAGAACTTACATAATGGGTCCGAGCGCTCGCTAATATAGTTCCATCACGATGCTCATGTCCTTTTTTCCAACTATCTACCCGTCCATGTTTTATGCTAGGATCTTCTTTATCCTACAAAAAAATCCTTAATAGTTGTTAGCATAACGTGATAAGAAATCATTAGTGCAAGAATAGACACCTACCATTTTATCCAGTTTATGGGCATATGTGTCCCGCCCATTAGTATGTCGATATATGTTCTTTTTGGCATTCTCTGCATTCTTTGCGTTTCTAGCTCTCACTTCAGCGGTACTCTCATTTCTAACAAACGCAACCCAATGATTTGGGTCCTTACCATCTGGGCATGCTACAATAGCTTCTTCCACGCTCTTGCACTTACGCAAAATCTCTTTCCGCAGGGCATACTTTGCTAATCTGAACTTTTGGGGAAAGTCCTTTTCAACTTCTCGGCGTGCCGTTGCTTGGGGAACATTAGGTTCAAATTCTTCCTACATGAACAAAGTGACTTTTGTTCATTTCATATTAAGTAAATTTCCATACATAGGGCTGGACAACATGTAGATATAGGATTTGAAAAACATACTAATATTCAAGAATAATGGATGCTATCATCAAAATTAAATTACATGTAAACCTTACCATTAATTTATTCCAGACATTATCCTTGAAGCTTCCATCTATTTTCCTCCAATCCTTGTAATGAATTGGAATATTGATCGAACATAAATACCAACCCGGGTATTCCATTTGGCATGGTTAAGACCCACAGCAATGCCATCCTCATTGAACTCTATAGGAAACTTGGTAATCGTTGGTGAGTTTCCCAAAGGTCGAGATGTCCGAGAGTCCGAAGTTGAATTATGAGATGGAGTGGGACTGAACTCGAAGGTGGGAAGCAATAGGTTGAGATTGACTGGTGCCATTATTAAATAGCCTACTATATGATAAAAAAAATGTTAGAACAAATAGGTAAAACTAGGATACCACAAAAAAATGACAAAGTTCAAAAGTATACATTTATAGAGACTATTCTTGATTAAAAAAAAAGGATAAAAAACAACTCAAACACACCTTTCACCCAACTGCACAAACAAACTTCAAAATAGAAAGATTTTATATATCTAAAAGTAGAAAATGAGAAGTTCGCATGCAACTAAAAATCTCACAATATAATAGTGCAACTATTACAATCAGGTTAGACTTTCCATCAACGGTTGCAAATTAGGTTGGTCCTCAAGAATAGATTGGAAGTCAGTTGGTGCATCTAGTTCATCAACTCGACTTGTCAATTGCCTAGGCGAATTTATGACTACCCACCAGTTAGGATTTCTCAAATCCTTCGAGTAAAACACCTGACTAGCCTCAAAAGTAAGAATCACCGGCTCATCAAAGTACTGATCAACATTCTTTAGCCTATTGAGATTAACCATCACCAAATTAGAATCTGGACAAAGTTTACAACCATTGGTCTTGTCCTCCACCCTCACCCAATTGCAGTAAAAGACAACATGCTGGAAGGTCGTATAGTCCAACTCTATTATCTGTTTGATAACCCCATACCACTTAGTTGATGCATCAATGGGATTTTTGTCTTTCCTACTCGACATAAACGCAGTGATTGCTTCCATGCAAACACCACTATCTTGTGTGGAAACGGTTTCGTCATGCGACCTAGTAGAGAACACAAAACCATTAACACGGTACTTTTTATATGTTTTAGCTTTGAACAATGGTCCTTGGACAAATCACCATAAGTCACAATCTGTGTCTTTTGCAGCGAACAACTGTGAAGTAAAAAAAAACGACAATTAGAAAGATAAAATTAAAATACTAATTGTAATATCCTACAAAACTAAATTATATATAAAACAATACCTTGTCATATAACCACACAATAAACTCAGTCTGTATCTCCACTTCTATCTTTGCTACCATTTTTCTTCTGGCACGTGCAGTTGCTTGCAAGGCACGATATTCACTACAATTTGTTTATGCAGTTTGACACGACTATTTATTACAACTTTTTAGACTAGTAAATGTTTGAGTCAAATCTATCAAAAAAAAAAAATCAAACCTGTAATGTTCATCAAGCTTTTCAATGTGGAGTCAAAAAAAGAACCCACCCCACGGATTTGTATCCATTGTTCCTTGCCTAGGATCACAGCTTTTACCCTAAAGTATAGGCCCTTCATCACTATACTCTCCATCTTCATCTAGAAACGCCTCACGAGTAGCTTTGTGATTTCCATCCCAAGAATTTGGCATGTACTCCATAGCATACCTAACAGATTTCGGAAACAATATAGGACTCCATGAATGGAGCCTTCAACATAACGTTTATTGCTCGTAATATTTTTACACTCCTTCATTGCCCTATTAAAATAAAGAAAACCAAAATTGTACTTTGTAGTTTCGTCGATAATAATTGCCACTAAATAAGAAATAAAAGTAAAGGCATTTTACATACCGTTCAAATGGATACATCCACCTAGGATACACAGGTCCACAAATCAGCCCTTCATCAGCCAAATGCACCAAGAGGTGGATGCTGATATCAAAGAAAGCGGTTGGAAAATACTTTTCCAATACACAATGCCTCTGCAACCATGTATTTGGCATCTTGGATTTCCTTTCGGATTAAGACTTTCGAACATAGAAGATTAAAAAATAAGCTAATCTGATGAATAGCTCTACGCAAATCGCGGTGTTTTGGCAAAGCGTGTTGAAGCAAAACTGGAAGCAAATAACACATAATCACATGATAGTCATGTGATTTCATTGTAAGCAAACCAGGAGGACTCAAAGTGACAACGTTTTTTAAGTTCGATGAAAAACTTGTAGGAAGCTTCAAGTTCTTCAAAATTGTGTAGAACTCAAGCTTCTCATCTTTATTCAAGACAAATGGGGCTTTTGGTTTAACATATCTCCCTGTGATTGGGTATGTTTGCATCCATTGACCACTATGGATCCCTATTTTCTTCAAATCCTCTCGTGCATGAACTGTGTCCTTTGTTTTGTCTTTCTTGTCAAGAATCACATTTATTATGTGTTCTGCCACGTTCTTCTCATCGTGCATCACGTTAATAACATGTCGAATTTTATGCTTCAGCCAATATTCCAGTTCAAAGAAAATAGACCTTTTATACCATGCTTCAGTAACTTCATAATCTTCATCATCTTCATCATCTCCAATAGCAACCACATCCACATCATCTATACTCCGTTTGGTACCTTTTAATACTTTCCCAGGTACATAATGGACACGACTTAACATTTTCTCAATTACTTCTCCCTTTAACCTTGGCGGAGGAGGGTTTAACTCTTTTGTCTTAAGTCTTAAATACTTGCCTTGCCTAAATGGGTGATCAAATTTAAGAAACATCCGGTAATTTGTATAGACGATCTTCCTTGCGTTCCAAAGATGCATAGACGGAGTTTCATCACCACAAATAGGACAGGCTTTGTAACCATGTGTTACACAGCCTGATAAATTGCCATACGCTGGTAAATCATGAATGCCCCACATCAACATAGCCCTCAAAGTAAAATGCTCCTGTTTGTGCATGTCATAAGTCGCCACCCCTTCTTTCCATAACTGTTGTAACTCATCAACTAGTGGTCTAAGGAATACATCGATGTTTTGACTCGGTGCCTTCGGCCCAGGTATTAACAACAACATCATATGGAACTCAGATTTCATACACAAAGACGGTGGCAGATTATAAGGCACCACGAAAACAGGCCAACAACTATAACCAGTGGATTGAACACCACGTGGATTGAATCCATCAGTTGCAATTCCAAGCCAAACATTACGCCCTTGCTTAGCAAAATTTGGCCAATCATCTTTACATGTCTTCCACTGAAGCGAGTCGATTGGATGCCTCATATAATTCCAAGAAGGTGTCGCTCTACTGTGCCATGTCATTTCACGAGCTATCCATGGTATAGTGTACAACCTTTTGAGTCTAGGAATCAAAGGGAAATGTCTCAATACTTTTCTCGCCTCTTTTGTTTCTTTCTTCCCCGATTTCCCCTCCTTTACTTTGTACCTAGGAGTTTCACATTGAGGACACACCGTCAAATCAGCTTCAGTCTTATAATATAGCATACAGTTATTTTCACACGCATCTATGCACTCAGCTTTCATTCCAAGATCTTTCAACATTGCCTTCATTGCAGGATACTTAGAAGGTAAAGTGTTTCCATCTGGCAACCATGTTTTCAACATAGACAAAAGCGCGGTCACACTATTTCCCGACCAATTATATTGTTTCTTCAAGTGATGGAGGTCCACAGCTGCTGAAAGGGTTGTGACAGGAGCCTCACATGAGGGGTATAATTTTTCTTCTTCTTTTTTCTTATATTCATTGTACCTCTTACCCAAATCAGGTTCTAGAACAATAGGTGGTTCAACATCTTCGGCTTGACTTCCATCGCCTCCACTCAAATCACCCACTAATTCTTCATGCATGCCATAAGCAACATCAACAAAATTCCCTATCCCTAGTCCTTCCTCACTATTTTCTTCTTCAACTCGGTTTACCATTTGATCCTTATATGGGTTCTCACCATGTAAAACCCATACACGATATGTTGATTCTATACCGTTATGAATCAAATGTTTTCTAACTATATCATATGCAAACCTTTTCCTATTTCGACATTTGTTACATGGGCAAGGACACGTGGTCGACGTTTCGTCTTTGCCACTAGTGAATAGAATAAAATCGGAAACCCCCTGCCTATACACACTCCCAAGTTTGTCATTTTCATTCATCCAATCTTTTGGAATCGGTTGAGACATCCTGCAAGTAGCACATCAAGTAAACACAAGGAACAAGTGATAGGGTCGATGTCATTTCCTACTAGCCCGACTTTTAGCACTATCTGTTTATGAAAATTTGATGCACGTTCTATAAATATTGAACTATCTCGGTAAACAAGCTAAACGGTGCCTACATTTTAACCATTAAATTGCTAAACATGATCAGATGTACTTCAATTGGTAAACACAATTAGATACGAACTACTTTGGCACTGGAAGGATTAAGTGTGGACTGATTTCAAACGCTTTACTTTGAAGGCATTATAACATATAAGCACAAGTGTGGACTGATTTCAAATGCTTTACTTTGAAGGCATTATAACATATAAGCACAGAATGCAAGACAAAATAAAAATGGAACAGGGTTGAACCCCAACACCCCCCACACACACACACACACACATGCAACCATAAATAAAGTTATAACATAAAGTACAAGCACCAACCATTCTAAACATGCAAATTTTCAAAACGTTGCTAACAGGTTAAAATTTACAACCCAATAACAAACAAGCTAAAGCTAAATAACCCAAGTACACGAAAAGTAGTGGCAAAAATGTTAAAGTTGTATAAAGACTTCTCATTCCCCCCCAAAAATGTTAAGATAATTACCTGAAATTCAGTCTTAAAAAAATATAAATATATGCTATCGGTTTGCACATATATACAAACTCATGTAGTTCATTGTAGATTTTATTCCAAAGGCTCGGCCAATAGGATGCGGACTGTCAAATCACTTCGATACAAGTTTGAAAATTTTGAACCTGCTTCAAATATGAGTATGAATTTCAAAAAGAGATACTTTGTGTGCCAGTTCAGATTTCATCTATTAAAACCCACAGTTGCCAGAAACAAGACATGGGTTATTCTTTGTTTAAATATTTCAACCCATTCCAACATGAACTCTAGAAAACCCTATCCACACTATCTAACTCCATAAAAAAGGGAGTTAGATACTACTAACAATCTAACAATCCACAAACCAATGCTGACAATGGGTAGCTTTAATCCTATTATGTGGGATGATAACTGGACGGTTGTTACATTAGATGGGAGTCTATACAACTTACCCAAGATAGATGGAGTCAAAATTTCATCTCCAATCACCAAGGAACAACCTAGAATCGTGACAAGCAAGAGCATAACTTGAGCCACTTTACTTTTCTCCAGCTTTTCTTTTATTTTTTGGGCTCTCCTTAACTGGTTTGATGGTGTATCTACAAGGAAAACTAAAGGGCTCGTACACTAGGCTTCAGTATATTTTAGCATAACAAGTTCAGTAATGCCTAAGGTGCTTGTTTGGCATGCTTCAACAGCACATACTTCTCAGTAGTGTGTGTCAGGTGTACATGGATGGATAACCAAGAAAACTTATTTGAAGAACACAAGATATCAAATAAAAATTGAAATTTTTCGTTGTATTTCAAAATAAATGTCATACCTTTGGTTATAACTTAAGCAAACTAGCACAGAAATTACTTGCAGTTGTGGATTAAACACCTAGGGCAGTGTGAAAAAAAAGCATAAAAGTGGAAATTAGATAATGAAAATTAACTGACCCGTATAAGAAGAAGGAAAAGGAAGAGAAAACTACTGGATGTCGGTGGCGGCAGAAGTGTTTATTTGGTTGAGCGAGAGAGAGGCGTTGGAAAAACAATAAGAGGGGATGAAACATATAAGAGAGAGAAGAGAGAAGAGCGCGATTTTTTCTTTTTTCCCTCTCGCCCAAAATTCTAATTTTGGACTTTATTTAGTTTCTATTATATATATATATATATATATATATATATATATATATATATATATATATATATTTTTTTTTTTTTTTTTTCGCTAATCTAGTTTCTATTATCTTAACCATAACCTTTACGGTTTCCTGTCAAAACAAAACTTTATAAATACGTTACAAATTAATTCTCAAATCCGGGAAAATTAACTAACACATTATTTGCAATTTTAACGCTAAATAAACGTTAGAAATTTAGTTACGCCTAAAAAGCGTTAGTAAACAAAAAAAGTGTGCGTTACTGATTTTCTGTTTTGGTGTAGTGCACCATTCTGCAGGACCATTGTGAATGTAACATAAATTACAATAAAACATTTATTAGAGCTTTAAGGTACAATTTGTTATATCATCACAATTATTGTTTGGAGTTTCTTCAAGTGTCTCTATAATCACGTCGTCTCTATATCTTACCTAGTTTTCCTAGCTACCACAATCGCTACCCAACGCCGAACATGTACATCCACATGCCTCCCCTCACATAATGAACCACTCCGTGCATAGCTACCTTAAGCGGGATATCGCATACCAGGTAACCCTCGCACGATAAAAGTCATTATGTGAGTATTGCCACTATTTGGCATAAAATATCACGTGTCTCGTTCTAATTTTGCGAACAGAATAATCAAGCCACTATTCGGCTACGATTGCCCTACAACAAAAGGGTCAATCCACATCTCATATATACACCCTATATATGGGCCAATCATATCACATACGCCCATCACAAGGGCCAAATCCTCTGAGTTGTGATAGCTAGGTTCTAGGAAATATTTTCGTTATGTAATTTATTCAGGTGTCATACATTCATGTCTCATAATAATTCTTGTTCTATCTCATGACAGTATACTTAATTGTACTGAAGCTCAACGTTTCTCGTTATAATAAAATCCACATTATCACGTGCCAATACTATTCATTGTACGATATCCAAGCATCTCTATATCAAATCTCAAAACTTATTATTTCACGTGCCAATCATATATTGCACTACACCATATGGAATATCTCAAGCCTTCATACATATTACAATTCATTTAAGTAGCAACTCATAATAGTAATCAATCAGGTAATATATTCGTTCACTATATTTATGTGAACTCAATTCCCCATCAAAGGCACACATTATTTCCATTTGTGCACACTATAAATAGTAAACCAATAATCAAAATATATGTCTATTCTACCAATGTCAAAATGAAACGACTTTAAAAAGAAAGAACAACTCAAGTCCAAATATCATGCATAATTATTCTAGTCCAAATCACAAGTCAAGTCAAACTGATCAACCGTCAAAAGCCCAATACTTAAGTCCATGAATCTAAGTCTGTATGTATTTTAATTCTCATAAAAACGTATATATATAAGTCTTATAAGAGTTCCCCTCTTGTTACGTGCCAAATTTATATGCTTTACACCCTACTCACGTCAAATATTAATTAGATAGTGACAAACAAGGTTATACAATATTTGATAATATTTTATTACTATATTTGTCCATAAAATTTACAATATAAAACGTAGCACAATTAAACAGTCAAAAGTCCACAATCAAAGCCCATTGTCCTAATCCAATTAAACAAGACAAAGCCCCAAAACCAAGGCCTGAAAGTCTAAACCCTTAAAGGCTCACCTTGACCCATTCTAATTTATATGGATCGGCCCAAAATAACAATAGAACTGGCCCAAACAACTAATAAAACTGGCCCAAAGAAACAAAACTTAGTTCCGACCCACAGGTCCACAAAAATTACTTAAGCCCACAACAAAACTTAGAAACCGGCCCAAGAAAACTAATTAGTTTTTGGCCCAAACAAAACCAACCCACTTAGTTCCGACCCAATCCCAAGCCCAACCAAGTCGTCTCCCTCAGCTGCAGCAGCTTCTCCTCCGCGAATTCCAGCCACCACCATCTCTCCTCTTCATAACCCAGCGGTTTTGGTCTTAGAGAAAAACCCCAACACTTTAATAAACCCAAAACTTTACTACCTAAACTTCGAAAATTCATCCCTAACCTAAGTTCGACCGCCATTAACGGTTTCTTTGAGCTTTGACAGCCCCTTTCCAGCACCCATTCAAACACCAATAACCAAACCTCAACCCCTTTCTACCCCCCAATCTTCAATCAACACAAAAACAACAATAACAGTTCACATTCATTTTACTGGCGATTTTTCTTAATGCCGCCATTAATGAACATTTCAAGCTTCACAACCACACTCAATTTCAATCCCGCCAGCACCTAACAACTGATTCTAAACCCGACATCACCCACCAAAACAATCAACATGATTTATGTCGGTACCCTTCCTCCAAATATGGATTTGTATCGCGCTGCCATTAACAAGCATAAAGCTTCAACAGCTCTTCCCCACTCTCCAGTACTCCAACACCCACTACAACTAAACTAATCATCCGTCAATCAAAACAACAACAACCATAATAGTATTCAAGTTTAAACTAATCTACCCTCTGGGCTCGCGCCACCATTACCAAGCATAAAGCTTCAACAGTTCTATCACAGAGTTTCAACAGTTCAATAAAACTAAAAGATATATATCAACAGAAATAAATAAGTAGAAAAACTGATCGGAAACACTCGACAGTAAAGGTTTTTATTCGTAGACGTAAAACTCTAGTTTCGATAAAGAGAAAAAAACATAACTACTCACTTGTATTAAAAGCTCCACGAATCCCTCATAGTCTGAATCGTTGCGCTCCTACTCTCTAGCAAGCGAGCCGCCTCCATGTTATTTTATTTTTATCTAAAAACCCTATTCTCTAGAAAAATATGAACATATACCTTGGTTTGAAACCTAAGCCCAACACAGACTCGGGCCCATAAATCAGGCCCACAAATCCCAAATCCAATCCAATAAATTTTAAATAAATAAATAAATTAATAAATAAATACCTATTACAAATACGGGCGTTATATAAATGGCAAAAAATGTGGTCATAACTAATCTTGTTTCGCGAAGTACGATTGCATTGACCATATGCAATAAGGCCTTAAACCACTAGGAATTCCCTAGTAGACGAGTTATAGCCTCGTGAGGGTTTTCCAGAGAAAATACTCACAAACTTCATTTATACTACAACGACTAAATAATAAAAGTAATTGTCCTCTAATTTTATCTCAAAATCTATACATCTCACTAGCATTTAAATAAGGATCATCAATCTAACTCCTAAATTAATACATGCATAATAATCAAATTATCTTAAGAGAAGCAACTATACAATGAACTATGCTATGAAATGCAATGGTAGGTCAATTTATGAAACTTTTGGGTAGTGTGCCTAAGTAGGTTCTCACAAGGAATATGTCAAGACACATAACACTATAATTTTTCCACTCAAGTTTGCTAACTCCAGTGTGCAATGAGCACACGTTTCTTCACAATCTCAATGACAATCCAAGGAAGCCGAGGTCGATCAAACACATCTACCACTTACTATCACACCAACCTATTTCTAATTGAATTAGAGGTATTTATTAGGTGATACAGGGCGTAGGTGTTGGTTAAAGAAGAAAGAAAATTGATATTTAAAAAGACAAGTCTGATAAAATAGGGTCTTCAAAATATGTAACTAGAGAAAACTTTGTTCTTACTTTACTTCTACACTTAGTTTTCATCCTTAGCCCTTTTGTTTTGGCTTTTGACTCATTTGATTATGTTTTTGGAGTTTTAACTTTTTATTTTATTTTTCTTTTCTTTGGATGGAAACTTTCTTTTTTTTTTCTTTTTTTTTAAACAACTAACTAATTTTTGTTTACACAGATTTTTCTTTTCTCTTTTCTTCACTCATCCTATTTCTTAGACTTATTCAGATAGGTAGGCTAATTTTATTTTTTATTTTGTTTTATTGGGTAAATGATTTGTGGTTTGTGAAAAGACTAATGAAAAGGCTTAGTGGGGCGACTAGCTGAATATATACTTAGGTCAAATTTCTGGCTATACCAATCCAAAGATGGCCTAAATTCTCGCTTAAGATATGATATAGTGATCAAGCAAGTGGATGTGTGATTTCTCTACTCGGATTTGGCTTTCCCCTTGTGTCATCACTAAGATATTTCACTCTTATGAGGCTTTTAGGTTAAATACTAAAATGATATGTATTAAGTACTCTAACCTAGGTCTCAGAAAAATACTGCCAAGTACAATTATAGATGCTCATGCAAGATGTTCATGAAAAGATGCAATGACTATTACCTACATATTAATCTAAGTTTTAAAAATTAAATCCTAATTCAAGTACTACATAAGATTTTAAACTAATATCATCATGGAAAAGGGAACAATACCATTATCACTAACTGCATAGTATAAACTATTTTTATGATTTTATATTTTTTATACGATAAATACTAACTGCATATGTAATATACAACCTAATATGTGCTTAAACATTTACAACGTGTTTCTATACCACCCAAAAATAGAATCATGTTTTGTCTCCAAAGTATGGAATGAAAATAAATGATAGAGAGTACCATAGAAACATGCTTGTAAATGGGAGCACCTGAAAAAGAAGGTTAATCTATACTAATATAAAGAAATAAAAACAATTAGCGCTTGGGACATAAGTGGACTTTAACATAAATAAAATAATATCATACGTTCACAAATCAAGCATACGCATATCGTGACTCTTATAGGATTAGCTTCCGAAATTCCACGAAATAGGGAAATTTTACGAAATTAAGGTACCTAATTACATTATGCATCCCAATTAAATCAACAAGGCCCATGGGCTTTATATTTCGATATTTATACATGCAATTTTAATATGTAAACATTTTTTTTGGTAGATTTAATATGTAAACATACAATGTGCTAAAATTAAATATACCATCTCCAAACAATTTGAGAGAAGGGGGGTCATGAAATAATTCAATAGCACATTTAAATTACGTAACTAACTAACCTAGAATTCAATAGCATAATTTAAGGGCTGCGGTATTGGCACCCCCATAAATGGGACTAGCACCCCTTTGACCAATTCAACGGTACTAGGACCCCTCCATTAAATATACAAAAAACACTAACGGCAAGCACTGTAGGTGGGATCAAGCACAATCCACGGCATCGGGTTGCCGCGAGATCCCATATCCCACGTAAGGTGGCTGCCGTGGGTCTTTTAATTTTTTTTTTTTAATAGCCACCATAAAAAAAAGTTAGTTGCTGCGAGATGATTTTGTTTACTAAAATAGAGTCTTTACTTGTGTTAATTATCAAAACTCTTCTTCATTAATTTGATCACAAAATTTACTTATAGCATATGAAAATATTTGTCGCGAGATAGCAAAATTTTGGCTCGATTGTATTTTTTTTTTGTCATGGTTTTGGTGTTGTTCTTGGAGTGTATAAAGGAACTTTAAAGAAGAAAATGAGATATCCATATGTCGTGTGTGTTCAATACGCAAAATTTGAAGTGAAAAAAAAACAAAAAACACAAAAAAGATATGTCGCAGCAATTGCCTTCCGTGGGATATGCGATCTCGCGGCAACCCGATGTCGTAGATTGTGCGATCTCACGGCAGTTGTCTGCCGTGGGATATGAGATCTCGCGGCAACTGCCTGCCGTAAAACTATGGACATGTGGGGTGTAAAAGGACATATAAGGAATAACCATTATTATTTTACTTTTTGTCAAAGGGGTGCTAGTCCCATTTATCGGGGTGCCAATACCGCGCCCCTAATTTAATAGACTTGACTGGAGTAAACATGAAAGGCAAAATGTGGCAAAATGTTTTGAAATGAAAGACCAAAATACGCCACCCCCAAACAAAATTTGAAAACTTTTTTTAAGTTTGAAATTTTTTGTGGCCTATACTTCATTAAGGTGGTATGTTACAAAAAATTATATGGGTCTTTTAAAGTCAGATTCCCTAGACTTAATATAATATATATTAACATGTAATTTACCATATATCAACAATCTAAAGAGTTATGAGTCTTTCCATAAATAATTAACATAGAATGTACCCCCAAATAGAATTAAGTACCAAGATTTTCTACTTACTTAACTTAGTGGAATGAGCGAGATCTAATGGATGGAGAACCTAATCGAAGCGTGTACTCTTTTTTCTTTTCTCCAACGAAAAGAGTCTCAAAGTAAATGATGTTGAGAAAAAGAATGGTTGTGGAAAATACTTTGAATGTGGATAAGTGTTAGAAGGAAGGGGTAGAAAGAATGAGAATGTGGGTTTAGCACAAAATTTATTCATGGTGTTGGTCTGAACTGTCTCATATCTAAAAATAAAGGGATCTGGTGGCTCTTCCTTGGGTATTATGTCCTTACCAGATGGGCTTAGGAAATCATGAAGCATATGAGAAGTAAGAAAGTCAAATGCAAACTTAAGGTTCCTTTGAAAAGGTGGAGGGCATGGAGCATTGGTGATAGAAGGTAAATGAGTGACAAGATGATATAAGGTGGGTGAATGGTGCTCAGCTAGTGTTCTCAGTTCTAAATCATTAGAAGCTTCGAGATATACAAGAGATTCCTCAATAGGTGGGTCAGAAGAATCAGTGGGATAAAGGGTGAAAAATTCTTCTTTTGTTATGGCGTCAAGGGATGAATAGATGTTAATAGGAGGGGACTCACGAGGTGGCAAAGAAGGGTTGCAAAAGAGTCGAATGAAATCTTCTTCGATTTCATCTATGTTCAGGGAGTCATAATTATAATCTTTGTCTTCTTCCCTAAGAGGGGTATCTACTAATGTGGGGACTAAGGCGTCGGCCGTACTAATGTGAGAGAAAAAACTCTCAATGGACTTCACTTCTCCTTCTACAGGCAAACCTAGTTGTCCATGCTTGAATCTAAACATGTTAACTTCCACAGACAGATTTCCAAAGAAAAGAGTCATTGATCCATCCCGACAATTAATTTGGGCATTAGTAGTTGCCAAGAATAGACGCCCTAAGATGATAGGAATAGAATCATGAGCAACTTTGGTGTCAAGAATAATGAAATCAACTGTGTAGTAAAAATCATAAATTTTAACTAGAATGTTTTCAACTATGCTTTTGGGATACTTAATAGAATGATCAGCTAACTGCAAAGTCATTTTGGTTGGTTTAAGTTGATAGAGACCTAATTGTTTATATAAATAAAAAGGGAGTAAGTTAACACTTGCCCCTAGGTCTAATAGTGCAGTTGTTATGAAGTTATCGCCTAAGGTGCATTATGCAGGTTGGACAACTGTGGTCCTTGTACTTAACAATTTCGTTATGTTCATATAAATAGGGATATTGTTAAGTTAAAAAGGCTTCATGGGGTATGTTGTTTCCCTCTTCGTGGTGCACAACTCTTTTAGAAACTTAGCGTGTCCAAGTAGACTTTTTATAGCATCTAGAAAAAGTAGGTTTATAGTTATATTTTTAGACACAACTAGTCTCCCGGAGAAACGGTGGTTTTTCTCTATACTTAGCATATGGGTCAACATTAGTATTAACCTTGTCTTTATCTTATGCCGTTTTCCAATTTGGATTTCCATATTGGAACCTCTACAGTGTAGGATCATCAATTTCTATTATTATGTCTTGTAAGGTTTTCCCTTTTTGTTTGTGGTTGGACTAGAACTTCTAAAGTTATAGGGTCTTGAGGTTTCCATGACAGTATTTGGTATGGTTTCATTCTTAGTTTGCGGACAATCTTTAGGCATAGTCACTTGGTTATCAACTACCTTACCCAAACAAAAGGTAGTGACTACCTGCAGGTTCCCTTGGTCTATATTACCTGATAAAAGTAAAACGTTTCGTTTACTCCTACTTAACTAATTAAACCTAAACAGAAGTAAAACATACTAATTTACTCTAAATTATCTACTCTCGGTTATCGTGAAATATATGGAGTAGAGAATTCGTTCCACTCCTAGTCCTTTAAACGTAAGTTTCCGCTAGTTTTATTGATCTTAACAAAACGAATTAGAGTACTGATTTAAAATTATACTACTATGGCAATTGAACTTAAATAAGATGTTTAACTTATATCATGATAATTGAATATTAAAATGTGAATATGGAGAAGGGATTAGGGGGATTTGAATCTACTTGATGTACTCCTAATATGCTAGTGTAGATTATTGCAATCCTAATCAAATAAGATTAATTGTTCGATCCCTAATTACTCATGGCAATCTCTGCCAACTAATAATTAGCATGTGAGGAAGTTCTACCCATTCTCATGGCAAATCAACTAACCTACTAGAGTGAAACTCTTAAAATGCAATAATCATAACTAACACATCAAGTCTTCATCAAGCTTCATCAAACCCCTCTAATGGAGGTTTAGCTAAAAGTCATTAGACTATCATAAACATATAAATAAGAAGAAGACATGATGAAGAACAATAACTTTCTTTTATTAATCTAATGAATACTGAAGAACAATAAATAACTTAAGTTTAAACTAATAACTAAGTCTAAGTTCTAACTATCTATCTCTAATTAATTATATCTATCTAAGTCTAAGTATATCTAAGTATATGCCTTAGTCCTCTTTATATAAGAGAAGCTAGGTTTACAATTTGGTGCATGGGCTTTGAGCCATGTTTTGGGCCCTTAAATCAAGCCCAAAACCTAATTACATAAGTCCAAAAAGGGTTTCTTTGTTGAAAAACCATCAGAATGACCTTTTTTGTCCACTTTTGCTCCTCTGATTATGTCAAGGCCTGAACCGTTAGAAAGCTCTTTCTGAGTCGGTTGTTTTGACATATAATAGGCCCAATTCCAAGGTCTAGGTCCAAAAGATACGGTCTACGGAAGTTTTATTGACTTTTCTGCTCTATTTCTGCCTATGTTGACTTTGACTTTTCAGCTTTGACCGGGCTTTAAAAAGACTTTTTCTCCTTGAATATTGGCCTTTAATCATAGAACTTCTTAGCAACCAACCTTTACTCATTTATCTCGCAAAAGTGACATGTTTCTTTACATATTTGACTCCAATGCCTAAAATACATAAACGCACGTAAACAATACTAACTCATATTTATTATACACATAATTGGTCTAAATATAATGATATTAAGGGGTTAAAACTACAGTTTTGGGCAGTTTTGGGCTCTCCCAAATAGCATTTTGGTTGTCCTCAAGCAAATATGAGAAATTAATATAAGTGACCAAAAATGGAGTTCTAACTAATCTCTTTTCGCTGAGTGCGATTGCATTGACCATATGCAACAAGGCCTTAAACCACTAAGAATTCCCTAGTGGACGAGTTATAACCTCGTGAGAGTTTTTCAGAGAAGGTACTCACAAACTTCATCTATACTACAATGACTAAGAAATAAAATTATTGTTTCTTACTTTATTATCAGATATCTATACATTTTACTAGCAATGAATACAGAATAATCAAGTCAAAATCTAAGCTAATACGTGCATAATAATCAATCATCTACGAATAAATATATATAATGAACTATGCTATGAAATGCAATAACAAGTCCGTTTCTGAAGCTTTGGAATAACGTCTTTAAGTAGATCTTCACATATATGTCAAGACAAAAACCACTCTGATTTTTCCACTCAAATTTCACTCACTCCAGTGTGCAGTGAGCACACTTTACCTTACAATCTCAATGACACACAAAGAAGTCGAAGTCGATCAAACACATCTACCACTTACTATCATACTAACCTATTCCTAATTGAGCTGGAGGTCTTTATTAGGTGTTGCGGGGATTAGGTGCTGGTTTAAGAATGAAGAAAATGGATATTCAAAAGAACCGGTCGAGAGATAATATAGTCTTCATATTATGTAAGTAGAGAAAACCTTGTTCTTTACTTTGCTTCTACACTTTGTTTCCATCCTTAGCCATTTTTTTATTTTTTCTTTTGGCTTTTGACTCTTTTGATTATGTTTTTGGAGTTCTAACTTTTTATTTTATTTTATTTTTCTTTTCTTTGGATGAAACTTTCTTTTCTTATTTGAAGCAACTAACAAATTCTTGGTTTCAAAGGTTTTTCTCTTTATTCTTCATTTCATCTCTATTCTCAGACTCATTCAAAAATGGGTAGGCTGATTTTTATTTTTATTTTGTTTTGTAAAAGGGTAAAGGATTTGCTGTTTATGAAAGGCTAAAGAAAGGCTCAGAGGGGCGACTAGCGGAAATAACTTCATATAGGTTTGAATTTCTGGCTATAGCGATCCAAAGATGGCCTAAATTCTCGCTTAGGATATGATATAGTGATCAAGCAAGTGGACGTGTGATTTCTCTATTCAGAATTTACTTCTCCCTTGTGTTATTTCTCAAATATTTCACTCATATAAGGTTTTAGGCTATATTCTCATAGGATTTGTAGAATAAATACTCTAGCCTAGATTTCAGAAACTTACTGCCAAACAATTATAAATACTCATCCAATATATTTATAGAAAGATGCAATGGTTATTACCTACATATTAACCTAAATTTCTAAAAACTATTCTAATATAAGAGCTAATGTGAAATATCTAGACTAATATCATCATGGAGAAAGAAACAATACCAATATTCCTAAGTGTATAACATAAACTTTTTATTTATATTTATGATTTTTTTTAAAAAAATTTTACTATAAAACAAGTGCATATTATACATGCATTATCCTAATAGGTGCCTTGATTTACATGTGTTTCTATGCCACCCCCAAACAAGAACATGCTTTGTCCTCAAAGTATTAAAATAAGAAGGGTAGGAAAAACCATGGAAACGCGTGAAAATTGAAGAACACCTGCAAAACAATTTAGAACATACTAATATAAATAAATAAAAACAGACGCAACTCTATATGAATCCCACCCGTTATGGAGTTAACAAGAATTAACTTGCTTGGGACATAAGCAGACACGAACAAAAATAAAACTTACCTCATATCTAGCATTTACTCGTTGTCCTCCTCCTCAATAAAGAATCAAGGTTTCTTGGCATCCTGCCACGCCATGATAATTTGTCAGGCCTCATAACATTTATCATCTACAATTGCTAACCGGTCAAGCGCCACTTAGTCGGATGGGGTGTAAGGGGCAACCCAATTAGGTTGTAGCCTCCACCCTGGCCAAGTCATTGCCGCGGAATGAGCATATAATGCAGTTGGTGGGTCGACGATTGTCAACCCCAACCTAATCCGTGAAAGCGAGCACAAAAATCCGGAAAGAAACGTAGCATTATTCGACAAACTAAGGCGGGCATAAGAATATACTTATGCCTCATCATCTTTGTGGGCTCGTGCTAAACTAGAAACTAAGGTCGGGGAAGGTCATAGAGCATCGTCCGTGGTTAAACCAAAGAAGATGCTGCAAGTGGCGTCATTCACAGAAGAAAAACGTTATTCCCTTAATATGTTTAGCTTCATAAAAAACATCACCATGCCCACGTTAAGGGACAAGCTACCAAGGGCTACGTTCTATTGCCCTTGGTCCTCTATACGGAAAATTCCTGCCCAATAAGCCTCATGCAAAAACTCATAGGTGTAGTAGACATACATATTATCTACCCAATAACCCTATAGGTCGAATTTTAGTAGGCATAGACAGTCCAAGGGCAAACGCCAATAAGAATTTAGTTATATCCGTTGTCTCATCCTTAATGGTGACGGAGAACACATGCTCTCCATCCAGTCTTTCAAAGAATGTACAATGCTCATAAAAATAAGTTGTAAGTCCAGGAGAATATAGTTCATCAGGGCTTACCATTAGAGGCTGACATCTTGCCTGTATAATCACGTTGCGGAACCAAGATCCATACGTGTTACTTGCGAACAAATCTTTGAATGACATCTCCGGTATGATCTGAGAGGACTTCATATCACACAACACACTTTAGAACTGCTGGAAGTAATCTCGGAAGAACCTACAAAAAATCAGAACTGGAAGTGTGTAACGCCCATATTTAAAATACATATTTATTTATTAATTAATTAATTTAATTATTTATTTAAAATTCGCTGGATTGGATTTGGGATATGTGGGCCTGGTTTATGGGCCCGAGTCTGTATTGGGCTTAGGTTTCAAACCCAGATATATATTAATATTGTTCTGGATAATAGGGTTCTTTGATAATAAAATATAATAAAAATGGAGGCAGAGATAGAAGCTGGATTGCTAGAGTGTTGGAGCGCGACGATTCGAACTATGATGAATTCGTAGGAGCTGTTAATACAAGTGAGTAGTTATTTTTGATATTTCACCGAATCTATAGTTTTTCGTGTACATATTTCTCTGTCTAAGGTTTCGACCTATTGATACTGCTCATTATCATGTTTTATTCGACGTCGTGCCGTATTATTAAACTTTGTTAAATATCGGAAATTGTATTTGAACTGTCGAAGAAGCTTGATTGGGCCCGTCAATGGTGGCGCAAGCCCAGGAGACAAAAGTCGTCCTGCATAGTTTGTCTCTTTGTTTGTTGTGGTTTTAAATTTCCATTGTTGTAAATTCTTGGGTATATTGTATTGATTGATGATTGGGGATGACTTGGTGGTGGAGAAAGGGTGCTGTCGAAGCTTTGAGGGAGACGTTAATGGCGTCTTCGTGATTTGGTGGAGGGTGAGTGGTTGGTATGGGTGTTGTCGGGGGTATGGGTGAAGTGTATTGTTTGAACTGTGGTTGGGGGAAAGGGTGATTGGGTCGTGTAGTGAGGGGGTGCTACTGAAGTTCCGGAGGAGCGTTAATGGCGGTGAGAAATTTCCCAGATCTAGTTTTGGTGAAGATTGGGAATTCAAGAATTGAAGTTTTCGCTATTTGACCAACCTCTTTTTGTGTGTTAGATGTGGTATGGTCGTTGAACAAAAGAGAAGCGTATCAAAACCTAATTATCCCTCAATAAGTAAAGGATGAGTAGGGTATCGTTCCACTTTTAAGTGTATGTTATGTGAAGAACGGATTTGGAAAGGGGTTTGAGGATTAAAACTAATATTGTAGAGATTGTAGATTCTAATGCTAAACTAAGCTAAATTAACTAAACTATTGAGAATTTATAAGAGAGAGAATTCAAGAGATTAGAATCCACCAATACTTTTAATCTATGACATTTTGCTTCATGGTTGTTCTTACAAGTAGACTACAATTAGGCAATCGAGCGAGTGCCGATGCCCTTTTGGATGAAACATCGTTAACAATTAACTCTACTTAAGGTTGTTCTTATGTTTATGCTATTAATATCTTCTTTCCTTTTATGTAAGCTCGGGCAGCCATTCAATGTATTACCAAGAGCAACATCAAGGAGTACTTTCTAATAGGGCAGCCACTCAATGAATCACCACTTAAGGCAAACACAAAGAATACTTCCCTAGGCAGCCACTCCCACGAGCTACCCCTTCTAAGGCAACACAAAGAATACTTCCCTAACTCTAAAGAATTACACTACTAGAAGAAAAGTAAAGAACACTAGCATGATATTAATATTGCAAAACATAAACCCTATTCTATACTTCCATCCCCTGGTGTGGGCAATGGAACTAATAACTACAAACATAAAGAACTAACCTGATTGAAGAACACCATGAACCAGAAGAATCATTAAACCTTAAGCACTGGCTTCATCTCCTCCCTTGAAGGAGAAGATTAGCCTTCCATATAGAAGGAAGAACAAGAAGAAGAAGAGTTGAAGAACATAAGACTAGAAAGAATAATTTATTAAGACTCTCTGCCTCAAGTTCTGGAGACAAGAATATAAGTGAATTGGCCCATTACATGAGGCACTTAGGTCCTCTATTTATAGGGGTTACAATGAGTTCTAGAAGCATTCCAAACCGTCATTTGTTTCCTAATACAAATAGGTTTCTTTCAGAGTCCGACTTCGTCTTCAAAACTGAGAAGGAATTGGCTACAGTGTCGATTCATGCGTCTGGACGCATTATCCATGCATCCCAGACTTAATCATGCGTCTGGACGCTCGATCTATGCGTCGCAGATGCAATCAATGCGTCTGGACGCTCGATCCATGCGTCCCAGACGATAAGCCGATTTTCTCTCTTCGCTTTTATCCTTCTATCCTCTTTTGCGGGCTTTGGTCCAAGCAACGAATCCTTTGGCCTTGGGCTTCCAAATAGACTTTAAAATAGGTCCAAGTCGCATATTTAATAGCTCCAATTCCTTGGCCTTCTCCATGATTGTCCACGGACCTCCCATGTGATCATTAATGCTCGAATTGCTTCGCTTTTTACCCCATTTTCTCTAATATTCTACAAAACTCTCTTTTTCACCTGTAGAATCTTAAAACACAACTTATAAACACTATTAGTCCACTAAGATGGCTAAACAAGAGGCATAATCGAGGGTTAAATAGCACTTTTTGAGCACTTATCACTTTTGTTAAAGTGGTTGGGGTTTTTCCCCTTATCATTTTCGGTTAGGTTTGGAATTTTGAGGGTGGCTGTTTAGTGGTGGCTGGCGGTGGAGGAAGAGAGCTGGTGAGGGAGATGACTGGCTTGGCTTGGGCTTTGGGCCAAAGCCTTTTGGTTTTGTTAGTTGGGTCGGATTCATTCTTATTGTTTGGGCCCGATTTTGTTTTAGTTGTTTGGGCTAACATTTCATTTGTTTTTTTGGGCCGAAATCTATTAGTGTGTTGGGCCAATTCCAGATTAAGTTTTGGGCCAGTTCAGTTTAAGTTTTTGGGCCAGTTTCATTTCTTTTTGTTGGGCCAATTTCTGGTTTGGCTTTTATGTTGGATCCGGCTAACATTATTTGAATCTTTGGTTGAGTCATAGGCTTGGCTAGTTGGGTCTGAACCATGACCTAACCATTACCTTAGTCATGTGCCCATGAGCCATGCACATTTGCCCTTAGCCATGAACCATGGCTATGACCCTGAACCTGTTGAACATGGAAACGACAGTTTGACTTTGACTGTTGACCGTTGACCATTGACTGTTGACCGTTGACTGTGGAATGTTGACTTTTTCTAGATTTTCACATATTTAAGAATATGGACAAATGTAGTAATAAAATATTGTTGATATTGTATAACCTTGTTTGTCATTATCTAAGAAAGATTTGACGTTGATATTGTATATATTTTGACACGTGACGAGATAGAAACTTTAGAAGATATAATATTCCTAAAACGCTATAAAAATGTTATGCGATACGTTTGAAGCAATTGTGACATTATATAATATGTTGGGATATATATATTAAATGCAATAGTTTTGGAGAAATAAATGTATAAACGTTCCATTATTTTATCTGTGAGATGCTACTAGGAGGTAATAGAGTATTTGTAGATATTTCCCCCGGGATTGTGGTGTAGTGCAATAATATATTGGCACGTGAAAGAATGAAAGTGGTTATGAGATATATTGAGATATTTCTAAATATTATGGCTTAGTGCAATATATAATTGGCACGTGAAATAATAAGTTTCGAGATTTGATATAGAGATATTCGGATAGCGTGCAATGAATAGTATTGGCACGTGATAATGTGGATTGTATTATAACGAGAAACGTTGAGCTTCAGTACAATTAAGTATACTGACATGAGATAGAATAAGAATTATTCTGAGATATAAATGTATGACACTTGAATAAATTACGTAATGAAAATCCTAGAACCTAGCTACGACAACTCATGTGATTTAATTTGCCTTTATGATGGGCGTATGTGATATGATTGGCCCTTCTGGCATTTTAGTGAATCTGAATGGCCCTTCTGGCGTAAGTAATGTGATTGGCCCTTCTGGCGTTTCAGTGAAACTGAATGGCCCTTCTGGCGTAGCCGAATGGTGGCTTGATTATTCCGTTCGCAAAATTAGAACGAGACGCGCAATATTTTATGTTGAAAAGTGACAGTACTCACATAATGACTTTCATGTGAGGGTTACCTGGTGTGCGGCATCCCGCTCAGGGTAGTTACGCATGGAGTGGTTCATTATGTGAGGGGAGGCATGTGGATGTACATGTTCGGCATTGGAAAGCGATTGTGGTAGTCAGGGAAACTAGGTAAGACATAGATACGACATGATTTTAGGGACACGCAAAGAAAGCCTTAAATAATATAATTATGGTAATGTGTTGGTTAATGATGTATCTTTAGATAGATGGTTGCATATGGTTTTGCAGAAATGTGGGTCAAACTAATTACTTGGGCAGAGACGACCCACTCTGTAATTGAGCATGAAATGCGGTAAGTATAGAATATGCTTGGCTGGTTATTAGTTTAGTTAGAACCTAAGGCGCCTCATGGAGGAACTAAATGTCATTTTTAATATGTGTATGGTTTGTTGTGTGGTTAGTGGGAAGTTAAGGCGCCTCAGTAGAGGAACTACCTGCCTTACTTATTGTAGTTAAGAATGTCGTATTAGTTGTTGGAAGTTAAGGCGCCTCGGTGGAGGAACTAACTGCCTTATGTATTCTGTATGTATATGTATGAGTATATGTTGTATTTTAGAGCTACTCACACCAAAGATTGTTTATAATTCGACCCGATTTGCATGTTTGTTTATCGGTGTGTTCATTAAATGAACATAGTTGATAAGTCTTGATGTGTTTCATGTTGAAGAAGGTTGGTTCTTTGCGTGGTTTGCATTAGCGTCGCATTCAGGATATGTTTTGTTTTCCCTTAAGGTGTAATAGATTTTTAGTTGAGACAAATGTTGTTTTATATTTTTCAGTTGTATTTAAATAAATAGTTATTGAAACCTATTACACCATTTGTCTAAACACCTTTTATGTTGTTTTAATAACCTATTACACCTCCTATTATGATCCGTAGCAATTCTTCCGGAACAAGATTTTGTTTCTAAACAATTTTCACCCTTTTATGATACCGAGATGATTAATAAGAGGTGGAAAGGGTTGTGGTACCGAGATCATAAGAATCGCTACGGATTTCTTCAAGCTCATTTAATTGCAATTTGCGTCTAACACCTGCCTCATCATAATTGAAGTTAAGGCTTTTTATAGGCAACATAGCACGGTGCTCTAATTCAACTGGCAAGTTACAAGGTTTTTTAAACACAAGTCTAAAAGGAGACATTCCTATATGAGTTTTAAAAGCAGTCTGATATGCCTATAAGGCATCAGTAAGACGCTTAGACCAATCTTTTCTATTAGGATTTACTGTTGTTTCTAATATTTTTTTTATTTCCCTATTAGTGACTTTTACCTAGCCACTAGTTTGTGGATGATAAGGAGTTGCCACCTTATGGGTAACTCTGTATTTTTTAACTAAAGAAGTAACAGCTCTATTGCAAAAATGCATTCCCCCATCACTGATGATGGCTTTAGGAATGCCAAAATGGCAGAAAATGTATTCCTTAACAAAATACACAACTGTCTTATGGTCATTGCTATGGTAAGCCATGGCATCCATCCATTTGGAAACGTAGTCAACGACAACAAGAATATGAACAAAACCGTGGGAAACAGGAAAAGGACCCATAAAATCAATGCCCCAGACATTAAAAATTTCTACCACCAAAATGGGATTTAAAGGTATCATATTATGTTTACTAATACGCCCAAGTTGTTGGCAACGAACACACGTCTTGCAATGAACTTGGGCATCTTTAAAAAGGGTAGGCCAATAAAAACCACATTGAAGAACTTTAGCAGCTGTTTTCATACCACTAAAATGGCCATCACACTCTTTGTCATGGCAGAAGGATAAAACCTCATTATATTCCCATTGGGGAATACAACGATGAATAATCTGATATGCACAATACTTAAAAAGGTAGGGCTCATCCCAGTAGTATAGCTTAACTCTGGCAAAAAACCTCTTACGTTAATTTCTGGACCAAATATCAGGAATAATATTAGAAGCTAAGTAGTTCACAATGTCGGCATACCATGTTGCAGAAAAAATAGAATAAATATACTCATCAGGAAAAGAATCAAGTATGGACTATGAATCACTATCACTGTTATTGGTAAGTCTAGATAAGTGATTTGCAACCACATTTTCTACCCCTTGTTTATCCTTAATTTATAGGATAAACTTTTGCAGGAGAAGAATCCATCGGATCAATCTCTGTTTAGCATCCTTTTTGGCGAGAAGGTACCTAAGAGCTGTATGGTCGGTGTAAACTAAGGTTTTAGAACCAACCAAATAAGGGCGGAATTTATCTAAAACATAAACGACGGCTAAAAATTCCTTTTCAGTAGTAGTGTAATTGCATTGAGCATCATTTAAAGTTTTACTAGCATAATAAATTACAGTCGACTTATCATATAGTTTTTGTCCTAACATAGCACCAACAGCATAATCGCTAGCATCGCACATAAGCTCGAAAGGTTTAGACCAATCGGGAAGCTGTATAATCGGTTCAGATGTTAAAGCGGCTTTTAAAGCTACAAAAGCCTGCTTGTAGTCAGAATTAAAATAAAAAATGGCATCCTTTAAAAGCAGATTAGTTAAAGGCCTAGTATTTTCGAAAAATCCTTGATAAAACGCCTATAGAAACTTGCATGGCCTAAAAAGGCTCTAATGTCACGGACAGTCCGTGGTATAGGTAAAGACGCTATCTTATCCAATTTAGCCTTATCTACTTCTATGTCGCCACTAGATACAATATGAACTAGCATTATCCCTTTCTTTACCGTAAAATGACACTTCTCCACATTTAAAACCAAAATTTTCTTCTCACATCGTGTCAACACCTGAGAAAAGTTAGACAGGTACTCACTAAAAGAGTCTCCATAGATAGAAAAATCATCCATGAAAACTTCCATAAAGCGCTCCACTATGTCACTAAATATATGAAGCATACACCGCTGAAAGGTACCAGGAGCATTACAGAGACCAAAAGGCATCCGTTTATACGCATATGTTCCAAAAGGACATGTAAAGGTAGTCTTGTCTTGGTTAACAAGATCGATAATGATCTAAAAATAGCCAGAATAGCCATCTAAAAAACAATAATAAGCATGACCAGCTAGACGTTTGAGCATCTGATCTATAAAGGGTAAAGGAAAGTGATCCTTTCATGTCATGGCGTTTAAGCATCTGTAATCAATACAGATCCTCCATTTCATAAGAACACGGGTGGAAACATATTCCCCTGCAGCATTACGAACAATGGTAACCCCCGATTTCTTAGGGACTACGTGAATAGGACTTACCCATTCACTATCGGAGATGGGATATATGATCCCCGCATCTAGTAACCGTAAGACTTCCTCCCTGACCACATCTTTCATGCCAGGATTCAAGCGACGCTGAGGTTCGCGTGAAGTCTTCGCATTATCCTCCAAATGTATGTGATGCGTGCATACACCAGGGTCAATCCCTTTAATGTCGACCAACCGATCGCAGAACGATGTTTCCTAATCACCCTAATCAAACGTGCCTCTTCATTAGTAGATAACTGAGAAGATATGATCACCAGATGACTACCATCCGGATCAAGCTGGATATATTTCAACTCAGCAGGAAGAGGTTTGAGCACAAGGGTGGGAGGAATTGGCAAAAATGATTTCGGAGGATCCTGGTCTTGAGTTGTGGAGACCTGTTTAGGTAAGAGGTCCTCAAACCTAGAAGGTAGAGCGTCAGAAGGATCTAAGACAGGGGTAGACTCGAAAAGGGCGCTGACTACCTCTAAGTAGGAGTCATCATCGAATTTGAAACTACCGAAGGAAAGGAACTGGTGCATTTGATTTTCCGAAAATGTATTGTTGAAATAATCTTGAGCTAGGCTCTCGATCATACTAACTTCCCCATCTATAGACAAATCGGGTAACTATTTCATCATCTTGAAAACATTTATCTCAACAGAAAGATGACCAAAGGACATTGACATCGAACCATCGCGGCAGTTTATGAGCGGGCTGGTAGTTGCCAAGAAGGGACGCCCTAAAATGATAGGAACAGAGTCGTTAGCGACTTCTGTGTCTAGGATAACGAAGTCTGCTGGGTAGTAAAAATCTTGGACCTTAACCAGCATATTTTCAACAACACCCTTAAGATACTTAATAGACCGATCAGCTAATTGCAATGTCATTTTAGTAGGTTGTATCTCCTGTAGACCTATTTGTTTATATAAATAATAAGGGAGTAAGTTAACACTCGCCCCCAGGTCTAATAGCACAGTCGTCGAATTGGGTATCCCCCAAGGTGCATTTTACAGTAGGACGACCAGGGTCCTTGTACTTAACGATTCCATTATCTTCAGATAGAGTTAGGAACTGTTCAGTTAAAAAGACATCTTTTGGTATATTGGTCTTCCGCCTAGTAGTACACAACTATTTTAGAAACTTAGCATGTTGTGGTAACTTTTTAATAGTGTCAAGAAAAGGTAGGTTAATCGTTAGATTTTAAAAAACTTCCCTAATCTCACCAAAGTTAGTATCCTTGTGTAACATGGCTAGTCTCTGGGGAAATGATGGGTTCTCTCTATATTTAACATATAGATCAATAGGAGTTTTAACCTTGACCGTTTCTTCTTGGGTTGAGGTTTAACTGGCACCTCTACAGGAGTAGGATCATCAATTACGACTTCGGTATCTAGTAAAATATCAGGTGTAGGGACCGCTGGTGGGGTAACAACAGGCATAGTTACGGCGTTATCAACCACTCTGCCAAAATGGAGAGTGGTGATGGCATTTAGCTCACTTACATTGATAATTTCATTACTAGGATTACCGGTTACTTCAAAGGCTGTGTTTGGCATTATAAGATTAGGTACGGCTTGACCTGGAAACACACTTTTTGGTGGGAATTTCTCTTGGGCTAACTATTAGATGGAATGATTAATGGATTGTAAAACTTGTTGGTTAGAATGATTAATGGATTGTAAAAGCTGTTGGCTAACCTATATGAAGGCGTCGAGACGATCCAGTTGTGAAGGTGTAGTGGACACAGGTGGTGTGACTGGAACTACCTTACGTTGATCATTAACGGGTGGGTTGCGATAGTTATTAGTAACCGGAATGATACCTTTATTAGTATTATAATTATTATAATTACCTTGTCTTTGTCCTTGTCTCGGTGGAGCTTGGTTGTAATTTGGCGCTGGCCTAACATTTTGATTATTAAACCTTGGAGGTGTAACTTGATGATTATTTTTCCAACCGAAGTTGGGATGTTGTCTCCAAGGCGCGTTAGGTTCGCTATTAATGGGACAAACATTGTCCGGTTGAGCGAATGATTGTTCATAGACTAGAGGACAATAAGAGTCGGGATGCTCAAGGTTGTAACATAAATTACATGGAAGAATGTTGACGTTCATGACAGGAGTAGGTTGTTGTTGGACAGAAATGGCTTCTACCTTTTTAGTGAGAGATTCGATTAAAGTTTTATTTCGAGGATCGATTTAACCTCAAACATAATCTTGTGACCTTAACGTGGAAGAAGAATTATCGAGCGGGGATGTCATTACCCCCCGCTTATTTTGACGTTTAGATTGATCTTCCAAGAACCTATAAGCCTCTGAGGCACCTTTACTAAGGAAACTACCCCCAGTCATTATGTCAAGAACCTCTTTATGGTGATGTAAAAGCCCTTTGAAAAAGGCACGAACAAGCGTGTCCTTCGCAAGGTTATGATGTGGACACTCAATGAGAAGATCAATGAATCGATTCTAGGCCTCTGAAAAGGATTCATGAGGATTCTGGCGGAAGAAATGAATCTTTTGAAGCATTTCATCTGTCTTTAGCGGTGGGTAAAATTGTTCCATGAATAATTGAACAAGTTTGGCCCATGAGTCTACAGAATTAGGCGCTTAGGCAGTTAACCAAGATGCCGCCTAATCGGTGAGGGTGAAAGGAAACACCCTCAATTTAATTTGCTCCAAACCAACGGTAGGATGATGAAATATGGTAAGAACTTGTTCTATCCTACACATATGCTGATAAGGCTTTTCATGGTCTAACCCATGAAAAACTGGCAACAAATTAAATATATTCGGGGGGATTTGAAAATCCCCCACTGGGTCTGCAAGAACGATGCAAGACTTTCGGCTATCGTTAAGGGCCTTGTAAAAATCAGAGAGAAGAGTCTCTGTTTCGTCAGCCATTGTTGCTGGGGTAGTGTGTGGTATTCTAGATAGGCGTGTTCGTTGGACGCCATGCGATAAATAATGTAAGATGGTTTACTAGTATCGAACCTTAATCTCATACAAAGTTAAGGCCAATAAGAAACAAACCACCTAACAAACAAATCAAACAACCCCGATATGCTAGAAAGAAATCCTCTAACACAAGAGGCTAGGAGTGGAAGCAGGAGTACATGAATGCCTCCTTGCTACGCGTTTGAATAGCGTCATGTATACCCAATCACAGTGTATTCACGAAGTTGGAAACACTGAATTACTTTAAGAAAGTGAGTTGGAAACTAACCTGTGAAAATCGGGCTAGTTGTGGTGAGGTGAGGGCTTTGGAACTAGGTATAGAGGGCTGGCGCACTTTGCCTGAACCAATGTCCAGTGTTTTAGGGTGCACGCCTCCCAAGATAGCTATGGGTGCGGGCGTGCTCCGTGTAGAATTCTAAAAAAAATATTTCTGAACCAAACAAACACAGTCAGAACCAAACAAGGGTGGGTGGATTTAATGGGGTTTTGGTAGGGACGAAAATACTAAAGGAAACGAATTTAAACAGAACTAAGATGGCAGTGGCGCCATTTGATAAAAGTAAAATGTTTCGTTTACTCTTACTTAACTAATTAAACTTAAATAGAAGTAAAACATACTAATTTACTCTAAATTGTCAAAGTTATCTACTCTCGGTTATCGTGAAATATATGGAGTAGAGAATTCGTTCCACTCCTAGTCCTTTAAACGTAAGTTTCCACTAGTTTTATCGATCTTAACAAAATGAATGAGAGTAATGATTTAAAATTATACTACTATGGCAATTAAACTTAAATAAGATGTTTAACTTATACTATGATAATTGAATATTAAAATGTGAATATGGAGAAGGGATTAGGGGGATTTGAATCTACTTGATGTACTCCTAATATGCTAGTGTAGATTATTGCAATCCTAATAAAATAAGATTAAATGTTCGATCCCTAATTACTCATGACAATCTCTGCCAAGTAATAATTAGCATGTGAGGAAGTCCAACCCATTCTCATGGCGAATCAACTAACCTACTAGAGTGAAGCTCTTAAAATGCAATAATCATAACTAACACATCAAGCTTCGTCAAACCCCTCTAATGGAGGTTTAGCTAAAAGTCATTAGACTATCATAAACATATAAATAAGAAAAAAACATGATGAAGAACAATAACTTTCTTTTATTAATCTAATAAATACTGAAGAACAATAAATAACTTAAGTTTAAACTAATAACTAAATCTAAGTTCTAACTATCTATCTCTAATTAATTATATCTATCTAAGTCTAAGTATATCTAAGTATATGCCTTAGTCCTCTTTATATAAGAGATGCTAGGTTTACAATTTCGTGCATGGGCTTTGGAGCCATGTTTTGGGCCCTTAAATCAAGCCCAAAACCTAATTACATAAGTCCAAAAAGGGTTTATTTGCTGGAAATTACTGTAATAGCCTTTTTGTTCACTTCTACTCCTCTAATTAGGTCAAAGCTTAGACCGTTAGAAAGCTCTTTCTGAGCCGGTCGTTTTGACATATCATAGGCCCAATTCCAAGATTTGTGTCCAAAGATACAGCCTGCAGAGGTTCTGTTAACTTTTCTGCTCTATTTCTGCCCGCCTTAACTTTGACTTTTCATCTTTGACTGGGCTTTAAAAAGACTTTTTCTCCTTGAATCTTGGTCTTTAATCATAGAACTTCTTAGCAACCAACCTTTGCTCCTTTATCTCGCAAAAGTGACATGTTTCTTCACATATTTGACTCCAATGTCTGAAATACATAAACGCACGTAAACAGTACTAACTCATATTTATTATACACATAATTGGTCTAAATGTAATGATATTAAGAGGTTAAAACTACAGTTTTGGACTATTATCATTACCATTACAGTGAATACTGTTTACTTCAAAAGCGGTGTTTGTATATTTAGGATTAGGCACTACTTGACCTGAAAGCACGTCTGTTTGGTTAGGAGATAGGTCATAAATTACCTTTTGGCACAAATACTGCATCATTTGCATCATTTGTTGTAGCATGTTAGAGTTTTGATCATGCTGCTCTTTCATAAATTTGCAATTTTGTTCATTTTGTTCAGTCATAGGAGGAGTGACTGGAATTAAGGCTTGTTGAACGTTAATGTCTGGATGTTGATAGTTCTGGGTCATGGGCACTAAACTTCTATCTGGTCACCTAATTGTCCTTGTTGATGTTGGTTAAATTGGTGGAAGTTTGTAGTGGGCCTAACATTTTGATTATTAAAACCTAGAGGTGTAACCTGTTGTTGTGGATTATAATTAGTGTTTGGTCTCTATTGTGTGTTAGGGTTGTTATTAAAAGCGCAGACATTGTCTGGCAGTGGTGGTGGTTGTTCATAGACAAGAGGACAATAGAAGTTGGAATGCTCAAAACTAAAACAGAAATTACAACGAGGAGAGTTTATGTTCATGACAGGAGTGGGTTTCGTTTCTTGTTTATTGACAAAGAGAGCATTGACCTTACGAGTGTGGGATTCAATTAAAGTTCTAAGTTCAGGATTTTGTTTTACCTCAAACATACTAGTTGCCTTAACTGTTGAAGAAGACGAAGTGGAGCGGGAGCAATCGTTACCTCCCCAGTTGTTACTTTTTTTGAATTGATTATCTAAGAAGTTATATGCATCTGTGGCTCATTTACTTAAGAAAGTACCTCCGTTTATTATATCTAAAGTCTCCTTATGGTGTTGGGACATGCCTTTGAAGAAGACACGAACTAGTGTGTCTTTACCAAGATTATGATGGGGACATTCTACTAGAAGATCAGTGAAACGATTCCAAGCCTCAGAAAAGGATTCTTGAGGCTTTTGGCAAAAGAAATGAATATGTGATGGCATCTCATTAGTCTTCTGTGGTGGGTAAAATTGTTCCATAAATAATTCAACTAGTTTTTCCCATATGTCAACAAAGTTTGGCTTTTGTGTTGTTAGCCAACCTGCTGCTTTGTCAGCTAGGGTGAAAGGAAACACCCTTAGCTTTTATTTGTTCAAGTGTTACGTTAGGATAATGGAATGTAGTAATAACTTGTTGTATCCTACGTAAGTGTTGATAATACTTCTCATGGTCTAACCTATGGAAAACGGGTAGCAAATTAAATATATTGGGGGGGATTCTGAAATCTCCCGTAGTATCTGCAAGAATTATGCAGGACTTAGGTCCATCGTTCAAAGCCTTATAAAAATCAGAGAGGGGTCTCTCTGCTATTTCTTCACCCATTGCTACAAATGTAGTTGGGGTGGGTGTAGGTGGTGTGTGTGTGGTGATGTGTGAATTTCTAGATAGGCGATTATTTTTGCGTCGATGATAAACTAATAAGGCAGGTTTATGTGTACTAGTTCTTAATCTCATACAAGTTTTAAGTATAATATGTAATTCCTAATGAGCATGCAAAAATAGCCTTGATTATAAGGGTGGAATTTGAGCCGAGCGGCTCGGGCTCAGCTCGTTTATAGCTCACTCGAGCTCGCTCATTTAGTTATATGAACCAAGCTCGAGCTCAGATTAAGGCTCGTCTATAAACGAGCCAAGCCCAAGTAGCTCACGAGCCGGCTCATCTAAATACACTATAATAGAATAGTAGATTACGGATCAGTGGATCAACCAATAGTCCAAGTCCAACTAGTAACCACTAAAGTTTAAACCAATACCCATACCCATGACCCAAGTTATATAGTTTAGCAACCCATCTTTCATTTTCAGGGTTTCATTCACGCCTCAAGAAAAGAATCATTCTTTGTAGGGTTTCACCAACAACAAAGGTTCTACTCTCTCTCTGACTCTCATCTTTCTTCCTGATAACACCAAGACAAGTTCACCACTCTCAGTCTCTCACTCTATTTTCTTTTCTTTTTCTTCTCTTTGGTTTTTGGTCATCCATTTTCTTTTAATTTATTGTTTGTGTTTGTACTGTGCAGGAATGGATTAGCTTATCCCTCTTTCTTGTCAACGTTTTTCTTCCCTCAATAACTGAAACAACCCCACTTTCCATAACTCATAAAACACTGGAGAAATCAAAGCAACAGATTTCAAACCATTACAAGAAACAGAACAAGTAAGTAATTGAAACAAGTCTTTATATCTATTTCCTCAAAAGTAGGAGTTGAATTTTCTTTTCTCATTTCGATCCCTTGAGTAATTTATAATTACTTTTCTCCTTCCTCTCTTAATTCAACAGTCAACACCATGTCATTGTTTCTGGAATAATCTGGAGCAGTATGCTTGTCCATTTTTAACATACAACATCATTTTCATTTTCTACAAAGCTTTTGTGCACACTCTGCGATGCAGGGGTTATACAGTACTTTGTGAGCCTCTTAAATTATTAACAAACTTGTCAAATTAGGGGTTCCAGTTGTGAAGCCCAATTATTTTCTACTGCAAAATAGGACGACACTATTATGTTCAACACTAGTTTTAAAACTAACTACAGAGGGGATAGTTTCAAGTGGTGGGTCAACTCTAGCATGTAGTAAATGAAAGAAAATTGAAACAAAACCTGAAAAATAAGTAATGCCACGACTAATTTCGTTGAGAA